>NC_135747.1:7500-1305000 GCF_041903045.1 Epinephelus lanceolatus
AGTTCAGAAGGTGGTACAAGGACAAGTAGGAAAGACAAGGGAAGGAGATAGTAAGAAAGAGGAAAAGAAGACAAGGAACACAAGTAGAGCAAGAAAATACACAAAGAGTGAAGAGTAAGAAGTCAAGAAAAGACTAGAGAAACACAAATCAAGATGAAAACAGAGCAAGAAGAAACACAAGGACTGAATAGAAGAAAATTAAGAGAAGTCAAGAAAAGACAGGAACAGAAACACAAAGAAGATGAAAACAGACTAAAGAAAAAAACACAAAGACTGAATCCAAGTATAAAGAAAATGAATAAAAGTCAAGAAAGACAAATAGAGTAAGCACAAGAAGAGTGAAAGACAGGGGGGAAGAACAAACAGTGTACCGGACCTGATGAAGACACAATAAAAGGTCGAAACGTTGTCAACGGTACACTTAATACTTGATATAACAAAGGCTGCACAGAGAAGACAAACAGATCACAGATGGAAGACAAATAGATAGCAGAATAGGAAAAACAGGGGGACAAACACTAAATAGAGAAAGAAGAGTCACATAAAGTACAAATAATGAAGGATGGACAGAAACACAAAGACATAGAGGTCAAGGAAGACAAACACAGCAAACACAAAGTAAACAACAAAGAGATAGATAACGAGAAGGACGAACAGGGAGAAGAAGACAGTAGGAAGGAAGAACAGAAGACTAGAGGCACAAAGAAAGCAAGTACAAGCACAAAGAAGGAAAGAAGGCAAGGGGGTCCGGTCTAGCGGGGAGTCCTACGGGGTGATGGACAGTGCACCAGTCCTGTCTCCCTAGTTCGGGGGACAGGACTTTCAGTTCCCTAATCCTAACCGGCCAGTGCCTCCCTCGCGGACTCCCGGCTGGACTGGCCCCCAACCCTTAGCAAAGGAAGTACCAACTTCTGAATTTGGAACCTGTTCCCTAACACTAGCCCTGATTTGATCCCCAATTCTAATCTATCAATCCCACCCTCTAATATTTACAAGTATAACCCTCACCCTGATCTTTATCCCTAACCCTAACCACTATCTACCCTAGCCCTACTCCATAACCCTAAACAAAGGAGATTAAAAAGTTAAAACCACTAAAAAGTTTAAAAAAGACTACAAAAAAGTTGATAAAAAAGACTAAAAAAAGTTGATGAAAAGTTTAAAAAGACTAAAAAAAAGTTGATAAATACTAAAAAGCTAAAAAAAATTCATTGGACTAAAAACATTATTTCATGGAGTCTAAGTTCAGAAGGTGGTACAAGGACAAGTAGGAAAGACAAGGGAAGGAGATAGTAAGAAAGAGGAAAAGAAGACAAGGAACACAAGTAGAGCAAGAAAATACACAAAGAGTGAAGAGTAAGAAGTCAAGAAAAGACTAGAGAAACACAAATCAAGATGAAAACAGAGCAAGAAGAAACACAAGGACTGAATAGAAGAAAATTAAGAGAAGTCAAGAAAAGACAGGAACAGAAACACAAAGAAGATGAAAACAGACTAAAGAAAAAAACACAAAGACTGAATCCAAGTATAAAGAAAATGAATAAAAGTCAAGAAAGACAAATAGAGTAAGCACAAGAAGAGTGAAAGACAGGGGGGAAGAACAAACAGTGTACCGGACCTGATGAAGACACAATAAAAGGTCGAAACGTTGTCAACGGTACACTTAATACTTGATATAACAAAGGCTGCACAGAGAAGACAAACAGATCACAGATGGAAGACAAATAGATAGCAGAATAGGAAAAACAGGGGGACAAACACTAAATAGAGAAAGAAGAGTCACATAAAGTACAAATAATGAAGGATGGACAGAAACACAAAGACATAGAGGTCAAGGAAGACAAACACAGCAAACACAAAGTAAACAACAAAGAGATAGATAACGAGAAGGACGAACAGGGAGAAGAAGACAGTAGGAAGGAAGAACAGAAGACTAGAGGCACAAAGAAAGCAAGTACAAGCACAAAGAAGGAAAGAAGGCAAGGGGGTCCGGTCTAGCGGGGAGTCCTACGGGGTGATGGACAGTGCACCAGTCCTGTCTCCCTAGTTCGGGGGACAGGACTTTCAGTTCCCTAATCCTAACCGGCCAGTGCCTCCCTCGCGGACTCCCGGCTGGACTGGCCCCCAACCCTTAGCAAAGGAAGTACCAACTTCTGAATTTGGAACCTGTTCCCTAACACTAGCCCTGATTTGATCCCCAATTCTAATCTATCAATCCCACCCTCTAATATTTACAAGTATAACCCTCACCCTGATCTTTATCCCTAACCCTAACCACTATCTACCCTAGCCCTACTCCATAACCCTAAACAAAGGAGATTAAAAAGTTAAAACCACTAAAAAGTTTAAAAAAGACTACAAAAAAGTTGATAAAAAAGACTAAAAAAAGTTGATGAAAAGTTTAAAAAGACTAAAAAAAAGTTGATAAATACTAAAAAGCTAAAAAAAATTCATTGGACTAAAAACATTATTTCATGGAGTCTAAGTTCAGAAGGTGGTACAAGGACAAGTAGGAAAGACAAGGGAAGGAGATAGTAAGAAAGAGGAAAAGAAGACAAGGAACACAAGTAGAGCAAGAAAATACACAAAGAGTGAAGAGTAAGAAGTCAAGAAAAGACTAGAGAAACACAAATCAAGATGAAAACAGAGCAAGAAGAAACACAAGGACTGAATAGAAGAAAATTAAGAGAAGTCAAGAAAAGACAGGAACAGAAACACAAAGAAGATGAAAACAGACTAAAGAAAAAAACACAAAGACTGAATCCAAGTATAAAGAAAATGAATAAAAGTCAAGAAAGACAAATAGAGTAAGCACAAGAAGAGTGAAAGACAGGGGGGAAGAACAAACAGTGTACCGGACCTGATGAAGACACAATAAAAGGTCGAAACGTTGTCAACGGTACACTTAATACTTGATATAACAAAGGCTGCACAGAGAAGACAAACAGATCACAGATGGAAGACAAATAGATAGCAGAATAGGAAAAACAGGGGGACAAACACTAAATAGAGAAAGAAGAGTCACATAAAGTACAAATAATGAAGGATGGACAGAAACACAAAGACATAGAGGTCAAGGAAGACAAACACAGCAAACACAAAGTAAACAACAAAGAGATAGATAACGAGAAGGACGAACAGGGAGAAGAAGACAGTAGGAAGGAAGAACAGAAGACTAGAGGCACAAAGAAAGCAAGTACAAGCACAAAGAAGGAAAGAAGGCAAGGGGGTCCGGTCTAGCGGGGAGTCCTACGGGGTGATGGACAGTGCACCAGTCCTGTCTCCCTAGTTCGGGGGACAGGACTTTCAGTTCCCTAATCCTAACCGGCCAGTGCCTCCCTCGCGGACTCCCGGCTGGACTGGCCCCCAACCCTTAGCAAAGGAAGTACCAACTTCTGAATTTGGAACCTGTTCCCTAACACTAGCCCTGATTTGATCCCCAATTCTAATCTATCAATCCCACCCTCTAATATTTACAAGTATAACCCTCACCCTGATCTTTATCCCTAACCCTAACCACTATCTACCCTAGCCCTACTCCATAACCCTAAACAAAGGAGATTAAAAAGTTAAAACCACTAAAAAGTTTAAAAAAGACTACAAAAAAGTTGATAAAAAAGACTAAAAAAAGTTGATGAAAAGTTTAAAAAGACTAAAAAAAAGTTGATAAATACTAAAAAGCTAAAAAAAATTCATTGGACTAAAAACATTATTTCATGGAGTCTAAGTTCAGAAGGTGGTACAAGGACAAGTAGGAAAGACAAGGGAAGGAGATAGTAAGAAAGAGGAAAAGAAGACAAGGAACACAAGTAGAGCAAGAAAATACACAAAGAGTGAAGAGTAAGAAGTCAAGAAAAGACTAGAGAAACACAAATCAAGATGAAAACAGAGCAAGAAGAAACACAAGGACTGAATAGAAGAAAATTAAGAGAAGTCAAGAAAAGACAGGAACAGAAACACAAAGAAGATGAAAACAGACTAAAGAAAAAAACACAAAGACTGAATCCAAGTATAAAGAAAATGAATAAAAGTCAAGAAAGACAAATAGAGTAAGCACAAGAAGAGTGAAAGACAGGGGGGAAGAACAAACAGTGTACCGGACCTGATGAAGACACAATAAAAGGTCGAAACGTTGTCAACGGTACACTTAATACTTGATATAACAAAGGCTGCACAGAGAAGACAAACAGATCACAGATGGAAGACAAATAGATAGCAGAATAGGAAAAACAGGGGGACAAACACTAAATAGAGAAAGAAGAGTCACATAAAGTACAAATAATGAAGGATGGACAGAAACACAAAGACATAGAGGTCAAGGAAGACAAACACAGCAAACACAAAGTAAACAACAAAGAGATAGATAACGAGAAGGACGAACAGGGAGAAGAAGACAGTAGGAAGGAAGAACAGAAGACTAGAGGCACAAAGAAAGCAAGTACAAGCACAAAGAAGGAAAGAAGGCAAGGGGGTCCGGTCTAGCGGGGAGTCCTACGGGGTGATGGACAGTGCACCAGTCCTGTCTCCCTAGTTCGGGGGACAGGACTTTCAGTTCCCTAATCCTAACCGGCCAGTGCCTCCCTCGCGGACTCCCGGCTGGACTGGCCCCCAACCCTTAGCAAAGGAAGTACCAACTTCTGAATTTGGAACCTGTTCCCTAACACTAGCCCTGATTTGATCCCCAATTCTAATCTATCAATCCCACCCTCTAATATTTACAAGTATAACCCTCACCCTGATCTTTATCCCTAACCCTAACCACTATCTACCCTAGCCCTACTCCATAACCCTAAACAAAGGAGATTAAAAAGTTAAAACCACTAAAAAGTTTAAAAAAGACTACAAAAAAGTTGATAAAAAAGACTAAAAAAAGTTGATGAAAAGTTTAAAAAGACTAAAAAAAAGTTGATAAATACTAAAAAGCTAAAAAAAATTCATTGGACTAAAAACATTATTTCATGGAGTCTAAGTTCAGAAGGTGGTACAAGGACAAGTAGGAAAGACAAGGGAAGGAGATAGTAAGAAAGAGGAAAAGAAGACAAGGAACACAAGTAGAGCAAGAAAATACACAAAGAGTGAAGAGTAAGAAGTCAAGAAAAGACTAGAGAAACACAAATCAAGATGAAAACAGAGCAAGAAGAAACACAAGGACTGAATAGAAGAAAATTAAGAGAAGTCAAGAAAAGACAGGAACAGAAACACAAAGAAGATGAAAACAGACTAAAGAAAAAAACACAAAGACTGAATCCAAGTATAAAGAAAATGAATAAAAGTCAAGAAAGACAAATAGAGTAAGCACAAGAAGAGTGAAAGACAGGGGGGAAGAACAAACAGTGTACCGGACCTGATGAAGACACAATAAAAGGTCGAAACGTTGTCAACGGTACACTTAATACTTGATATAACAAAGGCTGCACAGAGAAGACAAACAGATCACAGATGGAAGACAAATAGATAGCAGAATAGGAAAAACAGGGGGACAAACACTAAATAGAGAAAGAAGAGTCACATAAAGTACAAATAATGAAGGATGGACAGAAACACAAAGACATAGAGGTCAAGGAAGACAAACACAGCAAACACAAAGTAAACAACAAAGAGATAGATAACGAGAAGGACGAACAGGGAGAAGAAGACAGTAGGAAGGAAGAACAGAAGACTAGAGGCACAAAGAAAGCAAGTACAAGCACAAAGAAGGAAAGAAGGCAAGGGGGTCCGGTCTAGCGGGGAGTCCTACGGGGTGATGGACAGTGCACCAGTCCTGTCTCCCTAGTTCGGGGGACAGGACTTTCAGTTCCCTAATCCTAACCGGCCAGTGCCTCCCTCGCGGACTCCCGGCTGGACTGGCCCCCAACCCTTAGCAAAGGAAGTACCAACTTCTGAATTTGGAACCTGTTCCCTAACACTAGCCCTGATTTGATCCCCAATTCTAATCTATCAATCCCACCCTCTAATATTTACAAGTATAACCCTCACCCTGATCTTTATCCCTAACCCTAACCACTATCTACCCTAGCCCTACTCCATAACCCTAAACAAAGGAGATTAAAAAGTTAAAACCACTAAAAAGTTTAAAAAAGACTACAAAAAAGTTGATAAAAAAGACTAAAAAAAGTTGATGAAAAGTTTAAAAAGACTAAAAAAAAGTTGATAAATACTAAAAAGCTAAAAAAAATTCATTGGACTAAAAACATTATTTCATGGAGTCTAAGTTCAGAAGGTGGTACAAGGACAAGTAGGAAAGACAAGGGAAGGAGATAGTAAGAAAGAGGAAAAGAAGACAAGGAACACAAGTAGAGCAAGAAAATACACAAAGAGTGAAGAGTAAGAAGTCAAGAAAAGACTAGAGAAACACAAATCAAGATGAAAACAGAGCAAGAAGAAACACAAGGACTGAATAGAAGAAAATTAAGAGAAGTCAAGAAAAGACAGGAACAGAAACACAAAGAAGATGAAAACAGACTAAAGAAAAAAACACAAAGACTGAATCCAAGTATAAAGAAAATGAATAAAAGTCAAGAAAGACAAATAGAGTAAGCACAAGAAGAGTGAAAGACAGGGGGGAAGAACAAACAGTGTACCGGACCTGATGAAGACACAATAAAAGGTCGAAACGTTGTCAACGGTACACTTAATACTTGATATAACAAAGGCTGCACAGAGAAGACAAACAGATCACAGATGGAAGACAAATAGATAGCAGAATAGGAAAAACAGGGGGACAAACACTAAATAGAGAAAGAAGAGTCACATAAAGTACAAATAATGAAGGATGGACAGAAACACAAAGACATAGAGGTCAAGGAAGACAAACACAGCAAACACAAAGTAAACAACAAAGAGATAGATAACGAGAAGGACGAACAGGGAGAAGAAGACAGTAGGAAGGAAGAACAGAAGACTAGAGGCACAAAGAAAGCAAGTACAAGCACAAAGAAGGAAAGAAGGCAAGGGGGTCCGGTCTAGCGGGGAGTCCTACGGGGTGATGGACAGTGCACCAGTCCTGTCTCCCTAGTTCGGGGGACAGGACTTTCAGTTCCCTAATCCTAACCGGCCAGTGCCTCCCTCGCGGACTCCCGGCTGGACTGGCCCCCAACCCTTAGCAAAGGAAGTACCAACTTCTGAATTTGGAACCTGTTCCCTAACACTAGCCCTGATTTGATCCCCAATTCTAATCTATCAATCCCACCCTCTAATATTTACAAGTATAACCCTCACCCTGATCTTTATCCCTAACCCTAACCACTATCTACCCTAGCCCTACTCCATAACCCTAAACAAAGGAGATTAAAAAGTTAAAACCACTAAAAAGTTTAAAAAAGACTACAAAAAAGTTGATAAAAAAGACTAAAAAAAGTTGATGAAAAGTTTAAAAAGACTAAAAAAAAGTTGATAAATACTAAAAAGCTAAAAAAAATTCATTGGACTAAAAACATTATTTCATGGAGTCTAAGTTCAGAAGGTGGTACAAGGACAAGTAGGAAAGACAAGGGAAGGAGATAGTAAGAAAGAGGAAAAGAAGACAAGGAACACAAGTAGAGCAAGAAAATACACAAAGAGTGAAGAGTAAGAAGTCAAGAAAAGACTAGAGAAACACAAATCAAGATGAAAACAGAGCAAGAAGAAACACAAGGACTGAATAGAAGAAAATTAAGAGAAGTCAAGAAAAGACAGGAACAGAAACACAAAGAAGATGAAAACAGACTAAAGAAAAAAACACAAAGACTGAATCCAAGTATAAAGAAAATGAATAAAAGTCAAGAAAGACAAATAGAGTAAGCACAAGAAGAGTGAAAGACAGGGGGGAAGAACAAACAGTGTACCGGACCTGATGAAGACACAATAAAAGGTCGAAACGTTGTCAACGGTACACTTAATACTTGATATAACAAAGGCTGCACAGAGAAGACAAACAGATCACAGATGGAAGACAAATAGATAGCAGAATAGGAAAAACAGGGGGACAAACACTAAATAGAGAAAGAAGAGTCACATAAAGTACAAATAATGAAGGATGGACAGAAACACAAAGACATAGAGGTCAAGGAAGACAAACACAGCAAACACAAAGTAAACAACAAAGAGATAGATAACGAGAAGGACGAACAGGGAGAAGAAGACAGTAGGAAGGAAGAACAGAAGACTAGAGGCACAAAGAAAGCAAGTACAAGCACAAAGAAGGAAAGAAGGCAAGGGGGTCCGGTCTAGCGGGGAGTCCTACGGGGTGATGGACAGTGCACCAGTCCTGTCTCCCTAGTTCGGGGGACAGGACTTTCAGTTCCCTAATCCTAACCGGCCAGTGCCTCCCTCGCGGACTCCCGGCTGGACTGGCCCCCAACCCTTAGCAAAGGAAGTACCAACTTCTGAATTTGGAACCTGTTCCCTAACACTAGCCCTGATTTGATCCCCAATTCTAATCTATCAATCCCACCCTCTAATATTTACAAGTATAACCCTCACCCTGATCTTTATCCCTAACCCTAACCACTATCTACCCTAGCCCTACTCCATAACCCTAAACAAAGGAGATTAAAAAGTTAAAACCACTAAAAAGTTTAAAAAAGACTACAAAAAAGTTGATAAAAAAGACTAAAAAAAGTTGATGAAAAGTTTAAAAAGACTAAAAAAAAGTTGATAAATACTAAAAAGCTAAAAAAAATTCATTGGACTAAAAACATTATTTCATGGAGTCTAAGTTCAGAAGGTGGTACAAGGACAAGTAGGAAAGACAAGGGAAGGAGATAGTAAGAAAGAGGAAAAGAAGACAAGGAACACAAGTAGAGCAAGAAAATACACAAAGAGTGAAGAGTAAGAAGTCAAGAAAAGACTAGAGAAACACAAATCAAGATGAAAACAGAGCAAGAAGAAACACAAGGACTGAATAGAAGAAAATTAAGAGAAGTCAAGAAAAGACAGGAACAGAAACACAAAGAAGATGAAAACAGACTAAAGAAAAAAACACAAAGACTGAATCCAAGTATAAAGAAAATGAATAAAAGTCAAGAAAGACAAATAGAGTAAGCACAAGAAGAGTGAAAGACAGGGGGGAAGAACAAACAGTGTACCGGACCTGATGAAGACACAATAAAAGGTCGAAACGTTGTCAACGGTACACTTAATACTTGATATAACAAAGGCTGCACAGAGAAGACAAACAGATCACAGATGGAAGACAAATAGATAGCAGAATAGGAAAAACAGGGGGACAAACACTAAATAGAGAAAGAAGAGTCACATAAAGTACAAATAATGAAGGATGGACAGAAACACAAAGACATAGAGGTCAAGGAAGACAAACACAGCAAACACAAAGTAAACAACAAAGAGATAGATAACGAGAAGGACGAACAGGGAGAAGAAGACAGTAGGAAGGAAGAACAGAAGACTAGAGGCACAAAGAAAGCAAGTACAAGCACAAAGAAGGAAAGAAGGCAAGGGGGTCCGGTCTAGCGGGGAGTCCTACGGGGTGATGGACAGTGCACCAGTCCTGTCTCCCTAGTTCGGGGGACAGGACTTTCAGTTCCCTAATCCTAACCGGCCAGTGCCTCCCTCGCGGACTCCCGGCTGGACTGGCCCCCAACCCTTAGCAAAGGAAGTACCAACTTCTGAATTTGGAACCTGTTCCCTAACACTAGCCCTGATTTGATCCCCAATTCTAATCTATCAATCCCACCCTCTAATATTTACAAGTATAACCCTCACCCTGATCTTTATCCCTAACCCTAACCACTATCTACCCTAGCCCTACTCCATAACCCTAAACAAAGGAGATTAAAAAGTTAAAACCACTAAAAAGTTGATAAAAAAGACTAAAAAAAGTTGATGAAAAGTTTAAAAAGACTAAAAAAAAGTTGATAAATACTAAAAAGCTAAAAAAAATTCATTGGACTAAAAACATTATTTCATGGAGTCTAAGTTCAGAAGGTGGTACAAGGACAAGTAGGAAAGACAAGGGAAGGAGATAGTAAGAAAGAGGAAAAGAAGACAAGGAACACAAGTAGAGCAAGAAAATACACAAAGAGTGAAGAGTAAGAAGTCAAGAAAAGACTAGAGAAACACAAATCAAGATGAAAACAGAGCAAGAAGAAACACAAGGACTGAATAGAAGAAAATTAAGAGAAGTCAAGAAAAGACAGGAACAGAAACACAAAGAAGATGAAAACAGACTAAAGAAAAAAACACAAAGACTGAATCCAAGTATAAAGAAAATGAATAAAAGTCAAGAAAGACAAATAGAGTAAGCACAAGAAGAGTGAAAGACAGGGGGGAAGAACAAACAGTGTACCGGACCTGATGAAGACACAATAAAAGGTCGAAACGTTGTCAACGGTACACTTAATACTTGATATAACAAAGGCTGCACAGAGAAGACAAACAGATCACAGATGGAAGACAAATAGATAGCAGAATAGGAAAAACAGGGGGACAAACACTAAATAGAGAAAGAAGAGTCACATAAAGTACAAATAATGAAGGATGGACAGAAACACAAAGACATAGAGGTCAAGGAAGACAAACACAGCAAACACAAAGTAAACAACAAAGAGATAGATAACGAGAAGGACGAACAGGGAGAAGAAGACAGTAGGAAGGAAGAACAGAAGACTAGAGGCACAAAGAAAGCAAGTACAAGCACAAAGAAGGAAAGAAGGCAAGGGGGTCCGGTCTAGCGGGGAGTCCTACGGGGTGATGGACAGTGCACCAGTCCTGTCTCCCTAGTTCGGGGGACAGGACTTTCAGTTCCCTAATCCTAACCGGCCAGTGCCTCCCTCGCGGACTCCCGGCTGGACTGGCCCCCAACCCTTAGCAAAGGAAGTACCAACTTCTGAATTTGGAACCTGTTCCCTAACACTAGCCCTGATTTGATCCCCAATTCTAATCTATCAATCCCACCCTCTAATATTTACAAGTATAACCCTCACCCTGATCTTTATCCCTAACCCTAACCACTATCTACCCTAGCCCTACTCCATAACCCTAAACAAAGGAGATTAAAAAGTTAAAACCACTAAAAAGTTTAAAAAAGACTACAAAAAAGTTGATAAAAAAGACTAAAAAAAGTTGATGAAAAGTTTAAAAAGACTAAAAAAAAGTTGATAAATACTAAAAAGCTAAAAAAAATTCATTGGACTAAAAACATTATTTCATGGAGTCTAAGTTCAGAAGGTGGTACAAGGACAAGTAGGAAAGACAAGGGAAGGAGATAGTAAGAAAGAGGAAAAGAAGACAAGGAACACAAGTAGAGCAAGAAAATACACAAAGAGTGAAGAGTAAGAAGTCAAGAAAAGACTAGAGAAACACAAATCAAGATGAAAACAGAGCAAGAAGAAACACAAGGACTGAATAGAAGAAAATTAAGAGAAGTCAAGAAAAGACAGGAACAGAAACACAAAGAAGATGAAAACAGACTAAAGAAAAAAACACAAAGACTGAATCCAAGTATAAAGAAAATGAATAAAAGTCAAGAAAGACAAATAGAGTAAGCACAAGAAGAGTGAAAGACAGGGGGGAAGAACAAACAGTGTACCGGACCTGATGAAGACACAATAAAAGGTCGAAACGTTGTCAACGGTACACTTAATACTTGATATAACAAAGGCTGCACAGAGAAGACAAACAGATCACAGATGGAAGACAAATAGATAGCAGAATAGGAAAAACAGGGGGACAAACACTAAATAGAGAAAGAAGAGTCACATAAAGTACAAATAATGAAGGATGGACAGAAACACAAAGACATAGAGGTCAAGGAAGACAAACACAGCAAACACAAAGTAAACAACAAAGAGATAGATAACGAGAAGGACGAACAGGGAGAAGAAGACAGTAGGAAGGAAGAACAGAAGACTAGAGGCACAAAGAAAGCAAGTACAAGCACAAAGAAGGAAAGAAGGCAAGGGGGTCCGGTCTAGCGGGGAGTCCTACGGGGTGATGGACAGTGCACCAGTCCTGTCTCCCTAGTTCGGGGGACAGGACTTTCAGTTCCCTAATCCTAACCGGCCAGTGCCTCCCTCGCGGACTCCCGGCTGGACTGGCCCCCAACCCTTAGCAAAGGAAGTACCAACTTCTGAATTTGGAACCTGTTCCCTAACACTAGCCCTGATTTGATCCCCAATTCTAATCTATCAATCCCACCCTCTAATATTTACAAGTATAACCCTCACCCTGATCTTTATCCCTAACCCTAACCACTATCTACCCTAGCCCTACTCCATAACCCTAAACAAAGGAGATTAAAAAGTTAAAACCACTAAAAAGTTTAAAAAAGACTACAAAAAAGTTGATAAAAAAGACTAAAAAAAGTTGATGAAAAGTTTAAAAAGACTAAAAAAAAGTTGATAAATACTAAAAAGCTAAAAAAAATTCATTGGACTAAAAACATTATTTCATGGAGTCTAAGTTCAGAAGGTGGTACAAGGACAAGTAGGAAAGACAAGGGAAGGAGATAGTAAGAAAGAGGAAAAGAAGACAAGGAACACAAGTAGAGCAAGAAAATACACAAAGAGTGAAGAGTAAGAAGTCAAGAAAAGACTAGAGAAACACAAATCAAGATGAAAACAGAGCAAGAAGAAACACAAGGACTGAATAGAAGAAAATTAAGAGAAGTCAAGAAAAGACAGGAACAGAAACACAAAGAAGATGAAAACAGACTAAAGAAAAAAACACAAAGACTGAATCCAAGTATAAAGAAAATGAATAAAAGTCAAGAAAGACAAATAGAGTAAGCACAAGAAGAGTGAAAGACAGGGGGGAAGAACAAACAGTGTACCGGACCTGATGAAGACACAATAAAAGGTCGAAACGTTGTCAACGGTACACTTAATACTTGATATAACAAAGGCTGCACAGAGAAGACAAACAGATCACAGATGGAAGACAAATAGATAGCAGAATAGGAAAAACAGGGGGACAAACACTAAATAGAGAAAGAAGAGTCACATAAAGTACAAATAATGAAGGATGGACAGAAACACAAAGACATAGAGGTCAAGGAAGACAAACACAGCAAACACAAAGTAAACAACAAAGAGATAGATAACGAGAAGGACGAACAGGGAGAAGAAGACAGTAGGAAGGAAGAACAGAAGACTAGAGGCACAAAGAAAGCAAGTACAAGCACAAAGAAGGAAAGAAGGCAAGGGGGTCCGGTCTAGCGGGGAGTCCTACGGGGTGATGGACAGTGCACCAGTCCTGTCTCCCTAGTTCGGGGGACAGGACTTTCAGTTCCCTAATCCTAACCGGCCAGTGCCTCCCTCGCGGACTCCCGGCTGGACTGGCCCCCAACCCTTAGCAAAGGAAGTACCAACTTCTGAATTTGGAACCTGTTCCCTAACACTAGCCCTGATTTGATCCCCAATTCTAATCTATCAATCCCACCCTCTAATATTTACAAGTATAACCCTCACCCTGATCTTTATCCCTAACCCTAACCACTATCTACCCTAGCCCTACTCCATAACCCTAAACAAAGGAGATTAAAAAGTTAAAACCACTAAAAAGTTTAAAAAAGACTACAAAAAAGTTGATAAAAAAGACTAAAAAAAGTTGATGAAAAGTTTAAAAAGACTAAAAAAAAGTTGATAAATACTAAAAAGCTAAAAAAAATTCATTGGACTAAAAACATTATTTCATGGAGTCTAAGTTCAGAAGGTGGTACAAGGACAAGTAGGAAAGACAAGGGAAGGAGATAGTAAGAAAGAGGAAAAGAAGACAAGGAACACAAGTAGAGCAAGAAAATACACAAAGAGTGAAGAGTAAGAAGTCAAGAAAAGACTAGAGAAACACAAATCAAGATGAAAACAGAGCAAGAAGAAACACAAGGACTGAATAGAAGAAAATTAAGAGAAGTCAAGAAAAGACAGGAACAGAAACACAAAGAAGATGAAAACAGACTAAAGAAAAAAACACAAAGACTGAATCCAAGTATAAAGAAAATGAATAAAAGTCAAGAAAGACAAATAGAGTAAGCACAAGAAGAGTGAAAGACAGGGGGGAAGAACAAACAGTGTACCGGACCTGATGAAGACACAATAAAAGGTCGAAACGTTGTCAACGGTACACTTAATACTTGATATAACAAAGGCTGCACAGAGAAGACAAACAGATCACAGATGGAAGACAAATAGATAGCAGAATAGGAAAAACAGGGGGACAAACACTAAATAGAGAAAGAAGAGTCACATAAAGTACAAATAATGAAGGATGGACAGAAACACAAAGACATAGAGGTCAAGGAAGACAAACACAGCAAACACAAAGTAAACAACAAAGAGATAGATAACGAGAAGGACGAACAGGGAGAAGAAGACAGTAGGAAGGAAGAACAGAAGACTAGAGGCACAAAGAAAGCAAGTACAAGCACAAAGAAGGAAAGAAGGCAAGGGGGTCCGGTCTAGCGGGGAGTCCTACGGGGTGATGGACAGTGCACCAGTCCTGTCTCCCTAGTTCGGGGGACAGGACTTTCAGTTCCCTAATCCTAACCGGCCAGTGCCTCCCTCGCGGACTCCCGGCTGGACTGGCCCCCAACCCTTAGCAAAGGAAGTACCAACTTCTGAATTTGGAACCTGTTCCCTAACACTAGCCCTGATTTGATCCCCAATTCTAATCTATCAATCCCACCCTCTAATATTTACAAGTATAACCCTCACCCTGATCTTTATCCCTAACCCTAACCACTATCTACCCTAGCCCTACTCCATAACCCTAAACAAAGGAGATTAAAAAGTTAAAACCACTAAAAAGTTTAAAAAAGACTACAAAAAAGTTGATAAAAAAGACTAAAAAAAGTTGATGAAAAGTTTAAAAAGACTAAAAAAAAGTTGATAAATACTAAAAAGCTAAAAAAAATTCATTGGACTAAAAACATTATTTCATGGAGTCTAAGTTCAGAAGGTGGTACAAGGACAAGTAGGAAAGACAAGGGAAGGAGATAGTAAGAAAGAGGAAAAGAAGACAAGGAACACAAGTAGAGCAAGAAAATACACAAAGAGTGAAGAGTAAGAAGTCAAGAAAAGACTAGAGAAACACAAATCAAGATGAAAACAGAGCAAGAAGAAACACAAGGACTGAATAGAAGAAAATTAAGAGAAGTCAAGAAAAGACAGGAACAGAAACACAAAGAAGATGAAAACAGACTAAAGAAAAAAACACAAAGACTGAATCCAAGTATAAAGAAAATGAATAAAAGTCAAGAAAGACAAATAGAGTAAGCACAAGAAGAGTGAAAGACAGGGGGGAAGAACAAACAGTGTACCGGACCTGATGAAGACACAATAAAAGGTCGAAACGTTGTCAACGGTACACTTAATACTTGATATAACAAAGGCTGCACAGAGAAGACAAACAGATCACAGATGGAAGACAAATAGATAGCAGAATAGGAAAAACAGGGGGACAAACACTAAATAGAGAAAGAAGAGTCACATAAAGTACAAATAATGAAGGATGGACAGAAACACAAAGACATAGAGGTCAAGGAAGACAAACACAGCAAACACAAAGTAAACAACAAAGAGATAGATAACGAGAAGGACGAACAGGGAGAAGAAGACAGTAGGAAGGAAGAACAGAAGACTAGAGGCACAAAGAAAGCAAGTACAAGCACAAAGAAGGAAAGAAGGCAAGGGGGTCCGGTCTAGCGGGGAGTCCTACGGGGTGATGGACAGTGCACCAGTCCTGTCTCCCTAGTTCGGGGGACAGGACTTTCAGTTCCCTAATCCTAACCGGCCAGTGCCTCCCTCGCGGACTCCCGGCTGGACTGGCCCCCAACCCTTAGCAAAGGAAGTACCAACTTCTGAATTTGGAACCTGTTCCCTAACACTAGCCCTGATTTGATCCCCAATTCTAATCTATCAATCCCACCCTCTAATATTTACAAGTATAACCCTCACCCTGATCTTTATCCCTAACCCTAACCACTATCTACCCTAGCCCTACTCCATAACCCTAAACAAAGGAGATTAAAAAGTTAAAACCACTAAAAAGTTTAAAAAAGACTACAAAAAAGTTGATAAAAAAGACTAAAAAAAGTTGATGAAAAGTTTAAAAAGACTAAAAAAAAGTTGATAAATACTAAAAAGCTAAAAAAAATTCATTGGACTAAAAACATTATTTCATGGAGTCTAAGTTCAGAAGGTGGTACAAGGACAAGTAGGAAAGACAAGGGAAGGAGATAGTAAGAAAGAGGAAAAGAAGACAAGGAACACAAGTAGAGCAAGAAAATACACAAAGAGTGAAGAGTAAGAAGTCAAGAAAAGACTAGAGAAACACAAATCAAGATGAAAACAGAGCAAGAAGAAACACAAGGACTGAATAGAAGAAAATTAAGAGAAGTCAAGAAAAGACAGGAACAGAAACACAAAGAAGATGAAAACAGACTAAAGAAAAAAACACAAAGACTGAATCCAAGTATAAAGAAAATGAATAAAAGTCAAGAAAGACAAATAGAGTAAGCACAAGAAGAGTGAAAGACAGGGGGGAAGAACAAACAGTGTACCGGACCTGATGAAGACACAATAAAAGGTCGAAACGTTGTCAACGGTACACTTAATACTTGATATAACAAAGGCTGCACAGAGAAGACAAACAGATCACAGATGGAAGACAAATAGATAGCAGAATAGGAAAAACAGGGGGACAAACACTAAATAGAGAAAGAAGAGTCACATAAAGTACAAATAATGAAGGATGGACAGAAACACAAAGACATAGAGGTCAAGGAAGACAAACACAGCAAACACAAAGTAAACAACAAAGAGATAGATAACGAGAAGGACGAACAGGGAGAAGAAGACAGTAGGAAGGAAGAACAGAAGACTAGAGGCACAAAGAAAGCAAGTACAAGCACAAAGAAGGAAAGAAGGCAAGGGGGTCCGGTCTAGCGGGGAGTCCTACGGGGTGATGGACAGTGCACCAGTCCTGTCTCCCTAGTTCGGGGGACAGGACTTTCAGTTCCCTAATCCTAACCGGCCAGTGCCTCCCTCGCGGACTCCCGGCTGGACTGGCCCCCAACCCTTAGCAAAGGAAGTACCAACTTCTGAATTTGGAACCTGTTCCCTAACACTAGCCCTGATTTGATCCCCAATTCTAATCTATCAATCCCACCCTCTAATATTTACAAGTATAACCCTCACCCTGATCTTTATCCCTAACCCTAACCACTATCTACCCTAGCCCTACTCCATAACCCTAAACAAAGGAGATTAAAAAGTTAAAACCACTAAAAAGTTTAAAAAAGACTACAAAAAAGTTGATAAAAAAGACTAAAAAAAGTTGATGAAAAGTTTAAAAAGACTAAAAAAAAGTTGATAAATACTAAAAAGCTAAAAAAAATTCATTGGACTAAAAACATTATTTCATGGAGTCTAAGTTCAGAAGGTGGTACAAGGACAAGTAGGAAAGACAAGGGAAGGAGATAGTAAGAAAGAGGAAAAGAAGACAAGGAACACAAGTAGAGCAAGAAAATACACAAAGAGTGAAGAGTAAGAAGTCAAGAAAAGACTAGAGAAACACAAATCAAGATGAAAACAGAGCAAGAAGAAACACAAGGACTGAATAGAAGAAAATTAAGAGAAGTCAAGAAAAGACAGGAACAGAAACACAAAGAAGATGAAAACAGACTAAAGAAAAAAACACAAAGACTGAATCCAAGTATAAAGAAAATGAATAAAAGTCAAGAAAGACAAATAGAGTAAGCACAAGAAGAGTGAAAGACAGGGGGGAAGAACAAACAGTGTACCGGACCTGATGAAGACACAATAAAAGGTCGAAACGTTGTCAACGGTACACTTAATACTTGATATAACAAAGGCTGCACAGAGAAGACAAACAGATCACAGATGGAAGACAAATAGATAGCAGAATAGGAAAAACAGGGGGACAAACACTAAATAGAGAAAGAAGAGTCACATAAAGTACAAATAATGAAGGATGGACAGAAACACAAAGACATAGAGGTCAAGGAAGACAAACACAGCAAACACAAAGTAAACAACAAAGAGATAGATAACGAGAAGGACGAACAGGGAGAAGAAGACAGTAGGAAGGAAGAACAGAAGACTAGAGGCACAAAGAAAGCAAGTACAAGCACAAAGAAGGAAAGAAGGCAAGGGGGTCCGGTCTAGCGGGGAGTCCTACGGGGTGATGGACAGTGCACCAGTCCTGTCTCCCTAGTTCGGGGGACAGGACTTTCAGTTCCCTAATCCTAACCGGCCAGTGCCTCCCTCGCGGACTCCCGGCTGGACTGGCCCCCAACCCTTAGCAAAGGAAGTACCAACTTCTGAATTTGGAACCTGTTCCCTAACACTAGCCCTGATTTGATCCCCAATTCTAATCTATCAATCCCACCCTCTAATATTTACAAGTATAACCCTCACCCTGATCTTTATCCCTAACCCTAACCACTATCTACCCTAGCCCTACTCCATAACCCTAAACAAAGGAGATTAAAAAGTTAAAACCACTAAAAAGTTTAAAAAAGACTACAAAAAAGTTGATAAAAAAGACTAAAAAAAGTTGATGAAAAGTTTAAAAAGACTAAAAAAAAGTTGATAAATACTAAAAAGCTAAAAAAAATTCATTGGACTAAAAACATTATTTCATGGAGTCTAAGTTCAGAAGGTGGTACAAGGACAAGTAGGAAAGACAAGGGAAGGAGATAGTAAGAAAGAGGAAAAGAAGACAAGGAACACAAGTAGAGCAAGAAAATACACAAAGAGTGAAGAGTAAGAAGTCAAGAAAAGACTAGAGAAACACAAATCAAGATGAAAACAGAGCAAGAAGAAACACAAGGACTGAATAGAAGAAAATTAAGAGAAGTCAAGAAAAGACAGGAACAGAAACACAAAGAAGATGAAAACAGACTAAAGAAAAAAACACAAAGACTGAATCCAAGTATAAAGAAAATGAATAAAAGTCAAGAAAGACAAATAGAGTAAGCACAAGAAGAGTGAAAGACAGGGGGGAAGAACAAACAGTGTACCGGACCTGATGAAGACACAATAAAAGGTCGAAACGTTGTCAACGGTACACTTAATACTTGATATAACAAAGGCTGCACAGAGAAGACAAACAGATCACAGATGGAAGACAAATAGATAGCAGAATAGGAAAAACAGGGGGACAAACACTAAATAGAGAAAGAAGAGTCACATAAAGTACAAATAATGAAGGATGGACAGAAACACAAAGACATAGAGGTCAAGGAAGACAAACACAGCAAACACAAAGTAAACAACAAAGAGATAGATAACGAGAAGGACGAACAGGGAGAAGAAGACAGTAGGAAGGAAGAACAGAAGACTAGAGGCACAAAGAAAGCAAGTACAAGCACAAAGAAGGAAAGAAGGCAAGGGGGTCCGGTCTAGCGGGGAGTCCTACGGGGTGATGGACAGTGCACCAGTCCTGTCTCCCTAGTTCGGGGGACAGGACTTTCAGTTCCCTAATCCTAACCGGCCAGTGCCTCCCTCGCGGACTCCCGGCTGGACTGGCCCCCAACCCTTAGCAAAGGAAGTACCAACTTCTGAATTTGGAACCTGTTCCCTAACACTAGCCCTGATTTGATCCCCAATTCTAATCTATCAATCCCACCCTCTAATATTTACAAGTATAACCCTCACCCTGATCTTTATCCCTAACCCTAACCACTATCTACCCTAGCCCTACTCCATAACCCTAAACAAAGGAGATTAAAAAGTTAAAACCACTAAAAAGTTTAAAAAAGACTACAAAAAAGTTGATAAAAAAGACTAAAAAAAGTTGATGAAAAGTTTAAAAAGACTAAAAAAAAGTTGATAAATACTAAAAAGCTAAAAAAAATTCATTGGACTAAAAACATTATTTCATGGAGTCTAAGTTCAGAAGGTGGTACAAGGACAAGTAGGAAAGACAAGGGAAGGAGATAGTAAGAAAGAGGAAAAGAAGACAAGGAACACAAGTAGAGCAAGAAAATACACAAAGAGTGAAGAGTAAGAAGTCAAGAAAAGACTAGAGAAACACAAATCAAGATGAAAACAGAGCAAGAAGAAACACAAGGACTGAATAGAAGAAAATTAAGAGAAGTCAAGAAAAGACAGGAACAGAAACACAAAGAAGATGAAAACAGACTAAAGAAAAAAACACAAAGACTGAATCCAAGTATAAAGAAAATGAATAAAAGTCAAGAAAGACAAATAGAGTAAGCACAAGAAGAGTGAAAGACAGGGGGGAAGAACAAACAGTGTACCGGACCTGATGAAGACACAATAAAAGGTCGAAACGTTGTCAACGGTACACTTAATACTTGATATAACAAAGGCTGCACAGAGAAGACAAACAGATCACAGATGGAAGACAAATAGATAGCAGAATAGGAAAAACAGGGGGACAAACACTAAATAGAGAAAGAAGAGTCACATAAAGTACAAATAATGAAGGATGGACAGAAACACAAAGACATAGAGGTCAAGGAAGACAAACACAGCAAACACAAAGTAAACAACAAAGAGATAGATAACGAGAAGGACGAACAGGGAGAAGAAGACAGTAGGAAGGAAGAACAGAAGACTAGAGGCACAAAGAAAGCAAGTACAAGCACAAAGAAGGAAAGAAGGCAAGGGGGTCCGGTCTAGCGGGGAGTCCTACGGGGTGATGGACAGTGCACCAGTCCTGTCTCCCTAGTTCGGGGGACAGGACTTTCAGTTCCCTAATCCTAACCGGCCAGTGCCTCCCTCGCGGACTCCCGGCTGGACTGGCCCCCAACCCTTAGCAAAGGAAGTACCAACTTCTGAATTTGGAACCTGTTCCCTAACACTAGCCCTGATTTGATCCCCAATTCTAATCTATCAATCCCACCCTCTAATATTTACAAGTATAACCCTCACCCTGATCTTTATCCCTAACCCTAACCACTATCTACCCTAGCCCTACTCCATAACCCTAAACAAAGGAGATTAAAAAGTTAAAACCACTAAAAAGTTTAAAAAAGACTACAAAAAAGTTGATAAAAAAGACTAAAAAAAGTTGATGAAAAGTTTAAAAAGACTAAAAAAAAGTTGATAAATACTAAAAAGCTAAAAAAAATTCATTGGACTAAAAACATTATTTCATGGAGTCTAAGTTCAGAAGGTGGTACAAGGACAAGTAGGAAAGACAAGGGAAGGAGATAGTAAGAAAGAGGAAAAGAAGACAAGGAACACAAGTAGAGCAAGAAAATACACAAAGAGTGAAGAGTAAGAAGTCAAGAAAAGACTAGAGAAACACAAATCAAGATGAAAACAGAGCAAGAAGAAACACAAGGACTGAATAGAAGAAAATTAAGAGAAGTCAAGAAAAGACAGGAACAGAAACACAAAGAAGATGAAAACAGACTAAAGAAAAAAACACAAAGACTGAATCCAAGTATAAAGAAAATGAATAAAAGTCAAGAAAGACAAATAGAGTAAGCACAAGAAGAGTGAAAGACAGGGGGGAAGAACAAACAGTGTACCGGACCTGATGAAGACACAATAAAAGGTCGAAACGTTGTCAACGGTACACTTAATACTTGATATAACAAAGGCTGCACAGAGAAGACAAACAGATCACAGATGGAAGACAAATAGATAGCAGAATAGGAAAAACAGGGGGACAAACACTAAATAGAGAAAGAAGAGTCACATAAAGTACAAATAATGAAGGATGGACAGAAACACAAAGACATAGAGGTCAAGGAAGACAAACACAGCAAACACAAAGTAAACAACAAAGAGATAGATAACGAGAAGGACGAACAGGGAGAAGAAGACAGTAGGAAGGAAGAACAGAAGACTAGAGGCACAAAGAAAGCAAGTACAAGCACAAAGAAGGAAAGAAGGCAAGGGGGTCCGGTCTAGCGGGGAGTCCTACGGGGTGATGGACAGTGCACCAGTCCTGTCTCCCTAGTTCGGGGGACAGGACTTTCAGTTCCCTAATCCTAACCGGCCAGTGCCTCCCTCGCGGACTCCCGGCTGGACTGGCCCCCAACCCTTAGCAAAGGAAGTACCAACTTCTGAATTTGGAACCTGTTCCCTAACACTAGCCCTGATTTGATCCCCAATTCTAATCTATCAATCCCACCCTCTAATATTTACAAGTATAACCCTCACCCTGATCTTTATCCCTAACCCTAACCACTATCTACCCTAGCCCTACTCCATAACCCTAAACAAAGGAGATTAAAAAGTTAAAACCACTAAAAAGTTTAAAAAAGACTACAAAAAAGTTGATAAAAAAGACTAAAAAAAGTTGATGAAAAGTTTAAAAAGACTAAAAAAAAGTTGATAAATACTAAAAAGCTAAAAAAAATTCATTGGACTAAAAACATTATTTCATGGAGTCTAAGTTCAGAAGGTGGTACAAGGACAAGTAGGAAAGACAAGGGAAGGAGATAGTAAGAAAGAGGAAAAGAAGACAAGGAACACAAGTAGAGCAAGAAAATACACAAAGAGTGAAGAGTAAGAAGTCAAGAAAAGACTAGAGAAACACAAATCAAGATGAAAACAGAGCAAGAAGAAACACAAGGACTGAATAGAAGAAAATTAAGAGAAGTCAAGAAAAGACAGGAACAGAAACACAAAGAAGATGAAAACAGACTAAAGAAAAAAACACAAAGACTGAATCCAAGTATAAAGAAAATGAATAAAAGTCAAGAAAGACAAATAGAGTAAGCACAAGAAGAGTGAAAGACAGGGGGGAAGAACAAACAGTGTACCGGACCTGATGAAGACACAATAAAAGGTCGAAACGTTGTCAACGGTACACTTAATACTTGATATAACAAAGGCTGCACAGAGAAGACAAACAGATCACAGATGGAAGACAAATAGATAGCAGAATAGGAAAAACAGGGGGACAAACACTAAATAGAGAAAGAAGAGTCACATAAAGTACAAATAATGAAGGATGGACAGAAACACAAAGACATAGAGGTCAAGGAAGACAAACACAGCAAACACAAAGTAAACAACAAAGAGATAGATAACGAGAAGGACGAACAGGGAGAAGAAGACAGTAGGAAGGAAGAACAGAAGACTAGAGGCACAAAGAAAGCAAGTACAAGCACAAAGAAGGAAAGAAGGCAAGGGGGTCCGGTCTAGCGGGGAGTCCTACGGGGTGATGGACAGTGCACCAGTCCTGTCTCCCTAGTTCGGGGGACAGGACTTTCAGTTCCCTAACCCTAACCCCTAACCCTAACCCTAACCCTAACCCTAACCCCAACTTCCATCTAACCCCCACCACACCTCTACGCTTACCCTAACCACTCCCCACCCAGGGCCCAATCCTAAGTCCCCCTTTTCCTTTTCCTCCTCCCTTGCTCTCTTCTCCCCCTTCCCTTTCTTCTCCGTCCCCCCTCCCTCCCCACTGCCTTTTCCTTTTCCTTTCTCCCCCCCTCTCCTACTTCCCCCTCCCCGTCCAACCTTTACCCAACCCTGCCCCAGACCCCTACCCTTACCCTAACCATTCCCCTTCCACTGCCTAATCCTAAGTCCCTCTTCTCCTTTTTTCGCCCCTTACCCTTTCCTCCCCTCTCTCTACCCCTCTCTCGCCCTTTCGCCCCTTCCCCCCTTCCCATCCTCAACGCCTCTTCACTCTCTCTCCCCCCTCCACAGCAACCACACCCAAAGCTGACCACAAGGACACTGTCATCAACAACAATAAACTGTTTTTCAACCACCTTGCCCCTTTCATGCCATTTCAAATCAGGCACTTCATACAATAGCATTCTTTGTCAAAATTCACTGAATGAGCCCTTAAAGTATGTGTTTTAATTGTTTTATTTATTTTGCTGTTCACCTTATTATTGCCATTACTGCCTTCTATTCCAATTTATTAATTCTGAAAAAATCCTCTGGGTCTACTTCTCATTTTTATTTCTTCATTCCTTCTTTTACATTTTCCCCCCTTTCTTTGTTGTTATCAGCCCCCCTGTTTTTTTCTTTCTCCCTCCCGCTCACACATATACACCTCATGAACTGTTCCTCCCATAAACCCAGACACACTGGGTCCATCATTATTTGTATTACTATTTTCCACCATTTTTTTTTTTTTTTTTTTTTTTTTTTTTTATTATACTTTTATTAATCCATTTATTTACCCATCCACTGATTTATCGGACACTCACCTCACTACATACCCTCACTTGCCATGGACCCAGGTAAACACAAAAAGTGTAGAAAGGACAGATGTGGTTCCTGGGCCCTTGCGCTGGAAGCTGCTCCGCTGGGATTCGAACCCGGGCCCCCTGGTTGAGGTGCTGGGTCTTGCCAACTGAGCTAAACATATCTGACAGCTTGGTTGGCACATCACAGAGTTGATCCTGGCTCCTATATTGCCCCAACATAAAGGAGCGACTGCTCCTGGCGGGGTTAGAACCCGGCTCCCCCGCGTGACAGGCGCTTGCCCTCTCCACCACACTATCCACACAGTTCATTTCATCCACTTCTTCACTTCACTTTTTATTACAGTCTGGGCAACCCAGTCGGTAGGCCAGTGCTTTATAGGTCTACATTTGACCCCTGAACCCCAACCCTAACCCAATCCTAACCCTAACCCTAACCCTAAATATAGACAGCATGTTAAGTGTCCCACCAGGGACACAAACACTCTAGACCACTGCTATTCAACATTAAGGAACGCCTATCGTGGGGCGGTGTTTAGCTCAGTCGGTAGAGCGCCCCATGTGCAGAGGCTATAGTCCTCTCTGCAGGCGACCCCAGTTCGAGTCCCGCGCCGGGCAGTCATTCCCTGCGTGTCTCTCTCTGCCTCCCGTTTCCTGTCTCTCTCTCAGCTGTCCTATACATTAAAGGCTAAAAGCCCCGCCCCCCCCCCCCCCAAAAAAAAAAAAGAACGCCTATTGCTCTGTCCCCCATGCAGCCTTGGGGCGCTCTGATCACTGCATGGTTCATCTTCTACCAACTTACAGGCAGAAGTTAAAATCTGCTACACCTGTAGTAAAGACTGTCAGGAGATGGACCACCGATGCAAAGCTGGAACTACAGGCCTGCTTTGACTGCACAGATTGGAATGTTTTTGAGGCTGCAGCTTCCGACCTGGATGAACTCACTGACACTGGGACATCGTACACTATCTTTTGTGAGGACACGTGTGTGCAGACTAAAGCCTTCTGCACATACAAAAACAATAAACCCTGGTTCACTTCAAAACTCAAGCAGCTTCGCTGGGTCAAGGAGGAGGCCTACAGAAGTGGGGACAGAGTCCTGTACAAGCAGGCCAGAAACACACTGACAAAGGAGGTCAGAGGAGCAAAGACGCATTACAAACAGGTTTTCAGCCAACAACCCTGCATGAGTGTGGAGAGGTCTGCAGGGTGTCACCAACTACAGGAGACCCCCCCCCCCACACACACACTGCAGAGAGTCCTCAACTGGCCGACGAGCTGAATGAGTTCTACTGCAGGTTTGAGAAATCATTCACACCCATCACCGCGTCGCCCCTGAGTGGCAGCAGTTGCAGCAGCTCCTGCTCAATTTGAGTTTCTTTCACTTTTTTTAGCAGTTTTTAGCGACTAATCTTAATTTCTTTTTGTGTGTTTGTTTTCTGTTACAATGGTGCACCTATGGATACCAAAGTTGCTGTGTTTGCTACACTTTCCGTGACCGGAGGGCCCCATGCCCAGCCACGGCCCTATTGTTTACAGTCGGGATCAGCTGTTAGCCCTCCGTAACACAGCGGTGCTGCCCCAGGATAGACCCGACGTTCCCTGTGAGTTGAAGAAGAGGAGACGAGGGACCCGTGCCGGAATTCAACGCCGTAGGAAGAGTCGCTTCTGACCCGTCCTTCCGTCCATCGTTATGGGGAATGTGAGATCTCTTCCCAAAAAGATGGGCGAGTTAACGGCGCTGACCCGGCACCTGAGGGAATATCGTGAGTGCAGCATCATGGTGTTTACGGAGACATGGCTGAACTCACTAACACCGGACACGATCGTTTCTCTGGAGGGATTTAATTTGCGGTGCACGGACAGGACACGGGAGAGCGATAAGAAGAAAGGAGGGGGGCTGGCTGTGATTGTCAACGATAGATGGTGTAACCCGGGCACATCACTGTCAAAGAGCAACTTTGCTGTAAGGACATTGAGCTGTTACTTGAGTTAGCATGAGACCGTACTATCTACCCAGGGAATTTTCACATGTTCTGGTGGCAGCAGTGTACATTCCCCCCTCTGCTAATGGTGACGCAGCCTGTGATGTCCTGCACTCAGCTGTGAGCAGGCTGCAGACACAGCACCCACAGGCCCTCCTCCTCATCTCTGGGGACTTCAACCATGCCTCTCCTCCCTCCACTCTGCCCAAATTTACCCAGTATGTCACCTGCCACACCAGAGACAATAAAACACTGGACTTATTTTATGCCAACACCAAGGAGGCATATTCATCATCACCTCTCCCTCCCCTGGGGAGATCAGACCACAGCATGGTTCATCTCCTGCCTGTGTATAAACCCTTAGTGCACAGGCAACCAGCTGTGACCCGCACAGTCAGAAGATGGTCTGAGGAGACTGAAGAGGCTAAAGACTAAAGACTGTTTCGAGACGACTGTGTGGGAGGAACTCTGTGATCCTCATGGGGAGGACATCGACAGCCTCACACACTGCATCACGGACTACATAAACTTCTGTGTGGAGAACACTGTACCCACCAGGACTGTACGGTGCTTCTCCAACAACAAACCCTGTATTAACCCCGATATAAAGGCTCTACTTAAGGAGAAGAAGAGGGTCTTTAAGTCGGGCGACAAAGAGGAGCTGAAGACTGTACAGAGGGATCTGAGGAGGAAGATCGGAGAGGGGAAGAACCACTTCAGGAAGAAGATGGAGGACCAGCTGCAGCAGAACAACATCAGCAGGGTCTGGAGAGGCCTCAAAACAATCTCCGGGCACAAAGAACCAGACTCCCAGCCATCCACCCATCCCCCAGCCCAGCCATTCCTGCTGCAGCTCCCCTCGTCGACACCTCCATGACTTCACCCCTCCCCTTCCCCCTCCTTGCCTCCTCCAACACTCAGCTCACAGCTACCCCCCACTGTTTCTGCATCTCCTGCCCCATCCACATCTCTACCTTCTCCCACACCTCCTCCTCTCACACCTCCAAATATACAGCCCCCTGGCTCCAATCTGTCCCTCTCTACAGACCAGGTAAGAAAAGAGCTCAGGAAGATAAAGGCGAGAAAGGCTGCGGGTCCAGACGGCATCAGTTCCAAGCTCCTCAAGTCCTGTGCAGACCAGCTGTGCAGGATCGACCTGAGCCTGAAGCTGAGGAGAGTTCCACAACTGTGGAAAACATCCTGTGTGGTACCAGTGCTAAAGTTGCTGCACCCGAAGGACCTCAACAGCTACAGGCCAGTGGCGCTGAAATTGCATCTGATGAAGACACTGGAGTGGCTGGTCCTCGTCCATCTCCGCTCAGACATGGTGGTCTGCAGCACAGGGGCTCCACAGGGAACAGTTTTGGCTCCTTTCCTGTTTACCCTGTACACTGCAGACTTCAGACACAGTTCAGCCACCTGCCATCTCCAGAAGTTTTCTGACAACTCTGCCATCGTCGGTCTCATCTCAGAGGACAATGACAGGGAGTACAGAGAACTGACCAAGGACTTTGTGGACTGGTGCCAGCGGAACCACCTCCAAATCAACGCGGGAAAAACCAAGGAGCTGGTGGTGGATTTCCACAGGCGCAGCCACTTCCTCCCGACACCGGTGAACATCCAGGGAATTGACATTAAGAGAGTGGACTCTTATAAGTACCTGGGTGTTCACCCAAACAATAAACTGGACTGGACTGTAAACACTGATGCTCTCTACAAAAAAGGCCAGAGCAGACTCTATATGCTTAGAAGACTGAGGTCCTTTGGAGTGCAGGGAGCTCTCCTCAAGACCGTCTTCGATACTGTGGTGGCATCAGCCATCTTTTTCGTAGTGGTTTGCTGGAGCAGCAGCATTTCCATCGCTGACAGGAAGAGACTGGACAAGCTGATAAAGAGGGCCGGCTCTGTCCTGAGTTGCCCCCTTGACTCAGTGCAGGTGGTGGGAGAGAGGAGGATGATAGCAAAGCTATCATCAATGATGGAGAACGACTCCCACCCCATGCAGGACACTGTTACCACACTGAGCAGCTCCATCAGCGACAGACTCCTTCATCCCAAGTGTGTGAAGGAGAAGTACCGCAGGTCCTTCCTTCCTGCTGCTGTCAGACTGTTCAACCAGCACTGCTCTCAGTAGGCCACTCATACACTCAGACTCAATAATAAACTGTTATGTCCAATAGATACCCAATTTAACATGCAGATTTTTAAATTATCCATTGTGTACTGTTGCCATTGTCTTGCAATTGTTTTTTTCTCACTGTATGTCGCTCTATGTCACTGTTGTTGTTTTTTTTTCCTGTTCATATTGTATATACTGTAATATTTATTTATTACTATTGTATCCTCTTGCTGCTGCAATAAGCGGAATTTCCCCACTGTGGGACGAATAAAGGATATTCTATTCTATGCTATTCACCTGCTCTGACCCTGACACCAGACAACCATCACCACCCCCTGCTCCACCCTCACCCCTCCCCACTCACCCCCCACCATCAGCACTCCCTGCTCTACTCACCCCTCCCCACTCACCCCCCACCATCAATGAGGATCTGTGAAGGGTATGTGTACCAGCTCTTCAGGAGACAGAAGACCAGGAAGGCCCCAGGTCCAGACGGCGTCTCACCCTCCTGTCTGAAAGTCTGCGCTGACCAGCTGTCCCCCATCTTCACACGGATCACTGGAGATGTGTGAAGTCCCCTCCTGCTTCAGACACTTAACAATAATCCCGGTCCCAAAGAAACCCTCCATCTCAGGACTGAATGACTACAGACCTGTCGCCCTGACGTCTGTAGTCATGAAAACATCTGAGAGACTGGTGTTGACTCACCTGAAGGACATCACAGGACCCCTGTTGGACCCCCCGCAGTTTGCAGACTGCAAACAGGTCAGTGGAGCATGCAGTCAACATGGGACTGCACTACATCCTCCAACACCTCGACTCCCCAGGGACCTATGCAAGGATCCTGTTGGTGGACTTCAGCTCAGCGTTCAACACCATCATTCCAAAAGTCCTCCACACCAAACTGACCCAGCTCACAGTTCCAGCCTCCACCTGTGAGTGGATCACAAACTTCCTGACAGACAGGAGGCAGCAGGTGAGGCTGGGGAAAATCACATCCACCACCTGGACAGTAAGCACTGGAAGTCCCCAAAGATGTGTGCATTTCTCTCTCTACACCAACGTGAGAGGAAAAAAGTGTATACACATTAGGCCCACCAAGGACAATGTCCTGTGAATTTCAGCTTTCTATGTATCAGGACCAACGAGCTGGGGGGCTCGTGAATCAGCCAGTGTAGTTTTAGGTTAAAGGGACAGAGTTGCAGAGGTTGATTTTTTTTAATGTATATACTGAGAGGATGGTCTCCAATGACCTTTGACCTTGACTGAGGCCTCCCCAGACCAGTTGCTCTTTTGACCTCATTTGGCCACCAAAGCAGATGGAGGCCTGAACCTTGAACTAGGAGATCCCTGAGATGTGTAAAATCATGCTATCCAGGAAGCATGTTGATTGCTACTAATACACTGGAAGTATCTTTAGAAATAACTTAGGGCCTCCAACTTCTAGAACCTGGTTTGGACATGTAATATAAGTGCTTCCTGACATGTTCAGCTCATTTGGAGCTATATTGGCCAAGTTATGTGCCTAAAACTGTAGAAAAAATTCAAATGGAGCGACCCCTCATGGGCAGATGAAAAGACTGAGAGGGTTCAAACCACCACAGGACTGGCCCACGTGGAGTGCAAAATCACTGACAAAACTTTCAGACTTCTAGCTTGAGAGGAAAAAAGTTTTTCTGGTTGGACCAAGAAAGATCCAGACCCTTAGACCTATACACCTTTAGACCATCTGTAGGTGTTGTGCTGGATTGGCCTGTGAAGTGAATCCTTGGGGCTACATCCACCAAAGTTTATACACATTATCTAGGCCCCCCAAGGACCATGTCCTGTGAATTGCAGTTGCAGATTTTTTTTTTTAATGTATACAGTGAAAGGATGATCCCCAATGACCTTTGACACTGACCGAGGCCTTCCCAGACCAGTTGCTCTTTTGACATGATTTGGTCACCAAAGCAGGTGGAGGCCTGAAACTTGAACTAGGAGAAATAACTTAGAAATAAATTAGGGCCTCCAACTTCTAGAACCTGGTTTAGAAATGTTTAGTCAGTGATTCTGTACTTTTGGTCAGATCCAACATTACAGTATAGACCCAACATTGCTTTATTAGACCCTATTTCTTTGCTGATCTGTTCCGTACACGTGCCACTCATTGCATGTCTGTCCATCCTGGGAGAGGGATCCCTCCTCTGCGGCTCTTCCTGAGGTTTCTTCCACCTTTTTTCCCCTGCTAAAAGGGTTTTATGGGGGCAAGTTTTTCCTCACTCAAACTGAGGGTCTAAGGACAGAGGGTGTCATCTCTGTGTAGATTGTAAAGCCCTCCGAGGCAAACTGTGATTTGTGAATGTGGGCTACACAAATAAAATTTGATTTGATTTGATTTGGTATTTCCTACAGGTTTTTTCCACAAAAGGGTCTAATATGGAGATGTTGGGTTTATACTGCAGATGTTGGTTGTTGGACCCAGCATCCCCACATTTTATTGCAGTCATGACACCTCTGTTTCACACAACAGGAAGTAACTTAAGCATGACTCTAGCATTCATGAGATTATTGTAGACAACTTCTCAGTATCTAAAGGCTAAAACACCCAACCTTTACGTCTGAGACCCTTTATTAAAAATGCAAAGTTGGCTAGAGAATGACTGAGACCTGTTTCGCCAAATATGGGTGTATGGAAATACAGTCATGACAGCTTTGTCTCACACAATAGGAAGTAACTTCAGTATGACTCCAGCATTCTTGAGATTATTGATGAGCACTTTCTCAATATCTGAAGGCTAAAACACCCAACTTGTACTTTGAGACCCTATATTAAAAATGCAAAGTTGGCTAGAGAATGACTGAGACCTGTTTCGCCAAATATGGGTGTATGGAAATACAGTCATGACAGCTTTGTCTCACACAATAGGAAGTAATTTAAGTATGACTCCAGCATTCGTGAGATTATTGAAGACCACTTTCTCAGTACCTAAAGGCTAAAACACCCAACTTTTACCTCTGAGACCCTTTATTTATTAAAAATGCAAAGTTGGCTAGAGAATGACTGAGACCTGTTTGACCAAATATGGGTGTATGGAGATACAGTCATGACTCCAGCATTCATGAGATTATTGAAGACCACTTTCTCCGTATCTAAAGACTAAAACACCCAACTTGTACTTTGAGACCCTTTATTAAAAATGCAAAGTTGGCGAGAGAATGACTGAGACCTGTTTGGCCAAATATGGGTGTATTCAGATACAGTCATGACTCCAGCATTCATGAGATTGTTGAAAACCACTTTCTCAGTACCTAAAGGCTAAAACACCCAACTTGTACCTTTGAGACCCTTTATTAAAAATGCAAAGTTGGCTAGAGAATGACTGAGACCTGTTTGGCCAAATATTCGTGTATGGAGTCATGACTCCAACATTCATGAGATTGTTGAAGACCACTTTCTCAGTATCTAAAGGCTAAAACACCCAACTTTTACCTTTGAGACCCTTTATTTATTAAAAATACAAAGTTGGCTGGAGAATGACTGAGACCTGTTTGACCAAATATGGGTGTATGGAGATACAGTCATGATAGCTCTGTTCCACACAACATGAAGCAACTTAAGTATGACTCCAGCATTCATGAGATTATTGAAGACCACTTTCTCCATATCTAAAGGCTAAAACACCCAACTTGTACTTTGAGACTCTTTATTAAAAATGCAAAGTTGGCTAGAGAATGACTGAGACCTGTTTGGCCAAATATGGGTGTATGGAGATACAGTCATGACTCCAGCATTCATGAGATTGTTGAAAACCACTTTCTCAGTATCTAAAGGCTAAAAAACCCAACTTGTACCTTTCAGACCCTTTATTAAAAATGCAAAGTTGGCTAGAGAATGACTGAGACCTGTTTGGCCAAATATGGGTGTATGGAGATACAGTCATGACTCCAGCATTCATGAGATTGTTGAAGACCACTTTCTCAGTACCTAAAGGCTAAAACACCCAACTTTTACCTTTGAGACCCTTTATTAAAAATACAAAGTTGGCTAGAGAATGACTGAGACCTGTTTGGCCAAATATGGGTGTATGCAGATACAGTCATGACTCCAGCATTCATGAGATTGTTGAAAACCACTTTCTCAGTATCTAAAGGCTAAAACACCCAACTTGTACTTTGAGACCCTTTATTAAAACTGCAAAGTTGGCTAGAGAATGACTGAGACCTGTTTGACCAAATATGGGTGTATGGAGATACAGTCATGATAGCTCTGTTCCACACAACATGAAGTAACTTAAGTATGACTCCAGCATTCATAAGATTATTGAAGACCACTTTCTCCGTATCTAAAGGCTAAAACACCCAACTTGTACTTTGAGACCCTTTATTAAAAATGCAAAGTTGGCGAGAGAATTACTGAGACCTCTTTGGCCAAATATGGGTGTATGGACATACAGTCAAGACTCCAGCAGTCATGAGATTGCTGAAGACCACTTTCTCAGTACCTAAAGGCTAAAACACCCAACTTGTACCTTTGAGACCCTTTATTAAAAATGCAAAATTGGCTAGAGAATGACTGAGACTTGTTTGGCCAAATATGGGTGTATGGAGATACAGTCATGAACTCTTTGTCTCACATAACAGGGAGTAACTTCAGTATGACTCCAGCATTGATGAGATCATTGAAGACCACTTTCTCAGTATCTAAAGGCTAAAACACCCAACTTGTACTTTGAGACCCTTTATTAAAACTGCAAAGTTGGCTAGAGAATGACTGAGACCTGTTTGGCCAAATATGGATGTATTCAGATACAGTCATGGCAGCTCTGTTCCACACAACATGAAGTAACTTAAGTATGACTCCAGCATTCATGAGATTATTGAAGACCATCTTCTCAGAATCTAAAGGCTAAAACACCCAACTTGTACTTTGAGACCCTTTATTAAAAATGCTAAGTTGGCTAGAGAATGACTGAGACCTGTTTGGCCAAATATGGGTGTATGGTGATACAGTCATGACTCCAGCATTCATGAGATTATTGAAGACCATCTTCTCAGAATCTAAAGGCTAAAACACCCAACTTGTACTTTGACACCCTTTATTAAAAATGCTAAGTTGGCTAGAGAATGACTGAGACCTGTTTGGCCAAATATGGGTGTATGGAGATACAGTCATGACCCCTTTGTTTTGCTGATCTGTTCTGTACACGCGCCACTCATTACACATCTGTCCGTCCTGGGAGAGGGATCCCTCCTCTGTGGCTCTTCCTGAGGTTTCTTCCACCTTTTTTCCCCTGCTAAAAGGGTTTTATGGGGGCAAGTTTTTCCTCACTCGAACTGAGGGTCTAAGGACAGAGGGTGTCGTCTCTGTACAAATTGTAAAGCCCTACGAGGCAAACTGTGGTTTGTGAATGTGGGCTATACAAATAAAATTTGATTTGATTTGATTTGGTATTTCCTACAGGTTTTTTCCACAAAAGGGTCTAATATGGAGATGTTGGGTTCATACTGCAGATGTTGGTTGTTGGACCCAACATCCCCACATTGTATTGCAGTCATGACACCTCTGTTCCACACAACAGGAAGAAACTTAAGCATGACTCCAGCATTCGTGAGATTACTGAAGACAACTTTGTCAGTACCTAAAGGCTAAAACACCCAACTTGTACCTTTGAGACCCTTTATTTATTAAAAATACAGAGTTGGCTAGAGAATGACTGAGACCTGTTTGGCCAAATATGGGTGTATGGAAATACAGTCATGACCTCTTTGTCTTACATAACAGGGAGTAACTTCAGTATGACTCCAGCATTCATGAGATTATTGAAGACCACTTTCTCAGTATCTAAAGGCTAAAACACCCAAATTGTACCTTTGAGACCCTTTATTAAAAATGCAAAGTTGGCTAGAGAATGACTGAGACCTGTTTGGCCAAATATGGTTGTATGTAGATACAGTCATGACAGCTCTGTTCCACTCAACAGGGAGTAACTTCACTATGACTCCAGCATTCATGAGATTATTGAAGACCACTTTCTCAGTATCTAAAGGCTAAAACACCCAACTTGTACCTTTGAGACCCTTTATTAAAAATACAAAGTTGGCTAGAGAATGACTGAGACCTGTTTGGCCAAATATGGGTGTATGGAGATACAGTCATGACTCCAGCATTCATGAGATTGTTGAAGACCACTTTCTCAGTATCTAAAGGCTAAAACACTTTGATGTTTTCAAGAACGTTTATTCTGTTCTCAACAACGTGGCACTTGGATTTCCTGTCCTCCTCTTTAATCAATTAGGGCCAGGTCCACACATTTCACATAAGTTTGAGTAAAGAGGCTGAGACAAACTCTGAACAAACATGAAATTATCAAAAACCTATTTAGGAACTTCACTGTGTCCTAATGGATGTGGCTCCTGGACATCCTGTTCTCCTTTGTGACCTAATCTGAACTATTTTGAGGTAAATGTTCACATATAAACCAGTCTAATATTCATGTTAACCTTGAACACAGAACTTCATCCTTGGACCTTTCTTCCTCTGAAGAACAAGGCTCCTGAAAGGATGCAAAAAGATGTGGTTTTCCAATATATCTGTAATGTAGTAAACAGCACTAAAACCTTCGTCATACTGCTCACCTTTGCTTCACAATGCTGTTGTCGTGACCTCCACGTGGGATGCATTTTTCTCATTTTCTGTGTACAAGGAACATGGCTCCTTAAGATGGGGGACAGGCAGATATTGGTTCATTTATGACTTGATTTCATGCACACAGAATTAAACCAGTTTACTTCCACTCACCTGTCCTTCAACATCAATCTCATCTTCTGTGTACAAGGAACATGGCTCCTTAAGATGGGGAACAGACAGATATTGGTTCATGTATGACTTGATTTTATGCACACAGAGTTAAACCAGTTTACTTCCACTCACCTGTCCTTCAACATCAATCTCATCTTCTGTGTACAAGGAACATGGCTCCTTAAGATGGAGAACAGACAGATATCGGTTCATGTATGACTTGATTTCATGCACATAAAATTAAACCAGTTTACTTCCACTCACCTGTCCTTCAACATCAATCTCATCTTCTGTGTGCAAGGAACATGGCTCCTTAAGATGGGGAACAGACAGATATTGGCTCATGTATGACTTGATTTCATGCACATAAAATTAAACCAGTTTACCTCCACTCACCTGTCCTTCAACATCAATCTCATCTTCTGTGTGCAAGGAACATGGCTCCTTAAGATGGGGAACAGGCTGATATTGGCTCACATGACTTGATTTCATGCACATAAAATTAAACTAGTTTACTTCCACTCACCGGTCCTTCAGTATCAACCTGATCTCTGTTTTCCATGGATCCATTGTCCTCTGATTTTTCTATCTGTGAGGAGCACAAATCCTAAAGAGGAGATTTTGTGATTTAGAGGTCATGGACAGAAATCCTCTAAAAAATAACTATACTGTCTGTACACATCACTAAACCAAGCTTAATACTCCTCGCCTTGGCTTCAACACAGGCTGTCAGACCCTCCTCAATAGATGCATTCTTCTCATTGTCCTCTGCAGAGCAGGACAGCACCTGGAGACAAATCATGAGATTTTTTTATTCAAGGGACAGATAGATAGATGTTGGGGTTTTACTCACACTTTAAATGCTAAGATGGTCCTGTTATTCAACAGAATTACATTCAAAGGTTTCCAGCTGCCACACTATGAAATGTATACTAACTACTGGTTTTGCTCCTTAATGACTAGATGACTCCAGAGGTTACAGTGATATACAGCATGCTAAACAGCATGGAGTTAATCATAAAACAGAGACATGAATATCTGACAGCTACTCACAGGGTTGATAGTCTTCATTACCTCATACAGGTTGTCTTCTTCCTCACACCTGAGCTGCAATGATGAGCGCAGTATGAAAGAATATTCTGTTGGCACAAAAGACCAAAACACTCTTACACATGCAGATTTCCTTAGTTGAACATTCCTCACCTGTTCTATTCTTATGGGCCGACAGATGCATGAGTTTCTCTGAGCCCATGGATTCCTCCTTAACCTTCCATGCCTTTTTCTGAGGCGGTAGTAAATGACTGGGGTGAGTGTTACAGTGATGACCACAATCACAGCAACAATAGCTCCTGCTGTAGTTCCTGCTGTAGGTCCATGTCCGTCAATCACTGTTGATGGAGATGTGATATTGAGTACAGGCTCACAGTCTTCCATACCCACTCCTGCTGTAATTTCAGCTGTAGTTCCTGCTATAGGTCCATGTCTGTCAATCACTGTTGATGGAGATGTGATTTTGAGTATAAGCTCACAGTCTTCCATACCCACACGGTTCCGGACGGTACAGCGGTATGTTCCAGAGTCCCTCTCTGTGATCTGATCCAAGTATAAGTCCCCTCTTCGAGCATCAACAAAAGCGTCCGGAGGCAGCATCCGGTTTCCGCTTCGCTTTTTCCATCTGTATTTAAGCGGTGGAGTGCCTTGTGAGGATCTGCATCTGAGCGTTATATTTGTATCTAACACAGCTTCACCATCCATGTAACATACCGGCTTGTCTGGCCTCTCCATTACAATCAGAAAAATGTATTTAATCTGTTCTCTTGCTAGGTTTCTCACCTTACATTGGTATGTTCCAGAATCTTTACGCCTAAGGTCAGTGATGCTTAGAGAAGCATCACCGTCTTGGGGCTCAGGAGATGTAAAGTAGATCCTGTTCTTTAAAGGGGCATATAAATTATTATGAATGGTACTTTGACTATACCGGAGTATACGTATTTCATCTCCCTGCCTGATTGGTGGCACAATGTTCCACTCTATGTCCAAATTTTCCACATCCTCAGAATCAAGGGTGAACTGACAGTTAAGAGACACATTTCTATCTCTAGCTCCATAATAGACACCATTGTCAGATGTTATTTTTAGAGAATAAACTTGTTCTGGGGTAAGAGCGCATAATATCATCATGGCAACAGTCCATAGCACGGTGAAATATCCTGGGAGGCAGCAATGTTGATGCACAAGCATAATGACGTACTTGGATAGGTCGGCTGCAGATTCAGGTTGCACTGCCTGGGTTTCACTGTAAATCATAAGGGTTACAGTTAGGGCAGGACTGTATATGGGGACATACATGACCACCATGGTGCAAGAAAACTGGTCTATTACAACATATTAGACCTCCTCACACCAGTTTGGCTGAGAGAGAGAGTGAGAGAGTGAAAGATATCCTCTTAGCCCCCAGACCCCATACATACACAATATAATTTTCATGTCATATGGTGTTGATTACAAGAATGTGAGATTGTTTAAAATACCCTTTCTCCTGTGATGTAAAGGAAATAAAGCCTACAAATATCACAACTTTCAACACATTTTTTTGAAAAAGTTCCACAAAATCAGGCATTTTAAGCTACAACAATCACCAAAAGTCCACAATATCCCAGGGGGAGTGGTAATAAATACACAAAGTATATAAAATATTCCAAAGCATATTCTGTAAATGATGTAATACATTTTTTATTGATTATGTCAAATGAGATCTATTTGACCCCTGTTAAATATGGAGAGACAGCTTTACAGTAAGTTGGGTTCATAATTGCCACAGCTCTATAATATTACAGTAGTGTGCTACTTAATAGCAGAATACATTGTATCAGACTTTTTACAAGTTTTAATCTTTTACTGCAAAAGTGGGTCCTCAGTTATTACTATACAGACAAAATGGACAGATTCACTTGCGGAACTTTTACCTCCACCTCCGCCAATCATAGCTCAGAGATTTCAAATTAAAGTAAAACTTTATCTACAAAAGAGATCAAGTGGGCCACAAATCCACACCTGAACAACATTTTAGCAAGAAAAAGTGTAAAAGTGTGGTGTAATTGTGCAGCATTACAGCAATGTAACAGGAAAAGGAAACAGAAAGTGGGCTATCAACCAGAAATTGACTCTTACCTGCAGAAGAGCTGAAATCTTTCAAAACCTGTTTGGATTTAGCAGAACACAATGCAGGATGATGCAGAAACTTTGAGGCCAGTTCAGAAAAGTGAAGAAAATCCACGACACACTGGAGCAGCCAATCAGTGCAGTCATTAACTTTTCAGCCAATCAGAGCAGACCCATATCCTCCATGTGTAAAGAGAGCAAAAGTTGAGGAGGAATCATGGACAGAGGTGTGGCAGCAACCAGCAATCAGGTAAAATCCAAAAATACTGAAATGTTGGATATCTGCAGGGCTGCCAAGTTTCAGAAAATGACAAGAGTGAGACTCTAGTAACAGGATGCGTTTGGCTGGTGACCTGTGGCCTTTTTTAACATCGATTTGGCCTGTTTTAACGTCGATTTATACCTTAAGACTGATTTCCTCACCTCCATGCCAGCGTATGGAAGTTTTTCTGTGCCCGTCTGAGTTTGAATATGAATTTCTAAGATTGAATTTTTTCAGCATCAAAATCAGACTTTGAATTTTAAAAACCATCAAATTTCTAGCACTGAATTTTTTTTTGCCTCTGATTTTTTTCAATGTAAATTCAGTGTAAAAAAAATCAGTCTCAAAATATTCAGTTTTTCAAAATTCGACATGTAAAAAAATTCAACATTTAAAAAAAATTCAGTGTAAAAAAATTTAGTTTCTAAATAAAATTCAGTGTAAAAAGAATTCAACATCTCAAAAAATTCAACTTCAAAAGATTCAGTGTCAAAAGAACCAGACTCACATCCGGGTAACCAGGGAGAAGCAATCGATCCCTGTCTCGATTCATCATTCACAACCTGATGACACAGACACCGGCATAAATAGCAGCATAAATAGGAGTCCTCTTGTATCAACTGTCAAATCAGATGACGGATATCTGTCATTTTTGTTTGCCTAACAACAGCGGGAGAGAGTGATTAGATACAGGCGCACACGCATGCGCCCGCTCTCAGTGCAACAGACACACACGCATTCAGACGTACCAGTCTGTAGGAAAAAAAAAAAAAGCCATACCGTACTCAAAAGGTAGAGCAAGTTGTCCACTGACCATAAGGTCGGCGGTTCGATCCCCGGACCCGGCCCTCAATATTATTATTATTAATATATTAAACGCATTGTGGGCACCTGCAGTGTTTTGGTCCATAATGCCGTTTCAACACTGCTCTGATCAATATTAATTAATTCTACTCAGCTCAAGATGTGCTCTACATCTGTGTGTGTGTATTAATAATAATAATATTGAGGGCCGGGTCAAATTCATATTCAAACTCAGATGGCACAGAAAAACTTCCATACCAGCGGCTCTCCCTTCACTGTGGCCTCCTAATGCTAGTCTTAATTAACCAGAAATTAGAAATGAAAATTGTAACAAGAATTTTGACAAAATACATTTGTTTGTCAATATTTCATTTCAACCAACTCTCCATCATTTAGCTGGGGACATGTCTCATGTTGGAGGTGTTTGTCGCAGATTTTGATGCCTTGATGACAGAGGCAGGGGGCTCCCACTTAAAACATTGTGGCTCAAGGCTCGCCATCTTCACTGTCATGATGGATGATAGAGTTCCCTTAAGAGCCAAACTGTTTCGGGTTTTGATTTTGTTCAGACAAAACTCGTTCTGCATCAGCATTTGACTGAGGAAGTACCAAGCAGGAGAACGTCGAGTGGGTTTTGAATGTCGGCGCTGTTGTGTGTGAAAGATAGTTAGAGACGCCAAGACCCGCCTTATGTTGCTTCTGATTGGTTTATATTGCGTGGTGCCTTCCGTGGTTGGTTAGATTTAGGCACAAAGGACTGATGGATTGGTCTGGAATTGGTTATCTCGGTCAGTCAATCAGAGTTACTCGAACTACGGCAAGCCGCGAGGACCAAAGTTTATTATGATGAAAAAAATATAGAGTATTGAATGGGGAAATATAAGCGTGAGAAATGTCCAGTGTGGCGTGTGGTGTGAGAATGGGTCAAATTGCGTGACTGTTATGTCTGCATGTAAGATGTAGACACGCACACACACACACATCATGTTTCTGTGAGTTTGTGAGAGACAGCCACTTCTTGTGAACGCACGTGTCGTATTTTATGTTTCTCGAGTCCAAAATGGGGTCACCAGAGCGAGTTACAAATGTGTTGCACCTAAGGTGTTTCCAGAAATTTCTCCTCTCAGATTACATGGGAGTGAATGAGAAAAAAATCGGCGCTCCCTTCGCTTTGGAGCCGCTCAGCAAAAATGTGTATGTGTGACAGATTCCATGTCAACATTTCTGTGAGCAGGACAAATTTTCCTACGTTTTGTGGTATAAATTGTGTATGTACAGTGAAAATTGTGGCCATATGAGCGAGTTGAAGAGAACATTTCTTTATGAGTTTACAGCTGCTCTCCACTCTAGTGATGATATCACCCATACTAGCTGATGCAATACACACCCATTATAAACTCAAAAGACGAGCTAAAAATCCTTAAAACTAAAACTGTGATTTTTTCAAAACGGTTCAAGATTTTTAAAAACTGAATACAAGTCCAATAGTTCAAGGTCTTGTGACTTGTTTAAAGTTTGAATGGTGTCTCTAGCTCAAAGTATGAGGGACAAGAGGAGGTTGAAAGGTGATGAGTTTTGAAGAGGATTTGAAAATTTTCCCATAAGCGTCAATGTTAAATTATTTTTTGAAAAAGCTGAATTTCTGAAAAAGTTGAAGACTTGAAAAGCTGAAAAGCACAAGGCTGAAAGAGCCGAAAAAGCTGAACACTGGTCTCACATTTAGGCTTACTCTGACAAAACGGTAGCTCCCATCAGAAAAAAACCAGACCATCATCGCCGTAAGGACTCCCTGAACAATTTGGTATGATTTTGGTGTTTCTACAGTAAATGTTTTGGAGACACTTGCGAGTTTAAAACAGGGGTCCGTTCTGCTTCTCTCAGAAAATCTTTGTATTGGAGTCAATGAGGAGCAGAGACAGATGTGGCCGCACTTAGAGGCTGCCAATTCAAATTCTGTATGTCTCTCAGATATTTTGAGCAGATTGTGAGAGACAGAACAAGTTTGTCTACAAGTTTGGAAAAAATCATGTGTGTAGAGTGTAAATTGCGGCCGGGAGGAGTGTGGAAAGAAAAAAAAACTGGAATGTTTTCGGGCTCTCTCCCACTCTGACCGATGATGTCAGGCACTCTGACATGAACATTCCGCGCAATACACACCCATTATAATCTCAAAATTTCTCCAAAAATGATCATGGTCATTGAACAGTGATTGATCAAAAACTATATGACCTATCGAAACGTGGAATAATACACTAATACACAAGACTTGTGTCTACTGTTTAAAGTTTAAATGGAGTCTCTAGGTGAAAGTATGCCGGAGCAGTAGACAGCAGTAGGCAGTACAAAAAGTCCAATGATTTGTTTGTTTTTTGACCTCCTCCCATTCATTCCTTATGAGAAAGTTTTCGCAGTTTTTCGCGACTTACGACCTCCATTTCCTTGAAGACGAAGGAGATGATCGCGGACAGGAGGAGCAGACACATAACCCCCCCCCCCCCCCACCTCCACCCCCGAACATAGGAGGAGCACCTGTGGAAGCCATCGACAGCTTCAGGTACCCAGGTGTAAACCTCACCAAGGACCTCACCTGGAGCAACAACACCTCAGCCCTGGTCAAGAAGGCACACCAGTGCCTGTACTTCCTCAGGAGACTGAGGCATGCTGGACTTGGCCATTCAGTCCTGAGGGCCTTCTACAGGTGCGTGGTGGAGAGCGTCATGTCCTCTTGCATTACTGTGTGGTACAGCAACTGCTCTGTGGCGGAGAAGAAGGCTCTGCAGAGGGTTGTGAATGCTGCACAGAGGACTGTGGGAGGCGGCTTACCCCCCATTCTGGATATACGTATACACGGACAGATGCAGGAAAAGGGCCTCCAGCATCTGGAAAGACCCCACCCACCCCGCAAGCACATTGTTTGTCCCCCTCCCCTCAGGCAGGAGGCTGCAGAGCATCAGGTGCCGTACCACCAGACTGAGGAACAGCTTCTTTCCAGAGGCTGTGAGACTGTTGAGCTCTGGTGGAGCACTGTAGGACTGTTGCCTCCTGCACAATAAACTGCACAATATCTCAGAACTTGCACTGCACACCTGTCACCTTGTACAACCCCACGGACCTTTTGCACAGTGTCACTTGTCTCATGCCATGGACACTTGCATTTTCACCTGCGTACAGCACCTTGGACTTTGCACAATAATGTCTCCATTTGCACAATAATGTCTCTCTTATTAGGCTGCCCGGAACTACTGTAGTATTGCTATTTCCTGTTTTTATTTTATTGCTCTTGCTCTATTTATATTTTATATATTTTTTACATTTTAGCGTAGTTTATTTATTGCTCACTACCGGGACCTGAGAACAGTTTTTTCGTATCATGCCATGTGAACATGTCTGGTATGACAATAAAGAATCCTTGAATCCTTGTTTTCCTGTTTAACTTCTCTTCTCGAATTTGGGGTGCTTTTGTTCAACTGCATTTCATTGCTAGACTGTCATGAAGAGTTTAGATTTGTCATCTCCATCTTCTAGAGGAGGTTTCAACCTTTCGAATGACGTATGGAATGTGCTAATTGACCCCCCGCCAGAGCAGTGTATACCTGAGCGTAACGGTGTGGCCATTCAGTCTCGCCTATGCGCAGTAACGCAGAGCAGTTATGGACATTGGTATATGGTTTGTGATAACAACAACTGATGAAATACGTCAAAATGTAAATAAAAAACACCTTTATTGTCTCAGAATATCATTTGGTTACCATGTGTCCATTTGGAGCTCAGCCTGGATCTCTTCATGGAAAAACACTGTAGAATGGTCACACTTTGTGCTATCTTCTTCGAATTTGAAACATGTGTTCACTTATACTGTGCCTAGAGCCCCATACTGTCATTTATCCCCTCAGATGAAACCACAGACAGTTATTCATCCTGAAAAACATTTTTGATTTTAGGCGGCCCAAAATTTGACATTTTTACTGACTTCAGAGGGCCATTACTCTGTCTCTGTGTCACCTAGAGTGTTTCTGTTGCAGTTTCAGTATCAGTTGCACAAGAAACTACAGAGAGTTTTCTTTCTAGCAAGACCTCATGCGTACATGTAGCCAGAGCAGTTCAGAAGTTACAATCATTTTAATTTGGGTATGGCATTTTAGCTGTTTTTGCACTTCATGAACTGATTCATTCCTTTCTTAGTTCAGTTGAGCTCAGCAGCGAGCGTGCCAGCCAGGAGTGGAACTGTTCTGTGACTCACTCATGAATCTTCGGCGAACGACGCAGCCAAATTCTTAGACATATTTAAACTTTGAAAAAAAAGAAAGAGTAATGCAATAGTTACTTTCCCTGGTAACTGGTTACTTTTATAGTAGAGTAATTCAGTTACTAACTTAGTTACTTTTTGGGAGAAGTAACTAGTAACTATAACTAATTACTTTTTTAAAGTAATGTGCCCAACACTGGTCATGTCCGATTAAGGAAACACAATGGAGCAGGACCCAAATGCAGGAATAAAAAACTTCATTCATTAAACAAAAGATCGAAAAGACCAAATCATGACATTATGGATCGATTCATTGTTTACATGAGATAAACAAGGAAAAAAGAAGCTAAATTTACTAATTTACCCAGGAATGTGGGAAATATTATTTTGTAAAGTAAAAAAAAGCATAAACTTACACCCAGATAATTAAAGTAATAATAAAGTAATAATTCTCTACTGTTGGGCTTTTATGAGCAATATTTTTGTGTCCATGTACAGGAACCTGTTGAGGAGCCTCAGACAGCAGGACCACAGCAACAGGAATCTTCTGACTGCAGCCCTCCAAGCAAGCAGTATGAGAGGTGTAAGCGCAAGTGTCCCATTTGTAGGAAATGGTATGCTGATATAGTCCAGCACCTGAGAAGCACAGAAAAGGTGGTCAACAAAACAGAGTTGAGTCTTCTGAGCAAGTTTTCTCATCGACAGTAAGTGTCCTGTTTCCTCTTAAGGATGCTCTTAAAGAGGCTTCTTATGGTTCTTTTTTCACTATCATTGAAATAGGGTCCAAAACAATATTGTTAATCACTGTTATATAGTGAGTTGTTGCTTTTAAAAAAATCACTATACTAAAAGCGCTTTTTTTCAGTAACAAATAACGTAATGCAAATGTAAATATTGGTCTGTGATGTATGAGGTTACAACTGATTTTGCAAAAGTCTCTCAAAAATAGATGCAAGGCAGGTCATGAATAATCTGTATTAGCAAGTGTCATATGTTTTTTTTAACATTTTTAAGTGTTAAGTGGTCACACATGTTACAAAGAAATGTCTGCATATTTTCTTTCTACAAACATTTTTTCTCCAACTAAATCAAAGACTCTTCTTGCTTCTCCAGTTTTCGCACAAATCTGGACTGCCCAGTGCGTTTCTGCCAGTCTAAATATATTAACCGACTCGACAAGCATCTGCAAAGGATCCACAGCCTAAAGGTAGTCCCTCTGTGTGATTTATGTGTGTTGTTGAGTCAGGTTGAGATCTTAAGCCCAGCAACTTTGGTCCTTGTTGTGCTTCTTGTTCTTCCTTGCTCTGTGGTGGGTCTGTGGTCTTTATTTGATCCTTGTGTGGTTGATATGGATTCGGAAATGCTGTATTTATTTAGTGCTACACATCCCACAGAAAGAATATTGCTGGTTAAATACATGCATGATGCTAAAGGTAATGAGATATCAATAATGTAACTTTTTCAGACAGAATGAAATGATTTACTAATTGTACATTCTGCTTTTTTTGCAGAACCCAATGGTTAAACTGTACATCCAGAAAGCGAAGGACAGATACATTGCGAGAGAACTGGTCCTCCTACGTACTTCGAACCCCACACCACCAATGGTCTCACATCTTGACGAGGTGGATGATGCAGCAATCGAAGAGGGTGTCAGGAGGGTGATAGAGGCAAAACCACAAGCTGCTCCTCATGCTGCAGCTTCTGCCATTGTGCCACCTCTTTCGGTCCCCATGTGTTGTTCTCCCAGCCAGGCTTCTTGTGACCCAGAAACACCAGCTATGCTGGATCCTTCTCCCTCAACCAGCCAGGCTTCTTGTGACCCAGAAGCACCAGCTATGCTGGATCCTTTTCCCTCAACCAGCCAGGCTTCCTGCTACACAGGAACAGTTGACCAACAGGCCAAGCGAAGAAGAAGGCGTTCTGTCCTGAGGGCCCCTGATCCTGGGTGCAGGAACTGCCAGCTTCTCTCTGCTGAACTAAAGGTGGCGAAGAACCTGCTCCAGATGAGGAACGATGAGCTCAAGCAGCTACATTCTTCAACAATGCGTGCAACTGTGAGTGTTGAGTTATTCCTCTGGTGTACTTCTTAAATATGACCATTTTTTTCAGTAACTCTTGATTAAGAAAATCTGCTTCATGTGCTTTTTTCAGGCAGCAAAACATCGCAGACGTGCACCATTGTCCCCCAGCAAAGCCCCTTGCTATGGTGAAGATACCCTCATATCATAGTCACTGTACTAGTATTGAACTTGAAAGATAGGGGATGTTGTGTTAATGTGCAGATCCATGCAAAAATATTTGATTTGCTTTTTATTCTTTCTTCAGTAAGATTGGTCGAGGAATTTAGGGGCCACACAGAAGGTGCCAACCCTGGTAGAAAAACTTCTGAAAATGCCAAGCAGCGAGCCAAACATGTTGTCGATTTTCTAGAGTACATGGCAGACTCAGCAATCCCAAATGTTGACCTTCTTTTCCTGAGTAACCATGCTAGAATCCGTGGGTAAGTACTACACTGTAAGAAGCATCAGTGCGTCGAAGGGTAGAGGACATGACTGTATTTGTATTTTTGTCTTCAAGTTTTGTTGCAGTCCTTCAAGAAAAAGGCTTCAAACCAACAACCCAGAGATGTTATCTGATGGATGCTGTGGCCTTTATGAAATATATTTCAAACATGGCACCACCATCTGTCAGACTCGGAACAAAAAATATCAACGCCATCTTGGTAGAGCTGAGGGCCCGGATCAGAGATATTGGCCGGGATGTGGTCGGGCACCAGCTCAGTGTGAGGCGAAGTAAATCTGGTATGTTTAACATTCATAACCCCACCTCCAAACATTAACATTACATCGTTAAAAGCAGGGAACATGCATATAATAAATGATATTCAAAATTTCAGAGAGACTGGTCAAGGCACAGAAACATGCATGGTTTATAGATGAGGCTCCAAAGAAGATCACTGCAGTACTGGGTATGGATCATTGCTCAGCATAAGTTTCAGATTTGTAAAAATAAGGTTTATTTAATGTTATGGGGCTTCTCCAGACTCAAACTTTGGGTGAAGATACCGTTCTGCAGATTTTACATTACAGGGATTAGCATCTACAAACTGGGTTTTTATATATGGGCTGGTCTCTGCTGCTTTTGTGTGGCCAACATGTGGTACTTAGGTAAAGAACATCATCATTGCAAGTGAATGCATACAATGTCCTTCCTCTGCTTTTACAGTTGACCTTGAGAAGCATCCAGAGGACCGAGCATGTCTGAAAGAGTTTTTTGGACTGCTGGGTGGATATATTATTGCAACAACAGGCCACCGAAAGGGTGTTGTGATCAACATGACCACAAAGGAGGTCAAGGCAGCAGAAAAGACTAAGCAGGGTGCCCGCATCATCCGTGTAAGTGCAAACATTATTACAAAAACTGAAAGGATACAAGAGACATACACATCGTTATATCAGTTGGTCAGAGTGAAAAGTCAACATTCCTTAATTATTAGGTTGGACAGCACAAGTCTCAAAGGTACTTTGGTGAAGCAGCTGTACCCCTCAAGCCAAGCGAGTATTCCTGGTTGCAGCGTTACAACCTGCTTTGAAACAGAATTGAAGGAGGCAAAGAGGCTTCTACCTTCTTTCACACAACCAGTGGAGGCATCCTGCTGAAGCTGTCTGAATATTTCAAGGAGGCCTGGGAGGGGATGGGCTTGGGGACAGCCCCAACTTTCAACATGCTGCGCTCCTCTGTTGCCACTTATGTGAGATAACTTATCATGTTTTTTTTTATATCTTAAAAACATGTAACGTAAAGTGTGGTGAAAAGTTAACGAATTTTACACTTGTGTGTATTTCTTTTTTACATTCATTCCTCCAGGCCAAGCGGCAGTTGGGCCATAAAACCTACCAGAAAGTGGCGACTTTTATGTGCCATGATGCAAACACAGCCAAAAGATTTTATCAAGGTTTTTTAAACAATCTAAATCAATGCCAAACCTATTTTTTCTTGTAGTATCCATCAACTTGTATTCATTTTATCCATTTCTTTGCACAGCGGAGGACCCAGCAGAGGTCACACTCCAGTGTAGAGGATTGTCAATGATGGCAATTTCTACATATGCTGCAAAGACAAGGAAACGCAGAGAGAAACACAAGAAAGACAACACCATGACCATTGCTTCTTCGGAGGATGAAAGGGAGGACAACGAACCTGCGCAAAATGAAGACAATCAAGGGTTTGAAGAGGAGGAGCAGGAACCATTGGGCCAAGAGAAGCGTGTGAGAAAAAGGCTTAACCAGCTGTACAGCAACAAGACCCTTGTGCCGTCAGACCAGCAGGTGAGACATGTGACTAGCTGCAGTGTTTCCACACACAAATTAAAATACATCATTCTAAAATGAGCTTAATATACTTTATTTTTCCTTAAAAAAAGATGGTGAGCTCATCTGATGAGGATGTTGCAGGTGATAAGAAAACCACACTAACTGAAACAGTACCAGATCCTGATGAGGAACATGTGCCAAAAAGGATTTACCAGCTGCGTGAGAAAAGGGCATCTGTGCCTTTGAACCAACAAATGGTGAGTTTTGACAGTTTTCAGTACTTCCACATAGTACAAAGCTTTTAATATTCTTTTGACTTTTCGTTAAAAAACAGACGGTGACCTCTTTTAAAGAGGATGGGACAGATAAAAGGGAGGTTGAGTGCCCTTTCCAGAAAAGAGAGGTGAGAGTAATAATTAGATTCAGTGCTTCCCCACATTCTACTAGCTTTCAATTCAAAATCAGTAAAATTAATCTTGTGTTACCTAAAAACAGAGCTTTAGTTCATCTGAAGGTGATAGCTCCACTGATGAATGGAAACCCACACAGCAGGAATTGGAGAATGATTCTGAAGAAGAGGAGGAAGAAGTCCTATAAAGGGTTCACAAGGTGACCAAAAGAAAGAGATCTAAGAGGGCTGTCCTGCAAAGAGAGGTGAGATCTATCATCAGTTTAAGTGTTTAAAAGTACTGAAGACCTTCAGAGCTAAATGAGTTAATGAGTTTTAATGAGTTAAAACCACACAGGAGGAATCAGAGGGTGATTCTGAAGAAGAGGATGAACAGATCATAGGAAGGGTTCACAAAGTGGCCAAAAGAAAGAGATCTGAGAGCCCTGTCCTGCAAAGAGAGGTGAGTCATTATCAGTGTAAATGCTTCGGAAAATACTAAAAGCTTTCAGTCCAAATGAACAAATTATTTTTGTCTTTCATAAAACCAGCTGAGGAGCTCATCTGAAGTTGAGCGGGTTGGTTCAAGGGTCCGTGCACTGAGAGTAACAGAAAAGGAATCAGAGGAGGAGTGTACGAGAGGAGAGAGTCCATGCCTGCCTGAGAAAGAAGGGGAAGCCCTGTCAAAAGGAAATATGGGGGAAAGTGGTGAGGAAGATGTGTTGCAGAATGAGGTAAGTGAAGTGGCTAGTACATCAAACAAGCAATAATCATATCACAAAAAGCTAAAGTTTTACCACATTAGCAAAATAAAAACTTGAAACTAGGCTTTTAAAAAACACACTTGTCTATTTCATTTGTTCTTTAATTCATATTGTTAAATTAACAGGATACACATGCATTGATGAGCCAATCTCCAGACCTAAAACTGAATACAGCCCTGGTTTCACTGAGTACTGTCACTCTCAAGACACCTGTATTAAGTATAATGTCAACATATACCACCATATACCACATATAACACAAACAAGAAAAGCTGTTACTCATGTCAGAAAAAGTATTTTACAGTAAACAGACTTGTTTAGACATCAGGTCCATTCTTTACAATAAAGGGACTCTTACATAAATGTTGGATCTTTGCCATTGTGTGTAGGTGATAAAATCTGTTTCTATGAGGCCAACAAATCAAAATGATAACTTTTGACTGTGAAGTAGATCTGCTCACTTTTTGTTAATAATTAGTGGCTTTCTAAAGTGTTTACAACATGCTTTGACGAGCTACATGATCTAGAAAATATTTTAACATCTTATTTATTTTTGTTTTTTTAGATGCAGCAGGCTTTTGTAAGCCCAGAAACAGCAAAGATTTTGACAACTCACTCAACAAAAACTGTGTGGACCGAGTCAATATGGTGAACAAGATGATTTTCCACCAGTCATCTTTGTTTGAAGTCATCATGCCAATATCTGGTATTATGGGAAAATATGACAAAGTGAAGTAATAGAGCCTGGACAAGAAAAGTTGCATGTTATAATACATTTATGTATTTATTATACACTTTTAAGGCGACAACATTGAACACCAGGCTGGATCCACAGTTGGACAGATGATTCCCTCAGGTAAATACATAGTACAGTGCACAGGATAAATACTGGTACAGTTTTCAATAGTAACCAATCATTATTTACTTAACATAAAGGATCCATGGGGGAAACTGTCTCCAAAGAGTGGCTGTTGGAGAATGAAGTCTCAGTGGGAGACACAACATTGCACAAGAGCCTGCCTGAAGAAAGACCGGGAGATTTTGAAGGACAAGAAAAAGAAGGTGAAGTGGATGAGGGCTATTTGGAGAAGTCAAAGATTGAAGGTGAAGACAGAAATAAGACAGAAGATAAGATAAAAGGACAAAAGACACAGAAAGAGACACAGAAAGAGGCTTTGGAGAAGATGGACAGTGATGGTGAAGAAGGACAAAAGACAGACGAAAAGAGACAGGAAGAGACTTTGGAGAAGATGGAGAGTAAGAATGAAAAAGGAAAGAAGAGAGAAACAATGATTCAAGAGAAGACTTTGGAGAACATGGAGGGTAAGAGTGAAAAGGGAAAGAAAAGAAAAACAAAGATTCAAGAGAAGACTTTGGAGAACATGGAGGGTAAGAGTGAAAAGGGAAAGAAGAGAGAAACAAAGATTCAAGATGAGCCTGTGGTGATGACGAGGAGTAAAGTTAAAGAAGTGCAAAAGAGAAAGATAAAAGAGGAGCATCTGGAGAAGAGTGAGAGGGAAAGTGGAGAAGGATCAAGTGGAGCAGCACAAACCTGGAAGATGCCTTTGAAGAGAAGGAAATTTCAAGAATGACGGGAAGAAAGGAGAAGGCAGGAGGAAATAGAAACTGTTCAAAACTTATGCAACATTAAAATGTTCAGTCACCATACAGAGTTCCTTGAATTTGATGTGTTCAATAGAACTGCTCAACTTGAAAAATAGTGGAATTTATTTTTCCTCAGTTCATAAGTCCGGTAATAGAATAGAATAGAGTAGAATAGAATAGAATAGAATAGAATAGAATAGAATAGCCTTTATTCATCCCACACTGGGGAAATTCCGGTTATTGCAGCAGCAAGAGGATAGGAGAATAATAAATAAATATAACAGTATATACAATATAAAGAGGAAAAAGACAAAAAAAAACAACAACAGCGACATACAGTGACATACAGTGACAAACAGAAACAACGGCAAGACAATGGCAACGGTGCATAATGGATAATTTAAAAAATCTGCATGTTTGAGTATCTATTGCACATAACAGTTTATTATTGAGTCTGAGTGTATGAGTGGTCTACTTAGAGCAGTGCTAGTTAATCCTAGCATTTAAATCTTTACAGGGTTTAGCTAAACATTTCAGGGATCTCAGGCTGAAAGTTTTGTCAGTTATTCTGCACTCCATGTGGGCCAGTCCTGTGGTGGTTTGAACCCTCTCAGTCTTTCCATCTGCCAATGAGGTCCATATTTGGCCAAACAGGTCAAAGTAATTCTCGAGCCACCTTTGTACTTTTAATAAATAAATGGTCTATACTGTAATGTTAGATCTGACCAATAGTGCAGAATCACTGACTAAACATTTCTAAACCAGTTTCTAGAAGTTAGAGGCCCTAATTTATTTCTAAGTTATTTCTCCTAGTTCAAGTTTCAGGCCTCCACCTGCTTTGGTGACCAAATGAGGTCAAAAGAGCAACTGGTCTGGGAAGGCCTCAGTCAGTGTCAAAGGTCATTGGAGATCATCCTTTCATTGTATATATTAAAAAAAATCTGCAACTGCAATTCACAGGACATGGTCCTTGGTGGGCCTAGATAATGTGTATAAACTTTGGTGGATGTAGCCCCAAGGATTCACTTAACAAGACAATCCAGCACCAACACCTACAGATGGTCTAAGGGCCTGGATCTTTCTTGGTCCAACCAGAGAAACTTTTTTTCCTCTCAAGCTAGAAGTCTGAAAGTTTTGTCAGTGATTTTGCACTCCACGTGGGCCAGTCCTGTGGTGGTTTGAACCCTCTCAGTCTTTTCATCTGCCCATGAGGGGTCACTCCATTTAAATGTTTTCAACAGTTTTAGGCACATAAATGGGCCAATATAGCTCCTGTTGCGGAAATTTCCTCCTTGTTGTTGAATTCTCGATCTGCCTGTAGAGAGTCAAAAAACAAGACTGGAAAGGTAGCATGCACCAAGTGTTTATTCTCTATTGAGAGGGAACATCACACAGAACCACATGGCAGTAAGCAGTTCAGAGTTGTGCCCCCTGACCAAATGTTTCACCCCGTTCTCAGCAGCAGAGTTTACCAGACCATCCTTTTGGTCATTCCAGCAGTACACAGTTCAGGCTACAGACTAACTACAGAAAGTACAAGATCAAACTATATAAGAGTGTAAGATTTTCTAGATGTTACTACAAAGAATGCAAAATTCCATCACACTCTAAATGAGCTGAACCTGTCAGGAAGCACTTATATCACATGTCCAAGCCAGGTTCTAGAAGTTGGAGGCCCTAAGTTATTTCTAAAGATACTTCCAGTGTATTAGTAGCAATAAACATGCTTCCTGGATAACATGATTTTACACATCTCAGGGATCTCCTCGTTCAAGGTTCAGGTCTCCATCTGCCTTGGTGGCCAAATGAGGTCAAAAGAGCAACTGGTCTGGGAAGGCTTCAGTCAAGGTCAAAGGTCATTGGAGACCATCCTCTCAGTACATACATTAACAAAAAACCAGCTGCTGCAACTTCTTCCCTCAACCTAAAAATACACTGGCTGATTCATGAGGCCTCTAGCATTTTCCCCCTGGTACATAGAAAGCTGAAATTGACAGGACATGGTCCGGGGGGGGGGGGGGTGTACATAATCTGTATAAACTTTGGTGGATGTAGCCCCAAGGATTCACTTAACAAGCCAATACAGCACCAACACCTACAGATGGTCTAAGGGACTGGTTAGGGGTTAGGTTAGGGGACTGAACAGGAACCACTAATGTGGTCCCCGAGGTGCACTGTCCACCCTGTGGATGGCCACTCCCCCATCCCCATCTTTTATTGCTTAGGTTTTATGAGCGGTGTATATATTCAATAACGTATTTATTTTATAATTTAGTATTATTTATTCTTAAAGTAAAATTTATATCAAGTATAATTTCTGCTTCTTTTTGCTGTTTTTTAAATTTTTTTATTTTTCCATTTTTTTGGCTTTTTTGTTTTTTTGTTGTTTGGCTTTATGTATTGTTTTTTATGTATGTATACGGGGTATGTGCCACCCTGGAAATGTGCAGGGATGGCCTTTAAAAGTGTGTGAGCGAAAGGGGAGGTACATTTTTGGAATCCTTGGGCCCCGGCGATGCGAATGGTCATAGCCCTGCACCCAATTTTCTCAAAGCATGATGGGTAAAATGAGAAAAAAACTTTTTTAGTGGCTTTATCGTAGAGTTATGGCTTTGAGATTTTGGCTACCCCCCATTTGTGGCCACTGGCTTTCCGATGGTAGCACCCCTGTGTCTCTACGACTTGCGGTTCCGGAGTTGCAGCGACTTGTAGATAGGGGCCTGAGACTCCGCCTACCCCCCCCCCCCCCCCATTTGTAGCAGCTGCGAGTCCAAGGGTAGCACTCTGGAGTCTCTAGGACGTAGGGTTCGGTAGTTATGGCCAATTTAAAATCCAGCCGGAGCACCGCCGAAAAGTGGTTAGGAGCGCGTTTCGGACCATTTCCCGCCTTTTTGGTCCCGGCTTTCTTCCAAATTTGTATCAGCTGTAACTCGGCGGGTAAGCAAGATATTGTAACGGGACCTCATCCTACCCCCCCATTTGGGACCCCTGGCTTTCCAACGGCACCACCCCCATTTCTCTACAGCTTTTGTAAGGGGTGGAGAGATGGAAGCAAGACTAGCGTGTTCAGGGTTCCCGAAGTAGGGGGGGGTAGACCCCGGTCTCGAGTCTCTAGCATGTGCGGTCCTGGATTTATAAAGAAAACAAATTTAATGTGAGGTGTGAAAATTTCAGTGTCACACCCGAAAAACATTCCTCCCAAAGTGGTTAGGAGCATGTTTCAGACTATTCTGAGTCGATTGGACATGGTTTCTAATGACATTTTTTTTTTCCGCCAGGTGGCGCTATCGTTACCAAATTATAGGGACCAGTTCTGGGGGTCAGTCTGACTCCAACGGTACCACTCCCGCACGTTTCTGACCTTCCTAGGCCAAGTTATGAGGCAAAATCGTCTGTAAAAATGTTGTCAATTTTAAGTTCCTAACTCCGGAACCATGATAGGTAGAGCCTTGAAATTTTTTGTGTGTGTGTTTTGGAGCATCCTCTTCCCTTCTGTAATGGGTCCGACGTCACTTTCCACTTCCCGGTAGGGGGCGCCATAGACTCCATTGGTTAGGTAAATAATAGTTAAGTAAGGTATAAGTATGTTTCTTTTACAGGTGGACTCTTTGGTCTCGCCTCAGTGATCCTAGGACTCCAGAATGGCTCCACCCAGCACAGCATACTCCTGCCTTACCAAACAGGAGTAAGCTATGCTGGGTACAGCCTTTCTGGAGACTCCTAGTACCAATGTGGCACGCAAGCCTCCACGCCACGTCAAGGCAGAGTCCTTGTAGAGGTTTTTTTTTTTTTTGCATTTTTGTATTTTTTTTTTTGTTTTTTGTTTTTTGAATGAACACGCGCAGAACCTAATCCTATCCTCTAACGCTAACCTCTATCCCTTATCTCTAATCTCTAACCATAATATAGTTAGCTAGGTACACCATATGAACATATATCCAAAAAAAAAAAAAAAACTCAAAATCGCTGTTGCCAGGAAACAAAAATACTGAAGTCTATACAGACACTGACTTCAAACTACTTTTTCTTCATGTCGTACCTCTTCCTCTGGAAGGCATTCTTTGATCGAATGACCATCCCCTGACTGTGGCAAGCCCTGACATACTCTTGGTAGTCAGAGGCCAATGTGCCCTGCGTTCGCACCAAACTCATCTCCTGGGCTGTCCAGGCTTGAGTTGACAATGTCGGGACTGCTAAGCTGGCAGTGCGGCCTGGCTTCTCCTGGTCCTCCTCCCTCTGGAGCTGAACATCCCCCAGGTCTGGGTCAGATGGAAGGAAGTCCACAGCTTGTGGCTCCTTTTCAGCAGGGGGACTGTCAGCTTTTCTTTTTTTGTCATTCACCTTTGTTGGTATGTCATCTGCCAGCTTATAGAGGGTACAGTCGCGGCAGATGGTTCGAAAAGTGAACACGGACCGCAGCTTGAGGTCCAACAAGCGTTTTTGGCTTACCGGCAGGTGTTTGTGCAGTTCGGACAGGATCACATAGTCAATGAATCCACCCTCCTGCAGTATGGCTATGGCTGATAGATAGACCAAGAGGTCCATCTTTTGGTCTGGTCTCCTTTCAAGTTCTGGAGGGAACCTCTCCAGGACCCGGGTCAGCCAGGGCATCCCCCAATCCTGGTAGCGCTGGACATGCCCCTGGCCTGTCAGTTTCCGCTCCAGGATTGCCGTGATGATCCTCTTGGACAGGAATTCCGAGGCAACAGTGCCCGAGACAGGCGCCCCGTCTGGCCTGATCTCAACGAAGTCTTCAAAATTCCAGTTCACCCTCCTGCCCCCATGGCAGTCCCGGTAGCGGAGGGCCGGGAAGTAGCAGAGGCCCAACGAGGCCAAGCCCAGGGCCAGGACTTTTTTGGTGTCTCTGCCCTTCTGCACCAGAAGGTTGTTCACCCTTCTAAAGACCTTGGGATATCTGAAGAATGACACGTTGTCCACGACCTTCTGTGCAAGGGCAGAGTACTCCATGGAGTCCTTGGCCCTGATTTTGGTCTCTGTTCCCTGGAGTTTGGCGATTGGGAGCCGTTCGTTGCGGTCGTACACGTCCTTCAAGAGGACCCGTATGACCTCTCTCCCCAGGACAGAGTCGTTTGCTGCCCAACACTCAGAGAGGGGGAAAACCCTCTCCATCCTGCTCTGCTGTTCAGGGAGGCTCGTCCAAATCGAGGCGGGATGGGGAGTGAGGCCGACACTGGCGGAGGACCACGGCGCGAGGGCCAGGAAGCCACGCTCCCTCGTGCAGCTGTCAACATGAACAGATGACGTGCCCAGGCTGACGCTGAAGGGAGCATGGCCACTGGCCCTGGGCTGGCCATGGAAAAAGTCCTCTAGTGCCAGCTCGTATTGGAAGGCCTTCCACCCCTCGTCGTAGCCTCCACACAGTTGGGCCTCGGTAAACAGGGTGTCCAGGGTCCCCACCAGGTGCTCCACCACTGCACCCACCACGGTGTGGAGACCCTGGCCACCACTGTTGCGAAAAGGCACCAGCATGGCCTGTTCTTTCAGGAGATCAAGCAGCCTCTCCTCGTGGAAGAGGCTGCGTGCCTCCATGACATCCGGAACATCAACCCCCTCCAGCCGGAGGACGGCCTCAATCCTGGCAGCAAGGGGCATTTTTGTCTTGCATGCCAGGACCCGGAAATGGGCCAGGTAGTCTTTTGCCCGTTTCACCATTGACTTGTTGGTCAGTTTATACAACACCGCGCACATCACAGTGACACCACTAACAGGGTGTTTAAAGCATGGTGACTGGTGTCTGTGTGGTGCATCGCAATACAGCTGGAGGAAATTCAGCTGTGGCACAGGGGACCCTCTCTCTGGCCTGAAAAGCTGCCAGAGCCTCGGGTTGACGTCCATGGGATGGTGGTTGAGGTTGCTCTGAAAGTTGGCAGATTCTCTGATAGACATGTTTGTGTAAATGGACCCCCGGTTCCCACACAGTCTATTAATTGAGTGGCGGGACCACATGAGGTCCATCTCCTTGTCCTTGGAGGACACCGAACACGCCGCATGGAACGACCCGGCCAGAATGTGGTCTGGGTAGTGGAAAAGCTCCACTACTGAGAGCGGCTGCGGGTTCTTTTGGCCAAGTTGGAGGAGGTAGCGCATAAACCGCATGCCTGGTGGGAGGGACACACGGTCAATACATTTATCCAAGATGTGCAAGATAAATGCTTGGTCAGATGGACAGACGAGGAACTTTCGGAGGTCTGATAGTTGGTTTTTCATAACTGATGGTCTGCTGGTGCTGCTGGGGTTGAGCCCTCGTAGCTCCCCCTCAAAGGCATCAGCGATCTCCCCCAAGAGGTAGTCCATCTTGGATCTGGCTAGGGAATCAGACAAAAACTCTATCCGATCCGGACCGTTCTCATCGGGGACCAGGCATAGCCCTAGGTGCCACCCCCCATCAACATAAGACAGTCTTACCCCATGGCAACGGATCCAAAGCTTTACAGTCTTGGCTGAAAAGCGTTGCGGGCGAATGTGTTTTGTAAGCACATGCCACTGAGGCTGGGACACGTTTTCACGCAAGAACAGATAATGAGTTCCGGCCTTGAGAGAGTGGAATTGACTTAGTTGTAGAACAGAACCGTCAATGTCATAGGACAGTCTTAGGTCTTTTGGCCTCGGATGAGTGGTAGGGAACATGGGAATGAGTACATCTTCCTCCCGGAGGAATTTCTCAACATTGAAGTGTGAGAACGCTTCCAAAAGGACTGCGGAGTTTTCTTCTGCCACCTCAGCAAACTCCATCTTTGTGGATCGTTTAGTAAATGTACAATGCCAAATAAAGTGAGCTTTTGTGTAGTGTGCTGTTTCCAGTAAGAGGTATGTGGGTATAACCGTTCCCAAGTTATAGTTGTTTTAAAATCCACATATAAGTAAATGGGCAGTCAAACTTTGTGTAAATGTCAAACATAAGTAAATGGGGAGTCAAAATTTGCCTAAGTGTCACAGCCCAAAAGTGTCCGCCAGGGGGTGGGTTAGGAGCAGGTTTTAGACCCCCCTGAGTCAATTGGACCCCCCTTATTTTGTCACATTTTGTCAGGTGTAACTCCTTAAGGAAGGCAGGTGGTGCTATGGGACCTTGACCTACCCCCCCATTTGTGACCCTTCCGAATCCAACGGTACCAAGATCGCATCTCTACGACCTACCGTTCCCAAGTTATAGCCGTTTTAATTTTCCCATATGAGTTAATGGTGAAATGAAAATTTGCCTACAGTAAGTGTCATAGCGAAAAAGTGTAAGAAAATGCAAAGTGTTGTTGTAGGTGTTATATAAGTAGTACGATGAAAAGGAAGAGCTCATTCTACATCTGGACATCGGAGAGGTAAGATGTACTTTTTTTTCTTGCCAAGTGTTAGCTTGTTAAGCTAGTTGCATGTAAACATTTGGTATTTTAGCTGACTTCATAAAATAAATGATATTTATGTAGAATTTTATGAAGTTATTTGTGTTTAACTATGAAACACTATTGTAAGGCAAAGTTGTTGTATTGTAGTTAGTAGAGATGCCACCACAGGACCCTGAGTGCCGGGACTCGCTCCTCCTCCCTCCCATGGGGTTGTTTGGGTGGTTGCAGGCACTTTTCGCCGATGAGGAGCTATCATCGTCGGAGGAGGAGGAGGAGGACGACGATGATGATGAGGCCCAGGTCCCAGCAGTCCCCGTCCTGGGACTGGGTGCCCCTGGAGTAGGGCTGGACCTGCACGGGCAAGAGGACATGGAGGAGGCTGGTCCTTCGTCCTCGCCCGTGTTTGGTCCAGAAGAAAGTGCCCCCCCTCCGTATGAATATTTGGAGGTGGAGTACAGCTTCACCTATGCAGGGCCGGGCATGCCCTACTCCCCTTCTGCCCCACCCTACCCATCAGATTCTGAGATGGAGTGGGATGACCCTGGCTCTGGCCCCATGTCAGAGGTGAACGAAGGACCGTGTACATGTGCGTACTGTGTTCCAGAGAAGGAGGAGGAGGCACCACCCATGGAATGGCCGGTTGAGGAGGAGGAGGAGCAGGAGGAGGAGGAGGAGTCTGGGTGTCCCAGCACTGAACCAGGCACCCCATCCTCCATCTATTTTTCTGCGGTGGAGGATATGGAGGTGTCTGGGTCCTGGTCCCTATCCAGCAGTGACTCTTATGTCACTGCTTGGGACTCCCCTCCTCCTAGCCCCTTGCCTTCCTCAATTGGCAGCACCCTTTCCACCCCTTCCACCATGGTGTGCACGGTTGGATCCGAGAGGCCATCGAGTGGTGCCCCCTCCTCTGATGGATCCAGTTCTGAGAGTGAGTTGAGTTAGTTGGGTGGGTGGGTGATTAGTTGCGTTTGTTTATTATTGTTGAAGTGTGTACTTGATGTTTGTTAATTGTTGTTTTCAGTGCACATTTGATGTTTGTGTATGTGAAAGAAAAAATAAAGACAGTTGAGAATGTTAAGCCTGGTTGAGGTTAAGGGAATGAATACCATCTTTTTTGGGAATATATTTTGATAGGAAGGAGGTAGCGAGCTGAAAGCAAGCTCTACACCCCCCCCCCCCCAATTGGGTGAGGGGCTTTCCAACGAGCCCCCCAAATTAGGTGTGAGGCTATGGTTGCGGAGTTATAGCTGTTTTAATTTTCCCATATGAGTTAATGGTGAAATGAAAATTTGCCTAAGTGTCATAGCGAAAACGTGTAAGAAAATGCAAAGTGTTGTTGTAGATGTCATATAAGTAGCATGATCAAGAGGAATAGCTCATTCTACATGTGGACAACGGAGAGGTAAGACGTACTTTTTTTTCTTGCTAAGTGTTAGCGTTTTAAGCTAGTTGCATGTAAATACTTGTTATTTGAGCTGGGTACATAGAATAAATGACATTTATGTAGAATTTAATGAAATTATTTGTGTTTAAGTATGAAAGCCCATTGTAAGGCAGCCTTTTTGTGTTGTAGTCAGTAGAGATGCCAGCAAGAAACCCTGAGGGCAACAACTTGCCCATAGCGTATCCCCTGGTGTTTGTGGCATGGATTCAGGGGCTTGTAGATGAGGCGGAGGAGTGGTTGTGGTCGTCGTCGTCATCGGAGGAGGACGATGAGGACCATGCCCCACCAGTCCCTGGCCCGGGACCGGTTGCCCCTGACCCAGGGCCGCCCCTGCAAGGGCAAGAGGTCCCTCTGGACCTTGCACCAGAGCTGCTCGCCCAGGGAGGAGGGCCAGCTGCATCCGGTTTTGACCCTGGCGCCTCTTCATCCACAGTGGCTCAGGAGGTAGAAGACCTGGAGGAGGCCGCCTCCCCCCCCCACCTATGTTTGAGTCGGACGAAAGCGACCCTCTTTCCTTCGAAGGTGTCCCACCCTACCTACTTACTTTTGTCTGATACGGAGGAGGATGAATTGGATGATGTGGAGGTGGGCGGTTCTCCCCCCTCTCCTGTGTTTGGGGTGGAGGAAAGTCCCCCACCTCCCTACGAAGGTCCCCCACCTCCCTACGAAGGTCCCCCACCTCTCTACGAAGGTCCCCCACCTCCCTATGAAAGTCCCCCTCCCCCCTACGAAGGTCCCCCACGCAACTTCCTTGTCTCCGATACGGAGGCAGATGACTTGGATGATGTGGAGGTGGGCGGTTCCGCCACCTCTCCTGTGTTTGAGGTGGATGGAAGTCCCCCACCTCCCTACGAAGGTCCCCCACCTCTCTACGAAGGTCCCCCACCTCCCTACGAAAGTCCCCCTCCCCCCTACGAAGGTCCCCCATGCAACTTCCTTGTCTCCGATACGGAGGCGGATGACTTGGATGATGTGGAGGTGGGCGGTTCCGCCACCTCTCCTGTGTTTGAGGTGGATGGAAGTCCCCCACCTCCCTACAAAGGTCCCCCACCTCTCTACGAAGGTCCCCCACCCTACTGTTTTGTGTACCCAGGACCATGCTCATGCACGTTCTGCCTTTCTTTTGAGGAGCAGGCACCAGCTCTGCCTATGTCATGGTCGGCTGTGGAGGAGGAGGAGGAGGAGGAGTCTGGGCCCTCCAGCGCTGAACCAGGCAGCTCACCCTCCATGTATTTTTCTGCCATGGAGGATATGGAGGTGCCTGGTCCGTCGTCCTCATCCAGCAGTGAGTCATATGTCACTGCTTGGGACTCCCCTCCTCCTAGCCCATGCAGCGATGCCAGCTCTTGTCCTGGATCGAGCCCTGAGACCGAGTCCAGTTACTTGAGTGATTAGTTTTTGTTGTTCATTGTTGTTGAAGTGTATTTTTTTTTATTCATGCATGTAACATAAAAAAATAAAGAAAGTGCATGTTTCCTGTTCATGTTTGCAACATAAAAAATAAAGAAAGTGTATGTTGTCTGTTCATGTTTGCAACCTAAAAAATAAAGAAAGTTCAAGTGTACATGTGTTGTTCATGTATGGGTTAGGGTTAAGGGGATGAATAACACCGATGTCCGTGGGTCATCCTCATTTTGGGGAATTTGTTTTGATAGGAAGGTTGTAGCCAGCTGGAAGCAAGCTGCAATTGGGCCATGGGCTTTCCAACGAGCCCATCCCGGAGTGTCTAGGACTTTTGGTTGTCGAGATAAGGGCATTTTTGTTCTTAAATTGGCTGTATCTCGGGAAGGGAAGGTGGTAGAAAGATGGGGACATGACAGGCGTGTTGAGCGCCCCCAAATTAGGTGTGAGGCCAGCCAGTGCCGAGTCTCTAGGAGCTATGGTTGCGGAGTTATAGCTGTTTTAATTTTCCCATATGAGTTAATGGTGAAATGAAAATTTGCCTAAGTGTCATAGCGAAAACGTGTAAGAAAATGCAAAGTGTTGTTGTAGATGTCATATAAGTAGCATGATCAAGAGGAATAGCTCATTCTACATGTGGACAACGGAGAGGTAAGATGTACTTTTTTTTCTTGCTAAGTGTTAGCGTTTTAAGCTAGTTGCATGTAAATACTTGTTGTTTGAGCAGGGTACATAGAATAAATGACATTTATGTAGAATGTAATGAAATTATTTGGGTTGAGTTATGTAATACAATAGTAAAGCAAAGTTTTTGTGTTGTAGTTAGGAGAGATGCCACCAAAAAACTGTGAGGGCAAGAAGTTGCCGAGTGTGCATCCCCCGGTGATTGTGGGGTGGATGGAGGGGCTGTTAGAGGAGGAGGTGGAGGAGGAGGAGGAGGAGGTGGAGGAGGAGTGGTTGTGGTCGTCGGAGGAGGATGACGTTGAGGACCAGGCCCCACTAGTCCCTGGCCTGGGACCGGCTGGTCCTGATCCAGGGTTGCCCCTGCAAGGCGAAGACGTCATTTTGGATCTTGCACCACAGGTGCTTGCCCAGGGAGGAGGGCCAGGTGAATGGGGTTGTGAGCCTGGCGCCCTGTCATTGTCAGAGGCTGAGGACATAGAAGAGCCTGGTCACTCCCCCTCACCTGTATTCGACTCTGATGAAAGTCCGCCTCCACCCTACGAAAGTCCGCCACTGTTCGTGCTTTTGCCCGACGAGGAGGAGGATGAGGTGGAGGTGGGCGGTGTCGCCACCCCTCCTGTGTTTGGGTTGGGTGAAAGTCCGTCACGTGACTATGAAGGTCCCCGATCTTACTTTCCTGTGAACAGAGGATCATGCTCATGCATGTACTGTCGTCAGTTGGAGGACAACGCATTAGACCTGTTGATGTCCTGGCTGAATGTGGTGTTGGAGGAGGAGGAGGAAGAAGAGGAGGAGGAGGAGGAGGAGGAAGAGGAGGAGGAGGAGGACGAACGTGGGCGTGGTAGCGGTGAATTATGCTGTCCATCTTCCCCATCCCCTAACCTAGAGGTGGTGGACATGGAGCTGTGCGGTCCATCGTCGTCACCCAGTCCTGAGTTACCTTTGAGTGCTGTGGACTCACCTCCCCCTAGCCCACCCAGTCATGTGACATCCCCCATTGGATCGAGCCCTGAGACTGAGTCCAGTTATTTGAGTGACTAGTTGGTGTTGTTAATTGTTGTTCAGTTGCACATTGTTTGTTAATGTGTGTAAAAATAAAGTTAAAGACAGTGTTTGGTGTGTGTGATTCATAATATGTTAGGGTCAGGGTTAGGATTTTATCATGAGAAGTTGGCCTTTTTTGCCTGGCTTTACCTACAACATTTGCTATGTTGGGCCTGCCATCCATTCATGTGTATTGGGGCCATTTTGCCAGTAAGCCAATATCGCAGTGCCAGTATCCAGGTATGCAGTTATTCATGGTAGTTGCATTTTTGGGCACCAGGGGGCACTTGATCAAGACTCTGGAGGCCAATATCTCAGTATCATCCAGTTTATCTTTATTAGACCCTAACAATATCAATCTTGGGCCCACAGGATCCACTCATTTAAAATGCATTGGAGTTGTCTGCAATGCTTTCTATGGGCCGCCAGAGTGACTCTAGGGACCCACAGTGACCTGGTCAAAGTTATTCTCGAGCCACCTTTGTACTTTTAATAAATAAATGGTCTATACTGTAATGTTAGATCTGACCAATAGTGCAGAATCACTGACTAAACATTTCTAAACCAGTTTCTAGAAGTTGGAGGCCCTAATTTATTTCTAAGTTATTTCTCCTAGTTCAAGTTTCAGGCCTCCACCTACTTTGATGACCAAATGAGGTCAAAAGAGCAACTGGTCTGGGAAGGCCTCAGTCAGTGTCAAAGGTCATTGGAGATCATCCTTTCATTGTATATATTAAAAAAAAACAATCTGCAATTGCAATTCACAGGACATGGTCCTTGGTGGGCCTAGATAATGTGTATAAACTTTTGTGGATGTAGCCCCAAGGATTCACTTAACAAGCCAGTCCAGCACCAGCATCTACAGATGGTCGAAGGGTGTATAGGTCTAAGGGCCTGGATCTTTCTTGGTTCAACCAGAGAAACTTTTGAGTAATACTTAAGTTACTTCCTGTTGTGTGAGACAAAGGGATCATGACTGTACCTCCATACACCCATATTTGGCCAAACACGTCTCAGTCATTCTCTAGCCACCTTTGTATTTTTAATAAATAAAGGGTCTCAAAGGTAAAAGCTGGGCATTTTGGCCTTTAGATACTGAGAAAGTGGTCTTCAACAATCTCATGAATACTGGAGTCATATTTAAATTACTAGATTGCGCTTGTGCCGCCCCTGAGTGGCAGCAGTTGCAGCAGCTCCTGCTCAATTTGAGCTTCTTTCAATTTACTTAGTAGTTTTTAGTGACTACTCTAAACTTCTTTTTGTGTGTTCGTTTTTTGTTACAATGGTGCACCTATGGATACCAAAGTCGTTGTGTTTGCCCTGGTCTTTCTTTTGTTTTTCACACTTTCCGTGATTGGAAATAGAAGAGTCAGTTAATAGATGGACATCCCTCCCTTTATCCTTGATTGGTAGAATCAGCATTATAAAAATGAACACACTTCCTAAGATACTGTATTTATTTCAGAATATCCCACTGTCTTCACCCGATGATTTTTTAAAGAGAATAAAAAAATTATTTACTAGTTTCACATGGAAAAACAGCAAAGCTAGAATTCAACTATCCTTGCTATTGCTTGAAAAATATGGAGTGTGGACTCGTAGCTGGAGAGGTGCCAGTTCACCTCTTGGGCACAGCCAAGGTGCCCCCTGAGCAAGGCACTGAACCCCTAACTGCTCGGAGCGCCTCCAAGGGGCAGCTCCCTCACTCTGTCATCTCTCCCATATATTAATGCATGTATATAGGTCCTGTGCATGCGTGTGTTTCAGGCCTATGTGTGAAAATAAAAGACAATAAAAAATATAACAACAGAGTGAAAACACTCAAATTTCCCCTCGCGGGACTAATTAAGTTAAGTCTTAACTTAAACTTACACCTACCGCATAGTAATGGAAGTTTAAAGTGTCCAAATATAACTTGGTATTACTGGGCAGTACAACTAAGGACTATTAAATTTTATTTTGCAACAAGGGATGTTCCACAATGGAAAGAAATGGAATCTGAATGTCTGCGCTTGCCTTTACCCCTGTATTTTTATTCTGATACACTGCCAAACCTGATAAAACAAACCACTGACCCAATTGTTAAAAATATGATGAGTATGGTTTGAAGTACAAAAATTTACTAAAGAAACTAGTCCTTTATCTCAGAACAGTCCTATTTGGGGAAGCCAACGTTTTATACCAGGAAGAACAGATAGGGACAAGAGAAAATTCAGGATCTGTATCTTCCTAACTCAGATAACATGCTGTCATTTGAAGAAATCAGACATTCCTCCAGCTTAGAAATTACATTAGGACGCGACAAAATAATCTTTTAACCAGACCTCCAACATCTGACTTGGAAAAGATTGTATCCAAGGACAGCTTAAGTAAAGGTGCTATATCAGAGTTATATAATTATTTATTATCAAAGTCGATTGAAAATGCAGATTATAAATGAGAAGCATGGAAGGAAGATCTTGGCACAGATATAACATTAGAAGACTGTCAATCTATATGTACTAAGGCTCACACCCAATCAGTCAACACCCGATTTAGACTATTGCAATATAAATGGCTGATAAGAATGTATATTACACCAGTTAAATTAAATAAATACAACAGGAATATTCCAGATGTATGTACAAAATGCACTGAGGTGAAGGGGACATTATTCCATTGTACTTCCGGTTCCGGCGCTGTGTCGAGCGGCAGCCAGCAACAGTTGCTCTCTCTCTTTTCCGCACTTTTAGCTGATTCTTTCTTATTTATTGTTTTTTATTACCGTTCTTTTTTCTTGTAAGTTGTTGTGCTAACCTAGCCAACTATGCTAGGGAACTTCCTTTCCTGTTTTTGACCGTGTGTCTCATTCTTCGGACAATTTTTCCTGACCGTGTTTCCGTCTGGGCACAACAATGCGGCGGCCCTATTATTAACACTCGAGATCAGCTGTTGTCGCTACAACCTACGGCGCTGATATGGGAGAGGCCTGAAATCAACAAATAAACAACGGTCGTCGCAGGACTCCAGACACGGCACCCAGACGCATTTATCGTGATATCTGGGGACTTCAACCACGTCACTCTGGCTGCAACACTGCCCACTTTCAAGCAGTTTGTGGATTGTCCCACCAGGGAAAACAAGACACTGGACCTGCTGTACATTAATGTTAAGGAGGCGTACAACTCCACTGCCCTTCCTCCACTTGGAAGGTCAGATCACAACCTCATCCATCTGCAACCCCTGTATAAGCCCGAAGTCCAGCGGCTGCCTGTGACCACCAGGACTGTGAGGAGATGGTCACAGGAGACCATTGAGGATTTGCAGGGCTGCTTCGTAATAACAGACTGGGAGGTGCTCTGTGATTCGCATGGTGAGGACCTTGATGATCTCACGGACTGCATAACTGGGTACATCAACTTCTGTGTGGACAGTGTTGTTCCTACAGTGACCTTACGCTGTTTCCCCAACAAGCCGTGGGTCTCCAGAGACATCAAGGTCCTGCTGAATGAGAAGAAGAGGGCCTTCAGGGATGGGCACAGTGAGCAGATGAGGCGGCTTCAGGGGGAGCTTAAGGAGAGGATCCAACAGGGTAAAGACAGCTACAGGAGGACGCTGGAACACAAACTCCAGCAGAACAACCTGAAGGACGTGTGGAGTGGCATGAGGAGCATCACTGGCTACAAACCATCTGGCAGCCAGACAACAGGGGGGGTACGGAATGAGCCAACGAGCTGAATCTATTCTTCAATAGATTTGATGAGAGGGCTCCAGACTACCCCTCCCCCAGCTCCTCTACATCCACCCACCTCCAAACCTCCAGCCCTGCTGTTCCCCCTCCCCCACAGTGCCTTCCTGACTACACCCTACCTGTCCTCTCTCCCCCACCATCACCTCCCCCCATCCCCATCAACACTCACGGCGCACAGACCTTCACAGCAGAGCAGGTGAGGAAGGAGCTGTGCAGACTCTCCAGGCAAGGCAGCAGGTCCCGATTGTGTCAGCCCGAGGGTCCTCAAAACATGCGCATCCCAGCTGAGTGGACTCCTGCAGCACATCTTCAACCTGAGCCTGAGTCTGGAGAGGGTCCCTGTGCTGTGGAAGACATCCTGCCTGGTTCCTGTACCGAAGAAGGCGCATCCCAGCACCACCAACAACTACAGACCGGTGGCGCTGACATCCCGCCTGATGAAGTCCCTGGAGAGGCTGGTCCTCTCACTTCTTCGGCTCCTGGTCAGCTCATCACTGGACCCTCTTCAGTTTACCTACCAGCTAAAACTAGGAGTGGAGGACGCCATCATCTTCCTGCTCCACCGTGCCTACACCCATCTGGACAGACCAGGAAGCACTGTGAGAATCATGTTCTTTGACTTCTCCAGTGCGTTCAACACCATCCAGGCCTGTCCTGCTGGGGAGTAACCTGACGGCGATGCAGGTGGACCCTCCCCTGGTTTCCTGGATTACAGACTATCTGACGGGTCGACCACAATATGTCAGACTGCAGGACTGTGTGTCTGACACTGTGCTCAGCAGCACCGGGGCACCACAGGGAACTGTTCTTTCCCCGTTTCTGTTCACCCTGTATACCTCGGACTTTCAGTTCCTCTCTGAGACCTGCCACCTGCAGAAGTTTTCGGACGACTCTGTGTCTGTGAGGAGAAGGAGGAGTACAGGGGAGTTGTGGACTCCTTTGTTGAATGGTGTGAGACCAATCATCTGCATCTCAACACCACCAAGACAAAGGAGCTAGTGGTGGATTTCCGCAGGAGGAAATCTGCCCCCACACCCATCTCCATCAACGGTGTGACTGTGGAGGTTGTCCAGGATTACAAATACCTTGGAGTACACCTGGACAACAAACTAGACTGGGCCAAGAACACTGAGGCTGTGTACAAGAAGGGCCAGAGCCAACTCTATTTCCTGAGGAAGCTCAGGTCCTTCAACGTCTGTAACATCATGCTGAGGATGTTCTACCAGTCGGTGGTAGCCAGTGCCATCTTTTTGGGCTTGTGTGCTGGGGCAACAGGCTGAGGGCAGCAGACGCCAACAAGATCAGCAGGATCATCAGGAAGGCTGGCTCCGTCCTGGGGGTCCAACTGGACTCTTTGGTGGTGGTGTCTGAGAGGAGGATGGTGTGCAAACTGCATAGTATCCTGGACAACAGTACTCACCCTCTCCACCAGGTGCTAACCCCACACAGAAGCAACTTCAGCAACAGACTTATTCCTTAACTTATTAATAAAGTTTTCTTGAATCTTGAATCTTGTATGTGGCAATGCAGTAAGATAAAATGTTTTTGGGAGGAGGTTAAAAAAGCAATGGAAATAATGATTTCAAAAAGCATTCCAATGGATCCTGTACTCTTTGTCTTAGGACTTTACCCAAAAGGTCACAAGTATAACAAAATTGAGCGAATAATAATAGATTTGTGTCTTTTGCATGCCAAAAGATCAATTGCAATGTTTTGAAAGAAGACCAGCAGGCCAAGAGTTATGTAATGGGTGAGGCAAATGTTGACAACTTTTCCTTTGGAGAGACTGACGTACATATGAAAAGGAAGGCAGGATATATTTGAAAAGATATGGGAACCATCTAATGTGTTTGTTAAAAGTATTGATCTAGCAAATGATAATGAAGAGGATTAAGTAGCCATGATGTAACTCTTGTAACAGGATTAAAGAGTTCATATATCTGTAATCATAATAGATAATTAAATTATGCACAGGATGTTTATAGCTGAGAAGATGACGTTTGTGGTGTGTATTGTTTGTTTGCAATTTGGTTTTGTTTTGTTTTGTTTATAATACTTGTACTACAGCAGGTGCCTTTGTTAATGAGGCACAAGTCTACATATTTGATATAATTGTGTGTGTATATATATACAAGTGTATATGTATATATAAGAAAATGTCAATAAATATATTGTTAAAAAAAAAAGATATGTTGGGTCTATACTGTGATGTTGGATCTGACCAATATCTCATGTCTCATCTCATCATGTCTGTATAATCCACTTGTGATAAAGGAACTAATATAGAGTTGTTGGGTTTATACTGCAATGTTGGATCTGACCAATATCTCTGTATGGACCCACCAATTCTGTATTAGTCCCTTATAGTTTTGTAGTCGTGCTTCTTCTGCTAAAGTGTCATCCTCCTCCCACCTAAGACTTTTTGTGAAAGTGCTTAAGGGACTTTTGCATGCAAGCATTAACACACTTAACATGCTGGTAGAATTTAGGGAGTGCTGCCTTTAAAGTCTGCATGATTAAAATCCCCTGCTATGATATTCACGGCGTCAGGATACATGCTCTGCTTATTGGTAATGCTTGTAGACCCTGTTTCCCACATTGTTTTCCACAAAAGGGACTAATATGAAGATGTTGGGTCTATACTGCGATGTTGGATTTGACCCAATTTCCCTGTATGAAACCAACATTTCAATAATAGTCCCTTGATTGCAAGGGGTTTGTACATACATGATGGGTTTCTACTGAGATATTGGGTCAGGTCCAACATCGCACTATAGACCCAACTTATCTTTATTAGACCCTATTTCCCACAGGTTTTTTTCACAAAAGGGACTAAAATGGAGATGTTGGGTTAATACTGCAGATCCAACATCGCAGCATAGACCCTACTTGCTGGCAATGTGCCCAATACAAGGGAAATTAGAGATGATGGTTGGTAGACCCAACATCTCCACATTTTATTGCAAAAACACCCAACTTGTATGTTTGAGATCCTTTACTTATTAAAAATACAAAGTTGGCTAGAGAACAACTGAGACCTATTTGGCCAGATATGGGTGTATCGAGATACAGTCATGACCCCTTTGTCTCACACAACAGGAAGTGACTTAAGTATGACTCCAGCATTCATGACATTGTTGAAGACCACTTCCTCAGTATATAATGGCTAAAACACCCAACTTTTACCTTTGAGACCCTTAAAAATACAAAGTTGACTAGAGAATGACGGAGAGCGACCCCTCATGGGTAGATGAAAAGACTGAGAGGGTTCCAAACCACCACAGGACTGGCCCACATGGAGTGCAGAATCAGTGACAAAACATGTCCAAACCAGGTTCTAGACGTTGGAGGCTGCAAGTTATTTCTAAAGCTACTTCCAATATGGTAGTAGTAATCAACATGCTTCCTCGATAGCATGATTTTACACATCTCAGGGATCTCCTAGTTCAAGGTTCAGGCCTCCATCTGCTTTGGTGACCACATGAGGTCAAAAGAGCAACTGGTCTGGAAAGGCCTCAGTCAAGTTCAAAGGGCACTGGATACCATCCTCTCAGTATATACACTCAAAAAACAATTTCAATTTCTGCAATTCCTTTAACCTAAAATATACACTGGTTGTATTTGTTGTGGTTACTTTGGGGGCCCCAGAAGGAGCTTAGAGTTGCATTTTTGTGTATGTCCTACAGCAGAGTGTCCTCTACAAGTCAGTAAAGAAACAAGGGCAAAATTTAACTTTTGGCCCCAAATTGTATGAAATGAGCTGAGACTTTCAGACATCACATTCAGTTCAGCACATTCAAAGAACAATATCATTGAAGTTGCATTCCTAAAGCTACTTTTGGTTTTAGAGGAGCAAGCAACCTACTGTTACCAGAATATGATTTTGCAAATCTCAAGAGTCTTCTAGTTCATTTTCAGACCTCCGTCTTTTTTGTGGGCCACAAAATTAGCTTTTTTTTGGCCCAAAGGGGCTTCCATGGCCACTTATAATGCAAAAAGATCCATTTTCTACAACACTGACACTTGAAAGTAAAAACACATCTATATAAGCTCTAAATGGCTACAAATGTAAACAGCAGACCATGAGAGATGTGTCAATCCTGATTCCTGAAGTCCCATACCTTCTGGATACTTTCCAGGACTAATATTTTCCAGGGGCCTTTTGGGACTGTCAGGGGCCATTGGGACCCCTTGCAGACCACTCAGATGGCAAAAAAACAACTGTTATATTTTTGGGCCCTAGGGGCAACTCAGGGTTGTTCAGTGCCTATTTGGGTACCTTGCAGACCACTGAGAAGGCCATGAAATGCATCTGTATTTTGGCCCACCCAGAGATTATCAGGGGTTTTTGGGGAGCCTTGTAGACCATGAAATTGGTTACATGAAGCATTTTTATTCTGGGGAACATGCAGGTCACTGTGGGTCCCTAGAGTCACTCTGGCGGCCCATAGAAAGCATTGCAGACAACTCCAATGCATTTTAAATGAGTGGATCCTGTGGGCCCAAGATTGATATTGTTAGGGTCTAATAAAGATAAACTGGACGATACTGAGATATTGGCCTCCAGAGTCTTGATCAAGTGCCCCCTGGTGCCCAAAAATGCAACTACCATGAATAACTGCATACCTGGATACTGGCACTGCGATATTGGCTTACTGGCAAAATGGCCCCAATACACATGAATGGATGGCAGGCCCAACATAGCAAATGTTGTGAAAAAAATTCAACTTTTAGGTAAAGCCAGGCAAAAAAGGCCAACTTCTCATGATAAAATCCTAACCCTAACCCTAACCCATGGAAAAACTTATTCATGCATTCATTTTTAGTAGGTTGGATTATTGCAATGGCTTATTTACAGGCCTTAACAAAAAAATCGATCAGACAGCTGCAGCTGATTCAGAACGCTGCCGCCATAGTCCTTACAAACACCAGGAAACTGGACCATATTACACTGGTCATTAAATCGCTACACTGGCTTCCTGTGAGTCAAAGAATAGATTTTAAAATCTTACTGCTGGTCTACAAAGCCCTAAATGGTCTCAGACCAAAATACTACTACTACTGGTTCCCTACGAACCATCCAGACCCCTTAGGTCATCTGGAACAGGTTTGTTGTGTGTTCCAACAACAAGAACCAAGCAAGGTGAGGCAGCATTCAGTTATTATGCTCCTCACCTGTGGAACAAACTTCCTGTAGATCTGAGGTCTGCTCAAACTGTCAGCTCCTTTAAATCAGGGCTAAAAACACTATTGTTTACTGAAGCGTACTCTTAGATTAAATACTTACCTGCTATATTCTACTGCCTGTACTTTTTAACTACACACTGCTGATTTATGCCTTTTATTATTCTACTTCTTTTCTTATCCTGACTGTTCAATGTATTGAGCCTGTTTTTATTTTATGTTACTGTATTTTATTATTATCGCTATCATTCTCAATTTCTATTTCCCTTTTTAATCGACTGTTTTTATTGTTTTAAATTGTGTCTTGTTGCTTTTAATGTCTCTGTAAAGCACTTTGAATTACCTTGTGTTGAATTGTGCTATACAAATAAACTTGCCTTGCCTTGCCTTAGAACTGCATATTTTTTTGACAAAGAACAAGAAACCTTTTTTGGATGGAAATGTACTGAAAGGAACAATAATGAAATTGCAAACACTGTGCTCAAAGATGAGACGAATGGTCCCAAAGCCATCTCCGCTCTCTCTGACATCCGACTCAGGGCAAGTACGATCGCCAGAAGAGTGTCAGCTATGTCCAGGAACTTAACGGAGCAACTGGACAGAGATCTGAGTCAGTGCAGGTGGTTTAGCATCCAGTGCGACGAGTTAGTGGACAGCAGCAGTATAGCACAGCTGATGGTTTTTGTCAGAATGGTATTTCATGATTTCTCCATGAAAGAGGACCTCCTGACACTGCTGCAAGACAACAACAAGTGGGGTGCACATCTACAATGCAGTAAAGGAGTATTTTGTGGAGAACAGGGTACCATTGGAAAAGCTGGTTTCTGTGATGACAGACGGTGCTCCCGCCATGATTGGCTGACATACATTCTTCATTGTGCACCGCACAGGTTATCCAGTTTTCCCCTTATTTCTACACTTGTGTCACGTACACGTGCATCATGGTTAAGGTTCCCGGTTTTGATCATGTGATGACTCGGGTCATGAAGATCAGAAGCAGCATCCACGCAAAAGCCAGACAACACCGGTCATTCAAGGTGCTTTTGGAGGAACTGTCAGCTGAATATGGTGACCTGTTATTACACACAGAAATGCGATGGCTCAACAGTGGATGGGTTTTGCAGCATTTGTTGTCACTTTTGGGTGAAATCAAAGAGTTCATGAAATCCAGAGGGGAAGACCTCTCGCTGCTTGAGGACACTGAGTGGATACTTGACCTTGCATTTCTAACGGACATCATTGGGAAACTGAGCCATTTAAACTGTGAACTGGTAGGCAAAGGTAAGACTGTCTCTGACACGTTCAGTGCTGTAAACGCATTTAAAGCAAAGATGAACTTGTGAAAGTTGCCTGTCTTTTAGGTTCAACCTATCTGTGTGAATCAGCCTTTTCTGTCATGAACTTTATTAAGAACAAACACAGAACACGCCTTACTGATGTACATCTGCAAGACTCAATTAGAGTAGCAGTGTCAACTTATACCCCTGATTGCAGTACACTTGTCAACAGCGTGCAATGTCAGGCTTCCTACTAACGAACCTTTACAGACCATTGAGGGGTTTGCAGATGTTACAGATGTGGTGGTTTGTAAGAAAATGTGAGATGATTTGCCCAGACATTTACTACAAAACATGACAGAGAAGTGACGGTTTGTTCAGAAATGTTATAGTTGTGATTTTGTTCAAAAATAACAAATGATTTGTTAAAAAAATGTGACAAATGTGGTTATTTTTTCAAAACTGTCACAAAAAGATATTTGATACTAACAGAAATAAACGAAGTGGCATGTTTAAATACAAATTTTTCCTAGTATGGTAAATCATTATCAGTTAATGATTGTGAGGAATCAGGACAGTCTTGCCATATGTAGGATATTAAATAATTAACATTTATTCTAAACAGTGCAAATGTATGTATTCTGTAAGATTATATCAAACAAGTAGCCTCCTACATTACTCAGAACCCTTGAGGTAGCACTCAGTTTAAAAAAGGTTGATTATCCCTGGTTTAGAAAGTTCTGAGCTCCAGCATACTCTAGGGATCTGAATGATGGGGAAGTAACAAAAGAAAAAATGTGCAGAAGATTAAAATTAACTTGATGGACAGACAGATTATAGAAAGGGTATAAAAATGAATAAATGCACAGCCAAAACAAACAAAAGCCAGCTAAATTGTTGACTTAATTCAAAAAGCCGTCTCTGCTCAGTGGCTATATACATACATACAAACACAATAGACAGTAGTCCTGGGATTGATCTGTGTAGAATATTCTTGGTCATTGGAACAAAACCATTTTATATAATTCTGACCTTTTCCTTTTATTTATTTACTTTTTATGCAACACCTTTAGTCGACACAGTGCAGTGAACTGGAACAGGACCTGCAGGCTGCTCTGTTCTCACGCTAATCTGCATTGTAAAATAGGACCCAGTGGGCAAGCGTCTCTGTCAAGGTGAGCTGGGCTCTGAGGTTGTGGTCCACTGACCTACTGCTACCTTCTGATGTTTTAGTGAGGGTGATGCTGCATGTTGCAAAATCTGAACACCATAAACTGGAGGATTGTCAGAATCATACAGATTTGGATTCAGAGACAATGACAGATGCACTCTGCGATGGTCCTGCTGATGTAATATGGAAACTGTCCCAGCTTACACCAATGGCAGATTGGTTCAGTGTCATTTCAATAAATGAAATAGATTCTTAAACAAACAGTAAATATGTAACAGCACATTCACAGACACATATGACAAATATGTCTGCTTTGAGAATGTAAGGGATGGGTAAGAAAAAGACATTTTATTTATTTTGCAAAATGATGTTAATCCTTTGAAAACATTCCCTTATAGCATATGTTATAGCATGTCTTATGGCATATGTTATTCATGTTAGAGAGAAGTCCTGCATTGTCATGGTCTTAAAGACTACCAAAGATGGAGTGTTTAATTACAGTGATTTTGAGAGTGACAGTGATGTGAGTAGCATCTGTATCTCTTTGGTCATCTCACTGAGCATCCTCCTCTCCTCAAGTACCTCCCTGAGGGAACTATTGTTGTGTTGCTGAAGTTATTTTAGTGTACCAGTGTTTTCTTCTGTATGAATACATAGATGCAAAAATGCTGTAAAATAAAATGTATCCATTGTAAAGCCAGACTGCTGCATGGAAAATTGAAAGAGAGGCTGTGCCTGGTACATAGAACTGCATAAATTCGTACATATTTCTCTGCTTCCTTTGACTCATTATTTCATTTAATCATAAATCTTAAAAAAAATCTTTGATCACAAAATATAAATTAGAATTATCACCTCATAGTCACATGCCTTGGCGCAAAAGTCAAGTTTCTCTCACAGTTTGCATCCTGTCTGAGAAAGCATGGATGCTTCATACACATCTTCCCCTAGCAGCACAGAGGATCTATACAATCAGCACAGTTTCAAAGAGGGCACCAAAGATGAGTGTCACTGATTCAGCATCTGTGCTAAAATGTAGACATTTGTTTTGTCATAACTGGTGTGTGAATTCTTGAGTTTGTTGGACTAAGAGTCTCATCCTACTCTCCAATGTGCTATGTGTGAGCTCAGTCCTGCGTGTTCTTTAATGAAGCAATAGGAGAAGATATTCGGTCTCAGTTAATGTAGTTTATTAAGCAGTAAAGGAATAAAATTACAGAGCTCTGGGTCTCAACTTCACGTCCCTGACGAACAACAAAGGTGTGTCAGTTCACGAAGTCTGACCTCCTGTCCTTCCCCTGACCCAGTATATTTGAGCGTAACAGAGTGTCATTGTGCACGCAAGGCGTTGTCCTCTTCTCATTGGCAGTTCCACTTCCTCCTTCACCACACCACGCCCCTGCCTCCTGTTAATCTGACTCCTTCCCGCTGGCGGTGGGGGCGTGGTTCCTGTTTTGAAAGACAAGAGAACAACACAACTCCCTACACGTGCTGTACCTTACTATCTGTGCATCACTTTCTATTCTTTTTACCATATATGAAACTAATTATCTAAGCATTGTGGTATGTGCTCCTCAGACTTCATGTCTCTTCCTCTCCTGTACTTCTCCACTTCTGCAAAGCAAACACATTCAGATCAGCTGAAATCATCTCAGTATTCTCATTGTTCACACATCTAAAACTTATATAGTGAAACACAACTTATAGTAAAACACATAAGATCATTCTATTCCCAACAAGTTATGGCCAAAAACCTATTTTGTGATGTCACACTGACCTTGACCACAAAATTCTAATCAGTTTGTCCAAGTGGACATTTGTGTCAAATTTAAAGAAATTCCCTTCAGGTGTTCTTGAGATATTGTGTTCACAAGAATGAGACAGATGCAAGGTCACAGTGACGATGACCCTTGACTTCCAAAAACTAATCACTTCATTGCTGAGTCCAAGTGGACATTTGTGCCAAATCTGAGGAGATTCCCTCAAGGCATTCTGAGATATTGTGTTCATGTAACCAAAATTAGGGTGTTACTTTTGTTAAGGTTCAGATTCCCGGCCACACCAACACAGTGAGAATCACAGATGTATATTTTTTTTAAAAAAAAGAAGAGTTTTTTATTTCTAGAAAAACACTTTAAAACCACAATGTTATTGCACTAAATCACTTAAAATAAGTCCAAATAAAACACTGTCCAAGTCCCAGATAAGGCAGCCACACAATAATAAGTTTTGGGATACCAGACAGTCCAGTCCAGTTGATGCAGTGACGTTCTAGGTTTTCCTTCCTCCCGATACGTTACAGTCCGATCCGTGGATCCAGCACCAGGACCTCCGCTCCGCCGTCTGCCACTGTCAGAGGAGAACAGCAAAATCAATGCCCAGCCTGCCCCGTTGCTGGCAAATTCAAAGACAATCTGGCCTCTAAGTTAATCACTTCCCTTTAAATAATATTGTGTGTGCCCATCAATCCATATTCCGCCACCACTACTGCTCTGCCGTCACCCAGGCCCGATGCCCTCAACACACAGGAAAACAGGACTCAGAACACTCTGCCAATACAAAGGAACTCACACACACCAAGTGAGGAGGAAGGATTACTTTCCTTTCCGTGAAGAATGGTGAGCCTTGATATACAGAGTGTGGAGATCCACGTCACCAACCCAGGGAGTCAGCACCGCAAGGGGAAGCGTGGGTCCAGCTGCGATGAGGGCAGACAGCAGCCGCAGCAGGAGATGACAGCAACCTGTCCACAGCCGAGCCTGCCCACAGGAATCTGGCATCTTCCTTGTAAGGAGTGGGAAGAACAACCAGCGATTGCAATCGCTGATGTGATGAGGCTCAGGTGTGTCCGTCTGCAGCAACATGTGCTTTTGTTTAGAGTTCATGATCACAGGTAGCTTCACTTCAGTGTACTTGATCCTCTTGACTCAGTGTTCCTAGAAGAGACAGAAGAGTCTTATTAAATCTTTCACAGGCCCCATTTCCTTGGGGCCTGTAAGGTGTGGTTCGGACTTTGGTGCAACCGTAAAGGCTGCTACCAGGGAAGACTAAAAAGCTGCTCCATGGTCGGACAAAATCCGTTCTGGGCAGCTCCAGGGCTGGATGAGATGGCGACATAGAGCACGAGTTGTGGTGGCTGCTGTCTGGTCTTTAGTGGGGACAGCCCATCCATACTTGGAAAAAAGGTGTCGCCATGTCGACCAAGACACAAATAATCAATTGAAACAGTTTCCAAGGGGTATGATGTTAGAATAGGCATCAAAGGTGCCCTTACCTCTGGCCCAAGGGGGTCGTGTCTGGGGGTGTGGGTGCGTAACTTAAGGATACACAGGAACATGGGAGTAAATGTACAGGTTAGCAATTTATTACTACACACTCCAAAAACACACTGTACAATATCGCACACAAAATGGAGCAAATGACGTCAGGGTGAGCCCAGGCCAAAACAACAAACAAAAAGCAACCTGTCTACCGACTGGCAAAATAACTGATTCCTAACAAAAACAAAAGAAACAAAATTACAGTACTAGGCCTAACTCCCTAGGCTAACGACAAACATGAGAAAACAGGTACAACAAAAAAAGCAGCTCACCCCTACGCTCCGTGCAAACAATAATACGTGACAGTGACTATTTACAATATACACTCAGTTGGCCCTAAGGTGCTGGTCTGAACAAAAGAAACAATATTTGGCAAGGCAAGCTAAATGATCACATGATAGTCACACAACAATGTACTTATCAATCACAAAACCAGAGAAACGATACAATGCGCTGCTGCCATGTAGGAGATTGGTCTCGCGGCTTCCGTGTGGCCGGCATTATGAAGGCCGAGCCCCTTGCTCAACCAGTCCGGCAGTGGTGATGTCACACTCGTTATCCAGTAGCTGTTGACACTGAAGGCCGAGCCCCTTGCTCAGCCAATCCAGCCGTAGCGACGTCACGATCGTTCAGCGAATCACCTGCACACCTGTTAACACAAGCATACGATCTCTGGACAGGAAAAGAGAGGTCTGACTCTCCAAAAACATACAGATTAAATGCATATACATAGACATACACACATACACATAATAAATACACAGATCATAATGCACATATACACATAATAAATACACAGGCAGCCGGGGGACGTAACAGGTCGTGAATGCAGTCTTCTCTCTGTCCTTTGGATCCATCTCCACTTGCCAGAATCCTCTGGCCAGATCAAGGGTGGAATACCAAGCGGCTTGTTTAAGACTGGTGAGAGATTCCTCTGTCCTGGGTAGAGGGTAGGTATCTTTGTGTCTGAGGGCATTCAGCTTCCAATAGTCCACACAGAAGCGACAAGATCCATCCTTGTTCTTCACCAGGACGAACAGCACCACCCAAGGGCTGGAGCTTTCTTTAATGACATCATTGTCCAACATATTTTGGAGCAGCCCCCTCAATTCAGGGTAGAGGCTTGGTGGAATTGGTCTGTAGCGCTCCCTGCTGGGTGGTGCAGACCCTGTGGGGATGAAATGGAGGATTGCGCTGGTCTGTCCAAAATCCTCATCGCCAGCTGCAAAGACTTCCTTCCAACGCTGCAACAGGGAGTCCATTTTCTGCTCTGGTTCTGTTGTCAATCCCTCACCTTTCAGCAGACTGGCTGGGTGTGGATCTTCCATAGTAATGTGACTTACCTGAACATCCACCTCAGTGACACCTGGGTCCAAAGTCTTCAACACGAGGTCCTTTTCCCCCTGAATCTGGTTTGGATTAACTTGGAAGATATTAGCCAGAGAGCGTCGTTGAGGTATTAAGACAGGATAAGGGTTCAAATTACATGCCCTCATGGGGAGATGTCCTTTCATCACCTGGACAACAGTCCGGGCCACCTGCCATTCATCATCCCTTTCTGGCCCCTCCACCAAAGCACAAAAATCAGACGTGTTCTTGGCCCCATTCAGTTGTGTCCACAACACCATCTCACTGTTTGGAGGCATATAGACTGGATCTTGGCGGGTCAGCGCAGGATGGACTCCCTGAAACAGTTCTTTCCAGAAGTGTGAAATCACATTCATGCCTAGAAAACCTCTCTCAGCATTTAGGCACTCATCTTTGACGATAATGACTCCTTTACCTGGTACAGTGACTCCTTCCACTGAGAAATCCAAGATGGCGTACCCGGTGTAGGGGATGTGTAGTCCGTTGGCGGCTTTTAGAGTTAGCCAGTGAGGATCTTGTGGGCTCCGCTTCTGCTCCCCACTCAGCCATTTCCGGAAGAAAGATTCACTGAAAAGTGTGACTTATGAGCCTGTGTCAAGCAAGCAAGGCAATTTCACCCCTGCAACCCCAATTTCAACCCCTGGACATGCCCCGATCATAGATTGCTTGTCTGTCCGATTTCCCTGTTCCCCCTCCCATACCCCTTGGCTCCCAGTGGCTGGGGCTATTACTTTGACTGTCTCCTCTCTGGGCAATGCCTCTGAATACGACCAGCCTTACCACAGCCTCTACAGATAGGTTGGCCCCGTTGATCCCATTCAAATGATGGATGTTGTCTAGGTGAGGGTGTATAGCGGCCCCCCCTGGACTCTCCCTCTCGGGGGTGGGGTCACGTCCCTGTGCACAACTGGGTTGGTCTGTGGAGAGAGTTGGCGTTTAATCTCTTCAGTTTCTGTTTCTGTTAGTGCTTCTTTAAGAACATTCAACTGATCATTCATTTCCTTCCTGAGTTCAGCTTTTACTGTCTCTCTCCATTCTTCTAGGTAAGGTGTCGCCAAAGTCTGTTGTGGCTGTGGCACAGAGACACGTGATGCACACGCAAACTCCATCTTCAGCTCAGCCTCCAGTGCTCTAGCTTCACGGGACACTTCATTGAAGGACATTGTAGGGTTTCTACATACCTGTTGCTGGAGCTCCTGTTGCACCAGGCCAGGTCTCAAACCCAAGACAAGCTGGTCTCGAATAGTTATCTCATCCTGGGCCTAGCCAGCTGGGTCATGCTCCCGCCATGAGGAGAAGAGTTCACAAAAACAGAGGATATAAGCAGCAGCAGTCTCTTCTTCCTGTTGGTGACATTTGAAAAACTGTGCCCGGAGCTGGGCTACTGGGATTACTCGTCCATAAAGTTTCTTTAACTCATGGAGGATGGCTGTGCTAGTTGAGCGTTGGGTTGGGTCTAATAGCCGCATCTCTCTTTTTGCTTCACCCTCAAGTGCTCCAAAAACAAAATAAAATTTCTGCTCCTCATTTAAGCCTTGTGCCCTCAGCATTGCTTGGACCTGCCCATTCCATTCTGAAAAACTCATTTTACTTTGGACACCATTACATTTTGGGATCCATGGAACCCCCATAAACCAAGGCATCATCATTGCATTTATCACTGGCTGACTTGTAGAAGTATTTGCATTCTCTCGTGATGCACTAAGCCCTGCGCCTTCAGGCTGCACTTCATTTTCGTCTGCCATTCTACACTGTGTGGTGTGGAAAGGGAACCCTGCCGACAATGCCACTTATGTAACAAAAATTAGGGTGTTACTTGTGTTAAGGTTCAGATGCCCGGCCACACCACACAGTGAGAATCACACACATGTATATGAGTTTTTTATTTCTAGAAAAACACTTTAAAACCACAATGTTATTGCACTGAATTACTCTTAAAATAAGTCCAAATAAAACATTGTCCAAGTCCCAGATAAGGCAGTCACACAATAATAAGTTTTGGGATACCAGACAGTCCAGTCCAGTTGATGCAGTGACCTTCCGGGTTTTCCTTCCTCCCGAGACGTTACGGTCCGATCCATGGATTCAGCACCAGGACCTCCACTCCACCGTCTGCCTCTGTCAGAGGAGAACAGCAAAATCAATGCCCAGCCTGCCCCGTTGCCGGCATATTTAAAGAAAATCTGGCCTCTAAGTTAATCACTTCCCTTTAAATAATATTGTGTGTGCCCATCAATCCATATGCCGCCACCACTACTGCTCTGCCGTCACCCAGGCCCAATGCTCTCAACACACAGGAAAATAGGACTCAGAACACTCTGCCGATACAAAGGAACTCACACACACCAAGTGAGGAGGAAGGATTACTTTCCTTTCTGTGAAGAATGTCAAGCGTTGATACACAGAGTGTGGAGATCCGCGTCACCAACCCAGGGAGTCAGCACCGCGAGGAGAAGCGTGGGTCCAGCTGCGATGAGGGCAGACAGCAGCCGCAGCAGAAGATGACAGCAATCTGTCCACAGCCGAGCCCACCCACAGGAATCTGGCATCTTCCTTTTAAGTGGGAAGAACAACCGGCAATTGCAATTGCTGATGTGATGAGGTAACTTCACTGGCACAGCAAACAGTCCAATCACATGCACAATGCACTTCCACAGCACACAATAATAATCACACCATTAAATACATTGTCCATCGCTTTCATAGAGCACGGCAATAATAAACATCAAACCATTTAATAATAAACAAAATATAGGGTTACCCGATCATACTGTTTAAAACAAGAAGGCAATGTTTTACATACTTTGACATTCACAAGAATGGGATGGACATTCATTCGTGTCTGTATGGAAAGACTGACAACCCAAAAACATTATGCCTCTGGTCACAGCTGTCACCAATAGTGTCAGATACTTCCAATACACATGAAAATACAGCTAGTCTCAATAAATGTAACATCCACCTTCTAAAAAAGAAAACAGTAACATGATGAAGTACTGCTGTGCCTCCAAAAACACAATTAGATCTCCAGCTTTATAAAACTCCTCTTCTTCTTTTTTTTTTAATATATTTTTGAGGGCATTTTGCCTTTAATGGACAGAACAGGTAAGTTTGAAAGGGGAAGAGAAAGAGGGGGGATGACATGCAGCAAAGGGCCACGGGCTGGAGTCAAACCCCGGCCACTGCGGCAACAGCCTTGCACATGGGGCACCCGCTCCACCCACCAAGCCACCGACGCCCAGTACTCAAGTTGTAAAAAAAAATCAGGGGGGACGGTGGATTTTATCACATGGGGACATAATTTATGCTGATGACAGCGCAGAGGGTCTGCCATAGCACCACTACTCTTGCATAGTTAGGGTCAAATGCACAGGACAAGTGCAAAATCATTTCTTCTTCTTCTACTTGGGTCAACCGATGATACTAATAATAATCAAAGTCAATTTTGCTTTTAGAATATTGAATTACAGTGTATTTTTCAAAAAAGCAGTTAGCGGTATATGATCAAAACTGGTATCTAAGGGTTAATTAGGGCCCAAGCGACGACGAAGTCATCCGAGGACCCTATTGATTGATTTTTTAATTGTGATTAATTAAATAATATAAATTAAACAAGAACCCCTTCATGGAAAAAAATGAAAAAGAAATTGGGAAAAATGTTGATCTTTATTGATATAAATACAAATATTGTAGGTTAAAATTCCCAACTTCAGGGCGTGGAGTGCAAATTGAAACTTAAAATATAAAAATATATTAAAAATACAAATAATACAAAATACATAGGACCAATTCTATGGCTGCCTACCCCACTCTCCCCTATCTTATAAAAGTTTCCAGAGATTTTCATAGTAATGCTTTTTGTTCTCAATATCTCTTCCTCTATCCTCTATGTGAAGAAAACAAGTTCATTGTGGTTTTGTTAGAATGACTGAGCAGAAATCCTATGCAAGCACATGACATTACTCTTTCAGTTGATTTTTAAGAAAACTACATATTTTCTTGAAAATGCCCAACATTCAAGTGTGGATTTTTTTTTTTTTAAAACACTGAAATAAAATAGTGTCCGGGCCTTTTAATCCTTTTAATATCACTGTTTAACCCTTTGGGCCCTAGGCCTTTTGGGGTATTTTTCCTGCCCTTACTTTTAAGCTCATATCACAGTCATTATAAAGGCTACATACACATGCTATATCTTGTTTTTTTGTTTTTTTTTTTCAGGACAATCTATCCCAGTTGTATAGGCTGTGTGTGATTAGTCTACCTGCTCCGCTTCATTGAAAACAAGTGCTGTTTTGTTTTTTTCTGTTTTTTTGGGGTTTTTTTATAATTTTATACTGGCACACACACCTTAAAAAATATAATGGGTGGGGGAAAAAGTCGATACAGCGTTGATTCACAATAGTTTACGTGGTGATTTTGTATGAATACATGCCAAGTATCGATCTTTTATTTTATACATTTATAATTTTTGCAAGTAAACATTTTATTACAATTTTTGGCACTACAATTGTCACAAATGTATCGTTGGTGTCTAAATCAGACGTCTGGACTTATTTTGGATTTTTTAACAAGAAGGAAAGGAGGACTTTGATATGACAAATGTGATTTCCAAGCAGGGTCATATGAGAATAAAGTACCCTGGGAATACAACGAACATGAGGGCTCACCTCACACTCCACCATCTAGAGATAGCGTTAGTCACTGACGGCCAAGCTAATGTTAAACCTGCTCCACTTGAAAAATCAACCAACACTGGACACACTTAGCTTTACAAAACTACCATCCAACTCTGAGAGAGCTAAGAAAATAACACAGTCCATCACCTAAGCTACTTCATGCGCAAAGATCTGTGTCCATACAGTGTTGTTGAAAACAGAGTCTTTCGTTACATGCTAAAAACACAGGAATCCAGGTATGTGACTCTGTCCCAGCGTTTATTCACACACAGCCATATCCAAGCTCTACAGAGAGGTGGAGCATAAAGTTGAGGAATCTTTGAGCACAGCAGGAAGGTTGGCATTAACTTGTGACACCTGGACATAAAAGTCTATCTACACACGAAAGTCACACCGGTAAAAAACAGCAGACCTCCTGCAAAATGCAGCATAAGACTGTAACAGAAAACGTTTCTGACATGGATGTTGCCATTCAGCTAGCGAGATACCTGCATGTGAAGTGTTTCACTCACACACTTAATCTGGCCTTGCAGAGGCCATTGAATTTGCCAACAGTTCAGTTTGTCAGGTGTATGCAGTGTTTCTGACAGGTTTTATGATTGTGTTGGTCAGTTTGTCAGATAAACTAACTGAAAACTTATCTTACAAGGTAAAACTGATGTTGACAAAGTTGTCCTTTGGGGAAATAATTTGCAGTTGGAAAAAAAGGTAATAAACCACAATGTATTGCAATATATTTTTATCACAATACTCAGCATATTGCAGTTCATTTAATATCACAATAATATTGTATTGTGACCTGAGTATTGTAATATCATCATATCGTGGGTACTCTGGTGATTCCCACTCTCTCTAAAATACATTAAAAAGGAAAATAACTTGTATTTTGAATAATTAATTTATCAGGTATATTTTACTTGAGTAGGTTTCTCACATGGTAATTTTCACTTTTAGTTTTGTCATTTCTTGTTGGGACCAATTGTACTTTAACTCGATCAGAAGTTTTCAGTGCTCTCCATTGTGGACTGATAGAAGATTCACTGTTTAGTGATTTGATCATGGCTCATAAATGCTATCTTGTCTTCTTCTTCTTTCGGCTGTTCCCTTTAGGGGTCGCCACAGCGAATCATCTGCCTCCATCTCACCCTGTCCTCTGCATACTCTTCTCTCACACCAACTGACTTCGTGTCCTCTTTCACTACATCCATAAATCTCTTCTTTGGTCTTCCACTAGGCCTCTTGCCTGGCAGTTCCAACCTCAGCGTCCTTCAACCGATATATTCACTAGTGCCCGCCTGCCCTGACGGAACGTTTGCAGCCGGATACACGATGGACTCCTGGGAGAAGTGGAGGATCGTGTGCCTGTCGATCCTTTCTGTTGAGGATGTTGAAGACGTCTACATAATTGGAATTATGATAACAGGCATTCTGCTGTTTGGAGTTAGCAGCTTCCTGATCTATCGCTAAGTTCAGAAGACGTTGGCAGCACTTTTGGCAATCGAGAAGCTGCCCGTCATGACTGAGGGAATGTGCAGGGCTGTCAACACTCAGACTCAAGCGATATGTGAGTTCAATCACAAGCTGGATGCGATTCCTGAACTCCTTCGCAAGATGGATGCCAATTTGGAGAAGTTGTCAGCCCGGCTCGGCTGAAACTGGCCACCAATTTGGACATATTGGAAGCAAGCCACCAGGAGACTCAGAGAGACTCAAAGGCAGACGAAAAAATTGCAGTGTCGGCCTGACCCAAAACAATTGTTATCTTCATTGGCTCCCCAAGATAACAGCTCTCCCAAGGCCGTTTACCTCTCCACTCTGCTGGATGTTATGCAGACAAGATGCTCCGGCCCCATCTCCCCCCCACCACCCCCTCCTCCTGTGAACTTTGTTTCTGGATCAGAACTCTCCAAGGTCGTCTCCACAGCAACGGCCGTGTCTTCGTCATCAGTTATCACACGGCAGAGACAACGGGTTGGGACTGAGTGGAGATGAAGTACATGGACTTACACATACACACACATGAAGACACATATAACACGCACACCCCCTCCAACTCAACGCCTTCTTGGCCCCCCCCCTCCCTCCCTCCCTTCGTCGCAATGTAGTATGGGAGGGTGATGCGATGCACCCAAATGTGGCTGTGTGCGCACCCCCTAGTGTCTGTGCTGCTGGGAGTTGCTTTTTTTTCCCCTCTTCCTCCCTCTTGTTCTCCTTTTTTCATCTAAGTAAACGGGGCGCTGCTCGTGTGGCGACCCACAGTTCTCCCGCTCCTGTCCTCCCCTGTTCTGTTATGTGGGGGTGGGAGGGGCGGGTTTTCAATATTTGTAGTATTTTTTTTGTTGTTGTATGTTTTTAGTTTGTAAAGCGCTTTGGGGTTGCATTTTTGATGTATGAAGGCGCTATATAAATAAAGTTTGATTGATTGATTGATTGATTGACTGATCCCTGAACATGTCCAAACCATCTCAGTCTGGCCTCTCTGACTTTATCTCCAAAACATCTTACATGAGCTGTCCCTCTGACGTATTCATTCCTGATCCTATCAATCCTTGTCACTCCCAAAGAGAACTTCAACATCCTCATCTCTGATACCTCTAGCTCTGCCTCTGTCTTTTCCTCAGTGCCACTGTCTCTAAACCAAACAACATCGCTGGTCTCACCACAGTCTTGTACACCTTTACTTTTAATCTTGCTGGTACTCTTCTATCACACATCACACCTAGCACTTTTCTCCGCCCATTCTAACCTGTTTGCACAGGTTTCTTCACCTCTTTTCCACACTCTCCGTTGCTCTGGACTGTTGACCCTAAGTGCTTACATTCCTCCACCTTCTTTATTTCTATTCCCTGCAACCTCACCTTTCCACTTGGGTCCTTATCATTCACACACATGCATTCTATCTTGCTACGGCTAACCTTCATTCCTCTCCTTTCCAGGGCATACCGCCACCTCTCTGTATTTTCCTCCACCTGCTCCCTGCTCTCACTCCAGATCACAATGTCATCTGCAAACATCATAGTCCATGGAGATTCCTGTCTAAAATAATCTGTCAACCTCTCTATCACCATAGCAAACAAGAAGGGGCTCAGAGCTGATCCTTGATGCAGTCCCACTTCCACCTTAAACTCCTCTGTCGCACCTACAGCACACCTCACCACTGTCCTACAGCTGTCATAGATGTCCTGCACCACTCACACGTGTTCTCTGCCACTCCAGACTTCCTCATACAATGCCACAGCTCCTCTCTCAGCACCCTGTCATATGCTTTCTCTAGATCTACAAAGACACAATACAGTTCCCTCTGACCTTCTCTGTACTTCTCCATCAACATCCTCAAAGCAAATACTGTAGTACTTTTTCTTGACATGAAACCATATTGCTGCTCACAGATGCTCACTTCTGCTCTTAGTCTAGCTTCCACTACTCTTTCCCATAGCTTCATTGTATGGCTCATCAACTTTATCCCTCTGTAATTGCCACAACTCTGCCTTTGTCCTCTTCATCTTCCTCACCACCAGAGTCATACTACACACAACCATCCTATGCTGTCTGGCTACACTCTCACCTACCATTACTTTGCAGTCACTGATCTCCTTCAGATTACATCTTCTACACAAGATGTAGTCCACCTGTGTGCTCCTACCTATGCTCTTAATAGTCACCCTATGTTCCTGCCTCTTCTGAAAGAAAGTATTCACTACAGCCATTTCCATCCTTTTTGAAAAGTCTACCACCATCTGTCCTTCTGCCTATCCTGGATACCAAATCAATTCAATTCAATTCAATTCAATTTTATTTATAAAGCCCAATATCACAAATCACAATTTGCCTCACAGGGCTTTACAGCATACGACATCCCTCTGTCCTTAAGACCCTCACAGCGGATAAGGAAAAACTCCCCAAAAAAAACCCCTTTAACGGGGGAAAAAAAAAAACGGTAGAAACCTCAGGAAGAGCAACTGAGGAGGGATCCCTCTTCCAGGACGGACAGACGTGCAATAGATGTCGTACAGAACAGATCAGCATAATAAATTAACAGTAATCCATATGACACAATGAGAGAGAGAGAGAGAGAGAGAGAGAGAGAGAGATGCAGGTAATGACAGTAGCTTACAACAACATTAATGAAAGTAATAATATTATAGTTATAGTTCTGGCTACTGTGGTACAATATGTTGAAAGTATGTATTAGTATCAGACAGTATACTTGTGTGACAATAGTCATATGTGTATAATAACAGTAGAAGTATGACTAATGACTAATGATGGCAGCAGCAGCAGGAGGCATCTGGCAGGACCACGGCAGCAGCACAACCACACACGTCACGCTGTCCAGGCACCGCTGTGATATGAGTTAATCTGAGAGACAGTGGAGCACAAAGGCTCCGGAGAAGAAGCTGAGTTAGTGACATCCAGAATGGCCGAGTTAGCAAGATGCAGTAATAGGATGAGAGTGAGAGAGAGAGAGAGAGAGAGAGAGAGAGAGAGAGAGAGAGAGAGAGGGAGCCCGGTGTATTATAGGGGGTCCTCCGGCAGACTAGGCCTAAGTCAGCCTAACTAGGGGCTGGTACAGGGCAAGCCTGAGCCAGCCCTAACTATAAGCTTTATCAAAGAGGAAAGTCTTAAGTCTAGTCTTAAATGTGGAGATGGTGTCTGCCTCCCGGACCGTAACAGGAAGATGATTCCACAGGAGAGGAGCCTGATAGCTGAAGGCTCTGGCTCCTGATCTGCTTTTGGAGACTTTAGGAACCACGAGTAACCCTGCGTTCTCAGAGCGCAGTGTTCTGGTGGGATAATATGGCACTATGAGCTCTCTAAGATATGACGGAGCTTGACCATTTAGAGCTTTATAAGTTAACAGTAGGATTTTAAATTCAATTCTGGATTTTACAGGGAGCCAGTGCAGAGAAGCTAAAACAGGAGAAATATGATCTCGTTTCTTAGTTCCTGTTAGTACACGTGCTGCTGCATTCTGAATTAGCTGGAGAGTTTTTAAGGACTTACTAGAGCTACCTGATAATAGAGAGTTACAGTAATCCAGCCTTGAGGTAACAAAAGCGTGGACCAATTTTTCTGCATCTTTTCGGGTCAGGATAGGCCTAATTTTCGCAATATTACGCAGATGAAAAAATGCAGTCCGTGAGGTTTGCTTTAAATGAGAATTAAAAGACAAATCTTGATCAAATATTACTCCGAGGTTTCTTACGGTAGTGCTAGAGGCCAGAGCAATGCCATCTAGAGAAACTATGTCATCAGATAAAGAGTCTCTGAGTTGTTTGGGGCCAAGAACAATAACTTCAGTTTTGTCTGAATTTAACATCAGGAAATTGGTGCTCATCCAATTTTTTATGTCTTTAAGGCAGTTATGGAGTTTAGTTAATTGATTACTTTCTTCTGGCTTCATCGATAAATACAACTGTGTATCATCCGCATAACAATGGAAGTTTATAGAGTGATTTCTAATGATGTTACCTAAAGGAAGCATATATAGAGTAAATAGGATTGGTCCGAGCACAGAACCTTGCGGAACTCCAAAACAAACTTTGGTACGTAAGGATGATTCATTACGAACGTCAACAAATTGAAAACGATCAGATAAATAAGATTTAAACCAGCTTAGTGCTGAACCTTTTAGGCCAATTAAGTGATCCAGTCTCTGCAGTAGAATTTGATGGTCAATTGTGTCAAACGCCGCACTAAGATCTAATAAAACAAGAACAGAGACGAGTCCTTTGTCTGAAGCAATCAGAAGGTCATTTGTAATTTTAACTAGTGCTGTCTCAGTGCTATGATGCACTCTAAATCCTGACTGAAATTCCTCAAATAAATTATTATCCTGGAGAAAATCACACAGCTGGTCTGCGACTACTTTCTCAAGGATCTTTGACATAAAGGGAAGATTAGATATTGGTCTATAGTTGGCTAACACCTCTGGATCCAGGGTGGGCTTTTCACTGCCCATCACTTCCACATCACCTCTGTTCCCTGCCCAAACATGTCCATTGAAGTCTGCACCAATCCCTGCTCTCTCACCCACAACCTGCCCCTTCTCCTGACTCCTGCCAGGAGGGAAGCGATGGAAAAGGTACAGTATAGTTGGTATAACAGATTATATCCATCCTTGTATGGATGATAGGCTATTTGTTAATGGAAATCAATATTTTAATTATGTCAGTGTCATCATATCTCTGTAGTTCATATTAAAGAAAGTGAGATTATTTTCTGAGATTAATGGGCCATGATGCTGTAAGCAACTATAGTCATAAAATCATTTTAGCTTCTGTGATGCTATTGGATTGATGAACATGGATGCATGTTAGCACATGTAACATATTTTAATTTATTTTTTTTTATATACTTTATTAATCTCCGAGGGGAAATTCAATTTTTCACTCTGTTGTCAATTACACACAGGTCCAAACACACACATGCACAAACAGGACCTATACATGCACTAAGTGGAGAGATGTCAGGGTGGGGCTGCCCATGACAGGCTTTCCGAGTGGTTGGGGGGCTTGCTCAAGGGCACCTCGGCAGTGCCCAGGAGGTGAACTGGCACCTCTCCAGCTACCAGTCCACGCTCCATATTTTGGTCCAGACAGGGACTTGAACAGGCGACCCTTCGATTCCCAACCCAAGTCCCTATGGACTGAGCTACTGCTGCCCCATATGTTTGTAGTGAAAGCTTAAAGTTTGTTTCATTTTATTTTTCCTCATCAGCATAACCAAAAAAAGACCAAAACCTACACTGCAGCATTAACTCAAAACAATTTTTTCTAGTTCTGACTTATTATCACAACAAATATTGCATTATTATTACAAAATTTACCTTAAAATAATGATAAAAAGTATCTCTGTCAGTGTACACTAGAAAACTGAGCAGCACAGTTTCTGAGCATTAACATTGCACTTAAGTCAAGGGAAAATCAGAAAGGTTCACTGCAATAATGTAATTTTACTTATCCAAAAATATGTGACTTGTATTAATACCAAGGGAGTTCTGAGACTTATGGATATGAGATATGTTATCTCATGTTGACTGAATGGACCATACTTGTATTGAGAAATAGTAGGTTTTAGTCTTTTAATAGGCTATGCTAACAATATGAAAAAAAATAAAGCTACAACAGCTGTTTGTTTCTGAATTCAGATGAGGCAGGAAGGACAGAAGAGGGAGAGAGAGGAGATGAGAGAGAGCTAATTGAGGAAAGTGATGTCAGATGTCAGAGAGGGAGGAAATCAATTTCAGTGTGCATGCACATATTAAACCAGGTAAAAAGATCTTCTGTTCTTAACCCCTGATCTTTCCAGATCCTAAAAATGCCCCTGGATGTTGTATGCTGTAAAGCCCTCTGTGATATTGGGCTTTATAAATAAAATTGATTGATTAATTGATTGACCCTATCTGATACTCTTTTCTCCTCCAGAATATTCCTAACAAACTCCTCCTTATGGATAACTCCTACTCCATTTATCTTCCCATCCACACCATGATAAAACAGCTTGAACCCTGCTCCTAAGCTTCTAGCCTTGTTACCTTTCCACCTGGTCTCCTGAACACACAGTATATCCACCTTCCTCCCAAATGCATCATGTCAGTCAACTCTCTAGCTTTCCCTGTCATAGTCCCAACATTCAAAGTCCCTACTCTCAGTTCTAGACTCTTGCCTTTCCTCTTCTCTCTCTGCCTATGGACACGCCTTCCTCCTTTTTTGACAGCAGTAGTCCAATTTCCACCGGCACCCTGTAGGTCAACAACACTGATGGCGGTCGTTGTTAACCTGGGCCTCGACCGATCCGGTATGGAAGTCATTGTCAGGTCCCATACAGTTGTTTAGTTTGGTTGGTTTTTGACTTCCTGTTTTATTTTGTTTGGATTCCCTCACTTCCTGGTTGTGTTCATTCTAGGTGTCTTGACTCCCTGTGTGTGTGATTGTCCATTGTCTTCACCTGTGCCTCATTATCTCCTCCTCTTGTGTATAAATGCCAGTTTCCCCCAGTGTGTCTTTGTCAGATTATCTGCATCATTGGTGTGTAGCTTTCCAGCAGTTTCCTCGTGTATGTTTCCTCGTGTTCTGACCCTGTTTTCTCCCTTGAGACCAATTTAGTCTAAGCGTTCTGTACCATTGCCTTATCCCACCATTTGATGGTTTTTGACTCTCGCCTGTTTTTTGGACTACCCTTTCTGCCTTGTGTTTTTTGTACTTCTGCCTGAGCTGACTGCCTTTTGTGTACCAACCCTGGACTGTTTAATAAACTGCCTCACCACACCTGTCTGTCTCTGGTCTGCTCTGTGGATCCCAGTTTTGTCTGTCTGAACCTGACAGTACAATCTGACCACTACCATGGACCCCACAGATCCAGAGCCTGTCCGCGAGGCACTGAAGACACAAGGCCAGTGGCTTCGCATGCATGAGGAGCAAATGGCTTCTTTGAGACAGGAATTAGCTGAGTCTAACAAATGTCAAGAGGCAGCGTTTACCCTGTTAGCCTCCCAGCTAAGCCATCTGATGGTCGGCCTGCAGCAAGGGGAATCCACAACACCTCCCAGCAAGGGCCCAGTCACCTCATCCTCGTCACAACCTCAAACTGACACTCACTCCTCCAGGTCTCCTGAACCGACTCACTTGCGGTTGTCAAGCCCGGAAAGGTTCTCTGGTGAGTCGGGTGACTGTAGGCCATTCCTTACCCAATGTGAGCTTCATTTTGAGTTTCAAGCAGCAGCCTTCCCCTCTGATTACAGTAAGATAGCCTACATGATTTCTTTCATGTATGGTCGAGCCAAAGCCTGGGCCACGGCTGAGTGGAACCGTTGTTCGGCCATCTGCAATTCTCTGCCCCTCTTTGAAAAGACTTTTACCCAGATATTTCAAACTGTTGCTCCTGGTTAAGAGGCCGCCAAAGCCCTAGTTGCTATGCGTCAAGGGTGGTGAAGTGTTATGGACTATGCTATAGAATTCAGTGGTTGGAATCAACCTGCTTTGGTTGATGCCTTTTTTAATGGCCTTTCTGAGTGTGTTAAAGACTTTCTGACTCTTCTAGTCCTGCTCTCTGAGCTTGATGCTCTAGTCTCCCTTGCTTCCAAAGTTGTCAAGAGATTGCTGGAGCGTGATTGGACAAGAAGTTCCCCCCCTGTTCTGCAACCTGGCTCCTACCCCTCCCGGGGGTCCTCGCCTAGACATTCTCCTGCTCCAGTTCCCACGCCTACGACCAACACCAGGAGTGACTCAGAGGAACCCATGCAGATCAGACGCACTCGGCTCTCTCCTGAGGAAGATGCAATGAGGAACGATGCATGTACTGCACTCAACTGTGTCATTTCCTGGAGAACTGTCCTATACACCGCAGCGGCTCTGCCCGTCAGGCATTTGTGCTGGTATGTACCTCCACTAGTAAGAACAGATCTTGCCGGCAGTTCTCTCATGTCACACTCTCCTCAGAATCTCTGTCTCTCCCTCACACTGCTCTCATTGACTGGTGCTGATGCTAGTCTCATGGACATTAACTTAGCCAAGATACTTAACCTCTCTTTTGTCCATTTAGACTCCCCCGTGCCTGCCACCGCCCTAGACGGCCATGATGCATCTGGTTACCCACTGCATCTCTCCAGTGACTCTGATTTTTCCCGACTCTCACACTGAACAGATAACTTTCCACCTTTTTGATGCACCCCAACACCCACTTGTCTTAGGCTATCCCTGGTTAACTCTGCATAATCCTCATATAGACTGGTCTTCCGGCAAGGTTCTGTCATGGGGGAGCAACTGTAAGACGCAGTGCTTTTTGCGTTCACCTGTTTCCAGCATGGAGGGGGTTTCCACCTTGCCCGAGGAGGTCGACAAGGAGGTGTTTCCAGATCTGTCCTCGGTTCCACCCTGCTACCAGGACCGTAAGCAGGTATTTAACAAGGCTAAAGCTACTTCACTCCCTCCTCACCGTCCTTATGATTGTTCCATAGATCTACTCCCTGGTACCTCGCCCCCTCGTCGCCGTCTGTACTCTCTGTCGGGACCCGAACATCAAGCCATGGAGGAGTACATTGGTGCTGCTCTAAGGCTGGGATCATCTGGCCTTCCTCATCACCTGCTGGAGCGGGTTTCTTCTTTGTGGACAAGAAAGACAAAACCCTTCGACCCTGCACTGATTTTCGTGGACTCAATGAGATTACTGTAAAGAACAGGTATCCTCTTCCACTCATTTCATCTGGGTTTGAGCTCCTCCAGGGAGCCAAGGTATTCACTAAACTAGACCTGCGCAATGCTTATCATCTGGTCCGCATCAGAGAAGGGGATGAATGAAAGACGGCTTTTAACACACCCACAGGACATTATGAGTATCTGGTTATGCCTTTTGGACTCACTAATGCCCCTGCTGTGTTTCAGTCACTGGTAAAATGACGTTCTTCGTGAGTATTTGAATAAGTTTGTTTTTGTTTATTTAGATGACATTCTGATCTTCTCTTCTGATATTGACACTCACAAGAAACATGTCAGGCAGGTTCTGGAACAGTTACTGAAGAATCAACTGTCAAGGCTGAGAAATGTGAATTTCATGTGTCTACAGAGTCTTTCTTGGGGTTTGTGGTGTCTGAGGGGAGGGTCAGCATGGATCCGGAGAAGGTTCGGGCAGTGCAAGAGTGGCCCACACCCACTTTCAGTAAAGAAGCCCACGGTTTCTGGGGTTTACAAACTTTTACAGGAAGTTTATTCGTAACTTCAGCCACATTGCTTCCCCTTTGCATGCTCTAACCTCCTCAAAGGTGCAGTTTCTCTGGTCTCCCCAGGCAGAGTCCGCCTTTCTAAGGCTCAAGAGCAACTTCGTCGCCGCCCCTATGTTGATTCTTCCTGACCCCAAATGGCAGTTTGTGGTGGAGGTGGACGCCTCTGATTTGGGTGCAGGGGCGGCTCTCTCTCAGCGTTCTGCAAAGGACGACAAGCTCCACCCTTGTGCCTTCTTGTCTCGTAGGTTTTCTTCTTCAGAGAGGAACTATGATGTTGGGGACCACAAACTGCTGGCCATTAAGCTGGCCTTGGAGGAGTGGAGGCATTGGCTGGAGGGGGCTGAACAACCTTTCTTGGTCTGGACAGACCATAAAAACGTCGAGTACATCAGGACAGCGAAAAGACTGAACCCTCGACAAGCCAGGTGGGCCCTTTTCTTCTCCCGATTCAATTTCACCATATCCTATCGTCCTGGCTCCAAGAACGTTAAACCCGATGCTTTGTGTAGACTGTTTAAAGGTGAATGCATTCCTAAGGAAACTGAGACAATAATCCCTGAGACTTTGGTTGTGGGTTGTGTCACCTGGGAAATTGAAGAGCGGGTCAAGAGAGTGAATCAAGGGATTCAGATTCCTTCTGAGGTACCACCCAACAAGTTATTTGTCACCCCTGACCTTCAGGGTTCTGTGATTACTTGGGCTCATGCTTCTCTGATCTCTTCAATTCAATTTTCAATTTTATTTATAAAGCCCAGTATCACAAATCACAGTTTGCCTCACAGGGCTTTACAGCATACAACATCCCTCTGTCCTTAAGACCCTCACAGCGGATCTCTTGTCATCCTGGTTTCCGAGGAACTCTGACTCAGGTCCGTGAGAGGTTTTGGTGGCCTGGTATGAGGAAGGATGTCAGTGAGTATGTGGCGGCCTGCACAACCTGTGAGCAGAACAAGAGCAAGAACACCCCCAGTGTTGGACTTCTCCAGCCCCTCCCTGTGCCACAGCAGCCCTGGTCTGACATCTCACTCGATTTTGTGACCGGTTTACCACCCTCAGAGGGTAACACTGCTGTACTTACAGTAGTACACGGTTTCTCCAAGACGGTACGGTTCATACCATCACCAAAAATTTCTTCTGCCAAAGGAACGGCAGAGGTGCTCATGTCTCATGTGTTTGTCAAGTTTTTGGATTTCCAAAAACACGCTCCCCTGCACTTCCATTGGCATGTCTCCGTTCCAGTGTGTGTTTGGGTTCCAGCCACCTCTTTTTCCTGCTCTGGAAAGGGAGGTCAGCATTCCGTCTGCTGTTGCCATGGTCCGCCGTTGCCGACGGATGTGGGCTCAGGCCCGTCAGAACCTCCTCAGGTCTTCCCAGAGCTACAAAAGGTTTGCTGACAGGAGGAGGAGAGCTGCGCTACTATATCAAGCCGGACAAAGGGTGTGGTTGTCGACCAAACACTTACCTCTCAAGATGGAGTCCCGTAAGTTGGCCCCTTGTTTTGTTGGATCATTCCCTGTGTCAAAGATTATTAATCCTGTGTCAGTGAGACTCAACCTTCCCAGGTCCCTTTGAGTGAACCCCATCTTTCATGTCAGTGAAGTTCAGCCTGTCAGAACCAGCCCTTTGGTCCCACCTGCCAGGCCCCCTCCTCCCACCTGGATCATCAATGGGGGTCTGGTCTACACAGTCCAGAAGCTGTTGGCTGTTCACTGCCGGGGGGGGCTTTCAGTACCTCGTGGACTGGGAGGGTTATGGACTGCAGGAGAGGTGTTGGGTCTCCTTCCGGAACATCGTGGACCCTGACCTCATACGGGATTTCCATCGTGACCACTGGGCCGTCAGGGGTCAGCCGTAGGGGGGGCGGGTACTGTCAGGTCCGATACAGTTGTTTAGTTTGTTTGGTTTTTGACTTTCTGTTTTATTTTGTTTGGATTCCCTCACTTCCTGTTTGTGTTCATTCTAGGTGTCTTGACTCCCTGTGTGTGTGATTGTCAGTTGTCTTCACCTATGCGTCATTGTCTCCTCCCCTCATGTGTATAAACGCCTGTTTCCCCCAGTGTGTCTTTGTCAGATTGTCTGCATCATTGGTGAGTAGCTTTCTGGCAGTTTCCTCGTGTATGTTTCCTCGTGTTCCGACCCTGTTTTTTTCCTTGAGACCAATTTAGCCTAAGCGTTCTGTACCGTAGCCTTATCCCACCATTTGATGGTTTTTGACTCTCACCTGTTTTTTGGACTACCCTTTCTGCTTCATGTTTTTTGTACTTCTGCCTGAGCTGACTGCCTTTTGTGTACTGACCCTGGACTGTTTAATAAACTGCCTCACCACACCTGTCTGTCTCTGGTCTACTCTGTGGGTCCCAGTTTTGTCTGTCTGAACTTGACAGTCATAATCATGATTGGCATGTTTGATTTGGCATAGGTTTTATGTCGGATGCCCTTCCTGACACAACCCTCTGCATTTATCCGGGCTTGGGACTTTGTTGAGTCACAAACACCACGTCATCGAGGTCACCACCTTTTCACCCTGCTGCCCTCTGGAAGGCGTTACAGGTTCTAAAAAGCCCGCGCTCTCAGATTCCTGAAAAGCCTTTACCCAAGTGCCATTAAAGAATTAAAGGGTAAATAACCACATTATAAGATGTGTGTAATAACATCTAAGGAGAATAGCCTGTATATGTGCAATATATCCTGAAAATGTGCAATCTTTCATGACTGTGCATTAATTTATCATACTTTGTTTAAATTACCTATTTTTACACTTATTTATTCTTACTTACTAATGGCTAAAACTATAAACAAGCACAAAAATAAATTACCAGATAAATTACTTAAGTCACCATGTTCTGAACAGATGCATTATAAACATTGTGACTTTGTATAAATACAAAGTCCAATTTGCATTCTGGAGCATATAGACCTAACAGAAAACTTTAAACTACTATATAAACACTAGATAAGAACTAGACAGGCATGAAGGGAAATGAGGGCGGTCCCATCGTTACTAGACTCGGCACCAAGATGTACATAACAGCTGAGACAGTGCAGCAGAGTTAAGCAGTGTGCTGACAGTTACAGTTGCAAACTATGAAATAAATTGCTAGAAAGTTAATAAACAATTATTTCTTTTCATTAAAAGAAGATTCAGGATCTTGAATCTCGAATCTTCTCTTCATTAAAAGTCTAACATAATTCTGCTGCTGACAGCTGTCATGTCATTTATGCCTATCATATCTATATGATCATATCCATCCATCTAGATATATCTAGATCTACCACTATATACCTATATCTATATAAATCTCTGTCTCTCTCTCTATCTTTCTCTCTAAATATATATATACAGTACAGGCCAAAAGTTTGGACACACCTTCTCATTCAATGCGTTTTCTTTATTTTTATGACTATTTACATTGTAGATTCTCACTGAAGGCATCAAAACTATGAATGAACACATGTGGAGTTATGTACTTAACAAAAAAAGGTGAAATAACTGAAAACATGTTTTATATTCTAGTTTCTTCAAAATAGCCACCCTTTGCTCTGATTACTGCTTTGCACACTCTTGGCATTCTCTCCATGAGCTTCAAGAGGTAGGGTTAGGGTCACCTGAAATGGTTTCCACTTCACAGGTGTGCCTTATCAGGGTTAATTAGTGGAATTTCTTGCTTTATCAATGGGGTTGGGACCATCAGTTGTGTTGTGCAGAAGTCAGGTTAATACACAGCCGACAGCCCTATTGGACAACTGTTAAAATTCATATTATGGCAAGAACCAATCAGCTAACTAAAGAAAAACAAGTAGCCATCATTACTTTAAGAAATGAAGGTCAGTCAGTCCGGAAAATTGCAAAAACTTTAAATGTGTCCCCAAGTGGAGTCGCAAAAACCATCAAGCGCTACAACGAAACTGGCACACATGAGGACCGACCCAGGAAAGGAAGACCAAGAGTCACCTCTGCTTCTGAGGATAAGTTCATCCGAGTCACCAGCCTCAGAAATCGCAAGTTAACAGCAGCTCAGATCACAGACCAGATGAATGCCACACAGAGTTCTAGCAGCAGACCCATCTCTAGAACAACTGTTAAGAGGAGACTGCGCCAATCAGGCCTTCATGGTCAAATAGCTGCTAGGAAACCACTGCTAAGGAGAGGCAACAAGCAGAAGAGATTTGTTTGGGCCAAGAAACACAAGGAATTGACATTAGACCAGTGGAAATCTGTGCTTTGGTCTGATGAGTCCAAATTTGAGATCTTTGGTTCCAACCGCCGTGTCTTTGTGAGATGCAGAAAAGGTAAATGGATGGATTCCACATGCCTGGTTCCCACTGTGAAGCATGGAGGAGGAGGTGTGATGGTGTGGGGGTGTTTTGCTGGTGACACTGTTGGGGATTTATTCAAAATTGAAGGCACACTGAACCAGCATGGCTACCACAGCATCCTGCAGCGACATGCCATCCCATCCGGTTTGCGTTTAGTTGGACGATCATTTATTTTTCAACAGGACAATGACCCCAAACACACCTCCAGGCTGTGTAAGGGCTATTTGACCAAGAAGGAGAGTGATGGAGTGCTGCGGCAGATGACCTGGCCTCCACAGTCACCGGACCTGAACCCAATCGAGATGGTTTGGGGTGAGTTGGACTGCAGAGTGAAGGCAAAGGGGCCAACAAGTGCTAAACACCTCTGGGAGAACTCCTTCAAGACTGTTGGAAAACCATTTCAGGTGACTACCTCTTGAAGCTCATGGAGAGAATGCCAAGAGTGTGCAAAGCAGTAATCAGAGCAAAGGGTGGCTATTTTGAAGACACTAGAATATAAAACATGTTTTCAGTTATTTCACCTTTTTTTGTTAAGTACATAACTCCACATGTGTTCATTCATAGTTTTGATGCCTTCAGTGAGAATCTACAATGTAAATAGTCATGAAAATAAAGAAAACGCATTGAATGAGAAGGTGTGTCCAAACTTTTGGCCTGTACTGTGTATATATATATATATATATATATATATATATATATATATACATATAAACTATAAGCACAAAATGTAAGAAAATTTGTGTTTGGTAGATTATTTATTTGCTGTAACAATGCTTCTTGGCTATAAATCTTATACTGTTCAATCAATCAATCAATCAATCAATTTTATTTATAAAGCCCAATATCACAAATCACAGTTTGCCTCACAGGGCTTTACAGCATACGACATCCCTCTGTCCTTAGGACCCTCGCAGCGGACAAGGAAAAACTCCCCAAAAAACCCTTCAACGAGGGAAAAAAAAGGGTATAAACCTCAGGAAGAGCAACTGAGGAGGGATCCGTCTTCCAGGATGGACAGACGTGCAATAGATGTCGTACAGAACAGATCAACATAATAAATTAACAGTAATCCGTATGACACAATGAGACAGAAAGAGAGACAGAGAGACAGAGACAGAGAGAGATGCAGGACAGACAGTATTGACAGTAGCCTACAACAACATTAATGAAAGTAATGATATTATAATAATATTGTAATTATAATTCTGGTTATTGTGGTACAATATGTTGAAAGTAGGCATGTGCCCGTTACCGGCATCACGGTTTACCACAGTAAAAGAATGTCACGGTGTCACTAATCGCCCATTTTCTGTTCCGACAGTAAAGGCTGACGGTGTAACCTACACTACGTTTCATAAATGGGAACTTCAGGAACTCAAAACTCAGAAATAACTCTGTGCCAGTCGTACATTTTAACTGGCACACACTCTGAAATCATGCATGTGCAGCCGCTGCAGTCAGCACTAGAGGCTGACATTTTTTCAGGAGTCCCACGGGTCACGTGATTCCCATGGGATTCCCACAGGGTGGGAATCAGTTTCACTATTCTTCACGTGACTGGGACGGGATGGGAAAAAAAGTCATCGGGAGTGGGTGGGACTGGGAATCATAATTAGGCCTGTCGCGATATGCGATAAGTCGGTTAATTGCACGGTAAATTAAAAGGGATTAATTGCCATATTCATGCCTGTTTGTTTTCCTCGTCTCTCTCGGGAACTGCCCATTGGTAGGACAGCCCATTGGTTCGACATCCCATTATTCCGACCATATTAAACTCATTGTTCTGAAGTCCGTTCCAAAATCATTATGATGCCCTGTGGTTAAGATCTGGTTAGGTTTAGGCACAAAAACCACTTGGTTAGGATCAGGAAAAGATCATGGTGTGGGTTAAAATGAAAAAGAAAGTGAAAACACATAAGCCGTAGGTCTGCTCCGCCTCAAGCCGGTCGCGGCGCACCATATGCCCGCCACGAGCCGTTCAGCACCGCGGACAGTCGGACTAATGGGATGTCGAACCAAAGGGCTGTCGAACCAATGACATGGACCCGTCTCTCTCCACCAAAGAGACTGGACGACAAGAGCATTCACTTCCGTGCATCGTCTGGCAGTCAGGTGAGTTGGTTCATTAGCGTAATGAATGGAGAGAAACCTCTTGTCATCGAGTGTCTTTGTCTCTGTGAGGGAGCCGGGGCTATGAGCTATACACACACAGTGCGATCCTCGTGAGGGGAGACGAGGCGGAGAAGAAAACAGAGAGTTGAGCATAAGAAAAAGACATGGAACTTGTTCCTAAACCAAATGCCACGGCTCCTGTGTGGGAGTGTTTTGGATTTAAACCAAATGACAGAGGGCAGCCCAGTAATTTGGACGAGCCAGTGTGCCAGGTTTGTTCTAAAACCATCTCAACAAAAAGAGCAAATACGACCAACTTAACTGCACACCTGCTACAACAGTAACATGCTGCTCTGACACTGATGCTTCAGTATTAATAATCTAATGATGCCATATATAATAATATCAGTCAGAGGAACCAAACACTACTTTTACTGCAATACTTTAACTACATTTTTCTCTCTCAGAACTGGTTCTTATGACGTGTTGTCTGACTGCATCAGAAATCAAATGTGTTTTTCATTCTGAACAGCATCAAGGTGGAGTGAATGTTAAAATAATTAGGCAATAAACATCAAAACACAACATTAGATGTCATATTTGGGTTTATATTCAACTAAGGTAGGCATTGTGTGATCCATGTACTATAGATATATATATAGATTTTTTTTACTGTAACTGAAACACAACACGGGAGTGGGATGGGACGGGAGTCATTCTTGTGGGACTGGGATGGGACAGGATTTTTTTTTTTCCTTTTTCATGGGATTGGGACGGGATGGGATTATTTCTGTGGGAGTGGGATGGGACAGGACTGAAAATCCACTCCCGTGTCACTCTCTAGTCAGCACAATTATTTGGGGGGCAGCCTCAGTCAGTCAGTCAGTACGTCAGTAATCAGTGTAAATCCACTCATGTGCAAACTGAAAACATGGCTGGAGGAGGCGAAGCTGAACTTTTCCCACTGGTGAAAAGGACGAAGTCGGTGGTGTGGGACCATTTAGGCTATCAGAAGAACCCCCACAGCCAAGGCAAAAACCCGCTCCTCCCGTGCTGGGCTCCAGTTCCCAGTTGGCCATGTTCACAGGCTGCTGCGCAAAGGAAACTATGTGCCCCAGTCTACCTGGTGGCTGTGCTGGAGTATCTGACCTCTGAGATCCTGGAGTTGGCTGGAAACGCTGCCCGCGACAAGAAGAAGACCCATATCATCCCCCGTCACCGGCAGCTGGCTGTCCGCAATGACAAGCTGCTGGGTGGAGTGACCATCGTAAAGTTAAGAAATGGCTCTATTACTTTTAACGGGTCTATATTACATGTTTAAACAACTGGTGTGATGATGTGTTGCACTGACAGGAGATGCCTGGTACGTGCTGTCGCTCATAAACGGTCGAACAAATATTAGCCTACCGTTTTTAAAGTGTAGAGCACGAAAATAGGACGACGCCTGTTTTATTATTATTATTATCATTGTTATTATTATTATTATATTATTATTTTTGCCCACGGTTATCATACCGTCAAAATCTCATACCGGCACATGCCTAGTTGAAAGTATATATAAATGTCTGATAGTATACATATGTGACAATAATCATATATGTATAATAATAGTAGAAGTATGACTAATGGTAACAGCAGCAGCAGGAGGCATCTGGCAGGACCACGGCAGCAGCACAACCACACACATCACGCTGTCCAGGCACCACTGTGATATGAGTTAATCTGAGAGACAGTGGAGCACAAAGGCTCCAGAGAAGAAGCTGAGTTAGTGACATCCAGAATGGACGAGTTAGCAAGATGTAGTGACGGATGAGATAAGATAAGATAAGATAAGATAGACTTTATTGTCCCGAAAGAAAATTTGTCTTGGATACATGCAGTATCTGCTGTTAAAAGACACAAAAAATTGACACATACAGTTCCTACATAGGGAATCCACAAACAGAGCTGTCACTATTCACAATCTCACACACTCAGTATCTACAGTACATGTACAGACTACCATCAGCCAGCAAATTGCAAACTGCCCATTGCACACACACATCTGTTTTACAAAGTCATCATAAAAAAAAAGTTACATAGTTATTTTAAAATGTATATACATATATACACATATGCATATACATACACGTATACTTAAGGACATGACAGGACATGAGAGAGAGAGAGAGAGAAGGAGAGAAGGTGCCTGGTGTTGTATCGGAGGTCCCCCGGCAGACTAGGCCTAAGTCAGCCTAACTAGGGGCTCATTCAAGGCAAGCCTGAGCTGCCCCTAACTATAAGCTTTATCAAAGAGGAAAGTCTTAAGTCTAGTCTTAAATGTGGAGACAGTGTCTGCCTCCCGGACTGCAACAGGAAGATGATTCCACAGGAGAGGAGCCTGATAGCTTAAGGCTCTGGCTCCTGATCTACTTTTGGAGACTTTAGGGACCACGAGTAACCCTGCATTCTCCGAGCGCAGTGTTCTGGTGGGATAATATGGCGATATGAGCTCTCTAAGATATGACGGAGCCTGACCATTTAGAGCTTTATAAGTTAACAGTAGGATTTTAAATTCAATTCTGGATTTTACAGGGAGCCAGTGTTGGAAAGCCTGTTTGTTTCCCTTTTAGATGGTGGCACATTTGTAAGGAACATGCATTTGTGGGATGAGCAGTAGAGCTGAGTATGTGGGTTGCGGCCATAAAAAAATTGTCACATCTTCTCTGCCAATGCCAAACAGCTTGTTTTTGCTGTTGCTACTGACTCTTGTTTTGAGCTTCAAGTACCCCTAGGTGCTGACAATCAGGTGCCTGATTGGCACGTCTTGATGTTTATGTCCCGTTTCCACACAGTTTTGTTTTGTGTCTGTATTTCTGTATAGTTTACGGAGTATGCCCCTAGTGTTCAGCGTAAGGAAATGCATCTCTTTACTGATGAATAAAAATGCCATCACAGAAATGGCAGAAAAATTAATTTTTAATTATTTATTTGGTAATTTTGCTGTCCAATCTTTTGTAATATGCACATGGAGCAGTACAGAGCCAAAAAAGTACCAATAATGTTTGGTGACATAGAAGTGAGGAGGTTGGCCTGATCGGGTGTGTAGCCAGTTTTGTTAATCATGCATACAGAGCCATACAGCCCCCACACTTAGGCCAGTCTGACCACCTATCTCTGCTCCTTACCCCTGCATACACACCTCTCAGAAGAAGGGCAACTCCACAGATAAAGACCATCACAACATGGCCTGAGGATGCACTTCTTCAGCTTCAAGACTGTTTCACCCACACAGAGTGGAGTGTTTTTGAACATCAGGACCTGGCTGTACACACAGAGGCTGTACTATCCCACATCAAGTTCTGTATGGGTAATGTCACGCATCCAGGTGTTCCCTATCCAGAAGCCCTGGATGACCAGTCAGGTCAAGACACTCCTCAAGGACAGCAACACCGCCTTCAGGTCAGGTAACAAAGATCTGTACAGCTCTGCTAAGGCTGACCTGAAGAGAGAAATTAAGAAACCCAAGTCTGACTACAGGAGGAAAATAGAAAACCACCTTATAAACAACAACCCACAGCAGGTGTAGCAGGGTATCCAGCAGATCACCAACTTCAGGGGGCAGATCAACACAGCAGAGGACTCAAGCACTGCACTAGCAGAAGAGCTAAACACCTTGTTCGCACACTTTGAGGTCCCAACCCAACAGTCTGCAGCCACACCATCCCAGCCCCAACCAGGTCCCAGCTCCTAATCACTGACTGTGCAGGTACAGGATGTGTAACGGATGCTAACCAAGGTGAACCCTAGGAAAGCAGCCAGACCCGACAGCGTTCCTGGAAAGGTACTCAGAGCCTGTGCCGGCCAGCTCTCCCAGGTCTTCACCATAATCTTCAATCTCTCCCTGACACAGGCCACCATCCCAACATAAACTTAGACTCCACCTCTCTTCCACCCGAATACACCCGAGTATGGGCTCCACACAAGGATGTGTACTAAGCCCACTACACCTACCCACCCTCTACACCTACACCTACACCGACTGTAGACCTACCACCAGCAACACCATAGTGAAGTTTGCTGACGACACAACAGTGGTGGAGCTGATCTCAGGTGTAGATGAGTCTGCCTACAGAGATGAGGTCTTGAAATTGACCTAACCCTAACACCACAAAGACAAAGTAGATCATCCTGGACTTTAGGAAGCGCAGGGCAGATCTGTCCCCCCTCTACATCAATGGCAACTGCGTGGAGAGGGTCCACACTTTCATTTTTCTGGGCACCACGATCTCTGCCAAGCTCTCCTGGACTGCAAACACCACGGCTGTCATCAAGAAGGCACAGCAGCATCTGCACTTCCTGAGAGTGCTCAGGAAGAACAATGTTACTGAGAAGTTGCTGGTGGCCTTCTACCGCTCAATCATAGAGAGCATTTTAACATACTGCATCTCAGTATGGTTCACGCATTGCACCGAGGCAGACCAAAAGAGGGTCCAGAGAGTGGTCAAGACTGCACAAAAGATCGTCAGCTGCCCCCTCCCCTCTCTGAAGGACATTTACACATTCCACTCCCTCTGTCTGACAAAACCTTGTTTGTCCTGCTGCCCTCAGGCAGGCGTTACAGGTCTATCAGAACCATCACTACAGTGAACACACACACATATTTACAACATTTTAACGTTGGTTTATCGTTCACTCATCAAATCCATTCTCACCTTCAATATTTCATCCTGGTACAACCTGCTCACCGTCAAACACAAAACAAAACTCTCCTGCATAATAAAGCATGCCAGCAAAATAATTGGCTCACCTCAAACTCCACTGTCTGAACTGTACAGCCGCTCAGTGATCAGGAAAGCCACCCTGATCACAGAGGACCCCTCTCACCCCCTCCACCACTCCTTCCAGTTACTGCCATCAGGAAAACGGTATAAAGTCCCACTGGCCCGGAAAAACACTTATAAGAAATCTTTCATCCCCACTGCAGTAACTATCCTAAACAATACATGCACAGTCATATACCATTTTTTCAGTCCCCTTGTGTGATTTAAATGTGATGCGTGTTTTAAATGTGATGTGTGATTTAAATGTGATGCGTGTTTTAAATGTGATGCATGTTTGAAATGTGAATTTGAGCCTTGTCAAAGGAGAATTTCTGTCACCTTTGGGACAGACAATGAATCTTATAAAGCTTAACTTATACACTAACCTCCCCCCAACACACACACACACACACACACACACACACACATACACTTACTCTAACAAACACACAGACCCATTCAGCCATGTCAGCACTTAGGAATCACAGGCAGTCTTCTACAGATTTGCAGTCAAGGTTTGCAGGACGATATGGCTGACGGCTGTCTACCCAGACAATCTGGAACGGACTGCACGCAGCCAATCTCCGGTCTCACAGGGCTGCCAGGAGGCCTGCCATAACTACCCCTCACCGTCAGGCTCATTTGCACTGGTGTCGGCAACATGTGCACTGGAACCTGAACATGTGAAGGAACGTTATGTTCAGCAATAAGTCCAGATTCTGCCTACGGCAGTTGGATCGTAGGGTCAAAGTGTGGAGAAGATGCCTCAAGGAAAGTGATGTCAGATGTCAGAGAGGGAGGAAATCAATTTCAGTGTACACGCACACATTAAACCAGGTAAAAACGAGGCTTGTCATCATTGGAGGCAATCTCAATGCAGAGAGATATCAAGATGAAAATCTGCAACCAGTGGCTATCCCATATCTCCACAGTCTGGGACCGAACTCCATCCTCCAAGATGACAACGCTTTCATATAGGTCAGTTACACAGCATATAGTTTTATACAGTCCATGGCAGCAACAGTCATGTTTACAACAACAGAGTCACTATTTAAAACCCAATAATATCTCACTGGAATATAAATATTCCTCCTGACATCACAATACTGAGTGAAGAAAGTCATGTTATCTCAGTATGAAGACAAACATCAGTATCAGTCATTCATCCTGCTCTCTGTCCCTCCTCTACTGAGGACACTCACTGTCTGCAGGTCAGCTGCCTCAGGTACATGTTCAGATAAAGTGTTAGCCTACATACAGACAGCTTTCATTTTAGTTTGTCTTTAACACTTTGCTGTTTGCCTCGCGAGCGCGATGTGCTTGTGTCTACCGCGATCATAAATCATAATAGCGGTGAATAAGAGACTGCGGACAGAGCAGATTGAAATATGGCTTTCTACATGCTGATCACATGTATTGATAAAGTATTGGCTTGGCTGGCAGAGGTTTTATCGCACTTACTCACAGTAACAAGTGTAGCTGTCGTTTACTAGAGTCATCTTGAAGTTATATTCCCTTCATCTGCACCATGGCCCCACTGCTGTAGAATGATGATACATGAAACCGAAACTTTAAAAATTAACGCTGATAATGGTGGAGCTTACTGTTATTACGGTGTTGATTAAACTTGCCTTGGGTTGTTTAATACCGGGTCTCGGTACCGATCCCTGCCCGGGCGTTTGATGAAGTCTCCTGGTTGGCTGGTGATAGATTGGTGTCAAACTGTCGTTACAGCCCCTCCGAGCGCTTCATGCCAGGCTCGAATCAAACCCCCCACTGGTGATGTACACATCATCTCATTCGATGTTGCTCAGTAAGAGTCCAGAATGTCATCGCATTTTTTTTCTCAATAGACGCAGGTGTCAAAGCCATGTTGACAGGAAAGAGGCAGAGGAGAAAACCGCAAAATCACCTGGGGCAGTGCGGGCAGGGCATCAAGGCCACTGTGGCCTTAGGGCAGATATTTTTTTCAAGGGCACAGGGCCAAATGAGGAGGGCATGAGAGCCATGGCCCTCGTGGCCCTCGTGAAATTCCTGCCCTGGACATATGTACTTTCGGGAGGGTATAAAAGGCAGGAATTTTGGGGTATTGAACCGTTAAATAATCATATTCCTTCTTCGTGATTTCTCCTGAATTTAAAAAACCTTCAAGGACCTCTGAAACAGTTGCTTTCTGGAGCTGACCTGTTTGAAGGTGCTAGAAATAAAAACAAAAAAGAAGTTCCTCTATTTAAGACAAAGTGAATACCGTAGCTCCATAAGATGTAAAAACATGACCTATCCTGTTGCAACACACTTAATTGAGGCTGGACATCCTATATCTGCTCTGCGTTATATAGGGATTGAAAAAGTATGTCTTCCTAGAAGAGGGGGTGATTTCGATACCCTTTTGTTGAAAAGAGAAGCTTTCTGGATCTACACTTTAAATACTCTTGCTCCCAGTGGCCTTAAAGCAGCCGTGCGGAACTTTTTACCATTTATAAAACTGTCCCTAGTTCGTATCACCCCCCCTTGAAGATCCGCATATTTATTTGAACCCAACTGCGACAAAAAAGCCTTTCTCTATATGGCTATTTAGCATAGCTTCGGTCGGGTCGGACACAACGGAAATCAGCAAACCAGAATACGACACCCGGAGGCGGAAGTAAGTCTGCACGCCCGCAGCAGCCCGCAGCCATTAAACCACAGAAGAAGAAGAAGGAGCCGTGTTTACGAGTAGGATTTAAGAAACAGGCTAAATGACATGTAGTATGGAGTAGTGAATGATTTTGAACACATTGCACACTCTTGTACAGTAGGTGGTGGTATGCACCTGGAAGTTGTTTGTGATCCGCCAGTAAATTGAGAGAAGAAGAGCCATGTTTACAGAGAGTGTTCTTCGAGTAAGCGGTACGCAACGGGCATTGCTCAACACACAACAGTTTTACCAGATGTATCTATAAGGACTTGTTTGTACTTTCGATGTCATGGCGGATAAAGAAGGAGCACCATCTAAAAGAAAAAGAACAGAAGAACAGAAGATGGCTAAACGGGACAGTGAAAGGGCTCGAGCACAAATGCGTGTAAACCTCGTTCGGGCATTCACCAAGTGGAGAGACCTGAGAGATTTGAAAGGTTTTAAAACTGATCCCGAGTTGGCCCTTTTCCTAATCAACAGGTATGTAATTTTTGTTTTTATTTAGAGAATATACCGCAACTTGTTAGATGTTGTTTCACTTCAATATATGACAACATGGAAGTTATAAGCAAGCTAAATGTAACGTTAGCTGATGTGATCCACTTTTGTCTAGTAACGTTACAACAAATGCCACAAAATTATCTGTGACTGTGACCATGAAAACAAATATACAGCAGGCAGTTGTCCTCAGTTTATAAGAAATTCCGAGCAACACCAGAACATTTATGATTTTCCTCTCGCTCTCAAAAACAAATGCATGCGGTAATTGCCGGTTGCAGTCGAGATTTTACGAATGAAGCTGAAGGCTGCAGTCGGAATTTTACAACACCAGGCTGTGGGTGATATACCACTTCGATCAAAAGGGGCGCTATAATCAACGAAAACGCAAAAGTTCCGCAGAGCTGCTTTAGTGTTGAGTTTGATCTTAAACCTTTTCTTTAACTCTAGATTGTCCTATATCTTATAGGTTCTTCCACACGCTACTGAGGCTCCTATTTGTTCAATGAATAAATTGTTAAATTGCCAATAGCAAAATAAAAAGCTGTTTGGCATTGGCAGAGAAGATTTGGCAAATTTTTCATGGCCGCAACCCCCATACTCAGCTCTGCTGTTCATCCCACATGTTCCTTACAAATGTGCCACCATTTAAAAGGGAAATAAACAGGCTTTCCAATGGTGTAAGATTTGTTGCCAAGAAGCATTGTTACCGCAAAGAAATAATCTACCAAACACAAATTTCCTTACTTTTTGTGCTTAATTTTTTATATATATATTTGTCATCAAATTGGGCTGTATGTGGCCCCCAAACTAAACTGAGTTTGGCACCCCTGCTCTATATCATATACTCATGTTGGGATTCACAGAACCACAGAGATCATTTGGTAAAATCTAAACGGGACATTTTAAGGCTTTTTTCTCTGCATGCTCTTTGTCTTCAAACAAAGAGAGCTATGTGACACCTAACTCCACAGGAGATCTCACCTCACACCTCAGTGAGACACAAGTCTCACAACTTGATTGGACAGGACTTTTACAGTGACATGTGACTCTGTGATGTCACAGACCTGTAGAAGGTCTGCTCCCTTCAACAGATCTCTCTCTTGCTACAACTGCGGAGCAGCTCACACCTCTTTCTGGCTGGACCTGGAACAGCCCAGAGGCCCAGACCCTTGCTCCATAGCCCCAAACCACTAAAGGGAGGGCAATTGATCACAGACTCTCTAACCTGAATCAGAAAGTTAGAGGTGCAAGCACAAGGTTTGCAACTAGCTTTCCAGCAACAAAGAGAACCAAGTGAGTTAGCACCCAGCGTCTAACTCTTCTAAACCCTGAGCGACCAGTTTCCTCGGAGTTTCACCTTTGGAACAAAGAACACAACAAAGACTGCAGTGGGAACCACCTTCCCAGCCTTCTTTTGCCGGCTAACAAAGCAGCACAACACCAAGTGACTCTTTCTCCCATCCACTCAAGGATCGGTAATGTAACAACTGGGCATAGTTTATCACAACTTTACAGGCTAAGCAAGACTGTTTTACTTGTTGTATGTGATTTAATGCTGTCATTGAGTTATTGTTGTGATAGTTTGCACTTCATTGATTAGTTGGCTTCGCCAAAAGCTAAGTGTTTAGTTTGCTAATACTGTTCACAAACAGATTCTTGCACACAACTAAACAATTTCTGCACGAATCCAGGCTGCTTTGCGACACAAATCATATTGACATAGACTCATTTAACAAATAGGCTTTCAACAGAGCTACACCCAACCAGGCACCTCAAAGTTCCCGCTTCTTTTCCTTTGTCTTTGTCCTGACCACACGGTCAGACAAACACCTCCCCCGACCTGAAGCCAACTTTGATTCGGCCATTTGTAGTCCTCTGTTGTCAGCCATTTTGTTTTGTAGACCAAATGGCTCTTTAATCACCACACCTTTGTCTTTCTCTTCTTTCTCTCTCTCTCACACCACACACACACACACACACACACACACACACATATAAACACCAAGCTTGTATATAGTTAGTTAGAATTTGTGTGTTTTGGTTTGCTTTGCTAGTTTGTGAATAAATATAATTCTTTGGAATCATACCTGCTGTCTGTTTAATGTTGCACAAGAGTGAATGAATAGTCAACCTCTGCTGCATCAAGAACTCCGAAATCCTTCAGGCATTACTGTTAATTTTGGTTGTTGTCATTAATTTAATTATTAATCAAAACTCCACATTAATAGTTTAGTGTATTTTATGAGACTGATATCTTTAAATGGCTATCATTTTTCCCTTTATGGGAATGGTGCCCCACGAGGTGATTTAATGTTAATTAAGTCACATTATTTAACATAATTATTAATTATTATGAATAATTATTAATTATTTCCAATAGCCAATTAAATCCCTACATATTTAGTGCCCCTTGGTGAGACCTAATATATTGATCCCAACATATTTGGTGCCTCCGTGTGAAGCCCGAATTTAGGTTCTCAACATATTTGGTGCCCCTTGGTGAGGCCTACTATGTTGATCCCAACACTCAGCACTTAGCAGGTAGCAGATATTTGCCAATATTACAAAGTCTGCCATGAAACAATTTCGATTCAATGCTATTCAGGGGCCTGTGATCAATATGAGATAATATCATATGACCATTTAACACAATATGTACCAGTAGAAGCTGCCATTCCTCAATTTTTTGCTTGTGGTCATAAAAGATAAAAACACATAAATAATGTAAATAATTGTAACCACTTAATAACAATTAAGTGTACTTTATATTGACTCTCATAACACACAGCACATGGGATAAGTTAACCTTCAGGGCTTCCTGTCAGAAAGCCTTTCCTGAAAGATATCTGTTCATTTGAGCCCAAACCATCATCTTTTCTCTAAAACGTCAGGACAATCTGGCTTAAAGCAACGTAACCGCTTGCGTAACATCCCCCCACACCCTCCACCCCTGAGTCTGTGAGACAACAAATATGCTAGAAACAGGGAGGCTTGTGGACATAAACTAGTAACAGGGACGCTTGTGGATATAAACTAGTAACCTGAGATGACCATGGTTTCGCCTGGAGCTGTCCCGAAGGGAAGATGCCGGCAGCGCTGTGACAGGACGCATGAGCTGGGGGAGCGCGGAGGGGTTAGCTCTATGCTCACAGGTAACCCTGTCAAACCAGCTGTTCCCAGCAGCCTTCTGGCGAATGTCCGCTCGCTGGACACGAAATGGATTACATCCGACAACGGAGATCCACTAACTGAAGAGTGAGGGACTGTTGCATCCTTGTGTTCACTGAGACATGGATGAATGGTAACATATAAGACGCCGGTATTGAGCAAAAGAGGCTAACACTACACAGAGCAGACAGGGAGGCTGCATCATCTGGTAAGCTCTGTGGTGTGTACACAAACAATTTATGGTGCTGTGATGTGAAGAGGGGCTCCCAGTTCTGCTCTCAGGATGTGGGGTTTTTGACAGGGATGCTTGTGGATATAAACTAGTAACCTGAGATGACCATGGTTTCGCCTGGAGCTGTCCAGAAGGGAAGATGCCGGCAGTGCTGTGACAGAACACAGGAGCGGGGGAGAGCGGAGGGGTTAGCTCTATGCTAACAGCTAACCCCGTCAAACCAGCTGTTCCCAGCAGCCTCTGGTAAACGTCCGCTCGCTGGACACGAAATGGATTACATCTGACAACGGAGATCCACTAACTGAGGAGTGAGGGACTGTTGTGTCCTTGTGTTCACTGAGACATGGATGAATGGTAACATATAAGACGCCGGTATTGAGCTAAGGAGGCTAACGCTACATATAGAGCAGACAGGGAGGATGCATCATCTGGTAAGCTCCGTGGTGTGTACACAAACAATTTGTGGTGCTGTGACGTGAAGAGCGGCTCCCAGTTCTGCTCTTAGGATGTAGAGTTTTTGACAGGGACGCTTGTGGATATAAACTAGTAACCTGAGATGACCATGGTTTTGCCTGGAGCTGTCCCAAAGGGAAGATGCTGGCAGCGCTGTGACAGGACGCAAGAGCGTCCTGTCACAGGACTTGCTTGGGGTATGCGAAATGTCAGTTCATTTTTTTGTGCTGCGCATAAAAATGACAAAGAAGTTCAGTTCAGTTCATAATGTTATATATGACAACACAGCACCCAGTTGCTAATGGCTAAGGTTAGCCCACTGTAGCGTAGCCTCTGAAACATTAACGTTATCTTCCCTGTGTGTTTCCACTTACTAGTAACGTTAACGCTACTATCTAACGTTAGCACTGTAACCTTATTATAAAACCCATCCGTCATGACTGACTCCGGTTAAGTTTTAAAACTCCGGGGTTGCATTTGTAACGTTACACTCGCCCTCCTCTTCCGTGTATCTAACGTTACCATGACAACGCCTATGTCTATCATAGATGTAATGAGGATGTAATGGAGGAGGGGGGAGTAGGCCGTTGGAGGGAGGTGGAGTTGCAGGAGGAGGAGGATGGGACTTTGGAGGGAGGCGGGAGTTGTGGATGTTCAAATTTTTTCTAAGTGCTGTGTGAAATGCAAGAAAGGTAAGGGCTGCTTTAAAGCCCTGAGCACAAACTTCACAGCCATTAACCATGAATTAACAGCAACATCATTTAACAAAAGTAAAAATTTCGGTTCAATATTAACTATAACTGTCAAGGTTCACAGACAAAATAATACTTGTTTAGTCACACAGTATTAGCTTACACACCTTTACATTGCATAAATTGGCCTAGCTGCTAGCAGAGTTTTCCTATACTTACAGCTTACCAAATTACATGTCTTATTCATACTTTTTCTTACTCACTGTTGGTTTAAGTCACTACATCTCCTGACAGAACAGCACAGATGATTTCAGCCTGCAAGCACATTTTTTCAGCCTAACCTTTTCAAAACACAGCAGCTAATGTTGCTGTGTTGCTGCAAGAATTTAGCGAAGTGAGATTGCCCGTCCAGGCAGGTACGTCGAGTTTTCTGAGTATTTTATCTCATAACGGGATTGGGCGGCTGTGGCTCACAGGTAGAGCGGGTTGTCCACCAATCGAAAGATCAGCGGTTCGATCCCAGGCCCCTCCAGGCTGCATGTCGAAATATCCTTGAGCAAGATACTGAACCCCAAATTGCTCCGGATGGCTGTTCCATCGGTGTGTGAGTATGTTAAAACTGAGTAGCAGGTGGCACCTTGTATGGTAGACTCGGCCACAAGTGTATGAATGTGTGTGTGTGAATGGGTGAACATGACTCGTAGTGTAAAAAGCACTTTGAGTGGTCACTAGATGACTAGAAAAGCGCTATACAAATGCAGGTCCATTTACCATTTAGTTATGGCACTTGCCTTGTCTGTTGACTCCTATTTTCTCTGAAATCAAAAATATATCCACTGATTTATTCCTGAGTAAATAACGTTATCCACATTGTCTTTCTCTTGGCTGCTTGCCATTATCTGCCTGCTGCTGTTTGACAGTGACACAAATCAGTGTTTTCACAATTTCAGATTGTTGATCATTTAATCGATATATCAAGCTAGATCGATGAGGGATTTTTGACACTAGTTATCTTCATTTTGTGTCGTTATCCACAGTAGTGTTGCACAACAAATTTTCTCCTATATATAGTAGAAAGATTATCATGTATAATGGTACTAAAATGAAGCCCTTTGAATGGTACACACAGACAGTGTGCATGAAACAAGAGGTCATACAGGCTTGAGCTTGTGGTTGTCAGGCAGAAAAGACACAGACCGATCGAGTTGCAAGTGAAGAACTTAAATTAATAACCAGAGATGGGCTCCTTCAGGGAAATCTAAAGCTTTTGGTAGATCCATCAGTAGAGCCAGTAAAGCTATCAAAGACAAGAGTACTAGTCCCTCTGTACAAGCCACTCAAAGAGGAACTATCTGGTCTACAGGAAAGAGGACTCATAACTCCAGTGGCAAAGTCTATGGACTGCATCAGTAGTCTACTGACAATTAGGAAGCCCACAGGGGCACTGCAAGAGCAGAGAAAAATGAACAGGGTATCAAAAGGGTCAAAAAGATAATTTCACAGATTCCTGCACTCAAATACTACAACCCAGCAGACCTCTTAACATTGCAGTGTGATGCATCAGAGAGTGAGCTTGGAGCAGCCCTAATGCAAAATGGGCAGCCTGATGCATGTGTCAGTGGGCTTTGGACAGTTTCACATAGATTGAGAAGGAATGATTAGCTGTTTTCCATGGAGTGGAGAGGTTTCATCAGTTCACATATGGCCAGCCTGTGGATGTACAATGAGAACACACACCTGTTGAGAGTGTTATGACAAAAGCACTACTCAGTGCTCCAAAAGGGCCTCAACACACGCTGTCTAGATGACAAGGATATGAGATCAAAGTTAATTAACACTCATATATTAGATATGATCAATATATCCTTATTAACAGGCTATGTACCACAGTCTTTTAAGGTAGCTGTAATTAAACCTCTCCTAAAAAAGCCCACCCTGGATCCAGAGGTGTTAGCCAACTATAGACCAATATCTAATCTGCCCTTTATGTCAAAGATCCTTGAGAAAGTAGTCGCAGACTAGCTGTGTGATTTTCTCCATGATAATAATTTATTTGAGGAATTTCAGTCAGGATTTAGAGTGCATCATAGCACTGAGACAGCACTAGTTAAAATTACAAATGACCTTCTGATTGCTTCAGACAAAGGACTTGTCTCTGTACTTGTTTTATTAGATCTTAGTGCGGCATTTGACACTATTGACCATCAAATTCTGTTACAGAGACTGGAACACTTAATTGGCCTAAAGGCTCTGCACTAAGCTGGTTTAAATCTTATTTATCTGATCATTTTCAGTTTGTTCACATTCATAATTAATCATTCTTACGTACTGAAGTTTGTTTTGGAGTTCCGCAAGGTTCTGTGCTCGGACCAATCCTATTTACTCTATATATGTTTCCTTTAGGTAACATAATTAGAAATCACTCTGTAAATTTCCATTGTTATGCTGATGATACACAGTTGTATTTATCTTACTATAACTATAACTTTTATATTATCCCACCAGAACACTGCGCTCGGAGAATGCAGGGTTACTCGTGGTCCCTAAAGTCTCCAAAAGTAGATCAGGAGCCAGAGCCTTCAGCTATCAGGCTCCTCTCCTGTGGAATCATCTTCCTGTTACAGTTCAGGAGGCAGACACGTCTCCACATTTAAGACTAGGCTTAAGACTTTCCTCTTTGATAAAGCTTATAGTTAGGGCTGGCTCAGCTACCAGCCCTTAGTTAGGCTGACTTAGGCCTAGTCTGCCGGAGGACCCCCTATAATACACTGGGCACCTTCTCTCCTTCTCTCTCTCTCTCTCTCTCTCTCTCTCTCTCTCTCTCGTGTCCTGTTACTGCATCTTGCTAACTCGGCCATTCTGGATGTCACTAACTCGGCTTCTTCTCCGGAGCCTTTGTGCTCCACTGTCTCTCAGGTTAACTCATATTGCAGCGGTGCCTGGACAGCGTGACGTGTGTGGTTGTGCTGCTGCCGTGGTCCTGCCAGATGCCTCCTGCTGCTGCTGCCATCATTAGTCATACTTCTACTGTTATTATACACATATGACTATTGTCACATATGTATACTATCAGATATTAATATACTTTCAACATATTGTACCACAGTAGCCAGAACTATAACTATAATATTATTACTTTCAATAATGTTGTTGTAAGCTACTGTCATTACTGTCTGTCCTGTATCTTTCTCTGTCTCTCTCTCTCTCTCTCTCTCTGTCTCATTGTGTCATACGGATTACTGTTAATTTATCATGCTGATCTGTTCTGTACGACATCTATTGCACGTCTGTCCGTCCTGGAAGAGGGATCCCTCCTCAGTTGCTCTTCCTGAGGTTTCTACCGTTCCCCCCCCCCCCCCCCCCCCCCCATCAAGTGAGAGACTGCAGGCAATTCAAAGAATCACAGAGCTAGATGCAATGCTGCAAGTCCTAAAGGAGGTTATTCAGCTGTGATGGACAGAAATAAAGGAACATCTCCCCATGGAAGTGAAGGTATTTTCACCATACAGAGGAACAAAGAATGCAAAATGGAGTCATTATCAGAGGGGAGTGAGTGAAGGTGCCCACAGCACTAAGGTCATATATCATGCAAAGAACACACTTTCAAAGAATATAATACTTCACATACTTAATAATTCACATATAGGCATAGAGGAATGTCTGAGAAGGGCACCTGAGTGAAAACTGGGCGGGCATGATTGTGTAACTAAAAACACACATGGCCAGTCCAGTCCATGCAATGCATGGTGAGTAAAGCAGCAAAAAGAGACTCTTAGACCACATGAGACACCAAAGCATTACTGGAAGAAGATAGGTAATGACCTATTTGTGTTTCAAGACAAAAAAAATACTTGATTACTCTGCACTATTTAACCAACTTTTGGGAAGTAGATTGATTTGAAGACACAAAGTGAAAAAAAGTGATTTAAGTACTGAAAACTTTGCCAGATATGGCTTTTTTCAGATGTTGTGTTTTCTAACAATGGTCTTCGGCATACATCTGAGAATTACGCGGATTTCAACATCCTGGATGACCACCAGAGGCGGTGCATAAGCACTGAATGTCTTTGTCTTACGCATGCACAGGTCGAGTAGCTATACCAACAAAGTCACCTGTGACCCCCTGATGACCCCGGGCAGGCTATATCTTCCGATGTTGTCAGAGATCTGCAGATCTTCTCGCGAGGCAACAAGGATTCTGAGTGACTGAATGCTCTGGCAGTCATCCAGGATTCATAGAACTGTAGTTACATACAAAATTCTAATTCTATGTCATACTTCCTGAGCACCAGTGGCGGTGCATACGCACTGGATGACCCATACCAACAGAGTCACGAGGAATCCCAAATACATACCATTGAGTGGAAGCAGAGGAACTTGGTAGGAGGACAATGCCCAGTGGGTGAGGAGCGGCAATATTCACTTGATAAAACATGGTGAAGGTGCTCGGGACACCCACGAGGCCACAGCACATATGGCCTCCAGGGGCACCCCTCTCCAGACTACCTGTGCTGTCCTCACTAAAAGTTGTTGCAAGCAACGTATTTTTCAGCTGTACAGCCAGCTTAACATATAACAAGAAAGACTAAAACCTGAAACTAATAAAAACTAAACCAAAACTTAGCATTAAAAAATAAAAAAAACAAAAAAAAAAAACACAACAACTGAACCTAAATCAAAAACAAAAGGTCAAAATGAAATAAAAATAATAACTAATTATAAATGCTAAACTATAATAATCTTGGTAGGCCAGGCCTCTATGTACATAAAATCATTCCAGTGATTAAAACGTACCAGTAGCAGATACTTGTATGCTTTTTCTTAGATTTGGCTACTGTCAAACAAAAAAGTAAATTCATTCTTTAGAAACAGTGTAGCTTTATCCACTCACCGGTAGAAGCTGCATTTGACGCAAAACAGCTGTGAACCGTGAACCCTGAACTGTGAACCATGTAGATGATGCAGCCACAGCGTCAACATCTAATTGGAAGAGAGCACCATCAGTCATACATGCTGCATCGTGACTGATTGATTCACAGCGGGGGCTGACTTAACGGTCGGACAACAGTTAATGCGCTAACACGGGCAGGAGGAATGGAGCAAGAAACGTCACAGGACGAAAAAGAAGGTAAGCTACATGTTTGTCAAACGTTATATGGGTAAAAGTTTTTAACATTTAGATGGTGAGTACTTATGTTGGTTCTGATACTTTCTGAAGGAACTGGTCAGCATATGTGGCAAATAGTTAAGCTAGCTAGCGAGGCTATAACGTTAAGCCAGGACCACATGTGGCTCTGAACTTGTTATGGCACGTGTGTGTCCACGAAGCGCCAGCGTCCTCTTTCAGTCGTTCCCAGTGAGCAGAGAGCTATGCCTCTCTTTTCAGAGCGCTCTGAGTGCTTCTAGTTGAAGATACGTCGTGAACTCTTCAGAAAGGCGCTGGTGTCTTCACTGCTACTCTTGCGACTTGTCACCATGGTAACCAAATGCCCACTTTATGTAAATAACATGCAGTTTGGGAAAAAGGATGTCATTTTTTCATTCAGTAGGAATATGTGTTTGTTTCTTTTGCCTATTCTAAAAAGGTGTATTTGATTATTTTTACACATAGCCGGCCCTAAACTGTCCTGCAGTTACATAAATCATATATGACTCGAAAGCTTAGGCTCTTGTTGTTCCAGGGAGCCAAAAGTGTATTCATATGTGATGAGCTTATCGCCCATAGTAGCTATTGCATTGTAGGGAGACCATTAAGACCATTTCCTCTAGATTCATGCAGCTAACATATATAAACTTGAGATGTAGGGCATTGAGAAAGTGCATCTGTCCAAGATATGTTATCAGTAAGCAGGAGTTTCCGAGCAATGTCCAGAACAGAAGAGCTCAACAACTTTTCCCAGTAAAATGCAATTTTAACAGAAATCTCAAAAACATCAAATGTCACAGCCTGGATTTTTCTATGATGTTCCTTTAAGGTCTCTGTGTCTTATTGTGGTGTGTCTGGTGGATTTTAGATTGAGTGTTTCAGTTCTTGAGTGGTCTGATATGGCTAAATTAACACAATCTGTGTATCCAAAGGTATCAACAAGTTGCTGTACCAAATTATGTCATATGACATAATGACACGATAAAACAAAGTAAGAAGTTGAACCACCTTTTTAAATAAAATTGTACTTTTATTTAACAGAATGGATGGCCCAGCAGGAAATACTAAAAAAGAGATGCCCAAAAGAGCGCGAAACCCACCAAAGAAGATAAGATGTTATGAACCAGACCCTGGCTCACCCAGAGATGACCCGGATGGTAGTTGAGTTATTATTTTACTACACGGCTTAGCTATTTTTAAAGTTATTGTTATTTTTAACTTACTTTAGGTGATACTATAATAATCAAAATCTTTGACAGTCTCTAGTCTCTTATCCCCGGGATTATTATTATCAATATATTGGCAGCTTCAGGCATAAACATTGATTTACAGGAATTCGGAAAAGTGAGAGTAATCCTCGCTTGAAACTGTGCACATTTTACTGACAGAATTTTGCAGCTCTGTAGGTCAATTTATCACTACACTTGGGGCTGGAAGATTGATCTCAAGTTGCTGATACCTGCAGAGACTCTGTTGTCACTTGATTGCTGTTTTTAGGATTTAATTGTTTCAAATGTATTGACAATTTACTGAACAGTTTCAGCAGCCCAACATTAAAAAAAAAAAAACGCAATTTGAGACAAGGTGACAAAAACAGAAGAACATGAAGAACAGAAATAGAGATAAGAAAGATACATTTTTAGTTGTGCTAAGGTCTAAGAGGATTAGAATTGAGACCAATAAGATATAGTGGCATGTTTAAGTAAGATTATGATTTTTAGCCTGTACTGGTTTTCTCAAAATTTTTATTATTTACTCTGTGTTCATTTTCAGGATGTTTAGTATTTTTGACATTTGAAGATGGATACACAGCAAAGATTTGTAATGCCTGTGATATACTAAGCAAAGATGATAAACCCATTGCTTGCTTCAGAGATCTGAAGCCAGGAGAAGACGTACTTGCAAGATGGTCTGACAGCAAGTTCTACAGTGCCACAGTGGACTTCATTGGAACAGCTGACAAGACAGTCGATGTCAAGAAGGGCACAAAGAAGGACATGAAAAAAAGAGATGCAGCTGCTCAGAGATTCTACAACCTTCCATTCCTGTCTCAAGCAGGTCAGTCCACCTCTGCACAGCATCACCCAAATACTGTGGACCACAGTGTCATCCAGCCTCCAACTGCCTGGCCAGTGTACCAACCTCCACCTACCAAGTCATCTCCACCTACCCAGCCACATCACCGGCCTCCACCTATCCAGTCATCTCCACCTTCCCAGCCACAGCACCGGCCTGTAACTGCCTGGCCACTGTACCAGCTTCCAGTTTACCCAGTCATTGCCACATACCCATATATCAGCATCCACCCATCCAGCCTCTCCACACCAATACACACAAAAACCCTGCTGTTCTTGGGGACCAGAGCCAGGCTAGTAGGTCTGAACTTAAGAATTCTTCAAGCTCATCTGGTACGCCTGAACATGAGAATTCTTCAAGCTCAACTGCAGATACTATAATCATCGAGCATGATTCAATACCAGATTATGGAGAACCAATTCTCAGACCGCCTGAATCAACAGAAGACAGATCATGCAAGCCATGCGGGGCATGCAAGGCAGAGGTGGCAAAATTAATGGAGGAGAAGGACAAACTGCAGGATGTGCTGTGTGGTATCAGTAAGTACATTTTGTCTCTCTGTTGCAAATTTACGCCATTTCAGGATTTCATTGTTCCTTTAACACTGTTCATTTTTTCTCTCACTATTTTCCTAAGGTAACCAATTGCTATTCAGTACACGCAAGCACTGTAAAATGAGTTATAATGCAAAGAATGTGGGCAATAATCAAGTGTTACTGATTGTGGAACATTAAATTCTAATAGTTTAATATTGATAAATGTAAAGTTCTACTAAATTTAGTGACTTTGGACATTTGGGAGTTATTGGGTGCTTAAACTCAAATTTAAAAGCTTTAAATTGTTTGGTAAAAATCTTAGCCCATGATGAAATCTTTGGATTTTTTAAAACTTGTCCCCTCCTTTTCTTGACTTTATGAATGCTGCTGTGTCCCTGTAAAGTAATTCATCTTTTGTGTCACAGGTGGTGACCACATCAACCATCATTTGAGAGTTAAAAAAATTTATGGAAATGTAATGGAAAAGTTTTGGAAATTCATTGGTAAAAATGTGTGGCAACCCAATATAGAGAGCCAAAGTCATACCCACGGTGGATCCCTTGGGACCTTATTTTGGAAAAAAAAATATGTATGGCAGTGAACGGCAAGAGACAACTAATTTTTTTGATCCTGTTTGAATTGTGTCATGAATTACACATATGATGTTTGTCAATTTACAGTATAACTTTACAACTCTAAAAGTCAGTTTGTTGACAAACTGTATAACACTGTGAAAATATTTAATTAGACTACACACTACACAGTTGCATAAGTGACGTCATGCTACCCAGAACTGCTGAAGCTAGCGTTAACACGATGCCTGCATGTTTAGTTCCAGCATGTAGTCAGACATAGATTGGGTCTTGCTTGTTCTTTGGTACCCCAGATGAAAAGGAACAGGAGTCGCTGGATAAAACACATCAGGCAAGATACATTTGTGTGTATAACAGGTAAGTTGATGCTATTGATGTATACTTTCATGCTTATTTTTATGCTTTTATGCTTCTTTTTTTTAATCAGGTAACATTAGAATATTGATTAATATAAATTGACAAACATCATATGTGTAATTCATGACGCAGTTCATGGGATCAGAAATCAAGTTGTCTCTTGCCGTTCACTGCCATACATATTAGGGGTGTCATGATTCTCCAAGTCCTCAATTTGATTTGATTTTCGATTTTAAGGTCACGATTCAGTTCGATTCTCAATCTCTTTTTCTGTTTTTGCACAAATGGTATGCCACTTTAAGACGAGTCTAATCTGGGATCATGGTTTTATGCCATGATAACTCATTTGATTTTTAATTCTTATTTCAAAAGATGGTCTACATGGTGTCATGAGTGATATAATCTCCATTATTTGTTTGCAATGTACCACACTATGGCCTTTTTGTCAGATTTAAATAATTTATTAACAATATAATGTAAGAATAAGTTGTTTCACCAGTCAGTTGGGAAATAACTAACAGGTTTTATTGTTGACAACACTAACGACAACCTGAGCCTCTAACCCAAAGCTGTGCTAGAGTTCTATATTGGGCCTTTAAGAAGCAGGAACCAGAGATTTTTTTCCACAAAAATTCTACTTGTTTAATTTTAATTAACAACTAATCGATTAATAGTTACAGCTCTAGAAAATCAGTTTTAACATCAACTTAAGTGTTTTTGTTTTTTTGTCTTCAACGACCTCAAGTACTGCTTAAAGGTAGGATCTGGAGGATTTTCAAACAAAACAAAATATAGACATATACAAATGAAATCCTGCTTAATCATCACCTATGGGCTTCTACTCATGTGTGGTGGTGACTCTGTTTGCAGAGCTCCTGCCCTTTAACTGTATTTTGATGTTTTTGTGAGCTCGGACCGCTTCTGGGTGGAGATTTCCCCAGCCAATGAGAGAGTGCAGGTGCCGTGCCCGAGCGTGTCCGAGCGTGCACCAGCACGAGCCTTGCCTGAACCTCTTCTGTGAAGCCTTCTTTCGTACCTCCGGGCTCTGTACACCTGGGAGAGTTGAGCCTGAGAGGAGGGGCCAAATTTGAATGTGTGTTTACAAACAGCAACTGGAAAATCCTCCAGACCCTACCTTTAACATGCATCCAACCATCAACTTTTTCAACCTAAAGAAGCGCAAATCATTTTCAAAAATGAAGTTGTCCTAATTCTAGTTTTTATTTCTAGTATGTTTTCCCTCTTTCTTCTGCCCCTTCTCCTCAGATTCAACACCATCTCTGGCCAAATTTGTATCACGTAGCTACATTTAATGTTGTGATTGTTCCAGTGTCCTCACAGTTTTACTGAATTTCCTCATGTGTGAATCATAGAAATATTACAATATGACTTTTGCGATATCAGGATAAAAAAATCTCAGTACTGTTGTGGTAACTGCTGTTACATTATGCAGTTTGTAATTTGTGCTTTCTTTTCTTTCTTTTATTCTTGCAGCTTACATCATGTGTTGTAGTACACTGGATGGATGGACACCAGTTGAGAAAAGTAAGATCAAAAAAGCTTTCATAAACAAATGCCGCATGAGGGGCACAAACACTGTGTAAATTCTTGAATGTGGCATACTGGAGTGATGGACATTTGTTGAGGTGACCCTGTCAAGAAAGCCCTGTATACAAATGCTGCATGAGGGCATTAAAGACTGCAAGTTGTTGAATGTTGTGTATTGTTGTAAAGCTGTGCTGATACTGCTCAAAACACTGTTAGAGACACTGTTACACTATTTTTAAAAACATAGCTTTACTGAGAAGAGGCACATTTATGTTCAGATTTTATAATGATGACAATGTTGGAGTAGCTTTTGCTGTCTTTAAAGTGTTAACATGTTATTACAGCTACCTGAAATACTCAATTGTGATTGATTAGTAAGTTAAAAGTGCGATTTTTGATCATTTGAATATTCCATACTAGAGTGATGGACATTTGCTGAGGTGACCCTGTTCAAGAAAGCCCTGTATACAAATGCTCCATGAGGGCCTTTAAGACTGTAAGTTGTTGAATGTTGTGCATTGTTGTAAAGCTGTGCTGATACTGCTCAAAAAACTGTTAAGAGACACTGTTACACTGTTGTAAAAACATAGCTTTACTGAGAACAGGCACATTTATAGTTCAGATTTTATAATGATGACAATATTGGAGTAGCTTTTGCTGTCTTTAAAGTGTTAACATGTTATTACAGCTACATATTGCCAACAAATTGGTGTGTTCACCCCTACACAAAACTCCAAATCTTACCAAGTACATTTATCTAATTTCTTGTCTAAGTTTCTAATGAGACACAATCACCAAAGTCATTGAGATACAGTGGCAGAGACAATGCCGACAATGCACCTTAGTGACAAGCAAATTTTACTTCTTCCATTTTTTTTTTTTTTTGTATAAAGTATTTTTAAATTAAGTGTATTCTTTGACAAGAAAATAGACAAATATGCTTGGTTAAAGCCACAGTGTGTAGGAATTTCTCCCATCTAACGCTGAAATCATATATTGTATTCAAACAGATGGCGCACTGTAGCGCCTCACTGTTTCAAACACGTATTGCAACTACTGCTACTAGCCGCTGTGTACCAAAAAGCTATGATAACACTGATGAAACCATGTCATCCGATACTACATGGAGTATTCATTCAGGCTCCTACACAGACACACACGACGCGAGTTGACAAACCCCCTCCTGTGTTTACAACGTAGGACTGTTGGAGTGGATGTAAATTGAAACAAACCGATCACGTCTTGTCTTTTGACAACTGACAAGTGGCTCAACCTCACACACCTCATCCCTCTCCTTGCATTACTGCACCACTAACAGCTGTTAGTGGCCAGCGGCACTACTGCCGCATAACAAAGTCCCACTCTTTGAGCATAATGCAGGATCATGTATTATGCAGCATCATGGGAGACGGAATCCTCGTCACCAAGAAAGTGCAAAAGGGAATCAACAAGGCAGTGTGACCGGCGAATTAAAAAAACAAGGGTCAGCACTGGGGTTGCCTTTCCCAGGTGGAGAGAGCTGCTGAAGGAGAAAGGTAATACAATCACAGGTCAACACTAACAGCGGCTCACAGCGGCTAACAGCGGCGCAGTGATATTGAGGAGAGGGATGAGGCTGTTAGCGACTGGCCGCTAACAGCGGCTAACAGCAGCTAACAGCCAACAGCGGCGCTGGCCTGTGATTGCATTACCATTCTCCCTCAGCAGCTCTCTCTACCTGGGAAAGGCTACCCCGATGTGGGCCTTTGTTTTTTTGATTCGCCGGTCATGCTGCCTTTTCTATTTCCTTTTGCGCTTTCTTGGCGACAAGGATTCCGTCTCCCATGATGCTGCATATGCATGATCCTGCATTATGCTCAAAGAGTGGGACTTTGTTTCAAATTTGCCAGGGTAGTAGCGAAGCGCCTCTTGCTCCTCTCCTTCGGCTCCTCAGTCACGCAGTGCTGACCTGGCTCTCAATGAAAACGCAGAAGGCGGTGCTGTATGTCCCTTGCTGGCGGGTGTATTCTCAAGATAGCGAAACGTAATGGAACCCCACAGACGACTTACCTGCACAATGTACAAACAAATCCGAAATTCCCCTTTTACGAGAATAAGTCAGATTATTGGTGGAGGTAATAGTACACCAGTGATGACATATTTATGAATGCAGACATCAATTTTTGCCAATAAACAACTGAAAATGTTACACAATGTCCCTTTAAGATTTTTGGTTTTTGCAGTGTAGGTAGTCATTGTACTTACAAATTGACTACTGCTCAATAAAGACATATTTGCTCCAGATTTTGTAAGTGCCGTGTGTGTGTGTGTGTGTGTGTGTTAGACAAAAACTAGAGGTAATTATATTTTATTAGATATTAAACAAACACAGTTATACCCTAATAAGAGCAAACAAGACGTACTTTGGAACAAATTAGACAAAAACTAGAGATAATTATATTTTATTAGATAATAAACAAGCACAGTTATATCCTAATAAGAGCAAACAAGATGTACTTTGCAACAAATTTGACAAAAACAAGAGGTAAAATATTTTATTAGATATTAAACAAACACCAACAAATCCCTTGTTGCCTGGATGGCTCATTCTCTGGAGTCCCATTGATAGGTAGTAATACATAGCAACCCTTAGTCAACCTGAACTAGATCTTATTAGAGGCTAATTAGGTATAAATTACAGCAAAACCGTACTCTAAATTAAAGTCTGCACCGTTCTGCCCTATTCAACCTGAACTAGATCTTATTAGAGGCTAATTAGATATAAACTACAGCAAAACTGTACTCTAAATTAAAGTCTGCACTGTTCTGCCTTATTCAACCTGAACTAGATCTTATTAGAGGCTAATTAGGTATAAATTACAGCAAAACTGTACTGTACACTGAAGTGTATTATTCAAAGTTTTTAATAAATACAACAACCAATAAAAATTTCTGGGTAAGGGTTACACAGGAAGGTGCAACACCCCTTGGCGCAGGGGCTCCAGGGATGAAGAGTTAATGTTGCCCCCGTCCTCTTCTTGCTGTAGTATGTTTTAGGTGTTCAGCTGCATGTCTTCGGACATTACCTGTTCCCTCTTTAAATTACTTCAGGACGGCGTCTGTAATAGTTGGAAGACAAAAAGTGTTAGCAATGCATAAGCAATCTGTAAGCCATGCACTTGAGCACACTGTCTGCATAAATATATAGCTCCATTTGCTGTATAACAAAGCTAGAGAAACTACATTATACTACCTCAGTCAAATACACATCTTGAAAAGTGCTGCAACCAGCAAAAGAACATCTAAGATACTTTGTATGTCAGGGTTCAATATAACATTTCTTCCCTACTTCCCTACTATTTTCACTGGCCCGGCTGCTAAAAAAATGAAAATAACTTTTTTTTTTACCTAAGTTTTATTAATTTATTGATTTCATCTTACATTAATTTCATTGAAATGAATTCACATCAATTGTACACATTTCAGATAATAACAGATAACTAACAGACTAATTATAATTTATCAGAGAAGAGAATTTTGGACTGTTGAAGCTGAAATATACATAGTGTGCCTGTATAAAAAGCAGGCTATATTAAATTTTCAGATATTTGCTTTCTAATTATTATTATCTTCTTTATTATTATTACTATCATCATCATCATCATCATCATCATTTTCATTATCTATATTACTCTTATTCTTATTACAACAACATTTTGCATCTCATCTTATTCATTAATGTAACTAAGTAGACATTCTGGGCTTGTATGATCTGTGTTTTTCGGTGTACGACACTTGAGAATTATTTTGAAGAAACATTTTATTTGTAAGGATTGTTAATATTCATGTTCAGTTAATGTGGTAAATATTTTGTTAAAAGAAGACTATGCATTTCATTTCAGTATTTGAGTTTGAGGTAATAAGTACACAAGTTTATTTCCAAGTAAAATGCCGCGACAAGTAAAATGCAGGGACTTCACTACCCAGAATGCTCTGGGAGAGGCACGTATCACGTGATGACATCAGTTAGCTTCTGTGTTAGTAGCCAAGCTGAAATAAAGTTTAAAAAAACAGACAAGCTGTGTACTTCTCGTTTGCACGAGCTCACGTGTCCGTGGCTTTTGTCATTCACCAATGATGAGGTTTGATTTTAAGTAGTGATGTTACGTGGTGTGCCGATGCTTCGAAGCGTGTGTCGAGTAATCCAGGAAGAGTTTCCGCGATGCGCGTATCAAGGCTTGTAGCGTTTCAGACGAATGACGTCATTGATAACGTCCGAAGCCTTGCTGCCCGGCTGTACCATCTGACTGCTTCGGGCAGCAGTTCAGATCTTGGTGTGAGGTCTGCACAGAAGTGACACAGAACACGAATATTACCCCTTTTGCCATTATTATATTATATGACAGTACACCACAATACAATTTTTGGCCAAATTATTGGTTTATACACATAGGATGCATTCACAAAACAATAACAGTTTATTGTACATGTATTTGACACAGTATAGTCCTGATATACTCACTAGAAAATACACTATATTGATAAAAATAAAGTTATATGGTCATATATTTTTATTATATTTATTATTATTAGTAGTATATATCATTATTGTTATTATTATCATCGTCGCCGTCGGCGTCGTCATCATCATTATTATTATTATTAATAACAGTCATTCCCAACACCCATTACTGACACAAAATACCGTGTATCACAGATTACATGGTTAAGATCGCAGCTGCCTGTCTTACAAACTTTGGCCAGCAGGTGGTTTCGTGTGCACATGAAGCCTCGAGAAATGAACCCTTTTCTGAACCAATTTGCTGGAATGCTTCATGAGGCTTCATCTCACCATCACTAATTTTAAGTCCAGGGTCTCATCCATTTTTAAGGTTTTAAGACGAAGCTGTGACAACTGGAATTAACTACGTTAGCATTAGCTAGCGTTAGCCAGCATTAGCTAAAGCAAATATCTGAAAAACTAATATAGCCTGCTTTTTATACAGGCACCAAAATTCTCTTCCCTGATAAATTATAATTAGTCTGTTAGTTATCTGTTATTATCTGAAATGTGTACAATTGATGTGAATTCATTTCAATGAAATTAATGTAAGATGAAATCAATAAATTAATAAAACTTTATAAAAGTTATTTTAATTTTTTTAGCGGCCAGGCCAGTGAAAATAGTAGGGAAGTAGGGAAGAAATGTTATATTGAACCCTGACATACAAGTATCTTAGATGTTCTTTTGCTGGTTGCAGCACTTTTCAAGATGTGTATTTGACTGAGGTAGTATAATGTAGTTTCTCTAGCTTTGTTATGCAGCAAATGGAGCTATATATTTATGCAGACAGTGTGCTCAAGTGCATGGCTTACAGATTGCTTATGCATTGCTAACGTTTTTTCTCTTCCAACTTTTACAGATGCCGTCCTGAAGTCATTTAAAGAGGGAACAGATAATGTCCGAAGACATGCAGCTGAACACCTAAAACATACTACAGCAAGAAGAGGACGGGGGGCAACATTAACTCTTCATCCCTGGAGCCCCTGCGTCAAGGAGTGTTGCACCTTTCTGTGTAACCCTTACCCAGAAATTTTTATTGGTTGTTGTATTTGTTAAAAACTTTGAATAATACACTTCAGTGTACAGTACAGTTTTTTTTTACATTTACAATTTATACCTAATTAGCCTTTAATAAGATCTAGTTCAGGTTGAATAAGGCGGAACGGTGCAGACTTTAATTTAGAGTAGGGTTTTGCTGTAATTTATACCTATTTAGCCTCTAGTAAGATCTAGTTCAGGTTGACTAAGGGTCGCTATGTATTACTACCTACAAATGGGACTCCAGAGAATGAGCCATCCAGGCAACAAGGGATTTGTTGGCGTTTGTTTAATGTCTAATAAAATATAATTACCTCTTGTTTTTGTCAAATTTGTTGCAAAGTACGTCTTGTTTGCTCTTATTAGGATATAATTGTGTTTGTTTAGTATCTAATAAAATATAATTACCTCTAGTTTTTGTCTAATTTGTTGCAAAGTACGTCTTGTTTGCTCTTATTAGAATATAATTGTGTTTGTTTAATATCTAATAAATATAATTACCTCTAGTTTTTTGCTAATTTGTTGCAAAGCACGTCTTGTTTGCTCTTATTAGGATATAATTGTGTTTGTTTAATATCTAATAAAATATAATTACCTCTAGTTTTTGTCTCATTTGTTGCAAAGTACGTCTTGTTTGCTCTTAATTAGGATATAATTGTGTTTGTTTAATATCTAATGAAATAAAATTACCTCTAGTTTTTGTCTACTCTCACAGAAATGTACAGAAGACAAGAACGGCCATGTATTATTCTTTTTTTTTTGTGCACTGTTATCTCGTGATAACGACTTATTAATTCGTTATCTCGTGATAACAACCTTTTAATTTGTTATCTCGAGATAACAAAGACTGTTATCTCGTGATAACCAATTAAATAATTCGTTATCTCGAGATAACAAAGACTGTTATCTCGTGATAACGACTTATTAATTCGTTATCTCAAGATAACAAAGATTGTTTTCTCGTGATAATTGTCAAGTGATGATTGTGCGCTGGTTAATGTGATCGTCCTGATTTCAGCCTACAAGAGCTGCCACGAACGGCTTCCATAGCCACTGGCTGTAGCTGTAGCTCTTTATACAGCTATGATAGTTTTCCGGTAAGTTACACTTTACGTTAGTTTGTTTACTTGACTGGGCTTGTTTAGAGGCTACCGGTTAGCAGATGAGAGGCTGACAAACTCCTATCTATCCGGCTGCTTCAAGGTAACATACGTGTAGGCTAACGATAACTTAGCAAGATGCAATGTGAAACGTAATTAAACGTTTATTAATGTTAATTCATTTAATAGTGCTTTGATGTGTGTCGTGTTTACTATGACAACCCTTTTGTATAAGGGCCAGCAGTCAAGAGTTGAACAACTTTGTTGCAGCTGCTAACAAGTGTGACTACATTTACTGTTGAATCCTACAGATCACCATAGACCAGTTTCTCTCAGCCTTGAGAGAAAGGGGTGTTCCTGAGGAGAACCTGGCAAGAATGGCAGAGGACAAGGTGAAGTACATAATCTAATTCAATATTCAAAGGCATTGCCTGCTAATGCTAAAGTAAAGAACTATTTTGGTCCAATTTGGTTGTTGTGAGTCTGTAGAATCAAAAATATAATCTATTTGGACATGATAATGGCATAATACCTGTATTTACCTGCACAAGATGGACATAAAATGATTTATATGACTTAAGTTAATACTGGTAACTACTACATTGCAGCAAAGGTTGGACACACACCCTTGCTGTTAAAAACAAATAAACAAAACAGCTATGGCCAGTGTAAGAATAGAATAGAATAGAATAGAACAGAATAGAATAGAATAGAATAGGAACTTTATTTGTCTGAAACCAAAGGGTAACAGAAATTTATCTTAATTTATTGTAAGAGGTTTTATGATCTGTAATGTAGTTGGTATCAAGCTGATTGAACTGGAAGCTCAGTTGGTGTCCAGCTTAATAAATCAAAATGTCAGCACTCACAAATATCATATGTATCAGTCTTTTAATAGTACACAGCAGTGTCAAAAACAGACGCGTTTCAGCACTTGGCTTTCCTCAGCGTCCAGCTTAAATCAGCTAATGTCATTCTGGGTGTAGTGGAGAAACTACTAGTAATGTTCAGACTGTGCACTAGTTCAGGGTTTATCACCAGGTTCACGCCGGTGTGTTGGCCAGAACACCACTTGAGGCCACAATTCAGACTACGTGGGGTAATAAAAGGCTTAGAGAGGTTGATATGCTTTCAGTTTTCTTTCCTTTCCTTTTCAGCAGCACACAGGCATAACAGTTGGAGCTTACAGTGATGAGTGTGGGTTTTCTACAAAAAGAATAACAAAAATATACCATGTAAAACACCCATAATTACATAATAATAATATACATACATACATTACATTCTCACTCACAGAAATAAACAGAAACTCAAAACACGCATTACTCAAATATATGTAGCCATGTAGTTCATTCATTTAAATTTAATTTTCCACTGGTGTGAGATAGTTCTCAAAGTTGTCTAATGTGTTCTTTGTTTTCTTTTGAGTGTAACATTGTTGTGAAATAAGTAAAATGTGAAGCAGATTTTAAGTGAGCGGCACAGTAACATGTTGTTGCTGATTTTGGTCACAAGGTGGCAATATTGACTCATATACAAGTATAAAATGACTATTTTTCCTTCCAAAAGGTTCTTTCAGTGTTTTTTAAATAGAAAGGTTCTTGATATAGGCAGAGGTGGTAGAGTAGCCAAAAAATTGTACAAAAGTAAGAGTATTGTTAGTTTAGAACAATATTACTCAAGTAAAAGTAAAACATATTTGCATTAAAAGTACAAAATCATATCCAAAAAGTAACTCAAGTAAATGTAACAGAGTAAATGTAACTCATTACTACCCACCTCTGGATATTTGGGAGAAAAGTGCCAAGAGAAAAGTGTTCTCTAGAGTCAAATGTTTATACGTAGAACTCAATATCTCTGTGAAGAGCCCTTTTAGAGCCTTCTTTTTCTGAGTGTGATGGTTACCAGTAGATGAATAATGACATTATACCTGCTTTTGTGTTTTAGATCGATCAAGACATTGTAAAGTTCCTGGGAGAAGAAAAACTCTCTACCTTCATTCCTCGATATGGAGACCGTGTCTTTGCCAGAAACTGGAAGGAGTTATCCCCACGTGAAAGGATAAAGGATACAGAGCAAAGGAAACAAACTTTAATAAACAGACTAAGAGAGAAGATGAAACTTCCATCCACTGCCTCAGCCACAGCAACCAGCAGCTGTAACTCTAAGCCTACACTTCGTGGAAATAAGAATGCTGAAAAGAGGACAAGGAAAATAGAACTTGGCTGGTTGAACTACCAAGATTCTATGTGCAAACAAGTAAGAAGGTCTACTGGGGGTGGAACAAGAGAGATAGTTGTAAGCAAAGATGATACTGTATCCAGCATTCTGGAAAAAGGGAAAACACTTTTTTTCCCCAATGGTACATCAACAAAAAGCAAATTAGAGGACTCTGAGTGCATGCTTTCTGTCATTGGTTCTGAGGAGCCCCTTGAGGGTAGTGTCACAGTTGGAAGTTTGTTTGAGCAAACTAATTACAAGATCCTCAGATTATACGTCTGTACAAAGCCAAAAGATTGTAGTGATTCTGAGCTTAGTGATGCAACAACAGACATGCCCTTTTCACCTGATACATCCAACACACATGGGCCAGCTACACATGCATCTCCATCCTCATCCAGCCCATCACTGCTCTCCCCCACTCCTGTCAAAAGACCTCGGTACAGCAGTAGGCCTTCCTCTTGGAACAGTCCCAATACTGCCTCAACACTCCAAGCTACTCTTGCTTTTCAAACATCAGGCCAGCCTCTTATAGATATATCCAGTGATGATGAAGTTATTGTACTTGGATATGACACAAACATGCCTTGTGAACTTGTTGATGGTCTTGCTGACACTCTGATATACTCACCTCTACATGTCAAGAACACAGTAAGTCCAGATTCCTGGCCAGTTAACAGCCAACAAGAAAGCGGCACAAACACAGTCTTTGAAAATCAAATGGAAGCAAGAGTGGTAGCTGAGATGGAAGAACATGTTATTCACATTGTGGCTTCTGAGCAGGCTTCCACCAGCACAATGGCTTCTGAGCAGGCTTCCACCAGCGCAGTGGCTTCTGACCAGGCTTCCACCAGCCGGTGGCTTTTGACCAGGCTTCCACCAGCACAATGGCCATTGATTTCTTTGCAAATCCAGAGAATATAGTGGAGAAGCAAGTTATTGTGATCCGCAAAGCACACTGTCTTGTGGACATGATTGAAGCATTTACAGACAACTGCATACTGGATGCTAATATTTCAATCAGGCGTGTGCTTGAACGTGGCGAGGTTGAGGCTGGAGTTGGGAGTGGGGTTACCAGAGACTGCCTCACTGATTTCTGGGATATGTTTTATGCAACAAAGTCTTGTGGAACCAACTACAAGATCCCAATTTTGCACCACACATTCCAAGAGAAAGAGTGGACTGCTGTTGCTCGCATCTTGGCCTTTGGATGGCAGAAATTTCAGTTCTTTCCAGTCCAACTTGCCCCTCCATTCCTTACAGAGGCTCTATCTCTCTCCTGTTCAGACACTAATCTACTGGAGGCTTTCTTCAACTATATCAGTGCAACTGAGAAGGATGTGCTAACTGAGGCACTCAGCAACTTCGGAGGGGCAGATATGGATGAACTCCTCAGCATACTCAGCAGTCACAACTGCTGTGTACTCCCAACTGAAGAAAATCTGCCAAGCCTGGTGGAGGAAATATCCCACAAAGAGATGGTACAAGAACCATCATTCATTATAAAGTGTTGGAAGCCAATTCTTAGGTCTACTGGACAATCCATGAGTAGTGAAGGACTGAAGAAGATTCTGGATGATCTCAAACCCAAGGCGAGAAACATTACCAAATCCATCAAGTTCCCAGGATCTATGTCACTGGAAGAACAAACTACTTCGAATCATCTCTTGAGATTCGTTAGAGAAAGAGATGAGAAGGAGCTTGGCCTATTCCTCAGGTACTGCACAGGGTCTGACTTGTTCCTATATAAGACTATTAACGTCACATTCACAGCAGAACAGTCACAGTTCGCAAGGGCGCCTTTGGCTCACACCTGTAGTTGTTCTTTGGAACTGGCATCTAACTACAAAGACTATGCAGATTTCAGAACAGAATTCATCTCTGTGTTGAAGAGTGGAGTGTGGTTGATGGATTTGTCCTAAAAAGGCTTTGTTTGCTTAAACAGCAAATGAAAACTACACACACACACATTCGGAAGTTTTGCAGTGTCATCTTTTATATAATCCACAAGTTCTATATGTGGAGGGCAGATGTATCGTTGTAGTAGAAGGAGGTAGATTTTTCTTTTCAATTTATGATCTCTTTAAAATTCAAATATGACAGCTGAAGGCACTGGGGAAAAAAAGTCACACGAGTTAATATTTCAATGAAGACAATTTATTTACAAGAAATAGAAATGTGACACTGTATTCTTGGAAATGTTGTATCTTAAAACTGGCCAGCTGTTTGTGGTTGATATTTTTCCATTCTTGTTAAAATTAAATCTAAACATAGTTCATAAATTACAGTGTTTGTAATGCTATGCAGATCTTCAAACCTAGAAGAGTTATTATTGCCAGTACTGTTGTATGTTGTCAGTGTCAAATTCAAAGTGCTATATTTTTTTGTTCTAACCACACTTAAAGGGATATTTGACTTTAATAGAACTTATCAAGTTTCAGCAGCCTTACCTCTATCTAAAGTTATACAAATAAGCTAGTGACCACTGCTGTCCCTGTCTGCTGCCAACACCACCATTCCTCCCGGGTGTCAGGCCCCTCATTCTCTTCCTTTGATTCAGAAAAAATATTACACAGAATATTGCTGTATTGCTTGCTTATAATTCAGAAGTATGATATTTAGACTAGGCCCTCAAAATGAATGGGAGAGAATGAGGAGCCTGACACCTAGGAATAGTGGTTATTAGGTGGTGGTGGTCTTGTCGATGACTTTACATATGAGGTGCTTCAGAAAAGAAACAGTACTGGGGTCACAAAAAATTTATTTCAAATCTAAACTACAAACTACAAGTTTTCCCCTTCAAAATAATCCCCCTTGAATCTAACACACTTTCCCATCCTTCTCCGCTTCCATGCACTCCTGGAAGGATTCTCCCGGGATTCTCTGCAGCTCCATCGTCATGGCCCTCTTGATGGTTCCACGTCCGGAAAACGTGTTCCCTTGATGAAACCTTTGAGTTTTGAAGACTATAAACCTTTGAGTATTGAAGACTATAAACCCACTGAATGTGTCTATATGTGACTTTGTTAGGGTGATAATAACTGAGATATTTACCTGGCAATTACCAGGTATTTACTCAAAAATGATCACATATTTACCTGGTAACTACCACTTATTTGTCTGGTACTTACCTGATATTTACCTGGTAAATACTAGAACTAGTTACCTGGTATTTACTAGATATATACTGAAAACTACCAGGTATTTATCCAGGAATTATAGATTATGTATTACCAATCAACCTGTGTAGTGACAGTGAGGGTAGTAATGACTCTGATATTTACCTGGAATTACCCAGTATTTACCTGATAACTTGCAACTATTTACTAAGTAATTACCTTCTAATTACCCAGTAGTTACAATTTACCCATTAACCCCCATGTATTTATGCAGATATTAACTGGTATTTACCCAGTAATTAAAAATGTGTACCACGTACATTCCAAAACATTACCAGGTAAAACCTTGTGAATTACCCTGTAAGGAAGGTGGAACTGTACTGTAAAAGGAAGCGTGGTTTGTTTCAATGATATTACCATGTACTTTCCTGGTAACTATAGATTATAATCCTCTTCCATCCATCAGGGTATGTAGTTTTGAACATGGTACCTGGCAAAAACTCCCATATCTCCCTGATAATTATCAGGTAAATATTGGGGTGATATCAGAGTTTTACAGAGTAGTTACCCTGTAAGAAAGGTGGAACTGTACTGTAAAAGGAAGCGTGGTTTGTTTCAATGATATTACCATGTACTTTCCTGGTAATTGTAGATTATAATCATCTTCCACCCATCAGGGTGTGTAGTTTTGAACATGGTACCTGGCAAAAACTCCCATATCTCCCTGATAATTATCAGGTAAATATTGGGGTGATATCGGAGTTTTACAGAGTAGTTACCCTGTAAGAAAGGTGGAACTGTACTGTAAAAGGAAGCGTGGTTTGTTTCCATGGTATTACCCTGAACTTTCCTTTACATAAAGATACAATGCATTTTGTTACACTCCTTCACATAACCTGTGACAAATAAGCAAAAACAGGTGAACTGTCAAAGAGACTAACTTTAATCCTCTTAATCTGCAAAACAGTGAACTTGAAGAGAGTAACTTCAATACTCTTAAAGTGTAAAACAGTGGCATAGCTTTCAAGTGTACTTATATTTCAAAATAAGTAGGACATGTTATAAAAAAGTGCAAAAAACTGCAAAGTGCAGTTGCATCTTGTATGGAATCTAACACCAAAAAAAGTGTCAGGGTCAGAAGAGGTAGTTAGAGGTAACTGACAATGCCTACTACAAAATAAAACAAGTAAGGCTGACAACATCCTAGTGGAAATGGCAGGGAGTGGCTAGTCAACGGTTATTGAACGATATCAAACTCTAGGGGCAAAGATAAAAGATCTTTGGAGAAAAGAAACCAGGGTCCAACTACCCACTAAAAGGTTTTTGGATACAAGAAATTTGGTTGAATCCCCACCAGATAAAACAAAAAGACAGTGCAGTAATACATTAAAATAAATGTAATTTTTTTTAAACGACATTGAAATTACTGCACTTTAGAGCTTGATCCCTCACTTTGGCATTTTATATTTGATAGGGAGCAGCTCTGTGGCCTTCCTCATTTTTTCGATTTTTTCCTGCAGGGGTTTGTTGGCATCTACAAATGCCTTGCATAATTTTGCGTAGTTCGCTAAAGTCTGTTTTTCTTTGAAGAGGGGCAGCTCCCCAAAGTCTGCGCCCTCTGTGGCTATCATGACATCTGCAATGACCGCAGTCCCTGCAATGGTGTTCCTGTCCACTCCGAGTTCTTCACAGGTGTTGGTCATGCTGCGGTTTCGCCTGAAGACTTTTAGGACCACTTTGTAGCGGTGGACAACGTCCTCTGGGCTCAGAACTACAAAACAGATCATCAAAAGAAAATATAAATTAACACTGTGTAATAATTCCAAATATATTCATAATCCTGACATGACATGAAGATCAGGGGTTAAACCAGTCATCTTGTGTCTGCAGTGCAGTACTCTTCTTCACTCCATGGTTAAATTGATACAGTTGTGGATACTCTCTACATAGCTGTTTGGTAATAGGGCCAGCCTTGACTCTGGTAAATATAGCCTGTATAAGATTGTGTTTGGGTGGAGGGGAGAGTGTTACCTTAGCATTATGCCACATAAAAAAAAATCAATACATGAGCATGCTACACTGAAATTATGATGGAAATGTGACTGCAGTGTCACAATAAAAGATGCTTCCACTAACATGAACATCTTCCGTAACCTTGCTAGGTCCATGTGACAGGAGTCTGAAAGCTCTATGCAAAAAGCCATTAGCTCCCAGGTCATCTAGCTTCAATGTAATGTGATCAAAATAAATAAAACAAATTAAACTTTTGCCTTCAATGTATAAAACAGGGTACATTTACCAAATTTTGGGGGCATTTAAATAAATAAATAAATAAATGGTGCATAATATTGCTGAAGTGTAATGTAAACAACAGTGCTGTTTGTATGTGCATTGTTCCAGAAGCAATAGAAATGTGAGCCATCTTTTTTCCAGATGATGGGTTACCTCTCTTTCCAAATGATGAAGGTTTTTTGGATTTGCTCTTCTTCCAGTCATCATCAGAGGAGTCTGAAGACCCATGTTTTTTGTGTTTCTTCTTACACTTCCTCTTCCGATCCTCATAAGAGTCATCTGAGTCAGAAGAGTCAGAGGAATCCTCATTCCTCATTTTGCGTTGCCCTCAAATTTAAAAAAAATAAAATGTTAGAAGTTAGCAAATCTATGAGTTTGTGTATGAGTTTAGCCTCGTAAACCAGCCTCCCCCGGAAATACATTTCATTTCATTTCACAGGGAGAGTCTGGCCTCATTCATGGCCTGAAACCCTCAGAAGGCCAAGCCAATCAGCGTCGCCGCTCAGATTTCTGTGATTGACACAGCACGTTGGCCAATCAGGGACCGACTGGTGCAAAGCCCCGGATGATAACGTCACTACACTGCGCGACTCTTACCACAACAAACATGGCGGAGCTATCTAGCAGTAACGTTAACGTTAGCCTAAAAACAGCAATAAGTGAAGTTAATACTGAAATACAGTCACTAACAGCAGTAAACAAGAGCAAGAGTCAGCACTTGTTGAGTTTCTTGACGGAAAAGACGTTCTCGCTGTTATTTTGAAACGCTGACTGGCTGAATGGGAAACACGAAAACATTGCTGGATGTTCCTTTAACTAATCAAGACTCCTTTAGATTGTAGTTACAGCCTTCCATGTTGGTTTTGGGAGGAACAGTATAGATACCTTTTGATGTTGTGTGGCCGACCTCTGTGTGGAGAGCCTTCTCTTGGTTGAAGTCACGCTGCTCTTTTAGGAATCGGTTCTCCTCTTTCAAGAGAGGGATTTCTTCCTTCAGTAGCTGGTTCTCCCCTTTTAATTTTTGAAAGTCACCCTTTAACTTTGCTATGGTTGGTGCCTTTGTTGGTGCTTTTTTTGGTGCATTTTGTTGAATCTCTTCATCTACAAATACTGCAAAAAGATGTATTAAATACTTATGTTAATATTATCTTATTATTTCACCGTGTTCACTCCCAAATTTGTGTTCAGTCATAAGCTGTTCTATTTCATTTACACTTCTAAGCTTTGTAGGTCCCTGAATACCCAAGTATGTGAACTAAAATTAAGATAAAAACCATTTAGGGGGTTTAGCTTATCTTTAAGAATAGAGTTCCTGACAGCCTGGCGCCATGCAAGACCACTGTATGTACAACAAAGACTGAATAAAAAGCCGTTAGTTTATGGTTACGACTGGCTATGGGGAAAACTTAAAATGGTTTATCTTACCATCATTGTCAGACTGGATCACCTGGTCATTGTCAGACTGGATCAACAATGCAGGGTTCTCCTCTGGTGCGGTGTGCTGCTTTCTTTTGGTTTTGCGTAAATTAAGATAAATTTTTCAGAAAGTAAAAAGACATTTGTAAACATTGTCAAGAGAATTTCATCAAAAAAACCTCCACTTTTAAGTAGTAGTGAAAAGTTCACAATGCATGTGTGTATTTAATGTCTCTTCTGTATGAATAGAAAATTCTCAGCTATGATAAAAAAAAGTCTCTCTGAGAAGTCATAGGCTTAATGTATCTCTAGAATGTAATAATATGTAAGGGATAATGTATAGTTCAGAGGTTGTTATGGAGAAATAAACACCGACAGGATGACAGGATGTATGGAACATACATGGATGTATGGATTCATTCATCCTGAAGTCTGAGTCTGAGTCCCGCTCTGATTGTGAATATTTCGGATAAACATTTAGCAGTGAGGGAAAGTAAATAAGTCCGGTGAGGTGCTGGGGCCACTGCCGTCAGCTCACGAGTCTCTACTAGCCCTGATAACGCGGCTCGCCGGCTAACGCTAGCCCCGTTAGCCGGGACTAGTTAACTCGGCTCGGGAGAGAGCCCCGTGCTGACAGCGGTGGCCCCGGCGCATCGCCCGGACTACTTAGCTTCGGACCCAGAGCTGACCGCCACCGCAAGGGGGTCGCATGTCTTTCTTATCAAGGTGGAGGTATTGCAGAAGATCCGTGGGTGGTCGTCTGACTCCAACTTGCATCCAAGTTTTTTTCCCCCTGCCCCCTCATGTTATTCCGTGTGCTACGTATCATGCGTCATTGCGTCATTACATATGCTCCGTTGAATGCCCGCGAAGAGCACAACTTCCTCGGAGATGCTCTGTGCAGTTTGAGACAGACTACTCAAAGCGTAATATGACTTTGATAAGAAGATTACTTGAGAGGACAGTGCAAGGAGGTAAACAGTTGATAGGATGGCTCCAGGAGGAGAGGCTATTGGCAAAGAAAAAAAGATGCCCTGTTTGCAACAACAAAATGAAATTCAAAAGAACAAACACGACCAAGGATGGCTATCGGTGGTAAGGGATGAGCATCATTGCCACACATCCTCATTATTATTATTATTATTATTATTATTATTATTATTATTATCATTATTATTATTATATATTGAAGTCAATGGCAAGTTGCATGTGTTTTCCCCCTAAAAAATGACCATATTGACAATCTAATGTACTATCATAATGTATGTTACTCCTTCTAACTATCTTTACAGCGCATACCTGCTATGTTGAATGAATGATTGAAATACTTTTTTTGACAAGATTGCGAGAATAGTACAGCAAATACAATTTAACAATTAATGTTAACCTCTTCAGCACTAGAGGCCAACAAATTAGGCTGCAACAAAAAGGTCAAAAATGTTGCAAAAAAGTCAATTTTTTTTTTTTTTTTTTTTTGCAAAAGTTTAGCACAAAAAGCCTGGGGCTTGTTTCAATTGTGGCAATGTATGTTATGTTACAGGAGCTGTAGAAAATCAATTCACAGGGGCAGGAGTATCACAAGGTCCATCAGAGATGGCTCAATATTCTCCCGGTCTCACATGTCATTATCATCATGGATGAAAATTATGCACAGGTTGGTTGCTCTCTCTCTCTCCCTCTCACTTCAATTCAAATGGCTTTGTAGGCATGATGTAACACTACATATTTTGACAAGTTAAACATTTATCTCTTATGCTCTCTCTCAAGATGCATAAATGTGTTTTGTTACGCAATAATAATGCCCAGTGAGAGCTGATTAAATCAACATTGGCTTTTTTTTTTTGCATCTTAGTTAATTTCATTTTATCTTAAAGACTATTCCAATCAGGCTGACCTGATACTGTACATGCAGATACCACATGCACACAGTGTGTCTTAATATAAATAGCCAAATGCATACACACATATTACATAGTCCAAAAAATCCAAGAAATCACACATGTTCATCCATCCCAACATGTACAACGGCTGAATGGCTATCATAGGCACCAACCTAACTATAATTACCCCTCCCTGACTCCAAAACTCTCCCATCCTTGTTGCTAATACGTAGTTGTCCTCTTTTTTGGCTCAGTTTGTCACAGGGTTTGAGGAGAAGACGTGGATATGCTAGAGGATGGAGTATGTGGGAGCAGCAAATCACTGACTAGGGTGACTACACTTCTGCATGAAATTTGCTGTGCAGCAGTCAGACGACTGGAGAGAAAAAGGGAAATGCGAATTGGAGGGAGAAGAGCTTTCGTAGCCATAGATGAGAGCAAGTTCAAACACAAAAGAAAGGTAAGCTTGTATTTTGTTCATAAAATGTCAATTTCTGTTTTGTGTTGTACAGTGCAGTATTAAGTAGCTGTTAAAGCAAGGAAAATAGGTTTTAAAGAAATGAAAGGGATAGTCCACTCAAAAACATCTACAATCTATAAGAGGTTAAACTTAGGGGTGGGATGAGATCTCGCGAGATTAATACGTCGTGAGGAAATTAAAAAATATATATACATTTAGGGGATAACTTTTGGACCCACTGTCTAAAACCTGGGTAGCATGTTAAAAAATATTAATTAGTGCATAAAGTTGCTGAAACGAACAACAATGTTTTTTGTGCAAGCCTGGTCTTTAGTGTTTTCTTCTGGAAAACAACTTGCAGGTGCTGAGTGTGTGTTAGAGATGGAAATTAATTATTTTAATGAAAATAAAATGATAAAAATATTGGGAACATTTTTTGTCCCTGGATGATGATCTTTACTTTATGGGCATTCTGGGATTTCTTGGAAGCTTTTTTTGACCACTGGCTAAATTTCTATACTGCCTTGATCCTCGCAATTTCATTGTACATTCCATTGTACAATGACAATAAAGACACCTTACCGTTACCTTATCTATGTCTCAAACTATGCCATGCGGGGGTAGTGAATTTGGAGAAAAGGCCCTTGAAAGTCCTTGAAAGTCATGGAGGTTGATCAACAAGCACCAAAGTGATTGTGACTTTAACATTCTCAAATGATGCATTTAAGTCGGACTGCCTTTAAGCATGACATTTTGTTTATTTTCAGTATGGACTTGGACGATTTGGAAAAACCTGGCAACGTCGCTCGTGGGTCTTTGGGATGATGGAAGTCAGGCGGTCCCGTAGACGCCCTGTTTTAAAACTGGTTGAAACTCGATCCAAGAGGAGATTGCTCCCAATCATTAGAAAATATGTTAGACCTGGAAGTGAAATCATTAGTGATTGCTGGCGTTCCTACAACCTGTTGTCCCATGACGGCTACATACACTACCAGGTAAATCACCAGAGGTATTTTGTCCACCCTGGGACTGGTGCTCATACCCAGCACATTGAACGGGCATGGCGGACTTATAAGGAGGACATCTACAGGTACAGGGGGAACCTGACAGAGAAGGCCTTGAAGATGAACTTAAGGTTCATTGAGTGGAACCACTGGCTCGGGAAAGAGCATAGGAAGGGCATTCTTGGACGCTTATTTAAAGACATAAGAGCATTTTACAAAGTGTAACCAGTGATGAAGTACTGTACCGCATTGTGTTCACCTCTGCTGTCATCATTGTCCGATTGAATAAAACACTAGTTAAGTTGTTAAGTTTACTTTATTGATCCCGTGGGGAAATTTGTATATTCTTTATGGTGCAAAGGCTCAAAGGCTTTCTTTTATTGTACAGCTTCTACTTACTCTATAAATTGTAGACTTTCCTGGTCTTACCTGGTAAGATTGCAGAACATTTTCAAAAAGCAGATTTATTCCAAAGGATATTGTAAGAACATGGTAATAGTACAGAAACAAACAAGGCTTCCTTTTACAGTACAGTTACACCTTACTTACTGGGTAACTTGCAAGGTTTTACTTGATGATGTTTTGGAATGTCTGTGGTACAAGTTCCTAATTACTGGGTAAATACCAATAATCTACTAAATACTGGGTAAATACCTGGTAATTACTGGGGAAGTATGAATTATTGCCAGGTAACACTGACACGGTAAAAACTACCGTACCTGTAACACCACTACTAATTACCAGGAAAGTACATGGTAATACCATTGAAACAAACCACGCTTCCTTTTACAGTACAGTTCCACCTTTCTTACAGGGTAACTTCTCTGTAAAACTCTGATATCACCCCGATATTTACCTGATAATTATCAGGGAGATATGGGAGTTTTTGCCAGGTACCATGTTCAAAACTACACACCCTGATGGGTGGAAGATGATTATAATCTACAATTACCAGGAAAGTACATGGTAATATCATTGAAACAAACCACGCTTCCTTTTACAGTACAGTTCCACCTTTCTTACAGGGTAATTCACAAGGTTTTACCTGGTAATGTTTTGGAATGTACGTGGTACACATTTTTAATTACTGGGTAAATACCAGTTAATATCTGCATAAATACATGGGGGTTAATGGGTAAATTGTAACTACTGGGTAATTAGAAGGTAATTACTTAGTAAATAGTTGCAAGTTATCAGGTAAATACTGGGTAATTACCAGGTAAATATCAGAGTCATTACTACCCTCACTGTCACTACACAGGTTGATTGGTAATACATAATCTATAATTCCTGGATAAATACCTGGTAGTTTTCAGTATATATCTAGTAAATACCAGGTAACTAGTTCTAGTATTTACCAGGTAAATATCAGGTAAGTACCAGGTAAATAAGTGGTAGTTACCAGGTAAATATGTGATCATTTTTGAGTAAATACCTGGTAATTACCAGGTAAATATCTCAGTTATTATCACCCTAACAAAGTCACATATAGACACATTCAGTGGGTTTATAGTCTTCAATATGCAATTGCAGGATATCTACCAGGTAATTATTGGGTAAATACCTGGTAGTTGTCAGGAAAATATCTAGTAAATACCAGGTAACGTGTTGGTATTTACCAGATAAATATCAGGTAAATATTTTTAACTACCAGGTTTAAAATCTACAATATACAATTACTGCATATCTACCAGGTAATTGTTGGGTAAATGCCTGGTAGTAGTCAGAAAAATATCTTGTAAATACTGGGTATTTACATGGTAAATACTGGGTAATTACATGGAAAGTACTTGGTAATTACCAGGTAATTACATTTAATTACTTGGTTATTACTTAGTAAATACATCTTATTACCAGGTAATTACCTGGTAATTACCGGACTGTAAAAGGAAGGGTTACCGAATTTCTTTAGTCGAGGACAGCCCTACGTTACAGTGATTTTCAACATTTTTATAGCATTGACCCCACATTTGTTACACTTTAGGGGCACTGACCCTCAATTTATGTAAATTTGTCTCTTTTTGAGAATCTGAGAATATTTGTATTAAAGCTATGATTTTGTCCAGAATTTCATGAGTGGAAAACCCTCAAGTGCCCCTGCTGGTCCCAAGACCCAACATTATCAACCTGGCCTACTACACAGAACTCACATTATCTTAGTAAAACATTTCAACACAGCATCAACTGACGCAAAGGCCAACGATACTTGAGAAATGTAAACTTTTGGAGAGGCCTCATTGCTGGAGATGCCATCATCATCATTATTAGAACCATGGACAGTGCATCTGTCTGTATGCTACAACATTAGTGATGAAGCTCTGGCAGGAGTGCTCTTATTAAAGGCCTCAGGTCTTTGTAAAGTCGTATTGCCTCTGCAGCATTATGACACTGTGCTATGTTGTTCTCTTCCATCACCATCAAACAGAGCTCATGCAGGTCATGGTCGCAGGGAATGTCTGTTTTCCACAGACAGATGTCCTCTTGGAGAACAATCCCCACTCTTTCATACTGTAGTGGATGCAAATAATCTTGTGCATGATAGAGCTCAGGTACATAGTACATCAGACATGGTTTTCCATGATACAAAGGGTGTCCATTTCCACCTGGTCGAATGCGATGGTTGTCCCACATTGTCACAACGGTGTCTAGCTCGTTCTGCAACACAAAAACATGAGAATTTCAATACATATGATGACTTCTTTTGAAAATTAGTACATGGAAGAAGCCACCTTAGCTGCCTTACACTGTATTTATTTATTATATATCATTATAGCACCATAATGGGGAAATGCAGTATTGTTTTATGCTATGATGGAGTTATCAGCAGAATAATACTGTGCTCAAGCTCCCTCCAGCTTCTTGCACTCAGCCATAGCCTACATAATGAAGACAAGAGTATTGACCCCAGGACAAAAAAGCCTACATATTCATGCCAAATAGGCTTGGAGTGAAGAAATATGTAGCTACAGAGAGAAAAAAAGTCCAGAGAGCTCAGAAGTTTAGACACATGTGATGAGGGTGCTCTTTGGTGGGGGACACAAAAATTCAAAAAAGAAGAGGAAACCAAGACCTATAAACAATCCAAAAGAATATTTGTGGTGATCAAATCAAATTATTATTGCAGAGAGAAACTTATTACATATACCAAATGCAGACCAGAGTATATCCAGGACTCAATGAGGAAACTGATGTCAGTCCTTTTTTTAATAGTTTTTCTTGTATTTGTGGTCTGATGCCTGTGTTGCTCTGGAGAGATTTTGTTGCTTGTACACTGATTTATCATTATTGTTTTGTCTATTTCTTTCTTTATTTTTTTCCACATTTTTTCACTTATGTATATCTTTTCTTACATATTGAAGAGCCATCTACTGGTGAGACCTTGTGCTTTTATGTGTGAGTTCATTGTCTGTTTTTAACCATCGTATTGTCCTCCTGGGTCAAATTGACCCCATCTGTTTTGACTGTTACTTCTTTCCTTCCTTCCTTCCTTCCTTCCTTCTTTCCTTCCTTCCCTCCTTCCTCCTTCTTTCTTTTTTCCTTCCTTCTTCCCCTCCTTCTCTCTTTCTTCCTCCCTCCTCCCTTCCTTCTTTCCTTCCTCCCTTCCTTCTTTCCTCTGTTCTTCTTTCCTTTCTTCCTCCTTTCTTTACTCCCTTCCTTCCTTCCTTCCTTCCTTCTTCCTTCTTTCCTCCATCATTCTTTCCTTTCTTTTTCCCTTCCTCTCTCCATCCTAACTCTTTTCCTTCCTTCCTTCCTTCCTTCCTTCCTTCCTCTGTCTTTCCTTCCTCCCTTTCATGCTTGACCTGAGGACAACAGGAGGGTTAAATATTTCATGATGAAATAGCCATCTTAATAAAGACTTTTTTTGCCAGAGGAGTGCTTTTGGTTTCTTCTTCTTCTTTTCTGAAATATGTAGCTACATTTGACTCCAAGTAGCTAGTCATCAATTGGATGGAGGGAAAGGAAAACAAGCTACTGCATGTGAACACTAAACAATAGTCTATATCAAAACCCTGGACAGCTCCACTTCAGCTTCATCATTTAGTTACATCATATCTGTGGGTCAAATGCTGTAGTGTCAAAAATACAAAATCCCATGTAGGCCTATGTGAACCTATTTAAACTCTATGTTAACATTGTGTAGTTCTATGTTAAAAAATAATAATAATGGAAGCATAATGTTTATGTCAGGGGTCTTCAACCCCTTGGTTGATAGAGAAACAGAGCAGGGACCCCCCTACAGTTAAAAATAAAATCATGTTGCAATCTAAGTGTGATCTATGATAACAAGTGCACACCAGGATATCAGGATTGACACTCCTTTTAATTGATAGGCTATAAAACAGGATAGACAGTCAAACATTTACAACATTTAAACTGATAAGAGATGATAAGAGATGTCGGCCTGACTGTGTTATTACTTTCTGTATGAGAGATTTTGCAGTTTGACATCATCCAATTCAGTCACACGCATATGCTACATCACAGGACAGGACAAGACATTTTGTCACTTTCAGGAGTTAGTGGTAACTTCTAAGTATGTTCATAGCGATCGCTACTCTAACATCAATCTACAATGAGAAATGGCTTAACTTGCTTTTCCTGCACATCCACAAAGACCAAGGGCCAGATTCATAAATGATGTGTACACATAAATACTAACATTGCCCGCAAATAAACTGGTAAACAGGTTTACAAACACTGTGCGGTGAGATCTGCGCACCTCACACTGACTACTAGGCATGTTTTTCTAAAGCGATCAGAGGGTGATGTGATGAGGTGGAGGTAAAATATAAGGTGAAAGACATAATATTTTAGTAAAACATGGTCAGTTTAGGTTGATCACAGCTGCACTAATTATTTTTGGTTGCGTTTACACAGAGATCTGTACACTGTCAATCAAAGGCGCATTTATAAACGTAATGCTGATGAATCGTGTGATTCATCGACATTTTGATTTGATTGATTTATCCTTAGTTGTGACACAGCTTGTAAAGTTGGATTTGATATGAGCGACGAGGTTCAAGTGAGGAATTATGGACGCTATAAAGAGCGCAGCGGTGCGTAATAGTCGTGCGTAATGACAGCTCCTCGCCGGTGAAACACAATAAATTGCACGTCTTCTTTCATGTTTATCTCATTGACAGGTGGAGTCTACAGACAGGTATACAGACAAGTGGAGCAGGCGGCAAATTGATATGAAAGCTGGTTCAGCTTTCATATCAAAACAACACGAAATACAGTCTTGAGATGTACAATTGAAGATATGGACAGTGGAGGACTTACTTGGATAATCTTAAGAAAGCAAAACTGAATGAGACCCTTGTCTATGAAATCCCCATTAAAGTCTTCCAGTTGCCTGGAACTCCTGGAAGACTTCCCTCCAATAGCTTGTGTTCTGTCTCCTGTAGATCCCCCACCAACTTTCGATCTGTTGGTTTGCTGTACTGCGTCCTTGGAACACACACGGCCCATGCACAACGCCAGTCTCATCTTCTCGGAAGAAGTGTTGTAGCCTGTTAGCATGGACATTTTCAGTTCCCAAATCAGATCGTATTATCTTTGGCCACCCCCCAAGTTCTGTGACTGCATAAATGAAGTACGCTGCGATGACTTTGGGGTTACTATTGGAAGAGTTTGCTTGCATCCAGATTATATGACGCGAAAACCCATCAATGCATCCGTTTATTCCAATGCCAAAAGGGGTCAGCTTGTCATAGGAATCCATATGCCATAAATAATTGGGCCCTGGGACACTATAAGATCTTCTCCGCAGTCTTGTTTCTCTCCGTTGCTGTACGCCCTCTTGGTCAAGTTGTGACTAGACCTCCTGAACCATGTCTCGAGTAACGCGCAGTCCAGCCAATCTGCACCTCTCGTGCATCATTCGGTAACCATGAAGACGACCCGGTCCTCTTATCTGGTAGCTAATGAAGTTAATAATCTCAGCAGGATCACTTAACCGTCGCCTGTGAAGTCCCAACCGCGCTAGTCTTCTCCTTAGATGATGAGGACTAATCTGAAAGCCATCTCTGACAGAAAGACACAGTGCAATTTCTGTCTGTGTTAGACCTTGATTAAACTACACCCTGATGCGTTGATCAATAATGTGAGCTGCCATTTTCACCTCCCTGGGACACCTGGACCAGCCAGTGGCAGCTCTTGTAGGCTGAAATCAGGATGATCACACTAACCAGCGCGCAATCATCAGACTTGACAATTATCACAAGAAAACAATCTTTGTTATCTCGAGATAACGAATGAATAAGTCGTTATTATGAATTAATTAATTCGTTATCTCGAGAAAACAATCTTTGTTATCTCGAAATAACGAATTAATTAATTCGTTATCACGAGATAACAGTCTTTGTTACCTCGAGATAACGAATTAATAACTCGTTATCACAAGATAACACTGCACAAAAAAAAGAAAAATACATGGCCGTTCTCGTCTTCCGTAGAAATGAATCATGGTAGAGTTTAATTTTAAGCATATGAATCTATTTAATTTTATTTAAATACTCATTTTTTAAATTTATGTATTGAAATTATTTATAATCAAAGCTGTGAAACAAACAAGATTCTTTTATTTAAAATGTATGTGATTGGTTTACATCAGGTTTACATACAACTTAGGGGAAGTGAAATCGGGAAACCGGAAATGACATCCTTATTTTCCACTGGACACCATCTTGCTGATCATTCTACGGCCCGTGGTGACTCAGGTTTAATGGTGAGTAATCCGAGTCATCCTTTGTCTATTTACATCCACCTGTTGTAAATAGTTTGTGATGATTTGTGATGATTGTAAGCAGTTTTATCTTTACTACGTCGTGTGTACTGGCGCTCGCAAGCTAACGTTAGCTAGCAATGCGCTGAACCGTTAGCGCCTTTAGCACTTCCGGTTCCCTCGTCTAAAAGTCAATACGTTTTTTGAATGGGATTTTGGTAAAATACCTCAAATAAGGTCTGTGGTTAACAAAAGCTTAAAGTCCATTCTCACTGAGGGCGAATATCTGCGCGGATTGTTCTCGCGGAAAAATATAAAAGTTGATTTCATGGGTTCTTATGGAAGTTTGCACACCGGGGCGGAACTTTCGTGCGGTGAAAAAAGTTTCCGCCCAGACTTTGACCCCCCGTGGAATTCACCGGCAGAACTACACAGCTGGGCCAATGAAATTGTTTGTTTATAGTCGCGCAGACCGGGAGAGTCCGAAATCCAGTCAGGCAGGACAGTATGGGAGAAAGGTTGATAATTTCACAGCACCCCGTCCTTTTTGATAAAAGACGGGATGATTTTATGAATAATGAATTAAAGGACAACGTCTGGCAGTCCATTGTCCAGCTTGGTGGCTGCGGTGAGAGTGGTAAGCATAGACATATATCCACCTTATTTTCAAACAAGGAAGTAAATAGTGATCAACTTCTGTTTTTTTGTGCGTGACTTTCGGTGCAAGCTATTTTTTTTTCAGTTTTCAGTTGTTTATGTTAGTCAATCAGTTAGTTAGTTAGTTAGTTAGTCTGTGTATTTTGTATAACGTTAGATAACTGTGCCCACGTTTCCGTTATAACGGAAATTTATTCCCTCTAAACGCGAAAAAATCGCACATCAATCATAAACTATGAACCAAAAAAGCACAATCTATCCCGAGTGAGACAAACTGCTTGATCCCCATCTCCAGTGTACCAGCAGAGAACCTGCAGAACCGAATCAGCGAAAAAACACACCGGGCTACACAGCCTCTCTACCTGAGCAGCTGAAGCTGCGGCTCGCACCCTCGACACACAGACACACAGACGGTGCGTCTGCATGCCAGCCACATGTGTGCGCAACTGTGAGAAATAAATATGTGAGGTGTACGCTGCTTTTCTATCTTTTTTTCCCTTTTCTTTCTTTCTTTCTGTCAGCGACATACACTCCTAACACAGGACGGGTTGTTTTTATTGACTGAGTTGATTATTAAGCCATAGTGATGCGCGGATCGGCTCTGATAGCACCTGAATCAGCATGTACGCATCAACCATCCAGCCGTTACAACATGATTGAGCTAGCAAAGCAGTTTTGTGTTGCTATGTGTGGTATTTATTCAGTTTTGGGAAATCAGGATGTCTAGAAAGCATCAGTGGCTGCAGCTGACAGGGACAGCTAACGTTAACAGCAGCAGCAAAGCTAACATCAGGATTGTCATCCGTTAAAAGCCTCCCGTTGTCGGATACGACATGAAACTACTCCAGTTAGCTCAATCATGTTGTAACTAAGACATCCGCTGGAGAAAATAATTTTTTCACGGGCCACTTTGTGAGTTTAGTGAGTTATTACAGACACAGCTAACAGCTAACAGCTAACGGTTAGCCCAGCTAATCTACGATAATCATGTTATTAATTACACACAGAGAAAATACTAATGTTTGTTCAGTCATTGTGTTTATAGTCTTTACAAACATCAGATTAGTCTAAACGGTGATATAGTGACGTGAAAAATGTGATATATACATATATATAGCTAAACTCAGCAAGGTAAACAACAAGGCGATTCCCATTTACACAGTGGTAAGAGTGCTGGACCGGAAGTGTCGCACAAAAAAACGGATATTGGCTGCGTTCTGTTTTGCCTCCGTGTTTCCGTGAAAAATAAGGTGGATACATAGACGCCGCATTGACTGCCGCTGCCTATCAAAGCCGACGTCCTCGCCGGCCGCCATCTTGGATGGGTCTCGCTTCGCCTCCACAGTGCATTCACTTCTATTGAGGAAGGAGCTGTATGCACAAGTAAAATAGAATAACTCACTGAATTTTCAACTGATTTTCACGTGGTTTGGTTTGTTACAAATGGCACACATGTAGTTATGATACAGGATGCTTTCGTACATTAAAAATGCGGGATTTCATGCTTTAATACTTTCTGCAGATAGCAACAGCATGTTATTTAGGTCATAACACAGTTCTTTTATTCGCCTCAACCCCAGAGTGGGATATATGTGTGTATATATATATATATATATATATATATACAGTACATATATATATATATATACACAGTATTTATATATTGTATAAACACAATATACACAATACAAAACACAGTATAGCATATTATGTATAGCACACCTTTGTGCACATATTCACTTTTCCACCAGCTGTGCTGCAAATATCCCCTGCTGCTCATCCTTCTGTATCTTTTTCAAATTATCTTGACCACAGTCCCATTTCCATAGTTATAATACCAATGCCAAAATTAATTTCAGTGTTTATGTAAATACTGAAAATGTTTTTTACTACTTTTGAGGGATCACAGCAGTCAGTGTAATAAGAATAAGAAAAACTTTATTAATCCCCGAAAAGAAAATTTCAAAGAAGTCTGTAAGATCATCTATTTAACAAAGAATTATTAAGTCTGATGGCTGTGGGTATAAAAGAGAGTGTGTGTGAGAAATAAACTCAATCAACAATCAAGCTTTTTCTTTATTAAAATATATTAATACATTTATTAATATGCTATACTATGTTTTGTATTGTGTATATTGTGTTTATACAGTACAGTATAGCCTATATATGTGTGTGTATATCAATCAATTCAATCAATTTTATTTATAAAGCCCAATATCACAAATCACAATTTGCCTCACAGGGCTTTACAGCATACAACATCCCTCTGTCCTTTGGACCCTCACAGCGGATAAGGAAAAACTCCCCAAAAAAACCCTTTAACGGGGGATAAAAAACGGTAGAAACCTCAGGAAGAGCAACTGAGGAGGGATCCCACTTCCAGGACGGACAGACGTGCAATAGATGTCGTACAGAACAGATGAGCATAATAAATTAATAGTAATCCGTATGACACAATGAGACAGAGAGAGAGAGACAGAGAGAGAGAGACAGAGAGAGAGATGCAGGACAGACGGCAATGACAGTAACTTAGATTCATTCACTTAGATTAATGAAAGTAATAATATTATAGTTATAGTTCTGGCTACTGTGGTACAATATGTTGAAAGTAAATATTAATATCTGGCAGTATACATGTGTGACAGTAATCATATGTGTATAATAACAGTAGAAGTATGACTAATGACTAATGATGGCAGCAGCAGCAGGAGGCATCTGGCAGGACCACGGCAGCAGTGCAGTATATGTGTGTGTATATCTATATCTATCTCTATATATATATGTGTATATATATATATATATATATATATATATATATATATATATATATATACATATATCCCACTCTGGGGTTGAGGTGAATAAAATAACTGTGTTGTGACCTAAATAACATGCTGTTGCTATCTGCAGAAAGTATTAAAGCATGAAATCCCGCATTTTTAATGTACGAATGCATCCTGTATCATAACTACATGTGTGCCGTTTGTAACAAACCAAACCACGTGAAAATCAGTTGAAAATTCAGTGAGTTATTCTATTTTACTTGTGCATTCAGCTCCTTCCTCAATAGAAGTGAATGCACTGTGGAGGCGAAGCGAGACCCATCCAAGATGGCGGCCGACGAGGACGCGCTCAGGCAGTCGATGCGGCGTCTATGTATATATGTCTATGGTGGTAAGTGCTAAAGAAAGTTGATGTTGACACTTGTTAAACATTAGCTTGCTAGCTCGCTGCCGCTGCTGCTGCTACTCTCGTCCATGTTCATCCACACCCTTTCACGCAGCGCGGACTTGGAACACAACAACGCGAAATTTCGCACAGCGTCCGTACCGCGCCTGTGTGTATGGTTTAAACGCGGAAAGGTGCTGCGCGAATATTCCGCAAATCCGTCCCGCATTTCCGTATTGTGGCACTGAGAATGAACCTTTAAGCGGGTTTCAGGTTTTGATCTACGACATAAAATACGTCAGTAAATACCCTGCTTGTGAATTTGGAAGCTTTTACATGTCACAAAAAAGGCGGTTGCTAACAAGTTGCTCAATATGACTACAAACCCTGTCGGGGACATTAAACGTCATCACCCCTGAACAGGCCAGAGTGGCACCGTCTCAGGCTTCCCGCGGTATTGTCGCGTACAAACATTCGCCTTAAACATGGCGAAGCAGCTGCCCACGACTCTGTCTGTGTCAGCGGAAAAAAAAACTTAAAAACTTGTTTGGTGGTCTTCACAGTCAGAATGTACAAGCTAAATGCAACCAGCTAACTTGCTACCTAGCTGCCTTTTCACACAGACATCGGACAAAGTTCCACACAGTATTGTTTGCCATGCCATAGGCAGGGTAACATTGGCTAACTGCCTTGTTCATCCTGACGTGTAGTGGTGGGTAGCTTATGTTAAATAGCTGGCTAACTAGCTAGCTAATGTTAGCTAGATGGCTGCCTTATGATAAGATGCACACACAAAAATGTAGCACAATTAAAATTTGGTTCATATTGACTGACAGTTCATGTAATTTTAAAATTGCTTAAGATATTAAAGCTAAAAATTCAGTAGGATAAATACATTGACAACAGAAAATTCAAATGGCCTAAAATTTCTGATCTTGCAGACGGTTGGATGTGTGGGTTTTTCAGTAGTGTTGTAGATTATACATGCACTTTGAAAACTGATGTTTCTGTAGCCAACAGTGGCTAAAGTGGGAGCTTGTTGCATGTTACTAATAACAAGACCGATTTATTGTTCTTTGTATTCATTCACAGGTGCTGTGTGAATGTGGCCATGCAAATTGTGTGACAGTTCACTATCTTCCAGGTATGAGTTGATAAAACATTTTAGGCTGAGACATTTCCACCATAGTCACACATGCAGATATCCATATGTATATGTCCTTGTACCTTTTGAGTCACATATATCGAACACACAGAAAGCTTGAGGAGCTGACAGATTGCTATCCACTTGTGGCCTACACGGTCGGATCCAGACGTATGGTGACCCTGAAGAGACACATTGTCATCAGAGGTTTGATTTTTGTAAGTTACAGTGCCATGTAAAATTCTTTAGTAATAAACTTATTTTTTGTCGACCACATAACCTTTGTGGGTACCTCTCTGTACTAATGCCTGCTCTCTACTAACCTCTCCCGCCTCCGCTCTTTACTAAACTCCTCACTCTCCTAGTCTCCTTTACCCTCCTCACTACTAACCTCCTCTTTTACCCTCCTTCTTGCTCTCTGAGCCCTTGCTCTACTAACCTCTCTTACCCTCCTCCTCACTGTCCTAGCCTCATCAGATCTAGGCAATGACTGTGTCCTGACCATGTATTCTGCCTGAGCAATTGAGTATTTGAATAACAAGACTAATACCTGTCTACTCTGTGTTTGTGTCTCCACCTTAGATTAGCTAAGCAGGATGGCAGGACGAGTAACCTTCAGAGTCCTCTTTGGAGGTGAAGACGATGCAAGAAAACTCATCATTGAATCCGGAATACCAAGAACTGTGGAGGACTTGGCTCTTAAAATCAAGACTTTCTTTCAAGTGACTGCGCAGTTCAGAATTCAGTATGACAAAGACATGGATGATCAGTTCATGAATCTCTTGTCAACATCAGAACTTGAAGATAAAGGTACTTTGAAAGTGGTGTACATACAGTACAGGCCAAAAGTTTGGACACACCTTCTCATTCAATGCTTTTTCTTTATTTTCATGACTATTTACATTGTAGATTCTCACTGAAGGCATCAAAACTATGAATGAACACATGTGGAGTTATGTACTTAACAAAAAAAGGTGAAATAACTGAAAACATGTTTTATATTCTAGTTTCTTCAAAATAGCCACCCTTTGCTCTGATTACTGCTTTGCACACTCTTGGCATTCTCTCCATGAGCTTCAAGAGGTAGTCACCTTAAATGGTTTTCCAACTGTCTTGAAGGAGTTCCCAGAGGTGTTTAGCACTTGTTGGCCCCTTTGCCTTCACTCTGCGGTCCAGCTCACCCCAAACCATCTCGATTGGGTTCAGGTCCGGTGACTGTGGAGGCCAGGTCATCTGCCGCAGCACTCCATCACTCTCCTTCTTGGTCAAATAGCCCTTACACAGCCTGGAGGTGTGTTTGGGGTCATTGTCCTGTTGAAAAATAAATGATCGTCCAACTAAACGCAAACCGGATGGGATGGCATGTCGCTGCAGGATGCTGTGGTAGCCATGCTGGTTCAGTGTGCCTTCAATTTTGAATAAATCCCCAACAGTGTCACCAGCAAAACACCCCCACACCATCACACCTCCTCCTCCATGCTTCACAGTGGGAACCAGGCATGTGGAATCCATCCGTTCACCTTTTCTGCGTCTCACAAAGACACGGCGGTTGGAACCAAAGATCTCAAATTTGGACTCATCAGACCAAAGCACAGATTTCCACTGGTCTAATGTCCATTCCTTGTGTTTCTTGGCCCAAACAAATCTCTTCTGCTTGTTGCCTCTCCTTAGCAGTGGTTTCCTAGCAGCTATTTGACCATGAAGGCCTGATTCGCGCAGTCTCCTCTTAACAGTTGTTCTAGAGATGGGTCTGCTGCTAGAACTCTGTGTGGCATTCATCTGGTCTGTGATCTGAGCTGCTGTTAACTTGCGATTTCTGAGGCTGGTGACTCGGATGAACTTATCCTCAGAAGCAGAGGTGACTCTTGGTCTTCCTTTCCTGGGTCGGTCCTCATGTGTGCCAGTTTCGTTGTAGCGCTTGATGGTTTTTGCGACTCCACTTGGGGACACATTTAAAGTTTTTGCAATTTTCCGGACTGACTGACCTTCATTTCTTAAAGTAATGATGGCTACTTGTTTTTCTTTAGTTAGCTGATTGGTTCTTGCCATAATATGAATTTTAACAGTTGTCCAATAGGGCTGTCGGCTGTGTATTAACCTGACTTCTGCACAACACAACTGATGGTCCCAACCCCATTGATAAAGCAAGAAATTCCACTAATTAACCCTGATAAGGCACACCTGTGAAGTGGAAACCATTTCAGGTGACTACCTCTTGAAGCTCATGGAGAGAATGCCAAGAGTGTGCAAAGCAGTAATCAGAGCAAAGGGTGGCTATTTTGAAGAAACTAGAATATAAAACATGTTTTCAGTTATTTCACCTTTTTTTGTTAAGTACATAACTCCACATGTGTTCATTCATAGTTTTGATGCCTTCAGTGAGAATCTACAATGTAAATAGTCATGAAAATAAAGAAAACGCATTGAATGAGAAGGTGTGTCCAAACTTTTGGCCTGTACTGTACTTTGTGAGACAAACAGGTCCGCTCCAGTCACAGAAGATACCTGCTCCACAATCCCAGGTACTCCTTCCAATGCCGGTTCTTCATCACAAGAATCAAGTGATTCAGACTCCTACGCCAGCAATGATAGCATCATCTTGTCATTGCCAGAGACCCGGTCCTGCTCTTGGCCTAAACCCTTTGTCGTGCCCGCTTCTCATCCTGTGCCGAGATTATGCTCCAGACAGGAAATGATGAGTTCAAGGCACACGGAAATCAATCAGTCAATTTTATTTATAAAGCCCAATATCACAAATCACAATTTGCCTCACAGGGCTTTACAGCATACGACATCCCTCTGTCCTTATGACCCTCGCAGCGGATAAGGAAAAACTCCCCCAAAAAACCCCTTTAACGGGGAAAAAAAATGGTAGAAACCTCAGGAAGAGCAACTGAGGAGGGATCCCTCTTCCAGGACGGACAGACGTGCAATAGATGTCGTACAGAACAGATCAGCATAATAAATTAACAGTAATCTGCATGACACAATGAGACAGAGAGAGAGAGAGAGAGAGAGAGAGAGATGCAGGTAATGACAATAGCTTACAACAACATTATTGAAAGTAATAATATTATAGTTATAGTTCTGGCTACTGTGGTACAATATGTTGAAAGTATGTATTAATATCTGGCAGTATACATGTGTGACAATAGTCATATGTGTATAATAACAGTAGAAGTATGACTAATGACTAATGATGGCAGCAGCAGCAGGAGGCATCTGGCAGGACCACGGCAGCAGCACAACCACACACATCACGCTGTCCAGGCACCGCTGCGATATGAGTTAACCTGAGAGACAGTGGAGCACAAAGGCTCCGGAGAAGAAGCCGAGTTAGTGACATCCAGAATGGCCGAGTTAGCAAGATGCAGTAATAGGATACGAGAGAGAGAGAGAAGGAGAGAAGGTGCCCGGTGTATTATAGGGGGGTCCTCCGGCAGACTAGGCCTAAGTCAGCCTAACTAGGGGCTGGTACAGGGCAAGCCTGAGCCAGCCCTAACTATAAGCTTTATCAAAGAGGAAAGTCTTAAGTCTAGTCTTAAATGTGGAGACAGTGTCTGCCTCCCGGACCGTAACAGGAAGATGATTCCACAGGAGAGGAGCCCGATAGCTGAAATTTCCTGTCTCCTATGCCAAAAGTGCACTCAGATATTCTTGAAGGCCTTGCTGAGGAAATAATAAAGTACACAGCTTACCCGAGGGATGAGCAGTTAGAAGAAGTGGCAAAGGCTCTGACACAGTCACATCCATGTTTATTGGAAAAAGCAACACGAACCGGGTACTGTGGCTGGAAGCATTACCTGAAAATAAAAATGATGAACTTCCGCACCAAGCTGAGGTTTGTGTTTGTGTCCTAAGCGCAAAGGCTTATGCTTTAACATATATTTGTGCCAGCGCAAGGTAAGGTCTTGTGCCACTTTGCGCCAGCATAAATGTATTGAGGACATGGCGCTTAGAACAAAACCAAAATAGAGCCCATTGTGTTTAAATTGTGAAGGAATTTGTGATCCTGGTCAGTGAAATGTGCTGAAAAATATAATTATTCTTCTCCTCAGCCGAGCTGGACACCCCGAGGTTGCCATCAACTCGCTGAAAAACAAGCAAAGAGGCCAGCAGACTCCAGCAGCCAACATCAAGAAGCCCAGGAAGAGATGTTAATTTCTGTCCAAACATCCCTAGTTGTGAAACGAGACAGTTTGGAGGTGGAAAGGGTCACTCTACTGACAGAGGTATAATGTGCAATACTTAATTCTGTCTTACCTATCCATGGTTGCAGTATGTTCACAGCATGGCCAGTATGTACATGATCACAGCTTTTCACGCGTCATGTTTTTTGCACTATACTTCCTGTCCAGCTCAGCTCAAGCAGCCCAACAGTTCATTTTGGACAGCACTGGTAACTTTAGCTGTTTTCTGGTTACTTTGCACAGTTAATTTTTCTTTATCTATTACACTCAGTTTATATAATTTTTTTACTCCCTAATCATATTGTCTAGCATCTAGCTTAGTATTTCCCTTTCTTTTATCTGTTTCTCAATTGTATTGTTTACCCTTGCGGAGAGTTTCTTACCAAATTTCATTATAAATGTATCTGTACTGTATAATGACAATGACGTTTCATTCCATTTCAGGTAAAAAAGAAGAAAAGGGACGAGGCCATGATCAAGGAGAAGATGCACCGTACCTTCTCGCTTAGGAGACAGGAGATTCTCCAGGAGCCAAATATTCCAGAGTTCCTAAACAAATGGCCAACACTCTTTGACGTCAGTGAGGTAAGTGTGAATCTGAAGTGTAGTAACTCATGTATTCAGTGTCACACATTGTCACATATCTGGTAAATGGTCTGCACTTAAATAGCGCTTTTATGCACCCAACCCTAAGCGCTTTACAATGGCTTTTTCTCATTCACCCAATTCACACATTCACAATTCAATGGCGGCAGCCAGCTGCTGTGCAGGGTGCTAGCCTTGCTCAAGGACACTTTGACATGTGGACACTCAGAGCCCGGAATCGAACCACTGACCTTCGGTCTATGAATGACCCCTCTACCAACTGAGCTACAGCCGCCCCTGTTTAAGTCTGTATCCTGTCTGTGTTGTCTTTTACAGATCAACTTGGAGTTTATGCGGCTGACAACTGTACCTCTGACCTCCAAATTCCTTGGAGAACTGGACCGCCTGACTGACGACCTGATCAAGGTTTTCCATACCAAAGGTGGAGTTGCAGGAAAAAAGATCAGAGACGTGATGGCAGAGATGGATAATGTAAGTATTTTTTGGTCTGACCTAATACACATATGGTTTGTTTGACTCAGCCATATGGGAAAGTTCCTTTGTTAACGGTCTGGAAAAGGATAGCCATTTTCAAAAATACTGTGTAGTGAACGGGCTCAGACCTGTGTGAGCTTTAACTGAGTGGGGTGAAACCAGGTGAGTTCAGGATGGTCAAGGAGGGAAATGTCAGTGGCTTGGCTGGCCTCAGCACATGCGTGTTAGTATGCTTCTGACACTGACCAGCATGGAATCATGTAATGTTTGTTTCAGAATGAAGACATCAACGTGAGGCGTGATTGTGTGCTGAGCTGTCTGAGCATCTACCTCAATGAAGACCTGGACCCACTGGTTAAAGAATACGTGGTAAGTATGTCATCCTTCTGTCCTTTGTGCCAGATGTTATTAGTTTCCCTCCAGGTGTGCCTGATAACATGTGGCGTTCATGAGAATGGGATGGACATGAGGTCACATTGACCTTGAACTTTGACCACCAATAATTTGTCATTGAGTCCAATGGGTTGTTTGTTTTGAGTAAGAAATTCCTTCAAGGCAATGGTGGTAGTGCTGTCACTTGTAGGAAGTAAATCCACATGGTCCGGAGGAGCCTGAGGTTAAGGGTCGGGTCCTGGCACCTAAGCGCCTCCAATATGCCAGTGACAACAATTCCGCCCCAAACAAGAAGGTGAGGACACAGACACTTGATAGTTCTCATAAGGCAGCAGTTATCATAAAATTGACACCTGTTTTGGACATGTTATTCAGTAAGAAAGGCCTTTCATATTATGTCATATTATGTGTGATCTGCGTGATTCTCCTCTGTGTGTGTGTGTGTGTGTGTGTGTGTGGGGGGGGGTTCACTAGGGTGCATGTTGTGGACTGTCTGCTTATGAACTCCAACGCATTGAGAACATCAGACAGAAGGAAGCTTTCTTGACTTCCTTGAAGTTATTGGAAGTGAGTGGACATGTTGACTAAATATATAACCAACACAAGACTGATCAACTGCTCTCTCTCCTCATCTTTTAAAAAGGTGTAAAGGTTGGGCTAAATGTGTTAATTCTCAATTTTTTCTACAATGTAGTTTACAAACATAATGCCATTCCTGTCTTCCTCCTTTACCATACCTTGTAGTGGTATATGGTATAATTATTGTTTTTCTGTCAAAAGGCAGCTGAGGATCTGAGGCAGTCAGTAAAGCCAAAGCCGGATGTCAAGAGGTAAGTCATAAAACAGTGTAGTTGTAAGCATACTTTGTTTTGGCTGTTGGGACTGATTCTATTTAGTAGAAGGGGACATTTCCAAGGGTTGAGGGGTTAGGGGACAGAAGGTCAGGACAGGGAAAGGTTAGTTCCTTCTATTTCCTAACAGGAAACAGAAGGAGGTAAGGAGAGAGGGAGAACAGCACGAGAGAGGTTTGGAGAGGGTTAGATAGGAGGGTGGAGTAAACCTTACCCTATGTGAGGAGATTAGGAGAGAGGAGGTGAGGAGAGATGGCGGAGGGTAGGAGTAAGGGAGCTGGGGGTGGACAGAAGAGGTTTGCCTCTTTCCTACTGTCCTTTCTCCCCTACCTTGTGTCAACAGTTTCTTATTTGGCTCTTTCAGATATTAGCTACTTTTGAGAAGGTTTTCATTTACTTCACGGATCTCTGAATAAGATGGGTTCCTGGTGTTGTATTTTTTCTTTTTTTACATTTAAGTTGGGATGTTCTGTTGACTCCATTTTTATTGTGGCAGGTCAAAGGCTTCATTGGATAAAGTGCAGTCTCTTCTGTCTCCCCGGACATCCTTGTGTCTTCAAGAAGCACGGAACCTTACCCTCAGAGGAGGACTAACCTATGAACATGTAAGTTACTATGTTATGTTTCATGTGCACCATTAAAAATTCACAAAATTAAAGGATTAAGAGTATTACTTTTAAGCAATGAGACACGACATGCCGTTTTTTACCGTGTTTGACAACGTAACGAAATGGCACGGAGTACCCACAAACACGGTAAAGAATGGCATCGAGATTCTTTAATGTGACCCTCATTGTGATCAACAACATGATAAAATACTGTCATGATGTGGGCTAATTCGCTCTCACACTTGATGCAATCTGCTTAATTTCAGCTCCCTCAGAAAGTCTGATAACACATTCGGGGTCCAGCGAGTCACACTTGCATACTGTGTCGAAATGTGTCTCGCAGGGCTCCGGAAATCCTCCTCGCTCATTTAGCAGTTGGTCTGGTTCTACTAACACAGAGGAGCTATAATTGTTAGATCTTTATAGTGGAATTCACTTCTAGAACAACGTTGTGCTCAAACACTACTTTTTATCATATTTAAATTGTTGATGATTATTGAATGTACTAACTCAATTTATACATAATGTAACTTTTTGACTTTTTGTTTTGTTTTTCAGGCTTTTAGGGGGTCAAAGATCTTGAGGTCATTGTGACCTTGAACTTGTGTCCATTTCATTCTCATGAACACTATGTCTCCAGTGCCTTAAGGGGATTTAGTCAAATTAACATGCACTTGGCCTCAATGATGAGCTGCTTAGATTTTGGTGGTCAAAGGTCAAGGTTAGAGTGACAAAGCTCATTGTTCTTTGTTCCCTCCATCTTTTAGGACATTGAATGCAGTGAGGCCGAGGCAGACGTCGCAGGGACGACCATGGCAATCTACACTGTTCGAGCTGAGGGTGATGGTCCTGATGGTCCTGGTGGACGCTTTGCAGATGTTGGTGTGGTCCTGGAAGGCGTCGAAGTTCTTCACAACCTCCAGAGTGTCAACCATGCATGCGTGATGTTTTATGGGTTGATTTATGCACTTAATCTAAGCTATCCTAAAAGCTTGAAGAATACATTTGAAGCATACCAAAAGATCCTGATGGACCTGGAATCGACCAAACTTTCCACCAAAGTAAGAGCACTGAAACTCAAATTGCTCATTTGACTCTTTTTTTGGGGTGGGGCGGGGATGGAAGGAGGAAGTTGAGGAAGAGACCGGCCATACATGCCGATAACCATAGTGTTCTTGTTCACGACCTGGAAGATGCACACATATCGAACACACAGTTGACTGAGCACCTGCTGTTTCTAGCTTTCTATGTTCTCATGTCAAAAAGAATACTTTAAAAGAGTGTTAAATGTTGTTGAGCCAATAGAGTTTATTCTTGATAACAAAAAAAAGAGCAGGTCCTTTCAATATATCCCATTACTGCGATTGTTGCAGCAGATACTTGTTTCTACTGAATTGTTGAATAGAGTTTTTGATAGCCACAGAACACAGGACAGTAACACTGACCAGCTTGAAAACCAGCAGTATCGCTCCATAAGAGATGGTGTATACGTCAAGGAAAACCCTTTCCTGCCAGGTGATGAGTTAAAACTTTGTTTAACCTTCTTAACCTGCCTCTGTTCTATTAAAGTTAGAAAACATTTTTCATGTTTTGTCTACAGCAGTAGATGAGGGTTGAAGAGCTACACTACCTGCTGAGTACTGTCTGTGCCGATAACTTGTAGCAGTCTTTCAGATTTTTTCAAAAACAAAGACATTGAGGTTGATTGTGTCATTGTTAATTAATTAGCTGATTTACTGTGTAAGTCTAATCCTTTTGTGAATGCAATGGGGGAAGGTGGTGCACTTGCTTCAGCTTATAAGAGAAAAGAATACTTTAAAAAAGTGTTAAATTTTATTGAGCCAATAGAGTTTGTTCTTGATAAGAAAAAGAGCAGGTCCTTTCAATATTACCCCATTACTGCGATCGTTGCAGCAGATACTTGATTCCGTCTACAGCAGTAGATGAGGGTTGAAGAGCTACACTACCTGCTGAGTACTGTCTGTGCCTGTGTCTGGGTGAAGAGAAGAGTTCTATAATGTCAATAAATTTGTTGAATCAACAAGGTTGTCTGATTGTATGCATCATTGAGATGTTGTGGAATGGAAAATAGAAAAAACTCATTGAATATTAATCATAAAAATATATAAATTTAATCCATTTTGATTGAATTTAAGCTTAATTATTATGTATTTCAAACAAATACACATTAATCATCTTGAAAAAGTAACCTAATAGAAAAAAATCATTGGATCTTAATCATAAAAATACATAAATCTAATGAATTTGATTGAATTTAAGCTTAATTATTATGCATTTCAAACAAATACACATTATTCATCTTGAATAGGTAACCTAATTATTATGTAATTCAAACAAATATACTTAATGTATTCTGAATACATAATCTGATTAATATGTATTTAAATTCAATAAATTATATTAATACTGAATACATAAACCTGGTAAATATGCATTTCAAGTGAATAGGCTTTATTACACTGATGCATATGCATCATGTAAAGTTTATTAGGTAGGTTTATGTTCAAAAAATTAAATGGAACTTTGTCATGTAATTATTTTACATAAATCTTAAAAGTTAGGGTTAAATATTTCTGTGAGTGTAATTTGTTCCAAAGTACATCTTGTTTGCTCTTATTAGGATATAATTGTGTTTGTTTAACATCTAATAAAATATAATTACCTCTATTTTTTTGCTAATTTGTTGCAAAGCACGTCTTGTTAGTCCTAATTAGGATATAATCGTGTTAGTTTTTGTCTAATTTGTTTCAAAGTACATCTTGTTAGCTCTTATTAGGATATAATTGTTTTTCTTTAGTGTCTCTTTTTAAATTGCGAACATATTTCTACCTAATTTGGTACAAACTACGGATTGTTACGTCTTATTAGAGCAACGTTGTCTATTTTACTGTCTAATAAAGATTATACTAGGTGTAGTTTTTTTCTAATTTGATACAAAATTCGGCTTATTACGTCTAATCAGCGTACTGTAAAATAAAGTGCTACCAAAAATGGCCTAGGTACGACCAAGTCATTACCAGAATAATGCAGTTAGCTAAAATGAAAGTACTGCTACTGACTGAAAAAAATCTAAATCTAATCCAAATAAGGAATGCCGTAATGTAAACAACAGCACAGGTACGACCAGGTCGATAGTCAAAATAAATCAAGTTAGCCTAAGTGAAAGCACTGTTGCTAAGCAAGGTTTAACACACCTATGCTGAGAGAGGGAACGAAAACACTGCCATCACCAACAGGTCGTCATTATCAACAAAGGTAGCTTGCCTCTGTAAACTATTAACCAAAACAGGTACAACTATAAGTTGCCACAACATAAAGTAAGTTAGCTTGAGCAGAGAAACTGCTGCTAACTGTAAACAAGCTACAACAGAGCACACCTATGCTTGAAGAGGGAGCGGAAACACTGCCGTCAACAACAAAGTAACAATGTATGCTTTTGAGTATGTTACCTAACCAATTAGCTTAAGCTGATACTACAACTGTAAAAAATGTCTCACTAGCACCCCCTATAAAACTTCAACTAAAATAGCCCCTGCATTATGTTTTATCTGCATTTAAATATTTGGTGTGCACATGTATCATGTCCAGACTTACAAAAAATTATCTTGGAGCCATATCCTAAAGCCAACAGGAAGTCAGCTATTTTGAATTTACTGTGTAATTTTTGTGCATTTTTGGCCATTTACACGGATCATACTTAATCAAATTTCTCTTACGGATTTAATCAGATCAACTACAAACTTTGTCCGTACTATCTAAAGATTTTTGACATTAACAGTGGTTAAAAGCTTGAGTTTTTGTTGAACTGTGTGCCCATGGCAAGGCATCAGTTTTCAACGTTTTGCAGTGAAATAGGCAGCACTTCGTAACTGGCAACAGGAAATGGAATCTTTTATGATTTGCTCTCCTCCTCCTAGCAGGTGCACCAGATCCACCTTAAATTTAATCTGCAAAGCCTTGGGATCTTGATGATGCTTTCTGTTGAAAACTGTGAGTTTTCGTTGAAAGGTGTTGCCATGGCATGGTGGCCATTTTGCACATTTCACCATAAAACAGGAAGTTGTTGTAACTTGAGCATGGATTGTCCAGATTACCTGAAATTTAACATGCTTTGTAAGAAAGAGTCCTGGCCTAATGACATCTACGTGGCAAAATCGACTAATAGTCATAGCTCCACCTAATGGCAACAGGAAATGACATGTTTTTTACTTTGACAGTGGGTTGACCACATGTGGCTCAAATTTGGTAAGAAAAGCCTTCAAGCCTTGATGATACTTCCTTGTGAAGATTATGAGTCTTCATTGAACACCATTGCCCAGGTGATGCCTTATTCACCATAAAACAGGAAGTTGATTAAACTTGAATGTACATTTAATTATCCAATCTGCCCAAAATTTCACATGTTCCATAAGAGTCCATGTCTTAAGAAATCAACATGCCAATCAGGCGCCACCTACTGGCAACAGAAAGTAAGCCTTGTGTGACATTATAATGTGATGTACATAAAATTTACATGGTGTGGTCTACAATTTATATACAGCAACATGATGTACATAACTGTGTGTTCCCTAGCACCACAAAGTGGACACAAGAAGTGGAACAAAATTTGCTATACGTCCTTTCCACCTCTGCCACACCAAACATCTAATTTCTTTCTGCAGTGTGAATTTCAATATTTCAGTGTTTATCAGTATTTTGTGATTTACATTTTTATTTGATCATGTTTCCCATTAAGATTAAACAGTAGCATTACTTGGTTCTTGACTTTCACAGTATAATGGGTGTTTCAAACTGCAGTGTCTGTTTGTGTCACATCAAGCCTCTAGACTTGACCACAGCTGAGCAGACGAGCAGCTGCAGGCCAGACTGACCTCAGTCCATTTTCATTTACACCTTTCAACAATATGTCAGCAGAATGTGTGTGATCTTACATGTCAACTGTAGCAATTGTTTTCTGGCTACTAAATCAATGAAGAACTGCTGTCCTGCACTCACCCTCTGTCCAAAACCAAAAGTGTTGGTGTTAGAATTACAAAGAAAATTGGAATTATTCACTTTGCTGAATAGCATATGGTCATTTTGTACCCCATCAACATGTTAAGTTTAGGTTTTAATTCATTCAGAATATATTGTTTTAGATCTTCTTGCCACATTCTTCAACTATCTGTTTTTGCACGCACGCACGCACACATACATACACACACACACACACACACACACACACAAACATACACCAAGGACTGGCTTCTAGCATGAGGCTGTGTTTGATGTCTTAACGTGCTGCAGCCTTGGCCTGCGGCATGTTGCACTGCTTGGTCGAATGTGTCAAAATGACATTTACGCAAAGTTGAGTGAGAGACAGTTTGTTAACATTTAACTTTGGCTGCTGGTGATGTTCAGCTGAGGGCATCCTGTGATTAAAGTTCCACCAAACTGTTTTTGTGCCCTTAAGCAAGGAACAGAAGCATTCAGTAGTCTGTAGTTGAGTCAGTGGTATACTGAACCTGAGAGCTGATGACATGCACTGTCAGTATGTATGCCTGTGCGATGTTTCAGATGAGTCTTCCAAGCTAAATGTAGTCTGTCAGTTGTCATTGTTGTTAATCATATTAGTGTTTTCTGATATCAGACTGAAGATCAGAGCCTTCTAAAAACATTACAAATAAAGAATAAATGATATATCTGCTTTTTGAGTGGTTCCTAACCATAGTACGTAAGTCACGTTTTGCATTAGCTTGGCTAGTTGGGTCCTGGCAACTAGGTCAGGGTATCATTGGATAATTCGTAATTCATTTGTAATTCGAAAAACAAAAAACGGTAAATCTGTTATTTGATTCAAAACAAAACACGGAAAACCGTTTTTGGTGTCAGAATCAAGTAATGAAAAACCAATCAAACCTGGCCCGTTTTTGTTTTTTGTCGATTCGTTTTATCGTTATTCCTTTTTGGATTGAAAATTGAACAGGTCTGCGGACATTCAGCCAATTCGTTTTCGTGTTTGAAACCAAAAACGGAAGTCACATGTTTTTTCCCCTTTTTTCATTTTAAACCAAAAACGATCTATTCCTTTTTTGTTTCCAAACAAAAAACCAGAAAACCAAATTCGAAAGACTGTGCAATTTTGGTTTTTGCAAATTCCTTTTTTTTCATTTCTCATTTGGGACAGACAGTAGAGCGGTGAACAGACAGGAAGCAGAAGTGAAGTGTAAAAACATCAAAATAAAATCCAAGAGGGTAGAATGGCCATTATATTAATGATTTTAACACCCAATATTATGCAAGCACAAGATTTTATAAAATAAATAAATGGGCCTACATATGCTATGCATATGAAATATATTTTATCCAAAAAATGTGTGATATATTATTTAGTTGCGTAGTGTGAATTAATAGCCTCACAGAAGTGACAAGCAGACGTTCCCATGTGTTACCAAACTGTTGTTAACCATTTCACATAAAGATGTTACTCATTTCAATGCCACGGCCACAGTGAAGGGGGTGAAATAATTGATCCAGGAGTAGCTGCAGTGCGCAACAACAACCAGCAGGTGGCACATGTGAGCAGTTGAGATGCAGTGTCCAACTGAAACGGTTTGAAAATTAGCAGTACTGTTAGAGCTTAGATCGGGCCCAAAAAATTCACGTGCACGTTATGTCCGGGACCAGCCTGGCCCGTCCAATTAACTGTAATTATGGGCCTGAGCCCGATTTAAACCCGACATTTTTCAATAAGTTGGCTGTTAGAATTAACGCTAAGGACACACCGAGCACGTTAGTGCCGCGGAAGTCCTGTGAGTGTACTCGCAGGCACTTGACTGGCCACACAGGCAGTGCATTTCTCCTGTCCTCTCCGCGCCGGTTAAACATCAACTCCACTCGTCTGTTCCTGTCAGTGCTCGTTTTTTCACTTCAACAGGTCATTTTAAACATGGGTAAGTCCATATTTTCATCATTTTTTATAACGTAATAAGTTAATGACAATTTGTAATTGCATGTCCATGTATTGAGCATGTTGGGTAAGCACTGAATGAATAGGGCATATTTTTTGGAGGCACGGAAAGCTGCTGTCCCTCCCACTTATCTCTACCACCCCCCTCTCTCTCTCTCTCTTTCTGTATGTGTGAATTGCAACCCCCAACCTGTAGCCATTTCTCTCTCTCTGTCATATCTGACACCCTCTCTCTCTCTCTCTCTCTCTCTCTCTCTCTCTGTCATATCTGACCAGGTCAGAGGGGTGGGGGGTCCCGGCCCGACCTGGCTTGGGCCCGCGGGCCGGGCCGGGCTCGGGCTCGGGCAGAGAATCTAAGCTCTAAGTACTGTTATATTTTCTGCCGGACCTGTACAGTATAGTAACTCGTTACACAGTCTTAATTTCATAAAGGACATTATATTATGATATTTAAACCAACCATCCGTGTTATGAAACATGAAATTAAACTTTTAGCTTCTGAAGTATTTTATTTAGACAGTTCTGATGGAGCTCAGGATTTATCATGAGGATGCTGCTTTACTCCAAACAATTCCACTGTATGAACCTGGACTTTGTGGGCTCTAGTTTCCCGGTGCAGTGCAGGGTGGCGAACCCCGCGCAGAGCTTATTTCAAGCAGCACAACCCGAGGCGCGCTCAGTTTGGTAGTTTGGCAGACCGAGGTGCGCTGAGATGGGTGTGGTGGCGCAGCAGGGGGATGTGTCACCAGATCCAGCTTGGCGCAGTGACAGTTTCATGCCAAAAGGCTTCGCCGAAGGTGCGCTAAAAGCTCGCCATCTGAAACCAGGTCTACTGTCAGCGCAGGGGGAGCGCAGCCGGTGTAAGCCGAAGTTTGGCTGACCAGCAGACAGTGCACACACGTCACCAAAACCTCACAGGCAGGTTTCCAGAATGTCAGGCACATTAACGATGCAATAAATACCCAAAAAACACTATTCAATGCAACTATCTGCAATCAGCATATAAATGTATCTCTATACCAACTGTCCCGTCACATCTGATGTCAGATCAAAGGGGATTGGCACCGTTTGGCACGTTTGGCACGCGTAATGGAAACCCAACCTGATTTGATTAAACAGCTGCAAACTAATGAGTTCACATCCCTTTCAGCCAACCATAAACAGCCACAGTATCAGATAGGGAGTATATATTCAGCATCTGTCATCTTAGAAAAGTCAAAAGAAAAGAAACAGAGTGAGACTGTGAGAGAGAAAGAGAGAGCGTGTGCGCGCACGAGAGAAACTCAACATTGATTTACAGTTGTGGTGACCTCCTCCCAGGCTACCTTTGCATCATCAGCCCGTGGAGGTCTGCTCACAGTTCCGTATATTCGGACACTGCGAGCTTGGACCTCCCGGACCAAAACATCAGTTTCCTCCTGGGAGAAGTTTGGCCGTCTGACGCTGCTGCTCTCTTCTGCCATGGCGAATTGAGTAAACTCTCATTACGCCTTTGCGCGGCGCATTTAAGGGCGAGGAGAGGGGCTCATTTGATTGGTGTGATGTGTGTAAAACCCACTCCATGCCTTCTCTCCTCCCTCTTTCCGACTTGCGCAGGTAGGAGGGACAAAGGTGGGAAAGAGGAGTAGCTGCGGCAGGCGCACGGTGTGCCAAACTTGCAAAATCCGCCTAGCCACACCCAGTTGGCGAAGCGCAGGTGCGCTGCGCCCCCGCCTCGCCCCCGCCTCGCCCGGTCTGCGAAACTAGAGCCCTGTGTGTGACCTTTTGGATGTGTAGAAGAGCACAGAACATTAATTAACATTGGATCCTGATACATTAGATCCAGATAATTAATGAAGTTAGGCTGCTGTGTCTCGTGCGTAAATGTGCCAACTAGCCAACTAGCAGGGTTAATCCCACACACAGAGGAGGAGTAGAGATAAGAGTTGGCATTTTTTTGGCTTCACTCTTCCTTCCAGCATTACAGGCTGTTTTCATAACTGTAGCACAGGGCTTTATCGTTCTGACTGTACACCCACAGATGTTATAGCTGCCATTCCTTCTCATTCAGTACACCGGAGGGGGAGCAATACATACTTCACTCTTAGCGCCTACACAGGACAACTACAAGGCTACGTCACACACACTACCCATAAGGCAAGGTTGCCAACTTTCACGCATCTGGTGTGACTCACTCTTTCACCATCAATTTCACTCTCTCACGCCCATTTAAGAAATTTCACTCCACCGTCGCAGAGTCCTTTTTTTTTTTTTTTTTTTACATCCAGCCATTGTGTGACTTGACCGGACTACATACTATTCTCAGAAAGAAAGTTTAGGTCTCGTAGGACTACCCTTAACTTCATGCTACTTCCTCCTTCCCCTAGCCTCCTACAAATTTTCTCGTTTTTTTCTATAGACAGCATTCTGTGACCTAAGGTAACAGAGCTATGGATTGAATAACACCGGAGTATCGCTTTAAGTTCACTCATTGCCTTCTACAGCCATCTAGTGGACAAACATGGGAACAGCATATAATTTTACACTAACTGGTTTATGCTGAGTTATGGCATGACCTTATTATATGGGATTGCATAAAATGCATACACTGGGTTGTTTCAAATGAAAACTCCAGGTAATGAACTGCCCATGTATAGTAACATGCCATGATCATTGCTGGCCTTAAATTACATTCTTTAGCAGAAGAAATAAAGGGCAGTTTACATTGGGTTTTCTTAATTCAATTTATCTGTAGGTCTAAGGCCTACATTTTTCTCCTGGGGCTCACAGATGCTAAACATTTACCATGTTTTCTGACGGGCTCTCCAAAGGTCACATAAAACATGATAAATCAACAGGATTCCCACAGGCCCTTGAAATCCGTAAAAGTTTGTGAATTTGAAAAAATCAAGGCCCTGGAAAGTTTTTGAAAATATGCTTAAATGTCCACAGGTCATTGAAAGTCCTTGAATTTATGTATTTCTGTATAAAATTGAATGAATTTCGTTGTGTGATGAAATTGACCTTGACCTGCGCCGTAAAACAAATATTGAGCGTCTATGGACCTATGTGGGGCTTAGGCCTATAGATATGAATATGTAAACATACACTAATTTCTTGTGTTTGCCATGTGTGCATATTAACTCTTTTTACCTTAAAAGAGTTAATATACACTCATTTCTTGTGTTTGCCATGTGTGCATATTAACTCTTTTAAGGTAAAGAAAAAATGTGCCACCATGTCCACGTATGTTTATGACCGCGCACGCACAAGCAGATATTACGTCACAAGGTAAAATCTCAATCCGGCCCTCTGACCAAAGTTGGCAACCCTGATAAGGCCACCTTCTAAAAGGGGATGCTCTGGCAAATAACACTCTGTTGTTAAGGTTTGGTTTGGTGTAGACACAAAAACTACTTGGTTCTATTTAGCATTGTATTCCTTTGACATTGTTAGACTTGCAATGGACTGTTCTTAGCAGACCAAATCGATGCAGCAGAACCAGAGAATTGATATTTTTATAAAATGCACTTCTTCCTTGTTCTGGCCTAAACATGGTGACTACATTACCAACAATGCAACTTGACCGCCAACAGGTCAATTCCTCAAGGTGGTAAGCAGTGCCATTCCTTTATCAGCAAGCTGCAGCCCCATGTGCTCATTCATCCACATATTGATGCACATACACACACAATGTCAGAAACATTTTTCATTTTGAATATCAAAAAGCGTGTGGTTAGGTTTAGGCAACAAAAGCATGTGGTTAGTTTTCGGCCACAAAAGCGTGTGGTTAGGTTTAGGCAAAAAAAGCATGTAGTTAGGTTTAAGCAAAGAATGTGTATGGTTAGGTTTAGTCAAAAAAATCATGCGGTTAGGTTTAAGCAAAAAATGTGTACGGTTAGGTTTAGTTAAAAAAAAATCATGTGGTTAGGGTTAGGCCACAAAAGCATGTGGTTAGGTTTAGGCAACAAAAGAAGGTTTTTAGGGTTAGGGGGTTAGGGGGTTAGTTAAGCAGAGTTCCTGTAAGGAAGTCAACTTTATAGTTCGAATTTAGATATAAACTTACTTGTTTGCATGAATATGTGCTTCTTCATTTTGTTTTTAATTATAAATTGCAACTATAGGTTAGTCTAGAATGTATGTATTTGAAGTAGCCTAGTTTTTACAGTACTCTGCTTATATACGCGGCATAATAATTGTATTTTGATTTAATGTTAATTTGTATTTTTAATTGGATGTTAAGAATCAATTTTGACCATAATGGAGAGTATGTGTCCATCGCGCATAACATATCAAAGAATACAGCCTCGTATAAGAAAAGCATTAAGTAGAGTGAGACTAGTGAGATAGTAAGACTATTTTTCAACTAGACAGGCCACCTTATCAAATCCGCTCACTTTGGCCAGATACGAGTGCGCTCGGCGTGGCTCGCCTTTTTTTTGCTTCTTGTATTTTCCGTCTGCTTGTATTTTTCCGCTCTCTTGCTCACTCGTTTTCTGTTACTCTCTTGTTGCGCTCTTCTTCATTTTAGTCTCTTGCTTTTATGTTTTGCGTACACTCTTTAGTTTTTACTTTATCTACTTGCTTTTGCTGTATCTTATGTTTTTAACCAGTTACGTTTGGTTCCTATGTAACTCTTTTGTGCTCACGATCAAAGTTATTTTAAACTTTTAAATTTTGCTTATCCAGTTTTCTTTTATCTCCAGTGTTTTCAACATTTTTGCACATTAATATATATAACTGTTGGGATTCACAGGACCACAGATGATTTATCATTTGGTAAAATCATCACTGATTTCAAGGCTTTTTCCTCTGCATGCTCTTTGTCTTCAAACAAAGAGACCTAGGTGACACCCATCTCCACAGGAGGTCTCACCTCACACCTCAGTGAGACACAAGTCCCAAAACTTGATTGGACAAGACCTTTTACAGTGACATGTGCCTCTGATGTCACAGGCATCTGTAGATCTGCTCCCTTCCAACAGTTTTCTTCCTCTTCCTGCTCCAGGAGCTTCAACAGCTCACACTGCTCTCCGGCTGGGCTTGGAACAGCCCAGAGGCCCAACCCCTGCTCCAGAGGCCCAAACCACTAAAGGGAGGACAACTGATCACATACTCTGTTGCAAACACAAGGCCATTGCAACTAGCTTTCCAGCAACAAGGAACTAAGTGAGTCAGCACCCAGCGTCTAACTCTGCAAGGACCCCAAGCGACCAGCTTCCTCGGATCAGAACCTTTGGAACAAAGGACCCAACAAAGACTGCAGCTGGAACCATCTTCCCAGCCTTCTTCTGCCAGCTAACAGCAGTACACCACCGAGTGACTCTTTCCTCGATCCATTCAAGGATTGGTAATGTAACAACTGGGCATAGCTTATCACAGCTTTACAGGCTAAGCAAGACTGTTTAACTTGTTGTATGTGATTTGATGCTGTTTACTGAGTATTGTTGTGATAGATTGCAGTCAGGTCATTGATTAGTTGGCTTCGCCAAAGCTAAGTGTTTACTTTGCTAATACTGTTCACAAACAGATTCTTGCACACAACTAAACAATCTCTGCACTAATCCAGACCGTTTGCAACACACGTCACATTGACATAGACTCATTAACAAATAGGCTTTCAACAGAGCTACCCCAACCAGGCATCTCTAAGTTCCTGCTTCTTTTCCCTTGTCTTTGTCCTGACCACACAGTCAGACAAACACTTCCCCCGAAACTGAAGCAGCCTTGATTCGGCCATTTTGGTAGTTCTCTGTTGTCAGCCATTTTGTTTTGTAGGCCAAACGGCTACATGATCACCACACCCACCTTTGCCTTTCTCTTCTTTCTCTCTCTCTCTCTCTCACACACACACACACACACACACACACACACCAAGCTTGTATATAGTTAGTTAGAATTTGTGTGTTTTGGTTTGCTTTGCTAATTTGTGAATAAATATAATTCTTTGGAATCATACCTGCTGTCTGTTTAATGTTGCACAAGAGTGAATGAATAGTCAACCTCTGCTGCGTCAAGAACTCCGAAATCCTTCAGGCGTTACTGTTAATTTTGGTTGTTGTCATTAATTTAATTATTAATCAAAACTCCAAATGAATACTTTAGCGTATTTTATGAGACTGATATCTTTAACTGGCTATCATTTTTCCCTTTACAGGAATGGTGCCCCACGAGGTGATTTAATGTTAATTAAATCACATTAATTAACATAATAATTGATTATTAATCATAATTATTAATTTCTGATAGCCAGTTAAATCCCAACATATTTGGTGCCTCCGTGTGAAACCTAGTGTGTTGACCCCAACATTTATGGTGCCACCGAGTGAGGTAAATATATGTTGACCCCAACATATTTGGTGCCACCATGTGAGGTAAATATATGTTGATTCCCAACAAGGATATCATTGAGGAAAAGAGGTTGACGTGACATTGTTGAATCAGGGAATTCGTGTGTACACCACGACAATGGATCCTAATTGACTTTACATTGGCATTGTTATCGTGGTACCGGCACGTAATTTCAACCCATTACGTGCTGCCATACGGTGTTAAGAGGTCATGGTCATTTGACATATTTCTGTGAGATCAGGTTGTGTTTTCACCATTATTATAAATGAGTAATCATAACGGAGTAGACCAGCACCTGCCGACCGACCTCTTCGCCCCAGATTCATCAGAACCAGCGGCTGCCAGCCACTTACCACGGTGGTTCTTGTGCCAAACCCAAAGGGTTTCTGCAGCGTAAGACAACCAACGTTGGGGCACTCACAGGATATAACAGGCTCAACCGCTCTCCCTCCACAGTGTGCTAACCGGTTTCATTCTGCTGGAAAGTGCGGGAGCTGTGAAGCGACAGTCCAGGGCCCCAAGAGGAGCTTCACCTTTGATCCCAGCAGCTAAAAAATAGGCAAAGAACTTCCATAACTTGAGTAGGCCGCTGTACGGTGAAGAATGAGGTTGAGCAGGAGGCTTAGTTAAGTATCCTGATTTTGATTTAGGTTTCATTAGGTGAAAGGTTTTGCGCATCCCTGCATTCCTAATTTATATATATCTTAACATACTCTGTCCCACTATTGCCAAACTAAATAACTCACACGAGTGTTACCTCTCATTTCATTCCATTTATATACTGTTGACTTTGTGTTGTGTTATTAATTATTACTTGCTATTCATTTATTCAGTTGTTACATATTTAGCTTAAATAAATCTTCATTTATCGCCAAGTCGTTGTCTGTGTATATCTTTTGGACAGGAGCTGAGATCCCTGTATAGAGGATTCATAACCCAGATACTGAGATTGATTCATTATTGATAAGCATGCTGACTGATTATTAATTGGTTTACGGAGTTATTAATTTAATTAGTCGCCTCCCTCATTAGGAGGGTGGTGGCCTACACACCTGGCTTTAAGAAGAAGGAACACTGAAAACCGAATCATGCCATCAAAAAAGACTGAGGCTACAACAACAAAGGACGACAAAAATAAACAGCTATCGCTACCCCAAGCTAGCTGCAGCGGCGACAGACCTGATGAGCCTCCACAGTGGTTCATAACTGAGATGGAAAAAGGAATACAGAGGATTGAGAATACGTTTATCTAAGCTTTCTGAAACACTGGAGATAGTTGTCAGAGACAACAAAGCCATAGGTCACAGAGTAAAAGGCATCGAGGGGAAACAGTACAAGTTTGATGACCCCCTGTCCGCCATGCAGCACGACCTCGACGTCTACAAAAAAGCAGCAGATGACGAGCTAAGAGAGCTGCGAGAACAGTTGGATGACAAAGAGAACAGAACCCGTAGAAATAATCTGAGGCTTGTCGGCTTTCCAGAAGGAGTTGAAGGAGAAAACACAATGGCATTCATACAGGAATGGCTGCTCAAGATACTTGATTTAGAAGGGGAAACTTTTGAAGTTGAGTGGGCACACAGATCATGCTACAGCACCCAGTAAGCAGCGCCAGACCCCTTGCCATTGTCACACGGCTCCTCTGATTCTCCGACACTGTCAAGATTATTGATGCCGCCCGGAGCAAAAATCTGAAACAATACGGCAATTCAACTACCATGATTTTCAGGGATATGTCTACAGCCCTATACAAAAAGAGGAAAGCCTTCCCTCCACTCAAAAATAAACTTAAAGAAAAGAGCATCACATTTAGCTACATTAGCTTTACAGTTAGCGATGGCTTCTCCCTCTGCTCTTTCTTGCTCGGTGTGCCAAATGTTCAGTTATGCCTCTGCCTCCTTTAGCGACAGTGGTAATTGTAATAAGTGTAGCTTATTTGCTGCGTTGGAGGCAAGGCTTAGTGAATTAGAAGCGCGGCTCCGCACCATGGAAAACCATTCAGTAGCTGCGGTAGTTAGCCAGCCCCCTGTAGCCGGTGCGGAGCCACATAGCATAGCCTTAGCCTCTGCTAGCAGTCCTCCGGTAACGCCTGTTCAGCCGAGAGGTTGGGTAACCGTTCGCCAGAGGCATAGCTCCAAGCCGAAGCCCACGGCTCACCACCAGCCTGTTCACGTTTCCAACCGCTTTTCCCCACTCAGCAACACACCCGCTGAGGACAAAACTCTGGTTATTGGCAGCTCTATTCTGAGGAACGTGAAGTTAGCAACACCAGCGGTCATAGTCAAATGTATCCCTGGGGCCAGAGCGGGCGACATTGAATCAAATTTAAAACTGCTGGCTAAAGCTAAACGTAGATTCAGTAAGATTGTTATTCACGTCGGCGGCAATGACACCCGGTTACACCAATTGGAGGTCACTAAAATTAATATTGCCTCGGTGTGTGAATACGCAAAAACGATGTCGGACTCCGTAGTTTTCTCTGGACCCCTCCCAAATCTGACCAGTGATGACATGTTTAGCCGCATGTCATCATTTAATCGCTGGCTGTCCAGGTGGTGTCCAGCAAACGATGTGGGTTTCGTTAATAATTGGCAAACTTTCTGGGGGAAAACCTGGTCTCATTAGGAGAGACGGCATTCATCCCACTTTGGATGGAGCTGCTCTCATTTCTAGGAACCTGGCAAACTTTATTAGTAATTTAAATCCCTGACAACCCAGAGTTGAGATCAGGACTCAAAGTCGCAGTCCTATACAACTCTCTGAGCTTCTAGTTCAGTTACCCAGCCATAGTTTTCATTTTATACAAACGGTGTCTGTCCCCCGACCACCTAAATTATTTAAATCTAAAATTAAACAAAGAGGAGTTATGCATAACAACCTCATAAAAATTAAAACCTCTTCTGTGACAGAAAGACAAAACAGGAGAATTAAATGCGGACTGTTAAATATCAGGTCTCTATCGTCTAAAGCAGTGTTAGTAAACGAATTAATATCAGATAATCATATTGATTTACTCTCATTAGTCTCACTGAAACCTGGCTGTGTCAAGATGAATATGTCAGTCTAAATGAATCCACTCCTCCCAGTCATAATAATACCCACATTCCTCGAGGCAGCGGCCGAGGAGGGGGAGTTGCAGCCATTTTTAACTCTAGTCTGTTAATCAGCCCTAAACCTAAACTAGATTATAATTCATTTGAAAGCCTCGTTCTTAGTCTTTTACATCCGAACTGGAAAACCTCGCAGCCGCTTTTATTTGTTATAGTGTACCGTGCTCCTGGCCCGTATTCTGAATTTGTATCTGAATTCTCAGAGTTTTTATCCAGTTTAGTTCTTAAATCAGATAAAGTTATTATTGTAGGCGATTTTAACATTCATGTCGACGTTGATAATGACTCCCTGGCTTCCGCGTTTATCTCATTATTAGACTCCATTGGCTTCAGTCAGGGTGTACATGAACCCACTCATTGTTTTAACCATACCCTTGATCTAGTTCTGACATATGGAATTGAAATTGATAACCTAACAGTCTTTCCACAGAATCCCTTGCTATCGGATCATCTGATTACTTTTGATTTCTTTTTACTCGATTACACGCCACTCAGCAACAGTTACTATACTAGATGTTTATCAGATAGTACTGTTGCAAAATTTAAGGAAATGATTACTCTGTCGTTAAATTCAATACCAAGTCCTTCAGTAACAGAGGTTTCCCGTACCGACTTTAACCTCTCCCGAATTGATCATCTTGTCGATAGCGCCGTTAAGCTTCTCTTAAAAAGAAGATAACAAAGCAAAGAAAGTTCGCTCCTTGGTATAACTCTCAAACCCGTAAGTTAAAACAAATATCGCGAACATTTGAAAGGAATTGGCAATTAACCAAACTGGAAGAATCTCGTTTAATCTGGACAGACAGTCTCAAAACTTATAAGAGGGGCCTCTGCAATGCCAGAGCAAACGATTACTCAGCATTAATAGAAGAAAACAAGAACAACCCCAGTTTTCTTTTCAGCACTGTAGCCAGGCTGTCTGAGAGTCAAAGCTCTATTGAGCCTTGTATTCCTTGTATTAGCCCTTAGCAGTAATGATTTTATGAGCTTTTTTAATGACAAAATTCTAATTATTAGAGGCAAAATTCATGACCTCCTGTCCTCAGATAGTACCTATCTAACCTCAAACACAGCTGTAAGACCTAATATATACTTAGATTGCTTCTCCCCAATTTCTCTTCAAGAATTGACCGCAGTGATTTCTTCATCTAAATCATCAACGTGTCTCTTAGACCCCATCCCAACTAGGCTACTTAAGGAGGTCCTACCTTTAGTTAACACTCATATATTAGATATGATCAGTATATCCTTATTAACAGGCTATGTACCACAGTCTTTTAAGGTAGCTGTAATTAAACCTCTACTAAAAAAGCCCACCCTGGATCCAGAGGTGTTAGCCAACTATAGACCAATATCTAATCTTCCCTTTATGTCAAAGATCCTTGAGAAAGTAGTCGCAGACCAGCTGAGTGATTTTCTCCATGATAATAATTTATTTGAGGAATTTCAGTCGGCACGTTGGTGTGGTGGTTAGCACTCTCGCCTCACAGCAAGAGGGTTGCCGGTTTGATCCCAGGCGTGGGAGCCCTTCTGTGCGGAGTTTGCATGTTCTCTCCGGGCACAGTCCAAAGACATGCAGATTGGGGACTAGGTTAATTGGTAACTCTAAATTGTCCATAGGTGTGAATGTGAGCGTGAATGGTTGTTTGTCTCTATGTGTCAGCCCTGCGATAGTCTGGCGACCTGTTCAGGGTGTACCCTGCTTCTCGCCCGATGTCAGCTGGGATAAGCTTCTGCCCCCCCGCGACCCTCAAGAGGATGAAGCGGTTAGAAGATGAATGAATGAATGAATGAATTTCAGTCAGGATTTAGAGTGCATCATAGCACTGAGACAGCACTAGTTAAAATTACAAATGACCTTCTGATTGCTTCAGACAAAGGACTTGTCTCTGTACTTGTTTTATTAGCTCTTAGTGCGGCGTTTGACACAATTAACCATCAAATTCTACTGCAGAGACTGGATCACTTAATTGGCCTAAAAGGTTCTGCACTAAGCTGGTTTAAATCTTATTTATCTGATCGTTTTCAGTTTGTTGACGTTCATAATGAATCATCCTTACTTACCAAAGTTTGTTTTGGAGTTCCGCAAGGTTCTGTGCTTGGACCAATCCTATTTACTCTATATATGATTCCTTTAGGTAACATCATTAGAAATCACTCTATAAATTTCCATTGTTATGCGGATGATACACAGTTGTATTTATCGGTGAAGCCAGAAGAAAGTAATCAATTAACTAAACTCCATAACTACCTTAAAGACATAAAAAATTGGATGAGCACCAATTTCCTGTTGTTAAATTCAGACAAAACTGAAGTTATTGTTCTTGGCCCCAAACAACTCAGAGACTTTTTATCTGATGACATAGTTTCTCTAGATGGCATTGCTCTGGCCTCTAGCACTACCGTAAGAAACCTCGGAGTAATATTTGATTAAGATTTGTCTTTTAATTCTCATTTAAAACAAACCTCACGGACTGCATTTTTTCATCTGCGTAATATTGCGAAAATTAGGCCTATCCTGACCCGAAAAGATGCAGCAAAATTGGTCCACGCTTTTGTTACCTCTAGGCTGGATTACTGTAACTCTCTATTATCAGGTAGCTCTAGTAAGTCCTTAAAAACTCTCCAGCTAATTCAGAATGCAGCAGCACGTGTACTAACAGGAACTAAGAAACAAGATCATATTTCTCCTGTTTTAGCTTCTCTGCACTGGCTCCCTGTAAAATCCAGAATTGAATTTAAAATCCTACTGTTAACTTATAAAGCTCTAAACGGTCAAGCTCCATCATATCTTAGTGAGCTCATAGTGCCATATTATCCCACCAGAACACTGCGCTCTGAGAACGCAGGGTTACTCGTGGTCCCTAAAGTCTCCAAAAGTAGATCAGGAGCTAGAGCCTTCAGCTATCAGGCTCCTCTCCTGTGGAATCATCTTCTGGATGTCACTAACTTGGCTTCTTCTCCGGAGCCTTTGTGCTCCACTGTCTCTCAGATTAACTCATATCGCAGCAGTGCCTGGATAGCGTGACGTGTGTGGTTGTGCTGCTGCCGTGGTCCTGCCAGATGCCTCCTGCTGCTGCTGCCATCATTAGTCATTAGTCATACTTCTACTATTATTATACACATATGATTATTGTCACACATGTATACTGCCAGATATTAATATATACTTTCAACATATTGTACCACAGTAGCCAGAACTATAACTATAATATTATTACTTTCATTAATGTTGTTGTAAGCTATTGTCATTACCGTCTGTCCTGCGTCTCTCTCTCTCTCTCTCTCTGTCTCTCTCTGTCTCTTTCTCTGTCTCTCTTTCTGTCTCATTGTGACATACGGATTACTGTTAATTTATTATGTTGATCTGTTCTGTATGACATCTATTGCATGTCTGTCCATCCTGGAAGAGGGATCCCTCCTCAGTTGCTCTTCCTGAGGTTTCTACCGTTTTTCCCCCGTTAAAGGGTTTTTTTGGGGATTTTTTTACTTATCCGCAGTGAGGGTCCAAAGGACAGAGGGATGCTGTATGCTGTAAAGCCCTGTGAGGCAAATTGTGATTTGTGATATTGGGCTTTATAAATAAAATTGATTGATTGATTCAGGCTGCTACATCCAACCACCTTTACTGTGGATCTGGAGGGAGGGAGATGCACCTTCACAACCCGCTGAAGCCGCTGAAAACTACCTGAGGAAACATCATCCAGAGGTGCTATCCCAGGATTAAGCAGCTAATTGGATATTACAGTTACCAACTCCGGCAGCGCTTCACGTTTTCTCTGTTTTTTATAGTTTGGGAAAAAGGGAAAGGGCCAACTGTTGATGGACAGATTTGACTTTTACTAGCTTTGGATGTCCTCTCCTCCCTCTTCTTCTCTTTTGCCTGTCGGCACCGGAGCCGACTCTTACTGTTTCATGACACGGGGTTAAAGTGGACCTACACATCACTTGGGGACTGCTGTGTTTGCAGCAAAGTAGACTCTTCTGGACCTTTTCCTTTCAGGACGCCAAGGACTGTTTTTCTTTATTTCTTACATCGGCACGGGCGAGACGTCTGATCGGACACTATTCCATTGAACATTGCCCAGAGGACTTTTTAGTATCTACTTAATGGGTTCCAAATGTAAGTAACCTACTGGAGTTTATGTTAAAGGGCGTTTAGAAATGTTAAAGAAAACACACAGCAATCACCCATATCTATATCCCGCATAGACAGCAGTTGATTTGCTGAAATTCTCTATTGTCTTTTCCCTCATAATTTCTTTCAGTTCTAGTCAGTTTTACTTTTATTACTCAGTGGTGACACACTGCAACACTCGCGGTGTGTCTGCCACGCGTAATGCAGGCCCTAGATTTGAAGGATTATTCATTAATTTACTGTTGGATGCAAGCTACTTAATTGGCTTTAAATAAACCTGTCAAAATGCAAATGCAGGAGATGGAAATGGTAGCCCACTGAAATAATAATAATTACTGCCAACTTTACTATGACGGTGATTCCTATTAGTGTTACAGTGCTATTGACATCTTTCTTTATTACAAATGCCAATTTTTACTCTTCAGATATCCTCAAACATAACAGGAAAATGTGTATTTGCAAACAGCAGAGGGATGAATCACTGTTTAAGTGTTCCTTTACAATTAAAGTATTTGGCAAGATTGTGCAATGTCTGGCATGCTTTACACCTTAGCCATAGAACCAATGTAAAAATGAGAGATAACTTTTCACCTTTTCGCCTCTCTGCATATGCTGATAACATTATGGTGGCTGTAATGGATGATAGTGATGCCCAAAAGTGAATACACATTACAGATGGTTTTGGAAAAAATTCCTCCTCAAAAGTAAACTGTAGTAAGTGTACTGCTTTGTTAGTAGGTAAATGACAAGGAAATGAGCCCAGGCTACCTGGTGGTTTTAAATGGGGAAAGAAATGGAGTGAAATATTTAGGTGTTCACCTAGGTGATCATTTAGAGGTTATGAAAAACTGGGAGGGTCTTGTGGAAAGGATGGAAGGAAGGTTAAAAAATGGCATTGGCTTTTACTGTGGATGTCCTACAGGGGGTGTACCCTTATTATTAAAAATATGGTGGCCTCCACTTTGGCACAACATGATTTTGCAAAGTAGGACATGCCCCTGGATCAACATCCCACATCACACTCCTGGACTAACATTGCGATCAACCAGTGACAGCCCTCTGACATCATCAGTGTGCTGCCCCTGTGCTTCTTTAAAAATTCTTTTGTGCTTCTTAAGAGCTAAGCTAGTTTTCCAAATTGAAGTTAATACAATTGAACAAAATCCTCAGTAGCAATGAACAAAAACCTTGTGAGCTACTGCAGGGTCAGCGACTTAGCTAGCTAACTAGGTAGGCTATGCTAACAAGTAAACTCAATTTAATTTTTATTTTTTTGCCTCAGAGGGCTTTATTGCATTTTATATCCCTCTGTCTTTGGACCTTCTCAGCTGATAAGGAAATAACAGTTGTTGGGACTCACTGGACCCCAGATGATTTGTCATTTGTTAAAATCTGAACTGGACATGTGAAGGCTTCTCCTCTTGGGTGTCAAAGGTGTGTCAAAGCCCTAAATGAGGAAAAACTTAAAAATAGAGTAGACACATCATGGAGAGACAATTTAAAGGCCCAGCATGATGTTAAACCCGTATGAAATTTGCTTTAGAAACCACCATGGACCAAAAATACTTTTGATTTTCAATGCCATATTTTACATTGGAATTGTGGCAGTGAACGCATTTGTGCCAGTGGTAAATCCATCCGTTTCAGCTGGTTGTCCATTTTGTTCAGCAAGAGACCATTTTTCATTGTTTCACACAATGTTCTTGTTTAATGTGATTATATGGAACACTTAGCACTTTGTTGTCATCCTTTGGAGATAATTTCACTGAACAGATGTTTATATTTGTTTTTTACTATGGTAAAAAGAAGAGGAAAAAAAGGTCGACTGCTGAACTTTCTTTTGGGTCAAGCAAAGTTGGCAATTTATTTAAGCAGGAAAGAGAAAATGGGCAGATGTGTGATTCTTTAATCAAGAGTCAAGTTAGAGCACAAGTACTATTAAAATATAAATAATATGTAAAAATGGAGGATTTGGATGCTTTTCGAGATAAATGGGATCACAAAGGCTTGCTTTTCTATTTAAAAAACCTGGAAATTACTTTTGCAGATGTCAAGAACTTCAAAATCCCTCAATCTCTACTTTTAATATAGTATTTTGGTCATAGTTATTAATTCAATTATTAATCAGAGTTGCAAACTGATAGTTTATTTTATTTGATGAGACTGAATTCATTAACGAGTTGATTTAATGTAAATAAAGTCACTCTAATTAACATGATTATTAATTATTATCAATAATTATAAATTATTTTTGATAGCCATTTTGATACTTTAAACCATGAGTTCCTGAAAACTGGTGACCCGCCATGAGGTCTGGTCCCAACATTGTAGTTCTTTTGCTTTCCTTTGTTCTTACTCTGATTCCTTTTTGTTCTTTTGTGGTGTTTGCCATGTTTTGTTTGTTGTTTTTGTTTGTTCCTCTTCTTCCCTCTTTCTTCTTCTTCTTTTCTACTTAGTGGAGTGGCTAAGAGTTGATTTTAGGCCAAATTGTTCAGTTAGTGATACAAGAGTGAAAATTGGTATGAGCTAACCCTAACCCTAACCCAATATGTTTATATGAGAAAGGGGATCTTTTGATGATCCAGTAGGTGGCTCACACCAGTTTCCATACTTATATTAACGGCTCCACTAAGGTGGCGGCCTGGCGGCCATCTTAAAAAAATGGCTGCCATCTTGAAATTTCAATTTGCTGTGAGCAGTTTCTTGTTATTTGACCCATATAGACTGTACATGCCAATTTTCATGCTTGTATCACTAGCGTAAGGATTAGATCACTTAACTGCTCCACTAAAGTGACAGCCATCTTGAAAAACAGCTGCCATCTTGAAATTTCAATTGGCTGTGAGCGGTTTCTTGTCAAGTGACCCATGGAGACTGCTCATGCCAATTTTCATGCTTGTATCATTAACTGAAGATTTACACCACATAACTGCTCCAAAAAGATGGCCATCTTGAAAAATGGTTGCCATCTTGAAATTTCAAGTGGCTGGGAGAATATTCTTGTTAAGTGACTCATAGAGACTGCTCATGCCACATTTCTTGCCTATATCACCAACTAAACAATTACATCACTTAATTGTTCCATTAAGGTGGCGGCCATCTTGAAAAATGGCCGTCATCTTGATATTTCAATTGGTTCCGGCAATTTTCTTGTCAAGTGACACATGGAGACTGCTCATGCCAATTTCCATGCTTGTATCACCAGCTGAACGATTATGTCACTTATCCGCTCCACTAACTCTTCTTTTTTGTTTATCTTCTTTTTCATACCTTTGTTGCTGTTTTTCTTCCTCCTCTTTGTTCTTCTTCATCATTGTTGTAGTCCTTATTGTTGTTGTTCCTTTTTTTTGTTCTTCTTCATTGTTTTTGTTCTTTCTCATTGTTCTTTTCCTTCACCTTTTTGTTGTGTTCTTGTTCTTCTATGGCTTTGCTCTTCTTTATTGTTATTTTTCTTCCTTTTCAGTGTTGTTATTGTTGCTGTACTGCTTTAATGTTCTTCTTCTTCTTCCCTGTTGCCCCCTTTCTTTGTGTTGTCATTTTCTTTCATTTTTTCTTTGCTGTTTTTCTTCTTCTTTATTTTTGTTCTTTCTTGATGTTGTTGTTCTGTGTCTTATTTTTTATTGTTCTTCATCTTTGTTGTTGTTATCCTTCTACTTTGTTGTTATTCTTTATTTATTTTTCCTTTTTCCATAGGTCCGATTTGTACCTCATTTACTGTGGATCATTACAGGACTAATCTTACCTAGAGGACATTTTTTTTGCTAAAGAACAGTATCGCCCAGAAAAGATATGAACGTAAATGAATGAGTGTCTGTCTGTTCATCATAATACCTATTAGTTCTTTAATGTGGGTGCTGTAAACTGTGAAAGGTCCTGATCCTTCACAGCTTTCAACTACTAACAGTCCATGCTGGCTTGAATCCCGGAATGGGTGCTTATGGCCATACTTAAAAGGATTTCAAGCATAGAGTGTAATGTAGTGATATACTAAAGGGACCCTGTTTTCAGGTTGTTATGTTCCCAGAATGAAGAATCTTAAACAGACTGAGACCGTAGAGGAGAGGAAGCCCAAGCTGTTACTGAATCAAAACCATCTTTCACCTTCCCTTAGCTCTGGTTAACCATGAGGAATAATTTTGTCTAAATGCATAAAATATGTCTACACACACGCACGCACGCACGCACGCACGCACGCACACACACACACACACACACACACACACACACACAATGATTATGCGTTCAGTTTTGAAAAATCAAGCTGGGAGGGAGTCTGTTTTATTTTCAACTCTTTTCTCAAATCCACAAGGATGCTAATCACCAACATAGAATGATTTCATATGTGCCCATCAGGGAGTGTGGTAACACTGTAGGGGCTCTGTGGCTTTCTGTTTGTGTGTCAGTAAACTTGTCTGAATGGATTGTGTTCATGGATCTGCCTGTGTTATGCAGCAGCACTTGTATCTGTTCTTGTGTGTTCTCATGTGTGTGTGAATGTGTCTCATGCTCATCAGCAGGGTGGGGGAGCTCCTGGGAATAGACACAGGCTTTTTGAAAGCTGCTAGCTTAGCCTGTTGAGACAAGAGAATATGAGGAGAAGTTAAATCCTGGATCTGTGGAGATAAAGATTAGCTGATCTTGACAACAGAAAGCAAATCGTGCCTCTGTACCAGATTAAGTGAAATCAAAAATAGGCGTCAGCCAACTTTTGAATGGCCTCAGCTGTAGAGGCTCTTTCTCACCCAGAAGCTAAATGTGGTGGTGCAGTGCAGGGAAGAGCCTCAAAGGACCTCTGGCGTACTCCAGAGAGGGACCCCTGAGCTTGAATTAATTTGAAACCAGAGCCTAGATTATGTAGGATCTGTCAGGAATCAAGCCAATGTATAACAAACACAAAGGGATTTCAGAGCTGTCTCAACATCAGCCTGAACAACAGCAAACTTTTTAGCAGTTTGTGTTCCTTGTGTGAGGTGAGACTGCTGACTGACCTCACATGGCCACAGGAACTTACATGTCAGAACTTACATTATACCTCAATACAGTAGAGGAAGTAAAGGTGGAAATCTCAGAGACATCTCCAAACATGAACCAGTAAAACCAAAACTGCTTACGCTGCACTCAACTTAAATGAGTAAGCGTGTTTTGTGTTCCTTTATATTGGATGAACCAATCATTTAATGAAAGTTCTGACTTGATCACAAATGGATCCTTCACAACTTATCCCATAATCAACAATACACTTTTAACAGCAGGTGCATCTTGTCACCTGGTCACCAGTCTCATCTCATACAAAAAGAAAAAGGCCAAGCATATATGTCAAAACATATCAGATACATTAATGAAACAGCACTCCAGTGATTCTGTCGTCTGTGGGTCTTCCAAAGATATTTGATGATTATAATATGTAAAACAACTGCTTTATTTGTTGTTGTTTAAGTGGTTTACTCACACAATATATCATATCATATCATGGTACCATTACTGTGGACACCACAGCAGGCTCAATAAACTGTCTGTCAGACAAAAAACAAACAAACAGTCATAACTCACCTTTGAAGTGTTATCCTAATCCAAAGATCTACATTATCCAGACTGACTCACAACTTACACAGCTCCCCTTTCATTTCTTCCACACTGACAAGAGTCTAGCTGATTTAAAATGAGTCATTCTCAGACAATACAATACTACTAAAATGGAAACCAATTATAACAATAATGAAATAAGCAAAAATGATATTAAAATTATAATGAAATTTTAAAATCTATTTACAGAGTGGAATAGTAGCCTAATAGATAACTTAGACAGTATTTATTATTGCAGATACTATTTAGCCTGTTATTGTATTTACTTTTAGCATGTTCTACTTTTATCTACTGTAGGCTATATATTTTCATTTATTTAATAACAAATTTATTTTATGTTAGGCCTACATCTTAATATTTTATGTCATTTATCATAGTTTGGTTTTAAAATCCAGTGTTTCCTCAGTGGGAGCCATCTGCACCGGGGGGCGGCCGCTGGTTCTGTGGCGCTGGCTTGGGGTCCGCTCTCCCCTGGTGGAGTGGAGGGTGGCCGGGTTGCCGGGGACGGCGGCCGCCTCCCAATGTGGACGGCTCCGTGTGATGGTGTTTCCTCTCTGGTTCTTCCATGCTCAGCCTAATTTTTTTCTTCTTATTTTTTCATTTATTAGTGGCGTTTGGATTCGGTTATGGCAGACGGACGGCATTTTGAAATGGAATGAAGCCCACAGATGGCAGGCAGTAGCTACAAAACAGTAGTTGAACACGCCCCATCCACCCACAGCACAATGCTGTTAAAGCCCTACGCTGGCAAAATACATTTATTTTATGGCCTTGACATTAACCTGTCATATTGTTGAGTTATCAAGGACACTTTCGTGTTTTTGTGTGTATACAGGAATGTTAAAGATATCATTGAGGAAAACGAGGTTGACGTGACATTGTTGAGTCAGGGAATCCGTTTGTCCACCACGACAATGGATCCTAATTGACTTTACATTGGCATTGTTTCCGTGGTACCGGCATGTAATTTTAAGTCATTACATGCTGCCACTACGGAATGCGGTGTTAAGAGGTAGTGGTCATTTCACGTATTTCTGAGATCAGGTTGTCCAGGCTCCAGCCGTGCAGTGCGCACTGCGCATCCAAAGTTTTGGGAAAAAACTTGAAACTTTTCAAAACGAAAGAAAGCGTGTAATGAAGAAAACAAAGGGGATGCTTTCGAGAAGAGGACCGCGAGGTTTGAGAGAAAATAACCCTGAACTGAACAAAACTTCGACCCGAACATCACAGGAGCATACAATGGCAGACGCCAGTGAGATAAAACAGCTGATCGTTGAACTGAAGGACTCAGTTTCTGGGGAGATGTGACGAAGTGGGTGAGAATGCACCTTCACTCACCACTTGTCCCTTACATGCTCATTGTACACAGTATACCATGTTACTTTTACATACGTTTATTTTGCTATAACTACCATTACCATTGCTTTCGTAACATTACACCACTTACTATCCCGGGTTTGTTTGTGTTCTTGTTTTGTTACAATTAACATCAATGCACATGAGTAAATTAAAACAAACACACAGTCATAAGTTGGTTTCAGTTACTTTTATTGTGTTTCAGGTTTGAACTTAGTTGAATTGTTTGTTCCTTTGTCTGTATTTACCTCTGTTTGTTCCTTTGTTCAGACCCACCATGCAGGATTGTTTGAAAGGCTGCCACCCAGCACTTCCTGTCTTTTATAGTTTTAGTGATGTCATCAATGACATCATTGGGCTGAACTAAGTGGAGGAGTTTTCTTTTTGTAGGAATATTTGTTTTGTTTATTGCAGTTTAAAGTAACCAGTTAAGGCTTATTTACTTTTAGTAATGTAAATGTGCTTGTAAGTTAGTCCTAGGTGTTTATTTGATTTCCTTGTGTTAAGGTTACTGTGTATTGCAACCTCCTTTTGTTTTGGTAGGGGCTGAGGCAGTCTAAGTGTTAGTCAGTCTCTCTATATAAAGGCAGTTGAGGTTTGAGTTTGAGGCTGTATAGCTGGACAGGACTGGGGAGCAGATAAGGGTTCACTCATAAATAGGGCCTTAATGAGATCAGCCATCGATTATGGATGCTTTGTATACAGTGGTGCAGCTAAGACACATTTGAGCAGAGTAGACAGAGTCCAAAACAAAGCACTAAGAATTTGCACTGGAGCAATGAGAACAACTCCTACCAATGCGGTACAAGTAGAAACTGGAGAGGTACTGGTAGATCTGAGAAGGGATAAACTGATGATGTCATACTGGATCAAGCTACAGGGGTGTGGAAAAGAGAACGTAGCCAAGGGAGTGATACAGGATTGCTGGGAGTATGGAATCCAAGGAAATGGATTTGGATGGACAGCAAAAAGAAAAGCAGTAAAGTATGGACTGGATAATATCAATTTCAGCACCCCTACCTATAAGTGGTATGCTTCCATGGTTTTTTCCAAAACCTGAAGTAGATTTCAAAATCATGGAATTCAAGAAGGAATGGGCTGAGTATGAAATTCTCAGCAGGACAGTATATCAGAAGTAAATATTACAGTTAGAGATTTATACAGACGGTTCTAAATGAGTTCTATTAGACCACATCTAGTACTAGAAATTCACCAGAGCCTGTACAGATTAAATACAATAGTAAAGACATCAGATTTTGTTGGGTACCTGCACATGTGGGGGTTAGAGGAAACGAGGGAGCAGATAACATTGTAAAAAGGGCAACTGATATAGAACACATTCTAGATGTCCCGTTTGGAAAAGGAGAAGGAAAAGCAATTATTAAAAAAGAGATGATGAAGAAGTGGCAGGAAAGATGGGACGGAACCAATAAAGGGCAAACATATTACAAAATACAGAAATCCATAAATGCAAAGGGTGTAGTAAAGATGAGAAACTGGAGGGAGGAAGTCAAATTAACAAGGCTAAGGTTTGATCATACAGGACTAAACAAGACTATGTTCATGATGGGGAAGACACGATCAGATGAATGCTCTGAGTGCAGGGTCACAGAGAATGCCGAACATATAATCATGCATTGTAATAAGTACATTGCAGAGAGGGAGGGACTCAAGCGAAGGATTAGGGAGGCAGGAAGGGAGTGGACTCTAGAGGGAATACTGGGGACATCTGGAGAAGGGGTAATTGGTGCTCAGAAAGCCATTGTACAGTTCTTGAAGAATACACAAATATATAACAAGATCTAGGTTGTAGTTAGTGTGTTTTGTTTTTTTTTGTTTATTTGTTTTGTTTGTTTTGCATAAATACAGTAATAGAATAGATAACACCGTGTCTGCATACTCCGATATAGTAGGTGGCGGTATGCACCTTGAAAGCTAAAGATTGCAATCCGCCATAAAATGAAAAGAAGAAGAAGAAGTGTTCGAGGCTGTGAGGAGAGGCCGTGCTGCTGTGAACATGTGCCCTTTTGTTTGATTTGTTATGAGTTAATTTTCCTCAGTTATTTGCTTGGCATTTTGTTTGGGTTTTTGTTTGTTTTTGCCTAATTTACACGTGTAATGGCGAGCACTGTAAATAAATTTACACTTTGGTGGAGCCAAGAAGTCTGCTGAGTCTGCCTACCGACCACCTTCCTTGACACTTGAGCTAAACTATCTTACAGGAGATTAAAGCGTTCAGGGCAGAATTCGAAGATTTTCGAGCTGACACATAACGGGATATTCAGAAAATAATGCAACAAACAACGGAACTTAAACAAGACGTGGAGACAATAAACGCCAGAGTGTTGGAGCTGGAGACCAGAGTGAGTGAGTTGGTGGATGACCGATTAATGCAACAAAAACAGTGAAACATCTTAAGACTCGCATCATTGAGAGGGGGGTTCGGATGGACTATATTGAGAATAAATCCAGGCAGAATAATGTATGCATCTACAACGTCGCTGAACAGAGTGAAGGTAACAGTATTAATGCTTTCATGCAGAAACTGTTTAAAGACGTTTTACAGATGGAAAGAGATCCCCAAATTACCAGAGCTCACAGAATAGGCATGCTAAAGGAAACGGGCCGTTTCATGAGACCAATCATAGTTAACCTGGTGAGCTATGATAGTAAGAGAGAAGTCCTTAAAGCAGCGTGATCAAAGAAGGAGATCCTATTCAATGGAGCACGCATTAGTTGGACCATGACTTCACGACAAGAGTGAAACAACGGCGAGCGGCATACAGAGGGGTGTGAGAACAACTATGAAAGCAACAGATCAAGTCACACATCCTGGCTCCAGCAAGACTTAAGGGCCTCTAGTTTCGCAGACTGGGTGAGGCCAGGCGGATTTTGCAAGTTTGGCACACCGTGCGCGCTACTCCTCTCTCCATCGTTTGGCCATCTGACGCTGCTGCTCTCTTCTGCAATGGCGAATTGAATAAATTCTTATTATGCCTTTGCGCGGCGCATTTGAGGGCGAGGAGAGGGGCTCATTTGATTGGTGTGATGTGAATCGGCTGTGTAAAACCCACTCCATGCCTTCTCTCCTCCCTCTTTACGACTTGAGCAGGTAGGAGGAACAGAGGTGGGAAAGAGGAGTAGCTGCGCCAGCGTGCACGGTGTGCCAAACTTGCAAAATCCGCCTGGCCATACCCAGTTGGTGAAGCGCAGGTGCGCCTCGCCCGGTCTGCGAAACTAGAGGCCTAGCTCTGCGCGGGGTTCGCCACCCTGCACTGTGCCGGGAAACTGCAGACCCTTTGGTGTTCAATGAGGATGGCTCCACAACGACTTACAGAAATGTAGAGCTAGCAAGAAAGGATTTGGAGCAGAAAGGCATCTATACCTCCGATGAAGGGACAGAGGCAGAGGGGGAAAGCGCAAGAGTGGAATAGGCCTACATCTTAACAAGAAAATAGAACAAAGAACTTTTGCCAAAGACAACAAATTAAGCTGTAAGTGATGAAAACATTATTTAATGAACTATTTCACCCATTAACTTGTCTCGCTATAGCGACATAGACTTAATATAAAAACACTGGATGCAATTGGATTGAGACAATCAACTGAATGAAACAATGTTTTTTTGTTTTCTCTTCCTCTCTCTCTCTCTCTCTCCTTCCTTATTTCTCTCTTTACTGTAATAATAGGGGGAAACTTAAATTTGGTAATGAACCCAAAGCTAGACTCGTCTAATGCTAATGCACATAGAGCAGAGAAAAATGCAAGCATTCTGAGGAAAGTATGCACAGAGATAGGTATAGTGGACATATGGAGAATGCTTCACCCACATAGGAAAGAATATACAGGTTACTCAGGGAAACATTCAGTGTACAACAGACTAGATTATTTTTTTATGTTTAAAAATTATGTATCGCATGTTAAAAGTTGTACAATTAGTTCCATAAATATATCTGACCATGCAGCGGTCTCTCTTACAATTATGCTTAAAATTACAAAAAGAAAAACAATTTGGAGATTAAACAACTCTCTCCTACAAGACAAAAAAATTGTAGAAAAAATGCAAAAAATAATAACTGAATATGTAGAAATAAATGACACTGAAAAAATAGATCCAATTACAGTATATTATGGGAAGGAGCCGAAGCAGTTATGAGGGGACATATAATTTCATATGCATCTGCAAAAAAAAGGGCCAGAGAAACACAACAGGAAAAAAATAGTGATTTGACGAACGTAATTACTATAGAGGAAATTAATCAGCAAATACAGGGACTGAAAATAGGGAAATCTCCAGGTGATGATGGGTTCACAAATGAATTTTATAAAAAATTTACCGTTCAAATAACTTCATTACTCATGAAAGCATATAATCACGCATTAGAAACAGGAAATTGGGCACAAACATGGCAATCCTCTATTATAACCTTGATCCATAAAGAAGGGACAGACACCACAAAGTGTTCCTCCTATAGACCTCTATCTCTGCTCAATACTGATTACAAAGTAATATCAGCAATATTAGCCAAAAGACTAAAAACTATAATTAGGGGCCGGGCAGCCTAAGCTGCCAGGACCCTATTGTTATCCTGCATCTTCTTCTTTCTTCTTCTTCTTCTTCCGAGGAAATCCTACTTCCCATGCGTGAAAAATCACCAAACTTTGCACAAAGGTCCAGTCCCATGCCAGATTGCCTCAGCTGCAAAAACAGGCCAATAGTCCTGATGGTGGCGCTACAGCAAGCCTCTAAAGTTCAAAATTTTGAAAAATGTAACCCCAATACTGAAGAAACTTTTGTACATTTAAACCTATTGGAAATTATGAAGTCCATCACTCTGGGAGGAGATAGGTTTAATAAGTTTTACAGTTTTTGAGAACACAGTTTTTGCTCAATTGACACCAAACTTGCTACAGAGCATCCTCAGACTGTCCTACACAAACTATCCGCACAGATTTTTGATTTATCGAAAATTGAGCCCAAAGTGCATCAAAATGTTTGACTGTAAACGGTATTGTAAACATGTACTTGCAAATTCTTGCTAAATACATTTTCAATGTTCATTAAAAAAATGACAAAATTTTGGAGTCATGGTAGATGATGTTTGGAAAATATCAGAATTTTATCTCAAAAACTGAATTTTTTTTTACAGCATTTTGAATTTCGCTCTCATGCTAACAATTGGAGTCAATGCAAAAATGGCATTTTTAAACATCAGTTTTTCACTTATGGTGCAAATAAATCATTGTTAAAAACAAATTACCAACATCTCCATGCTGTCTAGATGCAATTTGTGTATTTTCAGATTTTTGTCTTAATAGCTGAATTTTTGACAGCCGTTTGAAATCTGCCTTTACACACTAACAGCTGCTGTCTTGCACACAGGTGACTGGCTTAGTCAATTTGTAAAGCTACATGTGACATTTCTGTTTGCCAATTAGCTCAGTGAGAGAGGATGGTTCTTGGTGTTGAAGATTGTGAGTTCAAACCTCAGCTTGTGCAACATTTCCATATGAGAAATCTACCCAAACTTTTCATAAAGGTCCAGTCCCATGCCAGATGTCCTCAACTGGAAACACAAGACAATAGTCCTGATGGTGGCGCTACAGCAAGCCTCTAAATTTCAAAACTTTGAAAATTCATAACAAATCAACCATATGTGCTACAGCTTTGGAACTTTCACTTTGAAATTTGCTTTTCCATGGCATGGATGGCTACTGTCTGGCACCCTGATGCTTAGCTTAGTCAATTTGTGAAGCCACACATGAACTGTCACTTGCCAATTAGCTCAGTGAGATAGAAGACGGACCTCAGTCTCAGAAGTTGTGAGTTCAAGCCTCAACTAAGGCAGAACGGACATTCTAATGTGAAAGTCCTATGTTCAGGCATCATGCTATGAGGATTAGAGACTACCAGGGTTAATATAATTATGATCCAGGCAGTTTCAACACTATCAACACTTTTCCCTGTTTATTTGGCTTAGCTATCAGTCAATATGCAGAGTCTATCCAATAGCTACTTTTACATTTTAAAAAATGTTTTCATTTTTGTCACCACGGATAATGTTTAACTTTAAGCTAGATCAGGCCAGTTTGTTCATAATTGCTAGCAGTTAATGCTATTCTTACTTTCTTGTTCTTGAGTTTTTTCTTTCCTTTGTATATTATGAGTCTGATCACTTCAGCCACTCATCCACAATTTGAAGGGCATGCCATAATTATATGATGTAACTTCTATGTTGTGATATGCTTTGTTTTTAGTATGTGTGTGTATTACATTTTTCACATGGGTTTTTACATATACCACGCATTCAGTGTTTTATGATGAAATAGATTATGACTTCTTAAGAAAGGGACCACTGAGCTGCTGGTTTAGTACTGGGTCAGACATCAGTGTTTAACAATGTTATTGAAGCTACAGGGAACAGAATAACAAACATATTTATAAAAAGAAACATCAGTATGGGATTTAGAAAGAGTAATTTGGCTGTGCTGTTTTGAGACCAACAACAGGATACACTAGAGTTTTATTTTAATGAGAATTTAAACTACACATAGGGCCTAACATTTCAATTACAAGTGTTTTTTTTCTGCTTAGCCTAATTTTATTTTATTTGTGCAGTTTTGCTGCTGAAAAGTAATGTTGATTTCCTTTTAAAATGAAGCTGTAATGGTGCATTTACAATTTTACAAATAGGCCTATCTCTGCTATGAATCATTTGCCCTGCCCTGTGAGGCAAATTGTGATTTGTGATATTGGGCTTTATAAATAAAATTGATTGAATTGATTTCATTATTGATTAGCATGTAGCAACTCATAATGTAATAATGGCTCATAATGTAATAACGGCTCATAATGTAATAACTTAAATGTAATAAAAGTTCATAATGTAATAATCGGCTCATAATGTAATAAAATCATGAGCGCATAACGTAATAACAGCTTTGCGCATAATGTAATAATTACATTATGAGCCTTACTGGCGCCGCTCATAATGTAATAACAGCTCAAAATGTAATAATGGCTCATATTGTGAGAAAAGTGCTGCATTATCATCATTTTTACCTCTTAAAGCTGCAAATAAAGCAAATGACATGGGTTTCAGTGCATTATTAAACAAAATTTGTGAAAGCAAGAATTATTTAATATTAATTACACTCTCACATTTTATTATGTAAGGTGTATAAAGTTGAGCCACTAGGTGGCACCCATGCTAGTTATTTTGGTGACATATGGTGATCGTTTGACTCTACAAAGAGCATCTACCATATTCAATGTGCAGTTTATGATTGTATCAACACTGGGTGTGGATGCAACAGCAATAGTATCCCCACATGGTCACTATGATGAAAGTCTGCCATTGCTGATTCTAGGCCATTTTGCTGAAGGTCATGGGGACCATTATGTTAGCCCTGATGGATCAGTCAGACCATTCATTCAAAGAATTCAGGAAACAGAGAAGCAGAGTGTGCTTGTTTATAATACTGGCTCTGATGCAGTTCCTGACTCTGCCCATCCCTCTGACCCCAACAGTCATCTTCTCCTGGACTCTGACCACTCAAACCCTGACTCTGTCCATCATTGTGACTCCAACACAGTATGTCACACTGGCCCTGATGTTGTTTCTTCTGCAGGTCCTACAGTGCCAAAATGTATCTTTCATGCTGACCCTGACACTCTCTTGGTTGCTAGCCCTAACTTGCTTCTGCTTGTACTGTCATCCATTATCCAGTATTGCCTGTTGATGGATTTTACAATGCTGGGCACCTTCAACAGAGTTTCCAACTTGTTCAGAGAGCTAACCCTGCCATTCCTACCAAGAATTTATATTCTTGATACTTTGGTGGAAAGTTTTGTGACGGATGAAGACTGCTGCATAAATATTAGTGGGTTATACAGAGCAGCTGGACACAATAGTAGCCTTGCGTCGAATATCAGGGAGCTCTTCAGCCAAAATGCCAGGTGGATTACAGCCTGGATCATGATTCAACATATATCCTTCGGATGGTTCCATATTAAAGACATTTATTGGAAGAAGTAAAGTTTTTTTTTCTTTTTTTTTTTAAAATCCCATTCACTCATTAAGCCTTGATCTGAGTGAACACTGACATAGTCATTGACAAATGAAGCCCCCTGGACTTTTTGTTGGCAGCTATAATTTATGGCCATGTATTATTTATGCATATTGTTTAATTAAATTTATTTGGACTTATGTTTTTATTTGGGTGTCCTGACACGCTGTGTTTACATTTTAAGAACTTTTAGCTGGTTCATTGTTATTACATTGTTCTAAAATGCTCTTTTCATTCTTGCACAAGTTCCAGAATAAAGTAAATTGAATGAATATGTCATGCTGCTATCATGTATTTAACGTAAGTAGTAGGAAAACAATGCATGGAAGGAAAGAGTGTTTACTTATTATTGTGTCCTGCATTTATTGTAGCAACAGTAAACAAAGAAGCTAAATGAACTGCAGTCCCCCTCCTTCCCTAATCCACTCTCTTCTCCTGTCGGCTTTTGAGTTGGTTACTGTCGCGCCACCTATGTACAAATCATAGTCAAACACAGACCTCTTCCCTTAGTGCATTCTCGTTGTCAGTGTGTGCAATTTTGACCTTTAAACAATTAGGCTTCTCTCCCTGTTTACATATGTGGCCCACTGCATATTGGGGGTGGAGATATATGGCATCTAAGTTGGCCATTGCTCCACTACGTTTTGCAGAAATTGTGTGATCCTGCAGTCCCCCCACCCCCACCTCATTTGTTCTTTGTTTTTTATTTGTTTGATTTTCTTTGTATGGTTTCTGTTTTTATTTTCTTTTTCCCGTTTTTGTTTTACTTTTTTTTGTTCTGTTTTTTTTTTTTTGTGGGATTTTATTAACCTTGTTGTATTTCTTTGAATATAAATAATTTACAGAGGTATATGACTGAAAAAAGTGTATAAAAATGCAATGAAATTAGAAATATTGTTTATGCTTATGAAGAAGATGAAAGAAACATTGCAATAAAGTATGAAAAAAGTTATATGAAACTTCCCCAGGAGCACTGTTAAAAGTATTTTGGAGGAGGCACTGGCTCAGCCCAGGGGCAGTCCACCTCCTCAGGCTCAGCCAAGGCTAATGAATCAGGTGAGGGAAAAGCTGTCACCATATATATTTAATTTCTAGTCAAATTATCTCATTAAGATATACTAATATAAGATATAATCATATGACAAGGGATATGTTTTTCATCTTAGGTCCATCTCCATCCTCTGCTCCATCCACTGTGCCCACTGTCCCCTCTGTGTCTGCTGCAACCTCAGCTCTACCTGGTAAGTTAACAACAAAACAGCCTTTGTAATTGCTCAGTGTACTGCAGAACATTCTGAGATGAATATTTTTTAATATAAGACATAATCACATGAAAAGGGACATGTTTTTCATTTTGGGTCCATCTCCATCCTCTGCTCTGTGCCTACTGTCCCCTCTGTGTCTGCTGCAACCTCAGCTCTACCTGGTAAGTTAACAACAAAACAGCCTTTGTAATTGCTCAGTGTACTGCAGAACATTCTGAGATGAATAATTTTTAATATAAGACATAATCACATGAAAAGGGACATGTTTTTAGACAAATGCATATTATTTCAAAACTTCTCAAGCAATTTTCAGTTGTTCCACTGGCAGATTGTTTTCTTATTACAAGCTCTAGCTGTACTATTTTATTTAGAAAATAAGCAGCATAATTTTCAAGTGTAATTTGACATCTAACATGACTAGCTTTTGTTGGTGTTTTTGATCTTAGGTCCATCTCCATCCTTTGCTCCAGCCACTGTGCTCACTGTCCCCTGTTGCAGTTTATTTAAAACAAAAAATAATAAAGCAGATTGTGTTTACAGTAAATGATTGGTTTATTTTGTTACTTTTAGTTTGCCTAGATGACATTCGGCATCCAACTTAATACTATATCACTTTAAATATTAAGTGTAAATCAACCCCAGACTGCTCTTGTAGCTGAATTTGCTACCATTTCAGATTAAAAACCATATATGGGTAAAACATGCCGGGCTGCTCTTTGAAGTTGTATTGTAGGATGTATTGATTCTCTGTGTGGCCAATGGGGGGAGTTGCTGACCTAGCCAAATATTAATTGAAAAAGTTTTCTGCAAGTTTGCAAATCTGTTGTCTGCTTCCATGGCCTTCATCACTGTGGATTACAATCTAACTACAACAAAAAGTTCTCACATCTAGTTTTACAAGTGTATCCGTAATGACAGAGAAAAACATGAAATAAGTTATAGTAGGTGTGTGAATGATCAATAATCAGTATTATTGGCAGTAATAGAGGGCCCCAAAATCAAATTTTGATGAGGGCCCCACGGAGGCTTGGGCCGGCCCTGTTGAGCAGGTATTACAAAAAAACACAAAACCTCAGAGAAGGAGGATAAATACAGCTGCCCTATGTGAGCGATCACAGCAGTCAAACAGTCTTAAATGGGTAATAACAGGATGTCTTTGCTGGTTACTTACCTGAGGCAGCAGACTTGCATTTTGGACTCGTACCTCAGGAGGTACTAAGCATCTGACAGGTACAGGTTAGCAAGTTAGACTTTGGTAGGAACTGGTTATTAATGTATATATCCAGGGTTTTTTTAGCGTATTTTTGTGTAATTTTTAGTTCTTCACTGTTACTGTTACTAATGACCCCAGGTTGTGTTAGAACTTACTTACCCTGATAGTGGGGCAGGTTGTTACAATTAAACTCCTTGTACTTGACATTAAATAATGGATTCTGTAATATAGCTGGAGAATTTGGAAACATTTCTAATTGTAGTAGACAAATAAAGGTACATTGTGTCAAAATTTGAGAGCACAAAATTCAGCGAGTTGTAAGTGCTGAGACAAAAAGTGGTACAACCATAACCGGTCTCCCCTATACATCATGTATCCATGCTGAGCAGAGTTGAATGAGGTTTTATATGTCCACAGTGCATAAAGGAGACCATTAAAGTTGCACAGGTCAAGCTTCTCTAATTTAATATTTTTAGTTCACACATAAATTAAATAAACATCAACATAAAATGATCTTATGTTGTAGCTTATTTATTTTATTTTATTTTTATATTTTTATTTTATATACTTTATTAATCCGGCTGAGGGGAAATTCAATTTTTTCACTCTTTTGTCATTAACACACAGGTCCGAACACACACATGCACAAACAGGACCTATTATACATGCACAAAGTGGAGAGATGTCAGAGTGAGGGGGCTGCCTTGGTCAGGCACCCCCAGTGGTTTGGGAGTTCGGTGCCTTGCTCAAGGGCACCTCGGCAGTGCCCAGGACGTGAACTGGCACCTCTCCAGCCACCAGTCCACGCTCCATATTTGGTCCAGACGGGGACTTGAACAGGCGACCCAAGTTATGGTTCCCAACCCAAGTCCCTATGGACTGAGCTACTGCCGCCCTAAAACAGAGACCATTTCTCTGCCAGTTCTTTAGAACTGCTGAGTGAAGTTTAGGTATTGTTTTAATATGAAAGAACATTGCTGTATTTTAACTTGGCAACATCTTTTCATGCAGATTGTACTCCTGAACAGCTCCATCTGAGCTATTATATGCAGCCTCTCTTCTCAAAGACATAACCTGCATTAAGATGATTTTTCTATGAAGGAGAGAGATAATAAAGGAATTGTCTAACAGTCTGCAAGAAATCCAATGTGTCACTAATGCTTCCTGATCCTATTCCCTTAAGGCAATGCAGAGGGATTTATAATTCATACATAAAGATGGCGTGATTATTGTTGCAGTCTTAATCCAAATTGCAACAGGCTTTGCCCTGAACTTGTTACGTCAGCAACCCTGGCTGCAGACGAACAAAAAGCGCTGGAAGCCTCTTTCTGCTCGGAGATCCGCCGCGTCCAGCGATGCCAAAACGAAAATTTCCCTTGTCAGCCGTGTGACGCCAAGTGACACTGTCACCGCACCAACAGCTGCAGGGTGAACTGGGCTTTAGGGTTACAACGTGTTTGTTTCTCCCCCCTGCTCTCTCTCTCTCTCTCTCTCTCTCTCTCTCTCTCTCTCTCTCTCTCTCTCTCTCTCTCTGCCCTTAGTCCTGGGGTTGAGTAACTCCGTTTTGGTCCACTCTTTTTTTGCCGTGGCTTTTAGCTCTCACCACCTTCCACCATTACGTCCCAAAGCAAAACGGACTTTTTAGCGCTTGCTTCTCGGACTCTCCAGAGGAAGAGAATCGTCGCCGCTGTGGTTGGCATCGTCATGGTTTTGGCTCTCATCATCGCAATTCCGCTGCTGGTCCAAACTACCAAGACTGATGCGCACTACGAGATGATGGGCACCTGTCGGATGATCTGTGACCCATACAACCCCAAACCAAGTGCCACGGCTCTGGAGGTCATGCAGGAGTTGAGCGCCATCCCTTCTCCGACCTTTGTTCAAGGGACTAAAGGCGAGCCGGGTCGGCCGGGGAAACCCGGGCCGAGGGGTCCGCCAGGAGAACCGGGACCACCAGGTCCGAGAGGGCCGCCGGGGGATAGAGGAGATTCTGGAAAGATGGGACATCCGGGGATAGTGGGCACAGCGCGGACCGAGATCGGTGGAGAGCTCGGCTCTGCTGTCGGCGGGGCAAAGATAGCGTTTTATGTGGGTCTGAAAAACCCACATGAGGGATACGAAGTGTTAAGGTTCGACGATGTCGTCACTAACCTGGGGAACCACTATGACCCGATAACCGGCAAATTCACATGTCAAGTGCCTGGGATTTACTACTTCACTTATCATGTGCTGATGCGCGGAGGAGACGGGACAAGCATGTGGGCAGACTTGTGCAAAAACGGACAGGTAAATTTTCCTTTTCTGTATCTTCAAAACCTGTGGTATGCACGTGCGGATTTTACCCAGTTTGGCGAATAAATTTGTTGACTGCTCGCGCACTGTGGAGAACTGTGAACATACATGTCAGGGGTTTTATGATTTGAGAGCGCGCTTGCAGCTATTCGGTCGGTCCTGCAGCTGGGTGACAGCTCTCTCTCTCTCTCTCTCTCTCTCTCTCTCTCTCTCTCTCTCTCTCTCTCCATTTGCAGGTCCGAGCCAGCGCCATAGCACAGGACGCAGACCAGAACTACGACTATGCCAGCAACAGCGTCGTCCTGCATCTGGACTCAGGGGACGAGATTTATGTCAAACTGGACGGCGGCAAGGCGCACGGCGGAAACAACAACAAATACAGCACGTTTTCCGGTTTCCTTTTATTCCCGGACTAAAATGGGATAATCGCAGCACTCCATCCCAGAACTGCCATGACAGAAATAAAGCTTAGTTCAGTGTGATCAACACTGTTGATCAGACCGACGAGAGGAAGCTGCCACCGTGTTAAGATGCGCCCAGTCTCATATGCAGTCTGAAAACTTTTCTCATATCGTATGTGAGATTATATCATCCATATAATAAGCATACCACTTATTTCCATAATAATTTCACATGCTCTGCTAATTTTCTATAGAAAATAAGCAAATATCTCCACTATGGCATGTCCAGGGACCCTTCTGAAACGTGTTGTTCAGCTTTGAAACAAGTGAAATTATTCTGATAAATTCAAAGAATTATTCATAATCTCAATAATTATTGACCTCTATTGTTTTGAGACTCTGCTACAGATTAGCAACCTTCATGTGATAGATTCACAGTCGATATTTGCAGTGCAGGTGTTGTAGCGTTTTCTCTTTGTGCATTTTGTGGAGTTGAGGTTATTCATTGCCCTGGAGAGGGATCTATTGAAACTGAACTGAAAAGGCCTTGCTGACCTCCCCTTTATACAGAGGACATTGCTGTGTGACGTGATGCTATTTTTGCTTGAAAGTGTGTGTCACAAAGATATATATATATACAGTCTATACATATGTATGCAGTTATGTATGTATTTATTCAAAAAGAAATTAAATTAGTGAAGCACATCAGTCATAGCTTACCATTATCTGTCCATCCAGTGTTGCAAAAATGTTTCTATGTCTTTGTATTCCAGTATAAACATTGGTCAGTAATTTAAATAAATGATTATGTTTTCTAAGTTGGTGTGGGAGTTGGCTGTCAGTAAGACCACTAAGGTGTCGTCAGAGTGGAACTGAGGCCAAATGTTTTACGTGATCAGAAGAAATCTGATTTGACAGCAGGATTACAGACAGAAGATTTTTACAGCAGGCCCTCAGGCAAATCATACTGTGCAAAATTTTATTTCACAGCTTTTTTACTTATGCCAGTCTAGTAATCAGCTGGTTTTGGTGTTGCATCTGTATTCTTGTCTCCTGATCTCAGTGTGTGAATGAATGTGCGTGACAAAGAGTGGGGAAATGAAATGTAGTTTATATACTTCAGGACTGCACTTACATAAAGTTTTGAAGTATTTGTACTTAACCTGAATATTTAAATTGTATGCTACTTTATACTTCTACTGGATTACATTTCACTGATAATTATTATAATTTTACTCCACTACATTTACTTTAGTTTTACATTAAAATGATAAAGTAGAACACATTGTTTAAGATTAAACTGACAGTTCCAACCTCTCCGGCTTGTGACTGCTGACAGAAAGCCATGTCTACTTGGGGCCATGTCATGTTCAGATTTCTGAGTCATTAGCAGTTCCACCAAAAGTAATTTCCCTTTTGAACTTCACAGACTTACAAGGACTACAAATTGGTAACAGATTTTTTTCTTCTACTATTCATTATCTCACAACTTTTGTATTTGTCTTAAGGGGTCCGAGTCCTAGCATGGGAAAACATGAATCAAAAGTAGTTAAAATTAGCTCCACCTTTAGCGGCTACAACACTAAAATGTTCTCTACACATTGATGCATCACTATTACAGTAACGTATCAAAATATCATATATAATTAGAAATCAGTAACAGAGGACATTTTACTGCATAAACAGTGGGTAGGCCTACTTTTATTTTTGATGCTTTAACATCATTTTGCTTATAATATTTCTGTACATTTACTTTAATGGTAGTTTGAATGCAGGTCTTTTACTAAATGTCCACTGTTGTCCTGTTTACAGCAATGTAAACATTATTATGTTCACGTTGTTGTAATTTTGCTTCAGTGCAACCATCAGAAATGGTGAATACCTCTTTCACCACTGGACACAAAGACAGAGAGAGACTGGGGAAAGGAGAGTTAATTGAGTGAAAGAGAGTTTGTCTTCATGTGTGTCAAGCCAATATGCGTGTGTGTGTGTGTGTGTGTGTGTGTGTGTGTGTGTGCGTGTGTGTGTGTACGTGCACATGTGTGTGTGTGACACACAGATAGATGGCCCTATCCTGGCCACACAGTTCTGCATGCATATCTTGTGTTGGACAGTGATCCATTCCTGCTCTGATAAATGTTGAGATGAAGTTAGTCTCAGTGCCTCATGCTTAATAAGTGTCCCGTTAATTAAGTCAACAGCTCAGCATGTCATACTGGACTTGGTGACTGCAGGACATTTTGTTAAGGCATAAAATGTCACATCCAGCAGGTAAAGATGGTACCCCCAGTCCGTGGGCCCCACTGCAGGCTTCATGTTTGTGCCTGCCTGCAAGGGTTAATCTTATTTAACATTTTAATATCAGCTTCCCTTTTCGCCTGTCGTGTACTGCTCTGGTGAGGAGTGCTGACACTACAAATGTCATTATTACTTGGACTCCCGTCCAAGTTTTTTTTTTTTTTTCTGAGCAAGGCTTTTTTTTTAAATGAGTCTGCTAATGTAATTCAATATGTAATGTAAATGTTTTATACACTATGATTTTTTTGACACTCAGTGCCCTCATATCCCCACACATTCTCTCAGCATTCACAGTAGTTTTGAATCCAAACTGTGAGATGATGTGAGGTGTGTAATAAGACCTAAGGTAGTAAAGTATTATAGTATTTCCTACAAAAATTAGTTCGAGTGAAGGAAAAAAAAGATTTCTTTTTCTTTTCTGGTTTTTTTTTTTTGCTTTTGTTTTTTTGTTTGGTGGTTGGGATTTAAAGTTTTAATGTGTACCTAAAATAAACTGTCCACATGGACCACATTAGACTGTTGTGTACAAACCAGATACAGATAGTACAGTGGTTTGTACAGTGTGCACCATCAGGGGGAACTTGTGAAAAGCTTACACTGTTGCATTGCAGCAGCAGACTTCAGAACCATGGACAGAGGACACTCCTGATACTTTTAAGTATCTTTTGGAGCCCAGACTTCTCAATGTCAGTGTCTTGTGCAGCAAAGAATTTTCAGCCATGACTTAAATAGATCCTGTCTGTAAAGCCACAAGGTTGCTGCAGGGTGTGGAATATAAAAGACGATATCTCAGGATCAGCTGCATCAATTTTGATATTAACGGAACAGTGTTACAGGCAGTGGGTGATTTGAGGGGGCACTAAGGGGGGTTGCCATCTCCCTTGTTAGCAAAATAACCAAAATGCATCCTCCTTTTTAACCTGCCATCCCTCTCCATCCAGGTCTGGACCCAGACACTGTTCGAAAGAGGAGATTCTTAGTTTTCTAATAATATCAGTATTGTTTCTGTACACAATATGTCACATTACATGACTGTCACCATATCATACTTTTGAGAGAAAGGCCCTCAAAGTTTGCAGTATGGTGGCGGCAAAGATACATGACAGAGCCCTCTGGCCCTCTGAAGTGGGAGCACATGCTGTCCCGTCTGATTATCTCGGGAGAACTGTGGTCCGTTTGGTAAACAGCATTAGCATACACAGTTACCAGTGAACTTCACATGACAATATTCACAACTTGGATTGATTTTTAGGGATAATGACGATGACAGATGATCAATCTTATAAGAGGGCATCTTACCCCATTACTTGGGGCACTCTGCACCCTGCCTGGGGCAAGAAGCCCCCAAGCTACAAAACGAGCTGTCTAACTAAATAAACAAAGTAAAATCCAACCCTGACACATTAATAGATTATTTAGAGGCCATTTAGCCTTTTTTTTTTTTTTTCTTTTTTTTCTTTTTAAAGATATTTTTTAGGGCATTTTTTGCCTTTAATGGACAGGACAGTGAAGCGTGAAGGGGGGGAGAGAGAGAGAGGGAGAAACATGCAGCAAAGGGCCACAGGCTGGACTCAAACCCGGGCCTCTGCAGCAACAGCGTTGTATATGGGGTGCCTGCTCTACCACTAAGCCACCGACGCCCCCATTTAGCCTTTTCCTCAGGTTAATTTTATTTCAGGATGTTTTCCTCCAACATGCTTGTTAAAAATGCTGGCTAATTTTAGATGACAAGCAATGGTAATGGCTGCTAGCTATCCAGGTACACTAGCAAGCTGTTAAAACTACAACACCATACTACTACTACTACATGAAGATATGACCTCTGTAAAGTCACATATGATTATATACTAGATAATCAACCCAAAAACATTTTTAAGGCAAGATGTCACTGGAAGTTTTCACCCTCTTCATAGGGGAGCTTCTTGTCCCAAAGAGTCTAACTTTACATTTTAACTTTATTTATATAAGCTTTTTTATGTACAACTTAATATAAATGCATAAATCACAATCTCAATTTTCCAGTGACAAAAAAAGTTAAAAAAGTTTAGTCTAAAACAGTTCTGGTGAAATAAATCTCAAGAATGAAGCATCAGATGAAATGTCACCACTCACTAGAGAGAGAAATTATAGCTAAAGAAAAAGAAAAGTGCATCAACTATTTGCAAGAATCCAAATGCTCAGAGGCGGTCCTGGCTAGTTTTACGCCCTGGGTGAACCATCCCTCAGGTACTACTGGGCAGTCTCTGTCGCTGGTAAGCCGTTATCTTGCGCCGCAGAGCACTATGAGCCTCCACCGTATTCCTTTCTGTGACCCCAGTTCAATCCACAACCGTCAGGATTCGCCTTTCTTTTCTGCTGCTGGTTGAAACGTGATAATAGGGGCGCCCCAGCACCCACTCCACTAACTTGATGTGGAAATGAGCTGTAGTCTAGAAAACTGGCGAGTTTTTTAAAAACATTTTTTAGGGCGTTCGTGCGCCCTCACATTGATTGCGCCCTGGGCGGTCGCCCACATTGCCCATAGCAAAAACCGTCCCTGCAAATGCTATTTGGCACTAAACAGACAGTACACAATGGTGGCAAACTATCTGAAACTCAGAAACTGAGAAAGACACTGCTGACTATGTACAGACTCAGTGATCACAGCCTGGCCATAGAGACTGGCAGACACAGACAGACCTGGCTGCCTGGAGAAGACAGGCTCTGTCAGCTCTGTCCACAGAGACAGATGGGGACAGAGCAACATTTCCTGCTACAATGTAGCACATAGGAAAACATCAGAACAAAGTTCTTTACAAAAAGTAAATGTCAACTTTAAGATTTTGAAACACTCTCTGACCAGACTAAAATGCAACATCTACTTGGAGAAAATACTGTAAGCGCCATAGATGCAGTACGATATGTCAGCACATGTGACAGACCAAGAGACAACCAACACAACACTTCATCTTATCACAGATCACATTCTGCCTTGTTATTTACTCCTTCACTTTGTGAGTTTTTTCCTTTAAAATGTATGCCTATGATTTTGTATTAATACATTATTGTTAATTGTTTTTACTAATAATTTAATTATATATTATATTCCATTGTAGTTAATTGAATTCACTGTCAGACATCTATGCCACCAGGTGCAGGAGGAAGGCCCTCTGCTTCATGAAGGACTCCACCCACCCTGCCAATGGACTGTTTGCCCCCTCCCCTCAGGAAGAAGGCTGCGCAGCATAAAGGCAAGAACCACCCGGCTGAAAAACAGCTTCTTTCCAGAAGCTGTGAGACTCTTAAATTCTTGAACTTCTAATGCTGCTGGTTTTAAATGCTGCTGGTCCTTTTTTTATATTTTGTTTACTTTTTTTGTTTTTTTGTTTGTTATGTTTTAAATTTACTTTCTTTCAACTATGCACTTAATGGGCATGTGCAATTATGGTGCTACATCTTCACACTACCTCTACACACTCATTTATGTTTTTATTTATTTATATCTATTGCAATGTTATTTTTAGTGCCTTAGTTTTTATTTATTTTTTCTCTACTCTAGAGTTTTACTGTTTCTTTTATCTTTGTTTCCCTCACCAGGACCTGAGTACAATTTTCGTTGCATTCATGTACCAACATGTTCCGATAATGACAATAAACTTCCTTGAATCCTTGAGTCCTTGTTTTAAATTTTAATTTTGCTGTTGCAAAACATATGATTTGCCATGCCAACAAAGCTTTGTTAACTGAAAGAGAGAGAGACAAAAAAAAAAGCATCATGTAAACTTAGCAAAGGAAGTGCAAGTATATTATGACAGTTATGGGTCAGATAATTTAAAGGGAATGAAAGGTGTATGGGTGTATGTGGTGTGGGGGAGCAGAAATTGAATACAGCACCGGGAAATGGAGTTACGTAACACAGCGTGGTCAACAGAATGTGGTCACATTCTCCTTTAGGCAATCTGGTTCATATTTGTGGGAGGAAGATTTAAGGTTTTTAATGTGAATCAAAATAATTTTATCCAATAAACTTTATTCATTGGCCTACAGGGAAAACAATCCTTACATGCTTTCCTTCCTCCAACAAAGAACAAAGTGTCAACAAAGAAATATTCATTCCATTGCAATTCAACCAAAATATCATTAATTTTTTTATACTGAAAAATTAAAGAATCCATTGTGAGTGTACCTAAGGTCTTAGTTTTTTTCTGTAAAAGAACCTGCAACAATTTATCTACTGTAAAAGTAACTGGAGAAATACAGCTACATCCTACAATTTTATCCTAGAAATAATTATTAATAACATTTAATTACATGTTATAATAATGTATTATAATATATAATTATACACGTATTGTAATATATTATAATTTAGTTGTAGATATTCCTTGACATGTTGACATGTCCCCTGTCATGATGGCTGCCTTAGATGAGTGTATTTTGCCCACACTCCTCCTCTGTCCCTGCCTCCAGCCACTTGGATGCAAGTTTTTTTTTAAAGGGCTTTTTAAAACATGGGAATGCATGCTAAAAATAGGTGACAGACTTCCTTTCCATTGCCAGCAGAAAAAGCTGTGTTGATGCTGCAGATGAGTACACCTTTCTGTGTGTGCAACAGTTAAGCCAGAATTTGAGTTTGCCAGAAAGTTGAGTTAATCAATGAATTCATTGTCTCCGGTCCTTTAACCAAAAAGGGTAATGATGAGATGTAGAGTAGGCTTTATGGAGGAGCAGGATTCTTTACATTTTTTTTCTACAGAAAAATTGATGAGATTACATACAAAATTAGTTCCTCAGAATCAGTAGTGCAATATTCGTGCTGAATCTTACCTCTGTTCTCACAAATCTTTTGACTATCTATCTTGAATCTTTGTCTCAGCTGGTGTTAGCTTCTAAACCTGCTAAACATTTTATAGATCTCTGGCCATCTCTGTGACCTACCGTACTGAGTATGGTTAATGTGTCACTTACTACTGGCCCTATCCCCACTAGCCACTTAAGACTACTGTGATAAACCTTTGCCTGAGAAACCACACCTTGATCGAGGGTCTTTAAATATTTATGGACCAGTATATAATTTAACATTCTTTTCAAAACACTAGAAACAGTTTTGTTTTAGCAACTTTAGTCACACATATTTACCAGTAATTTTTTTAACCATTCTGATCTGTTTTCAGAGCCTGTCTGAAAACCTAAGCATGTGCACTGTAACTGCACATGCTTAGGTGGCAAATAACGTTCTGCTTTCTATGGATTCAGATTTCACCTCAGTGCTTCTATTACTGGATCAGAGTGCATGATGATGAATGATGGTGTCTCTGGCCTATCTCGCGGATGATTAAAGTCTTTCCTATATGAAAGAACAGTGTGTTACCCATAATAATACTACATCAATATTTTCTGATGCAAAGTACCTCAGAGCTCTGTTCTTGACCCTCTTTCCTCTTAATTTCTACTGCTATGCTGATGGTACTTATGTGTATCTGGCTGTATGAGCCTGTAAAGGCAGATGATCAAAGAAAGAAGAAGATATACGTTTTTAATCCCTGAGGGGAAATTCCATTTTTTCACTCTGTTGTCACATACACACAAGCCCAAGATATACACACATGCACAAACAGGACCTATACATGCATTAAAGGGTGTGATGTCATGACAGTTGGAAGTTCTGTGCCTTGCTCAAGGGCACCTCGGCAGTGCCCAGGAGGTGAGCTGGCACTTCAGCTACGCTCCATATTTGGTCCAGATGGGGACTTGAGCCAGTGACCCCCCGGTTCCCAAGTCAGGTCCCCATGGACTGAGCCACTGCTGCCCCATCATTCCCAAATTATTAGAGCATCAGGCTGAAAAAATGGATTTCTTGAATTTCCTGCTTCTAAATTCTAAGAGAAAAAATGGCCCTGTTCAGTATAGACACCAGTTTTGATCATGGAACAGTAACTCTGGACCAGTATATGGTTTCTCAAAATTTGATGCGTTATGTTCGATTCCACCCTCCATTTTTAACAGCACATAAAAGTAATAACCAAGATGGCCTTTTTTCACCTACACCATATTGCTAAAATTAGGTCTTCTCTGTCTTTGGCTGATGCAGAGACCCTATACTATATACCTTTGTTTCATTGAGACTTGATTATTGTAGTGTTTTGTTGTCAGGCCTGCAGCATGCTGGTACAAAAAGTCTTCAAATGACTTTGAATGCTGCAGCTAGAATTCTAATCAAAACCTGATAATTCTACCATATTACATCAATTTTAGCTTCTCTTCATTGGCTCTCTGTCAGATCAGACTTTAATGTGTTTCTGATGACTTACTCAATTGAAAATGGGTACAGTACGATACCTGTCTGATCTTCTTAAACCTTATATTCTATCCCATGCTCTCCGATCTCAAAATACAGGGCTACTGTCTGTCCCCCATGTTTAAAAGAAATCAGCAGGCTGCAAGGCAACCCTGTCATGCCCACTTCCTCTAAAATAACCTCCCTGCTGATATCAGACACTTTGACCCTTTGAGGCCTTTAAATCAAAACCTAAATCACCTTAACTTTCAGTTGGCTGCTTATTCTTCAGGCTTGTACCTGTTACAGTTACCCATCTTGTGGGTCATTCTCCGTCTCAAAGAATGATTTAGGCTTGTACTACAGTCCATGTTTGTCAACTGCCAATGAGAATACTGAACATTTTCTTAAAGCCACTGCATCTCTCTATCTCTATGTGTACTTACAGTCAGGTCCATAATTATTTGGACAATGATACAGTTGTCATCATTTTGGCTCTGTACACCACCACAATGGGTTTTAAATGAAACAATGAATACCTGCTTAAAGTGCAGACTCTCAGCTTTCATTTAAGGCTTTTTTCAAAAATGTAGTATGAACCGTGTAGGAATTACAACCATTTCTTCACACAGTCCCCCAACTTTAAGGGCTCATAAGTATTTGGACAAACTAACATAATCATCAATTAAACAGTCAGTTTTAATACTTGGTTGCAAATCCTTTACAGTCAATGACTGCCTGAAGTGTTGGACACATAGGCATCATCAGATGCTGGGTTTCTTCCCTGGTGATGCTCTGCCAGCCCTTTACTGTAGCTGTCTGCACTTCCTGCTTGTGTTTTGGGTGTTTTGCCCTCAGTTTTGGCTTCAGCAAGAGAAACGCATGCTCAATTGGATTCAGGTCAGATGATATGACTTGGCCATTGCAGAACATTCCACTTCTTTGTCTTAAAAATGTCTTTGGTTGCTTTTGCAGTATGCTTCAGGTCATTGTCCAACTGCACTGTGAAGCATCGTCCAATGAGTTTTGAAGCATTTGGTTGAATCTGAGCAGATAATGGTGCCCCAAACACTTCAGCTTTCATCCTGATGCTCTTGTCAGCAGTCACATCATCAATAAATACAAGAGAACCAGTTCCACTGGCAGCCATACATGGCCATGACATAACAGTACCTCCACCATGCTTCACTGATGAGGTGGTGTGCTTTGGATCATGAGCAGTTCCTTCCCTTCTTCCTTCTCTTGTCTTCCCATCATTCTGGTAGTTGATCTTTGTTTTATCTGTCCATAGTATGCTGTTCCACAACTATACAGGCTTTTTAGATGGTTTTTGACAAACTCTAATCTGGCCTTCCATTTTTAAGGCTAACCAATGGTTTGCATCTTGTGATAAACAATCTGTATTTATTCTAGTGAAGTCTTGTCTTGCTTACAAGAGCATCAGGATGAAAGCTGAAGTGTTTGGGGCACCATTATCTGCTCAGATTCAACTAAATGCTTCAAAACTCATTGGACGATGCTTCACAGTGCAGTTGGACAATGACCTGAAGCATATTGCAAAAGCAACCAAAGTCATTTTTAAGGCAAAGAAGTGGAATGTTCTGCAATGGCCAAGTCATATCATCTGACCTGAATCCAACTGAGCATGCGTTTCTCTTGCTGAAGCCAAAACTGAGGGCAAAACACCCAAAACACAAGCAGGAAGTGCAGACGGCTGCAGTAAAGGGCTGGCAGAGCATCACCAGGGAAGAAACCCAGCATCTGATGATGCCTATGTGTCCAACACTTCAGGCAGTCATTGACTGCAAAGGATTTGCAACCAAGTATTAAAACTGACAGTTTAATTGATGATTATGTTAGTTTGTCCAAATACTTATGAGCCCTTAAAGTCGGGGGACTGTGTGAGGAAATGGTTGTAATTCCTACACGGTTCATACTACATTTTTGAAAGAAGCCTTAAATGAAAGCTGAGAGTATGCACTTTAAGCAGGTATTCATTGTTTCATTTAAAACCCATTGTGGTGGTGTACAGAGCCAAAATGACGACAACTGTATCATTGTCCAAATAATTATGGACCTGACTGTATGTACTGTCTCTCCCTTCCTCTTCACCCTCTACACCACGGACTTCAGCTATTGCACTGAGACCTGCCATCTTCAGAAGTTTTCTGATGACTCTGCTATAGTTGGATGTATCACCAAAGGTGATGAGGATGAGTACAGGGCTGTTGTGGATAACTTTGTCACATGGTGTGAGCAGAACCATCTGCAGCTCAACGTGGCAAAGACAAAGGAACTGGCTGTGGATCTGAGGAGTACCAAGACACCGGTGACCCCTGTTTCCATCCAGGGGGTCAGTGTGGACATTGTACCTATAAGTACCTGGGGGTACACATTGACAATAAACTGAACTGGGCTAAGAACACTAACGCTCTCTACAGGAAGGGCCAGAGCCGTCTCTATTTTCTGAGGCGACTGAGGTCCTTCAACATCTGCCGGACTATGCTCAGGATTTTCTATGAGTCTGTGGTGGCCAGTGCTATCCTCTATGCTGTTGTGTGCTGGGGCAGCAGGCTGAGGGTGGCGGACGCCAACAGACTCAACAAACTGATCCGCAAGGCCAGTGACGTTGTGGGAACGGAGTGTGACTCTCTGATGGTGGTGTCAGAGAGGAGGATGCTGTCTAAGCTATGAACTATCTTGGACAATGTCTCACACCCACTCCACCATGTGCTGGTCAGGCACAAGAGTACTTTCAGTGAGAGACTCATACCACCAAGATGTACCACTGAGCGCCACAGGAAATCGTTCCTGCCTGTGGCCATCAAACTGTACAACTCCTCCCTCTGAGTGGCCCTGAGACTTTTTCACACACTGCAATAACTTAATTTAACTTGTGCAATAACCCCATTCACCCTGACTGTATATATTCTGCTTGTGTAAATAATCTTGTTTAGGTTACAATGTACAGTACAGGCCAAAAGTTTGGACACACCTTCTCATTCAATGCGTTTTCTTTATTTTCATGACTATTTACATTGTAGATTCTCACTGAAGGCATCAAAACTATGAATGAACACATGTGGAGTTATGTACTTAACAAAAAAAGGTGAAATAACTGAAAACATGTTTTATATTCTAGTTTCTTCAAAATAGCCACCCTTTGCTCTGATTACTGCTTTGCACACTCTTGGCATTCTCTCCATGAGCTTCAAGAGGTAGTCACCTGAAATGGTTTTCCAACAGTCTTGAAGGAGTTCCCAGAGGTGTTTAGCACTTGTTGGCCCCTTTGCCTTCACTCTGCAGTCCAACTCACCCCAAACCATCTCGATTGGGTTCAGGTCCGGTGACTGTGGAGGCCAGGTCATCTGCCGCAGCACTCCATCACTCTCCTTCTTGGTCAAATAGCCCTTACACAGCCTGGAGGTGTGTTTGGGGTCATTGTCCTGTTGAAAAATAAATGATCATCCAACTAAATGCAAACCGGATGGGATGGCATGTCACTGCAGGATGCTGTGGTAGCCATGCTGGTTCAGTGCGCCTTCAATTTTGAATAAATCCCCAATTGTGTCACCAGCAAAACACCCCCCCCCCCCCCCCCCCACACCTCCTCCTCCATGCTTCACAGTGGGAACCAGGCATGTGGAATCCATCCGTTCACCTTTTCTGTGTCTCACAAAGACACGGCGGTTGGAACCAAAGATCTCAAATTTGGACTCATCAGACCAAAGCACAGATTTCCACTGGTCTAATGTCCATTCCTTGTGTTTCTTGGCCCAAACAAATCTCTTCTGCTTGTTGCCTCTCCTTAGCAGTGGTTTCCTAGCAGCTATTTGACCATGAAGGCCTGATTCGCGCAGTCTCCTCTTAACAGTTGTTCTAGAGATGGGTCTGCTGCTAGAACTCTGTGTGGCATTCATCTGGTCTGTGATCTGAGCTGCTGTTAACTTGCGATTTCTGAGGCTGGTGACTCGGATGAACTTATCCTCAGAAGCAGAGGTGACTCTTGGTCTTCCTTTCCTGGGTCGGTCCTCGTGTGCCAGTTTCATTGTAGCGCTTGATGGTTTTTGCGACTCCACTTGGGGACACATTTAAAGTTTTTGCAATTTTCCGGACTGACTGACCTTCATTTCTTAAAGTAATGATGGCCACTCGTTTTTCTTTAGTTAGCTGATTGGTTCTTGCCATAATATGAATTTTAACAGTTGTCCAATAGGGCTGTCGGCTGTGTATTAACCTGACTTCTGCACAACACAACTGATGGTCCCAACCCCATTGATAAAGCAAGAAATTCCACTAATTAACCCTGATAAGGCACACCTGTGAAGTGGAAACCATTTCAGGTGACTACCTCTTGAAGCTCATGGAGAGAATGCCAAGAGTGTGCAAAGCAGTAATCAGAGCAAAGGGTGGCTATTTTGAAGAAACTAGAATATAAAACATGTTTTCAGTTATTTCACCTTTTTTTGTTAAGTACATAACTCCACATGTGTTCATTCATAGTTTTGATGCCTTCAGTGAGAATCTACAATGTAAATAGTCATGAAAATAAAGAAAACGCGTTGAATGAGAAGGTGTGTCCAAACTTTTGGCCTGTACTGTATATATATATATATATATATATATAGATTTACTTTTTATTTTTGTTAATTCCTGTTTATTTTAACTATATATTTGTAAATACTCTTGTTAAATTTATAACATTATATATATATAACATTATATATATATATATATATATATATATATATATATATATATATATATATATATATATATACAGTACAGGCCAAAAGTTTGGACACACCTTCTCATTCAATGCGTTTTCTTTATTTTCATGACTATTTACATTGTAGATTCTCACTGAAGGCATCAAAACTATGAATGAACACATGTGGAGTTATGTACTTAACAAAAAAAAAAGGTGAAATAACTGAAAACATGTTCTATATTCTAGTTTCTTCAAAATAGCCACCCTTTGCTCTGATTACTGCTTTGCACACTCTTGGCATTCTCTCCATGAGCTTCAAGAGGTAGTCACCTGAAATGGTTTCCACTTCACAGGTGTGCCTTATCAGGGTGAATTAGTGGAATTTCTTGCTTTATCAATGGGGTTGGGACCATCAGTTGTGTTGTGCAGAAGTCAGGTTAATACACAGCCGACAGCCCTATTGGACAACTGTTAAAATTCATATTATGGCAAGAACCAATCAGCTAACTAAAGAAAAACGAGTGGCCATCATTACTTTAAGAAATGAAGGTCAGTCAGTCCGGAAAATTGCAAAAACTTGTGTCCCCAAGTGGAGTCGCAAAAACCATCAAGCGCTACAACGAAACTGGCACACATGAGGACCGACCCAGGAAAGGAAGACCAAGAGTCACCTCTGCTTCTGAGGAGAAGTTCATCCGAGTCACCAGCCTCAGAAATCGCAAGTTAACAGCAGCTCAGATCAGAGACCAGATGAATGCCACACAGAGTTCTAGCAGCAGACCCATCTCTAGAACAACTGTTAAGAGGAGACTGCGCGAATCAGGCCTTCATGGTCAAATAACTGCTAGGAAACCACTGCTAAGGAGAGGCAACAAGCAGAAGAGATTTGTTTGGGCCAAGAAACACAAGGAATGGACATTAGACCAGTGGAAATCTGTGCTTTGGTCTGATGAGTCCAAATTTGAGATCTTTGGTTCCAACCGCCGTGTCTTTGTGAGACGCAGAAAAGGTGAACGGATGGATTCCACATGCCTGGTTCCCACTGTGAAGCATGGAGGAGGAGGTGTGATGGTGTGGGGGTGTTTTGCTGGTGACACTGTTGGGGATTTATTCAAAATTGAAGGCACACTGAACCAGCATGGCTACCACAGCATCCTGCAGCGACATGCCATCCCATCCGGTTTGCGTTTAGTTGGACGATCATTTATTTTTCAACAGGACAATGACCCCAAACACACCTCCAGGCTGTGTAAGGGCTATTTGACCAAGAAGGAGAGTGATGGAGTGCTGCGGCAGATGACCTGGCCTCCACAGTCACCGGACCTGAACCCAATTGAGATGGTTTGGGGTGAGCTGGACCGCAGAGTGAAGGCAAAGGGGCCAACAAGTGCTAAACACCTCTGGGAACTCCTTCAAGACTGTTGGAAAACCATTTCAGGTGACTACCTCTTGAAGCTCATGGAGAGAATGCCAAGAGTGTGCAAAGCAGTAATCAGAGCAAAGGGTGGCTATTTTGAAGAAACTAGAATATAAAACATGTTTTCAGTTATTTCACCTTTTTTTTTACAGTACATAACTCCACATGTGTTCATTCATAGTTTTGATGCCTTCAGTGAGAATCTACAATGTAAATAGTCATGAAAATAAAGAAAACGCATTGAATGAGAAGGTGTGTCCAAACTTTTGGCCTGTACTGTATATATATTTCATTATATTTAATTATATATATATATATATATATATATATATATATTTCTTATATTTTCACGTATCTTTCCTCTCTTGCAAAGAGCACCTGTAACGCAAATAATTTCCCCTCGGGGATCAATAAAGTATTTCTGATTCTGATTCTGATTAAACTTATATGTTTACAATCTATCAATAATTTGGTCATACTGATTGTCTATACTATAATTTCAGTATGTTTGTTCTTCTGTGTACACGACATCTATTGCATGTCTGTCCTTCCTGCGAGAGGGATGACTCCTTATTTCATCTTTTTGAGGTTTCTTCTGTCTTTCCCTGTTAATTTTTATCTTTTTTGGTGAGTTTTTTTCATCTAAAGTGAGGGCCAGAGGCTGGAGGGTGCCATGTGCTGCAAAGATTGCAAAGCCACTTTGCAGGCAAATTTGTTAATTGTGATATTAAAATGACTTGAACTTTCTGCCAAAAAAACCAAACAAAAAAAATTTCCTACCTTAGTTGAGCCTTTCTGATTGTGCTTTTGAGATTTTTGGGCATATAGACAAACAAAGAGTAAAGATGATGCAGTGAAATCAATCCGTCCATCCATCCATCCATCCATCCATCCATCCAGCCATCGATTTTCTATTGCTTATCTTGGTCCAGGCTTCATTGGTATCAGGCTGAGCATAGTAGCCTAGCTCGTTGAGATTCCCCGTCCATTCCAATAATGTGTTTAAACTGTGTTTAAAGTGAACATAAGATATTTTATTACTTATACATGTCAAAAATTCATATGAAAGATTAACATCTTTTTTAAAAAATATCTGCCCATTGGAATGGATGGTGGATCTGATTGTCACCGGAGAATAAATAGAGAAATACAGTTTAAGTAGGTAAATACTGTTTAGATTTAATATTCTAACAATACAATTATGTCCACAGAATATTCATCTCAGGAGGTTTTCAACATACTGTTTTCTAGACAAAATTCAGGATATTTTATGTTGTGATGACAAATACAATACAAAATATATAAGCAATGTGTTTTAAAGCATCACTTTATTCACTGATATGAGTTAACTATATTTAGAAATAAATAATCTGATGTTTTTTGTTTAAAAAAACATCTGTTAAGATGTGTTTTCTGCGTTCAGATTTTTTATTTATTGGAATGGTCAGAAAAACAAAATAATAATTAAGTACCCTATTTTTTTCTTTTGCTAATTTCTGAGCATTGGAGTGCATTTAGAACAGAAATTCACCATTAAAATATTTTTTTGTCTTAGGAACATAGAAATTAGGTTTATGTACAACTAATTCAATAGGGTAACAAATTTAATTTGTTTTTCTGTGATATCCCCTCACAGCAGCTTATGATCTTAAAGGAAAACATGATGGACCTTTAGACAGGACTTAGAGAGTGAACCCCAGTCTCTGGTGTTAAAATCCTGCACTTTTGCAGCTTTCTCACAAAACATATTTGGGCAAACAAATTAGTAGTTTAAATGTAATTTAATGTGGCAGCTCCCATCCCTTATATCCAGAGTTTCAGATCTTTCCTTCTGGTTCATGTCCTACCCATTAGTCAAAACTTACAGGTATAAAAATACTCTTTATTAAGCTCAGCTCTCTTAAGAATGGGTGACATGTTACATATGGGCCACTATAGAGGCCCTACAAGCAGATTTTCTCAATCAGTTTATTACTGTAATGTGATCAGATTTTTCATGAACACATAATTTCTACTAAACTTTGAACCGTTTGGGGTATTTCACATGAATTTAGTGCTGTGATGTCACACACAAGTCATATCTGACCTGGTGCAGGACTCTGCTCTGACCTCCTTGTGGATGTCCTAACTCTCACCCTGCCCTCGTGGATTAGTTCAGCCACCCTGTTGATCAAAGTTCATGTTGGTTGTTTGTATCCATGATCTCATTCTTTCAGTATACTCAGAGCTCACAACCATAGGTGAAGCCTGGAATCTGGTAAATAGAGAGCTTCAGTCTTGGCCAGATTATTCCTTGATATTTTAACCCACAGCTACAGAAACTGTTTGTTTCTGTATGATGCAAGTTTGTCAGATTTTTTGGTGACACAGTGCACCCTCAAAGAATCAGCCCGTCCTTTTTGCCTTTGTTTGTTGATTTATTGAAAACTTTACAACAGGGCAAACATTGGACTAGCTGCAGACATAAATATAGAAAACCAGACTAGGAAAAACAAACAAGACTAGATTTAATATGATAAATGTTACCCCTTTAAAAGGCACTTCACTTTGTGACTGAAGTGCCTTTTAACTGGGTGACATTTCACAGAACATACATATCAAAGCTCTGAATCAAAGGTAAAGCCTCTGTGAGCCATTGAGGCAGAAATCTCTATCTCTGTCGGCAGCTGTCAGACTTCATCAGACCTGCTCGTTTACTGTCACCTCTTCTCCATCCCACAATACTCTCATCTAAATAAAAGGCAACAGGTTTTTATGGCACAACACAAAAAATGTGCCAACGGTGGGACACCTCAGTGGCTGGGATAAAACACTCCATTTGTTGCTTTCCTGCCTCTCTCATTTAGCTTGCTCTCAGAGGGGCTCCAGGCAGGCAGGTGCATGCTTTATGTGTCTGATTGACACCTGAACCAGGGGTCTGACACAGATGCTAGATTCCCTCTGCACCAGCACTAATAAAACAACAACACGCTCTGTGTCACTTCCAGAAACAAACAGTGGCGCTGGACAGAGCTGCTGGCGAGCTCTGGGCATCGAACACTAACTTTTTCTGACAAGAGGCAACAGTTTAAAATAGGTTTGTCTCTCAGAGAGCAAATAGAGGGACTATAAGGCGCAAAGAGCACTTAGGGGAAACATTTCACTACAAAGAAATCCAATATGTTCTGAGAGAAAGGGAAAAGACTCGGATTACTACAGGAATATTGTGGGTTTTATTTTTATTTTTGTCTCTCTGAATTTCTTCAAGGAGGAGGGCCAGGATAAGGGGGGCATGCTAATCAGCAGCAGCATACAGACCTAGCCAGTTTGCTCAGTGTCACTGAGATGACTAACCAATGAGTTACTGGAGTGACCCTCCTGCCCCATTTGCAGCAACGCATATGTCACTTCCTATTGGCTTGCTTCAGGAGGGAGGGGGTGTGGGGTTCTCTTTGACAAGAAGCTCCACTCATTTGCAGCCTGATTAGCTGCTGTAATGAGGGGACTAATGAAGGTTATGAATGCTAGGGGGAAAAGAGAAAGGTATTGTCCAGGTTTTATACACTTTTCCTCTCAGAGTTTTTAAGTGTCGGTCACACTGAATTCAAAACAACAAGCTTCTGTGACAAAATCTATTCATTTCATTGGACTCAGTGCTAACTGGACTCTCTTGCAGAGGCAAAGTAACACACAAATTATTCATGTCAAGTTACACTAAAAGAAATAGAATGACTAGAAAGGACATTTGACTAGTACAACAGAATATCTGTGATTTTCATCAGTGGGGCTGTAAAGTGTGTCACACATTCACTAGTTTGGGAATTACATTTTTTATGAACTCTGGTTTGATCGCACTACCTATCTGAGCAGCATGTGTGCATCCCCTTACCTCCTGCTTTTCATTTCAGTGCCCATGTTAACAGGTTAGAGCAGCCACACAGCCGACATGAGCGGCACAGCTCAGCTGTGGCTTATCTAAGTAGTCAGCAAGTCGCCTATTTTCTCCATGTGGCTTACATGGTTCTCAGCAAAAGTAGAGAGTGAAAATGAGCTGTTGAAAGTCATACTGACATCACACCAGCAACATTACACCTTTCATTACAGCTTCAATGTCTATATCTTTAGAATATGTCACAGATATGAAAAATATATATATATCTTTTAACTCAACACTTCCTGTTTCCATTTCAAATTAAAAACCCTCTAGCATTTTTGTGGACAGAATTTTCATTTTTTAACACAAGGGTTTTATTCTGAAATATTTGCAGGACTGTGTTGTGGGAAATAAAGTGACTTGCCCAGTTCCATTGTGGAGTACCAAATTTTAATTGTGGTAAATGGTAAATGGACAGCACTGATATAGTGCTTTTCTAGTCTTCCCACTCAAAGCATTTTTTTACACTACATGTCACATTAACCCAAGGTGTCAGCACAGTCTATGAGTCAGATCCACCCCTTGCTCATCCACAGCTTCACCATCTCATCCAAATATAGGTCATTTCTGGCTATTAAAAAACAAGATGGTGATGGCCAAAATGTGAAACTCAAGGCCTCTAAATGGATGGAATGGACCTGCCCTTGCATAGCACCTTTCTGGTCTTCTGACCACTCAAAGCACTTTTTTACACTACATATCACATTCACCCATTCAAGCACACAAGTACTCACCATGATGGAGCAGCCATCAGGAGCAATTTGAGGTTCAGAATCTTATTGGTGGACGACTTGCTCTACCTCTGAGCCACAGCTGCCCACATTGTGGAAATACAATACCCATAGCCAGGCCAAGTTAAAGGAATTTCTATATATTTTTGGGGCTCAAGCCCTAAGGTGCAGAATCCTATTTTGTGAGAATTTTTAAATTATGTCTCATCTTATGCTATGGCTCAAATTGCTGTAAGATGGAATGAGCTGGAATCACGAAACTTGGCCCAGTAACGCAAAATTATGTTCAAAAACTTACCAAAATGGCCACATGTGACGTGACATGACAAGATCTGTCAAAAGACATGGCATGAACCTTTTGCCAAGGGTGAGGCACAGCAGTAAATTGGCCCTAACCAGTGTTGGGCAGTAGCGAATGTTTGTAGTTTAACTACATTTCTCAGTAGCTTGGTGGTAGCGTTGCTGTTTTCTGAATCAAGTAACTTCTCAGTAGTTAAGCTCTTTTATTGATCACTTAGCGCGGTAGCGACCACACATTTCCAAAATCATTTCTGAAGCTCAAACGAGCCGGGGATTTCTGTTATGGACTGAAATAAAACTGTCACCGCTACCACACAGAGTCACTTCCGCATGAACCTGACGGGGGACAGCCCTCCATTCCGAAACACCACCGTTCCGAATCACCCCCACTCTGAAATTGATTTTCAAGTCCATATCCAGTTTCAAACACTGCCGCCCGCTCTCCGGCCGCACTCGCACAATTCTGAAATTTGTTGTACTACAAAAGCTTGAAATGAACGTTCAACTCATTGTTTTTTATTGAAAAAATGTCACTGTCTTCATTTATTATGTATAATTTCGCTAGCAGCAAACACATTTAAAAGGAGACGCTTGTCAAGTCTTTTTACGCGTGCTGTCCGTGGTGCTGAAATCCCCGCTGCAGCCGCCACTCCTGCTGACAGCAGACCAGGGGAGAAAAGAAAGACATTTCTTTGCTCTGTGCTTTCAGAAAATAACCAGGGTTAGGGTAAGAAAGACCAATGGTCTGTACAGCAGTCCCACTGTGTTTGCAGGGCATATCAGGCTGTGTGATTACGTGCAAAGTTTGGTTTGACGCACTGGAGCAATTTCATAAAATTTCGGACATTTAACGTGATAAACTAATTTCAGTTCAACATGGTCATTTGCTTAGAGGATTCAGCTGAAGCATAATGAGTGTTATATGTCATTAAGATGAAGTATTTGCTTGTTTTGTGGTTAATTATGCACATAATCCATTTGACCCCATAATGAATGGGATTTTTATTCGTTCCTGCAGACAGAGGCAAAAGGATCAGTGCGCAGCCTCCGTTTCCTTTGCGTCCGTCTCGTTCATTCAAACTTTGTAAACACGGTTGGGATTTGTAGGGGACATATATGTGTATGCTGCTCACTATAAAATGTGTTTACTAAAATGTGTTTACTAGCCTCATTTCTAGTCAAAACAAATCTCTTTACACTTAATAAATACTTGTTTCAAGCAAATTTTCACTTGAAATAAGTATGAAAATCTGCCCATGGAGCAAGTTTTTTTTTTGCTTGTAATAAGAAAAAAAAACCTTGCTCCATGGACAGATTTTTTTTCTACTTATTTCAAGTGTTTGACTGACAGTTTTATTGATCAGTAAGATAACACTGACTTGGCACGAAGTTGGTTCAATTTAGTAAAAAGCTTGGATGTAGTTGCACTAGTTACTTTCATTTTGCTGTAGCTTAGCTTGCTACATTTCTGAGGGTGATAGCTTTGATGTAGTGAAGCTTCATTTAATATTAGAGTAACTAGTAGCTTAGCTCACTGCACTTTCCAAGTAGCTTGCCCAACACCAACCCTAACACATTAATAATTTGTCAGTTAAGCACAAATCTTGGTAGATATCCTCAGTATGTGTTGGGTAACAGGCCTATCCAAGCATTTGAAGCCCAACCTACAGGGGCCACTACAAATACCACAAATGTGTACTTCAAAACCTGGTGGACAGAATTTTACCAAATTTGGTGAACATGCTCTGGGGGAAAGTATTAACCATGATGTTAAATGTTGGATGTGGGAGTTACCTATTTACTCTTATATGCCTTTGATTAATTTACCGTGAGCTGGAAACTTGGCACTATAACTAGAACTGATCAGTGTTACAAATGTTACTTTTAAAATGTAATAACTTACAGATTACAAGTTACCCCCTTAAAAATCTAATTAGTATTGTAACTATTTTAATCACTTCATCAAAGTAATGTAACATTACATCTGATTCCTTTTCAAACTAATGTTTTGAAGTGGGCAGTAATTCCAAAAAATGCTCAGAAATAGGATTGACTGGATAGTTAACCCTCCCTCATCAGAATCAGCCCCTAAACCCTAACCACTCAAAACTCAACCATTTTTTAATGGAGTTTGGTATTGGGTCACAGAATTTGGTGTTACCTCTGGCAATCTTGCTAAGTGAAAAGATGCAAAGCAACAGAATTAATATTCTATTCTACAAATAAGCGTTTTACTGAAAAGAATATATTTGGATGTGACCCCTCTGTAATCTCCAACATTTTGATTAGTAACTTTAATTTAATTACATTTTTTTTCTCAGTAACTGTAACCAATTACAATTGCATTAACATTATAATTTAACTACATGTAACTAGATACATGTAACTAGTTACTCCCCAACACTGGAAATGATGTCCTTGTGTTTCACTTCAAATTTGATCCAGGGTGTTGGTGGCTTAGTGGATAGAGCAGACGCCCCCACACTTAACTGTCCTGTCCATTAAAGGCAAAATGCCCAAAAAAATATATCCTAGTCTGTGGGGGACCAGAAGTGGGTGAATGAGCTGAACTTATTCTTTCATAGATTTGATCAGTCATCTGCCCCTCTCCCTGTACATTCCTCCCTGCTGCAACTCTCATTGCCTATACCCTCTGTATACTGTCCATCCTCCACCTCCCCTCCCACAACATTCATCCCACAGCCATTGTGCATATCCATGGAGTGTCCCGGCAAATGCTTATCCACTCCACTCACAACCTCCAACCTTATTTTAAGGTCCTTGTAATAAGCATTAGTTAATATGTAATAAGGCGCTTATAACTTCTTATAAGATGCTTATTAACATTATTAAATGTTTAATAAGACTATATAAATGTTAATAATAGCATTATAAACATGTTAATTGTTAGATTATAAGACATTTATAAGCACTTACAAGAAACTTGTTGACAGTTCATAGACTGCTTAAGAACGTTAATAAAAGCCTTATGAGTTTCTTACAGTTGTTTATAATAGCATTACAAACACATTTATTGAGTTTAACTAACTTACATATTATGACATTTTTAAACCTTTACTGAGATTTTTTTGTTGCTTTATTAAGATTAAAACATACATTATTATGCATTTGTTAACAGTTAACTATGCACTTATTAACAGTTAACTATGTTTTTTTTTTGCAGCTACCGGATCTAAAGCGAGAACAGTGCTTTATTAAGCTTAATAAATCCTTTATTATGCACTTATTAACAGTTAACTATGCTTTATGCAGCTACCGGATCTAAAGCGAGAACAGTGCCTTATTAAGCTTAATAAATCCTTTATTATGCACTTATTAACAGTTAACTATGCTTTTTGCAGCTCCCCATTCTGGAATGAGCACTACATGTGGTCAAGGTTGATAAAATGTGAAGAAACAATTGCATAACAATATGTTTCATCAGTGAAACACAAAAACACACTTTAACACAGCTCTTTTGAAAATTTGTTTTTTTTTAGTTGTCATCATTTATGCATGAATGGCAGCCACAAAGAGAATATTTTATAAAACATTGCCTAAAACAGTCTGTTGAAAATAAAAATATAAAAGTACAATCATTAACACTTTCAACATTGAGGTACATTATATATTGTAAAACACATTCTGAAAATGTGATAACATCAGTAATCACATCCACAAAAAAAGTGCAACTGTAACATAAAAACTGAGGTAGGTTTTAATTTAATAAAAAAACAAAAATCAAAACAAAAAACAATAATAAAAGAAAAAAAGGACTATTTTGGACTCACTGCCAGTCTTGGCAACATTATATTGTTATGCAACTGTTTCTTCACATTTTATCAACCTTGACCACATGTAGTGCTCATTCCAGAATGGGGAACTGCAAAAAGTATAGTTAACTGTTAATAAGTGCATAATAAAGGATTTATTAAGCTTAATAAAGCACTATTCTCACTTTAGATCTAACTGTTAATAAATGCATAATAATGTATGTTTTAATCTTAATAAAGCAACAAAAAAATCTTAGTAAAGGTTTAACAATGACATAATATGTAAGTTAGTTAAACTCAATAAATGTGTTTGTAATGCTATTATAAACAATTGTAAGAAACTCATAAGGCTTTTATTAACGTTCTTAAGCAGTCTATAAACTATTAACAAGTTTCTTATAAGTGCTTATAAATGTCTTATAATCTAACAATTAACATGTTTATAATGCTATTATTACCACTTATATAATCTTATTAAACATTTAATAATGTTAATAAGCATCTTATAAGGAGTTATAAGCGCCTTATTACATATTAACTAATGCTCATTACAAGGACCTTAAAATAAAGCGCTTCCCATGGAGGATTCTGTACCACCTCACAGATTCTACAACTGTCTGCCTCATCAGACACAGGCTCACAGCCGAGGATGTTAGGAAATGCAAAAAACTGATCCAGTGCTTTGTGGACTGGTGCCAGCAGAACCACCTCCAGATCAATGCAGGAGAAATAAAAAAGCTGGTGGTGGACTTCTGCAGGTGCAAACACTCTCCCCCCGTTGAATATACCGGTGAACATCAGGGGAATGGACATTGAGATGGTGAAATCTTATCTGGGTTTTCACCTGAAAAATAAACTGTACTGGACAGACAACACTCTATCTGCTGAGGAGACTCATGGCCTTTATAGGGGGTACTCCTGAGGACCTTCTTTGACTCTGTGGTGGCATCAGCCATCTTCTATGGAGTGGTCTGCTGGGGCAGCAACATCTCGGCAGCTGACAGGAGGAGACTCAATAAACTGATAAAGAAGGCCAGCTCTGTCCTGAGATGCTCTCTTGACCTGGTGGAGGTGGCGGGAGAAAAAAGAATAATAGCCAAGCTACTGTAATGTAATGTACTGATTTATTGAAGACATATACTGTACCTTTAAGTTGACTTTTAAAAAGATACGTGTTGAAGCAATGTACTCTGTTTAACTGACAAATCACACACTGGGTTATTATTTCATGTATTCTTATGACACACATACACTCACTCAACACTTAAGCATTGTGGTGGAGAAGTACCTTTGATTAAAAATAGCATGGAGGATGGGCTCAGAAACCACTGGTGGAAAGTTGGGGAAATTACAGCTTGTCCTGATATGACCCTAGAGGAGGCAGGTCTTAGACTGCCCAGAATTGGAATTGGCCTCAAGGGAGAAAAGGAGAGTGGGGAATATTATTATGCACATGAGTGCAAGGATTAAAGCAGCCATCAGGGGGAGACAAGGGACATGTGACACCGTTATGTTTCAGCTCCAAGGGGGAAGGACTAAAGAAAAAGTGGAAACTCAGCAGAAATGTGACACTGTTACGATCAGAGCCAAGTGGGAAGGATTAAGAAAAAGACGACTCAGCAGACATCTTCACAATAAAAGCCAGTGCGCAAACAAAGACATTCCAGTCTTGCTCCGGAGTTTGACTCTTTGAGTTGTGTTGTGCTGATGCCTGTGTGCACAATAAAACTCAGTTGCATCTAATTCTACGTGTCTCCAGTGATTTTTTACCTCTGAGTATTTGAGTTTTTGATATCTAATAGAAAACAATGAAAGTCCGTTTGAGAAGAAAGGAAGGAGGTTGTGAGCTTTCTTGCCCAGCTCCAGACCTTCAAATTTATGCTTCCACACTATCATCCCTTATGGACAATATGTCCCACCCCATGCAGGGCACTTTGACAGCACTTGGCAGCTCCTTATGTGAAAGGCTACTTCACTTGCGGTGTTTGAAGGGGAGATACCACAGGTCCTTCCTTCCTGCTACTGTTAGACTATACAACCAACACTGCTCCCAGTAGACCACATATACTAAAACTACACACAATCATCACTCATGTGCAATATCTGTATCTGTATATACCAACAGTGAAATATCTACACAATATGTGCAATAATGCAAATTCTGCCATTCAGCCTGTCTGTTTATTATATGTTGCTTCTATTTGTTATTGCTTACATTTTACACTTACATTTTTTTATACTGTTTGCTTATTATATTGCTCTTTGTTTTGTACAGTTTACTTATTGCACTGATCTGTGTTTTATGGATACATACTTGCTTTCTGTTGTTTTTTTTCTACTGATGCTTCCTGTTTGCACTATCCCTTTGCTGCTGTAATGTTGCATATTTCCTCACTGTGGGACAAATACTGCCCTGCCCTGCCCTGCCCTGCCTTGAATTTCAAAGTATAGCTGATGTGAATTTGTTCCAAAACCCACTCGCTGCTGCTTGCAGCTTTGATTTTGGCATTGAGCAGCTTTCATTTGTTAGCTGAGAAAAAGCTTAAACCTGGGATTGCCATTTGTGGCTATGTTTAATTTAGTTATTGTTATTCTTTATATTTATCATTTACAATTCAGCACACACTTCTTAACCTTTCCTGTGTGAAAAAAGATATTAATAATTAAAAACATGAAATGGAACATTCTGTAATTGATTTTTAAAGACAGATTTGGTCTAGTAAGATGGAGCTGGCACACTTTGCTGCAGCAGCAATGCTGGCATGCTGGCACAGGCATGTGAGCCACAGCAGCTCAGCAAGGTAGCTGTCACGCACAAGTTTAGGTAGTTGGTGTAGAGTGTAGAGAGGAAGAGAGAGGGCGAGACTATGTCACATCACATTACAGTACTGAAGTCCACATACTGGTACCCATATAATTTCAAATCTGAATGGTATTCTACCTTAGTGAGTACGCCCTGTGTAACCTAGCCTCTTGCACTGCATCTTTGGCGAGGATGCATAGAACAACTATCTCATTTGACACATTGTGGTTAGCCTTTTTTCCTTCGCTGTGTTTATGTCAATTGCAATTTGTGGTTTTCAGTATTTCAAATGCATTTTTCCTTCTGTGATTGCTGGCCAATGGCAAGTGGGGGGAGCGTGGGGAACCTCCTAACATGGGGTAAACTGTAACACAGACTTTTGAAGTGATTACACAGGGTCAATCCTTTTATGCTTCTGGCCAATTGACCACAACACCGCCAAACAGTAACTTGAGAAATTCCACAGAGATCAGGCATGTTTCAGCAGAGTTCAGCAACAACGGGTGTTTTGGGCAGACATAAGTAAATGTATTTGTCATACTTGTTTTTCGATTACTGAGCTATCTATATAATCCACCGAATCCAACCATATATTATCTTAATAACTGTCTTGTTCCCTAATACATAGCACCATTTGAACTATGTAACCAACTCCCAGCAAGTGTTAGCTAGGCTTGATAAAATTTCCACACAGCAGGTTTAGTTGTAATGCAGTGTTACAACTAAGCCACCTATAGCACATTTTCTCTGTTTTTACACATGAAACTTATGTTCAGTTTGAACTGATGTCCTGGGTGGGGGCCTGGCTTTATTTGTGAACCAGAAATGGTGCAGTCCTGCACATATTACTGTCAAGGAGACGATGTGTTGTCCAGATATTGAACTTTTGGCAGTTGGTATGAGGTCATATTATGTACCACGAGAATTCAGTCATATCATAACAATACTTGTGTACACCTACCCAAGGCAACTGCTGAAGTTCCATGTGAAGTTCTCCATGAACTTATTGCTAAGATACAGTCTAAACATCCTGAGGCACTATTGATAATATCAGGAGACTTCAACCATGTTTCCCTCTCCTCTCACCTGACTGGATTTACACAGTTTGTTAACTGTCCAACCAGAGAAAATAAAACCCTTGATCTGCTGTATGCCAATGTCAAAGAAGCTTACAGAGCCACTGCCTTACCACCACTGGGGAGGTCAGATCACAACTTGGTTCTCCTGCAGATATGTTACAAACCCTGTGTGTGGAGGCAGCCTGCAACTAAACTCACAGTCAGGAAATGGACACCAGAGGTTATTGAGGCTCTAAGAGACTGCTTTGAATGCACAGACTGGGATGTGCTGCTGGAAACAGAGAAGAACATCATGGACATTGATAGACAGGTTGACTGTTTTACTGATTACATCGACTTCTGTAGAGACACAGTCATACCTACAAAGAGTGTATGCTGTTTCCACAATAACAAACCTTGGATTACCAGAGACATAAGGTCAATCTTCAATGAGAAGAAGGCAGCTTTTAGAGATGGTGACAAAGCACGGCTCAAACAAGTGCAACATGAGTTGAAGAAGAGACTTAAGATGCCAAATATGGAATACAAAAAGAAACTGGAGAGGAATCTACAACACAGTAACATCTGTGAAATAGGGAGAGGAGTCAACTCCACCTCTGGTTACAACAACAAGAAAAGACAGCCAGTGGTGGGTGATGGAGAAAGAGCTGATGAACTCGATCAGTTCTTCAATAGATTCAATACGGCAGCCACTCCCACTTCCAATGCTGCTTCTCTTCCTCCTCCTCCTCCTCCTCCATCACCTCCACCTCCACAACTTGTGTACAACTCCAATGTGGCAGCCACCCTCCCTCTTACACCTGTGCCTCCACCCTTGTCTGTCACAGAGATTGGGGTTAGGTTGGAGCTGGGAAGACTCTGGGAAGGCTGCTGGCCCAGATGGTGTGTGTCCAAGGCTCCTCAAAGACTGTGCTGCCCAACTGTGTCAACCTCTCCACAAGTTCGTCAACCTCAGTCTACAGTTGGGGCGGGTGCCAGCACTGTGGAAGACTTCCTGTGTTGTGTTGGTACCTAAAATTAAATGTCCAGCTGAACTTAATGACTTCAGACCAGTAGCCCTTACTTCGCACATCATGAAGACTTTGGAGTGGCTGATTCTACGCTTACTGAGACTTGAGGTCAAAGACAAACGCAACCCCCTGCAGTTTGCATACAAACAACACATTGGAGTGAACGATGCTGTCCTCTACATGCTTCACCGTACCCTAGCTCATCTGGAGGAATCTGGCGCTCATGTTCTTTGATTTTTCAAGCGCATTCAATACCATCCAACCCAACATACTCAAAGACAAGCTCACAGAGATGGCAGTGGATCTTTCCTTTATCGCCTGGATCACAGATTACCTGACAAGAAGGTCACAGTATATCAGGTTGGGGATGAGCAGCACGGGGGCTCCACAAGGGACTGTCCTGGCTCCATTCTTGTTCACACTGTACACGGCGGACTTCAAATACAACTCTGAGTCCTGCCACATCCACAAATACTCGGACGACACTGCTATTGTGGCATGTATCAGGAATGGGCAGGAATCTGAATACAGGGAACTGATAAAAGCCTTCAGTGACTGGAGTCACAAGAACTGTCTCCTCCTGATCACCTCAAAGACCAAGGAAATGAATATAGATTTCTGTGGGTCCAAGCCCCCTCTTCAACCAGTGAATATCTGTGGGATGGACATCGAGGTGGTGCCAAGCTATAAGTATCTAGGTGTACACCTGGATAATAAGTTGGACTGGTCCCTAAACACAGATGCTCTCTACAAAAAGGGGCAGAGCCGCCTCTTTTTCTTGAGAAAGCTCAGATCTCTCGACATCTGTAGTAAGATGCTGCAGATGTTTTATCAGTCTGTGGTGGCAACAGTGTTGTTTTATGCTGCAGTCTGCTGGGGAGGAAGCATCAGACACAAAGATGCAAGGCAGCTGGACAAACTAGTCAAAAGAGCTGGCTCTGTGATCGGAGTCAGATTGGACACACTGGAGGAGGTGGTGGAGAGATGCACACTGAAGATGTTCGAGGCCATCATGAACAACCCAGATCATCCACTCCACAACACCTTGATGGACCAAAAAAACTGGTGGACGGCTCCTCTCTCTTCGATGCAGGACAGAGAGATACAGAAGATCCTACATACCAACAGCCATCAGGCTTTATAATTCTTTGACATATAATAGATGAGCTGACAGATAATTGAATTTCCCCTTGGGGATGAATAAAGTTATTCTTATTCTTATTATTCTTATTCATTAAAGGAGATATATATGAATTTATCAGGTATCTTATTGACACACAATTTCACAGTCTTGTCAATATTCAGGTTACCCAATCTATCAGTCCAACCACTGAATATGGATGGATACCTGTATGGATACCTGTCCCTCACCAGATGTAGATGGAGAGATAGGTATCTACATACATCATCAATCAATGAATCTATCACAGATGAAAAAAGAAAAATATTTAATATCCACACATACTCTGTATCTGTCTATGTGTTGATCTTTCCATTCATGAAGCACTGGTTAACAGTCTGTACAGCATACAACATCCTCTATCCTATGATTCTCAATTTAGATAAGGAAACTCCAAATCCCAGCCCAGTCACCAAAATAAAATGTTGGCACTGTATGTTTCTGCAAACCACAGATATGTTATATTTTTATGTTTTATACATATGATGTAGGTCCGATTCAATGTATATGAGCTGAGTTTCTCATCAGGAGGAGGATGATATGGTGGATGGAGTGACACTGAGGTGACTGCCAGCAGCAAACAGCAGCACATTTGTTTTTGGGAATGTCCAGCTGTGTTTGTAGTGACAAAAGTGAGTATTTTTAACAACAGTTTGGGACACATCCAGCCATGTTGGAAGTGACCAAACTAGCCAAAACATTATCTTTACCTTATCTTGACTAAGTTGTTTTTTTGTGCCTTAACCACATGTTAATTACAGCTTTGTTGCAACATTAAATCAAAAACTGAACATTAAGAAATGTAAAGGTTCAACATAGATGCTCTGAAACATATAAATGTAACATATCCATGGTTTGCAAGACAGCATTTATCCTGGCGATAGGGTTGCAAAAACCCTTTAATGGGGAAAAAAATGGAAGAAAGATCTGTATATCTGCATTTACCTGCTAAGACATTGCCCATCTCTGTTGCATGACACCCACAATGTTAAATAAAAAGGTAGCATAAAAAGCATTAAAAGCAGGGAAACATAATGTTTTTTCTTTATTTCAAACTGTCAACACACTGCAGAAGAAGAGGATGTAACACATTGCGTTATGGCAAACTTATTAGCCATTTACTTCTTTACACATCCAGTAGACACAGAGCAACTTTTCATTTATTTGGAGTTTCCTCTCTTTCATTCTCTTAGTACAGTAGCTCTGGGTTTGGTCTTCACCAACTCCTGAGAGAAATATCTGGCTCATTATCATCCTAATGCTCCACTATGTTCACCACCTGACTGTGTCTGTCTGCTGTTTGGTGTTGTAGTGTACGGGTTTATCAGAGACTTTTTTCACGTCGCTACCTGCTGCTGGTGGAAACCAGGCTGATGAGAGCAGAATTTAAGGGCTGTATAATCAACATTAACGAGGACAATAACAATAACAATGAACCCAAAGGGAATCTCTTTTACATTCGGGTGGGTCAAGTGTTGTATTGCCTTTTCTGACCTTGTGAAGTGACTGTCCCTACCCATTTGTCTGTCATCTTTAGCATTCCTGTCAAAAAGCTGATAAAAAAAAATGGAAAGAGTAAAAATGGGCTTTGGGGAATTAAGGCTGGTGTGTAGATTTAACAGATGCAGTTTAAATGTAAAAATGTCACTGTCTGCTCGATATATTAGACCACAGGAAGCTCATCCTTTGGATTTCTAACAGCGTCATATACGTGTGTTACATTAGGAGGATAGTATGGCACACACAGCTTGTTTTCTGTCTTTACACTTAGCATGGTGTTGTGTGTGATTGGCATGTCTGTGGGAGGCCCATCATGCAAGACCTGTGGCAGAGTCAGGGGGGTACCGAGCATGGCATGGGTCACCACCAGAGACACTGACTGTTTCAGGGGAATCTGCATGAAGAGGTTCACGATGCCATGTCATCGTCTGAGTTTCCCAAGGCTCATCTGATTACCATATTAAACATGATCTTCATTAAATGCCATCGGTTTTTACTTCAGGTTACGATGCCACATTTCACTTACCTGCCGCATGTAAAAGTCTTATGCCAGTGGCCCAGGCCTTTGTTGTGTCTGGCTGACTTCTCTTCTGACAATTTGGCAGAAAAAGTAGATCTTTAATGGGAGAGATGGAGATAGCCAGTCTACTGTTAGAATGTCCTCTCGCAGATAAAGACATTTTGTCCCCAAAGCGCTGCAGCTGAGCCCACAACAGCCATCTGTAGGCCTAAGGACAAGTTTATATTTAACCACCTCCGTTGCTGATAGTGTTCATAAACTGACACCATACCAGTGTCATTCTCACTCTTAACCTTACTTAACCCCATCATCTTTTACTGAACATATTCATTGATCTAAATCACATTGCCTTTACTCATTGTATTACCACCCATGATGTCACAATGGCTGGTATTGGTTTCAGTGATTCTCAGTGTGTGTGTGTGTGTGTGTGTGTGTGTGTGTGTGTGCATACGTGCGTGCGTGCGTGTGTCATCATGGCAAAATGTGGTCCAAGTGGTACCTATTGTAGCAATACATTCTCATCCTAACTCGTTTAATCCATTGCTCAATTTTTATCCACTGCTCATTATTATTATTATTATTATTATTATCATTATTTATTGCTGTTTCTTGTATTTTTTGTACTCTTTTTTTCTGCATGCCTAGTTTTTTAAAGTTTTTTAAATATTGAAATCTTTAATTTGACTCTTTACCCTTGACTGCTGTAACACTGGAATTTCTCAATTGCGGGATCAATAAAGGTGTATCTTATCTCTTATCTTATCTTAAATATTGTCACTTGATCAGTGGAGTTTCACATCTACATATGGCACGCTAGGTATCCTCCTGTGTCTGTTGTTGACGTTCCAGGACGCCGTGTCAATTAACTCTTGTTACACGCTTTGTGTCTCAATACACAGTTTGTGCTTGTTAGATGCATACAGTCTTTTCCCAAATAAACTTACGTCAGTAAAAAAAAATGCCTATTGTTTTCTTGTGCAACAAATGCACTGGGTTAGATTTAGAGAAAAACATTATAGTTTGGCTTTATATTCACACGGGAAGCAAACACTGGGCTCCTTGGTGAAAGTCCAGGGTGGACCCATCCACCTCCCCTCTTACCCTCCATATAGGGACTTTCCAGCTCCTTATACTAGGTTGTTACTTAATGGGAACAAGGTTATTGAGACTAGTGCAGAAGTTGTTTTGAGTACTTTGACAGGTGGTTGTATGTCTTTCTTTCTGTCTGTGAACAGATGGATGTGCACCAGGACAGCTTGCACCCTATCAGATTCCTGAAAACTCAGTCACTGAGGAAAATCTCATGATCCTGATAGGGGTGGCAAGCTGTCAATCTGTCAGTCAGCCCAAATAAGCAGCAGGTGGGACCTATTCTCGAATCAGCTGCTAATATACCACTGCAGAAGAAGAGGGCACAATAAGATAAACAAGCATCAGTCAAACCTCAAATAGTGAGCAAACATGATGAAAATCTATTTCTGTTTGTCTCAAATAGTAATTTGAGAACTGTTAGTCTTCTCATCGCTCCACACTGATCTACTGTTTTCATCGGCCATTATTTTTCATCTTGTCAGCTGAGCAGGAAAGTAAGGTTTTCTAAAGTCTTGATTTCAAACTGTCAGCACACTGCAGGGGAAGAGGGTGCAACACATTATGTTACGGCAAACATGTGAGCAACTGGGTTTGGTCTCCACCAACTCCTGACAAAAAAAAAAAGGCACTTTATCTTCCTTATGCTCCACTATGAGCATTTACTATTCAGTAAATACACCACATAGGAATTTTGACACTTTCTGTCTCTTAAAAAAGGCGGTTGCTATAAAGTGGCTAAATGAGACTACAGAGAGTCGTCACACCAAACATGGCTTTAGAGCCTTGCTGTGGTGATGACATTAAGAAATGTGACGATAGTATAGTTCATTTATAGCCCAGCGTCAGCTTTTTATTTCTGGTGATTGCATTTAGTCTTCAAAAATCATAAAAGTGATGTTCATTTATGAAGACTATCTTGGTAAAAAAAAAATCGTGGAACATGTTGTTTTCTACAGAACTTATTTTCTTCAATAATCTAGAATCCAATAGAAAAATTCCAATTTGACAAGGGAACCAGGGCAACACTAACTTCCGCGTTGGCCTACAGAAAAATGTCATCCCTGGAGCACTCTGACTTCGGAACAATGATGTGTCTGGATAACTAGCTCTTATATTGACTGTATGTCAACCATACACAATGTTACTGATATGAAATCTTGTCAGCCTCATGTTAGCTTTCAAGCTCATAAGGGGCCATGCACATGCCGCATCTTTAATCACCTGGAAAATGCAAGGTCAGGTGCAGGGTGCTATTCTTGTGCCTTTTCTGTGAGAGCTTCGAAGAGCATGGTGGCAGGTTGCATCTGAGGTTGCTAAGCAACCATAACCAGCACCGTATTATAGCCTATTACCTGAAACCCTGAGTGCAGAGCTGATTTTCTCCTTCCAGGTGCTGTTTGTGTCCATGGGAATATGTAAAGCTCTGGCAGCCCTGCACTAAAATGATCAACTTCTTCTCAATATTTATCTCAGACTGATATTTACGGAAGAAGGGAAAGATACCTACTGGCTGTGATTGGTTGTTCCTCATCACATAACAAAAGTGAAAACAACACGCACATCCTCCAGCCATATTAGGGATGGGTGCTGGACAAAAAAGGCCACATGCAGAATGAGAACAAATGTCCACACACCAAAAAGCTCTGATAGAGTGAGTATTTTATTCAAGCATGATGTTTCGAGCCAAACGGCTCTTCCTCAGATGCTTACAATAGAAACTGAATAGGCAGAAAGACGCCATCTTTAAAGTTTCCAGTTCCAGGTCACATGACATGGCACACCAGGTGTGCTTTTTCATAAACATCTCCACTCTATACCTGTCATCTTATCTTACTATATAATAATGAAAACTCTGTCTGTGGGTGTGTCTGTGGGTCTGTTTCACGTTTTTCTCCTCACTGACTTGGTCAATCCATGTGAAATTTAGTACAGTGGTAGAGGGTAATGGGAGGATGCGAATGAAGCAATATTACATCAGTTGGCCAAAGGGGGGCGCTATAACAACCGATTGAATTTGTAAACTTTGAATGGGCATATCTCATGCCCTGTATGTCATAGAGACATGAAACTTTGCACAGAGATGCCTCTCCTCATGAGGAACACATTTGCCTCAAGAACCCATAACTTCCAGTTCTAAAGATTTTCCGCCATTTTGAATTTTTTGAAAAACATCCCTCTGTCCTTAAGACCCTCACAGCGGATAAGGAAAAACTCCCCCCCCCCCCCAAAAAAAAAAAAACCCTTTAACGGGGAAAAAAAAACGGTAGAAACCTCAGGAAGAGCAACTGAGGAGGGATCCCTCTTCCAGGACGGACAGACGTGCAATAGATGTCGTACAGAACAGATCAGCATAATAAATTAACAGTAATCCATATGACACAATGAGACAGAGAGAGAGAGAGAGAGAGAGAGAGATGCAGGTAATGACAGTAGCTTACAACAACATTAATGAAAGTAATAATATTATAGTTATAGTTCTGGCTACTGTGGTACAATATGTTGAAAGTATGTATTAATATCTGACAGTATACTTGTGTGACAATAGTCATATGTGTATAATAACAGTAGAAGTATGACTAATGACTAATGATGGCAGCAGCAGCAGGAGGCATCTGGCAGGACCACGGCAGCAGCACAACCACACATGTCACGCTGTCCAGGCACCGCTGTGATATGAGTTAATCTGAGAGACAGTGATCGGAGAAGAAGCCGAGTTAGTGACATCCAGAATGGCCGAGTCAGCAAGATGCAGTAATAGGATACGAGAGAGAGAGAGAGAGAGGGAGAGAGAGGGAGCCCGGTGTATTATATGGGGTCCTCCGGCAGACTAGGCCTAAGTCAGCCTAACTAGGGGCTGGTACAGGGCAAGCCTGAGCCAGCCCTAACTATAAGCTTTATCAAAGAGGAAAGTCTTAAGTCTAGTCTTAAATGTGGAGACGGTGTCTGCCTCCCGGACCGTAACAGGAAGATGATTCTACAGGAGAGGAGCCTGATAGCTGAAGGCTCTGGCTCCTGATCTGCTTTTGGAGACTTTAGGAACCACGAATAACCCTGCGTTCTCAGAGCGCAGTGTTCTTGTGGGATAATATGGCACTATGAGCTCTCTAAGATATGACGGAGCTTGACCATTTAGAGCTTTATAAGTTAACAGTAGGATTTTAAATTCAATTCTGGATTTTACAGGGAGCCAGTGCAGAGAAGCTAAAACAGGAGAAATATGATCTTGTTTCTTAGTTCCTGTTAGTACACGTGTTGCTGCATTCTGAATTAGCTGGAGAGTTTTTAAGGACTTACTAGAGCTACCTGATAATAGAGAGTTACAGTAATCCAGCCTTGAGGTAACAAAAGCGTGGACCAATTTTTCTGCATCTTTTCGGGTCAGGATAGGCCTAATTTTTTGCGATATTACGCAGATGAAAAAATGCAGTCCGTGAGGTTTGCTTTAAATGAGAATTAAAAGACAAATCTTGATCAAATATTACTCTGAGGTTTCTTACGGTAGTGCTAGAGGCCAGAGCAATGCCATCTAGAGAAACTATGTCATCAGATAAAGAGTCTCTGAGTTGTTTGGGGCCAAGAACAATAACTTCAGTTTTGTCTGAATTTAACATCAGGAAATTGGTGCTCATCCAATTTTTTATGTCTTTAAGGCAGTTATGGAGTTTAGTTAATTGATTACTTTCTTCCGGCTTCATCGATAAATACAACTGTGTATCATCCGCATAACAATGGAAATTTATAGAGTGATTTCTAATGATGTTACCTAAAGGAAGCATATATAGAGTAAATAGGATTGGTCCGAGCACAGAACCTTGCGGAACTCCAAAACAAACTTTGGTACGTAAGGATGATTCATTACGAACGTCAACAAATTGAAAACGATCAGATAAATAAGATTTAAACCAGCTTAGTGCTAAACCTTTTAGGCCAATTAAGTGTTCCAGTCTCTGCAGCAGAATTTGATGGTTAATTGTGTCAAACGCCGCACTAAGATCTAATAAAACAAGAACAGAGACGAGTCCTTTGTCTGAAGCAATCAGAAGGTCATTTGTAATTTTAACTAGTGCTGTCTCAGTGCTATGATGCACTCTAAATCCTGACTGAAATTCCTCAAATAAATTATTATCCTGGAGAAAATCACACAGCTGGTCTGCGACTACTTTCTCAAGGATCTTTGACATAAAGGGAAGATTAGATATTGGTCTATAGTTGGCTAACACCTCTGGATCCAGGGTGGGCTTTTTTAGGAGAGGTTTAATTACAGCTACCTTAAAAGACTGTGGTACATAGCCTGTTAATAGGGATATATTGATCATATCTAATATATGAGTGTTAACTAAAGGAAAGACCTCCTTAAGTAGCCTAGTTGGGATGGGGTCTAAGAGACACGTTCATGATTTAGATGAAGAAATCACTGCGGTCAATTCTTGAAGAGAAATTGGGGAGAAGCAATCTAAATATATATTAGATTCTACAGCTGTGTTTGAGGTTAGATAGGTAGGCCTACCATCTGAGGGCAGGAGGTCATGAATTTTGCCTCTAATAGTTAGAATTTTGTCATTAAAAAAGCTCATAAAATCATTACTGCTAAGGGCTAAAGGAATACAAGGCTCAATAGAGCTTTGACTCTCAGTCAGCCTGGCTACAGTGCTGAAAAGAAACCTGGGGTTGTTCTTGTTTTCTTCTATTAATGCTGAGTAATAGTTTGCTCTGGCATTGTGGAGGCCCCTCTTATAAGTTTTGAGACTGTCTGTCCAGATTAAACGAGATTCTTCCAGTTTGGCTAATCGCCAATTCCTTTCAAACTTTCGTGATATTTGTTTTAACTTACGGATTTGAGAGTTATACCAAGGAGCAAACTTTCTTTGCTTTGTTAACTTCTTTTTAAGAGGAGCTACAGAGTCGAGCGTTGTTCGCAGCGAGCCTACGGCGCTATCAACAAAATGATCAATTTGGGAGAGGTTAAAGTCGGCACGGGAAACCTCTGTTACTGAAGGTGTTGGTATTGAATTTAACGACGAAGTAATCTTTTCCTTAAATTTTGCGACAGCACTATCTGATAAACATCTAGTATAGTAACTGTTGCTGAGTGGCGTGTAATCGAGTAAAAAGAAATCAAAAGTAATCAGATAATGATCTGATAGCAAGGGATTCTGTGGAAAGACTTTTAGGTTATCAATTTCAATTCCATACGTCAGAACTAGATCGAGGGTATGGTTAAAACAGTGAGTGGGTTCATGTACACCCTGACTGAAGCCAATGGAGTCTAATAATGAGATAAACGTAGTAGCCAGGGAGTCATTATCAATGTCGACATGAATGTTAAAATCACCTACAATAATAACTTTATCTGATTTAAGAACTAAACTGGATAAAAACTCTGAGAATTCAGATACAAATTCAGAATACGGGCCAGGAGCACGGTACACTATAACAAATAAAAGCGGCTGCAAGGTTTTCCAGGTCGGATGTAAAAGACTAAGAACGAGGCTTTCAAATGAATTATAATCTAGTTTAGGTTTAGGGCTGATTAACAGACTAGAGTTAAAAATGGCTGCAACTCCCCCTCCTCGGCCACTGCCTCGAGGAATGTGGGTATTATTATGACTGGGAGGAGTGGACTCATTTAGACTAACATATTCATCTTGACACAGCCTACAAAGTTTGACTGATCTGCATGAAACTGGGTGAACATAATCTAGGGACCAATATCTAAAGTTCCCTCCTGGCAAAAGTTGGAAAACTTACTAAAACTGAGCTTCTATAAGGCAATGAATATTGCGGAGGGCGTGGCTCATCACATAAAGGTGTATAACATCTCAAGGGTTTCACTGATCACCACGCAACTTTGTAGGCATATGACCACATAATCTGAGGGGACCCCTCTATTATTGACCTGATCAAACAAAATGGGGGCGCTAGGGAGCTAATTTCTTATCTAGGCCTAACTGCCATATTGATTTTTACTAAACTTGGTGGATATGTAGAACAGGACGCCTCAAGGTGACTGGAGAAATTTAATTCTAATTGGCAACTGAGTGGCGCTATAACAACAGAAAAATGCTTCAAAATGGCTAAAATGCGACTGATTGCTGTGGCTCCCCCTGTGGCCGAATGTTTTTTGTTTTTTTTTCTAATTTTTGGTGTGACTAAGTCATGGTATGGTATGCTGTACATAATCACGGAAACTGTCAGTGTGTCATTCTGTCAGTCATTCTGTCTGTCCCATGTTTTTCTACTCACTGACGTTTCCCATGTGAACTCCCAGTGCGCCCCTCTTTTAAGTCAATACAACATGTAAACACTTTAACTATCTGCCTTTCAATGTGCTACCTCAACTACTAATGTACAGTTTTAGCCCACTAACTATCCCACTATTGGCAATGGTACTACTGTACTTTCAATAAAGCAATCGTACTATCAAATTCACAACAACTCTGTCTGAATACATTGCTCTTCTTAATGGGTTCAGCTGACTATTTAATCTGCAATTTCCTATGACCTGTATGCCAAACACACACCATGGGAAACTGTACGTGGGCAACTGTGCACTCAATGGGTATGGACTAGTATACAATAATAATAGAAAAACTTTTCAAAAAGAGTTTCCAAAAATACACAGAAAGATATACACATAAATACATACATCCAAATAGATTTTATGTTCCCCTAAAGGACTCATGCTGTAAAGGCCGTCATACTACAAGAGGTGCCTCTCTAATAATTGATATAGAATAAAGGGACAATGATACTCAGAAACCTGAAGACATCAGCAGTTATGAAACTACATAGCGGATATAGACCAGTATCAATATTAGTAGCATGACAATTTACATTGAAAAAGACCCACAATGATCATAGAGTCATGATATTAACCTCAATATGTACATAGAAATGTCCACATAGAAACATCCTCCAATAGACATCAGAATAAACACAGCATCTTGAAAAAAGGGGACACATCATAGAGCAGTCCACACATCTATAGAAAGGGTCTCATATCAAAGTCCTCATTCAGGCCCTTGCGAGCCAGCATACCCAGTGTATGGATCCAAAACAGTTCACGTTTAAGGAGCATAGAGTTAAGGTTTCCCTCTCTGCATGGAAATTTGAGAGCTTCAATCCCAATATATTTTTAAGTAGAAACGTCGTGTTTGGCTTCAGCAAAGTGTACAGCCGCAGGGCTAGAGGCAACTTTATTTATAATGGTACTCTGGTGTTCAGCAATACGTGTCTTCAACTGTTTGTTTTTCCAATATATGCCAAACCACAGGGATATTTTAACATATGAATGACATTGGTAGTGGAACGTGAAATCAGTCCTTTTATGTTGTATTTTTTCCCTGTGTGGGGATGGTAAAAAGAATTAGTTTTGTGTGTAAAGTGGCATTGTTAGCACTGACCACAAGGATAGTTACCAGAAGGGATTGAGCTGAGAAAATGAGATGGTGACCAACATGTTATGCAGATTTGGGGTAGGGATGTAACGATATGGAAAATTTGATATCTCCATTATAGTGACCAAATTATCACGGTAAACGATAATATTACGATATTTTTTTAAGCGCTGTAAAATGTCCCAAAAAATAGATGCATTGAAATAACTTCACTAAATCTTGTAACTTCCTTATCATACCAAAATGTTAACAGCCAAAATCTTATATTAAAATGAAACTTTCACATTAAAGGGGCAAGGGATTGGCACAGCAACAGAAAATTTTATTTTAAATTAACAAAATATGTAAACACATTACAGGAGCAAAGCTTATTTGTCTAGTGCATTTTAACAGTCAGCAAAATATGTAAACAATTTATATATTATTTATTTATTAGCATGAGAGGAAAAATATATATAAAACAAAACAATGCAAGAGTAGAACAAAAGACATACAATATATAGAATAGATATCACAAATGTGCAGGAGAAACCAAAAAACCCTAAGGGCAATGGTCATCATTACACAGAATAATTCACACATTAGTGTGCATGTGAGTCAGAGGATTACCTGTATGACAAAAGGAGTGCATGCTCTCGGTCAAAGGTTAACACAGCAGCGTTTTATGTTGTTTCCTTGAGCTTATGTCGAGAAAGCATAACTGGCCGTCTATATCGATTCTAGCTTGCCATACAATAACCATAATCATAGTGATTCAATCATAGTTGATCTCAATTAGTGTTACGTTACGTTGGTTTATATTCTGTCGGCTCCGCTCAGTGTTTTCAGCTCTGTTTCATTTTGAAACACTTAACGTTAGCAACATAGCTGCTAATACGGCTATTAGCTACTCAGCTAGTATTAGCTCTTAAGTGTCTTAAATGAAAACAGAAAACCTAGTCGCCGTTTAGGAGGACAGATACGGCTCAAATGTCCTGTATACGTCAAGAGTTACACATTATGACAATCCTAGTAAAACCGAAGTCCCTCACACAATAACTGACGTTTGCATAGCATACCTTGCATTGACTGTAAAGCTGTGGATGACGGTCACGGAGATGAGCCAGCAGGTTTGTAGTGTTGCTACCCTTCACAGCAACTTTCTTTCTGCATGTTCTGCACACAGGATAGTTGTCCTCCACCAGCTGTCCCTCGGCATTCTTCAGAAACCCAAAGTACGCCCAAACCTCAGACTTTGTGCGTTTAGTTGGGGGGGAAAATGTCCTGCGTGCCACTATCACCACCTTCCGCCATGTTTTCATTCTTTGTGTTTACACATGGTACGCATTCACGCAGCGCCTGCATCGCGAGACTTGAATGAGGCTGTTATTACATGTCCTGATAATCCACCGCGATAATGCAATTAATTTAAACATAAACGATAATTCTTACCGTGTAAAAATTAACCGAAATTTACCGTAATATCGGTAATCGTTACATCCCTAATTTGGGGGCCTTTTAAAGACCACTCTAGGTGGTTTTAAAAAACAGTTTTTTAAGGCTGGATCTGTTTCAATGATATGACAGTTTTTTTTAATGATCTTTTCTATGTCCTCTGAAACCGATGAATATTGTATAGCACAAACCGTTCTCCATTCCGACTCCTTAGGTCTGATGATGGAAAGGCTGTCACTCTGTGAAACACTGGAGAAGCACAAGGCGGCATTGTTAATCCAGGCCTCTTTGTAGCCTCTTTGTCTGAAGCAGTTTTGTAGATCAATGGTTTGTTTATTATAGTCTTAATCTGAGCTGCAAATGCATCTGATACAGTTGAACTAAGAGATGGGAAGATTCTATTTTAAATGTGTAGGATGGTATGACTCCCCATGAAGAAGAGAGTTTCTGTCTGTAGGTTAACGATATAGATTAGTTCTCAAGTCATCCTTCTCTTTAATCATCATAACATCCAAAAAGTTAATTTGATTGGTATCAGACAGCATAGTGAACTGGAGATGTTTGTTTTTGGAATTGATGAAGCGGTGAAATTCGTGAAGCTGAGGGACTGAACCAGTCCATATGAAGAAAATGTCATCTAAGTGAAAATGTCCTGAGTGTTGAAGATGATATTGTGTTCAAAGTATCCCACATATAAAGAGGCGAAGCTGGGTGACATCTTTGATCTCATGGCCACTCCGGGGGTCTGCAGGAAGAAATCACTATCATACATGAAAAAACTGGAAGTAAGTATTTCCTTAATAAGGTCCAATATAACAGCTGTATTGGGGTTACACTCAGGTCTGTCATCCAAAAAATGCTGTGTGGCCAGGACGTCCCTGTCAAATGGAACATTTGTGTAGAGAGATTTAATATCCATGGTCACTAATAAATGTGTATCCTCCACATGTTCAATGGAATTAATGATTTTGATAAATCTAATGATTTTTTATGTAGTATGATGACCTTTACAGCCCATGTGGCCTTTTTTGTCCAGCACCCATCCCTTATATGGGTATGAGGATGTGCGTGTTGTTTTCACTTTTGTTTTGTATTGCTGTTCAACACTGCACTCTGACCGAGACTCCCTTATACTGAGGACTTTTTTGAATACTCGTTTTAATACTCACCTTCTACATGGACTGAAGCTGCTGGGATTGGGACTTCACCAAGAACCTCAACTGGCCAAGACGTTTGAATTCACCTCTACGATATATACAGGTGGGATCACTATGAATGTTGCAAGCCTAAAAAAACTTCAGGAGAGAGAAACATGACTTTTCCTCCATGCTGTAACACTGAGTGACTACCTGAGGGGTAAGAGGATCCCATGGGAACTAAGAATGAACAAAATCCCTATGTTAAGTAAAGAAAATGAGGAATTCTGTGACCGCTGGTGCAAAATACTAATAAATGCTCATTTGACCTGATGGCTCTAACTATACAAGAGGTCTGTGCCCAACTTATGAAAATAAGAGAAGAAATCACTACCCAAAAACAACTGCTAACAGAAAACATCCGTGACAAAGAAAAGCTTCCACAACTGTTGGCGAAGTGTGAAAAGCACAAAAGAAAACTTGAGAAATAAATTACACCCTTCAAAAAGAAGAAAAAATTGACCGGGATATGAAAGACTACCAGAGGGGCGCTGTCTACAAGAGGTGCAATGCATCCAGCGACCAACCGGAAACCACATTAGGAATGCCGCGAACATGGAGACATGTACGGAGAAACAGGAACCAACAGGGGAGCGGCAACTTCACATTGGCCCATAGTTCCTCTTCACTGGACTCTGACTACTCAAGCTGAATGTCTACAATCTATCTGGAAAGCCCCTCTCTCACTCATACATGTCTGCTCAAAGCAAAGGTCTCTCTTTTGTACCAACGACACATTGTAATGACTTTAATACAGTCATAGATATTAAAAAATTCTTCTGTATATTGAGATTAAAAGAATTTTTAAAGACAACAAGACAAATCTAATATATCCAACATCCTGACCCCCCAGGAAGATATCAACACCTACCAACCGAGGGAAAATGATACAAAAACAAGCATCTCCAGTTCACTATGCTGTCTGATACCAATCAAATGAACTTTTTGGACGTTATGGTGATTAAAGAGAAGGATGACCTGAGAACTAATCTATATCGTTAACCTACAGACAGAAACTCTCTTCTTACCATCCTACACATTTAAAAAAGAATCTTCCCATCTGTCACGACCTGGCTCTGAAGCCATGAAAAAAAAGTGGGAGACGCAGCATGGTCTCAGAATGATCTGTACCAATTGATTGGACAAAATCTGTAGGAGGAGTCCGTTAAAATACAAAGTTGTGAAAATTACAAAATTGCCACCAAAATGAAAAGTTTAAATCAGAATGGCCGACTTCCTGTTTGGAGTAGACCATTGGTGGCATTGGTGACTTTTTTGTGCGTCTGGGTGACAAACACATATGTACCAATTTTCATCTTCCTACTCCAAAAAAAACACTATGGGGAGGGGTTTCTGAAAATTTCAAGGGGGCGCTATAGAGGCATTTTGTCCCCCCCCATGGGCGGCGCCCCTATCAGATGAAAGAGCTCGCCATTCTTGACCTGTGTATCAATTTTCATGAGGAGATGAGGTCGCTGAAGCCATCAAAAAGCCAAACGTATTTAGTGGCGAGGGATCGATAGTCACCACGCCGCCACATGGACACTATTAGATGTAGCTTCACAGCGTTCATAAGGTGGCTTCACCAACTTGTTCTGCATGCATTAGAAGTGGAATGAAGTTGATGCGGTCAAGTTTGTGGCATCAGTACATGTTAGAGTAAAAACTGGTCACGTCCTGTTACCACCGGGGGGCACTATGAGAAAGGTGAGATATTAACATATCTGGCCATTCGGGGCGGAGCCATCATCATGTCCAGCAAGTTTGAAGCTGCTGAGATCAAGTATGTGGGTGGGAGGTCCGTTCGAAATTCGATGGCAAGAAAACAAAAAGTCGCCAAAATTTGTCACGCCCTAGTGGCCACGCCCCTTGACATAGAGGAAAGCTTTTAATAACTTTTGATCAGCATGTTCTCAGGATGATCTGTACCAACTTTGAAGTCGATTGGACGAAATCCCTAGGAGGAGTTCGTACAAACATGTAAAAAATTCAAATCAAAATGGCCGACTTCCTGTTGGGTTTACGGCATGGGTCCAAGAGGATTTTTTGTGCGTCTTGGCATGTTCTATGAGCCCACCAATTTTCTTGGTTGTAGGTGAAACTCACAGGTGGGGCTCGAGGCACGAAATTTATTAGGGGGCGCTATGTCGTCCTTTGGCCCCAACCACATAGAACACTGCCGAAATATCAAATTCTTTGCCAGACCAAATGCGTGTGCCAAATTTGGTGAGTTTTTGAATTTAGGAAACGGGCGAAATTGGGGATTAAATGTTTGTAAGAATAATAAATAATAATAATAATTAAAGCTGCAAGCAACGATGAACGGGCTCTCGCACCTTCACACAACTCGGGGGGGCTGGCAGGACGCCTTCTGACGCGTCAGTTCATTTCTGTCAAAGTTAGACATCGCATGCAGGAGTGACTCTGCATATCCTTGATACAGTGCTGGAATGACATATTTCACATTTTGTATCACTTCCTCTTTCCACTAGAGGGAGTTGGAGAGCGCACTAATTATACATCATGTTTTTGTACATCAAATATACACCACAGCATTTAACTTTCAGATAAATCGAAAAGTAAGTGTTTGATGAGACCTACTTCCTGTTGCCACTAGGTGGGTCTATGAGGATCAGGCAATATGGTAATGAAAATGTGTTCAGGGCGGGACTAATATGAATCATGTGTAGTTTGGTGGAGACAGGACCATTTATGCCAAAGCTACAGCAATTTCGTTTTTCATGGCGAGACCTCAAGATTCAACGCTCGGCAGCGGGTGCGCCATTCAACATTGGGCAAATCCTGTGATAACTTTTGGTCACAACGTAGTCACGCTTACATACACCAAGTTTGGGGCCAATCTGATTAAATCTGTAGGACAAGTTTGTTAATTTACAAGCCCTGGAAATGGGCAAAAATGCACAAAAGTGGCACAAGTAAATTCAAAATGGCCGACTTCCTGTTGGGTTTGGAGCATGGCTCCAAGAGGTGATAGGTGATTGAGTGCTACAGGTGCCTACCAAGTTTCATACATACAGGTCAAAGCAGCTTTGGGGGCTGCTTAATTGAAATATTCTAGGGGGCGCTGTTGAGCCATCTTGGTGCATCAAAGCACAAAAATCACATTAGACAACAGGACTTGCGACCTGTGATGTGTATGCCACGTTTGGTGAGTTTTCAAGCATCCCTTGTCCCTTCAAAACAACATCGTGTTTAATGGCGAACAAGGTGGCGCCACGGTGACAGCGTTTGATGAAAACTCACAAGCTTCATTTTTAAGTATCATCAAGGTCTAAGGACTTAGACCAGCAAGTTTGAGGTGGGTCTGATAAACCTGCTAGAAGACGGACATCAAAGAATGTATAAAGTAGCTTTCTGTTGCCAGAAGGTGGCGCTATGGCGGTGATTCAAAATTCCTCTGTAGATGTGTTCAGGGCTGGACTGTCATCATATGTGTGAAGTTTTGGCAAGATATTCCCACGTGGAGTCAAGTTACAGCAACGTTTATCATCATGGCGAAACATCAAAGTTCGCCGCCAGGCTGTGGCCACGCCCTTTGACGAAAACTGACAGTTTCCACAATAAAGCATCATCAACGTCTTATGACTCTTTTCACCAAGTTTGAAGTGGATCTGGTCAAGTCTGTAGGAGATGTACATTAAAGTCTAAAACATGACATTTCCCATTGCCAGTAGGGGGCGCTATGTTTATCTCTAATTATTGACATGTAGATGTGTTCAGGACTGGACTGGCATCAATCCTGTGAAGTTTGGCCAAAATTGGACCATGTATGCTGGAGTTATAAACTACTTCCTGTTTAGTGGCGAGACCCCTAACTTTGACGCCATCCCACGGTCACACGCATTGATGAAAACTCAAGCTTTTGATAACTTTTCATTTTCAAGGTCTTGGGATGGAACAGACCAAGGTTTGAAGTTGATCGGATGAAATCTCTAGGACTAGTTCGTTCATTTATGATCCCTGGAAATGGCCAAAAATGCACCAAAATTGCACAGTAAATTCAAAATGGCTGACTTCCTGTTGGGTTTAGAGCATGCCTCCAAGAGGCTTTTTTGTACGTGTCTGGGCGTTACATAAGCCTGCCGAGTTTCATACATGTAGGTTAAACTAGCTTCAGGGGCTGTTTCCTCAAACTTTTGTAGGGGGCGCTACTGAGCCATTTTTTGGAACCTGCACACGAGACCCTTAAAATATCAAATTTTTCACCAGTTCTGAGATGTGTGCAAAGTTTCATGAGTTTTCGGGTATGTTAAGCCTCCCAAAAAGGCAATTCATTTGGAGGAAGAAGAATAATAATGATAAAAAATTCTTGCATTTCAATAGGGTCCTCGCACCACTAGGTGCTCGGGCCCTAATAATAATAAAAAATCCTTGCATTTCAATAGGGTCCTCGCACCACTAGGTGCTCGGGCCCTAATAATAATAAAAAATCCTTGCATTTCAATAGGGTCCTCACACCGCTAGGTACTTGGGCCCTAATAAACACACCAGAGCAGTCCTCTGCCTTAGGACTCGGTCCCTAATTAAAGCTGCAAGCAGCGTTTGGCGGGACCTCGCACTCGCGCCTGTTTCGGCCCCCAGCATATGTCGTCATTGTGAATTATTTAGAAATATCAAACATATTGTCACAAACATCAGAAAATCCTTACAGAGCTGAATGGTTTGATGTTTGAATGCTTTCTGTAGCTGTAGGTATGTATAAGTGATGTCACAATATGCAAATTAGATGAGTTAATTTACTCCCATCTGATTCCTGTTCCTTTATTTTGAAGATGAGACGACAAAAACAGCACAAAACAAAAGACATCTACTGTGTAAATATGTTCAAAATGTTGTTTTACTGAGATTTATGAAATCCAATATGGCCGCCGCCTAGTGACGCCACAATATGCAAATTAGATGAGTTAATTTACTCCCATGACAGACTTTGGGTCATGATGAATAGTTTTGTCATTTACAGTATGCCTTTATCTCTCACCACTTTCAAGCCACAGCCTTTTGAAATGTTGAAATGAAAATGGAATATTTTCCTCAATAAACTCTGGCACCTGAAGGGTTAAAATGGAGATGCTACCCCTGTCATGTCTGCATGTAAGATGTAGACACGCACACACATCATGTTTCTGTGAGTTTGTGTGTGACAGCGGTTGCCATGTGCACACCTGGCAGAAGAGCAGAGACAGACAGAGACAGAACACAGAGAAGAGACCTGTTTTAGTGGAGATTTAACTCCTCAAACAAGTTCTTCCCATTCCCAAACCGTTGGTAAAATTATACAGAAGATCTGTTTAGCAGCAGTTGAGGTGGCATGTGTGTGTCTTTAAAGCCGATACAATAAACGGTGTAGGAGGAGATGTTTTTTTTTAAGAGCATGTTTGAGGTGAAATCTTACTTTGAAAGGGCAAATAGCTCACTTCCTGTTGGAATTAGGTCATGCGCGTGATTTGTATGTCGAACACGCCAGTTTTGGTTTGATATTTCTCTGACATTCCTATGGGCCACAGTGGCCATTTTTGTGCTCCTAGGTGGCGCTAGAGAGCCCATTTTGGCACTGTAGGGGTTAATAATGTGTATTTGCTGTTTCAAATGAAGATTCTGCTGCTGTAATCTGTCCTTTAAAGATTGTGAGACACACAGACAGAGAGAGCCGTGTGTGCGTGTCTCATGAGAGAGCAGATCAGGAAAGGCTGTTTATAATGGGTTTAAACTCCTTGAACAAATTCTTGCCATACCCAAACCGTTGGTCCAATCAAGAAAATAAAGTGATTTTGAGAGACAGCCACTTCTCGTGAACGCACGTGTCGTGTTTTATATTTCTCGAGTCAAAAATGTGGTCAGAGGAGCGAGTTTAAAATGTGTTGCACCTAAGGTGTTTCCAGAAATTTCTCCTCTGAGTTTACATGGGAGTGAATGAGAAAAAAATCGGCGCTCCCTTCACTTTGGAGCCACTCAGCAACAATGTGTATGTGTGAGAGATTCCATGTCAACATATCTGTGAGCTGGACAAATTTTCCTACGTTTTGTGGTATAAATTGTGTCTGTACAGTGAAAATTGTGGCCATGGCAGCGAGTTAAAGACAAAAGTTTTAGATGATTTTTAGAGCCTCTCCACTCTAGCTCACAGCATTCCGTGCAATACACACCCATTAAAAAATGACAATTTCTCCACTTTTGCTCATGGTACTTTGAGAGGCACAGATGAAAAACGGTAAAAGATATGAAAAAGATGAAAACATGAGTGAATAGATGAGACCTGTGGCAACATTTGAGAGTTGGAATGGAGTCTGTAGCACAAAGTATGGAGACGCTGTAAAGGCTAGAAAAAGCCCAAAGATTGGTCTCTTTCTCCCCCCTGCTGCCATTCATTTCCTATGGGACAGCTTTCGAAGATCGCCAGGACGTTTTTCTGACATCTCACCTTTAGGAGGCCATAAAATCCAAACTAAGCGAGTAATGAAAAAGTTATAAATAAGATCTGATTAGAAGGAGTTGATCTGTCATCTGTGCAAGTTTGAAGCCGATAGGGTAAACGATGTATGACAAGAAGATTTTTTAGGAAAAGCAGTTTTAAGGCAAAATCTTACTTTGAAAGGGCAAATAGCTCACTTCCTGTTGGATTTAGGTCAGGGTGTCAGTGTGTGATTTTTAGGTCTTCATGAGACGAACATGGCAGTTTTGGTTTCATGTTTCTACGACATTCCTACAGGCCGTAGCGGCCATTTTTGTGTGCCTAGGTGGTGCTAGAGAGCCCATTTTGGCACTTTAGGGATTAATTTCATGATTTTTCTAAAATTTTTCACCGGTTTTGATATGCGTGCCAATTTTGGTGAGTTTTTGAGCATGTTTAGGGGGTCAAATTCCAGTTCAAAGAGGCGGCAGGAGAAAGAAAGAAAGAAAGAATAAACGCACCAAAAACAACAGGGTCCTCGCCTTTGGTGAGAACTGCTCTGTGAGCAGTCCTCTGCCTCTGGGCTCGGTCCCTAATAAACGCACCAAAAACAATAGGGTCCGAGTCCTCTGCCTTTAGGCTCAGTCCTTAATAATAAACCTTACAGGAACAAGAGGGACTTTGTCCTTCGGCCGAGGTCCCTAATAATAATAAACCTTACAGGAACAAGAGGGACTTCGTCCTTCGGCCGAGGTCCCTAATAATAATAATAAACCTTACAGGAACAAGAGGGTCCTCACCCTTTAGCCGAGGTCCCTAATAATAATAAACACACCAAAAACAATAGGGTCCTACCCTTCAGCCGAGGTCCCTAATTAAAGCTGCAAGCAGCTGTGATCGGGCCCTCGCTCTCCTGCGCCACCGTGGGGGGCCAGCAACACGCATCACTGAAGCGGTTATGTGAAAACTCAGAGTAAATTAACCCTGACGTGTTGTGACGTTTCATCTTCCTACTCCAAAAAACCCCCTATGGGGATGGATTTTTGAAAATTTCAAGGGGGCGCTATAGAGGCATTTTGTCCCTCCCATGGGCGACGCCCCTATCAGATGCAAGAGCTTGCCATTCTTGACCTGTGTATCAATTTTCATGAGGCTATGAGGCCACCGAAGCCATCAAAAAGCCAAACGTATGTAATGGCGAGGGCGGCACCATAGCGGCCACGCCCCTTGACATAAAGAAAAGCTTTTAATAACTTTTGATCAGCATGGTCTCAGGGTGATCTGTACCAAATCTGAAGTTGACTGGACAAAATCCCTAGGAGGAGGTCGTTCAAAAATTCAAATCAAAATGGCCGACTTTCTGCTGGTTTACGGCATGGGTCCAAGAGGATTTTTGTGCATCTTGGCATGTTCTATGAGCCAACCAATTTTCATGCGTGTAGGTGAAACTCACAGGCGGGGCTCGAGGAACGAAATTTTCTAGGGCGCGCTTTGTCGTCATTTGTCACATGAGAGAGGTAAGGATGGACACGACATGTCATCGTAAAATTTGACAGGTGCGACCTCTAATCAGAGGTCACCATGTCATCAAGTCCCGCCTTTTCCTCGCCCCTTTTTTTCTTTGGCTATTTTTCCCACGCTTTTCCTACCCCTTATTTTTCGCTCCTTATTTTCCCACACTTTCCTCAGCCCTTAGCCTGATTTTTCACTACCCCTCCTACCGTTTAGGTTTGAACCAATGAGCTATGGTTGAAGTCTTTGGAGAGACGGATACATGTAGCGGCTTTGCAGTGTTGGAGTATACGGAACTTGTGAAAAAGGAATTGAAGAGTCCCCGGAGCTAGAAGAAGAAGAGAAGAAAAATGGATTGTCAGTCAGTAAAACAAGTTTTAGTCGACATGTTGTTGGACTTGTTGAAAGAGCATTATAGCAGTTTTTTGCACCGTCTTCTCGACCGTACGGATGAGCCTAAGGTTAAACGATGCATGGTGGAGGGTAAAGACCGTTTGGAGATGGCGGAGTTCCTGATTTCGTTTTATCGCGTTGAATGGGCTGTTGAGGTGGCTGCGCAGACGTTGAATGCGATTGGATGCAGCTATCAGACTCAGAAGATTCGGACGGAGGGTTTGAAGCTGGAAAAGAAGGAAGCTGAGAGGACCTGTACGCTGGAGAGTCAGATGCAGAGTGAATCTAGAAAGTAAGTATTCATTCAAGCTTGTTAAAGATGAGCCAATGAGAGGGGAGGGCGGGTTTAAGGATGAGCCTATGAGAACAGTGGGAGGTGTTTGGGCGGTGGTTAAAAACGGGTTCAGTTTATTCATTCATTTTGCTTTCTTCTCAGCATGGATCCTCACATGTTGGAATCGGTTCTAGTGGACAACGCTGTTTCTAAGGCGTTGGATGAAGTCGAGATGGGGAAAGGAGAAGACTCGCCTAACCCGTGGTCGTTGTCGATGCTCTGTCAGACGCCTGTATCAGTCTATCAAGATGATACCAATGCACCAGGCGCTCCAAAGAAGAAGAGGTGTCTGTTGTATCTGTGCTGTACCCAGATGCCTCCGTCAGGACCTCTGCATGAAGAATGGTCTCTACATCCGTGGATGTCTGGATCTTGGGGTTATGTGTTCAAGTACGAGGTGGGTGAGCTGTGTTTGTATCAGCTGGGTGAGGGAGAAAGTCTGAGTCCTTCAACCAACATGACGGTGTTGACCAGCGATGATTGGGGAGTGCTGAGGATGACGTTAAGGATGGCGATTTCTACGAAAAACAAAGATGTGAGTGCAGAGAAGCCTGATGAAGAGGACGCATCTGATAAAGAGAATGAGAATGTTGATGCGACGATGTCTGCTAAAGAGAACGAGGATGATGAAGTGACGATGTCTGCTAATGAGAACGAGGATGATGAAGCGACATTGTTCGAGACAGGGTATTGTTCGGAGGTAAAGGAGAAAGAGGAGGAAGAGGAGAGCGGAGAGAGTCCTCCTCAGGAAAAGCGTCCGAGGAGGGGCCTTGAGTTTGACGACAATGAGTTGTCTAAGACGAGAACCATTTTGGCTGCATTGTGGCAATCCAAAACCACAGGCACGGGCAAATGGATGACTCAAGCCAGTGTGCAATCACAAAATGTGGAAGGGAAGAGATCTGCCGACATTTTTGTTTTGGAGAGATTTAATCCTGACTGTCGGTTATTCCGGACCGTTGTAGTGTAATATTTACTATAGTGTTCGTACTGTACCTTTTAGCTGACCTTTAAAAGATATGTGTTGAAGCAATATAATCTGTGCAACTGACAAATTACACACTGGTTCAATATTTCATGTATTCTTATGACACACACACACTCATTGAGCACTTAAGCATTGTGGTGGAGAAGTACCTAGGACTCACTGTGAATTATTTCTAAAAATAGCATGAGGATGGGTTCAGAAAACACTAGTGGAAAATTAGGGGAATTACAGCTTGTCCTGAGAATGACCCTAGTAAGAGGAGGTGGTCTTAGATTGTCTAGGAAAAACATTACTCAGCAGAAATATGACACCATTATGGTGGAGAAAAAGTGACTCAGCAGAGGTGGGATATCGTTACGATCAGAGCCAAGTGGGAAGGATTAAGGGAAAGAGATGACTCAGCAGAAATTCTACGATAAAAGAGCGAGCGCAAACAAAGAAATTCCAGCCTTGCTCCGGAGCTTGGCTCATTTGGGTTGTGATGTGTTTGTTGCCTGCGAGCACATTAAACTCAGTTGCATCTGATTCCACGTGTCTCCAGTGATTTTTTGACCTCTGAGTATTTGAGTTTTTGATATCTAATGGAGGACAAAGAAAGTCCATTTGAGAGGAGAAGAGCGAGGTCGCGAGCTAACTGGCCCGGCTCGGGACCTTGACTTTTTTGCTTCTACACCGTCTTAGTCATACCTGCGACAGAATGGCTCGACAGGATGCTGGAGATAAGGGAGAGGATTTCAAATCTTTTCTTGAGCTGCCGCAACTGGAGAGAATCTGTGGTGGTGAAAAAAACTCTAAACTTTTGACTGGAAAAATAAATTCAATTCAAAAAACATTATTTGTCCCCGAGGGGCACGCCTTCCGTTTCAAAACCACACTTTCCGTTTCCATGCCACACCTCTCATCCGGTATTATAAAGAACTCTGTCTTGAGCAAAGCAAAGCAGTTGTAGAGATGGACAACACAGGACAGAAGAAGTACTTCCCTCGTCCTCGTGCACTCTTCCGTAGTGCTTCTTTTTCCGACTTCACCTTCCTCGGTTCAAAGGAATCTACATTACACACTCCATATGAGGAGCGGCTGATTTCTGACATGGTTGGAGAAAACAAGCAGACTTCAGCCGTGGTTGGAGAGGACGAGCAGACTTCTGACGAGGCTGGGGAGGATGATCAGATGGTGCCCGAGGCGCCCCCTTGTTCGGAGGAGGAGGGGGAGGAGGAGAAAATTGAGGACAATGTTGACGGATGGATGGCTGATTGGGTCTCTGATACCATCAAATCTGCAGTTTATCATCTACTTGATCTGACTATTCGCACGCCAGAGACAGAGACAGCACGAATGCTCGGAGGTGTTGGAGGATGATTTTTTCCAGGATCACTACCACCATTTGGTAAAAAGACTCATCATCCCTTGCTTTATTCCTTCCATTCAGCGTCTGCTGATTAGCCGTCGCGTCCTCGTGACTGATTTCAGAGTCCATGTTGTGGTAGAGACTCTCTTGCATGAGTTGAGATCGGTCAAGAAAATCTACGACGCTCTCTCCAATGTGTACGAAAACCTGACTAGACAGGATCCTGTGAAAATCAAGCAGCTACGGATCGTCGGTGACTGTTATACCAGAGCTGGTTAAGCCGAAATGAACGGACTTTATTCTTACCTCACAAATTACTATTTTGGAAAACAAACAGAAAATCCCTTAAAAAAAACAGAGAACAACATGTAAGTTGTAAGTTTTAAGCCTTGTCAGAACATTAAGACTCTCTTAATATTGACATGTTTTTTAATCAGTGTGTATTTTCTTGTGTTTGTAGCTTTTATATAGTTTTTTTTAAAATGTGTAAGCAAATGTTTTTTAAACATGTAATCAGTTTGTATTTTCTAGAGTTTGTAACTTTTATAAAGTGTTTTTTGAAACGTGGAACCAAATGTTTTTTAATCAGTTTGTATTTTCTAGAGTTTGTAACCTTTATATAGTTTTTTTGAAACGTGTAACCAAATGTTTTTTAAGCAGTTTGTATTTTCTTGTGTTTGTAACCTTTATATAGTTTTTTGAAACATGTAACCAAATGTTTTTTAAGCAGTTTGTATTTTCTTGTGTTTGTAACTTTTTTAAGAAAATAAAAAAAATATAATGTGTCTGTTGTACGTCTTTTCTTGAAGGTTTAAAAGTTAGATTGCGCTGAGCATTAGAGTAGATGGTGTTTGAAGGTTTTAGAAGACAGGATGGCTGAGAAAGAGGTTATGAAAAAAGTGTATTATGACCCACTTTACCCGGCTAGTTTTGGAGGGGTAGAACGACTTCGTAAGGGTGTAGAAGATGAAATGGGTGAAAAAGTCAGTGTTGAGGATGTTAAAGATTTTTTATCAGAGCAGGACGCTTACACGCTGCATAAACCAGCAGAGAACCATGTGGAGAAAATCTTAAAACGACGCGTGGTCAAAAACGAAAAACAGATTTTTGTAAAATGCAAAAACTGGCCGGAGAAGTTCAACAGCTGGGTGAAAGCCTCAGAGGTGATTGGAATATAAAAAACCTAATGCAAAGCTGGTTGGATCATTAGGACAAAAATACATTTATCATGGAGCATACCTCGTCGGAAGGTTTTTACGTGACCCTACCTTCCACTGCTAGTAAGGAATTATTTAAAGATAATACCAGTAGTTGTTACACCGTGGATTTGGCTAAACCTATTGAGCGGAGAATGGCTGCTTGGTCTGTGTGAGTTTATTTACCCTCGAACCTGGTACAATTTACCCAAGGACACGAGCTACGTTGAACTGAACTGAACGATCGATGAACCTCAGCCCTTGGTGATTGTAAAATTCAGTCGAGGAGGGTATTACAACCGTCCTAAAGATCTCCTGGAACAATTGGTCCCGGCGGTCCAAAAGTATGACCCCTCCTTCGACGCTTCTTTCAACAACGTGACCAAATGCCTAGATGTCAAAGGCACAGGCTGATATAAAATCCGTGCCAAGCCCCCTCTGGCTTATATGTTAGGATTAAAGCTCAACGAATGGTGGACTCTTTCAGGACGCTCTAGCACCTACCCCTGCGATCTCAGTGCAGGCACCTGCAGTCTCTTTCTCTATACCGATCTGATCAGCTTCCAGACCGTCGGCGATAGCTACTTACCGCTGCTGTGTGTAGTAAACGTGAAAGGTGATTTCGGAGACGTGGTGAGTCTCAGGTATAATACTACCTGTGTTGAAGAATTACATCAAAACCATCCACATTGAAATAAAAACAGAACGCAACAAGTACGTGGACTTTGTTTATGGGAAAACGATAATCAAGCTGCACTTCAGACCCGTTCCACGCTCTCTGCCTCTTCATTAAAGGATGGCTACCTTACATCTCAACCAGGATCCTCATCATTTTGTCAGATATTATGACAGTCAAGCGGGAGGGACTCTACCCGGTTTTTACGGAGCCCCCATGATGTATGGTAGAGTTATAGGTTCAATCTTTTCAAAATTGTTTCGTTTCGTATCTCCTCTACTGAAGACGGGTTTTGCCGTGGCAAAACCTCATCTTAAAACGGCCGCCACAAACATCGCCGCTGACGCGGTCAAACGAGTGATGGGAAAACTGATGGAACCGAAGAATCAAGAGGGCTCTGGGGGTATTATGGTCTTATCTTGTAGGACTAAGAAACGCCCGCTGGGGGATCAAGTTTTTTCCTCTAAAAAAAGCAGAAAATGTAAAAGCCGCAAATCAGTCAAGGGTAACAGCGTCAAGAGAAGGAAGTCTATGCAGAGCTCCAATATATTTTAAGAGTTAGAAAAGGAAGAAAGAAAGCAAACCAAAAAAAAAAAAAAAAATGGCTCTTTTACACCACAAATCACCCGAGCGCACCCTGGCTGAACTGGATCTATTTTCTGCTCCTATGACGCAATTATCCATAGAGGATAAAAAATATCAAGAATGTCAACCCCTCTCAGCGCTGAGCGAGCGACAATGCTCCCATCAAATTCCTCATCCCCGGAGACAGTGAAAAGTACCTCGATCTGAATGATACCTTGCTACATCTCCAGGTGAAAATTACGCAGAAGGATGGAACCAACATCCCAGTCGATACACCCATAGGGCTCGTTAATTATCCTTTGAATACGATTTTCAGCCAATGTGACGTTATTCTGGGGGATAGACACAGGGGATAGACACAGTCCAGCGCCACCCATCCTTACAGAGCCATGATAGAGACTCTGCTCAGCTATTCTGAAGATACGTTAAAAAGTCACTTCAGCGCGGGTCTATTTTACAAAGACACTGCAGGTTCTATCGATTCGATAGTCACAACGAACGGGCCTAATAAAAGTCTTACTAAGCGAGCAGTGTTCACGGGTGAGTCGAAAGAAGTCGACCTGCTGGGACCGCTTTACGCTGACATATTTTTCTGCGAGAGACTTTTGCTGAACTCGGTAGATTAGAGAATTAAATTGATACGCAACAACGATGCCTTCTGTCCGATGGTAACACGCGCCCCTGAGTTTGCCCTGAAGATAACGGCTGCCTCCCTGTTTGTCAAAAAGGTCACAGTTTCCCCGGCCGTCAGGTTGGGTCACGAAACAGCCCTGATGAAAGGAAATGCCCTCTATCCCCTCTCACGCATTACTGTGAAAACCTACTCCATCCCGGAGAATTCAAGGATCTGTAACCACGAGAACCTCTGTCTCGGCTCCATGCCTAAATACGTTGTGCTCGGAATGGTTCACCACGATGCCTTCACAGGCAGGAGGGACCTGTCACCCTTTAATTTCAAACAAAATGATGTGGAGTACCTGGCACTCTGATTCCCGCTAAAGCCTTTCAACCCCAGTTTGATCGAGGGAATTCTGTCAGAGAGTTTTACAACATCTTTACCGCCACAGGGAGACACTTCAAAGATTCACCTCTGAGTATCAATCGTCAGGAATTTAACGAGGGGTATGCTCTGTTTGCTTTCAACCTTGAACCGATCGATGACACAGATGCCTTGTCCCCCGTTTCCAACGGAAATTTGAGGCTGGAGATGAGATTCAGGGTCCCCCTGCCTCAGACTACCACACTCATTGTCTATGCCTGTTACGATTCCATTCTGGAGATCAATGCTAAAAGACAGGTGCTGGTGGATTATTATTAAAATAAAAGAATGGATAATCATCAGTTGGAACATCTTTTGCACCGACTGTTGGGAGATGTATTCTGCGGGGTGTGGGCTGCTGACCAGCTACCCTTACTGATGCGCGAGTTTCAAGCACCCGCCTACTTTATCGTCAACACTCACCCCTCACACCTGCCAGGAGAACATTGGTTATCTCTGACTCTGGAACAGGATGCCTCTGCCACCTTTTTTGACTCCGCCTGGTTTTCCACACTACCCTTCCAGCATCTTGGAGTTTCTGGAAGATCGTTCAGAGAAAATACTGCACCATGACCGTCAGCTTCAGCACCCTCTGTCGATCGTTTGCGGGCAGCAGTTGTTTTTTACCTCTGCCATAGGGCCTGTGGATTATCTTATAAAGAAATATTGTCTCTGTATCACGACGATGTCTTTAAAAATGATCGTATGGTAGCTCAATTTGTGAATAATTATCAAAACTGCCTCGCTCAACATCAGCGTGGTCGGAATTTTCATCACGGTGCCTGATCTTTACAAATGTTTAGAGATGCATGTAAAACGCTTGTAAAACGCATGTAAGAAAAAAATCAAAGAACAATAAACGATTCAGTGAAAAAAAAAAATATTTTTGTGTGTGTAAAAAAATGAAAATTTAAAAAAAAAAATCATTCCCACGTCATCCATCTCGGGGATAGGATTATTTTCCTCTTTGACTGTTGCTGGGGTGTTTTTTCTCCACATTCATCTTCATCTTTATCTTCGACCGTTTTGAGACGCCTGTATTGCTCACGTGCAAAACGGTTAGTCAGCATAGATGAGGGGATGTTTACCTCAGCCAAGGTATTTAAAAAACTTGTCCAACCTTTCGGAGGAGATTGAGGTTTTTTATAAGTCTGTGTGAGGTTTTTGAATAAATCCATGATATGAGAACCTTTTACTACGTTCCCCATATAAACAAATTCACCCCTCGAGCTCCATCCTACATCACCTTCTGATAATTTCTGCATAATGTACCAAGCATTTTTACGGGAGCGCAGGGGTAGGTTTTTTAGGAAGTCACTCACCACATCTTGCGATGATTCCAATAAGGGATCCAATGCCTGGGCAGATGCAGGCACAGTCCTGTCAGATGTCTGGACAGATGCGGAGGAAGATTCAGGCAGCTGATCTCGTGGGTGTTCAGGCTGCAGACGGAGAGTAACCCTACGTTCTTCATTCTGACCTTGTCTCATGAGAGTGAGATATCTCTGCAGCAAAGCTTCATACCTCTCCACTTTTTCATAGGAACTCATCCCCTTCTCATTGAGTATCTCTCTCATTCTTTCATCCAAATCATCTTCAGCCGTTTGTCTGATGGAGGAGGAGGAGGAGGAGGATTCGGTGTGGGTTAGCCTGTTCATCTGATGGGGTGTAATGAGAAACATTTTGTTCACCGTGGCCATCTTTTCCGTTTATTTTCTCTGAATCAAGCCTCCTAAAAGATTTCCTCGTCTGTTTCTTCAAAACCTCATCGGCCAGCAGTCTGATGATCTTTTTTTGACGTTTCAGTTTTTTGTATTGAGAAGTAGTTAGGGGAATGTTCTCCTTTAATAGATTTAACGCTACCTCACACAGCGCCTGGAGAAAGTTGGGGGAGCAGTGGGTTAAGACAGCGTTCCTTTTTATACACTGTGACATGATGATGACCCACTTGGCTTTAGGCAGGTAGATGACGGGCCACTGGTCAGGAAGTAAACCGCTCCTCACTCTGTACCGTTCTGGACAGGATGGTGTGAGATCCAGGATTAAATACCCATGGGGGTGGCATCTTCAAAAAATTTTCCAAGAAAAATGTTTTTTGTGAGGGGAAAATTTGACGAGCTAGAATATTCATCTGTAATTTGTCTCTGGGTTTTTTAAACAACACCATATAGTTGCTGTTTAAACTGATAGAATGTATTTCATCAGGGTAAATACAGTCGTACTGAGTCAACATCATGACTGACATATTTTTATGATGTCGGTATTGTGTGAAAATTTTAACCACTTCAGGATGATCAGAGGCTTGAAAAATAACATCATCCAGGATGACCAGAGTATCTTCAAATTCCTCAAAAGAATCAGGGAGTCCTTTGACAAATTTAATATTTTTATTCATTTTCTGCAGTTCATCATACATAGGCTGGAATGAAGTAAAAATCCACACAATTTTCTGAGGTACAGTAGTCATCACACGTTCACAGTTTTCCAGTACATTTTTTACAAAATAACTTTTCCCACAGCCACTGGGTCCCACTATAAGACATGAAAAAGGCACTGTCAGTCTAAGGTCAAATTCAACCTCCTCCATCGTGGCAAGCTGTGACATTTCTCTTGTCTTTTCTTCTGGGAAAAACAAAACAACAAAACAAGACCAAAAAACAAAAATAAAGTAAAATGTAATAACCAAAAGGCTGAGTCGTACCGTCAGGGAAGAGGTGTCTTTTGTCATAGACCACTTGAAACTTTTTCTGAAATGCAGCATAGAAACCCCTTTTTATCCCTTCTGATGTTGTGCTGAGGGGTCTCAAGCACCGCCTCCTTCATACCGTCGAGGTACCCTTCCACCAACCCTCTCACACTGTCAGAGTTGATCTTTTCGCAACACTCACGAGTTTGGGTTATACCTTTAATTTTCACCACAACTTTTTTCTCTGTTCTGGTTGGGTAGGCATAACTTTTGGGACCTGCTGCTGCAAATTCCTGAATTGTGTCACGCCCCAACTCGTCCGTCAAATCCCCCAAATAATTACCTAGTTCCAGAGGGGTCTCTCCATCTTTCTGTACATAGATCAGACTGTCTGTGTCAGTATATAATACATTTTGTTGCAACTTTTCTAAATAACTGTACAACTTTAGACGTCCGTAGGAGGTGGTAAATGCTGCTAAAAAGATGTTATTTGACCTACCGGAGGGTACGATGCTGGTATCCTTATAACTCCACTGAATCAGAGCTGTATCACCCTCTTTTTTCGTGGGCAGGAAAGACACGTGTCTGAGATCGTACTGACCTGAAAATGCATAGTTGAAGAATTGATCGGGGGTTCTGATGAGAGTGGTTTGTACCTGATTGGTTCTCTGAGCAAATTTACCCCAAAAGCTGTTAAGACACAACTTAGACACCTGCCTCTTGGCAGGGTTTACCTGAATTTTGTCGGGGTCTAAGCTGATGCTTTGATGCTTCTCGTACTCCTCGATGTATTGTTTTTTCTTAGCCTCGTCATTCTCTACGTCAGGAGGGTAGCCTGAAGCTTCTTGCTTACCTTTTAGAAAGGAGTGTATGTAATCGGCAAAGATGCTGCTGCTAGTGTGCTCAAAGTGCCACACCTCTGTGATTTTACCCAACCTGTACCCCAGCTCTAAGGCTTTGTTTAACTCAACAGTCACCCAGACCCCCGTCATAGCTCTGGCCACCTCATCATGAGTGCATGAACCGCTCTGGTAATTGATTTCGGCGCAGGTGTGGCAGAGGGTAAACACTAATTTACCTTGAGATGTTTTATACGGTAAAATGGGAAAAAAGAGCCCTCTGGGTGGATACACTGTGGCGCGGATCAGCCCAAAATACTTTTTGGGGTCATCAAAATCCTCGTGGATTATGGTGGGGTGATGTAAAGGATAAGAGCAGGTAGCATTGACATAGGGATAGAGAGAGGTGACATCTACATAATGCACTCTTTCATTAGGTTGTGTACTGTACCTTAACCTCACTGCTGAAGTTCGACCTCTGTAAAGAGCGGAGCGGGGGGAGAGAGGTTCGGGAGAAACGTAGCTTGTCATGAACGTTTTTACCGCCTCATTTGATTTTTTCATCTCCGTCCACATGTGCTCCCTCATCACTACTGTACGGACCTGTAGCATGTAGGGCAGCCGTGAAAAAAACACCCATTGCTCATTATCTCTCACCGCATAACTGTCTACAAAGTACGGTCCTATCTGATGTTCCCCCAGGTTTAAAGCGTGATCAATGGAGATTTTCTGAGAATGCACTACCCACTCCAACCACTGGATGGATGCATTTGAGTGTTTTTTGGACAAACGTCTGTAGTTGTCAGGCGATGGTATGGCCAGAGTTTTTTCAGGCAGGAAATTGGTGAGAAACACCTTCATACACGCTGAGGCTATGGTTATGCAGTTAAAAGGATCCACATGCATTTCAGTGATAAACTGATCTCTGAATTTCATGCAACCCTCCCTCAGAATATTGACATCGTTTTGACAGTAGTACAGAGACTCCTTTTCAAAGTTAAAAACACCTTGAGAGACCTCTCTGTACCAACTGTAAAACTCTTCCTGCTCAGCGGAAGACATGCGTTCTACGCCGTAATCTGAGGGAAGCGGGTAAGTACCTATGTAGTTTAACCTCTCCTGTGAGCTGAATTTGTGTGGAAAATGACCCTTGGATTTATCCTCAAAACCTAATGCCTTGGGCATAGTGCTGAGACGCATGGTGAGGAAAGACAGTGAGTCGATGAACCTTAACTGGAAATCTGATTCTGTGAAGCTGATAACTTTACTACCTTGCATGATTATAGAAGGAGTCATACCCTCTCCCACCAGGTAACTAAGGATCAAGTAGCTGTCAAATCCTTTGGCATTGTGTGCTATGAATGTAGCCTCTCTGTATCTGACCCGCCTGAAATGTTTAACAAACTTTTCAACGCAGTCTAGACCATATGCATGCCACTCTTCACCATTGAGCGATTTTGTGCATACCAGATACGGTACGTGTACACCTTGTGGGGAGACGTATGTCTCAAAATCATAAAGGAATATAGAGTCGGTGTATTCTTCTTCCACCGCCAGAGGCTACATATAACACAGGTGCCGGCCGGAGGGATTTTCAGAGTCCTCAAGCTCCCCCTTACAGGTTCTACATCTAGCAGCTATGCACTTATGTTCCTTCTGGCGGCGTGAGATGAGATATTTACAGCCGGAGCATTTGTACATCTGCCGGCAGATACTGAGATGAGAGTTATTGAAAGGTCTAGGCTGTTTGTGTTTCAAGTAACAAGCCTGTGTACGACAAGTCCTGTTGCAGTCTATGCAGAATACAGCGTCTGAATAATGAGTCAGGTCTCTGCGCAGTCAGGGTCGAGGCAGAGATTGCAATGATCAATACAAAAGTGTTTCTCACGGACCATGTAGCCCCTGTGACAGTAACTGCAGATGTATGGGGTTCCTAAAAGAGCTTTAAGATTTTTAATACCGTAGTAATGGTTCTGAAAAAAGAAAAGATACAACGGATGAGGTGACTTTGGAAACTCTGTTTCAGAAGGTAAAAGAGTTCGATCCTCTGACCGTCAGCAAAACACCACTATTTCACACTTCAGTATCTGTTCAAATTTGCCTGAGGGTGACTTCCATCTGATCGCTCAGGCCTGCCAAACGTTGCAACTCTCTGCCACGTTCCTGGGCTTGACTATCTGTGAAATTTGGATTTGTGAGATGAGCCAAGTTGATGGCGAACTAGAGGCGGTTATTTTCATTGTTTACCATGTACAGATGAGGTCGTTTCAGGTTTATGATTTCATCGTCTAGCAGTTTATGCAGCTTACGTCTAGCACCGCCTCGAGGGTTTCGTATCACTTGAATGATTAATTCTAAGCGGGAGCCTTCGGTGATCTGTCCGTTAGATCAGGGGTTCTTAACCTTTTTGACCTTGGGGCCCAACTTTTCTAGTACAGTGTGGCCCGGGGCCCATTCAGATATTAACATGTTTAATTGATCTCCAATTGATCAATCTCATATACACTACTGAAATGCTCTCACACACACTACTGAAATGCTCTCATATACACTATTGAAATGCTCTCACACACACTACTGAAACGCTTTCATATACACTACTGAAATGCTCTTGCATACACTACTGAAATCTTCTCACACAAACAACTGAAATGCATTTTACATACACAGTTGAAACACTCTCATACATACGACTGAAATACTCTTAGAAACACAACGGAGTTCACAGCACTTGGTGTATATTGGTTTGATTTGTATTCAGTAACTAGATCAAATCCACTTCCAATTAATAAGCTAAAAACATATCAAATAAATTACATGATACAATGTGATCATCACAGAAACATTTATTTATCATGTGGATATAAATCTACACCTCCGTCAAGATGCCGAACAGGCTAACAATTCATGGGACAAATGTGCTACAAGAACATATTTAACAACAATTTTAAAGGCTCAAGTTACAGCAAAAAGGATGGCCTCTCAAAAAACTTTTAAGAACAATTAGAAATTTGACAAATAATATTATGTGGTGATAAATACATTCAAAATAATAAAAGTTACAATACTGCCTCCCACCACTTGGTGGCGGTAATGCGTCAGTCAGTTAAACAACTGACTGACGCATTACCGCCACCAAGTGGTGGGAGGCTGTATTGTAACTGAGTGTGTCAACATAACAGTATTGCAGCCCACAGGTGCAAAACGGAATTTGTTTCGTGGCCCTCTAGGTGGCACTCGAGGCCCAAGTGTGGGCCGCGGCCCCATGGTTAAGAATCCCTGCGTTAGATTGTATCAACTTTGCTAACAACCCTTCAAAAGCCGAAGCAATGTTATTAACGTCGTGGTCATCGTAACTAATGATGATGTGATCACGCACATTTTCACCTATTATCTCTAGCTGTATGATGTCATTACGTCTAACCTCTGGTCTGACTCCCTCTGCTAGATCTGTAAGGTTTCGCACAACATCTAAATAAAACTGAGCAAGATCTGGTTCATCTCTGAGGGGAGGAATATTAAAACTGTGTCTTATTTCCAGATTGTTAAACTGCTCCCGTCGTGTTACAGTTTCATTCTGATTTTGAGAATCTGCTGCTTCCGGAGAACCCCCATTCTGATTTTGAGAATCTGACTCTAATGAAGGTTCACACTGCTGTTGCTGTTGAGAAGACTCTGTCTAAACACTTTGTTGGATGTGAGCGAGAGCATCTTCTACAAGTTGGATTGGGTCAGGGATAGGGTTATGTTCAATTGGCTGCTCGACATGTTCTATAGCTTCATGCAATGGAAAGGGAACTATAACGCGCTGGTCAGAGTCCCATTTAAGTCATCAATAGCCTCAAGTAATGCATCAGGAATATTGTGATGGTCAGACATGATTTGAAAGAAAAAAAAGAAGAAAAAAAAAACAGAGAAAATGAAATGTCACACCTTACATGTCTTGAGCTATGGTAACTAAGGCACTGATCGTTGCATTATACATGTCGACGATTCCACGAAGGAATAACTGCCTCCGTTCCTCGTTGTTGTTGTTGTTTGCTCTGGCCAGTCTCCTTCCCAATCTCCTTTGATGCCGGTTGATTGACGACAGCCTCTGATGATGTCTTCGTACCGCTTTTGTTGTAAAACAGAAAAGAAAAAAAGAAAAAAAAATATAGATAGATAGATAGATGATAGATAGATAGATAGATAAATAGATTTAAAAGATAACTCGTTCAAAAATCACCTCTGACTCTTCTATCAGCCCGAGGTCCACTCACTCCTAGTTCAGGCTCTGCAATTCCTTCTAAAAATAAAACAAAAACCTCAGCATCAATAAAGTTTTTTACATACATATAGGCCTACGCCACTCCAGCCCATAAGGGGGTGCCGCATAGATATATATACGGGGACGCCGGATTTGACCAAACAACGGATATAGCAGCGTCATATCCGGTCTTTCAAAAACATGGCGGTAGGACGTGACAACAAGACATCACGTCGAGTGTGAGTCAAAATAAACGTTCATTTTCTTTTATTCAATAAACATGACATACCTTCACGTTCCTCCGTCGACGGCTCGGGATCCCGGGATGTTGAAACAGCCGCAGATTGGTCGATGGACGGAGCTTGGGGGATGTTTTCTGCCGTTGAAGCCGGCACAGTCTGGATGTTTTCCCCTGTTGAGACAGACCCTGCCTGGGTGATTTCCCTGTGCAGAGTGGCCTCTGCGTGAAGGATATTTTCGCTGGACGGAGCGGCTGGAGCCAACGCTGTTTGGACCGTAACGTTAATTCTCCCAGGAATCTTTTGCCCCTCTTCAGCGGTGTGAATATCTCCTCCTGTTTCTGGACGTCTACACGCAGGGAGAATGGTTGCCTCTACAGGGACCCTTTCAGCTTCCTCTACCCCCTCCTCAGCATCTGAAATGTCACTGAAATCTCCAAAATACACGGTGGGGTTCCCGTTCCTGCTCTGAAAATAAAGTTTGGAAGACTGGTCCATGGAGTCTGTATGTAAAAGACAGTTTGTTTTTCAGTGTTGTGAGTGGAAATTGTAGCCTGCTGTTTTACTCAAACATACATCAAATAAAAAAACTACTTTAAAAAAGTTTTGTCAAAAATAATTCACTTTAACTACAAAATTGTGGCCTACCACTTTACTCAAACATACATCGTTACTTTAAAAAAGAAAAAAAAGTTAAAACATACCGTAATCCGACTGTCAATCAATCAATCAATCAATCAATTTTATTTATAAAGCCCAATATCACAAATTACAATTTGCCTCACAGGGCTTTACAGCATACAACATCCCTCTGTCCTTATGACCCTCGCAGTGGATAAGGAAAAACTCCCCAAAAAAACACCTTTAACGGGGAAAAAAAACGGTAGAAACCTCAGGAAGAGCAACTGAGGAGGGATCCCTCTTCCAGGACGGACAGACGTGCAATAGATGTCGTACAGAACAGATCAACATAATAAATTAACAGTAATCCGTATGACACAATGTGTGTAAAATTGACTGTGTAAAATTAATGTCTGTAAATTCCTCAGCAGTCACTTGAGAGAGAGAGAGAGAGAGAGAGAGAGAGAGAAAGAGAGCATCAGCAGAAATCACCTTCTCTTATTTAACTTTTAAATTAAAACTTTTAAATGGTAAATACTTACCAGGATACACAGAGCTTTGGCCCGGGTGCCCGTACTGCTGCTGCTGCTGCTGCTGGAGAGTTGACTGCATGTTTCTTCGAATGTGTTTGAATGTTAAACCTCACGTTCTGTGCTTACACTTATCGCCAATAATGAGTTTTATTGTTTTTAATGATACCCAAGTCTGAAGTGGTATGTCTGTCATTATGTCTGTCAGTATGTTTGTGATTGTGTGGGAGACTCGTTGATACGATCTCTGCTGATGTACCAAAAGCTTTAAAGTTACAGGTTACATTACGGTCAGGCAATAAGAAGGGGTGTCTGTGTTTGTGTTTGTGTGTGAGACTCGTTGATACGATCTCTGCAGATGTACCTAAAGCTTTAAAGTTACGGGTTACATTACGGTCAGGCAATAAGAAGGGGTGTCTGTGTTTGTGTTTGTGTGTGAGACTCGTTGATACGATCTCTGCAGATGTACCTAAAGCTTTTAAATTACAGTTACATTAGGGTCTGGCAGGCAGTAAACATGAAAGGGTGTGTGTGTGTGTGTGTGTGTGTGTGTGTGCGCACGAGAGAAAGACCCCCCGCAGCTCACTGGTTCACTGGGGCTAGGGGGCGGGACAAAGGGGGCCGGAAAAGGCAGGACTTGATGACGTGGTGACCTCTGATTGGAGGTCACACCTGTCAAATTTTACGATGACATGTCGTGTCCATCCTTACCTCTCTCACATGTCACATACAACACTGCCAAAATATAAGTTTTTGAATTCGGGAAAGGGGCCAAATGGGGGATTATATTCTCAGAAGAAGAATAATAATAAATAATGCTGCAAGCAGCTGTGATCGGGCCCTCGCTCCCCCATGCAACCGCAGGGGCTTGAGGCATGCGGGGGCTGTGGCGCGAAGCGAGAAGGGAGAAAAAACCTGGCAGGAGCGAAAAAATGCAATGTTTCGTTCATCCACCAGGTGGCGCTACGAGCGTAACCAGATGTGGGCAGGTGTGTTCAGGGGTGGACCCTCATCACACATGTGAAATTTCGAGCAAATCAGACAATGTACGTAATTAAAACAACTGGAGAGACTGTGTACAAACTGAGAGTCTGAGAACATTTTAATAAATGTGAATTAGATCTAACGAGATGTGAGTGTTTCTTCTACTTCCTGTAAAGTTGGTCCACACTCCAACATAGCTGACGGTGATAATACACCTCGAACACTAATTGCTACCCGCAATTAAACATAAAGAAGAAGAAGACTGAAGGCTGCTGGAAACTGTCCAACTTGACCACGGCTTTTTGTCTCTGCCCCCTGCTGCTGCTGCCACCTGATCTCGTCTGCTTTCCAGGCGAGGCGCATTTCATCCCGAACAAGCCTATTATCTTGCTTTATTGCTGCTTAGCCAGCTACCGCTGCTACAAATTAAATGTCTACACACAAAACAGCATTTTAATGTTAACACAGGACAACATACCTCTATATTAGGCTTTCTTTTCCTCCTCATCTTCCCTGTTTGTTCCTTGCGTAAGTCTTGGAGCTTTTTCCATTATGAAATAAAATGTGAAAATAGATATCTGCCTCTTGACAGTCTAGCAATCTCTCTGACACTGTGATGCGCACCAAACTCCAACCTTCAGTTTACACAGTAGAAATGCAGGTCAGGGCAGATGATTTTTTTTTGAAGACCTGCTGTGAACTCTGTTGTGTTTCTAAGAGTATTTCAGTCGTATGTATGAGAGTGTTTCAATTGTGTATGTAAAATGCATTTCAGTTGTTTGTGTGAGAAGATTTCAGTAGTGTATGCAAGAGCATTTCAGTAGTGTATATGAAAGCATTTCAGTAGTGTGTGTGAGAGCATTTCAGTAGTGTATATGAGAGCATTTCAGTAGTGTGTGTGAGAGCATTTCAGTAGTGTGTGTGAGAGCATTTTAGTAGTGTATATGAAAGCATTTCACATGTGTGTGTAAGAGCATTTCAGTAGTGTATGTGAGCGAATAATTTTTCAGTAGTGTGTATGAGAGTGTTTCAGTAGTGTATGTAAGAGCATTTCACATGTATGTGTGAGAGGTAATTCTGAAAAATGTCCCTGGCGGCCCCTCATATGTGGGGGTCTGGGTCTCCCTGCCTGTGAGACCAGGATTAAGCCGGTACCCATGGTGGACAGTGTTCAAAACTTGGGCTGCCATGGGGGCTGACCTAAATTCCATCCAGTCCTGGTCTCTGGGGCTGGGGATGGTGGATTTCCAGCACCACTAGTGCTGGCTGGAGGGCGGTGGTGTGCTCACCCGACTCTCTGAAATACTTATCAATGTATTTAGAATATACATAGATATTGTACATTATATAAACATATATATATATATATATATATATATATATATATGTAGTCTGTATATTATTATTTTTTCTTTACCATTACACATATGTATTTTTATTCGTGTGAATGTGTATGTGTATATGTATGTATGTATGTATGTGTATGTGTATGTATATTACGGATGCAAACAGGATGCAACGTGATGCAACGATGCAAATACAGAAACGTGCTGCATATACTGAAACGCCCTGCAAATAAGAAAACAAATGCAAAAAGAAAACACTGCATATACACTCATACAACGGAAGTGCTCCACGTCTCTAAGGGCAGTGTTGAGCTTCCACCCGAGAGACAGATGAGTGAGCGAGAAGAAGACTCTGTAGCTCCTCTTTAAAAGAAGTTAACAAAGCAAAGAAAGTTTGCTCCTTGGTATAACTCTCAAACCCATAAGTTAAAACAAATATCACGAAAGTTTGAAAGGAATTGGCGATTAACCAAACCGGAAGAATCTCATTTAATCTGGACAGACAGTCTCAAAACTTATAAGAGGGGCCTCCGCAATGCCAGAGCAAACTATTACTCAGCTTTAATAGAAGAAAACAAGAATAACCCCAGGTTTCTTTTCAGCACTGTAGCCAGGCTGACTGAGAGTCAAAGCTCTATTGAGCCTTGTATTCCTTTAGCCCTTAGCAGTAATGATTTTATGAGCTTTTTTAATGACAAAATTCTAACTATTAGAGGCAAAATTCATGACCTCCTGTCCTCAGATAGTAGGCCTACCTATCTAACCTCAAACACAGCTGTAAGACCTAATATATATTTAGATTGCTTCTCCCCAATTTCTCTTCAAGAATTGACAGCAGTGATTTCTTCATCTAAATCATCAATGTGTCTCTTAGATCTCATCCCAACTAGGCTACTTAAGGAGGTCTTTCCTTTAGTTAACACTCATATATTAGATATGATCAATATATCCTTATTAACAGGCTATGTACCACAGTCTTTTAAGGTAGCTGTAATTAAACCTCTCCTAAAAAAGCCCACCCTGGATCCAGAGGTGTTAGCCAACTATAGACCAATATCTAATCTTCCCTTTATGTCAAAGATCCTTGAGAAAGTAGTCACAGACCAGCTGTGTGATTTTCTCCATGATAATAATTTATTTGAGGAATTTCAGTCAGGATTTAGAGTGCATCATAGCACTGAGACAGCACTAGTTAGAATTACAAATGACCTTCTGATTGCTTCAGACAAAGAACTTGTCTCTGTACTTGTTTTATTAGATCTTAGTGCGGCGTTTGACACTATTGACCATCAAATTCTGCTACAGAGACTGGAACACTTAATTGGCCTAAAAGGTTTAGCACTAAGCTGGTTTAAATCTTATTTATCTGATTGTTTTCAGTTTGTTCACATTCATAATGAATCATCCTTACGTACTAAAGTTTGTTTTGGAGTTCTGCAAGGTTCTGTGCTCGGACCAATCCTATTTATTCTATATATGCTTCCTTTAGGCAACATCATTAGAAATCACTCTATAAATTTCCATTGTTATGCGGATGATACACAGTTGTATTTATCGATGAAGCCAGAACAAAGTAATCAATTAACTAAACTCCATAACTGCCTTAAAGACATAAAAACCTGGATGAGCACCAATTTCCTGATGTTAAATTCAGACAAATCTGAAATTATTGTTCTTGGCCCCAAACAACTCAGAGACTCTTTATCTGATGACATAGTTTCTCTAGATGGCATTGTTCTGGCCTCTAGCACTACCGTAAGAAACCTCGGAGTAACATTTGATCAAGATTTGTCTTTTAATTCTCATTTAAAACAAACCTCATGGACTGCATTTTTTCATCTGCGTAATATTGCGAAAATTAGGCCTATCCTGACCCGAAAAAATGCAGAAAAACTGGTCCACGCTTTTGTTACCTCAAGGCTGGATTACTGTAACTCTCTATTATCAGGTAGCTCTAGTAAGTCCTTAAAAACTCTCCAGCTAATTCAGAATGCAGCAGCACGTGTACTAACAGAAACTAAACGAGATCATATTTCTCCTGTTTTAGCTTCTCTGCACTGGCTCCCTGTAAAATCCAGAATTGAATTTAAAATCCTACTGTTAACTTATAAAGCTCTAAATGGTCAAGCTCCATCATATCTTAGAGAGCTCATAGTGCCTTATTATCCCACCAGAACACTGCGCTCTGAGAACACAGGGTTACTCATGGTCCCTAAAGTCTCCAAAAGCAGATCAGGAGCCAGAGCCTCTCATATCCTATTACTGCATCTTGCTCACTCGGCCATTCTGGATGTCACTAACTCGGCTTCTTCTCCGGAGCCTTTGTCCTCCACTGTCTCTCAGATTAACTCATATCGCAGCGGTGCCTGGATAGCGTGACGTGTGTGGTTGTGCTGCTGCCGTGGTCCTGCCAGATGCCTCCTGCTGCTGCTGCCATCATTAGTCATTAGTCATACTTCTATTGTTATTATACACATATGATTATTATCACACATGTATACTGCCAGATATTAATATATACTTTCAGCATATTGTACCACAGTAGCCAGAACTATAACAATAATATTATTACTTTCATTAATGTTGTTGTAAGCTACTGTCATTACCGTCTGTCCTGCATCTCTCTCTCTCTCTCTCTCTGTCTCTCTCTCTGTCTCTCTCTTTCTGTCTCATTGTGTCATATGGATTACTGTTAATTTATTATGCTGATCTGTTCTGTACGACATCTATTGCACGTCTGTCCATCCTGGAAGAAGGATCCCTCGTCAGTTGCTCTTCCTGAGGTTTCTACTGTTTTTTTTCCCCCCGTTAAAGGGGGAGTTTTTCCTGATCAGCTGTGAGGGTCCAAAGGACAGAGGGATGTTGTATGCTGTGAAGCCCTGTGAGGCAAATTGTGATTTGTGATATTGAGCTTTATAAATAAAATTGAAAAATTGAAATTGATATGTTTGGAGGAAAGTTGGAGCCGGGACAGGCAACACAGAAAGGTATGTATTATTTTTTATTTTTCTTTCTTTCTTGTTTTTCACATGTGGCCCTCATCTTTTACTGTATAATGAAAGTGAAGCTGATTTACACAGCTGACATTAGCGTGCTAGAGACTTTGAGTTCTACATGAGTAGTGTATCCGTAGTAGTAATGTAAGCTAACGTTACTGTAACTAACATTACTTTCTGGGACACTCCAGGGATTTGATTGCATTTAACGTTAGTTTATTTTTGACCTCGTCTCCACATATGACTGGATACTTTATTGATCAGTGACAGGCTTTTGAATAAGAGGAAGGTGGAGAGTGGTGAAAGGGAGAGCAGAGAAGGTGTGTAAAAAGAAATGTAACGGGCAGAGGTGCAGAGGACAAAAAGAAGTTATGCCATGAAGAGATGACAACTGTTTAAGCCACAAAAGCTATTTATATCCCGATGAGCCCACTCTGTCCTGCTCCTTTGCAACGGAAAGAAGCTATAGAAACCACGTGCTTGTGAGCATATGAAATATGGACAGGGGTGGGTAGTAACGCGTTACAAGTAACGCACGTGAGTAAAAAAGTAGTTTTTTTGAGGAACAAGTACTTTTTAAGTTCCTTTTTTAAAACTGTACTTCTATTCTTACTCAAGTATATTTTTGAGCCAGTAATCTACTTTTTACTTAACTTCATTTGCCATTTACCTTCGTTACAACTAGTCTGCTCTAGGGCTGTCAAAAAAAATTTGAAGTTTGAAATATATTCGAATATATATATTTTTTATAAGTTCGAACCTAAATTTGATAATTCAAATATCATTAATAATTAATTAAAACTATTGATAATGTTGTATATCACGGCAAATCCCGTTCGGGTGAAGATGGCTCGCGCACAAGCCGAGCCAGAGAGGGACACAGCGGGAGGGAGAGGCGCCGACGGAGGAGCCCGCTGCGCCAACACCACCCACTGCGCTGTTCGGGATGTGTGACCTGTTCGGGAAGACATACAGGCAGAATGTTGCACCTGCTGCCTCTCTGCCTACCCTTTCTGAAGAAGAGATGAAACGTTACCAGAATGAGACACCACTACGAGCCGACCAGGATCTACTCCTGTGGTGGAAAACTACAGGCGCACTCAAGTATCCAAACATTGCTCAGATTAGCGAGGCAGAAGTTGGTCATACCTGGCACTTCAGTGAGGTCAGAACGAATGTTTTCATCCGAGTGTTTCGTTCATGATAATAAGCATAATAAGCATCTTATTTTTTTGTGGGATTTTTTGGTTAAAAAAAATAAAATAATAATAATAATAATAAATTCGAATATTATTTGAACTCTACTAAAGCACCATGTTCTGAACCTGCTGAACAAGCAAGCACCAGTCCTCCACTCCTGACCTGCCCCCGATCGCGAAGATCATGTCGGAGCCAGGTCGAAACGAAGAGTAAGCGGGAGTTGCCATCAACCATCCCTGGCCACATTTTTGTGCCAAAATCCATGAAAAAGAACAGTTACTTGATGAAGTGCATCCTGTTCCTGCCAAAAAACCAGGAGATCCTTGCTTTCAAAAACTCATCATCGAATCTCTGCAAGCATATTGAAGTACCATATATTGAATGGTTTCTTATTTATTTTATTGGATTTTTTTTATTTTGTTCACACGAAAAAGACCTAGAAAAGACAAAGAAGTTGGGATGTCAGTTCTGTTTTTAAAGCAAGGTCATCCACTCAAATTACAGATAGGGAAATGGAGAAAGAAGAGGTTAGGTGAGGAAAAGAGGAGTAGAGTGAAGGAGATGGAGAGTGGAAGATTGGTACCTGCTTCATTAAAAAAAAGTTTTATCATCAAGTACTGTTTTTTCATTATTTTGCACTGGTCCGCACACCCTAAAAAATATTCAAAGGGAAAGTAACTTGTACTTGAGTAAATTATTAACCAGGTACTTTTTACTTTTACTTGAGTAGGTTTCTCAAATAGTAATTTTACTTCTACTTGAGTAATTTTTTTATGGCAGTAATTGTACTTTTACTTGAGTACAGATTTTCAGTACTCTACCCACCCCTGAATATGGAATATGTCGACTTGCGAGATGACATCAGCTGGCATTCAGAGCAGTCTGAGGCTTGTGCTTTCTACTCACAGGGATTACTTCTACTTATTTTTCTCATTATTTGAAAATTTGGCCATGTATAATATGAGCAGCTGATATTTTAACATTATATACATACATGTATATTATATATATGTGATGAGAAAAAATGCATAACTCTTTAAAAAGAGTTAATAAAGGAGTAATGAATAAATAAAAGAGTAATTAATGTCTCATTCCTGTCTTTTCTTATTTTCATTGTAGCAGCAAGGTCTGGCATAGAGTCCTTTCTTAAATTTAGGGAAATAAAAGAGAGGGAGAGAAAGACATTCTTTTCAAAGACATGTCTTAAGTCTAAGAAGGAACAGAAAACAGTGAAGGTATGCTCACACACCAGTGACCATGTAGACTCATATAAAGTCAAATGACAGATTATATTGATGTGTTACATTCAGTGGTGTGCACAGGGGGGGGGTTGACCCCCCTCGTGCCCCAATTGTTGAAAAATGCTCACTAAAGTGCCCTCTTGGGAGCCAAAACGCGTCCTAACGTGCCCTCCTGGAAGCCAAAACACGCGCTATAGTGCCCTCTTGGGAGCCAAAATGCGCGCTAAAGTGCCCTCCTGGTTGCCAAAACACAACTGCTCTGTTGGGTGGAAAAACACACTAAACTCCAGAAGACTGTTAGGACCAAGAAATACTATGAAACATTACTGCTGCAATGACTTTTATGTTGGGCCCTTTTTTTGATCTATTTTGAGCCACAACTCTATGTCACAGAACCAGTTTGGATTATCTGGTGCTAATACGGTGTTAAAATGCACTAGAATACAGGAAATGGCATCTACTTAATTGAAAATGTTCTGGGGGAGGACCCCCAGACCCCCCCAGGGATTTATTTCCTTCATACATCCATGTCTCTGTGTGTTCTTCACAGTCCAACGTTGAATCTACAGTTCTCATGGATGCTGATCCAAACTAACTACAAACTAACTTGAGTAGTCTGTCTAGTTAGTCTGTTTTAAGGCTATATAATGTGCCAGTTGTATAACATAAACATGTCTAAAGTGCCCTCGAAAACATGTGGAACTTAGTGCCCTCTTCAGTGGTAAGAACGCGCTGTATGTGCCCTTTTTTTTCTTTTCGCCCCTGCCCTTCAAAAAGTCTGTGCACGCCACTGGTTACATTTCATTGATTTCCATTTTCTTCTCTTTCTTTAGATGGAAATACATTCGAATCATATCCTTTTCTGTGGGGCTGTCCGATGATGACCCTGACAAACAAAGGGAGAAAAAGATAAAGAGACAACATTTTTCAGCAAGAACAGGCTGTAGCACATTATCCAGTCTGCAGAGAAGACCTTCACCTGCAATCTGCTGTCTCTTGTGGACCTGTACACATTGGGCCTCATTCTGCAAACACATTTAGAACTTCCTCAGACCATGCGTATGCACAAATTATGACAGTCTTACAAAATATTGAAACTTGCCCTTTAACTAAATGTAAAGCATCTCAAAACCACATTCATTAAAAAAAACTTTAATGGAAGTCTTGGAAGTGGATTTATTTGATATGATTTTCCTTGTTTTTAGAATTTTAATATAAATGTCATGATAATCTGTTTCCTATGTTACGCTCTTTTGTTTCATTTTTATGAATGTATTGTGTTAGATTATTTATCATTATCATTGCTATTATTTTTTATTATCATCATAATCATCGTTGGGTGAAAGTCCTTGCTGGATGTAATCACTTTCACCTTCATTTTTTTATCCCACTCGTGCATATTTCCTATAATTGCGGTGAGCCTCTGATCTTGGATTATTGCAGCCCATGGAGTTTTTTTGAACAGGTCAACATGTCCCCCTCAATGTATATCGTGACCACGGCCCTGTCATGCATGCATAATTAGGCCTCAGTTGTCTGGGTGCGCAAAGGTGAAGTGGCTGGTCTTGTCATACAAAGTTTGATGGAGTGTCAACTGGACAATATGGAGATATTTGCATCTTGAAAGCCGGACTACAAATGTGGATAGACAGGGAGAAACACACGCAAGCCTAAGACGTGGTAAGATACGATATTCCTCACTATATGAAGTGACTGATAACAAGATCTGTATAATGGATTGTAAAGAAATTCGTCAGGTTTTTATGTGGTAGACAATTTATCTGGATTTATAGCATGATGGGATGACAGCACAGTGATGTGTGTGATATCATTGGAAAGCTCTGCACCTGCGCTTTCATGTGATATGCGTGGCATTTATGTGCGATGCTGCATTCGCGAGTAATCCATCCAACAGTAATGTGTGTGCAGAGCTGTATGAAAGCTTTGTTATACATAATTTTAGTGTAACTTTATCTTTTTTTTTCGCTGTGAAAACATTGGACTACCGACAAGTGTCCGACAAAGCTGCAGTTCCGCTGTTTCATGTGATATGCGTGGCTTCTCGCTAACGGTCGTGGAGAAAATCCATAGAGAGGAACGAACAGGTGTGAATTTGGGCGCACTGTGTGTCGTTCCTTTTTAACCTATATTGTTAACCTATATGGTTAAAAAACCTCTTGGATCAGCTGGAAACGTTAGCCATGTTGATCTTGGATGTGACCGCTGCGCAGTGGCGCTGCCTCATGTGATGTCAGAATAATCGGAAAATTGAGTTTCCTACTGTAAAGCAGTATTTCAGTGGAAACGGTTGACGACGTGTTTTTTAAACATTTTGAGTGATAAAATACAACAGATCTTCTTTGTAATGTCCATGATATCTCCACATTACCACCTAAACGCTCATGAACACATAATGAAGCAAGAACGACTTTCCGACATGGGAAATCGGACCATCCGAGGAGCACATGGATGATAGCCTACTTGGTGGTTTATGTATGACGAAAACACGTTGGGGCAAGCCCTCCCGGAACACATAAGGCGCGTTCGAGATGAACTGCTCCTCGCCTGGAAAGTAGATGAGAGCTGGCGGCCGCAGCTGGGGGCGGTGACAAAAAGCTGCGGTGAAGTCGGACAGTTTCCCGACAGTTTCCAGCAGCCTTCAGTCCGTGCAGGAAGTCACAGACACACTAACATCCTGTCTGAAATGATGTTAGTTCATTAAAAAAGTGGTCAGACCCATATATCAGTTTGTTTTCACCATCAGTCACACAACATGTTTTCTGTTCACAGAAAAAACCTTCCGATCAGACAAATACAGTCTTAATCTCTAGAATTCAACAAAAATGAGTAGTTTATCTAAAACATCATCTTGTTGAGTCGGCATCTTAACCAATCAGCTGTTATATCAGGTGAGAGCCAGGTGGTGCAGTCGGTGGAGAGCAACTGCAGTGCCTGGCTCTAAAAACTGCGGCCGCCTCGCTCTCGCAGCTTAATCGCCGTCCACTTTTGTAATACGTCAGAGCAAGTCGGGATGAAGTCGGACACAAAACTAACCAGCATGCATTGTGCGCCGATCGCCGGTGATCGAATCTGCGCAGGCCTGGCTCATCTCGAACGAACCTATTGAGATTGCATTGGAGTGCCTGCATTTAGAAAAAAAAAGCATTTTACATGGAAGTCTATGAGAGTGAGTCGGGGCGATTTCCAGCCAGACTGATATTGCCTCAAAGGGCCGGAACGTGACTTCACACTGCACACTGATATTCAGAGGCAGGACGAGCTGTTTCAAGTGAAAATGATCAGAATAATTAATATATTGTGTGTATATATGACAATAATGATGATGATAATCATACATTTATTATCATCTTTCTTTTCTTTTGTGGCTCAAGGAGGGGCGGCGCGCTATCGCCCTATCGCCCTCTATTGGCCAGCCGCCCCTGGACAGCAGGCAAATCAGAGAAAACATTATTTCATGATTGTTTCACAGCGGTTCAGCTCTAAACACTAATAGATAATATTTAATTTTTTAACCCAAAAACTAATATCAAATTATTTATGATATGAGCTGTTAAAAGTCTATAATGAATAAGTCTATAATATAATCATGACCTCTGTATTATACATTAAAAAATGTTCAGAAAAGTAGGCCTCCGAACTGAAACCTGGGGTGTCCCAGAAAGTAACGTTAGTTAAGTAACGTTAGCTAACATTACTACTACAGATACACTACTCATGTAGAACTCAAAGTCTCTAGCATGCGGGGTCTGCCCATTGGTCCGACAGCCCATTATTCCGACAACCCATTGGTCCAACATCCCATTGTTCCGACCATATTAAACCCATTGTCATCATGATGCCCTGTGGTTAAGGTCTGGTCAGGTTTAGGCACAAAAACCACTTGGTTAGGGTTAGGAAAAGATCATGGTGTGGGTTAAAATGAAAAAGAAAGTGGCAAACTTATAAGCCGTGAGCCTGCTTCGCCTCAAGCCTTTCCCAGCTGACCCAGAGCTGGTCGCGGCGCACCATCAAAGCACAAATACGCCCGCCGGGAGCCGTTCAGCACCGTGGAGAGCTCCCCACACAACCCGGACCCCAGAGTTAATGACAGGAGGTTATGGTGTTTCATTCTCTCCTCACTATGACACTTGTATCTCGACCAGTAGCCTACTTTTGTTGCGTTTGCTGATTCTCTATATTCTCTCTACACAAATACAGTATAGCCTAGTATAATCACATCAGAACAACGGGATGTCGGACCAATGGGCTGTTGGACCAATGACATGGACCCCTAGCATGCTAACGTCAGCTATGTAAATCAGCTTCACTTTCATTATACAGTAAAAGGTGAGGGCCACATGTGAAAAACAAGAAAGAAAGAAAAGTAAAAAAGAATACGTACCTTTCTGTGTTGCCTGTCCCGGCTCCAACTTTCCTCCAAACATAACATTCTTCTTCTTGCTCACTCGTCTGTCTCTCGGGTGGAAGCTCAGCACTGCCCCTAGAGGCGTGGAGCACTTCCGTTGTATGAGTGTATATGCAGCGTTGTCCCGTTGCATTTGTTTTCTTATTTGCAGCATGTTTCTCTATTTGCATCGTGATTGTCCTTGTCGGCCACCATAATATATGTATGTATGTGTATGTGTATATATATATATATATATATATATATATACAGTATCTCACATAAGTGAGTACACCCCTCCCATTCTTGCAAATATTTCATTATATCTTTTCATGGGACAACACTATAGAAATGACACTTTGATATAACTTAAAGTAGTCAGTGTACAGCTTGTATAGTAGTATAGATTTACCTTCCTCTGAAAATTATTCAAAACACAGCCATCAACATCTAAACAGCTGGCAACATAAGTGAGTACACCCCACAGTGAACATGTCCAAATTGTGCCTAAAGTGTCAATATTATGTGTGCCAACCATTATTATCTAGCACTGCCTTAACCCTTTTGGGCATGGAATTCACCAGAGCTCACAGGTTGCTTCAGGAATCCTCTCCCACTCCTCCATGATGACATCATGGAGCAGATGGATGTGAAGACATCTTGCACTATCCCACATTCAGCTTGAGGATGGCCCACAGGTGCACAGGTGAGTTTAGGGCTGGATACATACTTGGTCAGTCCATCACCTTTACCTTCAGCTTCCTCAGCAAGGCAGTTGTCATCTTCTAGGTGTGTTTTGGGTCATTATCATGTTGGAAAACTGCATTGCAGCCCAGTTTCTGAAGAGGGGCGATCATGCTCTGCTTGGAATTCATGTTTCCCTAAATGAACCGAGCTGCCCAGAGCCGGCAGCACTCATGCAGCCCCAAACCATGATGCTGCCACCACTATACTTGACTGTAAGCAAGGGACAGTTGTCTTGGTGCTCTTTCAGCATGTGTGGCACCTTGGTGAAGAGCACCAAGACAACTCCTCCACCCACTCACAGGCCAGCTGAATCTCTCTCATCACAGCTAATTCCTTTTTGGTAAATGATAAGAAATTGCAGTATTAATATAATTAGTCAAGTACTTATCATAAACACCTTGAAAGAGGAAATGTAAATACAAAACATTTCCTGTACATACATGTATTCTCACCTCCGTGACATCTGGCTCTGGTAGGATCAGTTCACAGATTATTTTTTGGCTTGCACCCCATGTTTTTTTCCCAACATGTAAAGGAGAGCATGGCTTGTAAATGTTTTATGAACAGCAAAGAGGTCATTTTTTGCATCAATGCACTAGGATGACAGGTGCCATTTTTTCTGAAATATAAGTTACCCTTTGTCTGTGTTTTCTGTTAATGTGAACTTGCAAGTTCCTTTAATTTACTTGAATGACACAGTGTCTGCAAGTCACCCTGACTTGCTGATGGACACATAATCTTAGTGTTGATGACTGCTGCTGGGGATTGAAGAGGAGGTGGTGCTGATAGAGATGGTGGTTGTGGTGCTGCTAGGGCTGTGTTTGAAAGTTGCCCAGTTGACATTTTTTAACAAGTTCTTAAATGTTAATGTTGCTGTGCAGTAGCAGCAGTGGAAATGAGGGGTCATTCTGCAGTTTTGACCACACTATACACACAAAATCTGAAATGTAGAAAGAACACAATTGATCAGTTTCCTTTTAGACAGTATTTTTTTTTATACAGTATAGTGCAACACAACACACCTGTAGAGGTTTTGGGATAAAGTGCCTTGTTGAAGAGAACAACATTAACATTAATCTGGGACTTTTTACTGATCACTAGGTCTAGTGAGGTTAAGGGTTTTATTAGGTCCAAGCAGCAACACACCTGATTCTACTAATCAAAGTCCTGATCAAAGACTTATATAGCTGAACAGTCAAATCAGGCATTTCACTACTTGGCTGGAACAGATGACTGCCCCCCATGCCATATTGCAGGGTAATTGCCTACCCTGATGTTAAGAATATTTACATGGGTTTCCTTATATATATATATATGATATAAAACAAGACTAGCACAGTGGTGCTCGATTGCACAAGTACACTGTGCATCTCTCTACAAGAAGATCCTGTCCTTAAGTCAATATTGTATGATGCACCACTGCGGATCAAACAAAAACAAAAAAATGCACACAATTTAAACATCTGTCATCAACAACAAAAATGTGCAATGACTTAAATTGCGGTCTATAAGTAACTTGGGTTACTTACTGCCATTACGAGGAAATTTTTCTATTCACGTTTCTGTCACTTTGTTAGAGTCTCTTCCTTATCATTGTTTCTCTCTGAACTTGCACCTTGCGAGAGGGGTGGACCTTAGTAAGGTGTGCGGCTGGACCTAGACATGGAGCTGGACTAAGCCAAGCTCCACCCAATGGCTCTGCAGTGAGCAGCCTCTCTGTTTAGGGAGTCAGTTTTTTCATAAATAATTGATATCAACTCTTTTTGATCAAAGTCTAGAGTGAGAAATTGGTCAATTTGTGATTCAGGGGAAACATTAGGAAAATGAGTGCACCGTTTTTGGACAAAGTGCCTTATTTGGAAAAAAAAATGAAAAAGATGACTGTTGGGCAAGTTAAACTAAACTGATAAAGATGCAAAGCAGGAGAATATTCCTTCATGTTATAGGTCTTTAAGTGTTAGGAGACCATTGTCTGACCATTTGCAGAAGGTGGGGTCAGAGCAGTACAGGGAGAATAGGTGATTATTTAAAAGTGGTGCTAGAATAGATGGTCTGTGTAAGCCATATTGCTGAGCCAAACCTTTATGGTACTGGTGACAACTGGGTTGTTAGAGATTTTGTCAACTACCATGAGGAGTTGAGAGCAAATTACAGAATGTAACGAAAAGGAAGATGATGATGTCTCAGTGTGGACCCAGGGTGGGCAGGGAGCAGATAGTGTGGAGCTAGTCTAGTAAATAAGTTTGTTAATATTGTAGGCCCAGTAATAACAGCGGAAATCTCGTTTAATCTGGACAGACAGTCTCAAAACTTATAAGAGGGGCCTCCGCAATGCCAGAGCAAACTATTACTCAGCATTAATAGAAGAAAACAAGAACAACCCCAGGTTTCTTTTCAGCACTGTAGCCAGGCTGACTGAGAGTCAAAGCTCTATTGAGCCTTGTATTCCTTTAGCCCTTAGCAGTAATGATTTTATGAGCTTTTTTAATGACAAAATTCTAACTATTAGAGGCAAAATTCATGTCCTCCTGCCCTCAGATGGTAGGCCTACCTATCTAACCTCACACAGCTGTAGAACCTAATATATATTTAGATTGCTTCTCCCCAATTTCTCTTCAAGAATTGACCGCAGTGATTTCTTCATCTAAATCATCATCGTGTCTCTTAGACCCCATCCCAACTAGGCTACTTAAGGAGGTCTTTCCTTTAGTTAACACTCACATATTAGATATGATCAATATATCCTTATTAACAGGCTATGTACCACAGTCTTTTAAGGTAGCTGTAATTAAACCTCTCCTAAAAAAGCCCACCCTGGATCCAGAGGTGTTAGCCAACTATAGACCAATATCTAATCTTCCCTTTATGTCAAAGATCCTTGAGAAAGTAGTCACAGACCAGCTGTGTGATTTTCTCCATGATAATAATTTATTTGAGGAATTTCAGTCAGGATTTAGAGTGCATCATAGCACTGAGACAGCACTAGTTAAAATTACAAATGACCTTCTGATTGCTTCAGACAAAGGACTCGTCTCTGTTCTTGTTTTATTAGATCTTAGTGCGGCGTTTGACACAATTGACCATCAAATTCTACTGCAGAGACTGGAACACTTAATTGGCCTAAAAGGTTCAGCACTAAGCTGGTTTAAATCTTATTTATCTGATCGTTTTCAATTTGTTGACGTTCGTAATGAATCATCCTTACGTACCAAAGTTTGTTTTGGAGTTCCGCAAGGTTCTGTGCTCGGACCAATCCTGTTTACTCTATATATGCTTCCTTTAGGTAACATCATTAGAAATCACTCTATAAATTTCCATTGTTATGCGGATGATACACAGTTGTATTTATCGATGAAGCCGGAAGAAAGTAATCAATTAACTAAACTCCATAACTGCCTTAAAGACATAAAAAATTGGATGAGCACCAATTTCCTGATGTTAAATTCAGACAAAACTGAAGTTATTGTTCTTGGCCCCAAACAACTCAGAGACTCTTTATCTGATGACATAGTTTCTCTAGATGGCATTGCTCTGGCCTCTAACACTACCGTAAGAAACCTCGGAGTAATATTTGATCAAGATTTGTCTTTTAATTCTCATTTAAAGCAAACCTCACGGACTGCATTTTTTCATCTGCGTAATATTGCGAAAATTAGGCCTATCCTGACCCGAAAAGATGCAGAAAAATTGGTCCACGCTTTTGTTACCTCAAGGCTGGATTACTGTAACTCTCTATTATCAGGTAGCTCTAGTAAGTCCTTAAAAACTCTCCAGCTAATTCAGAATGCAGCAGCACGTGTACTAACAGGAACTAAGAAACGAGATCATATTTCTCCTGTTTTAGCTTCTCTGCACTGGCTCCCTGTAAAATCCAGAATTGAATTTAAAATCCTACTGTTAACTTATAAAGCTCTAAATGGTCAAGCTCCGTCATATCTTAGAGAGCTCATAGTGCCATATTATCCCACCAGAACACTGCGCTCTGAGAACGCAGGGTTACTCGTGGTTCCTAAAGTCTCCAAAAGCAGATCAGGAGCCAGAGCCTTCAGCTATCAGGCTCCTCTCCTGTGGAATCATCTTTCTGTTACGGTCCGGGAGGCAGACACCGTCTCCACATTTAAGACTAGACTTAAGACTTTCCTCTTTGATAAAGCTTATAGTTAGGGCTGGCTCAGGCTTGCCCTGTACCAGCCCCTAGTTAGGCTGACTTAGGCCTAGTCTGCCGGAGGACCCCCTATAATACACCGGGCTCCCTCTCTCTCCCTCTCTCTCTCTCTCTCTCTCTCTCTCTCTCTCTCTCTCTCATCCTATTACTGCATCTTGCTAACTCGGCCATTCTGGATGTCACTAACTCGGCTTCTTCTCCGGAGCCTTTGTGCTCCACTGTCTCTCAGATTAACTCATATCGCAGCGGTGCCTGGACAGCGTGACGTGTGTGGTTGTGCTGCTGCCGTGGTCCTGCCAGATGCCTCCTGCTGCTGCTGCCATCATTAGTCATTAGTCATACTTCTACTGTTATTATACACATATGACTATTGTCACACAAGTATACTGTCAGATATTAATACGTACTTTCAACATATTGTACCACAGTAGCCAGAACTATAACTATAATATTATTACTTTCATTAATGTTGTTGTAAGCTACTGTCATTACCTGCATCTCTCTCTCTCTCTCTCTCTCTCTCTCTCTCTCTCTCTCTCTCTGTCTCATTGTGTCACATGGATTACTGTTAATTTATTATGCTGATCTGTTCTGTATGACATCTATTGCACGTCTGTCCGTCCTGGAAGAGGGATCCCTCCTCAGTTGCTCTTCCTGAGGTTTCTACCATTTTTTCCCCGTTAAAGGGTTTTTTTTGGGGAGTTTTTCCTTATCCGCTGTGAGGGTCTTAAGGACAGAGGGATGTCGTATGCTGTAAAGCCCTGTGAGGCAAATTGTGATTTGTGATATTGGGCTTTATAAATAAAATTGATTGATTGAATTGAATTGAAATTTGGAAGTGCTAACCCTCCTTCTGACTTGGGGAGTTGAAGAATTGTTTTTCTAAGACGGGCAGGTTTGTTATTCCAAAGGAACACCATTAATTGTTGATCAAGGTTGGTGAAGAAGGATTTATTGTTAAGGATTGGGATATAGGTTAGGTTAGGTTCTTTAATGTCCCCATGGGGATAATTGTTTTCACACATCATCAGTCAGGTTGGTGAAAAGTCAGGTTGGTATGCTGAAAAAGGTATTCAAATTTTGGCAGAATAATCATTTTTCTAAGATTGACACGACACACAAGAGATAAGGGGAGGGAGGCCCACCTAAATAAGTCTCCCTCCAATGCCATTTTGAAAGGAAATGTAGAGTGGGAAGGTGCATTTGCAAATTGATTTCCATAAAATACTGTTTTCATTTGTAGCCAGATATGCAACCAACTGGTACATAATTGACAGTACTGGGGGAAGGGAGGTAATGGGGTTGGACACATATAAAAGGAGGCTATCTGTATACAGAGAAAGTTTATGGACCTGACCATGACGAGTGATGGCCTTAAACCTATCATGGTTTCTGAGCCATATGGCCAGGGGCTCGATAGCTATATTAAACAACAGAGGGGAGAGAGGGCAACCCTGGTCTGTGCTGCGTTGAAGAGGAAATGGCGGTGAACGGATGCCATTTGTATGTACAGATGCAGACAGGGAAGTATACGACAGCTAAACTCAGGAAATACATTTTGAATCAAAACCAAATCTCTCAAAAACAAAAACAAAAAAAAGCAGGTAGCCCCACTCCACCCTATCAAAGGCTTTCTCTGCGTCTAGTGCTAATATGACTTCAGGAACATTGGACGAGGGGAAATATATTACATTAAATAATCTCCTAGTATTGAAAAGAGTGTCTTACTAATGTAAAGCCTGTTTGATCTATAGATATTATGGATGACATTACTTGCTGAAGACGGAGGGGCAGGACTTTGGCCAGTATCAAGAAAATCTGAATTTAAAAGCGAAACTGGTCTATAGCTACTGCAAGTGGTAGGGTCCTCATCTTTCTTAAGGAGTGATGAAATAGGTGCCATTGACAAAGTCTCTGGTGACCTTGACCTTCATGAAAGCAGTCATTATACATTGTTGTGTTTCCCCTAACAATGCTGATTACAGATGGTGAGTGGTGTAAGAAGAAAATGTGATTTGTGTTTGTGCAAACAAATACATAATCAACTGAAAGTGTTATCAACATTACTTTATTTAGAGAGCATGGTGTCAGGTACAAATGGAAGCAACAGATGGCTGAAACAATTTGGATCATAGGAGCAACTAATTGTGTACTGATTGTGAAATTTTACCCCTACTGAATATTTAATGTTGAAATATAATCACCACTAAACTAAACATTTAATCTTGATCCAGTATGCCAATGAAGCTTCTTTCTCTTGCACTTTAGACAATTATTTCAGATCTGCAATTTATATCTCAGTATTATGTATTCAGTAGTGGTTACAATTAAGAATTACACATTGACTTGACTATAAATTCAAAATATTATGGCTATTTCTTGCTTCCATACAGATAGACCTTTCTATATGAAAGTTTACAGGCTGTGTTTGACATGATAGAATTGACCTTTTGCTTGCTTTTCCCTTCTTTTCATCAGCTGTGCCTCAAATACACTGACAGTGGTTTACAGAAGTGGGACACACACACACACACACACACACACACTCACTCACTCACTCACTCACTCACTCACAGAGTGAGAGAGAGAGAGAGAGAGAGAGAGAGAGAGAGAGAGAGGGAGAGGCTAACTGAGCTGTCCTGACATTCTTCTATGTTTACCGTCCTCTCTAAAAATAACAAATTTTGTTCACCCTGCCCTGTCCCTATGTAAGCTACTGTCTCCTTCCCTCTTGGCTTGCTGGTCACATCTGACCGATTAAACTTGGTTTTCTCTGCCAGTCCTGCATGCCAACACATCCTGAAGTGGGGGTCAGCATGCTGATCATTTCACCTGCTGCCAGGCCTGCATTCTTAAACAGAGAAGCATCAATTAGCGGCCTTGATGGATGCTGGAGCAAACCTGATCTTGACACTGTCACTGAGTTCAGTAGGTTCATATAGTTCTGTTAGAGGCTGTTAAACTTTATCAATTTCACAAGTCACTCTTCTGTGTCACGACAACTTTTTTCCAGAGGGGGGAACTTAGGCTCCGGGCTATTCAGACACAGAATGCTAACATTAACATTCAACATACAGTAACAACACTAACATGCTGATGTTTAGCAAATAAAAAATTTACCAAGATCACCATCTTAGTTTAGCATGATAACATGCTGACATTTGCTTATTAGCACTAAATTCAAACTAATGGGAAGGTCATTAGTTTTGCAGATACAGTAGGCTATCTGGTAAATAAAAGTATTTGGAAAATAGAAAGTTTGATTCGATGATGTTGCCGGGTGAAACTTTACAAAATCATTTGAAATTATCTTCCAGTGACCTTGAATATCATTTAAGATATTTTATTTAAAATGACAAATACCAAATGGTGGTGCCAAGGTAGGGTAACACCAAAGTCAGTAAGATTAATCCTCTGGGCTCAGTTGTTCAGAAGTAATCTGATCAGATTTTGGATCAAATCTTGAAAATGGGTTAAAAAAAAGGATTTTGAAATCAGATTAGATCATGTAATCCAATCTTGGTTTTAATCTGGATGAAACCCTCAGTTTGTGTTGTTCAAAACTTTTTAGTAGAATTGGGATTCCTTTGATCCAGAAAAACATGATTATGAAGGCTGGATTCAGGGTAGATGTCAGAAACAAAATGTAATAAAACTGTTACATTAGTGAATGCAATTATGTAGTATATATACACTTATTTGTGTCTTGCACTTGGTTTGTTTGAGTGTAACAGTGACAAAGTAAATAAAGCAGATATTAGACTACCTATTAAAGGGCCAGTGTGTAAAATGGGTTGAAAACCATTGGAAACAGTGACATCAGTGGTCAAATTCTAGATTGCAGGGCTCACTCACTCACCCCTCCCGTCGGGTAAATGACGGTGGCCTCGTAGGGACAAAAAAACTTGCGCACGAGTTTTTCAGGAGTAGGTCTATCTAGCAACGAGGTGAATGTTTATTTAGAAATCTAAACCATGTTACGATATTGTAATGAATCCCTCACGAGCAGGAGACCAGAGGAGCGTTCGGGAAAAAGGGCAGTTTATTTGAGCACTCCAGAAACTCCGGTAACACTCCAGGGGGTAAAAGACTCCGTCCCAGACTCTGACTCTTCTAGCGTAACAGACACACTTCATACACACATACTCATTTACAGTACCTAGCGGGGACCCCCTCCCCTCTCTGCTCCACCAACCTCCAGCCCGCACACTGACTGACAGCGTAGCCGGTAAACAGAGCTCAGCTGTTTATTTAGCCTAGCAATATCTCCAGACTATAGTAGCAATGGACGACTTTGAACGCGATTTTGAAGAGTTTCTTGTAGCGGACACAGACCCAGAGCCATACCTGTTTGAGCCGGAGCATACAGATGAGGAACTCCATGTGTTTGACGCTGAGCGGGCGAGAAGAGAGGCTGAATGCACAGAATGGGATTTGGTGCTACTGCTACCGTCAGGAGGAAAAGCGCCGCAGACAGTGCATCACAAGGAGTGAAGTTGCGTCTTCTTTTCCTCGCAGATGACGGTTCGGGTTCATTCTCTCCTGTTGCGTGGTAAGTGTGGTCCATTCGCAAACTTTATAAGTAAAAAAACTTTTCACTACTCTCTATCGACGAACTACTAACACTCTGCTGTTTCCTCCTCCTTCTTCCTTCCTTCCGCTGTCTTCGTTGGTTTATTTATACACGCGAAACGCGTTCTCTGGCTGGCTGGATTGTCCACTCGGTCTGCTGTACATACATGGCGGCGCAAGATGGCGACCTCTCTAAAGCAAGGCCCTTGCTATATATATATATATATATAAAAGCAGAATTATAAGGCTACGAAAACCAAACGAATTTTATTTTATAGCGATCATATACTTGTATAAACATATTAATGGGTAGAATATTCAGATTCAGATTCAGACTGACAATAAACCATGCCAAATATTACACACTGGCCCTTTAAGCCTTTCAGTAAGGTAAATAAAAAAAGTCCCCGAACTAATGCTCTAAATCAGGGGTTCTTAACCTTTTTGACCTTGGGGCCCAACTTTTGATCTTACTCTTGGTTTGATTTGTATTCAATAACTAGATCAAATCCACTTCCAATTAATAAGCTAAAAACGTATCAAATAAATTACATGATACAATGTGATCATCACAGAAACATTTATTTATCATGTGGATATAAATCTACACCTCCGTCAAGATGCCGAACAGGCTAACAATTCATAGGACAAATGTGCTACAAGAACATATTTAACAACAATTTTAAAGGCTCAAGTTACAGCAAAAAGGATGGCCTCTCAAAAAACTGATAAGAAAAATTAGAAATTTGACAAATAACATTATGTGGTGATAAACACATTCAAAATAATAAAAGTTACAATACTGCCTCCCACCACTTGGTGGCGGTAATGCGTCAGTCAGTTGTTTCACAGTTAGTGTGTCAACATAACAGTATGCAGCCCTTGCGGCCCACAGCTGCAAAACGGAATTTGTTTTGTGGCCCTCTAGGTGGCGCTTGCGGGGCCGCAGCCCCATGGTTAAGAATCCCTGCTCTAAATAACTATCAATAGCTGTCGTTTGCTAGCCTGTTTCACATTGTGTTCACCAAATGCCATGAAGGAGTTTTGCCTAGCCTCCAAATATTCACTTGGTTCACATGGTTCCAAACACACCTCTCCTGGGAAAAGTCCACATTTTTGTGACCCATCCACTACATCAACCTGCATCCTCACAAGACCACTTAGGACTGCTTCCTTGGTTACTCCTGTCAGTGCATAGGTCATTTGATTGCAGCCTTTCAAAATACGCGGGATATCCACAAATTTGGGTATATTACTTTTCATAGAAAAATGTATGAACAGTTTATAAGAACAGCCTGAACAGAATCCAGGGTGTATGCCCAGCTTTGTACAGCTGACGAAAATAATGCAAATGCACTTTTCTGTCTTTCTGCGTACACACTAGGGTTGTCAAAAGCACCATGAAATTGAGTTAGATATTTTCGAATTAATTTAGTAGAGTTCAAATAATATTCGAATTTATTATTTTTTTTATTTATTATTTTTTACAAAAAAACACAAAAAATAAGATGCTTACTGCTGACGCAATATGAACGTGACACTTGGATGAAAACACCCGTTCTGACCTCACTGAAATGCCAGGTATGACCAACTTCTGCCTCGCTGTCTGAGCAATGTTTGGATACTTCAGTGCGTAGTTTTCTACCACAAGAGTGGATCCTGGTCGGCTCGTAGTGGTGTCTCATTCTGGTAACGTTTCATCTCTTCTTCAAAAAGGGTAGGCAGGGAGGCAGCAGGTGCAACACTCTCCCTGTATGTCTCCCCGAACAGGTCACACATCGCAGACAGTGCAGCGGGCTCCTCTGTCGGCGCCTGTCCCTCCGTCGCTGCGTCCCTCTCTGGCCCGGCTTGTGCGCGAGCCATCTCCGCCTGAACAAGATTCGATAGTATTAATTAATTATTAATGATATTTGAATTATCAAATTTAGGTTCAAACTTATAAAAAATATATATATTCGAATATATTTCGAACTTTGAATTTTTTTTGACAGCCCTAGTACACATAGTTTTAGTTGTGAAACTACACAGACTTTTATGCATCTGGCCCCTACTGCAGGAAGTAGACCCAAGATTTTTTTTTTTTGGTCAAATTACTATTTTCTGCTGAACACAGGTTTTGTTTTTCCCTACAAATATCATCAGGCATGCAGGAACTGTTTATGTGTTCTGTCTTTGTCTTTATAATACAATAAAGCAGGTATGGTAGGTAGCATGAGCAGTGATAGAGCCACAACAGTTAAACAAATGAGCACCTACACACAAAAAAAAAAACAAAAAAACAAAACAGAAACACAGCAATGAAAGAACAAAAAAAAAGAAGCAAGACACAAAAGAAAAGAAGCAGTAGTCTTGCCAGCAACTATAAAGCTGTGTTAAATAACTGGGAGCTAGCTCACCACTACTGCAAATAACAAAATCACCTCTACTCTGGGATCCCCGGTCAGGGTAACTTCAGGCAATTCATTTTTTCTTGTTAAACCAAAAACAGAAAAACGGAAATACCATGGTTTTCCCATTTTTTTCCTTTTTGGTTTAAAACGAAAAAACAGAGCCGTTTTTCCGTTTTTGTTGTCAGAATCAAAAAACGAAAAACGAAAAACAACAAAACCAAATTCAAATAACAGCCCGATTTTGTTTTTTTGCATTTTCATTTTTTCATTTATTGTTTTGGACAAAAAGTAGAATGGTGGTGACATCAGAGGCGGAAGTAACCTCAAAATAAAAGACAGGAAGATAAGATTGCCTATAAAACGTATTAATGTCCTATAAAACTTTCCCATGTATCTTTTATTTCCACTTACACCTGATGTTTTGCGCAATTTAAAAAGCTGCCTGCCATTGCTGTGAAGAACTTGTTATTCATAAAAATAAAAATAAAATGTCATGATAGCAAATTTTATGGCTACAGTAAAACTTGTTGTTCAACCATAATGTTGCTGTTCAGAGGGAAATCGTCATGCATATTGTTCCCATGAAGGACATATAGGGATTCCCTCAAAGGTTGTGTTTTAATATTCATTCGCCGAATTGTTTGCAATAAAGTAATCGAGGATATAATAAATTATTGTGTGTGCTGCGTTGTTACTGTTAACACTGGTTTTCTCCATAACGCATCGTTGCATCAGTGAAGTGTCAAGCTGATGTTTGTCCTTTTTACCAGCAGATGGCAGTAGGCCTATGGATTTATTTGCTGTCATTGAATGCCTGGTTTTCTCTTAGTTTCTGTTGGATTATACAGACCTGCAATTCTTCAGGTTATTGATACGGACAATTCAAATTATATGCTATATTATGCTATATTACTATAGGCCTATGCATTGTTGGTAGAGATGGGCAGCATTTTAATTACATGAATTTAAAATGTTTTATCACCTACTATGACAATAGAAATGTTATACAAAAATACATCCTGTGCTTTTTTTTTCAAAATCTGATTAATCGAATAAAATAATTAATGATTAATCGATTATTTTTTAACAAAAATGTATATATGTCAGTGGCAGCCCTAACTGTATGCAACACATCTGATTCATGTTATTTTAACCTGTTAGTGTTTCTTGCAATGTCCCTCACAAATAATTATGAATTTGTTTTGTTTTGACCATTTATTTTTTTTATTTTTTTTTTAAAACAGTTCATCTGCTTTAATCTAAATGTAATTTCGTGCTCCTTTTGTTCTGGTGTTCTTTCAGCTGTTTACATTGATGCCTTTATGTTAGCATCATCATTAGGGGTGGGGGAAAAAAATGATTCACATGAAAATCGAGTTTATATTCTTCGACGATTCCGAATCGATTCATTAATCCAAAGAATCGATTTTTTTTAAAAAAAGCACTAGGATAGGGCATCGTTTGAATTTTAACGATTCCTGTTCTGATTCTTTTAAGAGGTGGGTTCAAAAAAGTTTGCATTGTCTAAATGAGGTGAGTTGTTTTTCGGCGGCTTCTTCGTTGTTTTTCGGCTGCTTCTTCCTTGTTTTACTGGCAGTCGACGGACTGCAAACCAAAGACGAAGCACAAATGAAAATTGTTTACAAATTGTTTAGGGGAATCGAAATTAAAACTTATTAATGATTCTGATGAAATTGAAATTTTAGAATGGGTTCAGTTCGATTCTCGATGCCAAACCCTAAGCAGCACTTTTAATTTATTTTTTGATAACTTGAATCTATTATTCTTGAAGTCACTGAGAATTCAGTTTTCATTTGTGCAAGTTAAGCATGAATAAACGTTACCTTATGTCTTAAGTTTGCCTTTGTATGTTTGATTATTGCAATCAGTTGATTTGACTTTTTCAAATATAAAAATGACATAATTTTGTACATACTTCACTCTGCTTTCATGCCATAATTTTCCACACTGTCTCTCTTCATGCACAGCAGACTGGAGTAGAAATTAAACACCCTTATGTACTGAATCAAGAATCAATTTTTGAACCAGGAATCGTTTCGAATCAAGAATCGATTTTGAATCGAATCGTGACCCCAAGAATCGAAATCGAATGGAATTGTGAGGTACCCAAAGATTCACATCCCTAGTCATCATGGCTCAGGCAGGATGAAGATGGGGCCTCCGCGCAGTATGTGCTGCTCCTGAGAATCACTGGTCCAAACCTCTCGGTGGACACGTCCCCGGCAACGCTGAGCGAGAGTCTCCAGACCGTTTCATTTTTAATTCCAGCCAGGACAAAATAGGAGGTTTTTTTTCTTGTGTTTATTGAAAAGTAAAGATTTGTTAAAGATTTGTTATCAAACTGCTTGTGGTCCCCACTTTACGCATGTTGTGGTCAACACAAGCCTGGCCTTAATACTAGTAACTTTAACTGGTACACACTACATTTTGAATCTGTCATTACTGTGCCACTTCAATATTAATTCAGTTTGAATCATTAGATTAGTTATATTCAAAGTATAAACAAACTGAGGAACGTAAGGGTGACAGTGCTGCTAGCATCATTCTATAGGACTATTTAAACAAATACAACACAGACATCAATACAGTTGCTTGGTTTTATGGACTTGCAATCACATCCAGGTCATAAATGATAACATAGTTGTACTTTTAATCCCAGTTTTCATGAAGTGGATATTTGTCGAGGCTCACTGTTGCAAGACTATGTTATCCGAGTACAGGTCGACTTTGTCCGTATATCTGCAACCCTTTCGCTCTTTTCAAATTGGCAGAAATGTAAGGATTCTTTACAGGCCCTTGACGTGGCCCCTCTTAATGTCAAGGTGTAATTTAATCTCCAGTGATCCAGGCACAGGCCCAGCAGTAAGGAGGACCACCCTACACTCCGTCCATAGCAGTCCAGTCTGGAGGGCCTCAATGCACAGGGCAGCGATGAGGAAACTGCACCTCACTGGGAGGTTGACATAAAAAAGTTTAAATTAAAATAGGAAAGGTTATTAGAACGTAACATAGCAGCTCCTTCACTTGCCTTCATATGAACATTAAAGGTTCCTCATCACATTCAAATGTTCAATAGTAGCTAAGGTGTTTGTATTCATGTACTTATTAGTTTATTTGTGAGGGACATTGCAAGAAACACTAACAGGTTAAAATAACATGAATCAGATGTGTTGCATACAGTTAGGGCTGCCACTAACTTATATATATATATATATATATATATATATATATATATATATATATATATATATATATATATATATATATATATTTTAAATAATCGATTAATCATTAATTATTTTATTCAATTAATCAGATTTTGAAAAAAGGCACAGGATGTATTTTTGTATGCCATTTCTATTGTCATAGTAGGTGATAAACATTTTAAAGACATATAATTAAAATGCTGCCCATCTCTGCCAACAATGCATAGGCCTATAGTAAATATATGCTGCATATAATTTGAATTGTCTGTATCAATAACCTGAAGAATTGCAGGTCTGTATAATCCAACAGAAACTAAGAGAAAACCAGGCATTCAATGACAGCAAATAAATCCATAGGCCTACTGCCATCTGCTGGTAGAAAGGACAAACATCAGCTTGACATTTCACTGATGCAACGATGCTTTATGGAGAAAACCAGTGTTAACGGTAACAATGCAGCACACACAATAATTTATTATATCCTCGATTACTTTATTGCAAACAATTTGGCGAATGAATATTAAAACACAACCTTTGAGGGAATCCCTATACGTCCTTCATGGGAACAATATGCATGACGATTTCCCTTATTAGTCTCTGAACAGCAACGTTATGGTTGAAAAACAAGTTTTACTGTAGCCATAAAATTTGCTATCATAACATTTTATTTCTATTTTTATGAATAAAAAGTTCCTCACAGTAATGGCAGGCAGCTTTTCAAAATGCGCAAAACATCAGGTGTAAGTGGAAATAAAAGATACATGGGAAAGTTTTATAGGATATTTATAAGTTTTAGGCAAGCTTATCTTCCTGTCTTTTATTTTGAAGTTACTTCCGCCTCTGATGTCACCACCATTCTACTTTTTGTCCAAAACAATAAATGAAAAAATTAATCTGCAAAAAAACAAAATCGGGCTGTTATTTGAATTTGGTTTTGTTGTTTTTCGTTTTTCGTTTTTTGATTCTGACAACAAAATCGGAAAAACGGCTCAGTTTTTTTGTTTTTCGTTTTAAACCAAAAAGGAAAAAAATGGGAAAACCATGGTATTTCCGTTTTTCTGTTTTTGGTTTAACAAGAAAAAATGAACTGCCTGAAGGTACCCTGACCCAGCACTCACTGAATCATGTTCATTCACATATTATTATTTCTACAGCTGCGCTCTAGTAGGGGGGCCTATGTCACAAATTATAGTAGTCATGTTTTTGGAATGTTAATTTTTGAAGAGAGTTATTTCTCGATTCTTTGGGTTCATATAAAGACAAAAATAACGTCTTCATTTTTTTTCGGTTGGATTTAGTGAAATTACAGTACTTTATCGTAAAATGCCATAAAACGACTGCACCCAGCACAAAAAGAGCCATATCTCTGGCCCAGAGTGTCGTATCGACCCACGGTTTGGACTGTCATACTCTGGGGGATCTCAGCTATCCAGCTTTGACTGGGCTGACTGATCTACTCCTGGCTGGTCCAGTGAAATTAACAGAATAATCTTGTACTCAGTGTAGTGAAACTACTTTTCTTTTGCTTGCTTGGTATGACCTTCCTAGCCTGAGATATGACTGTTTCTGTTGGGGGTGTCGTTTTCTGTCGCTTTTATTATTTTTGCAAAAATCACCTCTAGGCAAAGAATTTTGTTACAATGCCATGGCTAGCAATCACTGAGTTTGTTTTTTTTAAATCAAGTTTAGACAAAGTCTTTTCAGGCCAACTTCAAACTGTAAAAATTGCAACATAATAATATAAACATTGATATTTCTGGTAAAATTTTCAAAATTAGAAGAGTTTTCACATGTCCAGTGATATATAAAATCATGACGACCAAGTGTTAACATACAAACAAAAGAAACACTAACAAAACATGTTACAGTCCTGACCCAGAAGAGATGACCAATGCAGCAATCGCCAAAGCAGATGGACTCAGAGATATGGTTTAATGGCTGGGAGGCTGTTTATTTATCCACCAATTTTTCAGTTTAGTTATTTTTTCGGCTTTAAAGATTGGAGAGTAACAATAAAGAGTGTGTTATAATAATTACAAAATAGCAGAATACAGAAAACCCATCATATGTATGTGATGCAGTCCATAGGGTGGCATGGGATCAAGGGACACAGGAGCAAGGACTCACAGCAGACACAGCGAGCTGGTGTCATTGCATAACAGGAACTTGGGAGAAACAACAGGGAGACGAGACTCAGAAACAAAAACAAAAACAAAGAACCAAGAATTAAATGTACTACACAGCGGGTAGACATAGAGGGAAATGGCAAGACCGTTACCTCTTAAGATGAAGGATTTAAATCATTGTACTCATCATCGATCCCCACCAGATGTCAATCAATCAATCAATCAATTTTATTTATAAAGCCCAATATCACAAATCACAATTTGCCTCACAGGGCTTTACAGCATACGACATCCCTCTGTCCTTAGGACCCTCACAGTGGATAAGGAAAAACTCCCCCAAAAAAAAACCCTTTAACGGGGGAAAAAAACAGTAGAAACCTCAGGAAGAGCAACTGAGGAGGGATCCCTCTTCCAGGACGGACAGACGTGCAATAGATGTCATACAGAACAGATCAACATAATAAATTAACAGTAATCCGTATGACACAATGAGAGAGAGAGAGAGACAGAGAGAGAGACAGAGAGAGATGCAGGACAGACGGTAATGAGAGTAGCTTACAACAACAAAATTAATGAAAGTAATATTATAATTATAGTTCTGGTTGTTGTGGTACATATGTTTAATATGTTTAAAGTATATATTAATATCTGATAGTGTACATATGTCACAATAATCATATGTGTATAATAACAGTAGAAGTATGACTAATGATAACAGCAGCAGCAGGAGGCATCTGGCAGGACCACGGCAGCAGCACAACCACACACGTCACACTATCCAGGCACCGCTGCAAAATCTGAGAGACAGTGGAGCACAAAGGCTCCGGAGAAGAAGCCGAGTTAGTGACATCCAGAATGGCCGAGTTAGCAAGATGCAGTAATAGAATACGAGAGAGAGAGAGAGAGAGAGAGAGAGAGAGAGAGAGAAGGAGAGAAGGTGCCCGGTGTATTATAGGGGGTCCTCCGGCAGACTAGGCCTGAGTCAGTCTAACTAGGGGCTGGTACAAGGCAAGCCTGAGCCAGCCCTAACTATAAGCTTTATCAAAGAGGAAAGTCTTAAGTCCGGACCGTAACAGGAAGATGATTCCACAGGAGAGGAGCCTGATAGCTGAAGGCTCTGGCTCCTGATCTACTTTTGGAGACTTTAGGAACCACGAGTAACCCTGCATTCTCCGAGCGCAGTGTTCTGGTGGGAAAATATGGCACTATGAGCTCTCTAAGATATGATGGAGCTTGACCATTTAGAGCTTTATAAGTTAACAGTAGGATTTTAAATTCAATTCTGGATTTTACAGGGAGCCAGTGCAGAGAAGCTAAAACAGGAGAAATATGATCTCGTTTCTTAGTTCCTGTTAGTACACGTGCCGCTGCATTCTGAATTAGCTGGAGAGTTTTTAAGGACTTACTAGAGCTGCCTGATAATAGAGAGTTACAGTAATCCAGCCTTAAGGTAACAAAAATGTGGACCAATTTTTCTGCATCTTTTCGGGTCAGGATAGGCCTAATTTTCACAATGTTACGCAGATGAAAAAATTCAGTCTGTGAGTTTTGTTTTAAATGAGAATTAAAAGACAAATCTTGATCAAATGTTACTCCGAGGTTTCTTGCGGTAGTGCTAGAGGCCAGAGCAATGCCATCTAGAGAAACTATGTCATCAGATAAAGAGTCTCTGAGTCGTTTGGGGCCAAGAACAATAACTTCAGTTTTGTCTGAATTTAACATCAGGAAATTGGTGCTCATCCAGGTTTTTATGTCTTTAAGGCAATTATGAAGTTTAGTTAATTAATTACTTTCTTCTGGCTTCATCGATAAATACAACTGTGTATCATCCGCATAACAATGGAAATTTATAGAGTGATTTCTAATGATGTTACCTAAAGGAAGCATATATAGAGTAAATAGGATCGGTCCGAGCACAGAACCTTGCGGAACTCCAAAACAAACTTTTGTACGTAAGGATGATTCATTATGAACATGAACAAACTGAAAACAATCAGATAAATAAGATTTAAACCAGCTTAGTGCAGAACCTTTTAGGCCAATTAAGTGTTCCAGTCTCTGTAGCAGAATTTGATGGTCAATAGTGTCAAACGCCGCACTAAGATCTAATAAAACAAGTACAGAGACAAGTCCTTTGTCTGAAGCAATCAGAAGGTCATTTGTAATTTTAACTAGTGCTGTCTCAGTGCTATGATGCACTCTAAATCCTGACTGAAATTCCTCAAATAACTTATTATCATGGAGAAAATCACTCAGCTGGTCTGTGACTACTTTCTCAAGGATCTTTGAAAGAAAGGGAAGATTAGATATTGGTCTATAGTTGGCTAACACCTCTGGATCCAGGGTGGGCTTTTTTAGTAGAAGTTTAATTACAGCTACCTTAAAAGACTGTGGTACATAGCCTGTTAATAAGGATATATTGATCATATCTAATATATGAGTGTTAACTAAAGGAAAGACCTCCTTAAGTAGCCTAGTTGGGATGAGATCTAAGAGACACATTGATGATTTAGATGAAGAAATCACTGCTGTCAATTCTTGAAGAGAAATTGGGGAGAAGCAATCTAAATATATATTAGGTCTTACAGCTGTGTTTGAGGTTAGATAGGTAGGCCTACTATCTGAGGACAGGAGGTCATGAATTTTGCCTCTAATAGTTAGAATTTTGTCATTAAAAAAGCTCATAAAATCATTACTGCTAAGGGCTAAAGGAATACAAGGCTCAATAGAGCTTTGACTCTCAGTCAGCCTGGCTACAGTGCTGAAAAGAAACCTGGGGTTATTCTTGTTTTCTTCTATTAATGCTGAGTAATAGTTTGCTCTGGCATTGCGGAGGCCCCTCTTATAAGTTTTGAGACTGTCTGCCCAGATTAAACAAGATTCTTCCAGTTTGGTTAATCGCCAATTCCTTTCAAATTTTCGCAGTATTTTTTTTAACTTACGGATTTGAGAGTTATACCAAGGCGCGAACTTTCTTTGCTTTGTTAACTTCTTTTTAAGAGGAGCTACAGAGTCGAGCATTGTTCGCAGCGAGCCTACGGCGCTATCGACAAGATGATCAATTCAGGAGAGGTTAAACTCAGCATGGGAAACCTCTGTTACTGAAGGACATGGTATTGAATTTAACGACGGAGTAATTATTTCCTTAAATTTTGCGACAGCACTATCTGATAAACATCTAGTATAGTAACTGTTGCTGAGTGGCGTGTAATCAAGTAAAAAGAAATCAAAAGTAATCAAATAATGATCTGATAGCGAGGGATTCTGTGGAAAGACTTTTAGGTTATCAATTTCAATTCCATACATCAGAACTAGATCGAGGATATGGTTAAAACAGTGAGTGGGTTCATGTACGTCAGGGCGTACATGAACCCACTCACTGTTGTAACCATACCCTCGAAGCCAATGGAGTCTAATAATGAGATAAACGCGGTAGCCAGGGAGTCATTATCAACATCGACATCAATGTTAAAATCGCCTACAGTAATAACTTTATCTGATTTAATAACTAAACTGGATAAAAACTCTGAGAATTCAGATACAAATTCAGAGTACGGGCCAGGAGCACGGTACACTATGACAAATAAAAGTGGCTGCGAGGTTTTCCAGGTCGGATGTAAAAGACTAAGAACAAGGCTTTCAAATAAATTATAATCTAGTTTAGGTTTAGGGCTGATTAACAGACTAGAGTTAAAAATGGCTGCAACTCCCCCTCCTCGGCCGCTGCCTCGAGGAATGTGGGTATTATTATGACTGGGAGGAGTGGATTCATTTAGACTAACATATTCATCTTGACACAGCCAGGTTTCTGTGAGACTGAGTAAATCAAAATGATTATCTGATATTAATTTGTTTACTAACACTGCTTTAGACGATAGAGACCTGATATTTAACAGTTCGCATTTAATTCTCCTGTTTTGTCTTTCTGTCACAGAAGAGGTTTTAATTTTTATAAGGTTGTTATGCACAAATCCTCTTTGTTTAATTTTGGATTTAAATAATTTAGGTAGTTGGGGGACAGACACCGTCTGTATAAAACTATGGGTGGGTAACTGCACTAGAAGCTCAGAGAAGCGTATAGGACTGCCTCTCCGAGTCCTGATCTCAACTCTGGGTTGTCAGGGATTTGAATTACTAATAAAATTTGCCAAGTTCCTAGAAATGAGAGCAGCTCCATCCAAAGTGGGATGAATGCCGTCTCTCCTAATAAGACCAGGTTTTCCCCAGAAAGTTTGCCAATTATTAACGAAACCCACCCGACACCACCTGGACAGCCAGTGATTAAATGATGACATGCGGCTAAACATGTCATCACTGGTCAGATTTGGGAGGGGTCCAGACATCCGACATCATTTTTGCATATTCACACACCGAGGCGATATTAATTTTAGTGACCTCCGATTGGCGTAAGCGGGTGTCATTGCCGCCAATGTGAATAACAATCTTAGTGAATCTACGTTTAGCTTTAGCCAGCAGTTTTAAATTTGAGTCAATGTCGCCTGCTCTGGCCCCAGGGATACATCTGACTATGGCCGCTGGTGTTGCTAACTTCACGTTCCTCAGAATAGAGCTGCCAGTAACCAGAGTTTTGTCCTCAGCGGGTGTGTCACTGAGTGGGGAAAAGCGGTTGGAAACGTGAACAGGCTGGTGGTAAACCGTGGGCTTCGGCTTGGAGCTGCGCCTCTCACGAACAGTTACCCAGCCTTCCGGCTGAACGGGTGTTACCGGAGGACCGCTAGCAGAGGCTATGCTATGTGGCTTCGCACCGGCTACAGGGGACTGGCTAACTACTGCAGCTACTGAATGATTTTCCATGGTGCAGAGCCGCGCTTCTAATTCACTAAGCCTCGCCTCCAACGCAGCAAATAAGCTACACTTGTTACAATTACCACTGTCGCTAAAGGAGGCAGAGGCATAGCTAAACATTTGGCACACCGAGCAAGAAAGAGCAGAGGGAGAAGCCATCGCTAACTGTTAAGCTAATGTAGTTACCAAGGCCAGTAACATGCAAACAACAGCTAAGAGATTAGCAGGGAAGTCATAAAAAGGAGGAGAGTTATAAGTGCTTAAACAGAACTAGTGTGGGTTGGCTGGTGTTCCCGCAGACCTCTTCATTTGCTCCACACGGCACATTTCTGAGCAGTTTATGTTTAGAGACCTGCAAGAACAGCGTGACGTGCACCCTGTCTTCTTGCAGCCACATTTTGTCAGTTGTGTAATGGTGGCTGGGGCTGGGGGATCCTGTGTTGTAACTGGAACCAGTCGACCTCCGTCTTTCTCCGACCCATACTCTGTTGGCGATGGTAGCTGTGGGTAGGGTACGTGGTCCTGATCCCAGACCATAGCCTGGAAATGTGAACGGGCAATGGCTTTATGTAAGGCTCCTCGGGTTGGTGGCAGCTTCTGGCCTTCCAGCTGTTTCTTGATGAATAACCTCCACCTGAAGTCACCAACATCAACTAGAGTGGGACCGGGCTCTTACAGCTGACAAACAAATGCTTCAATGGCTTGCTCTGTATCTGGACTCACCTTTTCTGTTGTTCCCAGAGCAGCAAATGCAGACACCACCTCCACAGGACACCTGTTTAGTGCTTGCCAACAGGTCAGATTTCCCTTGCCAGCAAAGCATGGAACCCTAGTAAGGCTGCAGCCATGCACTTGCCAAGTGCATGCACTACTGGTTCGAGTGCGATTGTCCGTTTTTTGTTCCCCACACCAGTGATGAAGTTGGTATCTTTGGTATCTTTCTTCTGGCACTGGATACATAGTTCAAAATCTGTTTCTAGTTTTGCTTTCTTAGTGAAGAGGTTCTGTGCCATCTTGGTAGGCCTACTGCTAAGTAGATCAGGAGCCAGAGCCTTCAGCTATCAGGCTCCTCTCTTGTGGAATCATCTTCCTGTTACGGTCCGGGAGGCAGACACTGTCTCCACATTTAAGACTAGACTTAAGACTTTCCTCTTTGATAAAGCTTATAGTTAGGGCTGGCTCAGGCTTGCCCTGTACCAGCCCCTAGTTAGGTTGACTTAGGTCTAGTCTGCCGGAGGACCCCCCCATAATACACCGGGCACCTTCTCTCCTTCTCTCTCTCTCTCTCTCTCTCTCTCTCTCTCGTATCCTATTACTGCATCTTGCTTACTCGGCCATTCTGGATGTCACTAACTCGGCTTCTTCTCCAGAGCCTTTGTGCTCCACTGTCTCTCAGATTAACTCATATCGCAGCGGTGCCTGGACAGCGTGACGTGTGTGGTTGTGCTGCTGCCGTGGTCCTGCCAGATGCCTCCTGCTGCTGCTGCCATCATTAGTCATTAGTCATACTACTACTGTTATTATACACATATGACTATTGTCACACATGTATACTGCCAGATATTAATACATACTTTCAACATATTGTACCACAGTAGCCAGAACTATAACTATAATATTATTACTTTCAATAATGTTGTTGTAAGCTACTGTCATTACCTGCATCTCTCTCTCTCTCTCTCTCTCTCTCTCTCTCTCTCTCTCTCTCTCTCTGTCTCATTGTGTCATACAGATTACTGTTAATTTATTATGCTGATCTGTTCTGTGCGACATCTATTGCACGTCTGTCCGTCCTGGAAGAGGGATCCCTCCTCAGTTGCTCTTCCTGAGGTTTCTACCGTTTTTTTCCCCGTTAAAGGGTTTTTTTGGAGAGTTTTTCCTGATCAGCTGTGAGGGTCCAAAGGACAGAGGGATGTTGTACGCTGTAAAGCCCTGTGAGGCAAATTGTGATTTGTGATATTGAGCTTTATAAATAAAATTGATTGATTGAATTGATAGGTAGCTAATTTGCTAACATTAGCTTAGTTAGCAATACTCATTAAGTATGAAATATGATGACATCAAATACATAAAAATGAAGATATATACTTAGTGTATCCGTATCAGATGTTGATAAAAAAAAAATCTTCCTGGGAATCTTGGGTAGCCTACTTGGCAGAACTTTTCTGCCTGAGAAGAACATAATTTCGCGATAACAATAAAAGCGCCAGAAAATGACACACCCAACAGAAACAGTCATATCTCGGGCTAGAATTAGTATTGACTCACCGTTTTTTCTACGTACTCAGGGGACTTAGCAGCACAAATAAGTAATTGGTTTGCATCTCTAGCACCTTGACATCTCGAGTCACGAGCAAAAGAAAAAGTAATTTCACTACACTGAGTACAAGACTTTTCTGTTAATTTCACTGGACCGGCCAGGAGTAGGTCAGTCAGCCCAGTCAAAGCTGAATAGCTGAGATCCCCCAGAGTATGACAGTCCAAACCGTGGGTCGATACGACACTCTGGACCAGAGATATGGCTCTTTGTGTGCTGGGTGCAGTTTTTTTGGCATTTTACAATAAAGTACTGTAATTTCACTAAATCCAACCGAAAAAAATGAAGACGTGTTTTTTTTGTCTTTATATGAACCCAAAGAATCGAGAAATAACTCTCTTCAAAAATTAACATTCAAAAACCACGAAATTACATAGGCCCCCCTACTACTCCTCTTGTGATTCCTGATTCATTTGTGTGATGTAGGCTGCTTCTTAAAGATACTCAATTATTAGAGAGGGCTTTCATTAGCTGAGGACATGATTACACTCAAAATGAGATTTTGTGTAATGTATGCTCTACAAAACTGGAGCCTTTTTCATACACAATAGATAATGTAAGATTTAAAAAAATATTGTGCTATTAGGGTAGTGATAGACCTGTTAAATGAGTCTGCTGCAGCAGTAGTGAACACTGCTGCACATATGGAAAGGTTTGGAAATGATGGATACTCCATATGAAGCACTAAATATGTCCTTCTGACAAATGTGAATTGTAGTGAGAGTAGATGAATACAGGAGAGAAAGAAGAGAGCTTTTCCAACTCGACCTTATCATTCTGAATACATATTTAGATTGGCCCTCTGCTCCGCTCTTCAGGATAAAATTATGTATGACACAACAAAATGCCCCGATCATCTAAAAATAAATACAGCTACTTAAGAGAATCCCACTGTCAATATTTCCTAATAGGCTCTGTCATTTCACATGAAATAGTGCCTTGGCATCATTCTCTCTTTGTCTTAACAGAAAGAGGACATAAGCCTCTTAGCATGTTTATCTCATTGCCATGAGCAAAGTATGGAATTACTTACTCACTGGATGACTCACTCTACATATTTGAACAGATACGATCTGCTTGATGAGAACAATAATGGCTGTCGTTCCTTCTGCAGTCTATCCTTGGTTCTAATCTTGCTTCACTCTCATCCCTCATGCCTGAGCTGCTTCTGCATTCTCTGTTTGACTCCAGGGTCTCACACGCTGAAGTCAACGGTCAGCTGACCTGTATTTATTTTTTTTCTCTTTTGTGCATGCTAATGAGCCCCCTCTCAATCTGCATTAGCCCTTATCTCTGTGTTCTCTCATGTATTATTATGTGGCTATTATGTGAAATAAAAAAATAATAACTTTTTTTGAAATTCACATTTTTAGTGAAAGCTTGACTTCCTTTACAATCAATGATAGGCCCGTCGTTATTAAAAAGAATGCAAGGATTGCATGATAAAGGCCACCCTGGTACAAAATCACTAAGGACAACTTCAGAGAATTGCACTGCTGCTCTAATGTTTGAGCTAGTCTACTGGCCACAGCTACAAAAAAAACTATACACAACACAGATTATTTTTCTGGCACTTTTTAGACACTTTATTTCCGTCTTTATTTGTCTGACTTTAAGTTATTACATAACAATCTTAAATTGTCCTCTCTTGGAGATGAAGGAATTAGACTGTTAACATGTCTCTGCATGGCTACTAAAAAACAAGATTAGTGGGTTAGCCAGGTATGTGGAATTATTAATGTCATGAGGGTGGATCTCTTTTAACCTGGCTAAATCACCAGGTTGTTTGAGATCGCCACTTGTGCTGCATGTCTTATCTGCATTGCAGCAGGTTATCCTCAGAGCTATAAAAATGCCTCTCTCTGTGTGATAGAACTTTAGTAAGCTCTTCTGGGAGGAAGAGTTTTTAAAGACTGAGGATAGATCCTGAGGCTTTTCCTGAGGATATTCAATATCAGTGATACAGATTCTCAGCTTATACATGTAAATTTGTTGAGCCATACACTAGTAATGCCACCAAACGAAGCCTTGCAGTTACCAACTGGGTCTCACTCCAAAGTCGATGAATACCAGCGCTTGATCACTGTCTTCCAGCATCAAACAGCAATGCAGCAGTGATAACAATAACAACAGCCTGCAGGTGGCACCAAATGAACAGGTGGAAAGACTAACAGGGACAGATAAAAGCAGCACTGGGCTAATACCATCAGAGTAAAGTTACAGGCCAGGGGCAGGAATAGTAGGTCGCTGCCTGTTGCTAATGATGAGCAACATTACAACTTCTCAGTAGGTGATACCGCTTCTGAGGTTTAAGCAGTGGGCCAGAGGAAAATTGCCAGGGGGAATTTTGTACCTAGTCAGACCTTGGTGTCATGTGATTGTTAATCAGTTACTCTCAAATCACTGCAGACGTAATGTTGTAAACCCACTGGTGTCAGCACACGCTTTGAGCTGAATGCTAATGTTGGTATGCTATCATGCTCACAGTGACAATGCCAAAAATTAGTCTAAGCAGGTATAGGAAATATCTTGGCATCACCCTGAACAATAAACTGAGCTTTGAACAACTCACCACTGACATCCATAAACGCTTCCAACAGAGACTCTCCGACATCTGAAAACTCAGATCGCTCTCAGTTGCCCCCACCTCCTGCTGCTACTCTACAAAAGCATTATCCAGCCCATCCTCCTCTACTGCTCAGCCTGCTCCTTCTACATGCTGTCAGCCCCCAACAAGAACAGACTCACACAGATCACACACAAAGCTGCCAAGATCATCGGCCTCACCACTCCCAATCTCTCAGACCTTAACAACACAGCCACTGCACGCAGAGCTCAGACCATTGCACAGGACCCCAGTCACCACCTCAACCCACATATCACAGGACACTCCCCTGGAAATAAATCAGATTCAACAATAGCTTCGTCCCCAAGGCCATCACAGAACTAAACAAAACTCAAAAACGGCAGTGACGTGTAAATGTGTCTGTGTTATACTGTATGTTATGTGTTTGAGAGTCTGTGTGTGTGGCAAATGTGTATAAATAAATGAATAAATGTGTATATGTCAGGTTGGCACTCAAGATGTATGGAAGCGTGAAGAAAATTTTCCTAATAGGACAAATAAACTTATCTAATCTAATAATGTCTACTATGTTCATCATTTTAGTTAAGCTTGTTCACATGGAAACATTTGCTTATTTTTAAATTATTAGTACAGTTGAGGCTATGGGAATGTCATTAGTTTTCCATGTATTGGTTCATAAACATTAAATTAAAATTGTATTGTCAACTTGAATTAGAGCTAAGTTGAAACAGCTTTGAGAACAGTTTTAAAGCCCCTGCACATCATCCACACAGGTGTTAGTCACTGTGGGGGAAAAAATGGCTACTTGAAGATATGGATCTATTTACTTCATTCTAATCCCATCTCCTTACCCTTTTTCATTTATTTCTTTATTACTTTTACTTTCAATTATAGCATCAGTGCTCACAACACTTCCTCAAGGATGTCCTCCCATAACCTTTGTTTTCTCTCCACTTACTCCACCCCAACCAATCAACTGGTGAGTTGTTGCTATGGTGACAAAATGCATACACTGTGCATCTATCATCCCTTTGGTAATGTGATGATAGAAAATAGGCTCCTCTCCACAGAGCAAAACCAATATCATCTGTCCATTTGTCCTATGAATCATCCTATAGGAATTTATTCTACATGAATTTTGTTAACAGTAGAGGGCTAGGTGGGACATATTCTGGAAAAAGTAAGAAAGTAAGTAAGTAAGTTAAACTAAAACTAATATGTAATTAACTGTCATGGTCTGGGTTTGCTAGCAGTGTTTTGGGTTTCTTGGTTTTGTTTTCTGTTGTTCTTCCCCACCTTTCTCCCTTCCCTTACCTTCCTCTTTTCAGTGTGTGTGTGGCCGGAGGCATGGCTGACCCACTTCCCAGCTTCCCGCTCTGCAGCCGAGGCACACCTGAGTCTCATTCATCAGTAATCACCTCTCCATAGAAGACCAGTCCTCACTCCACCACACTGCCAGATAATTCCGTCCTGTTCGGTAGTGTGACTTGAGTGATTCCTGCGTACTTTTCTAGTAAGCTCATTAGATGATCTCCAGTGTGTTTTTTCCTCATGCCTCAACCTGTTTTTGCTTCTCCGGTTCCCTAGTGTGTGCCTCGTTGCCTCCTCACCCGCCGTGTGTTCATCTCACTACCACCGTGTGAGTTCTGGAGCTTTTCTGCCTGCCACCAGCTCGCAGGCAGGGTCATCATTCCAGTCAGCTGCCGTTTCTGACTGGAACGCATTACAAAAACACCTCAAACTGGATAAATTAATTTCAATCCCGGCCTTCAAAGAGGCCATCTCACATCTTTTTACAGATTCCTGCAACTGCTTCCCTACCGTCTAACCTTTCCCTCAGTCTGCCTGTATTCTGTGTTGAGCGCCCATACCTGCCGCCGTTGGCCCAGGCTCCTTTTTTTGTGATATGATGTTGCAAATAATCCTGTTATTAACTTTGTTTTTATGTTTTTTGTGTTGTGATGTTGTAAATAATCTTCGCTATTAACCCCCACTGCTTTGCCTGTATGCCTGTATGACTGAATAGTTGTTTGTTAACCCTTTCTATCCCTGTCACTCTTTTGCTATTTGTCCGCATAGCCATGCTTGTGTGCTGTCTCTGTTGATGTCCTGCTACATGTCTGTATAGTTGTGCTCTGTGCTGTGCTACCGTCTTTTTAACCAATCCTTTTTCTTTCACAGCCCTCTCTCCCCTCCCCCTCAAGAAGCTTGTGCCTCTTGTCAGGCCATCATTGTAAATAAGAACTCGTTCTTAATGATTCTGCCTGGTTAAATAAAGGTTAAATAAAAAAAAATAAAAAAAGCCACCCTCCAGTCACCATCACTGCTCAGTGCCAGCATTTTTAGGGCCCGAGCGACGACGAAGTCGTCCGTGAGGACCCTATTGTAATCATGCTATTTATTATTATTATTATTATTATTATTAGGGCCCGAGCGACGATGAAGTCGTCCGTGAGGACCCTATTGTAATCGTGCTATTTATTATTATTATTATTATTATTATTATTATTAGGGCCCGAGTGACGACGAAGTCGTCCGTGAGGACCCTATTGTAATCGCGCTGTTTATTATTATTATTATTAGGGCCCAAGCAGGTCACAGACCTGCGAGGTCCCTATTGGTTTTCTCACGATTATTTATTTATTTTTTTTTTTTTTCTTCCGCCCATATGATCGCATTTTTCACTGCCTGAACATACCCCAAAACTCACCAAACTTGGAATATAAGTCACACCATGGCGTCCATGTCCTCCTGAATTTCCACCACTAGGTGGCGCTATTATTAAGGAAAGTGCGTTTTGGCTCATAACTCCCATATACTTTGTCGCACATTGAAAAACCTTATATCTACAAATTCAGTGAATTGTGCTGAATCTCGTGGTATAGGCCACGCCCATTTTCGCCTACCGTTTTTTTCTGCAAATTTGCAAAATGTCGCAAACCTACTTTTTCGAACTCCTCCCAGCCAATTTCACCGATTTGCACTAAACTTTGCACACAGCATCTGTGGACCCTCCCGACAAGAAGCTATTAAAAGAATTTTGATAGTCCAAACAATACTCAAGTTATTAAATAGCAACTTCCTGCAGATTTTGTTCTAAACAGGAAGTGCTGCATATCTCCACATTGGTGTATCCAAAGGACATGAAACTCCCCATGAGCCCCTGAGGCTCTGTGCAAAATTTCGGGTGATGACCACCAGGTGGCGCTCTTTAAATTGAAGTATTTTATATCTCAACATTGGTCAGGCGGATTAACACGAAACTTGGTATAATTATTGTCAATGCCCTCCTGAGGATATCTGACGAAGGACTTACCGATCCGCCACTAGGTGGCACTCTGGTGGCCGTCTAATTTAATATTTGGCACTGTGCCAACACCATAACACTCATGGAAATAAAATTGATAGGGGTGGTATAGACTGGCTCCTGTAACTCACACACCAAAAATGACCAGCAGGTGGCACTATTTTCAATGCAAGGAGAAAAAAAAAAAAAAAAAAAATTAATATATATATATATATATATATATATATATATATATATATATACAGTCAGGTCCATAATTATTTGGACAATGATACAGTTGTTGTCATTTTGGCTCTGTACACCACCACAGTGGGTTTTAAATGAAACAATGAATACCTGCTTAAAGTGCAGACTCTCAGCTTTCATTTAAGGCTTTTTTCAAAAATGTAGCATGAACCATGTAGGAATTACAACCATTTCTTCACACAGTCCCCCGACTTTAAGGGCTCATAAGTATTTGGACAAACTAACATAATCATCAATTAAACAGTCAGTTTTAATACTTGGTTGCAAATCCTTTACAGTCAATGACTGCCTGAAGTGTTGGACACATAGGCATCATCAGATGCTGGGCTTCTTCCCTGGTGATGCTCTGCCAGCCCTTTACTGCAGCCGTCTGCACTTCCTGCTTGTGTTTTGGGTGTTTTGCCCTCAGTTTTGGCTTCAGCAAGAGAAACGCATGCTCAATTGGATTCAGGTCAGATGATATGACTTGGCCATTGCAGAACATTCCACTTCTTTGCCTTAAAAATGTCTTTGGTTGCTTTTGCAATATGCTTCAGGTCAATGCCCATCTGCACTGTGAAGCATCGTCCAATGAGTTTTGAAGCATTTAGTTGAATCTGAGCAGATAATGGTGCCCCAAACACTTCAGCTTTCATCCTGCTGCTCTTGTAAGCAAGACAAGACTTCACTAGAATAAATACAGAGGGTTTATCACAAGATGCAAACCATTGGTTAGCCTTAAAAATGGAAGGCCAGATTAGAGTTTGTCAAAAACCATCTAAAAAGCCTGTATAGTTGTGGAACAGCATACTATGGACAGATAAAACAAAGATCAACTACCAGAATGATGGGAAGACAAGAGAAGGAAGAAGGGAAGGAACTGCTCATGATCCAAAGCACACCACCTCATCAGTGAAGCATGGTGGAGGTACTGTTATGTCATGGCCATGTATGGCTGCCAGTGGAACTGGTTCTCTTGTATTTATTGATGATGTGACTGCTGACAAGAGCATCAGGATGAAAGCTGAAGTGTTTGGGGCACCATTATCTGCTCAGATTCAACCAAATGCTTCAAAACCCATTGGACGATGCTTCACAGTGCAGATGGACATTGACCTGAAGCATACTGCAAAAGCAACCAAAGTCATTTTTAAGGCAAAGAAGTGGAATGTTCTGCAATGGCCAAGTCATATCATCTGACCTGAATCCAACTGAGCATGCGTTTCTCTTGCTGAAGCCAAAACTGAGGGCAAAACACCCAAAACACAAGCAGGAAGTGCAGACGGCTACAGTAAAGGGCTGGCAGAGCATCACCAGGGAAGAAGCCCAGCATCTGGTGATGTCTATGTGTCCAACACTTCAGGCAGTCATTGACTGTAAAGGATTTGCAACCAAGTATTAAAACTGACTGTTTAATTGATGATTATGTTAGTTTGTCCAAATACTTATGAGCCCTTAAAGTCGGGGGACTGTGTGAAGAAATGGTTGTAATTCCAACACGGTTCATACTACATTTTTGAAAAAAGCCTTAAATGAAAGCTGAGAGTCTGCACTTTAAGCAGGTATTTATTGTTTCATTTAAAACCCATTGTGGTGGTGTACAGAGCCAAAATGATGACAACTGTATCATTGTCCAAATAATTATGGACCTGACTGTATATAATACCTAATAATGTAAGATAAAATAATATAATACGAGGTAATATAAGACATTATAATATAATATAGCACAATATAATATATAATAATGTACTATAAGATCATATGATATAATATAACATAACATAATAGTCCACTATGACATAATACGATAACATAACCTGATATATTATAAACCGATATATCATGATAATGACCATACCAAGAACAATTATTGGAATTATTAGAATTATAATTGGCAATTTATATTGCAATGATATTATATATTGCAATGAGGGGTGAGGCTAGACTGGGGTTTCAGGGAGGCGAGCAAGGGGTCCCCCCACCAGGCCCCAAGTAGCCCAACCAGGAGCCCCAGCGGGAGACAGGCAAGACAGGAGCGAAAGGATCCCCCCCTCCCCCCTCCCCACCCTTTTTTTTTTAATTTTTTTTTTTCCTCCCCTTGATTAATTTTTGTTTAATTCTCATTGATTTGATTTTAATTTAGGGGCGATCATACCTTGGGCCGCAACCAAACCCAGAGGTGGCTGCTGAGCTGTTGCAGATCTGACCTCCTGTGCCTCTTCCTGGTCTGGGCAACTCCCAGACCCTTGGGAGGGGGTCTGCCTGCTGAGGAGTGGCTTTTTTTTTTATTTATTTATTTTTTTATTTATTTATTTTTTCCCTTGAGAGAGGGAGAGAGGTAGGGCCCAACCGCCCCGCCTCCCACCTGCCCCCACCTGAGGTCCCGCCACACCCCCAGAGAACCAGGCATGGAGCCCCCGCTCACCTCCACCCTCAACCAGTCCAGTCCGGCCTCAACCCCCGCCGTTATTTTATTATAATAATGTCATTATCATGATTACTGTTAGGAAATAAAAATAAATAAATAAAGTAAATAACTGTAGTTATGATGATGATATGCTAATAATAACAATGATAACAACAATAATAATAATAACAATAATAATAATTATAACAATCATAATCATGATAATAATCATAATATTCACAATCACAAGTATATTTATAATAATACTAATAATCACAATCATTGTCATGATAATAATATCATAATAATAATAATAATAATAATAGTAATAATATAATCACAATCATTGTAATAATACTCACAATCATAATCAATAATAATAATAATAGTAATAATAATATAATCACAATCATTGTAATAATAATCACAATCATAATCAATAGTAATAATAATAGTAATAATAATATAATCACAATCATTGTAATAATAATCACAATCATAATCAATAATAATAATAACGATATCCTAAGAATTCTAAGTGAGTGTAAATGAGGAGAACGGGGAGAAAGAAAATAAAAATAAAAAGAGAAAGAAAGAAAGAAAGAAAGAGGAAGTAAAAAAAGGAGTGTTTTATGGGCTTGTGGAGATGTGGAGATGTGCGTGGGCTGCTCTGATGTAGTTCTGATGTAATATGGTATCAATTGAGAAGAGTGAGAAATGGGTTCCAAGTTTCATTAAAGGCCGACATATTACTGTTGTTAGAGGCTGCCATTTTCTCCGTTGAGATGAATTCTGTAAGAAGGTTGGTCCAGTGGTTGATGTGTAATGATTGTTTTGATTTCCAGTTTAACAGAACTGTTTTCTTGGCGATATTTAGAGATATGAGCAGCGGGTTTCTGTATTTGGATGGGAAGTTGGTTTCTGTGATATCTCCGAGCAGGCAGAGGGATGGAGATGGTGGGATTCTGCAACTCAATATGCAAGAAAGTTTTTTTGTGACTGCTACCCAAAAGGAGTGAACTGGTTGGCATGTCCAGGTTGCGTGAAAGTAATCGTCGGTGCTCCCTAAAGTGCATTGTGAACAGGTGTCTGTGTTAGTTAAGCCCATTTTTAGCATTTTGTGTTGTGTGATGTGAATCCTATGTAGTGTCTTATACTGAATAAGTTGCAAGTTTGTGTTATTTGTCATAGAGAAGCTATTTGTACAGATTTGTGTCCAGAAGTAGGGGTTGGGAGAAATAGCCAGATCATTTTCCCATTTTGCAGTCAGGAGTGTTATGGATTCATCTGAGTTGAACAGAAGTTTATAGAGCTTTGAGATTATGTTTTTTGAGTCTGTGATTTACTTGATTTCTTTGCCTAGTTTGAAGGGTTCCAGGGAGTTGTTGGTTATGTTAATCTTAGATTTGATAATGGATTTAAGTTGTTGATATTGGAAAAGCTGATTTCTCCCAACCCCGTACCTCTGGACTAATGTATTGAAGGTTATGAATTGGCCATTTTCAAAAAGGTGATGAAGGTGAGTGATTCCTTTGTTTTGCCATGTGGGAAAGTGAATGGGAGTGTTGCCAGAAAGGAAATCAGAGTTGTGCCAAATTGGGGTGTACTTACAGGGTGTTAGTGATGAACTAGTGACTCTACTGGCTTTCCACCAGGCTGTCAGAGTTGTAGAGATTACTGTATTTTTGAAGAGGTCGAGCTTTTTAATTGATTGGGGTAGGAACGGTAGGTCTGTGAATGAAATGTTTTTGCATTGGGATTGTTCTAAATCTATCCATGAGTTACTGTATTTGGGTTGTTGAATCCATTTGATTAGGTACTGTAATTGATTTGCTACAAAGTATAGTGGGAAGTTTGGTGCTTCAAGGCTGCCTTGGGATTTTTTCTTCTGTAAAGTTGAGAGTGAGATTTTTGTTTTTTTTATTTTTCCAAGAGAACTGGTTGATTGAGGAGTTGAGAGATTGAAACCATTTGTCTGTTGGGGTGTTGGGAAGCATAGAAAAGAGATAGTTGATTTGAGGTAGGGTTTTCATTTTAACTGTTGCGATTCGTCCTATTAGTGAGAGTGGGAGATTTATCCATCGTTTCAGGTCGTCCTGTATTTTTTTAGCAGTGGAGTGTAATTGAGGTTAAATAACTCTGACAGCCTGGAGGAAATATTGATTCCCAAATACTTAATGTTTCCGATGTGAAAGGGGAGGAGTGGGTCTTGAGTTGCAGAATCCCAAGCGGTTTCAGACAGGGGGAGTATGGTTGATTTGTTCCAGTTAATTGTGTAGTTGGAAATCGCGGAGAAGTTGCTGATTAGATTGAAACTTTCTTTTAATGATTTGTAGGGGTCTTGTAAAAACAATAATATATCATCTGCATACAAACTGATTTTATGTTGTTGTAGAAGCGAAAAGTGGTGCCTGGAAGTGGGCCAGATGGCTCCCAACCTCGTCTTCTACTTCTCTTGCAGATCGTCCTCTGAGTTGATTTAGTACCTTAGATTCAGTTGGCTGACACTTAGAGAAACACTGGAGTCAAGTAGAATCCGGTGCAATCGAGTTTAATGTGTTCACAAGCAACAACACATACAACTCATGAGTCAAGCTCAAGAACAAGACTGAAGTGTCACTTTCTGCGCACTCTCTTTTATGCTGGTGAAGATTCGAAAGAATCTCCACCCTTTTCCTTTAGTCCATCCTACCTGCGTTCGAATCTATTGGTGGCAGGTCTTTTTCTTTTTAGCCCTTTTCCATCTGGTCCAAATCTATTGGTGGCAGGCCCCTTGGGCCCTTGTCCAAACATGACCTCTGGGCCTGGAAATCCCCAAATTCTCCCACCATTAGATTCGAGCCTGGTTTCACTTTATTTTTTAAAAAATATATGAAACCTGGGGACTTTCTTTATACAGTCCCCTGTGCTTTCATGCAATGTGAGCTTATGAGTGTGTGTCATGTAATACAAATGTTAGAGTGTGTGTGTGTGTCATTATTAAACAGTACATGGTGTGGTATATGTGTGCTCTTTCAATATGTGAGTACATAACCTTGTGTTATGAATACATAGACCTGTATAACAGTGTTTTATCACACATAGATGCATAACAAACAGTTCTATAGGACCTTATACATAAAACACAGTTATATGACCTTTATTCTTAATCAACTTATGCAATATAGCACCTTTACCTGATTAAAGATTAAATCTTACACTACATTGTGAATGGCTGTTTTGAATTCCTTTAATGTTATTACTTTGTCGTATTGCTGCGGCGAGGGGTTCAATGAAAATGGCAAATAAAGAAGGTGAGAGTGGGCATCCTTGTCTGGTTCCTCTGTGCAGTGTGAAACCCTGTGATGTGATACTGTTTGTGGTTATTGTGGCCATAGGTGAGGTGTAAAGAATTTTGATCCAGTGGATGAACGACTCTCCAAAGCCAAGTTTGTGAAGAGTGTTGAATAGAAATGACCAGTTTACTTTATCAAATGCTTTTTCTGCGTCTAATGATACAATTATAGTTTTGTTTTTTGTTTGCTGTGTTAGGTTGATCAGATTGAATAGTCTACAGGTAATATCGGAAGCATGTCTGTTTTTGATGAAGCCTGTTTGGCCTGGGTGGATAATGATGGGGGTGGCTGTTTTAAGTCGGGTTGCTAATGCTTTGGTGATAATTTTTAAATCGGTATTGATTAGAGAAATAGGGCGGTAGCTGGAGGGGTGAGTTGGGTCTTTGTTAGGTTTAAGTATAAGTGACATATTAGCAGTATTCATGTGTATCGGAATTGTGGATGTAGTTTTTATTTCTGAGGTTACTCTGTGAAACAGTGGTGAAAGTATGTGCCAGAAGTGTTTGTAGTATTCTGCTGGGAATCCGTCCGGTCCGGGTGATTTGTTGTTTGGCATTTGATTTAAGGCTTTATGGAGTTCTTCCGGGGTGATTGGTTTATCTAAAGTATCGGCTTGTTCTTTGGGTAGTGTGGGTAGGTCCAAGTTGTTTAGGAAGGATTCTATTTCTGATTGAGGAGGTTTGTAACTGGAGGAGTATAAGTTTCTATAGAAGGTTTGAAAGGTTTCATTTATTTCCTGTGGATCTTGGGTGATTTTACCGTTAGAGTTAATTATTGATGGAATAATTGATTTTTCTTTTTTGTGTTGTAGTTGATTTGATAAATATTTCCCTGCTTTATTACTATATTGAAAGTTGTCATATTTAAGTTGTTGGATTAAGAATTGTGTTTTTCTGTGTATAATATTATCAAGTTGCGTTTTTAGGTTATTGAGTTCCTTTTTTATCTGTTCTGTGGGATTATTAGAGAGAAGGTTTGTAAGTTGTTTAATTCTTTGTTCTAGGCTATTTTCCAGTTTTTGTTGTTGTTTTTTCTTGTACGATGAATATGATATTATTTTTCCTCTGATTACTGTTTTCCCTAACCCTTTCCCATAGGAGTCGTTCATCTCCAGAAAGGATGCCCACTCTTTGGCTATTAAAGTGTTAAAGTCAGGGTCCTGAAGTAATGATGTATTGAATCCCCATCTTGTAGGGGGTCTGGTATATGATTGAATGTTTATGGCAAGAGAGACAGGGGCGTGATCGCTTATGGTAATGGGGTTGATTGTGGATTCGTGGATGTTTGGGGCGAGCGAGTTGCTGATCAAAAAGAGGTCGATTCGTGAAGAAGACTGGTGGAGGGAGGAGAAGTAGGAATATTTTCGTGTTAAGGGGTTTATCATTCTCCAACTATCGCCAAGTCCATAATCATTCATGTACTGTTTGATTATTTCAGTGGAGTGCCAGTTTCTTGTGTTACCAGAGATGCTTGAGCGGTCGATTGTGGGGTCTATGACAGTATTGAAATCTCCGGCAATTATGATGTTTGTTGATTCACTCAATAGAGAAAAGAAGGCACAGAAAAACGATGGATCATCGTTATTGGGTCCATAGATATTAGCAAGTGTGAATGTTGTGTTATTTATAGATGCTTTGATGATGATATATCTTCCTTCTGGATCAATAATAGATGTCTTATGAATTAAGGGTGTGTTTTTATTTATTAGAATTGAGACGCCTCTTTGTTTACTATTGTATGTTGAAGAGAATATTTGATTGAATTGTTTAGGCTGGAAATATTGCAGTTCTGAGTCTGTAAGATGTGTTTCCTGTAAAAAGCATATGTCGGCCTTTAATTGATTAAATGGTTGATTATTTTTATTTTTTTAGCTTGATTTCGAATGCCACGCACATTCCAGGTCACCAGGTTTAGAGTTTGTATGGTTGTGTTAGTTAAATCTATCTAGAGAAGGTCTGTCTGATTCTGAGGGAGCTGTAGCTGAAGAGGGAGAGAGAAAGAGAGAGAGAGAGAGAGAATGTGTGTGTGTGTGTGTGTGTGTGTGTGTGTGTGAGAGAGAGAGCCTTGAGTGAGTGAGTGTGAAAAGAATGTGTACAGTCATACATACAACGTAGACAAACGGACGTTAACATACAGGACATTACGGTGAGGTGAGAACAATAAACAATTAACAGTAAGCACACAGACGGGGGAGAAAGAAGAGCGTTGGCAGTGTCATCAGCGATGCTGTTTAAGGAGGCGGGGGTGTATCAGTAGTGCATTTTAGCTGTCATAGTGATACATTCAGAAAAGCCATGGTGTTGTGTTGGGGTTGCGAAATAATTGTCCATCAATATACAGTTTATCAACAACGAGGACTGCGCGTTTGTTGTTTGTCCTGTTCTCTTTTAGGATGGGATATAGTGTTTTTCATTGCTCGTTTATTTCTGGCGGGTATTGATCGTTTAGTCGGTACGTTGTGCCCTTCAGTTCTTTTCCTTTGCTTTTGACCAGTGTTTTTTGTTGAAAGTGTTCAAATTTTGCGATGATGGGTCCGGGTCCTTTTGCTGTCGCTGCGCAGAGACGGTGAACTCTGTGGAAAGTATTGTCCTTGGCAATGTCCGGTGGTATTTTGAGGTGAGTTGTCATGAAGTCTTTGATGAGTGATTCTGGTTTGTCCGGTGTTTTTTCGGGGATGCCTGAGAAGATGAGGTTGTCGCGCATGCTGCGAGTTTGTATGTCCAGAACGGTTTCTTTCAGTTGTTTGTTTTCTGTAGTAACTTTTTGCATTTGTTTGTTGAGGGATTTGACAGATGACTGTAGTTCCTGGTTTGATTTCAGCAGTGATGTAATGTGGTTATGTGCAAAATCTAGGCTGGAGCGTAAGTCTTTGATTTCGTCGTGTAGTGGAATGAGGAGGTCTAACTTTCTGTTGATGCTGGCGAGGACACTGACCTTAATGTCCGTGGTTCCCAGGTCATCTGTATCGGTAGATAAGTCCGTTTTCTTTCGTTTGTTTGGGTTGTTGAGGCTGTGTTGTGGGTTGTCGGTGTCCGGGTCCATAGTATGTTTGTGGTAATACTGGTCAATGAAGGCTTCCAAGTCCGTTATTTCTTCCACTGTGGTAATGGTTTGGTCTGCGTTTATGGTAGTGACTGGTATGTGTCGGTGTTGTTCTAGTGACAGCGTGTCGCCATGTTGGATCTCACCTCTGTCAACTGCTCTCGCAACACGTCACAGTGCAATCAGCCTGTCCAGTCTGCCTCACAAGAATTTTGATATCCCAAAGAATACTCAAGTTATTAAATAACAACTTCCTGCAGATTTAGTTCTAAACAGGAAGTGTTGCATATCTCCACATTGGTGGGTCCGAATGACATGAAACTCAGTTTACTACTTCCCATGAGCCCCTTAGGCTCTGTGCAAAATTTCGGGTGATGACCACAAGCTGGCGCTCTTTAAATTGAAGTATTTTATATCCCAACATCAGTTAGGCGGATTAAAACGAAACTTAGTATAATTATTGTCAATGCCCTCCTGAGGATATCTGATGAAGGACTTACCAATCCGCCACTAGGTGGCGCTCTGGTGGCCGTCTAATTTAATATTTGGCACTGTGCCAACACCATAACACTCATGGAAATAAAATTGATAGGGGTGGTATAGACTGGCCCCTGTAACTCACACACCAAAAATGAAAAGCAGGTGGCGCTATTTTCAATGCAAAAGCGTTTTTGGCTAATAACTCCCACACAATATGTTGCACATTATTAAACCTTCTATTTACGTGTTCTCTGAATTCAGCTGAATTGTGTGGTGTAAGCCACGCCCACTTTCCCGGCAACTTTCCATTCGCTAAATCGCGACAAATGAAAAAGGTACTTTTTCGAACTCCTCCTAGGCGATTTGACCGATTTGCACCAAATTTTGCATGTAGCATTTGTGGTCCCTCCTGACAAAAAGTTATTAAAAGAATTTTGATCGTCCAAAAAAACGCCCAAAATATAAAACAACAAATTCCTGCACATTGTTTTCAAAACAGACAGTCTTTCATATCTTGACCAAATACAGTCGGATTACCACAACACTTTTGCTAATCGTGTTCCATGGCGCGATGAGGGATTGTGCAAAATTCAGTGCAAATCAGCCAATAGGTGGCACTCTGGTGGCAGTCTAATTAGTGTGAACGAAAGTAAATTAGAAAATCTTGAAATCCTCTTCAAAACTCATCGATTTTCAACCTCTTCTTGTCCCTCATACTTTGAGCTAGAGACACCATGTCAACTTTTAAAAAGTCAGAGGACCTTGAACTATTGGGCATGTATTCAGCTTCTACTTTTTGGAAAAATATATACGTGGGTTGGGTGCCTACCTGTATACTGGAAATGTAAGTAAAAGATAATGTTTATTTTTTTATTTATTACAGCTGACAAGACTTCTAGGTGCACGCCTCCCGACAGCAGCAAGCCCCGACGCGCGTGGACTGCGAGGGCCTGTTCATCGCTGCTTGCAGCTTTAATTATTATTATTATTAGGGCCCGAGCGATGACGAAGTCGTCCGCGGAGGACCCCATTGAAATCGTGCTGTTTATTATTATTATTATTATTATTATTATTATCCTTGCGACATTTCGTGTCCCAATTTCGGCCCTTTCCCAAATTTGAAAATGCTTCTAACTCTCCTCATTCGTCCGGCCACATCCGAAATTCGATATTTTTGGGCGGTTGCACATGGTCGGCGCGAAATGCCGAAATAGCGCCCCCTACAAATTTTCAAAATACCCTCCCCATTGAGGTTATTTTGTCGTAGGCAAACGAAATTTGGTACACACATGTATCATACCGAGACGCACAAAAAAGTCTCTTAACATCATGTTGAAATCCCAACAGAAAGTCGGCCATTTTGTTTTGAATTTTTTCGTTACGGCGATTTCCACAACTTACATTTGAACAAACTCCTCCTAGGGATTTCGTCCTATCGACTTCAAAGTTGGTACAGATCATCCTGAGAACATGCTGATCAAAAGTTATTAAAAGCTTTTCTCTCTGTCAAGGGGCGTGGCTGCTAGGATGTGACAAATTTTGGCGACTTTTCGTTTTCTTGCCATCGAATTTCGAACGGCTCTCCTGCCCACATACTTGATCTCTGCAGCTTCAAACTTGCTGGACATGATGATGGCTCCGCCCCAAATGCCCCGATATGTTAATATCCCACCTTACTCATAGCGCCCCCCGGTGGTAACAGGAAGTGACCAGTTTTTACTTTAACATGTACTGATGCCACAAACTTGAGCGCATCAACTTCATTCCACATCTAATGCATGCAGGTCAAGTTGGTGAAGCTACCTTATGAACGCTGTGAAGCTACGTCTAATGGTGTCCATGTGGCGGCGTGGCGACTATCGATCCCTCGCCACTAAATACGTTTGGCATTTTGATGGCTTCAACGACCTCATCTTCTCATGAAAACTGATACACAGGTCAAGAATAGCGAGCTCTTACATCTGATAGGGGCGTCGCCCATGGGGGGGACAAAATGCCTCTATAGCGCCCCCTTGAAATTTTCAAAAACTCCTCCCCATAGGGGTTTTTTTTTTGGAGTTGGAACATGAAAATTGGTACACATGTGTATGTTGGCCAGACGCACATAAAAGTCTCTGGCACCAATGGTCTACTCCAAACAGGAAGTTGGCCATTTTGATTTTGACTTGTCATTTTGGCGTGATTTCCAAATGTTGTATTTTAACGAACTAGTCCTAGGGATTTCATCCAATCGACTTCACATTTTTTACAGATCATCCAGAGACCATGCTCATCAAAAGTTGTGCTCTGCATGTCTGTAGGTCAAAGGGCGTGGCTGCTATGGTGCTGCCATTTTTGATCCATCGCCATGCATATTCAAGCAGCTCTCTCTCCTACATAATTCATCCAAACTGCTTCAAAATTTCTGTACATGATAAGAGTGTTTGTCTGTTTGTGTACGTGTGTGTGTGTGTCTGTGTGTGTCATACCTCTACTGTTATTAATCACATATGATTATTGTCACATATGTATACTATCAGATATTGAAATATACTTTCAACATATTGTACCACAATAGCCAGAATTATAATTATAATATTATTACTTTCATTAATGTTGTTGTAAGCTATTAAAATTACCGTCTGTCCTGCATTTCTCTCTGTCTCCCCTTCTGTCTCATTGTGCCATTCAGATTACCGTTAATGTATTATGTTGATCTATTCTGTAAGTCATCTATTGCACGTCTGTCGTCCTGGAAGAGGGATCCCTCCTCAGTTGATCTTCCTGAGGTTTCTACCATTTTTTTCCCCTGTTAAAGGGAGTTTTTCCTTATCTGCTGCAAGGGTCCTAAGGACAGAGGGATGTTGTATGTTGTAAAGCCCTGTGAGGCAAATTGTGATTTGTGATATTGGGCTTTATACATAAAATTGATTGATTGATTGATTGATTGATGTCGTCAGTAGTTTGGTTTTCAGAAGCCATCAAAGTTCTACTCCCAAGTCATGGGTTCATTGCCAAAAATGACCTTGCGTTGTATTGACATTGCTTGTTTTATCGACATTTCCACTGTTACGAATAATTTGCACTGTCTACGTGAGCTGGAGGCCGACAGCGAGAGCCGGAGGTCCCGTTCATCGCTGCTCGCAGCTTTAATTAGGGACCGAGCCCGGAGGCAGAGGACTGCTCACAGACTGCTCCTATTGTTTTTGCTGCGTTTATTATTCTTTCTTCCGCCGCCTCTTTGAGCTGGAATTTGACCCCCTAAACATGCTCAAAAACTCACCAAAATTGGCACGCATGTCAGACCTGGTGAAAAATTTTAGAAAAATCAAAAAATTAACCCCTAAAGTGCCAAAATGGGCTCTCTAGCGCCACGTAGGCGTACTAAAATGGCCGCTGCGGCCCGTAGGAACGTCGTAGAAACATGAAACCAAAACTGCGGTGTTCGTCTCATCAAGACCTACAAATCACGCACTGACACCCCTGACCTAAATCCAACAGGAAGTGAGCTACTTGCCCTTTCAAAGTAAGATTTCGCCTCAAAACTGCTCTTCCTAAAAAAACATCTCCTCCTACACCGTTTATCGTGTTATTTATAAAGGCGAGGACCCTCCCTATAGTTTTTGCTGTGTTTATTCCTACAGACCAGTCCTCGCCAAAGGCGAGGACACTATTGTTTTTGGTGTGTTTATTATTATTAGGGACCGAGCCTACAGGCAGAGGACTGCTCACAGAGCAGTCCTCGCCAAAGGTGAGGACCCTATTGTTTTTGGTGCGTTTATTATTATTATTTCTTTCTTTCTTTCTTTCTTTCTTCCGCCGCCTCTTTGAGCTGGAATTTGACCCCCTAAACATGCTCAAAAACTCACCAAAATTGGCACGCACATCAGAACCGGTGAAAAATTTTAGAAAATCATGAAATTAACACCTAAAGTGCCAAAATGGGCTCTCTAGCGCCACCTAGGCACACAAAAATAGCCGCCACGGCCTGTAGGAACGTCGTAGAAACATGAAACCAAAAGTGGCGTGTTCGTCTCATGAAGACCTAAAAATCACGTGCTGACACCCCTGACCTAAATCCAACAGGAAGTGAGATATTTGCCCTTTCAAAGTAAGATTTTGCCTTAAAACTGCCTTTCCTAAAAAATCTTCTTCTCATTCAATCTTAGGGCTTTTTCTAGCATTTACAGCGTCTCCATACTTTGTGTTACAGACTCCATTCCAACTCTCAAATGTTGCCACAGGTCTCATCTATTCACTCATGTTTTCATCTTTTTCATACCTTTTACCGTTTTTAATCTGTGCCTCTCAAAGTACCATGAGCAAAAGTGGAGAAATTCTCAGTTTACAATGGGTGTGTATTGCACGGAATGCTGTGAGCTAGAGTGGAGAGGGCTCTAAAAATCGTCTAAAACTTTTGTCTTTAACTCGCTGCCATGGCCACAATTTTCACTGTACAGACACAATTTATACCACAAAACGTAGGAAAATTTGTCCTGCTCACAGATATGTTGACATGGAATCTCTCACACGTACACATTTTTGCTGAGTGGCTCCAAAGCGAAGGGAGCGCTGATTTTTTTCTCACTAACTCCCATGTAAACTCTGAGGAGAAATTTCTGGAAACAGCTGGGGTGCAACACATTTTAAACTCGCTCCCCTGACCACATTTTTGACTCGAGAAATATAAAACGCGACACGTGCGTTCACGAGACGTGGCTGTCTCTCAAAATCACTTTATATTCTTGCTCGGACCAACGGTTTGGGTATGCGAAACATTTGTTCGAGAAGTTAAATCCCTTTATAAACAGCCATCTGCTTTCCTGACGTGTCTGTGTCTGCCACAGGTGCGGGCAAGTCATTAATCGCCATGACAACGGCTGCACACACAGACACAGCCACAGGGTTCTCTGGTCTGTGTGTCTCACAATCTTTAAAGGACAGATTACAGCAGCAGAAACTTCATTTGAAACAGAACACACACATTATTAACCCCTACAGTGCCAAAATGGGCTCTCTAGCGCCACCTAGGTGCACTAAACTGGCCACTGCAGCCCGTAGGAATGTCGTATCAAGATCAAACCAAAACTGGAGTGTTCGACCTACAAATAACACGCTAACACCCATGACCTAAATCCAACAGAAAGTGAGCTATTTGCCCTTTCAAAGTAAGATTTCCCCTCAAACGTGCTCTTAAAAAAAAACACATCTCCTCCTACACCGTTTATTGTATCGGCTTTAAAGACGCACACATACCAGTTCAACTGCTGCTAAACAGATCTTCTGTATAACTTTATCTCTCTCATGATCACATTATTTTGATGATTGGACCAGCGGTTTGGGAATGGGAAGAACTTCTTCGAGGAGTTAAATCTCCACTAAAACAGGTCTCTCTGTGTTCTGTCTGTCTCTCTCTGCTCTTCTGCCAGGTGCACTTACTTCATCACCATGGCAACCGCTGTCACACACAAACTCACAGAAACATGATGTGTGTGTGTGTCTAAATCTTACATGCAGACATGACAGGGGCACAATCTCCATTTTAACCCTTTAGGTGCCAGAGTTTATTGAGGAAAATATTCAATTTTCATTTCAACATTTCAAAAGACTGTGGCTTGAAAGTGGTGAGAGATAAAGGCATACTGTAAATGAGAAAACTATTCATCATGACCCAAAGTTTGTCATGGGAGAAAATTAACTTATCTAATTTGCATATTGTGACGTCACTAGGCAGCAGCCATATTGGATTTCATACATCTCAGTAAAACAACATTTTGAACATATTTACATAGTAAATTTATTTTGTTTTGTGTTGTTTTTGTTGTCTCTTCCTCAAAATAAAGGATGAGGAATCTGATGGGAATAAATTCACTCATCTAATTTGCATATCGTGACATCACTTATCCATACCTACAGCTACAGAAAGCATTCAAACATCAAAACGTTCAGCTCTGTAAGGATTTTCTGATGTTTGTGGCAACATGTTTGATATTTCTAAATAATTAACAGTGACGACATAAGCTGGGGCCCGAAATGGGCGCGAGTGCGAGGTCCCGCCAAACGCTGCTTGCAGCTTTAATTAGGGACCAAGCCTAGAGGCAGAGGACTGCTCAAGGAGCAGTCCTCGCCAAAGGCGAGGACCCTCTTGTTTTTGCTGCGTGCGTTTATTAGGGACCAAGCCCAAAAGCAGTGGACTACTCACAGACCAGTCCTCGCCAAAGGCGAGGACCCCCCCTATACTTTTTGCTGCGTTTATTCTCACAGACCAGTCCTCGCCGAAGGCGAGCACACTATTGTTTTTGGTGTGTTTATTATTATTTCTTTCTTTCTTTCTTTCTTTCTTCCGCCGCCTCTTTGAACTGGAATTTGACCCCCTAAACATGCTCAAAAACTCACCAAAATTGGCACGCACATCAGAACCGGTGAAAAATTTTAGAAAATCATGACATTAACCCCTAAAGTGCCAAAATGGGCTCTCTAGCGCCACCTAGGCACACAAAAATGGCCGCCACGGCCTGTAGGAACGTCGTAGAAACATGAAACCAAAAGTGGCGTGTTGGTCTCATGAAGACCTAAAAATCACGCGCAGAGACCCCTGACCTAAATCCAACAGGAAGTGAGATATTTGCCCTTTCAAAGTAAGATTTTGCCTTAAAACTGCCTTTCCTAAAAAATCTTCTTCTCATACACCGCTTATCCAATCGGCTTCAAACTTGCACAGATGACAGATCAACTCCTTCTAATCAAAAGTTATTCGTAACTTTTTCATTACTCGCTTAGTTTGGATTTTATGGCCTCCATAAGGTGAGATGTCAGAAAAACGTCCTGGCGGTCTTCGAAAGCTGTCCCATAGGAAATGAATGGCAGCAGGGGGGAGAAAGAGACCAATCTTAGGGCTTTTTCTAGCATTTACAGCGTCTCCATACTTTGTGCTACAGACTCCATTCCAACTCTCAAATGTTGCCACAGGTCTCATCTATTCACTCATGTTTTCATCTTTTTCATATCTTTTACCGTTTTTCATCTGTGCCTCTCAAAGTACCATGAGCAAAAGTGGAGAAATTCTCAGTTTACAATGGGTGTGTATTGCACGGAATGCTGTGAGCTAGAGTGGAGAGGCTCTAAAAATCGTCTAAAACTTTTGTCTTTGTCACAATTTTCACTGTACAGACACAATTTATACCACAAAACGTAGGAAAATTTGTCCAGCTCACAGATATGTTGACATGGAATCTTTCACACGTACACATTTTTGCTGAGTGGCTCCAAAGCGAATGGAGCGCCGATTTTTTTCTCATTCACTCCCATGTAAACTCAGAGGAGAAATTTCTGGAAACAGCTGGGGTGCAATACATTTTAAACTCGCTCCCCTGACCACATTTTTGACTCAAGAAATACAAAACGCGACACGTGCGTTCACGAGACGTGGCTGTCTCTCAAAATCACTTTATTTTCTTGCTTGGACCAACGGTTTGGGTATGCGAAGCATTTGTTCGAGGAGTTAAATCCCTTTATAAACAGCCTTTCCTGATCTGCTCTCTCATGAGCTCTGTGTGTGCCCCTCAAGTGCAGGCAAGTCATTAATCGCCATGACAACGGCTGCACACACAGACACGCACACACGGCTCTCTCTGTCTGTGTGTCTCACAATCTTTAAAGGACAGATTACAGCAGCAGAATCTTCATTTGAAACAGAACACACACATTATTAACCCCTACAGTGCCAAAATGGGCTCTCTAGCGCCACCTAGGTGCACTAAACTGGCCACTGCAGCCCGTAGGAATGTCGTATCAAGATCAAACCAAAACTGGTGTGTTTGACTTACAAATCACGCGCTGACACCCATGACCTAATTCCAACAGGAAGTGAGCTACTTGACCTTTCAAAGTAAGATTTCACCTCAAACGTGCTCTTAAAAAAACACATCTCCTCCTACACCGTTTATTGTATTGGCTTTAAAGACGCACACATGACAGCTCAACTGCTACTAAACAGATCTTCTGTACAACTTTATCTCTCTCATGATCACATTATTTTGATGATTGGACCAGCGGTTTGGGAATGGGAAGAACTTCTTCGAGGAGTTAAATCTCCACTAAAACAGGTCTCTCTGTGTTCTGTCTGTCTCTCTCTGCTCTTCTGCCAGGTGCACTTATTTAATTACCATGGCAACCGCTGTCACACACAAACTCACAGAAACATGATGTGTGTGTGTGTCTACATCTTACATGCAGACATGACAGGGGCACAATCTCCATTTTAACCCTTTAGGTGCCAGAGTTTAGTGAGCAAAAAAAATTCCATTTTCATTTCCACATTTCAAAAGGCTGTGGCTTGAAAGTGGTGAGAGATAAAGGCATACTGTAAATGACAAAACTATTCATCATGACCCAAAGTTTGTCATGGGAGTAAATTAACTCATCTAATTTGCATTCCGTGACGTCACTAGGCGGCGGCCATATTGGATTTCATAAATCTCAGTAAAACAGCATTTTGAACAGATTCACACAGTAGATTTCTTTTGTTTTGTGCTGTTTTTGTTGTCTCTTCCTCAAAATAAAGGACGAGGAATCTGATGGGAATAAATTAACTCATCTAATTTGCATATCGTGACATCACTTATCCATACCTACAGCTACAGAAAGCATTCAAACATCAAAACGTTCAGCTCTGTAAGGATTTTCTGATGTTTGTGGCAACATGTTTGATATTTCTAAATAATTCACAGTGACGACATAAGCTGGGGGCCAAAACGGGCGTGAGTGCGAGGTCCCGCCAAACGCTGCTTGCAGCTTTAATTATTATTATTCTTTCTCCCGCCGCCTCTTTGAACTGGAATTTGACCCCCTAAACATGCTCAAAAACTCACCAAAATTGGCACGCACATCAGAACCGGTGAAAAATTTTAGAAAATCATGACATTAATCCCTAAAGTGCCAAAATGGGCTCTCTAGCGCCACCTAGGCACACAAAAATGGCCGCCACGTCCTGTAGGAATGTCGTAGAGACATCAAACCAAAACTGACGCGTTCGTCTCATCAAGCCCTACAATTCTCATACTCACACCCCTGACCTAAATCCAACAGGAAGTGAGCTATTTGCCCTTTCAAAGTAAGATTTTGCCTTAAAACTGCCTTTCCTAAAAAATCTTCTTCTCATACACCGTTTATCCTATCAGCTTCAAATTTGCACGGATGACAGATCAACTCCTTCTAATCAGATCTTATTTATAACTTTTTCATTACTCGATTAGTTTGGATTTTATGGGCTCCTAAAGGTGAGATGTCAGAAAAACATCCTGACGATCTTCGAAAGCTGTCCCATAGGAAATGAATGGCAGCAGGGGGGAGAAGGAGACCAATCTTTGGGCTTTTTCTAGCCTTTACAGCGTCTCCATACTTTGAGCTACAGACTCCATTCCAACTCTCAAATGTTGCCACAGGTCTCATCTATTCAGACCTGTTTTCATCTTTTTCATATCTTTTACCATTTTTAATCTGTGCCTCTCAAAGTACCATGAGCAAAAGTGGAGAAATTGTCAGTTTATAATGGGTGTGTATTGCACGGAATGCTGTGAGCTAGAGTGGAGAGAGCTCTAAAAATCGTCTAAAACTTTTGTCTTTAACTCGCTGCCATGGCCACAATTTTCACTGTACCCAGTGAGCAAAAAGTAGTCCAGATCACGTCTAAAAGACGTAATTTCGGGACATCCAGAAGACGTCTTCAGGGGAGCCAGAATTAAAGTTTTTTATACGTCTTTTCTGGATGTTGTTAGGACGTTCCTGTCTGGACGTCAGAAGACGTCTTCAGTGGAGCCAGAATGAAAGTTTTTTATATGTCTTTTCTGGACGTTGTTAGGACGTTTCCTCCTGGACGTCAGAAGACGTCTTCAGTGGAGCCAGAATGAAAGTTTTTTATATGTCTTTTCTGGACGTTGTTAGGACGTTTCCTCCTGGACGTCAGAAGACGTCTTGAGGGGAGCCAGAATGAAAGTTTTTTATACGTCTTTTCTGGACCTTGTTAGGACCTTTCCGTCTGGACAGCAGAAGACGTCTTGAGGGGAGCCAGAATGAAAGTTTTTTATACGTCTTTTCTGGACGTTGTTAGGACGTTTCCTTCTGGACGTCAGAAGACGTCTTCTTGGGAGCCAGAATGAGAGTTTTTATACGTCTTTTCTAGACGTTGTTAGGACGTTTCATTTCTGGACGTCCAGATTACATTTTCAGGAGAGCCCGATTTAAAGGGTTTTTTTAAGTCTTTTCTGGACGTTGTAAGACTGTTGTTGAAAGTACTTACTGCAGACATCATTTCTAGACATCCACAGGACGTCCAAAAGATATCCTGAGAAGATGCAAAAGACCAATTGTCATGACTGCTTTTACCATTTTTTCTGTGAGAAAAGAACCCTCAAAGATCTCTGGGGGTGCCCTGAACTCGTTTTAGAACCACTACAGATTTACCATGAAGATAACCTTAAATGTAGTAGGGATCTCAGTTTAGGGGTGAACAGTAAAAGGAGTGCCTTCCAAGCTCTTGTGAAATGCACTGACTTCAACAACTAAATGACAATTCAGTAGATCAATAAATACAGACAGCTGTTCAATCATCCATAGCAAAACTGGGAACTGCCCATTGGTTCGACATCCCGTTGTTCCGACCATATTAAACTCATCATTCCGAAGTCCGTTCCGAAATCATCATGATGCCCTGTGGTTAAGGTCTGGTTAGGTTTAGGCACAAAAACCACTTGGTTAGGGTCAGGAAAAGATCATGGTGTGGGTTAAAATGAAAAAGAAAGTGACAAACACATAAGCCGTGAGCCTGCTCTGCCTCAAGCCGGTCGTGGCACACCATACGCCCGCCGCGAGCCGTTCAGCACCGCGGACAGTCGGACTAATGGGATGTCGAACCAATGGGCTGTCGAACCAATGACATGGACCTGCAAAACTGACCACTCCAGAAAGCAATTACTTCAGTCTCAGTGTATTAACATGAAAATTCTAAAATTGAAGTTTAGCAAAGTGCTTGTATCTCACATTTTGTAAAATGTGACTGATTTAAACCAGGTTTGCCACTCTTTGTAATTTAACAGTTCAAGAAGAATTGTTTCAAAATTAAAGACCAATAATTTACACAGAAAATCGTTGTCGTCTTGCTAAATCCTGTTTAGTCACCACAAAATATTTGATGTCTCAATAAAAATGCCCAGTTGTCGCCATAAAATCGCCTGTGCCTAGTTAAAAGTATTGGTTTTTGTTGCCAAAAATCGTCTACATCTTGGTAGAAAAATATCCAGTTTTCTTGCCCCAAAATTGTTGAATCGTTCAAAGTTGACAGACCACACAAAGCTCAAAATCAAGGACCTTTTGGTAAATCCAAGCACTTTAAAGTTCTTCATTTCTATCTTTTTAATTCATGCACTTTCAAGTTCTTTCCAGACACGTGGCAACCCTGTTTAACAGTGTGAAAGGCGAAAACACACAACATATAAGGGATCCACTGATATGGAAATTGTAGCCTATACAGATAACATTAAAATTGCGGTTATGGCCGATAAATATTTACCGATGTCAATATGATCTGTACAAAATCAAGTTTCACTGATAATTACATTTTGGACATATTAAAAAACCACATGTAAACATTGAATTTGAAAAAGCAGTCTCTTTTTATTTCTATAACATTCCACCATAATTATAATAACAGTTTAACATATATATAATAACAGTTTTGGAACAAGTATAAAACTTAACCACTAGGGTTGGGATCTTTATCCGGTTCTTTTTTGGAACCAGGTCCAAAGTTCTGGTTCCGGAACCGGTTCCATCACATTTGGAGTAACGGTTCCTGCAAACGGTTCCTAGATTGTAAAAAAAAAAAAAAAAAAAGTCACGTGCATTTCCATTAGAGTGCGGCACGGGCCACATATTTCTGTCTGAACCCGACCGAGCCCGACATTATCTAATCACTAAAGCACTGAGTTTGTGTCACACAGTTGTTATGGTTACAGGCTATTTAACAGGCCGGGCGTGCGCCATGGGTGCTCAGCAGCGTGTTTGAGATGGGAGTGGGCAGCAGGAGGTCTGAGGCTTCCAGCAAGGGGAGAGGGAGAAATATAACAAAATAAGATAAAATAGGAAAAACCTGTCTCCCTCTTTTATTTAATTTTCAGCGTTTAATCCAGGCGGAGGCTGGCAGCGGGAGGTCCGAGGCTTCCAGCAAGGGGACCGGTGTGTGTTCTGTTCAGGTGTTGTCACGTAAATAACAGTGCCCAAGCATGAATGCATAGAAGTATTTTTTATTACATTGCTGTGGTTAATTTGAGGTAATAGTGTTACTGTAGAAATCAGAGAATCACTTTTTGTTGTTATATATTCTCAGGGAGATGATACAAGCTCTAAATCTGAAATACACACCACACACAAATGCGTATTTTCATCTAATTGTACTGTGCAACAGTTAGAATAAAGTTTTTTGTATTTGTATGATTGCATTTGTGTTTATTATATACTTGTTTAAGTATAGCAAGTATAATGAATATAATGTAGGAATCTGTAAGAGGAATCGGCAAGGAATCGGACCGTTAAGAAGGAATCGGAATTGTTAAAATCCTAACGAGTCCCAACCCTATTAACCACCAAGTCTTTTGAGGAAAAAAGTCCTGGTAAAAAAAGTCAAAAAACAACAAAGACAAATTTTCCCACATTTAAACACCCTTTCAGAGACAACCCTTACAACCGGGTTGTAATTTGAAGAAGTATCCCCAAGCTACAAGTATCAGACAAAAAAGAAAAAAAAAATTAACCGAACAAAACAAGATTCTTCAAAATAACAGCCTTTGAATCCCATACTACGGAGTCATCTATTCAGATCTCAAAACTTTGTTGAATTTCACCAAGATGACAGGTTTGCATCCCTGCATCTGTACATTTCTGCTTAATTGAGCTTACATTCTGGTGAAAGTTGCAAAGTGATTAGCACGTATTACTTATTTATGATGAATTTTGTTTTTTGATTTTTTAAAACTCCCGATGCTTTCTGATGCAACCACCAAAACTATAAGCCCATAATGCCAGCCAAAGATGTTTGGCATAGGACTGGACCTAAGTGCAAAGTTAATTTATTTCCATGCATGGGAAGGCAGATTGCCCTGGAATAATAACAATGTTAGGGTTATATGCAATAGAGCCTCTGTACTGCTCTGAGCTCAGGTTTTAATTATTCTTAGTGCCACACACATAGGAAGTCAGTAGGCATATACTGAGCCTACCATGATCATTCTGCTCCAAAGTCCAAACATCTGACTTGAGACACATTACAACTAAAATGTATGAATAATTACCTGTCGAGAATTTTGTGCGTGCAGTCTTTAACGTCTTTCCCACCCACTCTTGACAGTTGACTAACCTGTAAATACAGGCATTTTTATTTTTGTATTTTTACTAAAACATTGCAGTCCTCTGCTGTGAACACATAATAAGCTGCGGAGGTAGTAGAACCACACACACACACACACACACACACACACAGAGGAGAGACATAGAGATGCTGGTACATGTCTGTTTAAACGGGAGTTTAGCCGACTTTGTTGCATTCAACACCAGAGTTGAAAGCGCCAGAGTCAGAAACGGGGCTGTTCAGTTTGTCTCTGTAACGTCACAGCAGGCACTGGTGTCTATCTGTAAAGGCTTCAAGTGTGAAACATCATTTTAGATGTTGATAGTATAATACAATGTACATCATTGTGATAAAAAGTGAAAAAAATAATGAAATAATAATAAAAATAATAAATAAAGTATATGTATTCTTGTAGATATGCATTTTACCACAAGTGATAAGGTGCTGGAAAAATTTGAAAATGACCCTTAAAAGTGCTCTAACAGTGCTTGAATTTGACCATGAAAAATGTGTACAAACCCTGAATTGCACAAAGGTCTAGAGGATACAGACTTCTATTGTAGATATAATAGCCATAACATATTCTTTATTTTATTTTGAAATGTGTCATTTATGATAAGTGGATATGTGAACCAGAATATTTATAGTTTAAAGAGAGAATTAACATTCTATTCAGTTTCATGAAGAAATTACAGCCTTGGAAATATCTTACCAAGGTATCAAAATGGCCCTGATCTTGCAGAGAAGCCTCCTTCTCCTTGAATTCCTCAAGGGACTGTATCCTCTCCACACGACTTGCAGAGTGAGGCTCACTGCTCCTCTGCAGCTTTTTTATTTCTTTGTGTACCTTCACAAAATTTGTTACAATTTTTTTGGAATTCTGGCAATGAAGAAAAAGAAAAATTGTATTACTCATTACAGGGATGCAGACAGAACACGTTCATATTTTTCTCTTAAAATTATTAATGCCTAACCATTTCAAGGAGCAAATTTTCAATTAGGCTAAATAACCTTCAAGTGACATAGCCTACCACGAGTGCTGCATTCAGGCATGATGGTTTACATCAGGGCTATTCAACAATATTGTTCAGTGGGCTGCATTAAGCCAAGGGACCGGGGGCCGGACATTTCCCTGAGACATTATTCTCATTATGGATGTACCTTTAACGCAACACGCCATTTTCAGAACTGTTACTTTGCTACATGCCAAAGTAACCTAATGATATTACTGCAAAAACTCCAAATCTTACTAAAAATGTCCTATTTCTAGTAAAAAAAAATGTCTTATTTCCAGTCAAAATATCTCATAACACTTAAAATAAGACACAATCACCTAAAAAGTAACTTGTTTTTAGACATTTTTCAGTAGTTTCAAGAATATTTTCACTTGTTCCATCAGCATCTGCAACAACATATCCAATAAGCAAAAACTTGTAATAAGTAAAAAAAAAAAAGAAAAAAAAAATCTGCTGATGGAACAAGTAAAAATTCACTTGAAACTAGTGAAAAATGTCTAAAAACTAAGTTACTTGTTAGGTGATTGTGTCTTATTTTAAGTGTTATGAGATTTTTTTTACTAGAAATAAGACATCTATTCTTGGTAAGGTTTGGAGTTTTTGCAGCGAAATAATCATAGAAAGAAAATTGTTTAATTTAATTTTCTTTGCAACACAAATTGCCCCAAAAGTAAACAGACAGTAACTTAATTTAGTCCTGGTAAAATAAACAAATGTATTGTAAATGAGTAGGATTTCTGTGAGGGTAAAAATAAAACAGTGAATCATTTACAAGTGATTGATAGATGAACAGATCAGTTAGTTTTTCACCTGTTTTATCCTCCCTATAGTCCCAGATTAAACACATTCAAATGATGAAAGATGTCTCTTAAAAAGCACATCTCTGATCTCTGACACTAACCCATCATCCAGCAGAAACACGTCGGCTATCATGTGGTTGCAAACATGGAGAAAAGTGATCATTTCCTCCCTCAGTTCACAGTGAGAGGAAGGGTAGGTAGTTTTACAGTCAGTGATGAACAGTGGATGTTGTCTGATAAACTAACATTAGTATTTTAGTTTGAAGGATTTATTGTTAAAAAAAATGTCCATTATTTACGCAACTTTTTTCTTCAGGTTTTCCATTTTAAAACAGAACTTATTGGCGGGCCGGTTTGACTTGATTGGCGGGCCAGATCTGGCCCGCGGGCCGCCAGTTGAATAGCCCTGGTTTACATTGTTTACATGTCTAGAATCAAATTTCTGGTTTAAACTGCAAATAGGGATTTGGAATGATGATGCCACTGTAGGCCTCATCCTTGAAACTATAAAATCCAAACTATAGCCAAATTAGTATATGGCGAGTCTGGGGTAATACAGCTGTTGTTCTTACTATAAGGCTGATAGTACATTAACTGGTGTGATGAATAACATCACAGATAAACTGTTGAATACGCACATAGCAACTGACACAGTGAAAGGGTGCAAACACATCCTTCTTTACACAGGTCTACAAGTGCTGCTTCCAGAGTCTCCTAATTGCATCCGTGTTTCCTCTCCTTGCCTCCTTTCCTTGCGTCTAAGTTAAGTCCCTCCCACCGAGGAGAAACGCTAGGAAACCAGCGAGAGAGGAGCTGAGGAAACATGATTTAAGAGACATGAGACATCCTCTCCTCTGCGGCGTCATGTGGTGCGACGTCTGCTTCTGTTGAGCGCAGCAGAGCTGGAGCTGTCAATCACCTTTAACAGCTGGAGCGACTTTTGACAGAGGTCAGATTTGCACACATTTGCAATGTTCTAGTACTAATAAAAAGGTGCACAGTTATCACTGTCAGAGCAGCTGTTTCCTCGCTGCAGCCTGTTACCTGTTTATTATCCAAGACTAAAAAGAGAGATTGAATTGGCTGAATACCTTACAACTCCTAAGACCAAAGAAAAAACAAAATACAGTTTGGGAACATAATCTTAGGAAAAAAGACATTGAAAAACATGGCTAGACCACCCAGAGACTGTTAGCACTGTGATGTCTAAGAAATACAGATTAAAATGCACTTCATGTCATGTCCAAAAAATGACAAGATAAGGGAAACATAACCTTACATTAGCAGAAATCCTCCCACATTTAAAAATCATTTCAGAAACACGTAAAATAATTATAATTCTGGAAGAGGCTGGCCAGAACTTTGGAAATACTCAGTTAAAACCAGCTAGGCTCACTAAAATGAGAATAGTTAGTACACCTTAAAGTTCTGTCCACCATAGGTGAGCTGCCACTACATTCTGAGCTTACCTCCACTTTAATAAGCAGGTTTAAAACAACAGAAACTGACACCTTTGATTTTCGCCAAACGGCAACAAGTTTGCAGGTTTGCTAAACAGTTGGAAATAACTTTAGGTGAGACATTTAAATTCTCTTGTGTTTTTTATACTTGCTCCTTTCTGGAATGGGGAACTTCTCTGTAGTATGTAAAGACCTTTTCTTTGGAGGATCTAAGTGAACAGAAATAAAGTGGGGTGTAGCCAGCAGATGGAATTGGAATGTATGTACAAAAACCAGAAACAACAGGCCCTTTTCACAAGAGTCATTTTGACACACAAATCAGCCAACACTTTGCAGGGCTGGATTGGAGATGCATTCACATTTGAAAAGCCCGCATTTTTGTAGGGAAGGAGAAGTGCATCTACTTTAAAAGAAGTGCTGTCAATCAAATAAATAAATGAATAAATAAAATAATTTATCACACAATTTGATTAATGGTCTTTTTGGAATAAAGGCAAAAACAGGTATATTTTCTGCTTGTAAATGTTGTCAGTCAAGAGCAATTGTACTAGTGTCTAGTTTCTGATATGAAACTAATAGATATACTTACGGTTGGTTGACCCTCCCTGTTCATGGGACCTTGGTGTACCTGAGGAAATCAAACCAGAGATGTCAGTCAGTGCAGATACTAAGTGATATGAATACTTCAGTGTTCAGTGAATGGCAATACTCACGACTGGTTGACCTGTCCCGGTCCACGGACCTCGATGAACCTGAGCAATCCAAAAAATAAACATCAGTTAGTCGTAAACATTACTGCCAGTGTAACACTGCTAGGGCTACGCTTGCAATTTGAAATAGAAAATTAGTAGAAACACTTACGGTTGATTGACCTTCCCCGGCCTTGGGACCTTGGTCAACCTGCACAACTCAAACCAGAGACATCAGTCAAAAATGAAAGACGCTAAGTGATCAGAATGCTTTGGCAATCGGTGACCTAAAATACTAACATTTAGTTGACCTGTCATGGTCAGTCATAAACATTAGTGCTAGTACAACACTGGTATGGCTCCACTTGCTGATTTGAAATAAGGCAATTAATAGAAATACTTATGGTTGGTTGAACCTCCCTGGCCATGGGACCTTGGTGTACCTGAGCAAGTTAAACCAGAGATGTCAGTCAGTCAGAGCAGATACTTAGTGATCTGAGTGCATTGGTATTCTGTAACTGGAGATACTCACGACTAGTTGACCTGTCCCGGTCCACAGACTTCGATGAACCTAAGCAATCCAAAAAAGAAACATCACTCAGTCATAAACATTAGTCAGGGACTGAATCTCACTGCAGGATAGCAGGTACTGTGCATAATTTCAACAATTCCCACAAATCCAGCACTTATTATGCGGGAAATTCCTGCACACATTTACATTGATGTCTGTTATTGATGTCCACAGCTTGTTTATTAAATGCAAGGGACGTCATTTAGGTTACTTTTCATTGGCCAGCAATTCTTGTTAAACTGTCATTTTTCCATTGAAACACAGTGTTTCCGCTACATTCATTTAGAAGCGGCGGCAAGGTGCTGCTAAATAACTGCCGCCACTGCTTCAGAATTGGGGCAGATGCACGTCTCTGCTCCAGTACATCAGCGGAGCTCAAGCTGCAGTGCACTTTCTCTCTCCTCTCCTCTCCTCTGACACAGGGGGAGGGGCGGACGAGGGCAGGGGATGCGTTAAGTTTCGTTTTCAGGCTGACAGTAAAGTAGCCTACTCAAGAAAATAAAATGGAGTTGGTTTTATGCGTTTAAATGCCAACACCCGAGCAGATATAAACCAGTGATAGGAGTGCACAGAACAGTCACCGCGAGCAGAAAACTATCACAGCTGGGGCCTATTTCTGCTCCGCGAGCGTACAACTCAGTATCCGCATGCACAGGGCTGTGACGAGCGCGCGCGACTCTCCCTACGCGCTTGTTGTGCTCAACACTTGCTTGCTCAGTTTGTCTGTCTGTCTTCACAGTTGAAGACAGACTGTTGTCTGAGAAAACAAAGAGAAATAGTATTTAACAGCTGATTCTGTTTTTTTCCACTTACACCTCAGAAAGAGTGTTAGACATTATAGCAAAAGCTGTTTTAACCCACTTATAGATTTGTAAAACCTATATTTTGCTTATGAAAACAGAAAAAGGGTGTTATCACTGATATTTCCAAATCCAGACCACATTAGACAGATGAAAAACTTTATTCTACATAGATATATTGTGTGATTGTATTTCAAAAGGTAAAAATTATATTAATAATTGAAATAATATTACTATGACATAATATTAGTCCCTAAAAGAGAGACGGGGGATTTGGGCAAAAACCCAGCACTTAAATAAATGGACCTTTGACTCATTGAAAAATTTCTTTGTGGACCTTTAGGATTTGTATTTGAGTACCCCCTGCCCTACACAATAACAACAACAACAACAACAACAATAATGATAATATTTAAGAAAAAAGAGATCTAATACCGTTTTTTGGATTGGTATTGGCACATATATATCAGAATCGGATTGGAACTGAAAAAAAGTGGATCGGTGCATCTCTACTATCTCGTCTGCTTGATATATTTTTTTTTTTCTTCATGGAACTTTAGGGGCTCCGTACTTTTCTGCTAAGCTGAATGATAAACAAAAGTGTCAAGAACACTCTTCCTAACTATAGACTCACCTTAGTTGAGTTGTTACTGTCCACCAGGATAACTGTGTGTATTTGTCTGTTGGGGAAAGACAGGATAAAATCAGCCAGTGTATCAAAATGCCAGGAACACATTTAGGTTTTATTATAGTCAATATTGAGATCACGGTTATTAGACACAATTGACGTATTAAACATCATGCATTTATTTAACTTTAAAAAAAAAAAAAAAAAAGGTCTTTAACAATGGATCAGTATTTTTTGTTGTTCCTCTTCTGACTCCTTGAAACTTAAGTGTTTCCAATTGCTTCAACCTTTCATGTGGACCAAAGGCTCTCTCTAGGTCATCTTGGCTCAAGCTGAACTAAACATGCCACAGCATGCCTTAAAGTGAATTTAAGCTTTTATGGAGGGGCAAGAGCACATAGTTACAAAGGATAGGGTGCAACTAATAACAACACAAAACCAGAGCATCACTGCAAAATGGAATGCAGCACAATAATTTTATCTTGTTTTCATAATTGTGGGAGGCCGTAATTATAATTGAGATTTGCCTAATTGCCCAGCCCTAACTAAAACCTCATCAAGTGCCTCTATACTATACTATACCTCTGAACTATACATGCACACATACACTTTATCCAGTCCATAAGCTCAATTTTGCACTACTGATCTGTTTCTCATATTGCACTGTCGCTACCACTGTGCCTTTTTACTTTTCTGAGTATAGCTCTTTATAGCTCAGGTTTTATTTATGTCTCTATTTATTATATCTTATATTTTATATTTTATATTTGCATGTTGTGTCAAGTGTACTGTCTGCACCGAGAGTCTGAAGAGAAAAGCAATTTCGATCCTCTGTATGTCCTGTACATATTGTAGAATTGACAATAAAGCTGACTTTGACTTTGACTTTGACTAATACCTACTCAAAGCCCCCTAAATACCTCCTCAAGAATCTCTAAAACCTGCTCGAGGACCTCTATAACCTCCCAAAGGATCTGTAAAACCTCTGACACCTCCTCAGGTACCTCTAAAACCTCTTACACTTACTCAACAATGTCTACAATGTATTTAACAACAACTAACAACACTTTCACGACACTCTTGTAGTGGTAACTTACTGTTCTCTGTAGCCTAGCGGCTAATTAGTGGCTAGCGAGCCGGCCAAGCACACCCCACCCCCACCCCCCAGCGCAATGTCAAAGCTTCTATTTAAAATAGTTTTGGGCTCAAAAACTTCGATTTTCCAAAATGAAGTCGAAGGTCAGCACTAACCTGAACACACGACTCCTACATTGTTGAAGTGGCCACATTCACCAGGAAATAAGGAAAGGCAAACGTCAGTTAGCAGGCTAGCTAGGTAACGTTAGCTGTTGCTCCATGTGTGTGCATTAACCAGCAAGTAGATTTACCTTTCACGTCAGGCCCGTTAGAAGTTTATTTGGTCATTACTCTTCATTCCCAGTTAGCAACAAGTTTGTAAATGAAGCTACAGTTGCCCGTGGTTCATGTGTGTGCCGAAAACTGTTTACCAACTGCCTATCATTTAGCTTTGAAGCTAAAGCGCGAACAAACAAGCACACATAACTTACAACTTTTCCTGATCTTTTGGACAACATTACATAGAATGATTTAAGCTTTCAGTGGGATAACCTGTATTTCAAATAAGACTAACAAATGATAAAGTTTCATGAAATCATTTGTCACACGTTTTTCTACCTTGCAGAATCCTCTCCAGCGGCAGCTCTGTGAATCCGTGGATTTTCGAGTGTCCAGGTAGATCCCTCCACTGAAAATTAAGACTCGTCATATCCATCCGCCACAGAGTTAGAGAAAGCCGGTTTAATTCCAAGTATTTGATCAATAAAGAGCTTTGCATCTGCAAATTAAAACAAAAAAAAGGTTGTCGGAAGCAATTTTACTCATGACATATCTTCCAGTGTTGTCCCAAAAGTAGAACTGTTTTTCACAGCGGAGGGATCAGAAAGTAAACCCTCCTCCCCTCCCAAAAAGGTGTTTCGACTCAAGTTACAGCACCTTATATTATGCAGTGCTCACATCTAATTAGAAAAAAAAAGATTTAAAATGAAAAAATTCAACAATAACAATTACGGTGGCTTATTGCATCCATTCAAAAAATTTAAAAATCCTGTTTTTATGAGATAATTTTCTCAACATTTGAGATATGTTTTCTAAAACAATTTTTTCCCCCTGTTTTTATGAGATAATAATCTCAACACTTGAGATAATTCCTCTAAAAAAAAACAGGGCTTTTTTTTTTTTTTAATGAATGCAATAAGCCACCGTAAAAAAAAAAAAAAATCAATAAAACTGAATATACATAAACAAACAATCTACAACCAGTGGTGCAGCAGCCCCATTGGCACCATATCCAAACCAAAATTTACTTTGGATCAAAATTTAAACAAAGTTCATTTTATTTATTGTTGCTTTAGTAAAAGGTAGTCATGTTTCATACCCCTTCCCTGAAAATGATATTTTGTGCACAACATCTGCATGTGAGGCATTCATGGAGGATCATAAATTGATTCATTCAGATGTTTCAGGGTTAGATGTATAATGTAACTGCATCTTTGCAGTTCTGCTTAGGCTACAGACAGTGGGTCACCTACAGACTTAGTTGCTGTACCAATTCTTTCTAGGCATTTCATCACAAAAGGGGTCAAGGCTAGTTCCTTAGGCATGCTTTCTTTAGAAGGGGTACTACATGTGAAGTCTTCCGCATTTCAGTTGCAAATGTTGCCAAAATAAATGCACTGTGATTATCTGGACTTGTAGCCTTCTTCTGATTCAAGCATTTAAAAATACTGACCTGTTCAACAGAAACAGAATTCTATCAGTCTAGGTGCAAGAGAATATTATGATCTGACTAATTCCCTCAAACCCAGACAAAACATGTTCACTTGATTTGCAAAATCTGTTTCACTACCTACCACTACTTTCTGAGTAATAGTCAGTCATCCCCTTCATAGTTTTCCATAAATGTTTTATATTTTGCTTCTCAAAGCATTTTCTAATTGTAGCCTACTCTCCAAAACAGCCAAGGGGCCTACCTTACCTGTATGTTGTTATTAATTTGCTTGATGTTGATATTGGTGTAGGTAAAATGGTTTACATGAGCTTTTAGCTGAGGTTGTTCTGTTTAATTTGGTGCATACATACATGATTTGTGCTTGTTGTGAGTGTGTGATTTGAAATACCCAGAAACATCTGATCTGGATTCTGGATAGGATAAGATGATCAAATTCGTATCCCGTTTTTGTACGCTCACATAATCAGGTTTTTAAATACACAATTTTGAGATGTAATCTTATCCAGATAACCCTGATCCAGATTAAAAGTTTTGAAATGGTTAGCCCAGGCATTTTCTTGATAGATAGATAGCCTTTTATTGTCCCATGGGGAAATTTGTTTTCACAAACTGTCACAACAACATTTGGGTACACAAAAACACCACCGACAAACACAATGCACAAACACCACCAGACATGAACAACCGACACATATATCACACTCAGGAGGGCTGGGTCCATACAAGGTTATTGGGGGAGGTTATTGAGTGCAGAGATGGCAGACGGGACAAAGCTCTTGTTGAAGCGTGCTCGTCTCCATCTCAGGGTCCTGTATCTGTGCCCAGACGGCAGCAGTGTGAAGTGTGGGTTGAGACGGTGATCCGAGTCATTGGTTATTGTTCGTGCGAGATGTGTGACAGATCGGTGGTTGAGCTCTGTGAGGTTGGGTGTGGGATGGTTGATGATTTTGGATGCAGTAAACATATCCATTGTTCAAGACCTTCAAATCCCACACATGGATAAAAGGTATAGGCCTATATCACATCCTGATGCTACCAATAGCTGACAGGACAATTTCACCAGCCAGCCAGCCAGCCTTTCTCTGTCCCTCTGGTAGGGCATATTCTTTGATCTTTTTGGTCAAAATGGATGTCCTCTTTCTCAACTAGCTTGTCATTATAGATAAGATTGTGGCATGATCTGTCTGTTAACTAGGTTGGTCTGCCTGAATGTCTTTTTCCCAGCATTATTTAATTATTTACAGTACCAACTGATTCTGGTTATCAATATGTCCAAATGATAGCCTCTCAGAATTCCATACCGACTGCTCATCAATGGACTTCTAGATTACAGCCTGGCGGAAAGTCTGCTTTCAAATAATTTTGGTTGTTGATAGACGTCCAGAATTGGGCCAGGCTGAACATCTTTTCTTTGTATTATTCATCAACTAATTCTGGCTGTCATATAGACGTCCAGATTGTGGCCTGTCAGAACATCTATTTTCACATAGTTCTGGTTGTCTGTAGATGTCCAGAATTGGGCCAGGCTGGACGACTTCACTCAATGTCATTTATCAACTGATTCTGGCTGTCATATAGACGTCCAGATTATGGCCTGGACAGACGGACGTGATATCAACTAGACTTGGACGTCCACAGACATTGCTTGCTCAGTGGGTAGAGACACAATTTATACCACAAAACGTAGGAAAATTTGTCCTGCTCACAGATATGTTGACATGGAATCTCTCACACATACACATTTTTGCTGAGTGGCTCCAAAGCGAAGGGAGCACCGATTTTTTTCTCATTCACTCCCATGTAAACTCAGAGGAGAAATTTCTGGAAACAGCTGGGGTGCCACACATTTTAAACTCGCTCCTCTGACCACATTTTTGACTCAATGACATGACAGCGGCACAATCTCCATTTTAACCCTTTAGGTGCCAGAGTTTATTGAGGAAAATATTCCATTTTCATTTCAACATTTCAAAAGGCTGTGGCTTGAAAGTGGTGAGAGATAAAGGCATACTGTAAATGACAAAACTATTCATCATGACCCAAAGTTTGTGATAGGAGTAAATTAACTCATCTAATTTGCATATTGTGGCATCATTAGGCGGCGGCGATATTGGATTTCATAAATCTCAGTAAAACAACATTTTGAACATATTCACACAGTAGATTTATTTTCTTTTGTGTTGTTTTTGTTGTCTCTTCCTCAAAATAAAGGACGAGGAATCTGATGGGAATAAATTAACTCATCTAATTTGCATACTGTGGCATCACTAGGCAGCGGCCATATTGGATTTCATTAATATCAGTAAAACAGCATTTTGAACATATTTACACAGAACATTTCTTTTGTTTCGTGCTGTTTTTGTTGTCTCTTCCTCAAAATAAAGGACGAGGAATCTGATGGGAATAAATTCACTCATCTAATTTGCATATTGTGACATCACTTATACATACCTACAGCTTCAGAAAGCATTCAAACATCAAAGTGTTCAGCTCTGTAAGGATTTTCTGATGTTTGTGGCAATATGTTTGATATTTCTAAATAATTCACAATGACGACATATGCTGGGGGCTGAAACGGGTGCGGGTGCGAGGTCCCGCCCAACGCTGCTTGCAGCTTTACTTATTATTATTATTCTTGCGACATTTCGTGCCCCAATTTCGCCCCTTTCCCAAATTTGAAAATGCTTCTAACTTTACACATTCGTCTGGCCACATCCAAAATTCGATACTTTTGGGCGGTTGCACATGGTCGGCGCGAAATGCCGAAATAGCGCCCCCTACAAATTTTCAAAATAACCTCCCCATTGAGGTTAGTTTGTCGTAGGCAAAAGAAATTTGGTACATACATATATCATACCCAGACGCATAAAAAAGTCTCTTGACATCATGGTAAAATCCCAATAGGAAGTCGGCCATTTTGTTTTGAATTTTTCCTTTACGGTGATTTCCACAACTTACATTTGAACAAACTTGTCCTAGGGATTTCATCCTATCGACTTCAAAGTTGGTACAGATCATCCTGAGAACATGCTGATCAAAAGTTATTAAAAGCTTTTCTCTATGTCAAGGGGCGTGGCCGCTAGGACGTCACAAATTTTGGTGACTTTTCGTTTTCTTGCCATCGAATTTTGAACGGCTCTCCCACCCACATACTTGATCTCAGCAGCTTCAAACTTGCTGGACATGATGATGGCTCCGCCCCGAATGCCCCGATATGTTAAACTCCCACCTTACTCATAGAGCCCCCCGGTGGTAACAGGAAGTGACCAGTTTTTACTTTAACATGTACTAATGCCACAAACTTGACTGCATCAACTTCATTCCACTTCTAATGCATGCAGAACAAGTTGGTGAAACTACCTTATGAACGCTGTGAAGCTACATCTAATGGTGTCCATGTGGCAGCGTGGCAACTATCAATCCCTCGCCACTAAATATGTTTGGCTTTTTGATGGCTTCAACGACCTCATCTCCTCATGAAAATCAATACATAGTTCAAGAATGGCAAGCTCTTACATCTGATAGGGGCGTCGCCCATGGGGTGGACAAAATGTCTCTATAGCACACCCTTGAAATTTTCGAAAAACCCTCCCCATAGGGTTTTTTTTGGAGTAGTAACATGAAAATTGGTACACATGTGTATATTGTCCAGACGCACATAAAAGTCTCTGGCACTAATGGTCTACTCCAAACAAGAAGTTGGCCATTTTGATTTTGACTTGTCATTTTGACATGATTTCCACATGTTGTATTTTAACAAACTAGTCCTAGGGATTTTATTCAATCGACTTCAAATTTTTTACAAATCATCCAGAGACCATGCTGATTAAAAGTTATTAAAAGCTTTTCTCTATGTCAAGGGGCGTGCCCGCTATGGTGCCTCCCTTGTCACTAAATACGTTTGGCTTTTTGATGGCTTCAGCGACCTCATATCCTCATGAAAATTGATACACAGGTCAAGAATGTCGAGCTCTTGCATCTGATAGGGCCGTCACCCATGGGGGGGACAAAATGCCTCTATAGCACCCCCTTGAAATTTTCAAAAAACCCTCCCCTTAGGGTTTTTTTGGAGTTGGAACATGAAAATTGGTACACATCTGTATGTTGTCAAGACGCACATAAAAGTCTCTGGCACCAATGGTCTACTCCAAACAGGAAGTCGGACATTTTGATTTTGACTTGTCATTTTGGCGTGATTTCCACATGTTGTATTTCAACAAACTAGACCTAGGGATTTCATCCAATCGACTTCAGATTTTTTACAGATCATCCAGAGACCATGCTGATCAAAAGTTGTGCTCTGCATGTCTCTAGGTCAAAGGGTGTGGCTGCTATGGTGCTGCCATTTTTGATCCATCGCCATGCATATTCAAGCAGCTCTCTCTCCCACATAATCCACATTGATTCATTGTAACGATGCTCTAAATGTGCTTTTCTGTTAAATTTTTACTTAGTTTAGCTTAGACCATAATTAAACACATGAATAATTTGTATAGGGTATTTGAAACTCCAACATCTATAGCAGTATTTGAAACTCCCTGTATCTTTTTAGTTTTTTGTTTGTTTTTTAACTTCTAAATGATCCTGAGCTATTTTTCTCAGTGTTGCCCAAGCATCAGTTTGTAGCATTAGGAGATAGAAAAACAGGTTCTGAATGTTCTGGATTTGTTGGGGGGATGCCTGTTGCATTGTTCAGGGACAGGTGCGAATGGTCTTGAATGTGAACCTGTAAGTGCTCTGGGGGGATGCATGTGTTCCTTTAGTGATTCAGTAACATCTAAAGAACTGCTTTGCCCATCACTACACCAAAGTGTAACAATATCAGCTGGTTCAAACTAACTGATGAACAGAAGCTAATACAAAAGTGGTAAAGTGAGCTCAGCAGTGTGACATCATGTGGTATATAATATATATTTAAACAAGAGTTTAAACTGGAGAAGGATCTGTGGCATGAAAACAAAAAAGGCTGTTTGTAACTTTAGAGTAAATAACACCAGAAGTCCTGAAGTCAGTGAAGATGTGCGAGCTGGAGAGAAACCAGAGGATCTGTAACCTCTGTGATGGTGATGACGATGATGATGATGGTGTGGGACACGAGTTTCATATTCAGTTTGAATGTCAGAATGAACCTTAATGACTTCCAGAGAAAGGTATTAGCCAAAGTATTATTTGAACCGTCCATCTAAAGTCATCTGTTAACTGGGTGTTTTGTCTAAAGAACGTTCTTCCTCTGTTTGAGTAACGTTGGTTGTACTTTGGCCGCCCCGTGTGCCATCCTTCTGTTATTGTATGTAATGTGATATGGTCTTGAAAATGAAAATAAGAAATTGAATGTATTTGCCATCATCCAAAGGTTTTTATCACCTTAATTGGGATCAGTGGACCAACAGTATCTCTTTAGCCCATGAATTTAACGATCCAAAGCCTGATGCATTGTTCAGGGACAGGTGCAAATGGTCTTGAATGTGAACCTGTAAGTGCTCTGGGGGGATGCATGTGTTCCTTTTAGTATGATAAGCAGAGAGCATAATAGGCAAGCCAGATAGTATTGTTTGAATGTAGTAAACCACATTGAAAGTGACGGAGGAAAAAGTTTTGTAAATATATTTTTTTCCAATATTTTTATTTATAAATGCTTATTCATAAACTATGATTGTTGTGTGATTATTACTCATGATATATACTGTTATGGGGCTAAGTAAGCAATCAACCCTGCAAATGTTCTGTATATCTGTTCAGACAAAGTGAGTACAAACACACAAGTTCTGCTCCCAACTATGCCTAACATTGCAAATTTACAACATTTCCCTAAAAACTTGCTAAAATGTAAAAAATTTGAAAAGTCTTTGATTTCTACATCAGAGGCCTCCTAAAACAATATCTGAGAGGTCAAAAAAAAATTGCTCATTTTTTTCTATATCTGGGTCTTACAGGGTTAATATACATCTCCTACAGACTTGACCAGATCCATCTCAAACTGGGTGAAAAAAGTCATAAGACGCTGATGATGCTTTATTGTGGAAACTGTGAGTTTTCGTCGAAGGGCGTGGCCATGGCCTGGCGGCGAACTTTGATGTTTCACCATGATGATAAACGTTGCTGTAACTTGACTCCACATGGGAATATCTTGCCAAAACTTCACACATATGATGACAGTCCCGCCCTGAACACATCTACAGAGGAATTTTGAATCACCGCCATAGCGCCACCTTCTGGCAACAGAAAGCTACTTTATACATTCTTTGATGTCCCTCTTCTAGCAGGTTTATCAGACCCACCTCAAACTTGCTGGTCTAAGTCCTTAGACCTTGATGATGCTTAAAAATGAAGCTTTTGAGTTTTTATCAAACGCTGTCACCGTGGCGCCGCCTTGTTCGCCATCAAACACCATGTTGTTTTGAAGGGACAAGGGATGCTTGAAAACTCACCAAACGTGGCATACACATCACAGGTCACAAGTCCTGTTGTCTGATGTGATTTTTGTGCTTTGATGCACCAAGATGGCTCAACAGCGCCCCCTAGAATATTTCAATTAAGCAGCCCCCAAAGCTGCTTTGACCTGCATGTATGAAACTTGGTAGGCACCTGTAACACTCTATTACATACAAAAAAGCCTCTTGGAGCCATGCTCCAAACCCAACAGGAAGTCCGCCATTTTGAATTTACTTGTGCCACTTTTGTGCATTTTTGCCCATTTCCAGGGCTTGTAAATTAACAAACTTGTCCTACAGATTTGATCAGATTGGCTCCAAACTTGGTGTATGTAAGCGTGACTATGTTGTGACCAAAAGTTGTCACAGGATTTGCCCAATGTTGAATGGCGCGCCCGCTGCCAAGCATTGAATCTTGAGGTCTCGCCATGAAAAACGAAATTGCTGTAGCTTTGGCATAAATGGTCCAATCTCCACCAAACTTCACATGATTCATATTAGTCCCGCCCTGAACACATTCTCATTACCATATTTCCTGATAATCATAGCGCCACCTAGTGTCGAAAGGAAGTACTTCTTATCAGACACTTATCTTTGGATTAACCTGCAATTTCAGTGCTGTGGTCTATATTTGATGTTCACAAACATGACATATCATTAGTGTCTATGCGTGCTGCAGAGGGTTCAATTTTGATGTCTCGCCATGAAACAGGAAATTGCTATAAATTTGGAGTAAATGGTCCGTTGTCCACCAAACTTGACATGATTCATATTTGTCCCACCCTGAACACATTTATATGACAATATTCCATGATAGTCACAGTGCCACCTAGTGGTGAAAGGAAGTACTTCTTACCAGACACTTATCTTTGGATTCAGTTGAAATTTCAGTGCTGTGGTCTATATTTGATGTACACAAACATGACGTATCATTAGTGTCTACGCGCGCTGCAGAGGGTTTACTTTTGATGTCTCGCCATGAAACAGGAAATTGCTATAAATTTGGAGTAAATGGTCCGTTGTCCACCAAACTTGACATGATTCATATTTGTCCCACCCTGAACACATTTATATGACAATATTCCGTGATAGTCATAGCGCCACCCAGTGTTGAAAGGAAGTACTTCTTACCAGACACTTATCTTTGGATTAACCTGAAAATTCAGTGCTGTGGTGTGTATTTGATGTACACAAACAAGACATATCATTAGTGTCTATGTGTGCTGCAGAGGGTTTACTTTTGATGTCTCGCTATGAAACAGGAAATTGCTATAACTTTGGAGTAAATGGTCCGTTGTCCACCAAACTTCACATGATTCATATTAGTCCCACCCTGAACACATTTTCATTACCATATTTCCTGATACTCATAGACCCACCTAGTGGCAACAGGAAGTAGATCTCATCAAACACTTATCTTTCGATTTATCTGAAAGTTACATGCTGTGCTGTATATTTGATGTACAAAAACATGATGTATAATTTGTGCTCTCTCCAACTCCCTCTAGTGGAAAGAGGAAGTGACACAAAATATGAATAATGATAATCAAGGACAGTGCGTTTTGGGTCATAACTCCAATATACTTTATGGCACATTCAAAAACCTTGTAAGCACACATTCAGTGAATTGTGCTGAATGTCGTGATATAAGCCACGTCCATTTCCGCCTACCTTTTTTTTCCCGCAAATTCGCAAAATATCGCAAACCTACTTTTTCGAATTCCTCCTAGGCAATTTCACCAATTTGCATGAAACTTCGCACACAGCATCTGTGGACCCTCCCGACAAAAACTTATTAAAAGAATTTTGATATTCCAAAGAATACTGAAGTTATTAAATAGCAGCTTCCTGCAGATTTGGTACAAAACAGGAAGTGTTGCATATCTCCACACTGGTGTGTTTGAATGACATGAAACTCAGTTTACTACTTCCCCATGAGCCCCTGAGGCTCTGTGCAAAATGTCAGGTGATGACCACCAGGTGGCGCTCTTTAAATTGAAGTATTTTATATCTTAACATCGGTTGGGCGGATTAACACGAAACTTAGTATAATTATTGTCAATGCTATCCTGAGAATATCTGACGAAGGACTAACCAATCCACCACTAGGTGGCGCTCTGGTGGCCGTCTAATTTAATATTTGGCACTGTGCCAACACCATAACACTCATGGAAATAAAATTGATAGGGGTGGTATAGACTGGCCCTTGTAACTCACACACCAAAAATGACCAGCAGGTGGTGCTATTTTCAATGCAAAAGCGTTTTTGGCTAATAACTCCCACATAATATATCGCACATTGTTAAACCTTCTGTTTATGTGTTCTCTGAATTCAGCTGAATTGTGTGGTGTAAGCTACGCCCACTTTCCCGGTAACTTTCCATTTGCTAAATCGCGACAAATGAAAAAGGTACTTTTTCGAAATCCTCCTAGGCGATTTGACTGATTTGCACCAAACTTTGCATGAAGCATCTGTAGACCCTTCTGACAAAAAGTTATTAAAAGAATTTTGATAGTCCAAAAAACGCCCAAAATATAGAACAACAAATTCTTGCACATTGTTTTCAAAACAGACAGTCTTTCATATCTTGACCAAATACAGTCCGATTACCACAATACTTTTGCTGATTGTGTTCCATGGCCCGATGAGAGTGCAAAATTCGGTGCAAATTTCATTTCAAGCTAGATGTTTTGAAATATTCTGAACAAATGTCAGGGGAATATGCCGCGAGGCATATGACGCCTGGTATGCAGAGGACGGCAACAAGACCTTCACAAAAGGAGGGAACATGAAAGCAGATGACAAACGCAAGATAACAGCTTACCGTCTCCAGGTCCAGTAATTTCCTCTTTCGTTGGTGTCATGACTGCCCAGTACCTGGACAACCGAGCCGTGGCGGCACGCAGGTATGTGGCGTGTCAGAGGAGAAACAAGTCGTTAACATTTCTCTTTGTGTTAGGTAACGTTAAAAGCGTTAGGCTGACGAAACGTCCTCCTTTACCCGGACATGTCCACTTTTCACGTCCCGTCCGGAGCGTCCGGATTTTTTTTATAAACTGATAATGGCCGGTTTTCCGTGTGTTTGTGTGTGTGTTAGAGTGCGGCACAGCCGCATATTTCTGTTCGAACCCGAACCGAGCCCGACATTATTTATAACCAAAGCACTGAGTTTGTGCCACACAGTTGTTACGGTTACAGGCTCTTTAACCCTATGGGCCCGAACAACGCATAGTCCGTCCAAATTCACACCTGTTCTTCTCTGTGGATTTTCTCCGTGACCGTGTGTCATACCGAGAAGCCACGCATATCACGTGAAACAGTGGAATCATAGCTTTCCGATAAGACCAAGCACTTGTTGGTAGTCCAATGTTTTCACAGCGAAAAAAAAGATAAATTTACACTAAAATTATGTATAACAGAGCTTTCATACAGCTCTGCACACACATTACTGTTGGATGGATTACTTGTGAATGCAGCATCGCACATAAATGCCACGCATATCACATGAAAGCGCAGGAGCAGAGCTTTCCAATGATACCACACACATCATTGTGCTGTCATCCCATCATGCTATAAATACAGATTAATTGTCTACAAAATAAAAAGCTGACGAATTTCTTTACAATCCATTATACAGATCTTGTTATCAGTCACTTCATATAGTGAGGAATATCGTATCTTACCACGTCTTAGGCTTGCATGTGTTTCTCCCTGTCTATCCACATTTGTAGTCCAGCTTTCAAGATGCAAATATTTCCATATTGTCCAGTTGACACTCCATCAAACTTTGTATGACAAGACCAGCCACGTCGCCTTTGCGCACCCAGACAACTGCAGCCTAATTATGCATGACAGGGCCATAATCACCATATACATTGAGGGGGACACGTACCACCCCCCATGCCCAAATTTTTGTTTACTGCAAACAGAGTGGCAAATATTATCTTGGAGGACATCATTGCACTTGGTTGACTATTTTTCTATGATCTTAGATGTAAATATTGCATGTTTCTTTCAGATAAAACACATTTTTGACTTGTGAATAAGTCAATGGAATTTCTTGCAATAATGAAAAAATACTGGCAATCATGTCCGCCTGGCACAAACCACATGTTTTGGACAGCTGTGAAGTGACAGAATGTCCCACCATCATGGTTCTTATAATGCCAGATTCCAGAGAGTCTCCCCTCTTCAGATATGGCAGAATATGTCATTTTCCAACTTGCTATGCTGAGATACATGTAAAAATGTAAGAATTTAGTAACACGGATTTGTTTTTTTCATTGATATAAAAATTTATATGAAATACAGACACATAGAAGGACATGAAATGATGGCAAATCTGAATAGCCCACATTGTCCTGAAAAAAACAAGATATAGCATGTGTATGTAGCCTTTATAATGACTGTGATATGAGCTTAAAAGTAAAGGCAGTAAAAATACCCCCAAAACGCCTAGGGCCCATAGGGTTAATCACTTATTGATGCTGTTTTTGAAGTATGAATAAGTCAATAGGTAATTTATTCCATTGAAATATCAGTGATGTATTATAGAAAAGTGATTTATCTTTTTATAAATGACAAAAGGCACATCTGTCTCATTCTTACCGTGGTTTCGTGATACTACTCAGAACCGTGATACTTTCACTGGTATCGTACCGTGGGGGGCGGGGAGAGGTGGGGGGTTGGGGAGTTGGGGGGGGGCGCCGAGGGATAGTTCGCCCAGGGCGTAAAACTAGCCAGGACCGCCTCTGGCACTGATATTTTTATCGTAACCATCTTTTTATCTATGGAAGCCCATTTTCGCCAGTAATGGAAAAAAAATCGCCATTCCTAATCAAAATTGTGAGATAAAAAGTCACAATTATGAATGTAGCCTAGTTTTAAAATTAATTTGTGGCATGTTGTCTTGTAAGGTGTGTGGCATCACGGTGGCTGTAGATGGGACAGAGGATGAGATGATTCACTGTTTCAAGGCAGGACAACTAGTACAATATGTTGTAGTAAATAGTAAATAGTGGTGATTTACAAAAACACCAAAAACTATTTTTACTGTCAAAGTAAAGTTTGTTACTGTAAATAATACAGTACTTTATTTGTAATACTAGAAAAAAAAATAATGTAAAGACAAGTTTACATAAATATTTCTGCTGTTTCAATTTAAAAAAAATACAGTATTTGTATTTTCAAATTTGGCTGTGATTTTTTTTCTTTTATTAAAAGCTTCCTTCAAACAGTAGCCTGCCCCTATTTGTAGCCTGGTCCCAAATTATTTTTTTGTTAATAGTGGCCCCGGCTACTATTTGAGGAAATATGGTATTTATGTAACATACAGTCACTGGCCACTTTGTGTACACCTGTCTAATCTAATGCAATCCAGCAGAACGACTATACCATGATTTTTTTTCCCCAAAGCTTATACATTTTCGGTTATTGTTGACATCGTCTAGAAAGTGGTGACTCTACTTTGTTTATTATTGAGGTCATAGTGAATGGTGGTGGTGTACTGAGGTGGCCTCCTAATTTTGTCTAATTGAGGGGGACAAATATTAGGAACACTTTTAAATATATTGCAGTCCAGTAAACCAACACCACCCACTACGACCTCAACAATAAGGTGGAATAATCACCTTTCTGACAAAAGCTGAAAAAGTAAAAGCTTTGTAACAATCAATGTGTGGCAGAGCTGTTGTACTGGATTGTATTAGATTGCACAGGTGTACCTAATAAAGTGGCCAGTAAGCCCCACATTTACACCACCAATCCATGCCTGCTCTGGATCTCCCTGCAGCCCCTGGTTGCTCGGCAGCCTCAGCCCCTGAGACCATGCTGATCAAAAGTTATTAAAAGCTTTTCTCTATGTCAACGGGTGTGGCGGCTATGACGCCGCCCTCGCCACCAAATCAGTTGGCTTTTTGATGGCTTCAGCGACCTCATATCCTCACGAAATTGATACACAGGTCAAGAATGGCGAGCTCTTACATCTGATAGGGCCGTTGCCCATGGGGGGGACAAAATGCCTCTATAGTCCCCCTTGAAATTTTCAACATCCCCATAGGGATTTTCTTGGAGTACGAAGATGAAACGTCACACCACGTCAGGGTTAAGTTACTCTGAGTTTTCACATAACCGCTTCAGTGATGCGTGCTGCTGGCCCCCCACGATAGCGCGGGAGAGCGAGGGCCCGGTCACAGCTGCTTGCAGCTTTAATTAGGGCCCGAGCGACGACGAAGTCGTCCGAGGACCCTATTAAAATCGCGCTGTTTATTATTATTATTATTCTTTACCCGACTTCGTGCCCCAATTTCGCCCCTTTCCCAAACTTGAAAATGCTTCTAACTTTCCACATTCATCCGGCCACATCCGAAATTCGATATTTTTGGGCGGTTGCACGTGGTCGGCGCGAAATGCCTAAACAGCGCCCCCTACAAATTTTCAAAATACCCTCCACATTGGGGTTAGTTTGTCGTAGGCAAATGAAATTTGGTACGCACATGTATCATACCGAGACGCACAAAAAAGTCTCTTGACGTCATGGTTAAATCGATTTCCACAACTTACATTTGAACAAACTTGTCCTAGGGATTTCGTCCTATCGACTTCAAAGTTGGTACAGATCATCCTGAGAACATGCTGATCAAAAGTTATTAAAAGCTTTTCTCTATGTCAAGGGGCGTGGCTGCTAGGGCGTGACAAATTTTGGCGACTTTTCGTTTTCTCACCATCAAAATTTGAGTTGCTTTCCCACCAACATACTTGATCTCAGCAGCTTCAAACTTGCTGGACATGATGATGGCTCCGCCCCGAACGCCCCGATATGTTAATATCCCACCTTACTCATAGAGCCCCCCGGTGGTGACAGGAAGTGACCAGTTTTTACTTTAACATGTACTAATGCCACAAACTTGACCGCATCAACTTCATTCCACTTCTAATGCATGCAGAACAAGTTGGTGAAGCTATCTTATGAACGCTGTGAAGCTACGTCTAATGGTGTCCATGTGGCGGCGTGGCGACTATTGATCCCTCGCCACTAAATGCGTTTGGCATTTTGATGGCTTCAACGACCTCATCTCCTCATGAAAACTGATACACAGGTCAAGAAAGGTGAGCTCTTGCATCTGATAGGGGCGTCGCCCATGGGGGGGACAAAATGCCTCTGTAACGCCCCCTTGAAATTTTCAAAAACCCCTCCCCATAGGGGTTTTTTTTGGAGTTGGAACATGAAAATTGGTACACATGTGTATGTTGTCCAGACGCACATGAAAGTCTCTGGCACCAATGGTCTACTCCAAACAGGAAGTTGGCCATTTTGATTTTGACTTGTCATTTTGGCGTGATTACCACATGTTGTATTTTAACGAACTAGTCCTAGGGATTTCATCCAATCGACTTCAAATTATTTACAGATCATCCAGAGACCATGCTGATTAAAAGTTATTAAAAGCTTTTCTCTATGTCAAGGGGTGTGGCTGCTGTGGCGCCTCCCTCGCCACCAAATATGTTTGGCTGTTTGATGGCTTCATCTACCTCATATCCTCATGAAAATTGATACACAGGTCAAGAATGGTGAGCTCTTGCATCTGATAGTGGCGTTGCCCATGGGGGGGACAAAATGCCTATATAGCGCTCCCTTGAATTTTTCAAAAACCCCTCCCGTTAGGGTTTTTTTTTTGGAGTTTGAACATGAAAATTGGTACACATGTGTATGTTGGCCAGACGCACAAAAAAGTCTCTGGCACCAATGGTCTACTCCAAACAGGAAGTCGGACATTTTGATTTTGACTTGTCATTTTGGCGTGATTTCCACATGTTGTATTTTAACGAACTAGTCCTAGAGATTCCATCCAATCGACTTCAAATTTTTTACAGATCATCCAGAGACCATGCTGATCAAAAGTTGTGCTCTGCATGTCTGTAGGTCAAAGGGCGTGGCTGCTATGGCGCTGCCATTTTTGATGCATCGCCATGCATATTTAAGCAGCTTATCTCCCACATACTTCATCCAAACTGCTTCAAAATTTCTGAACATGATAAGAGTCATGTCCCAGAGTGCTGTTTCCTTGCACTGACAGGTGTGTAGAAAAACAGTAAAAAGCGCTAAGAACAAAAACATTATAATCCTGATCGCGGGTATTCACAGCACTTCCTATGTTGGACTAAACGTCATCACGTTGTGAGCATGAACTGTCACGTTATTTTCTTGTGTGTCTTTCTCGCGACACTACCCGCAGCAACAAGGAGTGACGTCATTTCCCGGGAAATTCCTCTCTTTCTTCCGCGGTAAATATTTCTCTCAGCTTGCAGTCACACACTCGCTCTCGCTCTCGTTTTGTATTTTACTCTTTCACAACAACACTTAGACACACACACACACACACACACACACACACCAGACACTCACCGCACACTCGCACACATATATTTATGGAACCGCAACAACCCGGACGCGCGAAACGGCTTTTCTCCCGGCATGAAGCTTTCAAGCTAATTACAGCGTCGGCTGAAGATTCAGTCCACTCATCTGGTCCGGATTCTGCCGACAGTGGAGATGACGCCGACCTCATCCGAGGGAGAGATCCTTCCTATGACATGTATGTATATATTCATGAAATATTGTTTGTTTATGAGTTAGAGTAAAGTAAAGAAAATATACATGTAACACAACTGAAAGCATTTTGCACTAAATACGCACCATTATTGTATTACTCTCATGTTGAACACATCTAACACACTGTGTAACATCTGTGTGCAGAGTTGAGGATGATGAGGAGGAGGAAGTGGGGGGGTCTCCTTGCCCTGCACCCCAGAGGGAGGCAGAGGGGGAGGAAGGAGTTGGTCGCCAGCAAACAGAGGCTCCAGGTCAGAGACACTCCCTGGTGATGCAGCTGGCTGGAGAACCGAAAAGGAGCCTGACATCTTGCCACATCCCCTACCACATTTTCTGCCCAAAAGGAGGCCAGGTGTGCAGCCACCTCTATCACAGTATGTGGACAATCCCTCTCCATCTGAGCTGTTCAGGATGTACTTTCACAGGGCTGCCATCAAAACACTGTGTGCCAACACCAATAAAAATGCAGCAAAAACATTGCTCATCGTGGACAGGAACTGTCACAAGACCTATCACAGCTCCCCTGGTGCTATTGAAAAGTAATCTTTGACTTTGAACTTTGGTTGTTCTATTGTAAATAGTTTATTTTGATGTACATGTTGTATTTTTGCTAATTGTGCACAATGTGCATTTAACTTTCGTTTTTGTCACATTTTATAAAAATGAGTGTATCTCAAAAATTAAGTTATGAAAACACTCAAAATAAATTTTCTGTAGTTTGAAAGAATTTTGTGCAACTTTTTTACATTTACAATTTTGAGGGATACAGCCATGATATTTCTGTATTTAGAAAAATATGTGTAAAAACAAAAACGATTTTCATTTTTTTAGTGGTTTATTGCACTTTTTAGCAATTTCTTTAATTAGTATGGACATACGTCCACACATATTATTAAAATTTGGGATTTAAGGGTTGTATTGATGTATAGCATATTAAAACACTCCAAAAAATGGCCCTACAGCAGATAAAATTGTAAAGATATGCTCTGGCGGACTTGTTCTATGGTAGGTCATAAAGGGGTAACGTACTAATGCCACAAACTTGACCGTATCAACTTCATTCCACTTCTAATGCATGCAGAACAAGTTGGTAAAGCTACCTTATGAACGCCGTGAAGCTACGTCTAATGGTGTCCATGTGGTGGCGTGGCGACTATCGATCCTTCGCCACTGAATACGTTTGGCATTTTGATGGCTTCAGTGACCTCATCTCCTCATGAAAATTGATACACAGGTCAAGAATGGCGAGCTCTTGCATCTGATAGGGGCGTCGCCCATGGGGGGACAAAATGCCTCTATAGCGCCCCCTTGAAATTTTCAAAAAACCCTCCCCATAGTTTTTTTTGGAGTAGGAAGATGAAAATTGGTACCCATGTATGTTGTCCAGACGCACATAAAAGTCTCTGGCACCAATTGTCTACTCCAAACAGGAAGTCGGACATTCTGATTTTGACTTGTCATTTTGTTGTGATTTCCACATGTTGTATTTTAACGAACTAGACCTAGGGATTTCATCCAATCGACTTCAAATTTTTTACAGATCATCCAGACACCATGCTGATCAAAAGTTGTGCTCTGCATGTCTGTAGGTCAAAAGGTGTGGCTGCTATGGCGCTGCCATTTTTGATCCATCGCCATGCATATTCAAGCAGCTCTCTCTCCCACATAATTCATCCAAACTGCTTCAAAATTTCTGTACATGGTAAGAGCCCCGCTCTCAACGCCTCCATATGCTCGTAGGCAATCTCGCTCATGGCGCCCCCTTGTGGAAACAGGAAATGCCATCTCTTTCACTGACAAACTCCAACCTCAAGCTCCTGACCTGATCAACTCCATTTTGTGGCCACATGATGATCAAGTTGATGAATCTCCACAGTGACACACGTGTCCTGTCATGTTGCAGGCCGCAGCAGTGGCGACTTTTCATCCTTCGCCATGGAACATCAACTTGATATAAATCCTTCATGTATTGTCTGATTTGCTCGAAATTTCACACGTGTGATGAGGGTCCACCCCTGAACGCACCTGCCCACATCTGGTTACGCTCATGCCGCCCCCTTGTGGAAACAGGAAATGCCCTATTATACATTGACATTGTCCGATTTGCTCGAAACTTCACATGTGTGATGACGGTCCACCCCTGAACGCACCTGCCCACAGGTGGTTATGCTCGTAGCGCCACCTGGTGGATGAACGAAACATTGCGTTTTGTCACTCCTGCCAGGTTTTTTCTCCCTTCTTGCTTCGCGCCACAGCCCCCACGTGCCTCAGGCCCCCACGGTTACATGGGGGAGCGAGGGTCCGATCACAGCTGCTTGCAGCTTTAATTATTATTATTATTATTCCGACATTTCGTGTCCCAATCTCGCGCCTTTCCCAAATTTCAAAATGCTTCTAACTTTCTACATTCATCCGGCCGGATCCGAAATTCAATTTTTTCGATGTAGCGACGTCGTTGATTTAACGCAGGACCATAAATCAGGCTTAATGCATGCAGAACAAGTTGGTGAAGCTACCTTATGAACGCTGTGAAGCTACGTCTAATGGTGTCCATGTGGCGGCGTGGTGACTATCGATCCCTCGCCACTAAATACGTTTGGCATTTTGATGGCTTCAACGACCTCATCTCCTCATGAAAATTGATACACAGGTCAAGAATGGCAAGCTCTTACATCTGATAGGGGCGTCGCCCATGGGGGGGACAAAATGCCTCTATAGCGCCCCCTTAAAATTTTCAAAAAACCCTCCCCATAGGGTTTTTTTTGGAGTTTGAACATGTACACATGTGTATGTTGGCCAGATGCACAAAAAAGTCTCTGGCACCAATGGTCTACTCCAAACAGGAAGTCTCCCATTTTGATTTAAACTTTTCATTTTGGTGGCGTTTTTGTGATTTCCACAAGTTTGTATTTTAATGAACTCCTCCTACAGATTGTGTCCAATCAACTTCAGATTTGGTACAGATCATCCTGAGACCATGCTGATCAAAAGTTATTAAAAGTTTTTCTCTATGTCAAGGGGCGTGGCCACTATGGTGAGAATGGCGAGCTCTTACATCTGATAGGGGCGTCACCCATGGGGGGGACAAAATGTCTCTATAGCGCCCCCTACAAATTTTCAAAATCCCCTCCCCTTGGGGTTAGTTTGTCGTAGGCAAACTAAATTTGGTACACACATGTATCATACCGAGATGCACAAAAAAGTCTCTTGACATCATGGTAAAATCCCAACAGGAAGTCAGCCATTTTGTTTTGAATTTTTTCGTTATGGTGATTTCCGCAACTTAAATTTGAACGAACTCCTCCTAGGGATTTCGTCCGATCGACTTCAGATTGGCTACAGATCATCCTGAGAACATGCTGATCAAAATTTATTAAAAGCTTTTCTCTGTGTCAAGAGGCATGGCCGCTAGGGCGTGACAAATTTTGGCGACTTTTCGTTTTCTTGCCATCGAATTTCAAATGGCTCTCCCGCCCACATACTTGATCTCAGCAGCTTCAAACCTGCTGGACATGATGATGGCTCCGCCCTGAACGCCCCGATATGTTAATATCCCACCTTATTCATAGAGCCCCCCGGTGGTAACAGGAAGTGACCAGTTTTTACTTTAACATGTACTAATGCCACAAACTTGACCGCATCAACTTCATTCCACTTCTAATGCATGCAGAACAAGTTGGTGAAGCTACCTTATGAACGCTGTGAAGCTACGTCTAATGGTGTCCATGTGGCGGCGTGGCGACTATCGATCCCTCGCCACTAAATACGTTTGGCATTTTGATGGCTTCAACGACCTCATCTCCTCATGAAAACTGATACACAGGTCAAGAATGGCGAGCTCTTACATCTGATAGGGGCGTCGCCCATGGGGGGGACAAAATGCCTCTATAGCGCCCCCTTGAAATTTTCAAAAACCCCTCCCTATAAAGTTTTTTTTTTGGAGTTTGAACATGAAAATTGGTACACATGTGTATGTTGTCCAGACGCACATAAAAGTCTCTGGCACCAATGGTCTACTCCAAACAGGAAGTCTCCCATTTTGATTTACACTTTTCATTTTGGTGGCGTTTTTGTGATTTCCACAAGTTTGTATTTTAATGAACTCCTCCTACAGATTTTGTCCAATCAACTTCAGATTTGGTACAGATCATCCTGAGACCATGCTGATCAAAAGTTATTAAAAGCTTTTCTCTATTTCAAGGGGCATGGCCGCTATGGCAAGAATGGTGAGCTCTTACATCTGATAGGGGCGTCGCCCATGGGGGGGACAAAATGCGCCCCCTTGAAATTTTCAAAAACCTTTCCCCATAGGGATTTTTTTGGAGTAGGAAGATGAAACGTCACACCACGTCAGGGTTAACTTACTCTGAGTTTTCACATAACCGCTTCAGTAATGCGTGCTGCTGGTCCCCCCGCAGTGGCGCAGGAGAGCAAGGGCCCGATCACAGCTGCTTGCAGCTTCAATTAGGACCCGAACGAGGACGAAGTTGTCCGCGGAGGACCATATTGAAATTGCGCTGTTTATTATTAGGGCCCAAGTGACGACGAAGTCGTCCGAGGACCCTATTGAAATTGCGCTATACTATATTGAGAACAGCAGATCGAGGACTTTGGACCTGAGCAGCGTCGTAAATGACTTTGCTGAGCACAAGGATTCCTAGTTGATTCCTAGTTTTCGCCACCCTTAAAGTAAATGTTCTCTTTAGAAAATGAAAAGCATTCTTTATTGGATTTGATCTATTACACACAATCCTATAGTTCACGGTAGTTTGAGCCCAGGTCAGGGCAGGCTGTTAGATAAGTGTTGATATGGAGCTTCGGCCACTGTCCGTGGAGCTGAAAGGCTGGTTTGCAGGATGAGTGTGTGGCCAGTCACCTGTAACATTAGCCTACATGGTGACAATAGCAGTTCTCTCGAGTGGCTGTGCGTGTGTGCGTGCGTGCAGTGTGCATGAGCGTGCACTTGTGTTTTGGGCGGGGGTGGGGGGCACAAAAAAAATATTTGCACCGGGGGCCTATCACCATGATGTTACGCTACTGGGCAGAGGTATGTCTGTGAAGCTGTGTGGTGACATTAAAGTTGGTCAGTGTCAGGGAGTGACAGTACCCTATAGGAGCCGTTTAGCATAGTGATTAGCTGGCATCAGTGTGTGTCAGTGGCTCGCCGGAAACCACCCACTCCTGGAGAATAATGGTGAACTCCTGATATGAGCAGCACAATGTCCGTGGTCCACTCCAATTTCTTCCCCTTGGGGCAGCCATACTTTGTGATAGATTCTCAGGTCTCCACTGCTGTCTCAATACAAATTGCTCCCATGAATAGAGATGTGACACATCTGAGAAACAGTGGCCGTGCATTATGGCTGATTCACAGGACCTGAGGTTTAAATCAACCCAAAGGAAGCGGGAAACAGGGACATAACTCAGCCACAATGTCTCCCCCAGCCTACATATGTGACATCCATTGGGAGGTCAGCAAGAAAGTGAAGAGGATAAAAAAGAAGCTATTGTATATGGAGCACAGAATGGAAATGTCTCTTTTATATGCTGGCTAAATCAGAATTCTTTATTTACTCTGGCTAGCATACAGTTTGAGAGGTAATGAGTTGCAGGACATGAGGGCTGATCATCAACATGAGGGCTTTCCAAACAGGTATTTAATTACCACATATGTTCAACAAGTTCGAACAAACAAAGATGGCGCTGGGGGACGGCAGCCTGTTGCAGCAGCTCTTATCTTATCTTATGTTCAGTGAAACATATGTTCATGGATCATTATTTAATGTGCAGACTTTTTTTCTGTCTTTCACATGTTCTTCTGTTCATCACCTAGCATTAATCGTCTGGATGTGCATGCTTTAGTAAAAAATGTATTTTTTATTTTTTATTTTTATTTTTTTTGCATTTCCAAGGGGGGGCACTGCCTCTCTAGGGGCCCTGGCAAATTTGATCCACCTCTTCTGGGCTACTGTAGCTGACATCAATAAGTAAATTAGCCATCTGTGACAAGAAAACAACGAACTGTAGAGAATGCCAACGACACAAATCAGTCTTAAACAGACTCATGCAGACTCATTTCCTTATCCGCTGTGAGGGTCCAAAGGACAGAGGGATGTTGTATGCTGTAAAGCACTGTGAGGCAAATTGTGATTTGTGATACTGGGCTTTATAAATAAAATTGATTGAATTGATTGATTGATGCAAAAGTCAAATTATTAAACTGTTCCAGTCAGAAAACTCTTGCCTACTTCCTTGACTACATTTGGCAGACACAAAAGTCCAGTTTCCACTGTAAGAACTTAGTGACCAACCCATTCCCATCCCAACTCATCACATATTGCCACTTGGTCGGTGCTGTTCATGTCTACATATTACTTACAAGGTATCCTCTTGTGTTTGTTGTTGATGTTCCAGGATGGCGTGTCAATATTTCGCCATGCAACACAAGCACATGGGTTTAGGCAACAAAAGCATGTGGGTTGTCTTAGAAAAAAACATCATGGTGTGGCTTTACATTCATATGGGAAGTGAATAACGGCCTACTGGGTGAAAGTCCATGTTTCTTTGGACCCATCCACTGCCTGTACCTGCCCCATAGGGACTTTTCAGCTTTTTATATTACTTTGTCTACAGCAGTATTTCAAACTGATACCATCCAGCGGCATATCATAGCACCACATCTTGTGCCGTTATTATCTCGTGCTGCCTGTATCATGCTGTTGCAACAGGTGCCATCCATTCAACCAGCTGTATATCATAAAACTAAGTTACAACCTGATGCCACCCAGCGGCGTATCTGTGAAGGGTGGCTTTTGGTGTCGATGTCTGACACCGAAAGCCACTGACAATGCATGTATGACAACTTAGGAGTGAGAATGGGCTGTAATGACCCAATACTGAAACATGTAGCCGTTGTTACTTGTTGTGTTTATTAACACTGTTCTCCACCTGCTCTGAGACATGTTGCTGGAACTAAAGTTTGGCACTGCTTGGGAGGTGATACTACAAATGCAAGTTCCACATACTCTGAAAGGATAAGTGTTGCACCTTTGCATCATTTACTGAGATATTTTTTGCCACTAAGCAGCAGAACAGAGCCGCCAGATGCTGGATTATATTATATTTATATTTAGTCACATCCCACACATACATCCATACATGAATGTAATGATAATTAAATATAAAAGTTATCAGCTTATGTGTAAATGAATTAAGTCCGATATCAATTACTGTATTATCCCCACTTCTTCAGTTGTTGCCACGACACTCGCCTCAGTGAAAGCACAGCCATATCCAGGGGTGGGTAAAGTACTGGAATATATAGGTACTGTTAATAAGTACTGTTACTCTGTAAAAAAAGTTTACTCAAGTAGAAGTAAAAGTAGACATCAAAGTAACGACTTCACTTGGAGCACTTAAGTATCTATTTTGAAAGAAAACTTGTGTAGTGAGTAAAAGACAAAGTATCGGCACACAACTGTCTTTTTCTCACTTCGACTTAGGACTCTTGTCTTGGCTCGCCATCACGCCATGACCTTGACGCACGTGCATTAGTGTCATCTATACTCTGAGTACATCCTGGCTGTAGATGACTGAGTGGGGACACTACAGGGCGCTAGCAGCTTTTTTGCAGTGTAGTTTTTCTAAGACACAAAGAACGCTGCTAAGAAGGATTATGTTTTGGGAAACTCAGCCCTGCAGCCCAAAACATTTCCTATCTGTATTGGCTCGTAGCTACATCGCCTAAGCGACAGCAGATGGAGTTTAACCAAGGGACTGTTAGACTACAACTTGACAAAACAATTGAAGGGTATAGGAAACATGCTACAGTGGAGTCACTCGCTGTCAGGCAGCTAAACGTTTTACAACTACAGTACTTGGATACAAATATGGAAAATGAGCTAAAGAGAACATTTGAAGAGCTACATGATGATGTCGAGTCTGTCGCCCACCGCAGACATTGTCTGTCCACAACAAAAGATTCCTTGGGAAAACAATAGATATCACGTCACTGGATATAACGTTACTGGGACTAAAAATCTACAGAAGCGCTACCGCTTAATGTACAGCACTGTGGTGAGGCCAGCAGGTTGACAGTGACTTCAGAGATGGTGAGAGACGTGTTTCATTAAGATGCTCTGGTAAGAATTGTTCATATACCTGTATCTGACTTGACTACCTTTTATTGTTTAGGGCTAAAATGTTTTAGTGAAAGCGAACTTCAGTTTGTTAAGGAATACTGCATGCTGCGCGCCGTTTTAAAACCTGGCCAAAAATAACGGAGTAACGCACCGTTTGGTAACAGTAACTGAGTTACTGAATTTAAAAACAAACGCGTTAGAGTATTAGTTACTGCCAAAACTAACGGCGTTACTGTAACGCGTTACTAATAACTACTGCCCAACACTGCATACAATGTACACTAGGACAATATTCAGACTGTGTCTCTCAAGTGTGATCACAAAATTCCCATGTCAAGATTACAAAAATATTACACTCTCTATTACTATATCAGTAGTCAAAGACATTTGCCTTTGCTTAGTGTCTTCTGTATTACATAATGATTTGCACTACATGTAAATAAATCATTCAGGCTCATTAGGAGACAATGATGTAATGTGTCATGACTTGTTTTGACGTAAGGAAGACCATCTGTCATAAGTCATGTCCACATAAAATCAAAGTAGTCTTTGCTCGCTATGTTTTTGTCTCTCTTCATGAAAGACCATTTAAATGGTTGAAGACATATACCTAAAGCATCTTAGTTTGTCAAATACATTACGAATGCAGGGCAGAACGTAGCAGCAAAGCCTAACAATGTCTTGGTAATAAATCAAGAGAAACAATCAGTAACCTGGAGCTTTACCTAAACTTTTAAGATCCCATACATTCTAGATGCTGCTTAAGATGAATCCATTTCCTTGTGTTTTTTTTTTTTTTTTTTTTTTTTTATCGGTATTTCTTTCCCTTCCCCCTGTGTTCAGGCTCTGTGCTGCAGCTTCAGTTCTGCCAGAGGGCTGCAGAGGTTGCTGTATTTTGCATTAGAGGTGGCTAATGTTGGAGGTTGGAGTCTGGCTCTGACTTAGTCTCATCTGCTGTGCTCTTTTACTGTTGTGCAGATTCAGCTGAAAGGTCGGGAGGTGCTCTCTCTTCCCCCCAGCATGTCTGGCTGTCAGGGCCATTCTCTCCCAGTGGGGCTTCCCAGAGGCGACACAATCAAAACAGTCCAACTTCACTGGTTTGTTATGATGCACAATTTTGGTCAAAACTGCCTCAGCATCCATGCTCATGCACTTTTGGAAGCCTGGATATTGTGTTTATGCTTGTTTGTCAGAAAGTAAGAAAGGGTCATGGCAGGATGTTATAAGAGAATCAACCAGTGCCTAATAATCATGAAGGACTGGTGTGTGTACTGAAGGACATGACTCTGAGTTTATCAGAAAAGATTCAAGAAAGTATGTAGGTTCACACATATTTAGACACTAGTAAACACACACTGATGGAATGTTGGCCCTATTTTTTTTACCCTTTGGGGTCAACTGACATATTATCACCTTATAAAGTTGTTAGAGAAAATAAGATAGAAATCATTGACCTATTTATGCATCCAGCAGACACAGAGCAACATTAGCATTGATTTGGGGTCTTGCTTATGGCTATTCACTCTCTTTTAGGTCTGTTTTTGGTCTATGACTGCTCCAGAAAAAAGCCTGGCTCTTTGACTGCTGAATGCTCCACTATGTTCACCAGCTAATCTCTAACTGTCTGTTGTTTAGTGCTGGGAGATTTTTATTACTGAAAACAGCTGCTTGCAGCATCTGGAAAGAGGTTGATGATAGCAGAATTTGCAGAATAACCAAAGCAGTGACCTGGAAGACCAACACATTCTCACTCCGACCTTGCCACCGATCAACGTTTGGTTGTGGACATTTCACTTGACATACAAGGTAATTTGGGTGCGTCTGTCATTGATGTTCTGGGATATCAACTTCAGCCTGTTACATGCATTGTTTGATTTCAAAATACACTTCAGTTTTTACAGGAAATGTACAGTTTGCATACAGTCTCTTTCAAAATAAATGCACTACGTCTGTGCAATACCACAAAAAATGCACACAGTTGGGTTAAGGCAACAAATGCATGCAGTTGGGTTTAGAAAAAAAGAACAGGGTCTGGCTTTACAATCTTACGGGAAGTGAACACCAGCCTCCAGAGTGAAAGTCAGTGGTTGTTGGACCCATCCACCACCCCTCCCACCCTATTTGGAATCACACCCCCTTAACTTAAGTTGTTGTCCTGCTGCATTTCCCAGCCGAGCGCTGGTAAACAATAACGGCGACCGGCCGCATATCATGCAAACATGAAAGGGCAGCTTTTTTCCGTTGGTGTCTGATGCCAGAAGTCACTGACCTAGAGCCAGTATTCAACGACTTCAGTGAGACTGGGTTGAGTACTAGGGGTATAACTTTACACAAAAGTGGGTCAGTTCAGAGCAGACCCAACGCATAAGCAAACTAATGGTCACTACATTTATAACTCCTTGTAACTCCTTGTTATTTGCCTATATTATGTATTGCTTTATTGTTTAAGGAAACTATTGTTATAACGTTAGGTTACATTTGGCACTAGGGGATACAACCTCTGCTAAAGGCTAGCGTATCTCCCCAGGAGTTAAGCTGTTAGCCAACTTTTATAATTTTTACAATCTGGCTTGTTACCACACATTAGTTAAAGGTTTAGTGACTAGATGTGGTCGATTCTATTGATTAATTCATCATGCTGATCTGTTCTGTGCGACATCTATTGCACGTCTGTCCGTCCTGGAAGAGGGATCCCTCCTCAGCTGCTCTTCCTGAGGTCTCTACCGTTTTTTTTCCCTGTTAAAGGGTTTTTTTGGGGAGTTTTTCCTGATCAGCTGTGAGGGTCATAAGGACAGAGGGATGTCGTATGCTGTAAAGCCCTGTGAGGCAAACTGTGATTTGTGATATTGGGCTTTATAAATAAAATAGATTGACTGAATTGATTGAAGTGCTACCTTTATGATTGTTTATGGGATGGTTGGTTTAAATTAGCTTGTGGATGCATCAGCCAAGATCTGTTGCCATAGCAACATTAAACATCCGGTTGTGGAAATAGGCATGAAAACAGACAGCAGAAACATGTTACTTTATCAGTATAAATTAGATGCATTGCATTTGGTTGAATATGTATGATACTAGCAATCAAGGAACCCTGTAAAAAATTATGAGTTTAATCTATAACATTTACCATTTAATTTAATGTAATCTTTGAGTAAATGTATTGTTAATCTATAAAAATGTAGAAATCGAATGAAGATCAAAGGATTATTTTAAATACCTTTTGATATATTAAAATTTAAATCTGTATTTAAAAGTTATAAAATTATCTATCTGATATTTTATAATATTTGTACAATGCTGTAATTTTTATGTGATGATTTGATTTTTATTGACTTGGGCCCAGGCGCTTCGCACCAGATTCTGTGCCCTATGCATGAGCAGTGTCTTTGAGCCCTCCATCCTCTCATGCACCTTTCTTGGGGAAAGACATGACAGTGTTTGGTGGTGCTCCAGCAGCACAAGCAGTCACTCACTCAGCTCAAACTGTGTTTAGAGACGGATCCTAGTGTGCGGTGGAATAACCTATTTTGTGCCTTTAAGGGGTGAGAGGGGCCTCAGAGAGCTTCCACTGTTTTTTTTTTTTTTTTTGTTGTTGTTTTTTTAGTTCAGTTAAGTTCAGTCTTTCAACTGATTTATCAGCCTTTAAATATAAGTATGGCACTAATTACTAATTATTTACAAATTAAAAAAAAAAAATTGCAAACAGAAGTGCAAGACCCCTGTTTGGGCATAATAAGTTGGCTGTTGACCAGAAAGCCAATGAAGGACAGGGAGGGATCTATTCTATCAGAATATATCTACTTGTCTTCAATAAATGTCTACCCTGAGTCTGTTGTGATTTGTGGGTAAACCAGTACAAAGATATTGTAACCATTAAAAATGATGACAATACTAAGAAAGTCAAGCCAAGTTGTAGTGAACTGGTGCTTGAAGACAAAATTTCACTACTGTTTAAACTCATCACACATTTCATGTCCTCAAAGCCAAGTCATCTGTTTCTAATTACCTGGACAAGCCTGTGCCATTGGGGATTACTGCTTTGAAGGTTGTCTCAAAAGCAGGGACATTTAGGTCCCACTGAACAACGGCAGGAAGACAGTAGGCTGAATAATGATAACTCAAATCGCAGTCTGCTTTGAAGAGGAAGTGCGCAGAGATGACTTGTCTCTTTGTTGCAGGTTGCTGTAAGAAACTTGGCATAGCTCATCCAGCAAAAAAAAAAAACAAAACAAAAGTAAGATTGGGAACACCCAAGTGGACTTAGGCACAATAGTTAATAAACTTTCATGAGCTGACTTTTTATAGGAATAAATGTCAGTGCTACAAAAGCTGGTGACACCGTCTGTCCACCCTGTGCTTACTTTTGTTCCCTGTTAAGAGAGGTGGTTGCTGCAGAGAAGACAGAGATGTGTTCGCGCTGAGGGTAAAAAAGAAGCAGTGTTTATTTTCTGTTTCTTATTGTATGTTTCCCCAAACTGACTGTTTTTTTTACCAGTTTTCACTGAAAACATTTGTTTGAGATCAGTTTAACCTGTTGTTTATTCAATGTTTGAGTGAGTTTCACATATTGTATGTAACCTGTATCATGTCAGTCATATGAGGTTAAAATGACAATTGGCTATGTGAATGATATGCAAACCTTTGTGGATGAAGAGAAGCTTCAGCTTCAATGAACACCACAATGTACACTTGTGCTAGCTGTTTGCTAACAATAGAATGACACACCAGTATGAAAACATCCATCCATCCATCCTCCCAAGGAACGCTTTCCAGCTCCTCCTGGTGGACCTCAAGGTGTTCCCAGGCCAGACGAGATATGTAATCCCTCCAGCGAGATATGGGTCTACCCCGGGGCATGGGACACCTCCAGTGGGAGGCACCCAGGAGGCATCCTAGTCAGATGCCCGAACCACCTCAATTGACCCCTTCGGATGCAAAGGAGCAGCAGCTCTACTACGAACTCCCTGTGGATGTCAGAGCCCCTCACCCTATCTCTAAGGCTAAGCCCAGACACCCCACGGAGAAAACTTATTTCCGCTGCTTGTATCCGCAATCTCATTCTTTCAGTCACTACCCAGAACTCATGACCATAGGTGAGGGTTGGGACATAGATGGACCAGTAAATCGAAAGCCTTGCCTTCCGGCTCAGCTCCCTCTTCACCATGACGGATCAGCGCAGCGCCCGCATCACTGCACAAGCCGCACCAAACCGCAGATCCATCTCACGCTCCATTCTACCCTCACTTGTGAACAAGACCCCGAGATACTTGAACTCCCTCGCTTGAGGTAGTAACTCTCCCCCAACCCACCTGGGCAATCCACCAGTTTCCAACAGAGAACCATGGCCTCAGACTTGGAGGTGCTGACTCCACGCCTTGGGAGACCCTAACAGGGGCTATTAGCCCTGGACAACACATCTCCCAGGTTCACAGACACATGCAAACCCCTCCACCATGATTCTCAGAGGATGATCAGATGATCGAAGAAAAAATAACAGCACAATGAAACTATGAAACTGAGATTTAAATATCTGTCTTGATTCAATGTCCTGGGTAAGATAAAACACATGTGATGCAAAGTGTTAAAGCACATAAAATGCACTTTAATTGGAATGTGATCTGGGCTGGCTTGCATCTTATTCAGGTGTCAGTTAGATTTATCCATCCGTCCATTTTCTTAACCGCTTATCCTCTTGAAGGTCGCGGGGGGGCTGGAGCCTATCTCAGCTGACATTGGGCGAGAGGCAGGGTACACCCTGGACAGGTCACCAGACTATCACAGGGCTAACACATAGAGACAGACAACCATTCACGCTCACATTCACACCTACGGACAATTTAGAGTCACCAATTCGCCTATCCCCAACCTGCATGTCTTTGGACTGTGGGAGGAAGCCGTAGTAACCGGAGAAAACCCATGGTGACACGGGGAGAACATGCAAACTCTGCACAGAAGGGCTCCCTCCTGGGATCAAACCAGGAACCCTCTTGCTGTGAGGCGGCAGTGCTAACCACCACACCACTGTGCTGTCCCAGTCAGATTTATGTAAATACAAAAAATATACATTGTGACCACATTCTTGAGAGAAAAAAAATAATCCCACCATGCTTCAAGGCCTCCCATCTTGCTCTTTGCAATTCTGTCTGCCTGACAAAAAGCTGCACTAAATTCCTCACTTGGCAAAGGAAACATAAGGTAGTGTTCTCACATCAGCATCGCTTCAGGAGAATGCAAGCACAAATATGACATGCAAGATGAGGGTCACATGAGGGTGAGGCAGGGGAGAGGGGCTCTCCACTGGTACTGGTCTTGCTCCCTATTTAGACAAGGACCTTAACATGACAAGCTACCAGCTTCAGCCTCATACTAGACTTGTAGTCAAGACCGCCTAAACCGAGACCAAGACACTACCAAGACCAGAGAGTTTCAAGACCAAGACAAGACCAAGACCAAGACCAAGACAGACCAAGTCAAGACCAAGACTAGTTGAGCTCAAGACCGAGACCGAGACCAAAAAAAAAAACTAGTTTTTTTGCATGAGTTGTAGAACATAAGCACCATACTGGGTTCAGCTGCTTAGTATAAATATGAGATTGTATTATTTCAACTACAGGCACAATAATACAGAGACAGTGCATGTCTTGTGTTATGTGTGAACTCACTATAAATGTTTTCATTAATTGGCTGAAATCAAATGTGTAGCAATTGCATGACCACTATTTCTACACTATTAGAGGATTGACTCTTGAGTGCTGTTAAGGACTGACATGACTATTAACTAGTCCCAAAGTCATCTAACAAAATAACAAGTCTCCAACACCACCCTGCACCTCAAAAAAAGTCTAATGAATGGGAAATATGTTACTGATTTAAATTGTACTTAATTTGTAGATGAAACGTGAATTTTAAATATTAAAGATACACACAATTATCAACTTGAAATTGCATTATAGTAGCCAAATTACACTGTATAATATCAGCATCACTGAAATGGCATAGGCCTAATCACAACGATATGCAAATATTATTCAAAGGCCAATGATGCCATATATTTATTCAAACAAGGCCATTGTAAGCACAATATTGTAATTAAATACACAGACACACACGCAGGTGCACCAAAAAATGCATTAAATCAAATGCAAAATACAAATAGTTTACAAAACTGTACTTCAAATTGTACATTAACAAGAGGAAGAACTGGTGATCACAAGATTCTGTCACTTTGATGTGTGCAATGACATCTCATTTATAACACACTTTATCAATATATGAAGCCTGTAGTTCAGTGGGACAAGAACAATAGAACACAGACATCACAAACAAAGAACAGATACATAAACTAATACATTAAAACTGTAGAACAAGTAGTTCACATGTTAAAGCTGTCGTTGATTGCACTTCAAGAACACTAAAAACTGCAGCATCTTATGGCCTAGCCGTGCTCTGTGGGGTCTCATTAGAATGCCTCCTCTGCTAAAAACTCTCTCCACTGGGGCAGAAGAGGCAGGGACAGAGAGGACTTTTAAGGCAACATTGTGTAGTTGAGGGAAATGCTCTTGGATTTTTGATCAAAAGGTCAGTGCATCACAGTCATAGTCATTCATGTTGTCCAGGTACTTGCTTATTTGTGTAGTAATGCTCGAGTCCCGGGTTGTGCTGTGCTGCATCTTAAAAGCCTTGTAGCGTGAAAGAAGACACTGATGTTTCAGGGGTGGCAGTGAGTCACGGCACAATTCTCCTGCATCTTCCGCATCTTCTGCTGGCGGTGCAGCAGTTGCATCTCGGTCTACCTCTCTGATCAAAAGGTCTGGAAAAAGGTGCACACACACACACATACACACAAACAAAATACAGGATTAAACAGGATGCTGCTGATGACAATATAATAACAATAACTGTAATAATAACAACAACAACCATAATAATTATAGCCACCTGTTAATGATTTCTTAAGGTCGTCTCTGAACCTCTTCAGTGCTGGACCGGATTCCCCATTATGGACATCTAAATCTACCCAGCTCAAACCAAACTGGGGATCAAGCATGGTGGCAAGGAAGTAGATCCGATGATTAAATGGCTCCTCGGGATCCCCCTGCTCCATGTTGATCCTTCTGAAGATCCCTGAGAACCTTTTCTCTAAAGACTTTTTTAGTGCTCTAACTATTGTCACAATCTGCGGCAGCTGCACTTCCATCTTGTTGAGATGAGTTCTTAAGTCCAGGACGGTGGGGACCACCATGCTGATGGTAACCACAGTGTCTCCTTCTGTGAGGTCTGTTGCCTCAGAAAAAGGCTCAAGCACAGTACAAAGGTCTTTCAGCTGGGCCCATTCTCGGACTGAAAATGCAATATTTTCTGTATCACATTTGCTGCACATTTCTGTGACAACCCGGTGGTCAAGTGTGGTGAGAGCTTTTAACTGTTTTAAGGTGCTATTCCAGCGTGTGTTGTTAGCTGCCGGGATAGATTTATTAGCCCCAAAGTGGGTCTCAAACATGTCTCTGACCTTAGAACTGCTGTGAAGCAGGGTTGTGAACTTGGTGGCCTTAGCAATGGCTCTTGCTATTGCCTTCACTTCTTTCATGCCATCACTGACGACCAGTTGGAGCGAGTGTGCGAAGCAAGACAGGCGTTCACCTGATGACCACGGCTGTTCAAAGTCTTCTACGTCCTCCCACATCATTTCATCATCAAGGTCATCACTGTCACTTTCAGGTTGCTCTGAGTCCGGCAATCTCACTTTAAAGGCCCGCTTCATGTTGGATGCGTTATCCGTCAGAATGAAGCTTATTTTGTTGTTAATGCCATACTCCTCAACAATTTCATCAAATTCTGAGGCGATTCGTTCATCACAGTGCTTCCCTGTGAAATGCCGACAATCCAGCAAAAAGGATTTTAAACTGTAGGAGTCCTTGTCTTCGCAGGCAATATGCGCAGTAACTCCAAGGAAGGAGCGAAGCCTCCTGTCAGACCAGAGGTCGGTTGTAAGTGCAACACTTGCCAGAGCTTCCAGTGCTTTGATGATGTCATCCTTAACCTTACTGACTAGATAAGGCATCTGCTTCTCTGTCAAGCTGGTCCTAGACACAGGAGTGTATTTGCAGTCCATGACAGAAAGAAAGTGTCTAAAATTTGGATTTTCTACTAGAGACAGGGGCAGAGAGCATCCAATGACAAGGTCCTGGAGGATGGCTTGTGTAATGGCCTGTTGCCTGGATGAATTTGGGGCATATAAGTGGACTCTTTGCGCAAAGGAAGATATTGTCTGCTGTGTGGTGTCTGCCATCGCCAGTGATGCAGGTCCTGCTTTGTACTCCAAGTACCTGCAAAATAGGGAAAGAGACATCTGTAAGACATCTGTTCATATTTAACCACAACAAACTGTCTTGCAAGTGATATGAAAATTAAGTGTACACTCTAAACATCAGGTCTTTGCATTATGAAACCTAAATCCAATCCAGTATGACACATTAACAGATCATCTCTGTATTTGACTTCATCTTTTTGCATAACTGCAGCACTATGCCTGCTCCTCCTGTCAGCCAACTAACTCATGTGTATTGTTGATAAGAAATGAAACCAATCTTAACAGAAAATACACTTCTACTCTATAAGGTCTGATGTTGTTCTCTACAGAATCTGTAGCCTAAATCATTCTGCAGCTGTAGTGGCATGATAGGCTCATAGGGCCACACAGAAGAGGACTTAACCATGTTAACCACATCACACATTATACATACATGTACCACATCATATACCACATCAAAGATTTAATAAAATAAAATATATAATAATAAAATGAGGCTGCATTGCATGTTGATCATTTAGGCACGAGAGGGAGCAAGCGTATGTGTGAGTGTGTGTGTGTGTGTGTGTGTGTGTGCTCTCACGGATTGACAGACTGTGTGCAGCGGCAGCGACACCGTACCGTACCCCACCCCCACCCTTCCTCCCCCACCACCGTCACCACACATGGTGGTGGTGGTGGTGGTTTTCAGTGCGAAACACTGAAATCCAAACAGAGACGACCAATGCTACAGCCGTTCGTTAGCTGAAGTCAAAGCCATTCAATTGGCAAACAGTTCAAAAGGTTGCCAATTCAAAGAACTAGCTACCTGTACTTAGCATGCGTTTACATTCGGTGTTCACCAGGTTAATAAAGTCTGCAGAGGCTTACAAAAATCTATCCCTATTATCTAACTTTATACCGTACATGTAAGAACGCATAATAAGTCACAATAATAAATTACACACATAATCTGTTTGGTCACGAGAGGTTGGAGAGGTGGTTAACGTTACTGCTAACTAAGTATCAGAGCTAGTTGCTTACCTTTCCCGGTGTTTTCGTTTCAGATGTCTGGTGAAAGTCGATGTGGTCCCTCCTGTCTCCATTACACACACTTTGCAAAATTTACATATTGCAGAATGCTTCTTCTTCTTTGTTGTGTGGCAAACGAACTCTTTATGGTCTGTAAAACCAAACCTGACGACTGACGAATTCGCCGACATTTTGCGTCCTCCTCCATGGATCCGTGGCCGTGCTTTAGAGGGGGGAGGGGGGGTGTGAGAGGACGAGCGCCAACGCCGTATGTGTCACAAAATGCATGTGATTGGTATCACTTGAAGGGGGCGTATAATGATATTATTATTATAATGCCTGCGTGGATATTATAGGTTACAAATCCCTACGAGACTGCTCGGCCAGTCCAAGACATTGCGAGACCGAGAGACCCGAGACCGAGACAAGACTGAGACCAAAGACTGTCGAGACCATGACAAGACCAAGACCGGTCTCGAGAACTACAAGTCTACGTCATACACACCTGAAGCTAGCGAGCATTGAGCACATAATTTGCTCAATAAATCGGGCAGTTATTTTCTCCTGTTGTCAGTTTCCTGGCACTCAACAAAGTAATTTATTCATATATCCTAGTATACAACAGTTAGTTTCCACCAATTTGATTGGTAAACATGCATTCTGTGCATGCTGATATAACATCACTGGGACTTTTAACCATGCACATATAACTCCACTTTACAGGTGTTCTAAGCTGTAATTGCATTTATCATTAATTAGCCTACATTAACCGTTGTTATAGAGAAAAGAAGCCTGGACACCAGTTAATGTTGCAACAGTGCCTTTCTAATAAAGCTGATGAAAACTCACACAGGCCGCTGAAGTGACTGTCAACAGGCTCTTATATCACTGGTTGCACAATAAATGAAAACATACAGATAAAGGTATGTGATACAAAGTAGCTGGCCTGAGGTAACAGACAGAGTCAGCGTACAAAAAGTAGCAAGCTACAGTGCAGGAATGTTTGTGTTGCTTGGCAGTAATCCAGTTGTGGTCTGCAGTGTTATGCCTACATACATGCCATGCGGATATTCAGTACAATAGCACAAAAGGACTGCACTGGGATTGGAATCCCGCAGGCCCTGTGGGACCCAGTGCAATTCTCGCGGGAATGGGTGGTTTTATCAGAAAATAAAAATAAAAACGTGCGGGTCTCGGAGATTAACATCAAGGATAGAGATGTCAACAAGTGAAGTAGAGAAGAAGATAAACGCTGGACATGACAATACAAAAATAAAAAATAAAAAAAAATCCCAGAGACACCAGAATCACTGTTATTATGAATGTAATATCAGGGCTGTCAAATGATGAATTTTTAAAATCACAATTAATTTCCAAACTGTAATAGTTAATTGGGATCAGTCACATTTCACATTTTACATGCATATTTAAAATTCCATTATTTTGCATTTCAAGCTGATGAAAACAACCCGGACATAAAAGTCAAGATAATAAAGTAAATCTGGTAAGATGGACTTCAGATCTTACCAGATTTACTTTATTATCTTGACTTTTATTTCTTTCATATCAGTGCTGCACTACTACAGTGTGGTCAAGAAACCATGACTTAAGGCTGTAATATACTTGCTGCTTGATCGAACATACGCGTACACAACGTGCCGTGTCTGTGCGTTGTGTACGCAGCACTATGCAGCCAATATGCACAATACTGGCGGTCACCACTTGGGGCAGACAACAGAAATATAACCCAGAAATTGTGAGGAATCTCATGAGGAGAAGAAGAAGAAGGGTCTGGTCTGATCATCCAGTCGGGTCACTGTGTGCAATCGCACCAGCGCCTCTAGCAGTTATACGAATATTGCATCTTGCGCATGCGTCGTGGTACCTCGCATGGAGATGTGCGTTCAACGCATCAAATGAACGCAGATCACGCGTGGCAGCAATGATGCGGACGCGTTTGCATTGTTTGCAGCAAGTAGGCGTAGGGGACAACTTCATAGTGCTTATTCTTTGTTATATAATATTTGTTTTTTGTCTGTTTGTTTTTTTTTCTGAGTATTGTACTGTTCCAATTAAAGTGCAGTTACTCAGATATAATTTTGATTAGGCGCTGGCGTCCAATGGTCCCGGTTAATGCGATAGCAATTGCCCGTTTTTGGAGTTCAAGTTTAGTTGCCTTCCTCGAATACAAGTCCTGTATGTGTGAAACTATTGTTTCCCATGACGGTAAGACATATGACTGGTCACAACATGCCAACCTGAGAATGTCCCCTCAATACAATATATGCTTGTACAGTGGCGTGTCTGTGTTGCAGTTATACCTCCAAAACATTTGTCAACAGTGGGGTTTCTATGAAGTGCTGCAAAGTTTGACTGATTCAAAACACATCTAAAAGACATTAAACATGGCTTTATATTAACAGTTTCAAACACAATTACACATATCTGTGCTTAATTATAACTTGCAAGATTTGCAGACACATTTTCCCCACAAATATACATGCGACATTATTAGCACAAGCCTATGACATTATATATTGCATAGATGTAAAATGCCATACATTTGCATGCATCCTGAGTGGTGGCTCAGGAGGTAGAGCAGGGCGTCCACTAATCGGAAGATTAGTTTTTAAGTATCCTTGGGCAAGATACTGAACCCTAGATTGCTCTTGATGCCTGTTTCGTCGGTGTGTGAGTTTGTTAAAAACTGAGTAGCAGGTGGCACTTTGTATGGTAGCCTCAGCCACCAGTATATGAATGTGTGTGTGAATGGGTGAATGTGATGCGTAGTGTAAAAAGCGCTTTGAGTGGTTGGAAGACTATAATGGCTGTATAAGTGCAGTCCAGTTACCATTTAAATTAGCCTAGCGGCTAGCAGAGTTTTTCTTTACTCACATGAAGCCAGGATAAATCATAAACAGGACTTAAAATGCAGGTCTGCAGTGTTGGGATTCACAGGACCACAGATGATTTATCATTTGGTAAAATCATCACTGATTTAAAAGCTTTTTCCTCTACATGCTCTTTGTTCTCCAAACAAAGACAGCTAGGTGACACCCATCTTCACAGGAGGTCTCACCTCACACCTCAGTGAGACCCAAGTCTCACAACTTGATTGGACAGAACTTTTTCAGTGACACATTTCTGCACAAGATCTGCTCCCTTCCACAGAACTTCCTCTTCTTGCTCCAGCTGTTGAACAGCTCCCACCTCTTTTGGGTTGGGCCTGGAACAGCCCAGAGGCCCAGACCACTAAAGGGAGAGCAATTGATCACAGACTCCTGCAAACACAAGGTTTGCAACTGGCTTTCTAGCAACAAGGAACTAAGTGAGTTAGCACCCAGCGTCTAACTCTGCAAGGACCCCAAGCGACCAGCTTCCTCGGATCAGAACCTTTGGAACAAAGGACCCAACAAAGACTGCAGCTGGAACCATCTTCCCAGCCTTCTTCTGCCAGCTAACAGCAGTACACCACCGAGTGACTCTTTCCTCAATCCATTCAAGGATCAGTAATGTAACAACTGGGCATAGCTTATCACAGCTTTACAGGCTAAGCAAGACTGTTTAACTTGTTGTACGTGATTTGATGCTGTTTACTGAGTTATTGTTGTGATAGATTGCAATTAGATCATTGATTAGTTGGCTTCGCCAAGTGTTTAGTTTGCTAACCCTGTCCACAAACAGATTCTTGCATGCAACTAAACAATCTCTGCACTAATTCAGACCGTTTGCAACACACGTCACATTGACATAGACTCATTAACAAATAGGCTTTCAACAGAGCTACAACCAAACAGGCATTTCAAAATTCCCGCTTCTTTTCCTTTGTCTTTGTCCTGACCACACGGTCAGACAAACACCTCCCCCTGAAGCAAGCCTTGATTTGGCCATTTTGGTAGTTCGCTGTTGTCAGCCATTTTGTTTTGTAGGCCAAACAGCTACTTGATCATCACACCCGCCTTTGTCTTTCTCTTTTCTCACACACACACACGCACACACACACACACACACACACACACATACACACACACACCAAGCTTGTATATAGTTAGTTAGAATTTGTGTGTTTTGGTTTGCTTTGCTAATTTGTGAATAAATATAATTCTTTGGAATCATGCCTGCTGTCTGTTTAATGTTGCACAAGAGTGAATGAATAGTCAACCTCTGCTGCGTCAAGAACTCCAAAATCCTTCAGGCATTACCGTTAATTTTGGTTGTTGTCATTAATTTAATTATTAATCAAACTCCAAATTAATAGTTTAGCCTATTTTAGGAGACTGATATCTTTAACTGGCTATTATTTTTCCCTTTACGGGAATGGTGCCCCACGAGGTGATTTAATGTTAATTAAGTCACATTTTTTAACATAATTATTAATTATTAATAATAATTATTAATTATTTCCGATAGCCAATTAAACCCCAACATATTTGGTACCCCCGTGTGAAGCCTAGTGTGTTGACCTCAACATATTTGGTGCCACCGTGTGAGGTGAATATATGTTGATTCCCAACAGCAGTCAGTTTCCACCCATTTAGCAACACTGTAGTTATTGTCTTCAATTTAGTTTCATCCACAGGTCTGTGGTGATCCGCTCACTCCAAAATACTGCTTTACCAGCTTTGGCAATGGTTGCCCACTGACATCAGTCTGATTAGCTGCACCTGTGTGCTCAGCTGTAGGTGGTAGCTCAAACTCAAAGTACTTTGGTGATATTTTAATTCTGTTTGCCACAATTAATTAACGCATTAAGCCTGACAGCCCTAGTAATTGTGATAATAATAATACATTAGGATTAGATAGCATGTTTCTGGAAACTCAAGGAAACTTTACAAAGAACAACAACAAAACAAAGGGAAAAAATCAATACAAAGATGAAATAATCCGTAAGAAGGGAAACAATGCAGAGAGGGAGAAGAAGAACAGGATTTTAGATGCGGGCAATGTTTCTGAGATGGAAGAAAGCTGTTATGGTGATGTGTTTGAGATGTTGGTCAAAGGAGAGGGTTTGATCAAAGATGACACAAGGACATGGGAGGTGAGCACAGTGGAGCCATTGTCGGAGAAAGAGAAGTTATGTGTGGATCTGATGTTTGGGGTTTGGGACCAACCATGATGACTTCTGATTTGTCACAATTACGTTTGAGGAAGTTGGTTTGAAGCCAAGAATGTATTTCAGTGATGCAGTTAGAGTGAGGTAGAGTGAGCAACAGGAGTGATGGCTCTGGTGAAGATGTGGAGCTGAATGTCATCAACGAAGCAGTGAAACTGAAGTCTATGATGGCAGATTATTTAACCAAAGAATGTACATGAGGAGGGGGGCAAGAACTGAATCTTGGGGAACACCCTAAGAGAGGGAAATAGTGAGGGATTAACAGTTGCACTAGAACGTAACTTTGTTCTTATTACCGACAGGTATACTTATCTTTCATAATATCACACTTAAATAACGTGTTTTCCCTGTGGGACAGGAGACGACACAATCTATTGATTAACAATCTATTGTGTGGGCATATATGGTCAGAATGTTTGCGGGTGCAGGGGGAGCTGACACACATACTGCAGGAATGGGCAGGAACAGAAAACACACTGCTGGAGTGAGAGCTAATGGTCAGAAATCCAGTGGGAGTGTGCAGGAGCAGGATTAGGTAAACAGTCCACCACAGGGCTTAAAACAGCACTCCCTCTCATGTGATATCCCTCCTGGAAAGCCCATATAGAACCAGCTTCATACCTTAGTTGCTCATTAGCTGGTCTTGCTGGATTTACCTGGTGGGCAAGCTTGCTCAAGCTGGTTTAACTGATGAACATCTGGTAGACCAGTTTTGTGTAGCTGGTTGGGCTCATGAGCAACTGGGTTGGTAAAGGTGGTGTAACTGGTCAGTTGGTTGTAGACCAGCTGTTTGGAGAAACACTGCCTATGACTTAACTGATATGAGCAAAGGAGAAACAGTCAGAGGGTTCCAGTAGCAACAGAGCAGTTTATTTCAAAGAAAGGTGTAAAGTGAGGTATAAAGTATTTTAGGAAATGAACTTACAGGACACATGAATCATGACTGTTGTACTGATAAATAAACAAAGGAAGGAAGGCAGCATTTAGCCTTTAATTAACTAAACTGATTTCACCTTAGGGAGGTGGATCCCTTCCAGGCGGGAGTGTTTGATTTATTCGTCCTGCCTCAGGTGGCAGGCGATCTGTTTCTAGGATTTTTTACACCAGCATTATTTTGTGAAATTAATCACTCTAAGGGCCCTATTTAGATGGTCTAAAGCGGACGGCGGAGCGCGCATAATCCATGTCGCAAGTGTCATTGCTATTTAGATGCAGGCGCAGTTGTCATTTTCACGGCCTGCACCCTTGTCGTCTAACTAGCAAATGAACTTGTGCTTCTCTGGGTGTGTTGGTCTAAAAATGAGGAGTGGTCAGGTGCAGTCATGGCACGTTGCTAGTTAGATGACGTAAAAAGCAAATGCGCCAGTGTAAGAGCCATAATTTATGTTTGAATGTAATGCGCCTCCACGCCACTAGAGGGCAGCCATGAGTTGTTTGTGGTGGCGGCTGAGATTCACAAGAGGTGTTTTAAGTTCATTGATTATTGTGACAATGATGCTACTGGGGAAGCAAACAGTTTTTGACCGTGCACGAATTTACTTTTACGGTTTTTATTTTGTGGTTTATGTTCTGCCTTTTGTCAAAGTCAACTTATTGGAAGTGATGGACAATTCAACAGAAATGCGGTGAGAAAATAAACGCATTGTAAATATTATTGGAAAAGACTGGACTTCGTTTTTTCGGCACACGTCCAAACAATAGGCCCATTAGCAGCCAGTAGTGGCTTCTCAGTATAGGACTTTGTCACTATATTTAAGTCAAAAACTTCTTCATTTGGATGCTGGAGACGACGCGTTGGGAATCAACGGGGCTCGTTTTGGACAGCTGTGGACCTGACGTCTGACAGCCAGCCAGACCAACCTGATCTCACAGAAATACGTGAAATGACCACGACCTATTAACACCGCATTCCGTGGTGGCAGCACGTGATGGGTTGAAATTACGTGCTGCCACCATGAAAACAATGCCAATGTAAAGTCAGTTAGGATCCTCTCCCGTGGTGGACACACGGATTCCCTGATTCAATCACGTCACGTCAACCTCGTTTTCCTCAATGATATCTTTAACATTCCTGTATACACACAACAACACGGAAGTGTCCTTGATAACTCAACAATATGACAGGTTAATGTCAAGGCCATAAAATAAAATAAATGTATTTTGCCAGCTTTTGATAGCGTAGGGCTTTAAGAGCATTGTGCTGTGGGCGGATGGGGCGCGTTCCACTACTGTTTTGTAGCTGCTGTCCGCCGTCTGTGGGCTTCATTCCATTTCAGATTGCCATCCGTCTGCCGTAACTGAATCCAAACGCCAGTAATAAATAAATAAATAAGAAGATAAAAATAAGGCTGAGCACGGAAGAACCAGAGAGGAAACACCATCACATGGACCCGTCCGCCCCTGGCAACCCGGCCACCCTCCACTCCACCAGGGGAGAGTGGACCCCAAGCCAGCGCCACAGAACCAGCGGCTGCCCCGCTGGTTATACGTCCGACCATGGCAGCTGTCACACAAACCGCTGCTGAAAATTATACATTTTGATACAGGTAGGCTATATACATATTGCAAAAAGTAAAAGTACACCAAAGCATATTTTCGTTTCCAAATATTTATTTGAAAACGAAACCATTCATACGGTCAATATAAAACATTTTGTTAGTAATAAAAAACAAATGTAATCTCAATGTGAGCCAGCCGGCGGGACTGTGGCTGAACCACTCCAATGTTCATTCATTCATTCATTCATTCATTCAATCGCGTGTTCAATGTGTGTGTGTGTGTGTCAGAGAGGAGTATCAATAAAAAAAAAAAAAGTAATTATTTTGGTGTTTATTTCTTTTATTCTTCCGTTTTTTTAATTAAAATGCGTAATATAGCCAACAATATTATAGACCAAATGTTAATCTAATTATTATTGTAGAATGTATTTAGCAAATCACCACTCTCAACTGGAGACAGCAGCAAAAAAAAAAAAAAAAAAAAAAGCATTATAAAAAGCCGACAAATTGTGTTAATTAATTGACGTGAGACATTGAAGAGGTTGTCTCCTATAGTCTGTAATTTTTTATTTTTTTTATCATAACTTCTCGGAAATTACTCAAAAGTAGAACATGCTAAAAGTAAATACAATAATAGGCTAAACAGTATCTAAGCAATAATAAAGTGTCTAAACAATAATAAATATTATCTAAGTTATCTATTAGGCTACCATTCCACTCTGTCAATAGATTTTAACATTTCAATATGATTTTAATATTATTTTTGCTTATTTCATTATTGTTATTATTGTTTTTACTTTTTAGTAGTATTGTATTGTCTGAGGATGACTCATGTTAGTAACTATCTACAGTAAAAAAGATAAAAACAAGCCAAGAAACAAACAAAACTCATTTTATACACGGGGCCTTCAAAGTGCTCTCTGAAACTACACCTGGCATGGCTTGTGTCCAAAAAATGAAAAAATCTAAACTTTGTCGTAGAGCTAAACCAAATACATCATTGGAAAGGTCTCAACCTGGAGAGTAACATATGTCAGTATGAAGATTCTACATGGCTCCTGCTTTCAGCCATTGACCTTTGAACCTTGACCTCAGTGCATGTTTGAGGGCTTATAACTCAGCAACTAAAGGGGGTACAGACATGGGACCAACTGTTATAGAGAGCTCTTGACCTCAGCTATCATGTGAGTGTAGTCAACAAATGAGGGTGCTGTCAGATATGGATAAAATATGGATAAAATTAATTTTCACCCATTTAGAAATTAGATATTTAAAATCTGATTTCACAAATGTGTTTACCATCCCCTTAAAGTCCACAGTGTACTCTCAATTCAATATTTACAACTTCCAAATCTGGGAAAAACACTTAGATTTTTAAAAAACTACAATTCCCTGGGACCGCGCCATGCAGTTTGATACATATCAGCAACATAGTTGTAGTTCTTCTGATTTGCAAAGTAGGGCTCTAAATAGGGTTGTAAAAAGATATATCTACTGAATATAGCTAATATCAAGTAAAGCCGAACAAGTTATTACACTCCACCTAGATGAACTATGGTAAGAAAAAGTAAAGATGTCCGCTAATTTTCGATATTTTAGCTAATACACTAGAAACGGCGTTCTTGGGACAGTAGGTTCGTTTGCGGCATGTAAAATAGGGTTGTAAAAAGCTAGATCTACTGAATAAATCTAATATCTAGTAAAGCTGAAGTAGTTATTACACTGCACCTAGATGGACTATGTTAAGAAAAAAAGCAAGGATATTGGCTAATCGTAGTTATTTTAGATAGTACTCTAAAAACGGCGTTTTTGGGACGGTAGGTTTTTTGCGGCTTGTTGTAAAACAGGGTCGTAAAAAGATACATCTACTGAATATATCAAATGTCTAGTAAAGCTGAACTAGTAATGACACTGCACCTAGATGAAATATGTTAAGAAAAAGTAGGCATGATGGTTCATTTCAGATATTTTAGCAAGTTCTCTAGAAACGGCGTTTTTGTGATTGAATATTTGAATAGGCTATAACAAATATCTAGAACAGCCGAACTATCACGTTATTATCATTATTATTATTATTGGTTGGAAATTATAACAGGGGAATGTATTTGCCGTTTTAATATCAAGAACACTTCCGCGTTTTTGTGTGTATACAGGAATGTTAAAGATATCATTGAGGAAAACGAGGCTGACGTGACGTGATTGAATCAGGGAATCCGTGTGTCCACCACGGGAGAGGACCCTAATTGACTTTACATTGGCATTGTTTTCGTGGTGGCAGCACGTAATTTCAACCCATCACGTGCTGCCACCACGGAATGCGGTGTTAAGAGGTCGTGGTCATTTCACGTATTTCTGTGAGATCAGGTTGGCCAGACCGTCTGCGCATACCTGGAGTCGCACCGGAGCTACAGGAGTTACCGGGACACCAAGCATCACAGATCGGGATGTCTGATCATCTTTGCCGGCCAACGTTTGGGGTATTTTCAGCGCTGATACAGTCATAAATGGCCATTGTTAATTTGTGTGCACACGTTAAAATACGCGTAAATCGAATGCATTGGTTGTAACCGTCTTAAATATACTGTGCGCGTTAAGACGTATTGTTTCGCGGATATAAACTAACGTGTATCGGTGTGAATATGGAAGAGGAAGTGGAGCAATCGTGCGCTCCACTTAACGATAATGACAATAAACTTTCAGATGAAAATGAGACTGACAATAAACTTTTGGTTGAGACTGAGAGTGAACTTAATGGGGGTGTTAAAGAGCTTGAAGCTGATGCTGTAAAACAAAAACGTCTTTCTAAATTAACACACAAAGCTTTGATGGATAAAATAGACAATTTAAAAAGAGACAGAAGAGCTAAACTAAATAAATTGTCTAAGCTAAAGGCAACTATTGTTGACTTGATGTGTGATGAAGGCTTTGTCGATGAGGTGAAATGTACATTTGACAAGTTTATGGGTTTGTGTGATGAAGCAAAACAAATGCATGTGAGCTTATTGGGGTTATTACCTGAAAATGAAGCAACAAAACATGAAGTGTGGTACAAAGCAAAAATGTTGAATGTCACTGATTTTATTGTTGAGGTGAACATGTGGTTGTCCAAAACTGAAAGTTGCTCTGCTGCTGCTGATGATGAGGGTAACAATGACAACGAGGAGGTTTGTTGAACCACAGGACAGCATTTCAAATGTTAAATCAAATACATCCAGTAAACGGTCAAGCCACAAAAGCTCAAAAAGGGGCAAATCTTCAACTTCTTCTGCACGCATTAAAGCAGCAGCAGAAAAAGCTGCACTTATGGCTCGTGCTGCTGCATTAAAAGAGAACCATGCTCTGGAGGAGCAGGAGGATGCTTTAAGGAGAAAAAAGGAACAGCTGGAGCTGGACACTCAAATATCAGCCTCAACTGCTAGGCTAGCAGTACTCCAGACCTGTGGCAGCAGCAGTGTTTCAGCTGGAAAATCTGATGGAATGGAGTCTTATTTCATAAAAAAAGGCTAAAGCCACACCTACCTCTTTCAACCCAAATGGCAAAGAATATGAGCCTCAGCATGTGCAGCACTCACAGCGACATGCATCTCTCCCTTCAATGCAAAGCAACACTCATTCAGCAATGAAAAGGGCACTTTCATCTGATCACCACAGCCGCAAGGATGCTGCTCACTATAGCAAGCAGGATGATGCCACATCTCAAAGAGGTATGCAAACATCGCATATGGCAACTCCAGATTCTCTGTATGGGCAAACAACACCACAAGTCCTCTCTACCTTCTCAAGACAATCAAACAGCAGGAGATCTCTACAGCTTGCTGCAGCGACAAAATGACATAACATTACTCCTTGTCCAATCACAAGCCTCTTACTTTCTACCACACAAGGAAATCCCATTTTATGATGGAGATCCTCTGCAGTTTAAAGCATTCATAAAAGCATTTGAGCATTGTGTGGAAGCTAAGAATAACAATAAAGGAGACTGTTTGTACTATCTTAAGCAGTTCACCAGGGGACCACCAAGGGATGTTGTGCGAAGCTGCCTTCACTTGACTCCAGAAAGAGGCTACACTGTTGCCAGCAGCTGCTACAGGAGCACTTTGAAAATGGATTGAAGGTAACAGCTGCTTATATGGAAAAGATCACTGGATGGCCAAGCGTTAAGTCTGAGGATGTTAAAGGACTCCAAGCATATGCACTGTACTTACGCGAATGTTTGAATGCTATGGAGGAACTTCAGTACTTGGAAGAGCTTAACATGCCTGCAAACATGAAGATTCTGGTACAGAAACTCCCATATAAGCTCAGAGAAAAATGGAGAGCAAAGGCTTGTGAAATTTTGGACAGAGACAATCAAAGAGCCTGTTTCACTGACATCGTCATGTTCATTGAACAACAGGTCCGAATTGCTTCAGATCCAGTTTTTGGTGACATACAAGACATTCCACTCAGTAAAGGAGAGATCAAAGGCAAGCCTCCAGTGAAATCACAACTCAAAAGAAACAGTTTTGCAACTCATGTGTCTCTTACTGATGAATACAAAGCAAATGTTCACAAAAATGAAAAAAATCAAAATGTGGCTATTTCCTGTACAAAGCTAACTACATTTCCTGTCTGTATTGTGCACGTGGTCATGCATTGGAGCAAGGTCCACAACTAGGAAGGAAGGTGCACAGGGAAAAGTTAAACTTTCTGAGAGAGAAAGGTCTTTGCTTTGGTTGCTTGTGCACAGGGCACTTAAGCAGGAATTTGCGACAGGCGCATTACCTGCAGACGATGCAACCAAGCTCATCCCAGCATTTTGCGTATTGAAAAGAAGGAAAAGATAGCCAATGGAGATCCAGATCTGCCAAAGAAAAGATCAGAGAGCTGCACATCTACCTCAACATGTGGTCATACAGGGGCTGGCTACAGTAATGGCATTCTACCCATCCTGCCAGTGCAAGTGAAGTGCACAAAGGGAAATAAGGTGATTGAGACGTACGCTTTTCTGGATCCAGGAAGCACAGGTACTTTTTGTTCTGAAAAGCTTGTGAACAGGTTAAACACTGGAGGTCGAAGAACTAAAATTCATCTACGCACCATGGGTCATAATAAAGCAGTACCAAGCTGCCATACTTGCCAACTCTCCCGATTCACGCGGGAGACTCCCGATTTTTAACCCTATCTCCCGCGATGCTCCAGGTCAGTAATTTCTCCCGCTAATCTCCCAATTTTACAGTGAAGGAAACAAGTAATATTGTGGGGGATATTTGTCGCAGTATCTGGCAACCCTGGCCTGCCTGCGCGTATGAGGCAAGCCGATGACGTGACTCAGTCACTCGCTGGAGGCAGTGATATGCCAAATAGCGTTGATACTGCCGGAAAAGAAGAAGAAGAAGAAGAAGAAGAAGAAGAAGAAGAAGAAGAAGTCACTCGTTGGTTTCTTGTCTTCAGCGCCCAGACAGAGATGGATAGAGAAAGAGAGACACCTGACACTCCTCCGAAGAAAAGAAAAATTGAAAAAGAAAAAAAAGAAATATGCTTCCAGATTCAACACAGCGTGGACCGAGACCTTCCCCTGGGTTAGAGCCAGCCGGTGTAGTACCCACCATGCGTTTTGCAAGGCTTGCAATGTTGATTTGCACAGTCAGTGGCACACACTTTTTAATTTGATATGCAATAAATACTGCATACTAAATGCATTGCAGTGTAACCACCTTATTATTTAGCCTTCTGGTACTCATTTCAACAATTGAAACTGATCATTTTTTCATTGTCCTCAATGGTAAACAGATCATTTATTGAATATCAAAGAAACAGCATTTTCAGAACAAGTTTCCTTCATCAGGTTTAAAATACAAGGCAAGAAATGACAACAATTATATGCACACCTGGCGAAGGAACCTTGTTCCTTGGGCCGATACACCGATGAAAAAAATCTCCCTATTTTTCACAACCCAATGTTGGCAAGTATGAGCTGCATTATCAGTGGTTTGGAAATCTCAGAATTGTCTGGCAAACACTTCTTTGAGCTTCCTGAGGTGTTTACCCAGAAAGAGATGCCTGTGTCCACAGACAACATCATCAGTGAAAAGGAGCTGGCTAAGTGGCCTTATCTTAAAGGTATTCAGATTCCTCGAATAAGAGCTGACATTGACTTGTTAATTGGCACCAATGCCTCCAAGTTGATGGAACCTTGGGAGGTGGTTAACAGTCACGGAGATGGACCGTATGTTGTCAGAACATTACTGGGGTGGGTAATTAATGGCCCATTACAAGGTAGTAATGACAAGCAAAGTGGGATTGGTTACCCTGCAGTCATTGTTAACTGAACCAGTGTCGACAGGATAGAGGAACTGTTAACCAACCAATACAACCATGACTTCAATGAGGGGACCTCTAAAGACCAGGAAGAGATGTCAAGAGAGGAAAAGAAGTTCATGGACATTATGAAAAGCTCTGTTCAGCTTCAGGAAGGGCACTATAAAATGAAGCTGCCTTTCAAAAAGGAAAATGTCACCATGCCAAACAATCTCTGCGTGGCCAAGCAACGTATTCATGGTCTGAAAAAGAAGCTTCATGAGGAATACACAGACTTTCTTGCTGATGTTATTAGCCAGGGCTACGCTGAAGAAGTGCCCCAGCATCAGTTGAAGCCACGTGAGGGAAAGGTGTGGTATATACCTCACCATGGCGTGTATCATCCACGGAAGGGAACGTTGCGGGTTGTGTTTGACTGCGGAACAGAGTTTAAAGGAGTCTCTCTCAACAGTCAACTTTGACAGGGCCCGAATCTGACAAGCTCATTGGTGGGAGTCCTTATGCATTTCAGGCAGGAACCAGTGGCGCTAATGGCTGACATACAAGCTATGTTCCACTATGTTTCAAGTTAATGTGTCAGAAGAACATGTGGACTTCTTAAGATTTCTGTGGTGGCCTGAAGGTAAACTGGAGCAAGATCTGGTAGAGCATAGTATGACTGTGCATTTATTTGGGGCAGTATCTTCACCCAGCTGCGCATGCTTTGCTCTTAGGAAAATGGCTGAGGACAACCAAACCAGTTTTCCAACAGAAGTGATCAACACAGTCAACAGAAACTTCTATATGGACGACCTTCTGAAGAGCCTGCCCTCTGAAGAGGAAGCTGTCAGCATGGTTAAGAACCTCAGAGCCATTTGCAACAGAGGAGGATTCAACCTCACAAAATGGATTAGCAATAGCCGGAAAGTGCTTCAAAGCAAAAAACCTGCATGAGCTTGATTTGGACAGAGATAACCTGCCAGTGGAGAGTGCTTTGGGTTTACAATGGTGTATTGAGTCCGACACTTTCAAATTCAAGCTGAAAGTCAAGGAGCAGCCCCACACCAAACGCGGCATGTTGTCATTATCAGTTCTGTGTACGATCCGTTGGGATTCCTAGCACCTCTCATACTGTCTGCCAAACTGTTGCTGCAAGGGTTATGCAGAAAGAAGTGCGATTGGGATGACCAGATACCACAGACTTTCCAGCAGAAGTGGAACAAGTGGCTAACAGACCTTGAAAAGGTGGCAGACTTCGAGGTCAACAGGTGTTTCAAGCCCATAGGGTTTGGGAAGATTTCAAGTGCCCAATTGCATCATTTTTCCGATGCTAGCGAGACTGGATATGGTACGGTTACCTACATCAGAATGCAGAACATTGAGAAAATGGTTCATGTTGCTTTCTTGTTTGGTAAAGCCAGAGTGGCTCCACTAAAGCCCATTACCATACCTCGCCTGGAACTCACTGTGGTGGTTGCTGTTAGAGTCGACAAAATGCTTCAAGCAGAGCTGCAGTTTCCAGTGAAGAAATCAAGCTTTTGGACTGACAGCACATCAGTTCTAAAGTACTTTAAAAATGAAGATAAACGGTTCCAAACCTTTGTTGCAAACAGGGTAACAACTATCAGAGAGAACTCGGATGTTTCACAGTGGAGATACATTCCCACATCACAAAACCCTGCTGATGATGCTTCACAAGGTTTGAGCATGTCCTATGGATTTCAGTGTCACGGCCAACGACCCAGAGGTTAAACGAAATCTCATAGTAAATGCAACCGCTGTTGACACTGTGAACGCCACTCAACAACTGATAGCCTACTTTTCTGATTGGCAAAGGTTAAAGGTCGCAGTGGCGTGGATCATCAAGCTGAAAGGCACTCTGTTAAAACTGAGCAAGAAAAGGAAACAATTAGAGCTTGCTGGTGCTAGTGATTCACCATCCAAGGACGTAAGCACAGAGATGCATGCTTTCAGAGCTTCACTGGGAAGTCAGAAGATATCACTGGATGATCTCTCAGATGCTGAGACATCGATAATTTCCTTCTGTCAGCGAGAGAGATTCTCAGATGAAATTGCTGCATTAACCAGCAAAACAGACATAAAAAAAGGCAGCATCATCTACAAATTGGACCCAGTTCTGGAAGGAGAGCTTCTGAAAGTTGGGGGTCGACTGAACAAGGCAGCAATATCTGAGAATATAAAACATCCTCTCATCTTGTCTAAGGACCAGCACGTCTCCAACCTCATTCTCCGCTACTTTCATGAACAGTTGGGCCACGGGGGAAGAAATCATATACTTTCCACTGTAAGGAAGAAATTCTGGATCACAAACACCAATTCTGCTGTAAGAAAAATCATAGCAAAGTGCAGATTCTGCAGGCGTCACTGAGGAAAGACCGGTGAACAAAAAATGGCAGACTTGCCCACACAGAGAGTTGTCCCTGATCTCCCTCCATTTACTAATGTTGGTGTGGATTATTTTGGTCCGATCGACGTAAAAAGAGGACGTAGCATCGTGAAACACTATGGAGTAATCTTCACTTGCATGGCAAGCAGAGCAGTTCACATGGATGTTGCCTACTCTCTTAATACGACCTCATGCATCAACGCTTTGCGAAGATTCATCTGTCGGAGAGGACAGGTTTCTCACATGAGATCGGACAACGGGACTAACTTTGTGGGAGCAGAAAGAGAGCTAAGAGAAGCCTTAGCTGCTTTAAATCGGAGCCACATTGAAAGATCTTTGGCACAAAGGGGAATCAAGTGGAGTTTTAACCCACCTGCTGGCTCACATCACAGTGGAGTGTGGGAGCGCATTATTCACATGATCAGAAAGGTTTTGAGTTCTGTCCTCCGTCAACAAAGTTTGGATGATGAAGGTTTTCAAACCGTGCTCTGTGAAGCTGAGGCAATGCTGAATGATCGCCCCATCACAAGATTGTCTGAGGATCCGAACGACCTCGACGCATTGACTCCAAACCACTTGCTTCTCATGAAAAGGAAACCAATCCTACCACCAGGTTTACTTGAAAGGACAGATCTGTATGTGAAAAAGAGATGGAAACAAGTCCAATATATTGCCGATCTCTTCTGGAAAAGATGGATTCGTGAATATCTCCCATTATTACAAGAACGACAAAGATGGACAAAGAAGAAAAGTTTCTTGCCTGGGGATGTTGTTGTGATTGTGGATTCTACAGCGCCACATGGATCATGGCTGCTTAGAAAAATACTGGAAACCTTTCCTGATAGGAACAGTCTTGTCTGTTCTGTTCGTCTTCAAACACAGACGAGTATCATTAAAAGACCTGTGACTAAAATCTGTCTGTTATGTGAAGCCACAGATTAAGAAATTATGTCAAACTCAAGTGTTGATGTTAATTATGCAATAAGAAACATTGCATGAATTATTAATGCCCATGTGTGAAAATGTGGTGGATTTATTTTGTTTTTCTATATATTTTGCATTCTTATGGCTCCTTTAAATATTGTTTAGAATTGCTCTGTCTTCTGCCAGGAGCAATTAGGGGCTGGTGTGTAAGACCCATAATTTATGTTTGAATGTAATGTGCCTCCACGCCACTAGAGGGCAGCCATGAGTTGTTTGTGGTGGCGGCTGAGATTCACAAGAGGTGTTTTAAGTTCATTGATTATTGTGACAATGATGCTGCTGGGGAAGCAAACAGTTTTTGACCGTGCACGAATTTACGTTTACGGTTTTTATTTTGTGGTTTATGTTCTGCCTTTTGTCAAAGTCAACTTATTGGAAGTGATGGACAATTCAACAGAAATGCTGTGAGAAAATAAACGCATTGTAAATATTATTGGAAAAGACTGGACTTCGTTTTTTCGGCACACGTCCAAACAATAGGCCCATTAGCAGCCAGTAGTGGCTTCTCAGTATAGGACTTTCTCACTACAGCCAGTGACCAACAAAAACCTGGTCTAAAGTCAACGGTGCAGTATTTTGCTATTAAACAAGTTAGTAATATGCGTCTCTAGGCAGTTGCACAACGCGCGTGCACTCTGCTCAGACACATACAGAGCAGCCACACATATGCAAAAGATAACAAATAAAAATATGATTATAATTGAAAGGTTATTATTGTGCACATTATATATTTATCAGAAACACGTCTTAATGGTGAGTCATTAATCAGAATGATCTAATCACAGTAATAATGATCATCATAATTTGTAATAATGACAAATGAAATTGTGAAATTATCTGATCAATCAATCATTTGTTTGATTGAAAACCAAAGCCCAAACATTGCATTTATTTTAACATGTTATTCTAGGTTACATTATATTATATTATTATATTGTTATCTGAGTGTAGAGAGGACACACTTATGCTAATAAGAGGCAGAACACAGCTCTAGGAAACATGTGAAAACAATTAACAAACGTGGGTGGGGGAGAAAACACTGAACAGGTCCTAGCTGCAGGATCAGCACCTTGGGGAGCTCCGCGGCAGTCCTGACAGCTGTGCTCTGTTATATGATGAAAACAGGTTTGAATAATATTCCACAGATATTTAGTAAGATCTTTCTTGTATTAGTGATCCCACACCTGCTTTACCTCGGGGAGCTTGGGTGCCTGTCTGCTGTCCCCGTAGATCTGGTTCTGATGGGTCTTCACCTCCCGCACGAGGAGATCCGTCTCCTCAGCTGTAAACGGCTCACTCTTTGCACTTGGTAGGTCCGCCATCTAACTAGCTCTCTGCCATGCGCTCCAATCGCGCCTCTTTTAAAGGGAATGAGAGGTGACACTCTGATTGGCTTATTGAATGATACGCCCAAAACACACCCATGACTAATTCACAGAGTAAGTCCAACCCTTTTAGACTCTCCGTCATGGCGCACAGTCTAAAATCGCGCTGTCTAACTACCAAGTGACTGGGACACGCCCATGCGCCGCACGCCTGGTGCTTTGCGTTTTAGACCATCTAAATAGGGCCCTAAGTTGGAACAGTGTTTCTTAATGATGGCTGTCTCTGTGCATGACGTATTCAGTCACACTCTGCTCAATTTTTGAAGTGAAGTCAGTTCTGTATGTAGACTAATCACCCATGGCTTACCTTAGCCTACTTAATAGTTTCTCATTATCTATAGTGCTTTGTGGCCATTGTCAGTCGCTTCTCACATTACCAGCAACAAACTTTTATCATCCTGAAATTGGATCAGCTTTAGCTATTTCTGGTCCAGTCTTCTGTCAGTTCTTCTTCCTCACCAGTAGGCTCTTTAAAAGTAGTGTCTTTTAGGCTTAATTGGGACTATTGGCCACTCAACTCAGTGACCTGTCAACTCATAGTGCTAACTCCCACTGAACTTTGCAATGTTCCTCACAGTGGCAAATCGCTGGATAACTGTCAATGGGTAACTCTGGACCCATAATCTTTTGGCAGAGGTGAAATGTACAGCGATTGTGGCATGTGTACCCAGTGCAAGACTGGAGGTAATTACAAAGGAATAAACACACTGAGGGGCATCAGTTCTGCTCAACTGGAGCTCCCACAGAAAGGGAAAACTTAATTGACACCTTGCCTTTATTGACACCGGCATATATGCCTCTGTCTTTCTTTAAAGTAACTCTGCTCATATACATTTTAAATATCAGAGGATCTCCTGGTAAATTGCTCCTGTTTTATTGCATAAAACTCCAGGGCTCGTATTCACAAAGATTCTTAGAGTCCTCTCAGAGAGCCCCTAACTTAGCCTAAAAATTCCTAGCAAGGAATCCTAGCTTAAGAGTGATTCAGGAAGTTTCTGAGAGCAACTCTGAGCAAGGAGGGGACAGAAACTTTTATCTTAGTGAGGAGGTGTGGTTGACCCCGTTGCTAGGTATGACACAGTCTTCTAAAAGCTGTGATTGGTTGTTACAAAAAGGAAAAAAGAAAAAAACAAAACAACAACAAATGCGCTCCTAGTAATGAATGGACAGTGAAATCAACCGATCATAGAACGTAGACTGTATTAAGAAATGTGTAATCGTGAAAATAATTTTATGTCATGATGATGAAACTCAGCAAAATTAAATTAATTGTTACACAGCTTCAAAATGTTTGAACGTACCTCATTCACATGCCGATTATTATATTGATTTGCTTATTGTTATGTTTACTCGCCATGCTGGTAATGTTACTACTTAATCTATTTGATATTAATGGTGGACGCAGACTCAGCTGTCAGCACTTACTGTGATTGCTGGCCTCCTTGTAAAAAGTGGTTTGATTTGGCAGAATGACCAAAACAACGAATGAAATGGAGAAAAAACGAACGAGAAAGCTGAACTGGACAGAAGAGCAGTGCCTGCTGTTGGCACAGCTCGTGGAGGAGAACAAAGGAGTTTTAAGGGAAATTCGGTCCCATGATAATGGCACAAGGGAAGAGGCAGACTTGGGAGTGTATTGCCTGACAAATCAATGCGTCGTTCCCTCTCCTTTTACGCACAGCGATGAGTGTGAGGAGCGCTGGTATGTGCTGCAATCCAAAGCAAGAGCGGAGATTGCAGCACACAAGCGAAGTTCTTCTCAAACAGGTCAGTGTTGTAGGCTACCATTTAGGCTATGGCTGCTGACATTGCTTACTTGGATATTAATAATCGTATGAATGTTATAGAATTTTATGTGCTCATTTATTTGACTGTTTAGGGGGTGGATCAACAGCTAAACAGCTGTTGCAGGTGGCAGAGACTGTTTTTAGCATTTTGGGAAAGTCTGACACCAGCATCACCGGGCTGAAGGAGGGCATTGATAGCTCATTGATTCAGCTGGCGGAACTGCGTCAAAGGTAGGACAAATTGATTTTCACAAGGTAGGACAGACAGAATATCAAGAAAAAAAAAATTATTAAGAGGAGGCCATAGCCTATATTTCTGATTTCTTTTGTAGCCATGTTTGACATGTGAAATGCATGAAAAGAAATAAAACAAAGCAAAAAGGACGGACAGACGTGCAATAGATGTCGTACAGAACAGATCAACATAATAAATTAACAGTAATCCATATGACACAATGAGACAGAAAGAGAGAGACAGAGAGAGACAGAGAGAGAGAGAGAGATGCAGGACAGACGGTAATGACAGTAGCTTACAACAACATTAATGAAAGTAGTAATATTATAATTAATAATATATTAATACTGATAGTATACATGTGTGACAATAATCATATGTGTATAATAACAGTAGAAGTATGACTAATGATAACAGCAGCAGCAGGAGGCATCTGGCAGGACCACGGCAGCAGCAAAAGAGTGGCAGAGTTAACCTGAGAGACAGTGGAGCACAAAGGCTCCGGAGAAGAAGCCGAGTTAGTGACATCCAGAATGGCCGAGTTAGCAAGATGCAATAATAGGACACGAGAGAGAGAGAGAGAGAGAGAGAGAGAGCGAGCGAGCGAGCGAGCGAGCCCGGTGTATTATAGGGGGTCCCCCGGCAGACTAGGCCTAAGTCAGCCTAACTAGGGGCTGGTACAGGGCAAGCCTGAGCCAGCCCTAACTATAAGCTTTATCAAAGAGGAAAGTCTTAAGTCTAGTCTTAAATGTGGAGACGGTGTCTGCCTCCCGGACCGTAACAGGAAGATGATTCCACAGGAGAGGAGCCTGATAGCTGAAGGCTCTGGCTCCTGATCTACTTTTGGAGACTTTAGGGACCACGAGTAACCCTGCGTTCTCAGAGCGCAGTGTTCTGGTGGGATAATATGGCACTATGAGCTCACTAAGATATGACGGAGCTTGACCATTTAGAGCTTTATAAGTTAACAGTAGGATTTTAAATTCAATTCTGGATTTTACAGGGAGCCAGTGCAGAGAAGCTAAAACAGGAGAAATATGATCTTGTTTCTTAGTTCCTGTTAGTACACGTGCTGCTGCATTCTGAATTAGCTGGAGAGTTTTTAAGGACTTACTAGAGCTACCTGATAATAGAGAGTTACAGTAATCCAGCCTTGAGGTAACAAAAGGGTGGGCCAATTTTTCTGCATCTTTTTGGGTCAGGATAGGCCTAATTTTCGCAATATTACGCAGATGGAAAAAATGCAGTCCGTGAGGTTTGTTTTAAATGTGAATTAAAAGACAAATCTTGATCAAATGTTACTCCGAGGTTTCTTACGGTAGTGCTAGAGGCCAGAGCAATGCCATCTAGAGAAACTATGTTATCAGATAAAGAGTCTCTCAGTTGTTTGGGGCCAAGAACAATAATTTCAGTTTTGTCTGAATTTAACATCAGGAAATTGGTGCTCATCCAAGTTTTTATGTCTTTAAGGCAATTATGAAGTTTAGTTAATTGATTACTTTCTTCTGGCTTCATCAATAAATACAACTGTGTATCATCCGCATAACAATGGAAATTTACAGAGTGATTTCTAATGATGTTACCTAAAGGAAGCATATATAGAGTAAATAGGATGATTCATTATGAACGTAAACAAACTGAAAACAATCAGATAAATAAGATTTAAACCAGCTTAGTGCAGAACCTTTTAGGCCAATTAAGTGATCCAGTCTCTGTAGCAGAATTTGATGGTCAATTGTGTCAAACGCCGCACTAAGATCTAATAAAACAAGTGCAGAAACAAGTCCTTTGTCTGAAGCAATAAGAAGGTCATTTGTAATTTTAACTAGTGCTGTCTCAGTGCTATGATGCACTCTAAATCCTGACTGAAATAAGGATATATTGATCATATCTAATATATGAGTGTTAACTAAAGGAAAGACCTCCTTAAGTAGCCTAGTTGGGATGGGGTCTAAGAGACACGTTGATGATTTAGATGAAGAAATCACTGTGGTCAATTCTTGAAGAGAAATTGGGGAGAAGCAATCTAAATATATATTAGGTCTTACAGCTGTGTTTGAGGTTAGATAGGTACTATCTGAGGACAGGAGGTCATGAATTTTGCCTCTAATAGTTAGAATTTTGTCATGAAAAAAGCTCATAAAATCATTACTGCTAAGGGCTAAAGGAATACAAGGCTCAATAGAACTGTGACTCTCAGTCAGCCTGGCTACAGTGCTGAAAAGAAACCTGGGGTTATTCTTGCTTTCTTCTATTAATGCTGAGTAATGGTTTGCTCTGGCATTGCGGAGGCCCCCTTGTACGTTTTGCGCTGTGAAGGTCCAAAGGACAGAGGGATGTCGTATGCTGTAAAGCCCTGTGAGGCAAATTGTGATTTGTGATATTGGGCTTTATTAATAAAATTGATTGGTTGAATAATAATAAACAAGGCTGATCAATATTTCCTCTTTTCTGCAGCTCTGAGCCAACAGAGGAACCGGGGCCTTCAACATCACTGGCCCACGTTCAGCCTGAGATGGCTCCTGCTCCCGCGCCAACACCATCCCTACTGGAGAAGTTGGAGGCTGAGATGGATGTCCTCAGGCAGCATAAAAAAGTCCTTCCTCTACAGGAGGAGTATTACAGACTAAAAATTGAGCATCTCAAAAATAAATTGGCTGATAAATAGAAATTATGCATTTTGCGTCTTTACTTTAACACGTTTTGAATGTTTACGTATGTTGGTTCAATACAGCCACCATTACACTGATTTGGAAATTACCTAAAGTGCAACTGTGTAAATTGAGCTCTGTAAGGATTCCCAGTCAGAGCGAAATTCCTCTCCTGCTGAGGATGAACATCTTCATCATCCACGTCATCACTACTGTCCTGGCCATCCTTGGGAGGTTCTGGGATTTGCCGGGCCTTACAGATGTTGTGGAGTACTACTCAGGCTATTATTATTTTGCAGACCTTTCCTGGCGACAGCCTCACTTCTCCATGCAGCACGTGGAACCTCCGTTTCAGCTGTCCAATACCCCGCTCAACCACTGCCCGTGTTTTCTTATGGGCCCTATGCACATACAAAAAACAGCACAGTTTAACTCAAAACAGCTGAAAATTGTAAATAATCGTACATGACTGTAAAATATTTTAGGGAGACATTTAAACTAATATAAGCTACTCCAACTGCTCTTTAATTTCAATTCCCATGCATAATAGCCTATAATTCGAAAAATATTTACATTACCTGTCAGGTCAAACTGGGATAAAATAAAGAACTGAACAGTAACTAAAAGACAAGCAAAGCCGAGGAATCCACTTCCACAATAAACCGGAAGGAGAAACCTTTTGCACCATCGCCCAGTTACTGCCATAAAAGGCGGCGCACATCATCACAGGTAAAGAGCGAACAAAGGTACACAGACAGCAGGTGTATATCTGTTGCCTCATCCTTCGCACCCTGCGGTGAGCCAATGCAGAGTGAGAGCACCTAAAACACCAGAGAGGCAGCCGGTAAGATGCTGAACTGTTTAATGAGGAGACTTTTTCACGGAGGTAGTTCATTGTGATTAATTGGTTGTGCTAACGCTAGCTTAGCCACGGGGTTGGACGCCCAGTAACGCGTGGCTTGGTAACTGATTGTCTGTGTGCACTGATTGCTTGTTAATCTCCCTCCTGACTTTTGAAATGTGATGTGTAAATTGTAAATTTAAATTGGTATGTGTTGAGCACATCTTAAAAGTATTTCACTTCGACATTTAGTGAATTATGAATGTATATTGATTGTATTGGGTGTATCACAGAAGTAATTAGTAGTAGATTGGGAGAGCAATTTGAATATAACATGATTTGAAACATTTCATATCTACAGTTTCAGTTCAAGCATTTATACTCATACATACTTTTAATTGTAAGCATTTTTGTAATTGTGAAAGTGTAATTTTGGAATTTCACTTTAATAAAATCTGACCATAAAATTAATGTTAAAACCCTTAAAAATTAAGATTAAAAAGACTGTAAAAATTTGTAATTAAAGGTTAAGAATTAATTCATGTTAAAATACATTTAATGGTAAAATACAGAAATTGAGACAATTTAAGTTAAAAACACATTAAAATATACATTTAAAACAATAAATATTTAAAAAGTTGTGAAATTCATACTTACCTGATACTATGCTAAAACCATTTACAGCAGTGGGTAACTTTATTTGCACTTGATTTGTAATTTAATGTAAATATAATTGGGTTTCACAATATTTAAGTGTTTATGTTCTGATATTTTGTATACTTATTTTCTGTTGGTGATTTGCAATAGCATTTGCATTGTGTACAGACTTTAAACTTTTTCTCTGTTTTTGTGTTTCTTTGATTGAAAGGTTTTTCACCACACATGACAAATGGCATGAAATGCTTGCACCTGAAAATAAAAGAAGGAAAAGGAAAAGCGGCCTGGTCATTGAGTGAAATCCAGTTAAGACCTCTGGTAGATGCCTCTCTCCCTTTCAAGTGGGGATATTGCATGAAAAACACTTAAGAACTTAACAAAACCTGTTGTAATTTAGTTGTGGTCCTGGGTCTGGACAGAGGTATGGTGTTAAAAGCCAAGGTCTGTGTAAGAGCCATATTGATATTGGTAAGAATCGTATGGTAGTTTTATGTTAAAGATGTGAAATGCTCCTTTAAGGCATGCCTTTGATGAAAACAGCCCTCAGAGATGGTTAAGCAGCCAAAGGAGCAAGACAGTTTTTTGACAGTGTGCCTAGTTGAGCCAATTAAGACTGACTCTTGTAACTTTGTTTTTTGATTTTTTAATTAAAGTTTTCAAACGTAGTTACTGCCTTGGAAGATTGATTTCGTGTCAAGCTTATTGCCAACGGACTGCTTAATAGTGGTGGTAATGTGGAGTAGGCCTACTGGATGGATGAAAGATTGCTGCTACATGTGAGTCAAAAAACTCTGCTCTCGATGGAAATTAGGATGGACTAACGGGGGTATCAGCCGTTACTGCATGGATGAGGAGGCAACCCAAGCCCTCATACTGGAATAAAGTAAGTCTGTGGACGCTTCACAACAAGTTTTCAACTGCTAAGTAGTCAAACTCCTGGAAAGCTAACGTTCTGGAGTGAGCCAATTGACGTTAATTACCTCGTTAAGTGCTTGCATGCCTGAGCCTGTCGGAGCTGTGCTGCACATTATAGAGAGCATGTTATGGAGAGCACAGGTCATTGAAGTGGATTTGGATATCAGCTGTTTGATGAAAAGTAATGTACATGACAAGACACTGCTGGACATCAGTTTTTCTGTAGAAAACGGACTGTTTTAAGCTGAAGCTAAATCAAATGGTTTGTGCAGTGGCCATGGAAGAATTTGACCACAAGAGGGCACCAAAGCCCACAGAAAGAGCAGTGGAAGCTAAAATAAGCAGGCTTATTGGATCAAGAAGAGGTAAATTATCTCAACTTACAGGCATGATGAGAAATATTGAAGACTTGAAACTTGATGGCACAAATGTGGATGAAGTGGAAGAGGTGCTTCATGACATGTTCTGCAAAGCATTTACAGAGTTTGAGGATATAAATGCACAAGTTGTGGCTTTATTGGATGAAGAAGATGGACAAGCAGATCAGCATAACTGGTATGAACCAAGATCAGCACCCTTAAGAGACTTTGTTGAAAATACAGAAAACTGGTGTGCTGCAATGAGGAGGAAAGTTACAGATAAAAATGAGGCAAGTGAAGTTGAAGTTGCAAACGAAAATCCAGGATACGTGATTGGTCAGGATGACATCAAGGCAGAGGACAGCGTATCTCAAGCCGCTACAAGCTGTCGTCAAAGTAAAAAGAAATCCTCAGTTGCTTCATCAACCACTATTGAGTCCTCAGCACGCATGAAGGAAGAAGCAGAGCATGCAGCCCTGATGGCACGTTCAGCAGCACTGAAAAGAAAACAAGCGCTGGACATTGAAAGGTTACAGCTGGAAGCTAAAATGGAACAGCTTGCACTTGATACAGCTATCGCAGAGTCTCATGCAAAACTCAAGGTGTTCGAGGAATATGGCAGTATGAAAGGAAGTACTGCCAGTAACGTATCACGGAGGCGTTCACAAAGTAAACCGAGAGAAGAGAGAAGAGATGCTAGGATAACCTCAAGTACTGCTGCTTGTCCTCCTGCAGCAGTTACCGGCATGTTGGTGCAGTCTTCACCAGTCACACAACAGAGCGAACCTCATGGCAACAGCTACCCACAGGCAGCAAACAATGAAAGAGGACTGTATGAAGTCATCCAGAAGCAAAATGCAATCACTGAGATGCTTGTAAAGCAACAGACAAGGTTTTGTCTCCCTTCTAAAGACATTCCAGTTTTTAAAGGTGACCCTCTCACTTACAAATCCTTTATCAGAGCCTTTGAGCATGCTGTGGATAGCAAAACCGACAGTTATCAGGACAAGTTATACTACTTGGAGCAGTATACCAGCGGGGAGCCGCAAGAACTCGTCCGTAGCTGTGAACATATGTCATCTGACAGAGGCTACCTTGAGGCCAGAAAGTTACTGCAGAGGCAATATGGAGACGAGCTGAAGATTGCAAATGCATACATGGATAAGGCTTTGAGATGGCCTCAGATCAAATCAGAAGATGGTAAAGCATTAAGTGCTTATGCTCTCTTCCTGATTGGATGTAGGAACACAATGGATGATATTGAATTCATGGAAGAAATGGATAATCCTACTAATATGCGAGTTGTTATTTCAAAACTTCCTTATAAGATCAGAGAGAGGTGGAGAACAACTGCATATGAGATCCATGAGAAAGGAACAGGACCAGCAAGGTTTTCTCATCTAGTCAACTTCATCGATCGGCAAGCCAAAGTAGCTCTGGATCCTCTTTTTGGAGACGTTATAGAGAGTCCACAAACCAACAAAGGAAAAGAAAATGCTACAAAAGAAAGAAACGTCAGGAAAACCGGACAAAGAGAAAGAACACTCGCTACAGGTGTACAGGACACAACCACAGAGGCAACTGCAAAGAAAAGCAGCCCTGTAAAAGGTGTTGTAACAGCCTTTCAGAAACCCTGCCTATTTTGCCAGAAGAATCATGCTCTTGCTGTCTGCAACAAAGTTAATGAGCTGACAAACACAGCCAGGATAGACTTCCTGAAATCTAAGGGCCTGTGTTTTGGATGTCTTACCTTTGGGCATCTTAGTAAAAATTGCAAGAAAAGACTCAAGTGTAAGATTTGTTCTCAGTCGCATCCAGACATACTACATGTGAAGACAGAGGAGAACAGTGCTTCAGAAATGGTGGAAGAAAACAACACTGAGAACAACGTGGTTTCCAGTGCCTATGTGTCATGGGGTCAAGAGTCAAGTGGAAACACTGGGGCTGGAGAAGAAGAATGTGTGCTTGCTGTCGTGCCAGTGAAACTTAAGTCCAAGAAGAGTGAGAGATATGTGGAAACATATGCCTTTATAGACCCTGGCAGCACAGCAACATTTTGCACTGAAGACATTCAGAGAAAACTAAATCTCAAAGGAAAGAGCACCCAGTATCTTCTTGACACAATGGCTCAAGACAACTCTGATAGTCACAAGTTAATGAAGAGTGTTGTTCTCTCAGATCTTGAGGTGTGTGGTCTTGAAGAAAACACATACATTGAACTGCCAAAGGTGTTTACACATAGCCACATCCCAGTGAAAGAAGAAAACATACCACGGCAGGAAGATATTGCACAGTGGCACTATCTGAAAGAAGTACGCCTGCCACGTATTAAAGCAAAAGTGGGAATGCTCATTGGTGCCAACGTCCCAAAAGCCATTGAGCCGTGGCAAGTCATAAACAGTGAAGGGAAAGGGCCATATGCAGTGAAAACCGCCCTGGGGTGGGTGATCAATGGACCTCTCAGAAAAGACGATGGCCTAAAAACAGACAATGGTGAACTGCAGAGCTACACAGCTAATCGCATTCTGGTGAGGGAAATAGAGGAACTGTTAGTGAAACAGTACAACACAGATTTCCCGGAACAAAGCTGTGAGGAAAAAGAAGAAATGTCACAGGATGATCACAGGTTTAAGCAACTGGTTACAGGTTCAACAAAATTAGTTGATGGACATTACAGCCTGGGGTTGCCCCTGAGAAATGAAAACATCATGATGCCAAACAATCGCTGCATGGCTCAGCAGCGGGTTGACAATCTCAAGAGAAAATTGAAGAGAAACCCAGACTTCCATAAAGATTACACATCATTCATGAAAGACATCATTGAAAAAGGCTACGCTGAAAAGATACCAACTGAGCACCTCAGTCACAGTGACGGCCGCGTATGGTACATCCCTCACCACAGGGTGTACCACCCCAAGAAAAAGAAGTTAAGAGTAGTCTTTGATTGCACGGCTACATATCAAGGTGTCTCACTAAATGAGCAGTTGCTCCAAGGACCAGATCTTACTAACAACCTCGTTGGTGTCCTATTAAGGTTCAGAGAGCATCCAGTGGCACTGATGGCGGACGTGGAGTCCATGTTTTATCAAGTGAGGGTCCCGGAGGAAGACACAGATCTACTACGGTTTCTGTGGTGGCCGGAGGGTGATCTAAACAGCAATGTGGAAGAGTTCAGAATAAAAGTACACCTTTTTGGTGCTACATCTTCACCCAGTTGTGCCTCCTATGCTCTGAGAAGGACAGCGGAAGATGTAAAAGGGATTCAGAGTGCAGAGGCAGTTGACACTGTGCTAAGAAACTTTTACGTTGATGATTGCCTAAAAGCAGTGGAAACAAGTGAAGAGGCTGTCGGGCTGGTACAAGAACTTACAGCCTTATGCCCCAGAGGAGGTATCCATCTGACTAAGTGGGTGAGCAACAGCAAGACGGTCTTGTTGTCTATTCCAGACAATGAAAGAGCACCTGAAGTTAAAGACCTGGACTTGAGCCACAGCACACTCCCAATGGAACGTGCACTCGGCGTGCAGTGGTGCACAGAGACTGACAGATTCAAATTTCAGATAAACATGCAAAGCAAGCCTGTCACCAGACGTGGCATCTTGTCCACAGTAAGTTCTGTCTTTGACCCCGTTGGCTTTCTGGAGCCACTCATATTACCGGCAAAACTTATCTTGCGCGACTTGTGCAAAAACAAACATGGTTGGGATGAAGAGATTGAAGGTGGACATGCAAAAAGATGGCATGAATGGTTGTCAGACTTGAAGAGTTTGGCAGAATTCAGCATACCCAGATGCATCAGAACAGAAGAGTTTGGATCCACACAATCAGCACAGCTGCATCATTTTGCTGATGCTAGTGAGGATGGATATGCTACTGCTTCCTACATCTTGCTTATCAGCCATGAAAACAAAAGACACTGTTCCCTCCTAATAGGGAAATCAAGAGTGACACCCCTAAAACATATCACAGTACCAAGACTGGAACTGACAGCAGCAGTTGTCGCTGTCAAAATGGACAGAATGCTCAGACAAGAGCTTACGGTCCCATTACAGGAATCTGTCTTCTGGACTGATAGCACTACCGTGCTCAGATACCTTTCAAATGAAAGTGCTTGCTTCAAAACCTTTGTAGCGAACAGAGTCACCACTATAAGGGATCATTCTCATCCTACCCAATGGCACTACGTCAACTCAGTGCTAAATCCCGCAGATCAGGCCTCTCGAGGGGTCAAAGTGGAAAAGTTCATGCAGAACAAAGTCTGGATACACGGCCCAGCTTTCCTGCTGAAACCCGAAAGTGAGTGGCCAAAACCACCAGATGAAAAGAATTTCACGACAGAAGGAGACCCGGAAGTCAAAACGTGTGCTGGAGTCATGACCATCACCCAAGAGAGGTTTGACTCTGTCAATAAGCTTGTCGCTTACTACTCGACATGGCATCGACTAAAGAAGGCAGTCGCATGGTTTCTCCGACTGAAAGAGACACTAATGCTACTAAAAGACAAGAGAAAGGGGCTCAAAACTACAGTCAGTCAGTCTGAACACAACCCTGTAAAGCAGAAAAAGCTCATCGCACAGAACATGAAGAAATTCAGATCAACAATACAGCAACACCCATTGTCACTGGAAGAGCTGGTCGAAGCAGAAACAGAGCTCATACGTCTAAGTCAGTTACAGGACTACACCGAAGAAATCTGTGCTCTGCAAGAAAATACTCTAATCAAAAAAAAAAAAGCCCGATCTACAAACTTGACCCCATATTGCAGGAGGGTATACTAAGAGTTGGAGGCAGGCTTAATAAAGCTGCAATGCCACAAGAGGCTAAACACCCAGCCATCCTCTCTAAAAGTTCACCTATAGCCAACCTCATTTTGCAGCACATTCACCAAGAAGTTGGACATTGTGGTCGCAACTATATGCTGGCAATGCTGCAACAAAGGTATTGGATCCCTCAAGCTAATTCAGCTATAAGGAGGATTATCTCAAAGTGCACTGTGTGCAGAAGGCTCAATGCTAGAGCTGGAAGGCAAAAAATGGCAGACCTGCCTGAAGACAGGCTGCTACCTGATCAGCCACCCTTTACTAATGTGGGGGTTGACTTCTTTGGACCGTTTGAGGTCAAACGTGGGAGGAGCCTCGTCAAGCGATATGGCGTGATTTTCACTTGTCTCACTGTGCGAGCCGTTCACCTTGGCATAGCTCACAGTCTGGATACTGACTCCTGCATCAACGCCATACGTCGCTTTATATGCAGAAGAGGACAAGTAAAAATTTTACGCTCAGACAATGGAACTAATTTTGTTGCAGCAGAAAAGGAACTGCGCAAAGCGCTGGAAAACCTGAATCAGACCAAGATACAGAACACCATGACAGGAAAAGGCATAAAGTGGATGTTCAACACCCCAGCAGCCTCGCACCAAGGCGGCATATGGGAAAGACAAATCCGTACTGTAAGTCCTGAACTCTGTGGTACAGCAACAGTCACTAGATGATGAAGGACTCCAAACTGTCATGTGTGAAGTCGAGGCCATCATCAATAACAGACCGATAACACATGCATCAGATGATCCTAATGACGTTGAGGCCTTGACACCTAATCACCTGTTGCTTATGAAAACACAACCCAACATTCCACCAGGAGTCTTTGACCAAAACGATCAGTATTCACGACGACGATGGAAACAAATACAGTACATAGCTGATCTGTTTTGGACTAGATGGACAAGAGAGTATTTGCCACTCCTTCAGGAGAGACAAAGGTGGCTCACACCACAGAGAAACTTCTCACCAGGAGATATTGTACTGATAATGGATGAATCTGCCCCTCGCAACTCCTGGAATATGGGCAGAGTAATAAAGACATTACCAGACTCCAGTGGTACAGTGAGGCGAGTCAGTGTGCAGACTAAGACTAACATACTGGACAGACCTATAAATAAACTGTGCCTGCTGAAACATGCAACATGAGCAATCTGCGAACATCATTAAGAGTTCATGTATAAAGTTTTATCTTTGTGTATTATGATGTACATGTAGCAATATTGTAGATATGTTGTTGAATGTTACATGGCTCTCATGTTTGATAATTTTTGATAATTGTTCTGTGTCTAGCATAAGCAATTAGGGGCTGGAAATGTAAGAGCCATATTGATATTGGTAAGAATCGTATGGTAGTTTTACGTTAAAGATGTGAAATGCTCCTTTAAGGCATGCCTTTGATGATGTCACAGCCAAACAGCCCTCAGAGATGGTTAAGCAGCCAAAGGAGCAAAACAGTTTTTTGACAGTGTGCCTAGTTGAGCCAATTAAGACTGACTCTTGTAACTTTGTTTTTTGATTTTTTAATTAAAGTTTTCAAACGTAGTTACTGCCTTGGAAGATTGATTTCGTGTCAAGCTTATTGCCAACGGACTGCTTAATGGTGGTGGTAATGTGGAGTAGGCCTACTGGATGGATGAAAGATTGCTGCTACAGTCTGCATGGATAACCACTGTCCCCTAACAGGTGGCAACCAGCTGGCACGTAGTGTCCTTCAAACAGCTGTCTCAGGCCGTTCTCAGACAGTATTCTTGAATCGTGCGTTGAGCCTGGCCATTTTGCCAAAACGTCCAAAATCATATAGTCTGCATTGAAAACAATCTCAGTGTTGATGCTGTGATACCGCTTTCTGTTGATATAAACATCCTCGTCTTGTGATGGTGCAGTTATGCGGATGTGAGTCCCATCAATAACACCAACAACACCAGGGAAACCTGATATGCTCATGAATGCACGTTTGTTAGCCTGCAACAAGCGAACAAATCGCGCAACAACATGAGGCTGTGAAAGCGCCGTAATGGTCTGACTGACCACTCTGCTGACAGAGGGTTGTGACAGACCCAAGTCATCACTGCTACACTGTTGCATTTTTCCTGTGGCCAGGTATCACAAAGTTGTGATGACCTTCATCTCAGGTGTTATTGCGTTACTACACTGGGTGGGAAAAGTAAGCTCATGCCTGATGAGGTCAGCCACAAACATTATCCCTGCATGATCAAGCCGGTACCGTCTTATTAAATCACTATCGTTCAATATGCAGAGAATATCTCTCCTTCCTCTCTGTCTTTCCGCCATCTTCTCTGTTTAAGACACTCTTAGGCTTCTTAAAAGTGTGAATACAGGCCCAGGCATACAAATCAAGTGTTGCTACTGTACTAACAGTTCTTAAAACAGGAGCTAACCAGGGTGTGTTTTCTGCTTTTCTTCATTGCTAACACATTGATCCAGAGCCTGCTTGAACCAAAACCTGATTTGGAAGTTAATGACAAGGTCTGGGTTTTGGCTTGGACCACAGTAGCGGAGTCGGACACAAAGGATGAATTAAAGTACTATCCTTTAATGTTCACAAAATGGAGGCAGGCAGATACAAACTGAATTAAAGCTGCAAGCAGCTGTGACCGGGCCCTCGCTTTCTCGCAGGGGGCCAGCAGCACGCATCACTGAAGCGGTTATGTGAAAACTCAGAGTAACTTAACCCTGACGTGGTGTGACGTTTCATCTTCGTACTCCAAGAAAATCCCTATGGGGAGGGTTTTTTGAAAATTTCAAGGGGGCGCTATAGAGGCATTTTGTCCCCCCCATGGGCGACGCCCCTATCAGATGTAAGAGCTCGCTATTCTTGACCTGTGTATCAATTTCGTGAGGATATGAGGTCGCTGAAGCCATCAAAAAGCCAACTGATTTGGTGGCGAGGGCGGCGTCATAGCCGCCACACCCGTTGACATAGAGAAAAGCTTTTAATGACTTTCGATCAGCATGGTCTCAGGGGCTGAGGCTGCCGAGCAACCAGGGGCTGCAGGGAGATCCAGAGCAGGCATGGATTGGTGGTGTAAATGTGGGGCTTACTGGCCACTTTATTAGGTACACCTGTGCAATCTAATACAAGTCAATACAACAGCTCTGCCACACATTGATTGTTACAAAGCTTTTACTTTTTCAGCTTTTGTCAGAAAGGCGATTATTCCACCTTATTTTTGAGGTCGTAGTGGGTGGTGTTGGTTTACTGGACTGCAATATATTTAAAAGTGTTCCTAATATTTGTCCCCCTCAATTAGACAAAATTAGGAGGCCACCTCAGTACACCACCACCATTCACTATGACCTCAATAATAAACAAAGTAGAGTCACCACTTTCTAGACGATGTCAACAATAACCGAAAATGTATAAGCTTCAGGGAAAAAATCATGGTATAGATGTTATACTGGATTGCATTCGATAACACAGTTGTACACAAAGTGGCCAGTGACTGTATGTTACATAAATACCATATTTCCTCAAATAGTAGCCGGGGCTACTATTAACAAAAAAATAGTTTGGGACCAGGCTACAAATAGGGGCAGACTACTATTTGAAGGAGGCTTTCAATAAAAGAAAAAAAAAATCACAGCCAAATTTGAAAATACAAATACTGTATGTTTTTTTAAATTGAAACAGCAGAAATATTTATGTAAACCTGTCTTTACAGTAGAATTTTTTTTTCTAGTATTACAAATAAAGTACTGTATTATTTATAGTAACAAACTTTACTTTAACAGTAAAAATAGTTTTTGGTGTTTTTGTAAATCACCACTATTTACTATTTACTACAACATATTGTACTAGTTGTCCTGCCTTGAAACAGTGAATCATCTCATCCTCTGTCCCATCTACAGCCACCGTGATGCCACACACCTTACAAGACAACATGCCACAAATTAATTTTAAAACTAGGCTACATTCATAATTGTGACTTTTTATCTCACAATTTTGATTAGGAATGGCGATTTTTTTCCATTACTGGCGAAAATGGGCTTCCATAGATAAAAGGATGGTTACGATAAAAATATCAGTGCCAGAGGCAGTCCTGGCTAGTTTTACACTCTGGGCGAACCATCCCTCGGCGCCCCCCCCAACTCCCCAACCCCCCACCTCTCCCCACCCCCCACGGTACGATACCAGTGAAAGTATCACGGTTCTGAGTAGTATCACGATACCACGCTAAGAATGAGGCAGATGTGCCTTTTGTCATTTATAAAAAGATAAATCACTTTTCTATAATACATCACTGATATTTCAATGGAATAAATTACTTATTGACTTATTCATACTTCAAAAACAGCATCAATAAGTGATTAATCCTATGGGCCCTAGGCGTTTTGGGGGTATTTTTACTGTCTTTACTTTTAAGCTCATATCACAGTCATTATAAAGGCTACATACACATGCTATATCTTGTTTTTTTCAGGACAATGTGGGTTATCCAGATTTGCCATCATTTTATGTCCTACTATGTGCCTGTGTTTTATATGAATTTTTATATCAATGATCAGTGACTACGGCCCTGTCATGCATGCATAATTAGGCTGCAGTTGTCCGGGTGCGCAAAGGTGAAGTGGCTGGTCTTGTCATACAAAGTTTGATGGAGTGTCAACTGGACAATATGGAGATATTTGCATCTTGAAAGCCAGACTACAAATGTGGATAGACAGGGAGAAACACACACAAGCCTAAGACGTGGTAAGATACGATATTCCTCACTATATGAAGTGACTGATAACAAGATCTGTATAATGGATTGTAAAGAAATTCATCAGGTTTTTATTTTGTAGACAATTAATCTGGATTCATAGCGTGATGGGATGACAGCACAATGATGTGTGTGGTATCACTGGAAAGCTCTGCTCCTGCGCTTTCATGTGATATGTGTGGCAATTCTGTGCGATGCTGCATTCGCAAGTAATCCATCCAACAGTAATGTGTGTGCAAAGCTGTATGAAAGCTCTGTTATACATAATTTTAGTGTACCTTTATCATTTTTTTTGCTGTGAAAACATTGGACTACCAACAAGTGCTTGGTCTTGTCGGAAAGCTATAATTCCACTGTTTCACTGATATGTGTGGCTTCTCGCTATGACGCACGGTCGCGGAGAAAATCCACAGAGAAGAACAGATGTGAATTTGGATGCACTATGCATCGTTCGGGCCCATAGGGTTAAAGAGCCTTTAACTGTAACAACTGTGTGGCACAAACTCAGTGCTGACACACACACACAAACACACGGAAAACCGGACATTATCAGTTTATAAAAAAAAACCCAGACGCCCCGGACGGGACGTGAAAATTGGACATGTCCGGGCAAAGGAGGACGTTTGGTCAGCCTAACGCCGTTCCTAACACAAAGAGAAATGTTAATGACTCGTTTCTCCTCTGACACGCCACATACCTGCGTGCCGCCAAGGCTCGGTTGTCCAGGTACTACTGGGCAGTCATGCAGGGTTTATACAGAAATTATTAAGTTGAATTTAATACTTTTTAATACCTTTTTTAATACCGTCACAATATTTTTTAATACCAACACGACTTCAAGCTGTAACTGTGGTGGCAACCTTTCGAACTTCAGTGTTGGGGGTAACTAATTATAAAGTAATGGATTACTGTCGTTTTCTTACTTAACTTTCTGAGTGAGTAAGTGTAATGCTTACAATTCAAATCAAGTACCTATTATTACAGTTACTAGATACTTTGTTACTTTTTTGCCTAAATAAAAACACTGACCTATACACAATTATTTGTTATTTAACCCTAACCCAAGACAAAAAGTTATTTCATTGTTATGTGTAGGAAGAGCACACAGCGCTACACTCTTTCTTTCACCATCATTCTATCTCAATGAAGACAGAATGACAAATGAAAATCAGAAAAGGTTTAAAAAGTTAAAAACAGAAATGTTTAATTAAATGAATTCAACATTTAACACATGCACAAACAGAGAGAGAAAAACTGTCCAACACTGAGATAAAATCAGAGATGAATTGAGAGGGGGGGTAGTTGGGAGATTCCCGCACGGCTCCATAAAACTGAATGATGTTCTTGTGACTCAGGACACTGAGAATCTCAGCCTGGATGAGGAGATGAGGAAAGGAGAAACTAGAGGGTTATGAAGAGCTTCCTTAGCTGCCAGCTTAACAGTTCCAATATCTGACACTGATGAGGAAACATGACCTTTGAGAAAATAATCATCCCTTATTGGATGTAAAGCTAAAATCTGTAGCCTTTGATTTAATCCTGACAGTGTCTCCAGGATGTCTGAACCTTTGTCATAGGACGGACCATTCACACTGCTGTGACAAACATGCTATTAATCTCAACTGATATATAGGTCATAACCTCTGCATATGGAATACGTAACTGTTGCCAAGCAACACAATAACTAACCATCAATTTGATAAAATTGTACAACAACTGCAATCAAACACCAAAATATTAACAGAGTAACACAATTTTCTAACAGAAAAAAGTATGTTTTCCTATTACTGATTCCATGTGTAAGGTTATCCGTGTGTGTGTGTGTGTGTGAGCGTCCTCTACGGCTCTAACTCTGCATCAAGGTACTAAAAACACAGAGATCTCACTGAGTCCAATAAAAATAAATAAGTATTCGTATTTGTATTCGAATAAAATTCAAATTAGGTGTAAAAATGCAGGTTTTTTGAGTAACACTTCTAATTAAGAATATGTCAGTGTAAAAATAAGTATTCTTTAATTAGCCATTATAAGAATTATGGATGTATATGCAATATTGGTTGATGTTTTTTCATAAATACAGCAATAAACATGTAAGGAGGAACATCATTGAAAAGAAAATAACATACTAATAGCGATTACCTCATCAATGCTTAAACCAACAACTAATAAATTTCCTATGAATGAATGGGGGTGAGGGGGTTTACTGTTCTCTCTCTCTCTCTCTCTCTCTCTCTCTCTCACACACACACACACACACACACACACACACACAGAGTCCCTTTACTGTCTTTCTGCTCGAGTGGGCTGCTTGTCTGTTCTTCTGAGCTCCCAGATGTGATGGATCTGTATGGGCTCGGTCCAAACCAAGAATTACATCGGGCCCCATCAAGTCTGGGCTTCAGTGCCCGTGTGACGGGCCGCATCTGGTTTTAATCAATACGGGGATAAACATGGCACATGCACTCAAAAGCATAATTAATAATTATAAGAAAATATACTTACTTTGATGTGCTACAACAGGTCTTCTGCCCTCACATGTCCCAGGAATTCAGAACCAAAATACCTTGATGTCACACAGCCATCCTCCAAATACCGAACGTGTATGTCCATCTGTTTTTTTTTTAACATGTATTAAGACTTTCGTCAAACATGAGGACGAACGGTCCAGCTTCGTTTACACTTGCAATGAGTTTCTTCTTAAAGTATGGCGCTAAACCAAACTTGATGATGTAGCTCGTCTTGTCCTTGCCACAGGCAAAGTTTTTTGCTATCTCTCCATGTGGGACCTGACAGCATTCACCCCCATCCAGGTGATATTTATGGTCTTTTTACAGACATGGCAATAAGCCTGTCGACTGTTACCAACTACTGGCCTGAGCCAGTCTTTGAATCTCACGTCCTCTAACCAGTGGTCCGAAAACTTACATTTCCCCATGATGACTGTTTTGGCAGCAATCCGCAACGGAGCATACTGTAGACTGACTGAGGCGCGAATTGTTTGTTTTGTTTTGTTTTTTTTCTGACACTGACTGACGTCACATCCTTGATATCACTCAGGTCCTACTCACACATATAATTTATATAATAAATAAAATCACAGGATTTTTAGCCTGCACTTAACACAAATGGAAAAAAACTCATAGTTGGATAGTGGTTTGAAAATTTAATACCTCCTCAGATGACATTTATTACTTTTTAATACTTTTTAATGGCCTTAATTTTGGTATTTTGGCAATCAGCTGAGAATGCGCAACTGCGCATGTGCGGTCTCTTGTTTTTATGACGGTAGCATCAGGAGCAGCCAAAGACCACCTGGTGGCAAGATAGTTATCTACCAGTGTTCATAAACAAAAGAATATTGGTCATGGCCGAAATAAAGACAAAGATAGATAATTATGTACAGTTAATGTGTTCAAGGTCTTATGACTCTTTAAAAGTTGACATGGTGTCTCTAGCTCAAAGTATGAGGGACAAGAAGAGGTTGAAAGTCGATGAGTTTTGAAGAGGATTTGAAGATTTTCCAATTTACTTCCATTCACACTAATTAGACTGCCACCAGAGCGCCACCTATTGACTGATTTGCACTGAATTTTGCACAAACCCTCACTGGGCCATGCAACACAATCAGCAAAAGTATTGTGGTGATCGGACTGTATTTGGTCAAGATATGAAAGACTGTCTGTTTTGAAAACAATGTGCAGGAATTTGTTGTTTTATATTTTGGGCGTTTTTTGGACGATCAAAATTCTTTTAATAACTTTTTGTCAGGAGGGTTGACAGATGCTACATGCAAAGTTTGGTGCAAATCGTTCAAATCGTCTAGGAGGAGTTCGAAAAAATACGATTTTCATTTGTCGCGATTTAGCGAATGGACAGTTAATGCGAAAGTGGGCGTAGCTTACACCACACAATTCAGCTGAATTCAGAGAATACGTAAATAGAAGGTTTAACAACGTGCGACATATTATGTGGGAGTTATTAGCCAAAAACGCTTTTGCATTGAAAATAGCACCACCTGCTGGTCATTTTTGGTGTGTGAGTTACACAGGCCAGTCTATACCACCCCTATCACTTTTATTTCCATGAGTGTTATGGTGTTAGCACAGTGCCAAATATTAAATTATACGGCCACTAGAGCGCCACCTAGTGGCGGATCAGTAAGTCCTTCATCAGATATCCTCAGGAGGGCATTGACAATAATTATACCAAGTTTCGTGTTAATCCGCCCAACCAATGTTGAAATATAAAATACTTCAATTTAAAGAGCACCACCTGGTGGTTATCGCCTGACATTTTGCACAGAGCCCCAGGGGCTCATGGGGAAGTAGTAAACTGAGTTTCATGTCATTCAGACACACCAATGTTGAGATATGCAGCACTTCCTGTTTACAACGAAATCTGCAGGAAGTTGTTATTTAATAACTTGAATACTGTTTGGAATATCAAAATTCTTTTAATAACTTTTTGTCGGGAGGGTCCACAGATGCAGTGTGCAAAGTTTCATGCCAATCGGTGAAATTGCCTGGGAGGAGTTCAAAAAAGTAGGTTTGCGACATTTTGCGAATTTGCGAAAAAAGAGGTAGGCAGAAATGGGCGTGGCCTACATCACAAGATTCAGCACAATTCACTGAACGTGTGGATATAATATTTTTGTATGTGCGACAAAGTATATGGGAGTTATGAACCAAAACGCACTTGAATTTAAGCTCCTTGATTATAGCGCCACCTAGTGGTGGAAATTCAGGACGACGATAGATTATGAAATTTTTCGCCAGGTGTGATTTATATTCCAAGTTTCATGAGTTTTGGGGTATGTTCAGGCAGTGAAAAATACGATCCTTTTGGAAAAAGAAAAAAAAAAAATTAAAGGTGCAAGCAGCGATGAACGGGCCCTCGCACCTTCACGCAACTCGGGGAGGCTGGCAGGATGTCTTCTGACGCGTCAGTTCATTTCTGTCAAAGTTAGACATGCAGGAGTGACTTGGCATGTCCCTGATACAGTGCCGGAATGACATATTTCACATTTTGTATCACTTCCTCTTTCCACTAGAGGGAGTTGGAGAGTACATCATGTTTTTATACATCAAATATACACCACAGCATTTAACTTTCACATAAATCGAAAGATAAGTGTTTGAGACCTACTTCCTGTCACCACTAGGTAGCACTATGAGTATCAGGAAATGGTCACAAATGTTTTCAGGGCAGGACTAATATGAATCATTTGAAGTTTGATGGAGATCAGAACATTTACGGCAACAATATAGCAATTTCCTGTTTCATGGCGAGACATCAAAAGTAAACCCTCTGCAGCACGCATAGACACTAATGATATGTCATGTTTGTGTACATCAAATACACACCACAGCACTGAAATTTCAGGTGAATCCAAAGATAAGTGTCTGGTAAGAAATACTTCCTGTCACCACTAGGTGGCGCTATGACTATCACGGAATATTGTCATAGAAATGTGTTCAGGGTGGGACAAATATGAATCATGTCAAGTTTGGTGGACAACGGACCATTTACTCCAAATTTATAGCAATTTCCTGTTTCATGGCGAGACATCAGAATTAAACCCTCTGCAGCACACGTACACACTAATGATATGTCATGTTTGTGAACATCAAATATAGACCACAGCACTGAAATTGCAGGTTAATCCAGAGATAAGTGTCTGATAAGAAGCATTTCCTTTCACCAGTAGGTGGCGCTATGATTATCAGGAAATATGGTAATGAAAATGTGTTGAGGGCGGGACTAATATGAATCATGTGAAGTTTGGTGGAGATTGGACCATTTATGCCAAACCTACAGCAATTTTGTTTTTCATGGCGAGACCTCAAGATTCAATGCTTGGCAGCGGGCGGGCCATTCAACATTGGGCAAATCCTGTGATAGGTTTTGGTCACAACGTAGTCACGCTTACATACACCAAGTTTGGAGCTAATCTGATTAAATCTGTAGGACAAGTTCGTTAATTTACAAGCCCTGGAAATGGGCAAAAACGCACAAAAGTGGCACAAGTAAATTCAAAATGGCGGACTTCCTGTTGGGTTTGGAGCATGGCTCCCGGAGGCTTTTTTGTACGTGATAGAGTGTTACAGGTGCCCACCAAGTTTCATACATGCAGGTCAAACCAGCTTTGGGGGCTGCTTAATTGAAATATTCTAGGGGGCGCTGTTGAGCCATCTTGGTGCATCAAAGCACAAAAATCACATCAGACAACAGGACTTGTGACCTGTGATGTGTATGCCATGTTTGGTGAGTTTTCAAGCATCCCTTGTCCCTTCAAAACAACATCGTGTTTGATGGCGAACAAGGCGGCGCCACGGTGACAGCGTTTGATGAAAACTCAAAAGCTTCATTTTTAAGCATCATCAAGGTCTAAGGACTTAGACCAGCAAGTTTGAGGTGGGTCTGATTAACCTGCTAGAAGAGGGACATCAAAGAATGTATAAAGTAGCTTTCTGTTGCCAGAAGGTGGCGCTATGGCGGTGATTCAAAATTCCTCTGTAGATGTGTTCAGGGCTGGACTGTCATCATATATGTGTTAAGTTTTGGAAAGATATTCCCACGTGGAGTCAAGTTACAGCAACATTTATCATCACGGCAAAACATCAACGTTTGCCGCCACGCCATGGCCACGCCCTTCGACGAAAACTCACAGTTTCCACAACAAAGAGTCATCAACGTCTTATGACTTTTTTCACCAAGTTTGAAATGGATCTGGTCAATTTTGTAGGAGATGTACATTAAAGTCTAAAACATGACATTTCCTGTTGCCAGTAGGGGGCGCTATGTTTATCTCTAATTATTGACATGTAGATGTGTTCAGGGCAGGACTGGCATCAATCCTGTGAAGTTTGGGCAAGATTGGACCATGTATGCTGGAGTTATAAACTACTTCCTGTTTAGTGGCGAGACCCCTAACTTTGACACCATCCCACGGTCACACGCATTGACGAAAACTCAAGCTTTTGATAACTTTTCATCTTCAAGGTCTTGGGATGGAACAGACCAAGGTTTGAAGTCAATCGGATGAAATCTCTAGGACTAGTTCGTTCATTTATCACCCCTGTAAATGGCCAAAAATGCATCAAAATTGCACAGTAAATTCAAAATGGCCGACTTCCTGTTGGGTTTAGAGCATGCCTCCAAGAGGCTTTTTTGTAGGTCCTGGAGTGTTACATAAGCCTGCCGAGTTTCATACACGTAGGTTAAACTAGCTTCAGGGGCTGTTTCCTCAAACTTTTGTAGGGGGCACTACTGAGCCATTTTTTGGAACCCGCACACGAGACCCTTAAAATATCAAATTTTTCACCAGTTCTGAGATGTGTGCAAAGTTTCATGAGTTTTCGGGTATGTTAAGCCTCCCAAAAAGGCAATTCATTTGGAGGAATAAGAATAATAATAAAAAATCCCAGTCTTCAGTCGGTGCTCGGGCCCTAATAATAATCATTCGAAAAACAATAGGGACCTCGCAGGTCTCCTGCTCGGGCCCTAATAAACAGCGCGATGACAATAGGGTCGAGTCTAATAATAATAATAAAAAATCATTGCATTTCAATAGGGTCCTCGCACCGCTAGGTGCTCGGGCCCTAATTAAAGCTGCAAGCAGCGTTTGGCAGGACCTCGCACTCGCGCCCGTTTCGGCCCCCAGCTTATGTCGTCACTGTGAATTATTTAGAAATATCAAACATATTGCCACAAACATCAGAAAATCCTTACAGAGCTGAACGTTTTGATGTTTGAATGCTTTCTGTAGCTGTAGGTATGTAGAAGTGATGTCACAATATGCAAATTAGATGAGCGAATTTCTTCCCATCAGATTCATCTTCCTTTATTTTGAGGATGAGACGACAAAAACAGCACAAAACAAAAGAAATCTACTGTGTAAATATGTTCAAAATGTTGTTTTACTGAGATTTATGAAATCCAATATGGCCGCCACCTAGTGACGCCACAATATGCAAATTAGATGAGTTAATTTACTCCCATCTGATTCCTGTTCCTTTATGTTGAGGATGAGACGACAAAAACAACACAAAACAAAATAAATCTACTGTGTAAATATGTTCAAAATGTTGTTTTACTGAGATTTATGAAATCCAATATGGCTGCTGGCTAGTGACGCCACAATATGCAAATTAGATGAGTTAATTTACTCCCATGACAAACTTTGGGTCATGATGAATAGTTTTCTCATTTACAGTATGCCTTTATCTCTCACCACTTTCAAGCCACAGCCTTTTGAAATGTTGAAATGAAAATGGAATATTTTCCTCAATAAACTCTGGCACCTAAAGGGTTAAAATGGAGATGCTGCCCCTGTCATGTCTGCATGTAAGATGTAGACACGCACACACATCATGTTTCTGTGAGTTTGTGTGTGACAGCGGTTGCCATGTGCACCTGGCAGAAGAGCAGAGACAGACAGAGACAGAACACAGAGAAGAGACCTGTTTTAGTGGAGATTTAACTCCTCAAACAAGTTCTTCCCATTCCCAAACCGTTGATAAAATTATACAGAAGATCTGTTTAGCAGCAGTTGAGGTGGCATGTGTGCGTCTTTAAAGCCGATACAATAAACGCTGTAGGAGGAGATGTGTTTTTTTAAGATCATGTTTGAGGTGAAATCTTACTTTGAAAGGGCAAATAGCTCACTTCCTGTTGGATTTAGGTCATGGGTGTCAGCGTGTGATTTGTATGTCGAATACGCCAGTTTTGGTTTGATATTTCTCCGACATTCCTACGGGCCACAGTGGCCATTTTAGTGCACCTAGGTGGCGCTAGAGAGCCCATTTTGGCACTGTAGGGGTTAATAATGTGTATTTGCTGTTTCAAATGAAGATTCTGCTGCTGTAATCTGTCCTTTAAAGATTGTGAGACACACAGACAGAGAGAGCCGTTGTCATGGCGATTAATGACTTGCCTGCACTTGAGGGGCACACACAGAGCTCATGAGAGAGCAGATCAGGAAAGGCTGTTTATAATGGGTTTAAACTCCTCGAACAAATTCTTGCCATACCCAAACCGTTGGTCCAATCAAGAAACTAAAGTGATTGTGAGAGACAGCCACTTCTCGTGAACGCACGTGTCGTGTTTTATATTTCTCGAGTCAAAAATGTGGTCAGAGGAGCGAGTTAAAAATGTGTTGCACCTAAGGTGTTTCCAGAAATTTCTCCTCTGAGTTTACATGGGAGTGAATGAGAAAAAAATCGGTGCTCCCTTCGCTTTGGAGCCACTCAGCAAAAATGTGTACGTGTGAGAGATTCCATGTCAACATATCTGTGAGCTGGACAAATTTTCCTACGTTTTGTGGTATAAATTGTGTCTGTACAGTGAAAATTGTGGCTATGGCAGCGAGTTAAAGACAAAAGTTTTAGATGATTTTTAGAGCCTCTCCACTCTAGCTCACAGCATTCCGTGCAATACACACCCATTATAAACTGACAATTTCTCCACTTTTGCTCATGGTACTTTGAGAGGCACAGATGAAAAACGGTAAAAGATATGAAAAAGATGAAAACATGAGTGAATAGATGAGACCTGTGGCAACATTTGAGAGTTGGAATGGAGTCTGTAGCACAAAGTATGGAGACGCTATAAATGCTAGAAAAAGCCCAAAGATTGGTCTCTTTCTCCCCCCTGCTGCCATTCATTTCCTATGGGACAGCTTTCGAAGATCGTCAGGACGTTTTTCTGACATCTCACCTTTAGGAGGCCATAAAATCCAAACTAATCGAGTAATGAAAAAGTTATAAATAACATCTGATTAGAAGGAGTTGATCTGTCATCTGTGCAAGTTTGAAGCCGATAGGATAAACGGTGTATGACAAGAAGATGTTTTAGGAAAGGCAGTTTTGAGGCAAAATCTTACTTTGAAAGAGCAAATAGCTCACTTCCTGTTGGATTTAGGTCAGGGGTGTCAGTGTTTGATTTTTAGGTCTTGATGAGACGAACACGGCAGTTTTAGTTTCATGTTTCTACGACGTTCCTACGGGCCGTATCGGCCATTTTTGTGTGCCTAGGTGGCACTAGAGAGCCCATTTTGGCACTTTAGGGGTTAATTTCATGATTTTCTAAAATTTTTCACCGGTTCTGATGTGCGTGCCAATTTTGGTGAGTTTTTGAGCATGTTTAGGGGGTCAAATTCCAGTTCAAAGAGGCGGCGGGAGAAAGAATAATAAACGCAGCAAAAACAATAGGGTCCTGTTCTGTGAGCAGTCCTCTGCCTCTAGGCTCGGTCCCTAATTAAAGCTGCAAGCAGCAATGAACGGGCCCTTGCAGTCCACGCGCGTCAGGGCATGCTGCCGTCGGGGGGCGTGCACCTAGAAGTCTTGTCAGCTGTAATAAATAAAAAAATAAACGTTATTTCTTACTTACTTTTCCAGTATACAGGTAGGCACCCAACCCACGTATGTATTTTTCCAAAAAGTAGAAGCTGAATACATGCCCAATAGTTCAAGGTCTTCTGACTCTTTAAAAGTTGACATGATGTCTGTAGCTCAAAGTATGAGGGACAAGAAGAGTTTGAAAGTCGATGAGTTTTGAAGAGGATTTGAAGATTTTCCAATTTACTTCCATTCACACTAATTAGACTGCCACCAGAGTGCCACCTATTGGCCGATTTGCACCGAATTTTGCACAAACCCTCATCGCGCCATGGAACACAATCAGCAAAAGTGTTGTGGTAATCGGACTGTATTTGGTCAAGATATGAAAGACTGTCTGTTTTGAACACAATGTGCAGGAATTTGTTGTTTTATATTTTGGGCGTTTTTTGGACAATCAAAATTCTTTTAATAACTTTTTGTCAGGAGGGTTGACAGATGCTACATGCAAAGTTTGGTGCAAATCAGTCAAATCGCCTAGGAGGAGTTCGAAAAAGTACATTTTTCATTTGTGGCAATATAGCGAATGGAAAGTTAATGCGAAAGTGGGCGTAGCTTACACCACACAATTCAGTTGAATTCAGAGAAGACGTAAATAGAAGGTTTAACAATGTGCGACGTAAACTGAGTTTCATGTCATTCGGATACACCAATGTGGAGATATGCAGAACTTCCTGTTTACAACGAAATCTGCAGGAAGTTGTTATTTAATAACTTGAGTATTGTTTGGAATATTAAAATTATTTTAATAACTTTTTGTCAGGAGGGTCCACAGATGCTGTGTGCAAAGTTTCATGCCAATCGGTGAAATTGCCTGGGAGGAGTTCGAAAAAGTAGGTTTGCGACAATTTGCAAAAAAAAAAATGCTAGGCGGAAATGGGCGTGGCCTATATCACAAGATAATTAATAATAAACAGCGCGATTACAATAGGGTCCTATCAGATGCAAGAGCTTGCCATTCTTCCTAGACTAAAAAAGGATAATATTAGTTCATTGAGTGAGTAATGGAAACCCCTCTCAATATGAGCTGAAACATTTTATTCCCCATGTTTCTTCCCTTTATGAGATAGGATGGGTGAAGAGATATCAATCAATCAATTTTATTTAAAAAGCCCAATATCACAAATCACAGTTTGCCTCACAGGGCTTTACAGCATACGACATCCCTCTGTCCTTAGGACACTCGCAGCGGATAAGGAAAAACTCCCCAAAAAAAAAACCTTTAACGGGGGAAAAAATGGTAGAAACTTCTGAAAGAGCAGATGAGGAGGGATCCCTCTTCCAGGACGGACAGACGTGCAATAGATGTCGTACAGACAGGGCCGGCCCAAGCCTCCATGGGGCCCCAAGCAAAATTTGATTTTGGGGCCCTCTATTACTGCCAATAATACTGATTATTGATCATTCACACACCTACTATAACTTATTTCATGTTTTTCTCTGTCATCACGGATACACTTGTAAAACTAGATGTGAGAACTTTTTGTTGTAGTTAGATTGTAATCCACAGTGATTGAGGCCATGGAAGCAGACAACAGATTAGCAAACTTGCAGAAAAATCTTTCAATTAATATTTGGCTAAGTCTGCAACTCCCCCTACTGGCCACACAGAGAATCAATACATCCTACAATACAACCTCAAAGAGCAGCCCGGCATGTTTTACCCATATATGGTTTTTAATCTGAAATGGTAGCAAATTCAGCTACAAGAGCAGTCTGGGGTTGATTTACACTTAATATTTAAAGTGATATAGTACCAAGTTGGATGCCGAATGTCATCTAGGCAAACTAAAAGTAACAAAATAAACCAATCATTTACTGTAAACACAATCTGCTTTATTATTTTTTGTTTGAAATAAACTGCAACACAGAGGTGACAGTGGGTACAGTGGATGGAGCAAAGGATGGAGATGGACCTAAGATCAAAAACAGCAACAAAAGCTAGTCATGTTAGATGTCAAATTACACTTGAAAATTATGCTGCTTATTTTCTAAATAAAATAGTACAGCTAGAGCTTGTAATAAGAAAATAATCTGCCAGTGGAACAACTGAAAATTGCTTGAGAAGTTTTGAAATAATATGCATTTGTCTAAAAACATGTCCCTTTTCATGTGATTATGTCTTATATTAAAAAATATTCATCTCAGAATGTTCTGCAGTACACTGAGCAATTACAAAGGCTGTTTTGTTGTTAACTTACCAGGTAGAGCTGAGGTTGCAGCAGACACAGAGGGGACAGTGGGCACAGTGGATGGAGCAGAGGATGGAGATGGACCTAAGATGAAAAACATGTCCCTCGTCATATGATTATATCTTATATTAGTATATCTTAATGAGACAATTTGACTAGAAATTAAATATATATGGTGACAGTTTTTCCCTCACCTGATTCATTAGCCTTGGCTGAGCCTGAGGAGGTGGACTGCCCCTGGGCTGAGCCAATGCCTCCTCCAAAATACTTTAACAGCACTCCTGGGGAAGTTTCATATAACTTATGACCATAATAGGGAGTTGATGTAAAAGGAATATGTTTATTTACTCACATAAATTACTATGCTCTGCAGCAAACAACTGCAAACAACATATCTCAAACTATAAGTTAACTAAGTTAATTTATTTACGCAAAAACATATTGCTAGCAAATGTCACCGTGTTTGTAATTAAAGTTAGTTGTTATTAAACATTTGCTATCAAACGTTATCAAAAATGTTGTTTTGATGCCCAAAAGTGACCCAGAATATATAAATATTATATATATATATATATATATATATATATATATATATTTATATATATTTTCGATATACAGTACAGGCCAAAAGTTTGGACACACCTTCTCATTCAATGCGTTTTCTTTATTTTCATGACTATTTACATTGTAGATTCTCACTGAAGGCATCAAAACTATGAATGAACACATGTGGAGTTATGTACTTAACAAAAAAAGGTGAAATAACTGAAAACATGTTTTATATTCTAGTTTCTTCAAAATAGCCACTCTTTGCTCTGATTACTGCTTTGCACACTCTTGGCATTCTCTCCATGAGCTTCAAGAGGTAGTCACCTGAAATGGTTTTCCAACAGTCTTGAAGGAGTTCCCAGAGGTGTTTAGCACTTGTTGGCCCCTTTGCCTTCACTCTGCGGTCCAGCTCACCCCAAACCATCTGGATTGGGTTCAGGTCCGGTGACTGTGGAGGCCAGGTCATCTGCCGCAGCACTCCATCACTCTCCTTCTTGGTCAAATAGCCCTTACACAGCCTGGAGGTGTGTTTGGGGTCATTGTCCTGTTGAAAAATAAATGATCGTCCAACTAAACGCAAACCGGATGGGATGGCATGTCGCTGCAGGATGCTGTGGTAGCCATGCTGGTTCAGTGTGCCTTCAATTTTGAATAAATCCCCAACAGTGTCACCAGCAAAACACCCCCACACCATCACACCTCCTCCTCCATGCTTCACAGTGGGAACCAGGCATGTGGAATCCATCCATTCACCTTTTCTGCGTCTCACAAAGACACGGCAGTTGGAACCAAAGATCTCAAATTTGGACTCATCAGACCAAAGCACAGATTTCCACTGGTCTAATGTCCATTCCTTGTGTTTCTTGGCCCAAACAAATCTCTTCTGCTTGTTGCCTCTCCTTAGCAGTGGTTTCCTAGCAGCTATTTGACCATGAAGGCCTGATTGGCGCAGTCTCCTCTTAACAGTTGTTCTAGAGATGGGTCTGCTGCTAGAACTCTGTGTGGCATTCATCTGGTCTCTGATCTGAGCTGCTGTTAACTTGCCATTTCTGAGGCTGGTGACTCGGATGAACTTATCCTCAGAAGCAGAGGTGACTCTTGGTCTTCCTTTCCTGGGTCGGTCCTCATGTGTGCCAGTTTCGTTGTAGCGCTTGATGGTTTTTGCGACTCCACTTGGGGACACATTTAAAGTTTTTGCAATTTTGCGGACTGACTGACCTTCATTTCTTAAAGTAATGATGGCCACTCGTTTTTCTTTAGTTAGCTGATTGGTTCTTGCCATAATATGAATTTTAACAGTTGTCCAATAGGGCTGTCAGCTGTGTATTAACCTGACTTCTGCACAACACAACTGATGGTCCCAACCCCATTGATAAAGCAAGAAATTCCACTAATTAACCCTGATAAGGCACACCTGTGAAGTGGAAACCATTTCAGGTGACTACCTCTTGAAGCTCATGGAGAGAATGCCAAGAGTGTGCAAAGCAGTAATCAGAGCAAAGGGTGGCTATTTTGAAGAAACTAGAATATAAAACATGTTTTCAGTTATTTCACCTTTTTTTGTTAAGTACATAACTCCACATGTGTTCATTCATAGTTTTGATGCCTTCAGTGAGAATCTACAATGTAAATAGTCATGAAAATATAAGAAGGTGTGTCCAAACTTTTGGCCTGTACTGTACATATATATATATATATATATATATATATATATATATGTATATATGTATATATATATATATATATTATATATTATCAGGCCTTCCACCTGCTCCTTGGATGTGCAATGCGCACTGCATGGCTGGAGCCTGGATGCACACATTACTAGCGGAGCTTTGACATTTAGAGCAGAGAGGTAGTAGGAAACTACACTTTGTTAACATAATGTTGTCTTTTTGTACAAGAACGTACATTTGATAATATATGAATCATCATCACTCACACATGGAAAAAAATAATTAATTACTTTTTTCTTTTTTTAAGTTAATTGCTCTTGGGGGCCCCCTAGTGGTCACGGGGCCCTAAGCAGGTGCTTAGTTCATTTATGCCTTGGGCCGGCTCTGTGTACAGAACAGATCAACATGATAAATGATGAGATGCAGGACAGTAATCCATATGACACACTAAGACAGAAAGAGAGAGGGAGAGAGAAAGAGAGAAGGAGAGAAGGAGAGAAGGTGCTCGGTGTATTATAGGGGGGTCCCCCGGCAGACTAGGCCTAAGTCAGCCTAACTAGGGGCTGGTACAGGGCAAGCCTGAGCCAGCCCTAACTATAAGCTTTATCAAAGAGGAAAGTCTTAAGTCTAGTCTTAAATGTGGAGACGGTGTCTGCCTCCCGGACCGTAACAGGAAGATGATTCCACAGGAGAGGAGCCTGATAGCTGAAGGCTCTGGCTCCTGATCTACTTTTGGAGACTTTAGGGACCACGAGTAACCCTGCGTTCTCAGAGCGCAGTGTACTGGTGGGATAATAGGGCACTATGAACTCTCTAAGAAATGACGGAGCTTGACCATTTAAAGCTTTGTAAGTTAACAGTAGGATTTTAAATTCAATTCTGGATTTTACAGGGAGCCAGTGCAGAGAAGTGCTCTAACAACTGTGTTTTGATATTAATGATTTGTTTGTGGTTAATATTGACAATAAAATATCAATATTAAAATTTCTTATGGATATTAACATATTGTTTAGGAATGGTTCATAAACCAAATGACACATGATAGTAGTTTGGAGTGATCCACATTTTCTGTCAAAAAAATGCGGGGAATTTTTTTTGTTTTGGCAGGTCAGTGTTGTAACATTACACTGAGTTTATTTACACAGACTCAAACAAGAGTGGCATAATGTTGCAGAAGTGTGTGATTTTAGACAGCATCTCTGTGATGTGGAATGAAAAAAGGTGTGATGCCAGGCTTAGAGAGACAGGAGGCAGAAGCATGAGCAGCAATCTGGCAAAAACAGATTCTGCTCCTGCACCATTTTCTACTGCAGTGTACAGGCGATCTTTATAGTAACCTCATCAATTTATTATGTTAAGCTTTTTATGTGTACCTGGATAAGCAGAACATGACTTCTTCTGCAGTCAAGAAGTTAAAAGGATGTGATGAGCGGCTTCTTCTCTTATCACACAAGGTGATGTTACTTGTTACTTAATTGCTGGAGAAGAAGAGACCTGCTTATCCAGTAACAGTGAAATAGGTTTACATTATAAATTCATGAGGTTAATATAAAGACCATCTGTATGTTTCATTAGAAAAGGACAGAGGAGCAGAACTGACAAACACAGAGTAATGCAGCGGCTGAAGGAAGAGGTGTTTCAGAGTGGGAACAGAGACATGTTTAAGGAGTCAAAGTACAGGTTTAGCAAGGCGGTGAGAGAAGCTAAACAACTGTACGCGGAGAAACTCCAACACCAGTTCTCAGGTAATGACTCTGCTTCCGTCTGGAAAGGGCTCAGACATATAACAAACTACAAACCCAAAGCCCACAACTCTGTCAACGACCTGCGCCTGGCCAACTATCTGAACGAGTTTTACTGTCGATTTGAAAGACAATGGGACAGTCCTGACACCATCCCCCATGACACTATCCACCAGCTCCAGCCCACCAGCTCTACCTGTCCCACCAGTAGGTGTCTGCGCCTCTCCACAACTGTCAACATCAAAAGCTCCCCCCACCCAATCTTGCCTTTCTGTATCCAGGAGAGATATGTCAACAGACTCTTCAAGAGGCAGATCCCCCGCAAAGCAGAAGGACCTGACTCTGTCTCCCCATCCACCTAAAAGCACTGCGCCGACATGCTGTCTCCAGTGTTCACTGACATCTTGAACACCTCACTGGAGACATGCCATATGCCAGCCTGCTTCAAGACCTCCACCATCATCACTGTTTCCAAAAAAACAAGGACCACAGGACTTAACGACTACAGACCTGTTGCCCTGACCTCTATGGTAATGAAGTCCTTTGAGCGTCTTGTGCTGTCACACCTCAAGACCATCAGGGACCCTCTCTTGGACCCCCTTCAGTTCGCCTACAGAGCCAACAGGTCTGTACAAGGCGCTGCCAACATGGCCCTCCACTTCACCTTCCAGCATCTGGACTCTCCAGGAACCCTTGCAGGATCCTGTTTGTGGACTTCAGCTCTGCCTTCAACACAATCATACCGGCTCTGCTTCAGGACAAGCTCTCCCAGCTGAGTGTGCCTGACTCCACCTGCAGGTGGTTCACTGACTTCCTGTCTGACATGAGGCAGGACGTGAAGTTGGAGAAACATGTTCATGACACCCATGCTGCGGTCGAATAGCCTTCTTTGCTTAGGAAGGTTCCTAAATGAGTGAAATGACCCGGAAGTATCTAAGTGGCAGCCATGATAAGAGCTGGTCAAATTCTCTAAATTTTAAGGAAAGGTGCTTCAATGCTTCCTTTCTAATCTCCTTAAACATAGGGTACACTGGACCATCCTTTACGAAAGGAAAGGAGATAATTCCATCCCACAAGTCCTTGCGGCGGCAGTATTTAAAGCGACCAAGCGACGCACCATTCACAAACTCAAATGATTAGAAAAGAAAAAGATCAACATGACCGAGAAAGGAAGGAGATGTAAGTTACCGTTGTTTATGAAGCATTATACATCTCATGCCATAACTTGTTCATATGCTATATGTTTTGAGCTACATGTTTCGTGAACTATGAACATTTCCTTACTATTGGTGTACCCTTGAATTGAAAAAAAAAAAAAAATAGATAGATAATCAATCAAGTAACGTTGCTGTGCCTCGTGCGTAAATGTGCATATACTTGGCGTATCTGGAGATTTAAATAATCAATGAAGTTACTTCTTCCCACCTTTTATTCCCCTGTAGTATTTCCCTGCAGAGCTACAGTGGAAGGATCATAACAAAAAGAGAGAACTGGGCACTATACAAAAGACTTTAAGGTTAACAGATATCTGCTTGAGGTTATTAAATACTTGCAGCGAGCACCCCACCCCACAGCAAAAACAATAAGTGCGTTTCCCCATAAAGAGAGACGGTGTGCGCATTTACGCACGAGGCAGAGCAGCGTCACTTTTATTATTATTATTCACTTTTATTATTAATATTATTATTTATTTATCTATCTATCAATGCAGTAGGGGCACATAATATTGATATAACAATAAAGGCTAAACACAAGTTGGTTACTGGTTGTGGTCTAATTACTATTCCAATTACCCATTTGAAGAAGAAAATGCACGTGGATTTCCATTATTTTTTTATTCACACAGATGATATCTTCAATTCAACAAGTTTGAAACTTAAGAATGATGATATGTACAGCAGCAGTTTTGTAGGCCTAACATGTCATGTCATGTCTATCCTTTTTTAACATTTATTTTCATATAATAATTGGGATTCAGATGGGTGAGTGTGAGCAAGCATTCTCAATGACAGTTTCATTTCAGTTTGTGGCTGGTAGCCTATATTCCTCTTTTAAATTCAATTCCAACCTTAGTAATTAAACAATATTTTTCGCCGTGTTTTCCACGTTCATACATCCTGCATAAAACAACACGATGAGAACATACGGGGCGCATAATCTAAGATGCGCTTTTTGTAATCCATCTTCAGAACATTGTAGTTTCACCACAGCAGACCCACGTCAATAACATCCTCCGTCACATCATTACGTAGCCCAGTGTAAGTGCAGTCGGATTCTCTCAGCACCGCAGTTGTCTTTTCCTAAGTCCTTATGAATTCTCCTTCACATCTTCCCTTGACCTCGTGACATTTTCTATTGAGGTCAAGGAAAAGTGGTTAGGAATAGACGATAGGAGGGACTTTTAGACCGCAGCCCCGGACTATCAACACTGGATCCCCCCAAGGCTGTGTTCTTTCTCCTCTGCTCTTCTCCCTATACACCAACAGCTGCACCTCCAGACATTGGTTCGTCAAGCTCCTGAAGTTTGCAGACAACACTACCCTTATTGGACTCATCTCTGATGGGGATGAGTCCCCCTACAGGTGGGAGACTGACCATCTAGTGTCCTGGTGCAGGCTGAACAACCTGGAGCGCAATGCTCTTGAAGGGATAGTGCACCCAAAAATGAAAATTCAGCCATTATCTACTCACCCATATGCCGAGGGAGGCTCATGTGAAGTTTTAGAGTCCTCACATCCCTTGCGGAGATCCAAGGGGAGAGTGGGTAGCAGCACAACTTCACCTAATGCAGGCTTGGCGCCCCGACATAAAAAGTTGTTTAGAAAAACGTCATTTAAACTCTGTTTTTAGGCTTATTGTAGCCTGTAGCTCTAACTGCCTCTCTGTGGACTGCGCTCACGCGTGTGCGCTTGCGCGACACTGTGAGACATGGGCACCGCCTTCATGTGTGTTCACGTGCTTTCACTGGTCTCACATGTGAGCTCGGTGTACACAGAATCCATAACTTTTGTTTTTATCATTTATTGTCAGGTATGTTTTCTGTTTCATTGTGCTTAATTGAATGTAACATAGGCCCTTTTGCTGTTGTGCTCCATGGAGAGGGACTGCTGTTTGTGTGATTGTTTATGACGGAGGATTTTGTTTTTACCACCTGTTGTTAGGAGTAGACGGAGATCGCCTCCAAAGATATCCACGGTCTGGGCCTCTTTATAGCTACACAATGCAGACAGAACTAAAGTCCACTGGTTACATATTAAACACAGTTTAAGCTGTAGACTTACATTTTCTGAATTAAATGGGATAGTTCAACTTATTGTTTGTAATGCATACCGTACCAAAAGCCTCATACCGAACTGTTCAATACAAATAGCTACATAACAGTGTTAATTTTGGTGACAAAGACTATGACAAAAAAATTTCGTCAATGACCTTTTTTCCATGACGAAAATGAGACAATGGTGAGCTAAAAAAAAGATCTTGATTATAAAAACTAAAAAAAAAATCCATGCTTAATTTTTATTAACGGGAAAATGAAATGAAATGAAAATGTTCATGGTGGACTATTGGGCATTGAAAGCCGACAACAGCTGTGCTTGTAATTGTCAAATTGTCAAATGCCGCATGAGCAACAGGCTGGTAAACTCCAGTTAATAGTGTAGAGGCAGATAATGTATCATTTTATACTAAAGGTGAAAATAAGGTCAGTTACACGAGGTTTAGGAAGCAGCTAGTCAAATATCAGATTTGGCAGCAAAAAGGACCCATAAGAGGTGTTTTGATAAATTGAGTAGTTCGTGTGTAAGTCAAGCCTTGGGAGGTTAAATGAGGGAGAACGTTCTGGGTTAGGGTGACCTGACCGTTGGGACGGATGTGCCAAGTTTCGCAATAGCAACGGTTGTTTTTGCCAAAAAGACAAAGAAAATAGAAACTACTGACGCACGAGTGTGTGTATGCGTGTTCACACATACACACACACACACATACACACACACACACGCACATGAACGAGCAGATGCCCAGTATAAAAAGTATGTGAAGGGTGATTGTTCAGGGTTGTTTTCAACTGATTTGCTATGTATGCTAAAGTTCTGCGATTAAAGTAACCCCGTTGGCTGTAACTTTTCTCCGTGGTTCTCCGAGTCTCTTCATTTCAGTGTTTGCTGAAGTTGAGCATTTTCCTTACAATAGTCTGCACCAGGATGTTTCACTAACCAGCGATAACACTGACACCAGAGCAGTGTCAGCTGTTGGTGCGAGTTGTTAGCTGTAATTCAGCAGCAGATAATCAGCCACGTGTGTCTGACTGTGGATGGTGGCACTGCTAAATGGATTTGTGGAGTTTGTTAGTTGCACAGGGGGCTGTTAGCAGCTCCACCTGTTGGCCGCTGAATGGCAGTGGAGCAAACAGTCACTGGCCGCCGGACTTCACAGCTGATCCCCACAGGACTCCACTCAGTCCAGGCTGTCTCAGGAAGGTTTATGGGTTGATGCTGTTTGACAGGCAGGTAGGTAGGAGGCTCAGTTATGTGTAAGTGTAGCTAGGCTATAAATAAACAGTCTGAACTCAGATCAGTTTTCTTTGACAGATGAAAGTTTAGTTTTAATCACCAACTCTGTGAGAGGACACCAGTTTTAACCTTTACACTAACATGATTAAGATAGAATTCAGGATTTAATTATTTTTCTGCTTCTTTTTTGTAATTTTCTTTTTATTGGCAACCAATAATATACATAATGTCACAAAAATATTTTACATCATGTCTGTTTTTTCATTTCCATCTTCAGATTATCAACAAGTCAAGTACTGTATTTACAGCAAGAAAGACTAGAAGATAACTAAAACCTCTTCTACATGATGAAATGAAACAATACTGAAAAGATAGAGAGATGAGTTCAAATTATGATGTATATCCAAGACCCAATCATATCAAAGTCATTCTCCATTAACTCACAGACATGTAAGCTTTGTTGCCACATAATTGACAGAAAGACAAAACAAAACTATTTACAAAAGAACTGTGGGGAATGGTCATAATTCGCTCATATATTTACAACTTAATCAAATTCACGTCGACTGGGTTTAATACAGTCTATCCAGCTTGACCATGTATTAGTAAAATTTGTCATGTTGCAATCTTAGGGAATATGTTAGTTTTTCCATCTTATATATCTGGTAAATTATATCTACCCACTCTTCAGTCGAGGGTGCTTGAGGCTTCAGCCACCTTCGAGTTATGGCTTTTTTACCTGCAGTCAGTAGGATCTTGACAAGGGTTCTGTTGTGTATTTCATCTGGAATGTTGCAAAGATATAAAACATCAAATCTGAAAGGAATAGTGGTTCTGATCACTGTTTGAACAGCTAGATGAATATTTTTCCAGTACTCTGCCAGCACAGGGCATGACCAAAATACATGGAAATGATCTGCCTCCTTGGTCTGACATTGCCTCCAACACTCTGTGTTAGCCATCATATGCCGTTTCTGATAGGGGGTGATGAAGACTCTAACCATACTCTTCCAACAAAACTCCCTCCAGGATAGAGAACTCGTAATTTTGGACTGTGTTCGACATATTCCATGCCACTCCTCAATGGAGAGAATGTTGTTACTCTCTCTATCCCATTTCTCTTTAATATACATTGTCCCTTCTGCTTTTCTGTTCATGAAGCCGTTGTACATCCTGGAAATAACTTTAGTGTTGTCCCCAGCCTTGTAACCTGTCACAGAAATATTCATTATCCCCTCCTCTAAATTTGCCAAATCCATGTCTTTAGTAATAGTTCCCACATAGTGTCGTATTTGCAGAAATCTGTAGAAATCTTGTTGTTCAAGGTTAAATTCTCTTTTAATGGTTTCAAAGCTCTTCAGCACCCCCTTGTGTATCAGAGTGCAATATGTCGTAATACCTCTTCCTACCCATCTACTGAACCGAGTATCACTTGGATTAGGAAGAAAATTGCTATCAAATGCACACCACCTCAATATTTTGGAAGGTTCCTGTATTTTAAACAGTTTTTGAGTCTCTTTCCAAATCTTGATGGGTAGAGTAATGAAGGGATTTGTCCTATCTGAAAGATAATTCAATAATTTTTCATCCGAAATCATATCTTGAAGTGGAACTGTATTAGAAAGTGCCAGCTCCAAATCCTTCCATCTTGCAACATAACTGGGGTTGCACCAGCACACAAGAGGTCTGAGCTGAGCAGCATAATAATACTCCAACAAGCATGGAAGTCCTAATCCCCCCTATTCTTTTTTAAATTGTAAAGTTTTATATTTGACTCTTGGCTTTTTACCCTCCCATATATATCTAGATATGAGTTTATCCCATTCTCTAAATTGTTGTTTTGTCACTTCTATAGGCAATGTCTGAAAGAGATACAGCAAGCGGGGCAGGATATTCATTTTCACAGATTCAGTTCTTGAATTCAAGTTCAGAAATGTAACAAGATGCCATCTTTTTGTATCAATCAATTTTCAATCAATTTTATTTATAAAGCCCAATATCACAAATCACAATTTGCCTCACAGGGCTTTACAGCATACGACATCCCTCTGTCCTTATGACCCTCGCAGCGGATAAGGAAAAACTCCCCCAAAAAAACCCTTTAACGGGGAAAAAAACAGTAGAAACCTCAGGAAGAGCAACTGAGGAGGGATCCCTCTTCCAGGACGGACAGACGTGCAATAGATGTCGTACAGAACAGATCAGCATAATAAATTAACAGTAATCCATATGACACAATGAGACAGAGAGAGAGAGAGAGAGAGAGAGATGCAGGTAATGACAGTAGCTTACAACAACATTATTGAAAGTAATAATATTATAGTTATAGTTCTGGCTACTGTGGTACAATATGTTGAAAGTATGTATTAATATCTGGCAGTATACATGTGTGACAATAGTCATATGTGTATAATAACAGTAGAAGTATGACTAATGACTAATGATGGCAGCAGCAGCAGGAGGCATCTGGCAGGACCACGGCAGCAGCACAACCACACACGTCACGCTGTCCAGGCACCGCTGTCCAGGCACCGCTGTGATATGAGTTAATCTGAGAGACAGTGGAGCACAAAGGCTCCGGAGAAGAAGCCAAGTTAGTGACATCCAGAATGGCCGAGTTAGCAAGACGCAGTAATAGAATACGAGAGAGAGAGAGAGAGAGAGAGAGAGAGAGAGAAGGAGAGAAGGTGCCCGGTGTATTATAGGAGGGTCCTCCGGCAGACTAGGCCTAAATCAGCCTAACTAGGGGCTGGTACAGGGCAAGCCTGAGCCAGCCCTAACTAGCTTATAACTTTATAAGCCTAACTAATAAGCTTTATCAAAGAGGAAAGTCTTAAGTCTAGTCTTAAATGTGGAGACGGTGTCTGCCTCCCGGACGGTAACAGGAAGATGATTCCACAGGAGAGGAGCCTGATAGCTGAAGGCTCTGGCTCCTGATCTGCTTTTGGAGACTTTAGGGACCACGAGTAACCCTGCGTTCTCAGAGCGCAGTGTTCTGGTGGGATAATATGGCACTATGAGCTCACTAAGATATGACGGAGCTTGACCATTTAGAGCTTTATAAGTTAACAGTAGGATTTTAAATTCAATTCTGGATTTTACAGGGAGCCAGTGCAGAGAAGCTAAAATAGGAGAAATATGATCTCGTTTCTTAGTTCCTGTTAGTACACGTGCTGCTGCATTCTGAATTAGCTGGAGAGTTTTTAAGGACTTACTAGAGCTACCTGATAATAGAGAGTTACAGTAATCCAGCCTAGAGGTAACAAAAGCGTGGACCAATTTTTCTGCATCTTTTTCGCAATATTACGCAGATGAAAAAATGCAGTCCGTGAGGTTTGTTTTAAATGAGAATTAAAAGACAAATCTTGATCAAATATTACTCCGAGGTTTCTTACGGCAGTGCTAGAGGCCAGAGCAATGCCATCTAGAGAAACTATGTCATCAGATAAAGAGTCTCTGAGTTGTTTGGGGCCAAGAACAATAACTTCAGTTTTGTCTGAATTTAACATCAGGAAATTGGTGCTCATCCAGGTTTTTATGTCTTTAAGGCAGTTATGGAGTTTAGTTAATTGATTACTTTCTTCTGGCTTCATCGATAAATACAACTGAGTATCATCCGCATAACAATGGAAATTTATAGAGTGATTTCTAATGATGTTACCTAAAGGAAGCATATATAGAGTAAATAGGATTGGTCCGAGCACAGAACCTTGCGGAACTCCAAAACAAACTTTGGTACGTAAGGATGATTCATTATGAACGTCAACAAACTGAAAACGATCAGATAAATAAGATTTAAACCAGCTTAATGCAGAACCTTTTAGGCCAATTAAGTGATCCAGTCTCTGCAGTAGAATTTGATGGTCAATTGTGTCAAACGCCGCACTAAGATCTAATAAAACAAGTACAGAGACAAGTCCTTTGTCTGAAGCAATCAGAAGGTCATTTGTAATTTTAACTAGAGCTGTCTCAGTGCTATGATGCACTCTAAATCCTGACTGAAATAAGGATATATTGATCATATCTAATATATGAGTGTTAACTAAAGGAAAGACCTCCTTAAGTAGCCTAGTTGGGATGGGGTCTAAGAGACACGTTGATGATTTAGATGAAGAAATCACTGTGGTCAATTCTTGAAGAGAAATTGGGGAGAAGCAATCTAAATATATATTAGGTCTTACAGCTGTGTTTGAGGTTAGATAGGTACTATCTGAGGACAGGAGGTCATGAATTTTGCCTCTAATAGTTAGAATTTTGTCATTAAAAAAGCTCATAAAATCATTACTGCTAAGGGCTAAAGGAATACAAGGCTCAATAGAGCTTTGACTCTCAGTCAGCCTGGCTACAGTGCTGAAAAGAAACCTGGGGTTGTTCTTGTTTTCTTCTATTAATGCTGAGTAATAGTTTGCTCTGGCATTGCGGAGGCCCCTCTTATAAGTTTTGAGACTGTCTGTCCAGATTAAACGAGATTCTTCCAGTTTGGTCAATCGCCAATTCCTTTCAAATTTTCGCGATATTTGTTTTAACTTACGGGTTTGAGAGTTATACCAAGGAGCGAACTTTCTTTGCTTTTTTAACTTCTTTGTAAGAGGAGCTAAAGAGTCAAGTGTTGTTCGCAGCGAGCCTACGGCGCTATCGACAAAATGATCAAAGTCGGTACAGGAAACCTCTGTTACTGAGGGACTTGGTATTGAATTTAACGACGGAGTAATCTTTTCCTTAAATTTTGCAACAGCACTATCTGATAAACATCTAGTATAGTAACTGTTGCTGAGTGGCGTGTAATCGGGTAAAAAGAAATCAAAAGTAATCAGATAATGATCCGATAGCGAGGGATTCTGTGGAAAGACTTATAGGTTATCAATTTCAATTCCATACGTCAGAACTAGATCGAGGGTATGGTTAAAACAATGAGTGGGTTCATGTACACCCTGACTGAAGCCAATGGAGTCTAATAATGAGATAAACGCGGTAGCCAGGGAGTCATTATCAACGTCGACATGAATGTTAAAATCATCTACAATAATAACTTTATCTGATTTAAGAACTAAACTGGATAAAAACTCTGAGAATTCAGATACAAATTCAGAATATGGGCCAGGAGCACGGTACACTATAACAAATAAAAGTGGCTGCGAGGTTTTCCAGGTCGGATGTAAAAGACTAAGAACGAGGCTTTCAAATGAATTATAATCTAGTTTAGGTTTGGGGCTGATTAACAGACTAGAGTTAAAAATGGCTGCAACTCCCCCTCCTCGGCCGCTGCCTCGAGGAATGTGGGTATTATTATGACTGGGAGGAGTGGATTCATTTAGACTAACATATTCATCTTGACACAGCCAGGTTTCTGTGAGACTGAGTAAATCAATATGATTATCTGATATTAATTCGTTTACTAACACTGCTTTAGACGATAGAGACCTGATATTTAACAGTCCGCATTTAATTCTCCTGTTTTGTCTTTCTGTCACAGAAGAGGTTTTATTTTTCATGAGGTTGTTATGCACAAATCCTCTTTGTTTAATTTTAGATTTAAATAATTTAGGTGGTCGGGGGACAGACACCGTTTGTATAAAACTATGAAAACTATGGCTGGGTAACTGCACTAGAAGCTCAGAGAAGCGTATAGGACTGCCTCTCCGAGTCCTGGTCTCAACTCTGGGTTGTCAGGGATTTGATTTACTAATAAAGTTTGCCACGTTCCTAGAAATGAGAGCAGCTCCATCCAAAGTGGGATGAATGCCGTCTCTCCTAATAAGACCAGGTTTTCCCCAGAAAGTTTGCCAATTATTAACGAAACCCACATCGTTTGCTGGACACCACCTGGACAGCCAGCGATTAAATGATGACATGCGGCTAAACATGTCATCACTGGTCAGATTTGGGAGGGGTCCAGAGAAAACGGAGTCCGACATCGTTTTTGCATATTCACACACCGAGGCGATATTAATTTTAGTGACCTCCGATTGGCGTAACCGGGTGTCATTGCTGCCGACGTGAATAACAATCTTACTGAATATACGTTTAGCTTTAGCCAGCAGTTTTAAATTTGACTCAATGTCGCCCGCTCTGGCCCCAGGGATACATTTGACTATGGCCGCTGGTGTTGCTAACTTCACGTTCCTCAGAACAGAGCTGCCAATAACCAGAGTTTTATCCTCAGTGGGTGTGTCGCTGAGTGGGGAAAAGCGGTTGGAAATGTGAACAGGCTGGTGGTGAGCCGTGGGCTTCGGCTTGGAGCTGCGCCTCTCACAAACAGTTACCCAGCCTCCCAGCTGAACGGGAGTTGCCGGAGGACAGTTAGCAGAGGCTAAGGCTATGCTATGTGGCTCCGCACCGGCTACAGGGGGCTGGCTAACTACCGCAGCTACTGAATGGTTTTCCATGGTGTGGAGCCGCGCTTCTAATTCACTAAGCCTCGCCTCCAACGCAGCAAATAAACTACACTTATTACAATTACCACTGTCGCTAAAGGAGGCAGAGGCATAACTGAACATTTGGCACACTGAGCAAGAAAGAGCAGAAGGAGAAGCCATCGCTAACTGTAAAGCTAATGTAGCTACCAAGGCTAGTAACGTGCAAACAACAGCTAAGAGATTAGCGAGAAAGTCGTACAAAGGAGGAGAGCTATAAGTGTTTAAACAGAACCACTGTGGGTTAAGACTTGAAGTAGACGTTAAAGCAACTGCAGTGAGAAAGCAGGCTAGCAGAATTCACCAGAGCAGTACAGAGACGCTGTCACAGAAACACCGGAAATGACACAACTCGCTTACCGCAATACGTCAGCACGTCAGGTCATCAAGAGGACCATGTATCTGCTTTTAGTTTAGAATTTAGGGGACCATAATTAATGTTAAATAAACTTGTTAAATCTTTTGGTAGGTGTACTCCCAAATATTTAATTGATTTTGCATCCCATTTCAGTTTATACTTTGCTCTGATTTCCGTAGTGGGTTCATAGTTAAAACATAAAACTTGTGTTTTGGAGACATTAAGCTTATATCCAGACATAGAGCTGTATTCCTCCAAGAGACACATTAGTTTGGGGAAAGATTGAGTGGGTCGCTCCAAAAATAACAAAATATCATCTGCGAATAATGCCAATTTTTGTTCCCCACCTGCAGTTAAAATTCCTTTTATATTTTCGTCTTGACGAATCCATTGACTTAGTTGTATAGCAAAGGGGGCAGTCAGGTCCCCATTCACTTTAATTCTTGAGCATCTAAACTGATCAGAGCTGACTCCACATTATTCTCAGTGACATGCCTTATTATTTGCAATGATCTTCTTATGTTGTCCTGCGTCTGTCTCTGCTTGATGAATCCCGTTTGGTCTAAATTAATAAGATCGGGCAGACATTTTTCAAGCCTCCTTGCTTTTACAGATGTAAAAAGTCTGTAGTCTACATTCAGGACACTTATAGGTCTAAGATTATCGCACACTTGACAATCCTTGCCTTCTTTGGGGATGAGGGAGATAAGTGCCTCCCTCCATGAAGGAGGCATTTCCAAATTTCTAAGTAAACCCTCACTAATATAGGTGCCAGTGTGTCTCTCAGAGTCTTATACCATTCAGGGGTGAAGCCGTCTGCTCCAGGAGAGCTGCCCGTCTTTAACTTTGTAATAGCCTGATTAATTTCAAGAAGTGTCACCTCTGATATAAGAATATCATTTTGGTTTTCTGTAAGTGCTGGCAGATGAAGTGAGTGTAAAAAATCATCTCTCTCCGAATTATTTACTTCTTGTTGTTGAGAGTACAATTTTTGGAAAAATGAGACCAAGCACTGTTGAATTTTCCTGTTCATAATCAATATCATTTGTTACAGGGTTTCTAATTTTGTAGAGTGCGCTGTCAGCCTGTATTTTCTTTAATTTATAAGCTAGCAGTTTAGATGCTTTGCCACCTACTTCCCAATATTTTTGTTTAAGAAAAAACAGCTTTTTCTGTATTTCTTGTGTGTATATTTCATCGATGTCTTGCTTAATTTTTTTAATTTCTTGTTCTATCTCCGGATCCATATTTTGTTTATGTGTTCTTTGTAGTTACTTCAATTGGGATTGCAAATCATTTAAATTTTTTTGTCTTAATTTTTTCAAGCAAGCTGTACGTGCAATGATATTTCCCCTCATGACTGCTTTAAGTGCATCCCAGAGCAAGGGGGTGGTAAAGCAGAACTGTAGGTAAGGCAAGGTTGCTCTGCTCCTGGTATACAAAATGTGCAATGGAATATAAAGAAATGAGTAAAGCATTAATACAACTGAGCTTTTTTATGAATGTATTTTGTGTTTTGAAGTATCCAATTAGTGAATCAGTTGAATCAATATCCACCTTCCCCTGTGCAGATGTAAATTTGACCTTCTTGCTGCAGTGATCCATAGTCTTAAGCTTCAACTTCTTGAGGCAGTCCAAGAACTCTTTCCTCTTGGAGACAAAGCGTTCATGGATAAACTGCTCCTTGGCAGCCCTGCCTGCAGCCTCGGCCTTCAACACGTCAACCTGTACAATACATACATGTATGCAGTCTGTGTAGTTTCTGGTTCCGTGTTGATGTGAATGTTGTCTTCTTATGTGTTGTTTCTCCTCTCTCTCTCTTCCCCGGGTCTGCGCCTGGGGCATTTGTAACAGAATGTAGTTGGGTGCGCATTACAAATAAATCTGACTATGACTAACCTCAACCTCTGGATCTATAGGAGCCCCAGATGCCAGTGAGTAGAGCCGGCTTTTGTCAGGGATCATCCAGGGGTTGGTGAAGCCCTTGATGGCTGAGATGACCCTCTGCACTGCCTCTTCAGATTTCTTGATTTGGGCAGGCTCCAGCTCACGGTGTTTACCTGCCTTTGGCATGTCAGGATCGTCAATCATGCCGCACATCTCCAGAGTCAGCTCATAGAGCTGAGCACGTGCAGAGGTGGTACGGCACCACTTCTGGTATGCGCCAAAGTTGTTGAAGAGGCCGAGTAGACCACCTGCAATGTAGAGAGGGATGATAGTTCATTTTTGAAATTAAGGTCACAGCATCTCTGGTACTGTGACCAAAAGCGAGTGAGTGAAACAAACGGTGAGTGAGTGAGTGAGTGAGTGAGTGAGTGAGAGGTGATTATGATTGTGTCCACACACTGACGTACCTGAAGACTTGGCAAACTTCATGAACGTCTCCTCCATGGTCTTGTCCACTGCTGCGAGAGCCCCTGGGATCAGAGACCTGGCAACAGCAAAGTTTGATGAAATCAAGAGCACCAGGATGGGAGAGCTCAATGTTTGTAAGAAAAGCCTCAACACAGGTCAGGTATCTGTAGAGAATAAATAATAATTAAAATTCAAGCCCCACTTACTTTTTTTCTATTGAGTATTAAGAGAATGAGTGCATAGATTACCTTGCATAGTTGTGGCCATCATATGCAAAGAAGAGATATGCCATGGCACTGTTACAGTGATGGAAGAGCTTGAAGTTGTTGGTTTTCACGGCAAAATCCATCATGAAGACCAGCCTTACATGATCCATCACGGAGAGCCAGAACATGCCGGTTTTGCCCAGGTGGCCCCTGTGTACCTTGTCTTGGTATTGCATGTATTGATGAATCAGCTTGAGTAGTGAGGGATCCTTCAAAGTAGAATCAAGTTTCTCACGACTGCAGCAGTGGATGACATTGATGAGGGTCTCCTGTGGGATTTCTGGGTTCTCCTCATCCAGGAAAACATTGATCAGCAACTGTTCAAGTGCCTCTGTGACCACCTTCAGACTGAAGAGAGCCTTGGCATATGATTTCCCACTCAGGATGTTTTTCATGCAACCACTGGTTCCGAGGCCAGCTTCTATTAGTATCTCTGCGTAGCCAGCTCCAAGACACTTGCGCCCAGTGAGCCTGCCTATGTAATTCATGGTCGTCTGGAACTTGCCAAGGATGATCACATGCTTATTGAATTCCTCCTCGTACTTCCATACTATAGGACAGGCCTTCATGACCACTCCTAGGTCAAACGTGTTGATAGTGTACGGCTGACCAAACTCCTCTGTTGCTGCCTCAGACCTCTTGAGCAGCTCATACACCACTGCATTGTCTATAATGGGCTGGTTGATGGGGATGTAAAAGTCAATTGTAGACTTCCTAGCAGGCACTTCCCCTGTGCTTGAAATAAATCCACCAAATCCAGGCACCTGCTGCCTGCCCTGGCTGCTTAACCATCTGCAGAGGAGATGGGTGTTGTACTGCAACACTGAGGCATCATATGACCTTTGGTTTTCAGCAAGAGGGGTAAAGCTGGCATACTTGGGGAATTTGGGGCCAACTCTTTTGAATGCTAGCTCTGGCAGCGTCTCCGGAGGCGTGATCTTAAGGCTTCTTATCTTAGATGATCTGTCATAGAGAGGAAGGTTCCTGGTTTTGGTGCTCACATGGCTCTCCTTCACCTCTTGAATCATGATCCCCCCGGCGCTGTTAACTACATTTGAGCCATGAACATTGTTGGTGATTCTGTTCAGGTTGTCCCACTCACTGTGAAAAACACTGTTTCCCTCGCCGAAGATGATTTGAGGGGTTAGGTGGGTGGAAATCTCATCAAAAGCCTTGGCCATTGCTGTCTCAAGCTCCATACTAAAGTCATATGTCTCTGAGTGTCTGAGTCGTGCAAGGATGGTTGTGAGCTGCAAAGAGAGCAATTTGCTTAATTAAAGATACCAATATCAAATAGCCTACCTGTATTCAGTGGTCGAATTGAGGGGGGGTGAGGGGGGATGCCATCCCCTTTGTTAGAAAATTGACCAAAAAGCATCCCCTTGTTAATCTAGAATCTGTGTGTGCAGGCACAGACGTAATTTGAGGGGGGGACACAGGGGACATGTCCCACGCACTTCCCGTATCTGTGCCCTTCGTACCCCGCACTTTTTACAGCTATTACCACCATTCAGTTTGTTTTTAACATGTGGTAACGTGTTTTTCCGAGCCGTCTTTAACGAACCATGAGTAGGCGACGCCAGGTGGCATGAACACGCTATTATGTTGTGATCATAATCAAAGGCACACAGACGAGATGTGTGCTGCTGGGCAGTGCTGCTCTGTGTTTACTATGTCCAGCAAACCAGCCAGCAAGAAGCAAAAAACCTTGCACAGTTTCTTCCAAACAAACCGTGTAAGTTGAGTAATGCTGTTGCATGGAAATAATGTTAGCTAAATGATGACTAATTAATAGATGTCAATATATCAAGTTAAGCTAGTTAACAAGAATATAACTAACTAACTAACTAATGTTATTGTTACCTATGTTAAAACACTTGCTAGCTAGTTTCATGCTAGGAATAAACCCACTCCTCCTTAATAAGAACTTGTGCTCACTATTGCTTTGCACATATTTTTTTTAATCTTTATTGCCACAATAAAAAGAGCAGGGTCAGGGAGGAGACAGCGGACCAGAGACCAGCAAGGTTGATCATGCAGGGTCTTCACAGGTGAGGAGAGAATATAACTGGCTAAGAGAAAATATCTAGAGCACAAAAGTGACTGTGCGATCAATTTCCACAGCTATGTCACCACTACTATTCCAAATTCTATTTATGAATTTTGCTTTGCACATTTATTATCTATATTATTGCAATAGATAAAAGAGGGACAGGGTGAAACCAGGCAGGTATCAGGACAGGGACCTGACAGCAGCACCAATTATCATCCCAAGGCTTCACAGGTAAGGAAAAATTATAACTGGCTAAGGAAATGTCTATAGGATAAGAGTGACTCTAAGATTAATTTTCACAGCTATTTCAGAACTGCTCTTATTTATACTCTAAAATGTTTTTTGTCTGTATTGCAATAGCAATACTACTGCATTATTTGTGTTTTTAAAGGCAGCAGGTATAGGTCATGCCATTTTTCTTTATCTTGATTAATTTTGCACATCTGTGCTGTCATATTTGATGACGTGTGCATGCAAAAAATCAAAGCTACATTGCATCCCCCTTGTTAAAAATTAACAATTCGACCACTGCCTTTATTAAACACAGTTAAGCAATGACAATGTAGGACCTCATTAGCAGTAAATTAGCTGATTACTCACCTGTTTGCTTCGATAGAGGTGCCGAAGTGTGGCACAGAGGAGGATGTGCTTTGGAAGTTTCCACTTGTTATTAGTTGCTGCTCGACACACATCCTGTGTGATGGAATAGACCAGTCTCTGTGTCTTCTCACACCTTTCTCCATCAAGTGTCCCTGTCACCACTGAGCTCAGGAATTGTACAAGATGTTCTGGGAGCAGCTCCTCCATCTTCACAGCATGCAACTCCTGTGCTGTCGGGGGCCATGGCAGCTCCTTTGACTCTTTGAATGCCTTTATAATGTAAGAATGAAGGGTGAGTGCTGCTTCTTGCAGTTGGTCAGCGGTTCCTAGTTTGTATGCACATACAATGGCTTCATCTATGGTAATGGTATGAGTTCATGAGAGATGTCTTTGTCTCCTTGTAACTGTCTTATCAATTTCTCACTGCAGTATTCTGGATTAGGAAAACCTTGACGTTCCAGTTTCTTCATATACAAGTTGGACAGGAATCTTAGCTGGACAACTTCTTTGCGTTCAATCACATTCCTAAGAATGTAATCCTTTACCACATTATATGACTTATCATGTGCTGCCATCTTTTGAGCCTGCAGGCTGTCAATGCAGTCTGCTGCCTTTTCCGCCCTCTCTTTCCCACGTACATGGTTTTGGTACTCTGTGTTGAAGTTGTTCCTACATGATGGATGATACTTGGCTTTCATTGCAAAGGCACCTTGCGGTAAAGAGCCTCTTTATTCAATTCCTGTGCTCTACGTTCGATGACTTTCCAGGCTGGTTCCTTGTGCTTCCAACTCTGAAACTTTGTAAGCCTTTCAGTTTTTCCCTACATGCCCCAAACACAGCTCAAACAACAACTAAATAAACAACAACTAATCCAACTCCATACAGCGCCGTTATCCCGACCCACTCGGTATATTTCAGGCTCTAACTCAACCACGTTATTCAAAACACACACCGTTCATCTCAAATGAAAGTTGAGACTCCGCTGTTTCCACACATGCGCCAAAGCACTCTACCCCAAAGCATCAGAGAGCTAGAGGCCAAAGAACAACAACAACAGAAATCTTTTCGCCAAAATATATTTGTAATATCTCTCTTACCTTGTTGTTTTTGCTGTGAAAAGCTCATTCTGCCATTAAATCACGCTTCATTCCCATTTACCGACATGCTGTCCGTCATTCAAATGAATCCGGGCGGAAAAACTTGACGGCCGGAGGTTCCGGGGGAAGCATAACAATAGTAACTCAGGCCTCTAGTTTCCCAGCGTGGCGCTGGGTAGCAAACCCCCCGCAGAGCTAGTTTTGAGCAGCGCTACCCGAGGCGCGCTCAGTTTGGTAGTTTGGCAGACAGAGGTGCGCTGAGATGGGTGTGGCAGCGCAGCAGGGGGAGGTGTTGACAGATCCAGCTTGGTGCAGTGATAGTTTCATGCCAAAAGGCTTCGCCGAAGGTGCGCTAAAAGCTCGCCAGCTGAAACCAGGTCTGCTGTCAGCGCAGACGGAGCACAGCCGGTGAAGTGGAAGTTTGGCTGACCGGCGGACAGTGCGCACACGTCACCAAAACCTCACAGGCAGGTTTCCAGAATGTCAGGCACATTAACGATGCAATAAATACCCAAAAAACACTATTCAATGCAACTATCTGCAATCAGCACATAAATGTATCTCTATATCGACTGTCCCGTCACATCTGATGTCAGATCAAAGGGGATTGGCACCGTTTGGCACGTTTGGCACGCGTAATGGAAACCCAACCTGATTTGATTAAACAGCTGCAAACTAATGAGTTCACATCCCTCTCAGCCAACCACACACAGCCACAGCATCAGATAGGGAGTATATATTCAGCATCTGTCATCTTAGAAAAGTCAAAAGAAAAGAAACAGAGTGAGACTGCGAGAGAGAAAGAGAGAGCGTGTGCGCGCACGAGAGAAACTCAACATTGATTTACAATTGTGGTGACCTCCTCCCAGGCTACCTTTGCATCATCAGCCCGTGGAGGTCTGCTCGCAGTTCCGTATATTCGGACACTGCGAGCTTGGACCTCCCGGACCAAAGTATCAGTTTCCTCCTGGGAGAAGTTTGGCCATCTGACGCTGCTGCTCTCTTCTGCCTCGCTTCTACGCCTTCGCGCAGTGCATTTAAGGGCGAGGAGAGGGGCTCATTTGATTGGTGTGATGTGAATCGGCTGTATAAAACCCACTCCACGCCTTCTCTCTTCCCGCTCTCTGACTTGCGCAGGTAGGAGGGACAAAGGTGGGAAAGAGGAGCACCTGCACCAGCGCGCTCAGTGTGCCAAACTTGCAAAATCTGCCTGGCCACACCCAGTTGGCGAAGCGTAGGTGCACTGCACCTCCGCCTCGCCCGGTCTGCAAAACTAGAGGCCTCAGTTTCAAATGTAGTAGGTGTGTATTGGTCAGATTGGAGTGGGAAATAGAGGAAAAAACGAAACGGACAGTTGTATGTGCATATCCTAAACATCATTAGGGATTTACAGAAACAAAAAATGAAAGATATAGGATTGACATACATGACAAAAATCACATGCAAACATGGTGCAATTTTGGAGAGCTCGTCTGAATTTTCTGTTCTAAAACCTCTCTAATATTGTTCTGCTTCACTTTATCAGAATCAACCTTTGCAGAGTTAATGTTCACATATTGTACTATGATGTGATAGAGGTTTAGAGCTGCAGCTGCATCATTCCAAAGGGATACTCATCCTGAAAATGCTTTGTTTTTTTTTTTGTTTTTAGATTTTTGGAGCATAATGAAAGTGTGCAGGCTTTCCCTTTGTTCTGACGTTTTTCATTCATAGCCCAGTACCCAAACTAAGTGATGTGCGTATACTCCTACATTGTTTATAGGGCATCATTCCAGTTGGTTTTGTTATCAGTTTACTTAAATAGCAGGGCTATGCAATTACAATTTCAATTGGGCCGGATTTTAAAACCAAGATATTTAGCTGGGCCAGACATTTTCAGTTTTGGCCCACCGGTTGGCCAGTAAGTAGCAGGTAATGACAAATTTTAAACCAACACAAATTAATGTAATCAAAAACAAACAATGTTTATTCATTGTTTCCCTTTTAAATTTGGTCACATCTGACCCAAGCACATCAAAAAGTGCATACAAAACAAAAGAGCTGTAATTTAACAGAACCTGAGGTAGCAGCAATACAATTTCTTTTTCCACTTTTGAAATAAAAAAAATAAAAACCATTTTGGTCACATCTGACCCAGGCACATCTAAAAATGCACAAAAACAAAAAAGAGCTACCACTGTACAGAACTAAAGGTATTGTAGTAGCATTAAGATTTTTTTCAATTATCAAAAAAAAATTGCTCACATCTGACCCAGGCACGTCTCAAAATGCATAAAAAAGAGCTACCATTGTACAGAACTAAAGGTATTGTAGTGGCAATAAGATTTTTTTCACTTTTAAAAAAACATTTTGGTCACATCTGACCCAGGCACATCAAAGTGCATAAAAAACAAAAGACGCTTTCATTGCACAGAACCAGTAGCTGTAAGATTTGTTTCCCTTCTGAAACACAAAATATAGCATTTTAAGATAAGATTTCAATGCAATCCGAAGGCAATGGTGAAGAGTACTGTCAGTCAGGGAGCAACGGGAGCTGCTTTTTATTGAGTTAATGTGAAAGTGTGTGCAATTCAAAAGTTTTTCTGCCTTTTTTAGCTTGCTGCTGTGGAGGAAAGTTGTGATCTCCTCACTGAGATCACTCCAGTGCTTTGCCTTTGGACAGTCACCTGACATCATTGTGAAAAAGCAGGTCGTGGTGCTCAGCAGACATGTCTGAGTTGCGGAATAAGTGATATTGGAGGCTTGATGTGGAGCGAATGAAGTTAATTGTAGCCGTTTTAAGTTCCCCACTTAGTTCTGCCCACAGCACTGTTTGATGTACAATGCAGTGCAAGGACATCATCTGAGGTGCAACAGCAGACCAATGTGCTACCAGATCATTAGCTTTTCCAGCCATGGATGGAGGCCCATCCGTAACAAGCATGCACACACACTCCATATCCAGACTGTTGTCTTTAAAAAATGCTTTCATTTTCTCAAAGACTATCTTGCCAGTTGTGGCTTTGCACCTAAAGATTACATGTTTCTCTTAGTAAAGACAGTATATTTTTAACATATACACATGTTTGCCCAGTGTAACTTTAAACTTACTTCTAGGTATTTAAGTGACTAATGGAGAGCATTAAAATCTTTTACTTTTTCATCAGGTGCCCCATAGAGAACTGAACTGGAAGCTGCAGTGCTTAACCTGCGCTTGACAAAACTTAAATGTGTGAGACAAGTACATTTGGAGGCTCATTTGCCGAGGGAGGGAAAACACTAATGGATAATGACACTTCTTGTTTCTAACCCCTCCACTCACCACCAACCAAGTACTGTTTTGTTGCCCTTTCACACTATCATTGACATGCATTGTATACGAATGAGGGCGCCCCTCCCGCAGGGCCAGTCTCAAAGGTTAGCAGCTGCACACCGCATGGCAGATGAGGGCTTCTAATGAGCAACAGACACCTATTTGATTAGTTGGCTGAATTATACCCTTGGTCTGTGCTACCCTGGGTGCAGATACAACAGGAGTCACAGGTCAGTCAGCTGTAGAAGAAGCAGATTGAAATAAAATTGGGCACTTGTTGGAGTTCTTCTAATTGGCCTCAAAATGTGACTTACAGGCCAGCCTCTGAAGATTTAATGGTGAGTGCTGACACTGCCTTTTGTGAAATGCACCTACAGTATACTGTTAGTAAACTAATGCTGATACTTACGTTAACGTGGACATGTGCATATTTACTTATATACTTATATACACAACAGTTTGTTTGTTTGTTTGTTTGTTTGTTTGTTTAGCAAACGTCACTCAAACAGGAAGAAATATTGCATTTGTTGGGACTATTTTTTTTCAGCATGTCTGTGGTATCAAAATAAACTCCATTGTGTGGTAATAAAGGAACATATTACCCAGGGCAATCATTTAATCATTTAATATTTTATAATGATTTTTAATAGTTGTGGACAACAATGGAGCTCTATAGAGTGCTGCAGGGATGATGTTTTTCTGTAGGCCGACACAAAGTTAGCATCACGTTCCCTCGTTAAAAGAACAAATGGGATTTTTCCATTGGATTTTGGATTATTGCAGAAAATACACTCTGTAGCAAACAAATATGATTTCTGATAATTACACATTTGATTCAGCAAGATAATCTTCACAAATAAACACCACTTTTATGATTTTTGAAGCATAAATGCAATCGCCTAGTGTAAAAATTCTAACTCATTTCCAGGTTTTGGGGCTTATTAATGGAACAGTCTATGGTACAGAGGAATATCAGGCTGTAGATACATTGTCACTCCGACCTCGTCACATATTAACATTTGGTCATGGACTTTCTATGTCGACATATGATGTGTAAGGTACCCTTGGATGTGTTGGTTAATGACGTTCTGGGATGCCGTGTCAACTTCTGGGTTGCTTGGTTAACAACAACCAGCCACGGATCATGTGAAAGGATGGCTTTTTTTCCTTGGTGTCTGATGCCAGAAGTCACTGGACAAGCGCCAGTTTTCAACTGAGTGAGACCATGTTGGATACACACAATACTTTTTAGTTGGATACATTATTGGTTTGGCTCTGCACTAGGAATTTGTTGTCACCAAAAACAAAGCAGAATACCACCTGCCTCATTCTTTAAGATTTTACAGTATGTTTATGGGGGGACAGGCGAGCGGCTGAGGAAGGGGGCGGAGTGAAGATTGTCCCTCACTGCGGGGAGAGGAGAGAGGGCTTTCCCAGAGGTCAGGCCTCTTTACCCGGTCCCTCTCCTCCAAACTTAGACTTATTTTCATTGTGCCGATGGTGGCTTGGAAACCCCCCCTAACTGTGTCACACACGCAGAAGGGAAGGGGGCCGGAGCTCAGCCGGTCCCCTTCTCCACACTTTGACTTATTTTATCCTACTTGGTTCTATTTCTCCCTCTCTGGGAGCCTGGGCTCACCGCGCAGCAGCCCACCGCATCCATCCACCCCTCCCTCCCTCGCGGCCCTGCACATATACTCCCGAGCCTCGGCGCTTCTCCTTGACCAACTAACCTAAATACTATAAACACACTACTAACTGTAAACCTACACTAAAATACACTATGCTAACAATACAATTTGACAATTTACTAGCTATTCTCTCTGCTCTACTGCTCTCTCTGCTCTGATCCAACCTACTCCCTATCAGTTTGATAACTGCAGACAGAATGGTTTTATAGTAAGGGGAGGAGGAGTAAAGGGAGGAGGGCAGGTTTAGCGTGGACGGTTAGTGATGTCATTCGCCCCGAAAAAGAATCATTCGCCTCCAATGTAATGTAATGTAAATTCAAATGTAGTAACCAGGTTTCAAGCTGTAGAGGGCACTCCATACCACATTTTTAAAATAAAATGTAGATTTTCAACAGTTTGCACTAAACTGTCAAGATTTTGAGCAGGATCAGTCAGTAACACTACTATACAACCAGAAACAATGATTATCAGCTGAAAAAATGGTTTTAGGGTTTAGTTACTCTTTAAAATACAGAATAATACATTTACATGGTGTTTAAATTGTAAATCAATGGTACACTTAATATTATTTGATATATTTAAAACTAACAATAAAACAGTGATTTCAGACAAACAATTATACAATACAAAAACTTGATATCTAATGACATAGTTTATAGCATTAACAGTCTTACAGTGTATCAGTTATACTGCACCATTTAATTAGTGACTTTCACCCTGGACTGTATATTATTAACTTTTTAATAGCACTTATAATATTGAATGAAATGTTTTATATCTGTTGATCAATGATCATATTGCATGCTGTTTGTTTTATTTATTGCCAGAGACAATGACTTGTTGCCGTACTGGATTCATAAAACACTTGTGGAGTTTGTACAATATTTCTGCAGTGGCATGATACCTCACTATCATACCAAACAGAGTAATTATGTTTTACTACCCTAATAACCAATTAATTCCTCAAATCAACTACTGTTTCCTTACCTTTTCATGTTTATTTTAAAACCTGTTAAGTCCGAAACTCCCCCATGCCCCAAACACTGCTGTGCTGTCTGCCATCTTCATTTACTGTTCACATATAACACATATACTGATATTTACACATCTTAACAAATCTCACAAGTGTTCCCTTTACCATGACACCAAAAGTATTCAAATAGACCTTGTGGTTGCAGAGATATATTCATTTCATTATGGGTATGCAATTTTCGAGCAGAGGCCTATAAAATAAGCTTAGCTTTGAAAAGATTAAATCAATTTATACAAATCTTTAATTGAAATAGAGTTAAACTGCAGTGACTGTCTCAAGTCTGTTTCATTTTTAGTGCCACTTGCTGTCCATTTAAGACTAGACTTAAGACTTTCCTCTTTGATAAAGCTTATAGTTAGGGCTGGCTCAGGCTTGCCCTGTACCAGCCCCTAGTTAGGCTGACTTAGGCCTAGTCTGCCGGAGGACCCCCCTATAATACACCGGGCACCTTCTCTCCTTCTCTCTTGTATTCTATTACTGCATCTTGCTAACTCGGCCATTCTGGATGTCACTAACTCGGCTTCTTCTCCGGAGCCTTTGTGCTCCACTGTCTCTCAGATTAACTCATACCGCAGTGGTGCCTGGACAGCGTGACGTGTGTGGTTGTGCTGCTGCCGTGGTCCTGCCAGATGCCTCCTGCTGCTGCTGCCATCATTAGTCATTAGTCATACTTCTACTGTTATTATACACATATGACTATTGTCACACATATATACTGCCAGATATTAATATATACTTTCAACATATTGTACCACAGTAGCCAGAACTATAACTATAATATTATTACTTTCATTAATGTTGTTGTAACCTACTGTCATTACCTGCATCTCTCTCTCTGTCTCTCTCTCTCTCTCTCTCTCTCTCTCTCTCTCTCTGTCTCTCTCTCTCTCTCTGTCTCTCTTTCTGTCTCATTGTGTCATATGGATTACTGTTAATTTATTATGCTGATCTGTTCTGTACGACATCTATTGCACGTCTGTCCGTCCTGGAAGAGGGATCCCTCCTCAGTTGCTCTTCCTGAGGTTTCTACCGTTTTTTCCCCGTTAAAGGGTTTTTTTGGGGAGTTTTTCCTGATCAGCTGTGAGGGTCATAAGGACAGAGGGATGTCGTATGCTGTAAAGCCCTGTGAGGCAAATTGTGATTTGTGATATTGGGCTTTATAAATAAAATTGATTGATTGATTGATTGATTGATTTAGAAAATAATGGGGGCAGCTGTTTTGACGCGCGTCGTACGCCGCCAGTGTGTTTTGGCCTTGAGTGTCTGAGGAGCGTCAGTATGTTGGCTTGTTAGCCTTGCTGTTTGTCATGTTAACGTTATCGTCAGCAGCCCTGAATAGCTTGTAAAGCTTTAGCATAGTTAGTTAGCACATTTGTTATCGGCCCATGTGTTTACTGCTACAGAGAATTAATAAATCTTTGGTTTATTTGCACAACGTCACCTCTCTGCCGTCTTTTATCATGCTTGCTAACGCTAAGTTAACTTTACCAGCAGATCTGTATGAGGTACAAACTGAGGCTACAGTTAGCAGTGTGCTGATGCTTAGTGGTATTTCTTAATCTTTTCTGTGAAACTAATGTGCATTTAATAAACATTCGTATATTATTAGTGTTATATTTTTAGGGGAAAATGTGAGTGAAAATACTTGCACCGTAGACCCATGCCTTCAGTGGTTGCGCTCCCACCACTGTTTGCTGCTCTGTATTTATTCAGTGTCCGGCCGTCTCGCGAGATCTCTCTCCGTGCTAAATGCTGATCTCGCAAGACTACCTGGGTTGATAGTACTGCAGGCTACTGCAGTCTGCTACCGGCTGTACAACACGTCCACGGAGGATAATAGTTATTGTAAAAGATCGATTTTTTAATTAACGAATCAATATTGTGCCATTTAAAGGAAAATCGATTTGAATCGATTAAATCGATTTTTTCAGCCCAGCTCTACTAACAACCACATAAAACACTTTAACAAAGAAAATTGTTTTATTTTATTTTAATTGTCATCCACACTCCCCTCCAGTGTTGCCAGATCTCGCGAGACAAATAAGCAACCAGGCCTGTGAAAACAAGCCCAAAACAAGCGACTTTTTCTACAGAGTCCCCTAGGTTCCGGTGAGAGGAAATTAAATAAACTGTGTGCAGGGTTTTACAATCCGTGGGGATGGATTTTAAACTGTGGGTACAGATTGTCAATTTACATCCACAAGAGGGGGTTAAACCACCTTTTAACATTATTTAACATTAGAAAACAGATGGGATATCAAATATAGACTGATGTACCAAGTACATTATATACACAGTAAACCTCTGATAATTAAAATTTGCACACACAAATAAATATAATCCTGAATTCACAAATTCTTTATTTATTATTGCTTTTTATGCACTCATCTAACTTTTTTCTTTTAGTTACAGGACTGATGTTTTCCTAACCAGAAAAAACACATTGCCCTGCTCTGCCTCTGATTGGCTAGTACTCATTGCATCAGGATCAGAGCCAATTAGAAGCAGGATGCAGGTGGGAAAAAACTCTGCTGTCTCCTGTGTGTATGGGGAAAGGGGAGGTACAGAGGGAACAGGCAAGACAAACTATCCTACGTTTAAGTAACATATGGACAATATCTGCTTGACAACTTATTATTGAGCTGGGAACAAGCCCAAATAAGCAACTACGCTTTAGAAACAAGCCCAAAAAAAAAGTGACCCGCGACTACCAATATTTGTAAGCGACTTTACAGAAAAACAAGCCCAAAGTTGCTTATAATAAGCAGACTTGGCAACACTGCTCCCCTCTTCCGGCTCGCCCCCTTGCTCAGTGTTAGCTGCACCAATATCTTCATCTGCATGGGGAGAAAAAAATAAACATTCAGTACTACATTGTTGCCACATTGTTAAATACATAGTTGTCTATAAGGTGAATTCCTGGATTTCAAATTTTCATCTTTTTTACTTTTCTGTGAAGGTCCAAATAATATTTGCTCTTAGTGTGCTGTTATATTTAACCTATACTTTGGAGTAAAATGAGTGAAGACTGCTTAATTTTTTTTTTTTTTTTAAAGATATTTTTGGGGCATTTTTAAGCCTTTAATTGATAGGACAGATGAGTGTGAAGGGGAGAGAGAGAGGGAGTGACATGCAGCAAAGGGCCACAGGCTGGAGTTGAACCCGGGCCACTGCGGCAACAGCCTTGTACATGGGGCGCCTGCTCTACCACTAAGCCACCGACGCCCCAAGATTGCTTAATTTTTTAATATTAAATTCTTATTGAACAAATAACACCCAAGGGGGAAACTCCAAATGACCAACTGTGTAACTTAACCACTCGCTCGCTCGCTCACTCACTCACTCACTCACTCACTCACTCACTCACTCAGTGACAGTTTTAACACTAGCCTCTGCTTCCTGGGGTTCAGACAAAAGCCAAATCACATTAATGCTGTAATATTATCACACAACCGCACCAACACAGTCATGTCTTAGGTAACACACAAAACAAAACTGAGCACAAACACTTACCATCGACTTCAAAAGAAGCCAGCCCCTGAAGGATCTCCACCTGCTGGCGAAGGTCCTTCACCTGCTGGCAGAGATCCCTCTCCCTGTCCTCTGCCCTCCTGAGGGCAGCCTGCAGTAGCTGGTTCTTCTGCTGTGAGGCCCTGCTGCGCCATGTTAGGCGTAGCAGCTCACCAGTTGTCTGGCAGCACTGGTGATACAGCTGCTGCTGCGGCACCGCCAGATCACCACATGGGTACTGCAAAAACAAAACAACCAATGTACATATCAATCATAGAAAAACATGACTGAGCACTTGCACAAATGGATCATGACAAATGGACAAAAACACATATCTATACATTTATTTATATATAAGAGTGCATTTTAAAAGCTGGAGAAAAAAACCAGCCTGTTTCATCAAGAGCACGCTTACTAATGTCCCAGATCAGAGCAAAATTGTTTTTCAATGACACATACATGTTTCATAACGTTTTAACACTGTCACACATTCATTAAGATGTAATAAAATCAGACATTGTCAGGGACAACCACCTCTTGTTACATTCCACTTGTGCAAAGTGCATTCATTTCAAACAGACAGTAGCAAACCCTGTAGTTTTACAATTTTTAAATCATAATGTTAATATTTCCTGTGTCAAAACCTTGATTTCAATACTTATGATTTCTGAGAAAAATATTTGAAATGTTGGCATCATTTTATTTCCCTTAAGTTGGCTCTCTTACCATCTAGCATCAACAGAAAATAACGTCTATAACATGAACTCCATTTATTTTGTTTAATAATCGCCTAATGTGTCAACAGCATTGATGTCCATTTCCTCAGATTTTTCATATAACAGTAGCAAGAGGCAAATTTAACACATTTCCATTAATTGAAATTAATTATTGATTCATGCAACATAGAAATGCAGTTGTGTTTTTCTGAAAATGTACTGTATAAATACTTAATATGTGACATGACAGCATTTGTTTGTTTTGTGGATAGATAATCATCACCTTTGTCAGCTATATGCCTATTTTGGTAATATTTAGGGTAGTTATAACATTTAATATTTGTAGAGAAATTGGTGCTTATATGATTAAATACACTGAGCATCATAACTTTTGGTGGCCTGTGTCAGCCTTGGTGAAAATTAGTAATGTTGGCCTAAGAAAGTCACTATATATGATGGCACTTCACTGGGAACAAATAATATTTCTGACGACAGTTGACTCAGGATGTTTAAAGGGATAGTGCACCCAAATTCAGCCATTATCTACTCACCCTCATGCCAAGGGAGGCTCTGGTGAAGTTTTAGAGTCCTCACATCACTTGCGGGGATCAGCGAGGGGAGCGGCTAGCACACCTAATGGCTGTCGGCACGCCGGACTAAAACGTCCAAGAACACAAAATTGAATCCACAAAATATCTCCAACATGCTCATCCATAGTGATCCAAGTGTCCTGAAGCCCATAAAAAGTTGTTTCGAAAAACGTCATATGAACTCTGTTTTTAGCTTCACTGTAGCCTGTAGCTCTGACTGCCTCTCTGTGCTCCACGCTCATGCGTGTGCACGCTTGCACGAGACCAGCGAAAGCATGAGCTTTGCTTACTTGTGTTTACATCCCGTGACACGTGCACCGCAGGGAGAGACAACGGTAGCCACAGTCACTAAAAGATAATTTGCACTACGGTCTTTTAGCAAAGGACAGCCCAACATGTCTGAAGACTTTGCACTTGAGGAGGAACAGCATTTCTTTGTTGAGCCGTATTTATTTGAGCCCGAGTATACGGATGCAGAACTCAGGCTACTGGACGAAGCAGCCGCCGCAGCTCATGAGCCTTACCCTCAGCCAGCCGCAGAATGCCAGAGTCGAGCACTGGAAACCTGGTGGTGTAGTTGTTTCAAATGCAAAGCAATGCCAACGGATGAGGAAAGTCTTTGCTGCTCAGACTGGGAATTGGCGATGCCTGCACTTGAGAATCTGGACATCAGTACTGACAAGACTGCTGCTCTTCAGAGACCGTGCATCACCGATCACCCTGAGTTTCCAGCACTACTGACCCGTGGTGTTCTGGAGACATTTTTTTACTTTCCCAAGATCAACTGGAAGAAAAGGCAGAGGCCCGCAGGACCAGATGGCAGGCTTTCAGAGGAGTAAGGAATTCATTTCTACCGTAGGCCTAATTGATAGATAAATAAAGCTTGCTTATAAATGGTTATAAATTTATATTAAAAGCATATTTATATTTATGCTTATAAATAAAAGCAAACCCCTGACCACCACAATGCTGCTGCATTACGTGCTGTGCTAAATGTGAAATCACAATGCATTGTATTTCTTCTATTACAGCCAGTGCAGATTGGTGGCTTATTATGAAGAAATGGATAAAACTAGAACAGTTCCGTCGATGGCGTCCACTCCAGAAGTCTGTGGAGGAAGTTCAGGCGGATAATGGCCTTGGTCTCGGATATGTGGTTACTGTTGTCTCTCCCTGCGGTGCAAGTGTCACATGATGTAAACACGAGTAAGCAAAGCTTGTGCTTTCACTGGTCTCGCACAAGTGCACACACGTGAGCGCAGAGCACAGAGAAGCAGTCAGAGCTACAGGCTACAATGACACTAAAAACAGAGTTCAAATGACGTTTTTCGAAACAACTTTTTATGTCGAGGCTGCAGGACACTTGGATCACTACGGATGAGCATGTTGGAGATATTTTGTGGTTTCAATTTTGTGTTCTTGGACATTTAGTCTGGGGCACTGTCAGCCATTAGGTGTGCTAGCCACTCCCCCCGCCGATCTCTGCAAGGGATGTGAGGACTCTAAAACTTCACCAGAGCCTCCCTCGGCATGAGGGTGAGTAGATAATGGCTGAATTTTCATTTTTGGGTGCACTATCCCTTTAACATCATGCATAGTTTACTTCAATGTCACTCACACACATTTTCGTGTTGAAACTACTGAATCAGTGACTATAACATGTGGATTCATATTAAACATGAAAAGGATTAAAATATAAGGAATAATAGAATTGTGACACTCTAAGTCTAATCATTTCTGATTAATATTATGCTGATCACTTACTGCAGCAGCTCATTGTGCTATCTCTGTTATGTTTTTCAATTAATGACACTTTGGCAAGGCTCCAAAATTAACAAAAGGTTCAGTACACCATTTGTCAATATTTTGTCCCCTTTGAATTTTTGCCTTCAAATTTTAACACACACTCTTGTTTTAGCTTTTTCATATTATCTATTACTATAATCGTTCATTTTAAGACAATTTTGCTCTTAAGTCAAGACTGTCCTGAATTTCAGGATGTCAGGTCATCCTACAACACAAACTCCAACACATTTACTGTAATACTCAGCCAACAGCTGAGCGCTCTGCCTCAGCCCCTCCACCTCACCATCCTTTGCAAATTTGCTCGGAGAGCTGAAAGATGCCATTGTCTGATGAGCAGAAAAAAACAGTACTAAATAAATCAACCACACACAATAATTGCACTATTAATACAAAACACATGTGAAACAAAACCACACACTGCACTCAAAAAAATAACAAATGCTAGCAGTTTGCATCTACAAACTAAATTTTAATCAAATAAAAGAAAATGACAGTGCAGGATTAGCTGGGTAACATCAAAGTTAACTTTTAAATAAAAACAGTAATAACAAGTTTCCATGACTGGCAGTCACACAGAGTGTAAAACATAACCCTATATCATTCTGAAAACCAAGAACAACTTCAAAACATGATAAAAATCTATGTACAATCAATATAGGTACACACCTTAGGCCTACTTACCATTCCCTGTCCGAAGAAACTCACAATGCAGGTACGCAATTACAGAGCCGAGAAAGACGAAGGACTGACCCGCCCACTTCTCCCTATGATTGGCTTCTACTTGTTACCTTTGTGATAGTGGATTGGTTAAATTAGGTAATAACGTCTGTCTAAACCAATCAGAGACAGAGTAAAGCAAATTATTCCGTCATTAACCTATGATTCGACCACTGGCTTACCACAATTTTTGAAATAAATAGCCGCGATAATATTGCCATGTAGCTAACCTAGCTAGTACGCTAGCTAGCTATAGCTGATATCTTACATGTAGAGACAATCGTAGACACATAGACGCCACATTGACTGCTGCTGCCGATTGGAGGGGCGTGCCTAAAACGCCGTTACCTTGATACACTGCCACTTGCTCCTACAGTGCATTATGTCGATAGAGGAATGACATGTTTGCACTATTAAAGTGATCATAAATCGCTCAATTGTTAACATATATTCATGCGAGTTGTTTGTTACACACATCAGACATAGAGGACAGACAGACAGACAGCCAGATACAGACATAAATAGAATAAAAGGAACCCAGAAAATGTCCAGGTGTGTTCAGGTGTTTATTTAGAGAATTGCTTGTAGGGTATATTGCATTTGGTTATTACTATTATTGCTATTATCATATCATTGTATTGTGATTATCATCATCATCATCATCACTATCATTATAATTATATTGCTATTATCATTATCATTTTATTATTATCACTATCATTATAATTATATTAAATAGACTCAAACACAGTTTTTATCCAACTGCAATAACCACCCTCAATGCTGCAAAAAAATAATGTGCAATATGGAATCTGAATGTGACAGAAAGCATGCATGTCTATAGATGTATGTTCATACTGTTTTTATGCAAGGACTGGGTGTGTATGACTGTGGGTACAAGTCTCTTATTTTATACTGCTAACTCCTAACTCCTTACTTGAACCGGAAGTCGTTTGAGGTCCGCCATCTTTAAGGCCGTCTCATGTCTCTTATTCCTGCCAGTAAGGAGTTAGCGTTAGGCGTTAGGAGGGATCTGTTAGGTGCGATGAGTAAGGTAACACGAGAGGTACCTAACAGGAAGTCTTTTTCAGCTTGAGGCCCTGACGTACCCACCCCCTACGTCTTGTTCATTTGAACGAGATGGCGGAGAAACAGCGCAAGTGTACCCGTTACATGTAGCCTGGTTCCAGACCATAGACCCTGCCCACGCAACTGAGAAGGCTTGCATCTCTGGTCTGGCATACTGCAATGAATTTGCGATTTATCTTGTCCAAACAATGGACGGACCAATGAACACCGGGGGTGGGGGCGGGTCTAGCAATTAGCCAATTAGCGCCACGCTGAAGGCAAGCTGTACGCCAGTAGGTAACTGGTGAGGATAGCAACAATGGCGACCGCTACAGATCCTGCAGACCACATTAACTATGCTATCGAGGTATTTCGCCACTACTCGCGTTAATGGAGGACCAAATTAAGGAAGCTGCTAAACTGGATTTAACGGCGATGCAGCTGGGCGTGCACGATGACGGAGACATTTTAAACGGGCAATGCTCGCTTGTTTTCGGCACCCCCGAGGCATGGATACTAATGACGTCAGATTCTGGGTGAGTCGTTGATCTCTACTGATTGGTTAGGGAAAAATCAAATTCCCTCCCCCTTGTAAATCGCCTTCAATGGAGGCAATGTCAGACTGAAGGTTCTGCGAGCTTCAGTCTGATACTCAGGCTACAATACATTCATTCTTTGCAATGAAACGCTGTAATTCACATGCCTACGTGACTACAAAGAGTAATGTTAATGATATTTCGTGCAAGACTGTCATGTTGTAATTAAGTTTATTTCATTCACAACCCGTTGCATTATTCAGCGGACTGTCGGTGATGTGTGGCTGTTAAATGTGCAGCTGCTCATGTCCAGAACCACGTGTTGAACACCAGGCACACACATACACACACACACACACAAACACAAACACAAACACATTTGCCCATCATTAATTATCCTGCATGTCATGTGAGTGGAATAATGTTTAATAGCCTGTAGGTAATATTAATTATTAATATTAATATTAATATTACTTAATATTATTACTTTCATTAATGTTGTTGTAAGCTACTGTCATTACCATCTGTCCTGCATCTCTCTCTCTCTCTCTCTCTCTCTCTCTCTCTCTCTGTCTCATTGTGTCATATGGATTACTGTTAATTTATTATGCTGATCTGTTCTGTACGACATCTATTGCATGTCTGTCCGTCCTGGAAGAGGGATCCCTCCTCAGTTGCTCTTCCTGAGGTTTCTACCGTTTTTTTTTCCCCCGTTAAAGGGTTTTTTGGGGAGTTTTTCCTGATCAGCTGTGAAGATCCTGTTACCGGTGTTACGGCTTTGATCAGCGGATATAATGTGACTTGGGATGTACGCCAAACGCAGGCTCCGTGCAGCAGATCCAGCTGTGCCGCAATCATCAGAAAAGGACGTCGTTTTACGTGACGCTTCAGAGTAAGGCCGTCTCATGTCTCTTATCAGCAATCCTCGCTCCTCACTCCTAACTCCTGACTCCTTGCACGTTTTCCTAAGTGGGAGGAACTAAACAGTTAGGTAAGGTGGCTAGGTTAGGTGGTTAGCAGTAAATTTAAGGGACTTGGGACGTACCCTGTGTGTGTGTGTTTATGTAAGTCCATTCTCACTGAGAGCGAATATCCGCGCAGATTATTCTCGCGGAAAAATGGAAGTTTGCACACCGGGGCGGAACTTTCGTGCGGTGAAAAAAGTTTCCGCCCAGACTTTGACCCCCCGCGGAATTCGCCAGCGGAACTACATAGCTGGGCCATTGAAATTATTTGTTTATAGTCGCGCAGACCGGGAGAGTCTGAAATCCAGTCAGGCAGGACAGTATGGGAGAAAGGTTGATAATTTCACAGCACCCCGTCCTTTTTGATAAAAAACGGGATGATTTTATGAACAGTGAATTAAAGGACAACGTCCATTTTCCAGCTTGGTACCTGCGGTGAGAGTGGTGAGTGCTAAAGAAAGTTGATGTTGACGCTTGTTAAACGTTAGCTTGCTAGCTCGCTGCCGCTGCTGCTGCTGCTGCTGCTCATAGATATATATACAAAAATGCCACACCCTGGCTTGTGGGATGCGTCAATACCGCTGCCATCTTGCCTAGGTGCTCTGACCGGTTCAGACCCATGTCAGACTCGGCAAAAATGCCACATTTTTGCTCTGCATTTGGGTGTACGAACGAAAGAAGTGTTAAAACCAAGCAGAAGGGAATAACATTCCACAGGTAAGAAGTTGTTTTACAATATTTTACTGTTAGGAACATGTTTAATGAGATATCTCAAAAAGTGATCCTTCTTTTAAGCTAATCAAGTAAAGTAACTGTCCTGATTTGGTCCTAATGCCAAATTAATAATATAATATTACTTATAAAATTATGATGCTTTGTCAAACAGCTATGTCGGTGTATGTGTTATTCCAAACTGTCAACTATCTGTTTCATGGCACCAACGTGACAACACAGTATAACGTTAGTAGTTAACTTGTGGCCTGAATTGCAAATACAAATTATGTGGAACTGCATTTTTCTGACACACTTATTTTGTGTGTAGTTTCCCAAAAAACACAGATAGGAGACGGGCATGGGTAGCAGCAGTGAGGAGAAAGGACTTTTTTTCCCGAGTGACTCCTCAGTCATCTGCAGCTGTCACTTCAGACCTGAGGACTTCGACAGGACTGGGCAGACTCCTAAAAATAATACTAGCTACTGTACACTGTATTTTTTGTAAATATGACCTAATAATGTAAACAGTTCTGTGTCCAGGCTCCCACGAGCCATAGATATATATATACGTAGATGCCGCATTCAACGGTGCTCCTCATTGGAGCGATACGTCAACGCGGCCGCCATCTTGCCCAGGTGGTGCCGCGCTGCCTAATGCATGTATGGCTATTGAGGCAGGAGATTATTTATGATTAAAATCATCATTACTCGCTGAATTCTCAACCGATTTTCATGCGGTTTGGTTTGTTACAATTGTCAGACATGTAGTTATGATACAGGATACTTGGTTAAATAAAAAATGCAGTTGTTCCCACTGCGCAAAGAGACGTCTAAACGACGTCTTTTCTAAGTCATTTTTGCACGTCTAATTCGGGTCACCTGAAGGTGCAGACTGTTACTCCAGACGACGTCTTTTTTGACGTCTACTGAACGTCCATTCATGACATCTACAGTACGTCCGTATGGGGGCTATTTGTAGTCCAAATGTGGTCTTTGTGGACGTCTTTTCTACGTCAAATCGAACTCATGTTAGACATTGGACGTCTTTTCTACGTCAAATTCAAACTCATTTTAGACATTGTTTTTATACTGTACTGTACTGCTTTTAGTTTCTATGCATAACTGTAGTCCCATTTCAGAAGGTGGCATGCTGTTCCAATTCATCTTCCTATAGCTTCATTTGATTTTCTCACCAGCAGATGGTAACTGGAAATGCATACAAAGGCATTACACATTTCCACTTCAAACCTGCTGCAGAGCCAAATGAAGCTACAGTAAAATTAACTAGTACAGGAAACAGGTTCCTACTTTCTGGACACAAGACTACAGTCAGGTTAACAATAAATCACAATCCAATCCTGACTGTTTTTTTCCCCATCTTTATTGCAAACATGTCATGTTGATTTCAGTTGAGAAATACTAGTTATTAGGCTACAACTTCTAAACAGCAGGCAGCATAACCCTAAAAGTTTGAAAAAAAACCCAAAGTGGTGAAATACAATGAATAAAATTACACCTCTTGGGTCTGTACTACAAAAATAGGGTTAGTCCTGAGTGACTATGTACACATATAAGAACAATTAAAATATAAAACAATAACAAAAATAAAAATAAAAATTGTAAAAATCAAACTGAACACAGAAAAATTAAAGGGCCAACCAGATTCACCTAATGAAAATAAAAAAATCTGCCCCCCCCCCCTTTTTTTTTTACACACATATGTTAATTTTCAAACACACATTCCCTTTGTCTATCCTATCATTAACAATAATAAAAAAAGAAAAACAACACACTGAGGACAGCAGCTACAGTGTAAGTGTCATATACACATGTAAAACAACACTATTTGTAAAAATAACATAGCTGAACATAGTTTCTTCAAACAAAATCAGCCCTGAGTGACTGTGAAGCCCCCCCCCCCCCCCCTCCACTCCTTTGCAGTGCATGCTTTAAATGCTCTGAAGCATGTGTCCTTATAAGTTCCTCAGTGGCCATATTATCAAATTGCATGACTCCATCTGCACAAGTAGAAAAAGACAAGTGATATGAAACATGCAAAGGCAAACTGCGGTCATTCACCAAGTCCGCATATCTGTATGCAAAAATATGTTGCTCATGCTATGCATCAACTACCAATTCTGTATTACAAAACAATCAGCCATGGTAGACAGTACAGTACAGTATTTTAAATGTCAATGGGGAAGGAAATGTTTTGTCCAATCAAGTCATTATTTAGAGATTGGCAGGAGCAAAATTTTCTTCCCTTCAACATGGAATACGGGCTTACCTTGTATTGCTCTGTAAATCTTTGTCGTTTCCAAGGCTTTTTTCCCTTTTTCCCCTTGCCCTTCATGTTAAAATTTGCCATCAAGGCATTGGTGATGAGTCCAAAGAAAAATAAAGAATTACATCTATAAATCAATTTGAAAAATATATGTAGGGATAACACAGGAATAGCACATGTCATAAACCCTTCATAATACATTGATCAAGGACAGCTAGTCTATACAATGCATTGTGTTGTGAATTTGTAATTTAATTTTCACCTGTTATTGCATACTCAGAATAGGGACACTGCTAATGAAAACATGCAGTCTGGTCCCCAGCCAGAAAAAAAGTTCAGACATTGAAAAAGCACATACTACCCAAACATTAAACACAAAATTAATACTTTATGTAGAAACATACTTGTCAAGAACTTTGTGGATACAGTCCTTGGTGTTCTTCCTGCCAATTTTTGCTATTTTCTTCACCTGTTGAAATAAGTACATTTTAAGTTGACTGACAGCCCCCAGAGGAACCTGACAGTGTGCGAGTGCACTGGTTCTGTATTCCAGACTTGTAAAACCTACCAGGGTATCAAAGGCTTCTTTGTCACATAGGTGTTGCTCCTCTTTCTCGAAATCCTCCATTGTTTCCATCCTCTCAATGTGGACGGCTGAAGAGGCAAGCTGTGCTCTCTTATACTCATTGTGGAGGTCAACCAGTAACCCAAAGACCTTCTTCTGGTACACTGAAATAAATGAGCACATTTGTTGATTACAATGGTTACCTCCAATTTGAATAGCTAGGCTAGCTAGCTGGTCCACAATTGTTTTTGTAATCAGCTTCAGTGTTTGTCATAAGCATAGTTTGAAAAAGTTTTTTTTTAAAGTTCAAATGTTACCTGACATGATAGAAAGAAAGAAACCACCCCACAATTGATGTAGAAAATGAAGCCACTAGGGATGTGAATCTTTGGGTGTCTCATGGTTCGATTCGATTCAAAATCGATTCTCGGTTGATGTGCATCAGGACAGCGCTGTGCTCTCCAGCTGGTTCACTTACAGCTGCACAGGTGAGCTGTCAGAGAAGCTCTGCTGTTCTCTGCTGTTCTCTCTTTAACCTTGTGTTTGCACTTTGTATAAAAAGAGTTCAAAATGTGAAGATATAACCTATAGCCCCAATCAGCTGCATAGCAGTGTGTGTTCTATAAGGGCAAAAAAAAAAAAAAAAAATCTGGTCGCTGATCTGCACTAGCCTAGTGAGACATTCAATAGAGCATTTTAGTCTTATCAATTATCAGCAATAGTTGTTTGCAGCAACTTAACTAGCAACAACACAGCTTGCTGCAACGCAGTGTACAGAAGCCTGTGAGGGCATGCACAGAGACGGAGGAAACGTTAAAAGGTCAATTTCTGAAGTTTATGAATCGATCCAGAATTGTAGAGGATAAGAATCACGATTCTTACATGAATCGATTTTTTACCCCAACCTAGAAGCCACTCAATTGAGCAAGAGAGACACTTTTAAAACTACCACCAGTGTCCTGTTGTCCATATTAGACTACACACTTACCATCCCAAGGCAATGGGAAGGTCCACCTTCTACTCTCAGTCACTGCATCTGCACCACAGAAAGTATGTTTTAGAAATTACCACATTAGAAGAGAAATAATAAATCTTTAATATTCTAATGAATAGGAGTACATCAATGCTACTGACTGAAGTGTTTTGATAAAAATTGCGTTACACAACTCACTAGGCCTTGGTGTGTGATGGGGGGGCTGGTGTGATCACATCTGGACCTGGCGGGGGTGCTGAAGACATCTCTGTTGCTGCCGGATCTGTGGCGATGTTTAGAGGCGTCTCTGTTGCTGCCGGATCTGTGGTGATGTTTAGAGGCATCTCTGTTGCTGCCGGATCTGTGGCGATGTCTTGAGACATCACTGTTGCTGCCGGATCTGTGGCGATATCTTGAGACATCACTGTTGCTGCCGGATCTGTGGCGATGTTTAGAGGCATCTCTGTTGCTGCCGGATCTGTGGCGATGTCTTGAGACATCACTGTTGCTGCCGGATCTGTGGCAATGTTTAGAGGCGTCTCTGTTGCTGCCGGATCTGTGGCGATGTCTGGAGGCGTGTCTGCGCTGGGACTTGGACCTGGACCTGTATTGGGAGACATTGTTGCATTGGTTGCCGGATTCACCACTGGATGTAGTTCCATTCAAATTTTAATCACTCTGCAATTTTATAACTGACATAATATACCATGTCATGCCTTATCTTGTTTCTTTACCTAGAGCGATAGCCATCAATGACATGACCTCTGGCTGCATGTCGAGATCCTGAAAAATGCAAAGAATGTTCTTACATTTCACAAGGCCTGATAAAATAGCAAAGTGATGAGATGAACACTTACTGGATGTCGACAGGTGAGAGCCTAAAAGACAAAGAATGTTCAGAGATGGAAAATTATCGAAATGTAAACAAAAAGGTGAGCACTACTTCTGATAAATATTTACCTGGTGTTGATGTTTCCCTTCCCCCAGTTCCACTGGCACACTCCAGACCAGACAAGGCTGAAACATATAATTGAGCCTATAACTACTGTCTTGTGAGTAAAGAATATGTGTATAGTGAATATTGCAAAGGGAGAAGTAAATACTCACAAGGAGTGGACATTTCCCTGCCCTGAGAGCTGTCCGCATGCGCCGCTTGTACGGACATGTCTTCATCTCCAGAGGCTGAAACACATCCAAATCAGCCTGTAACTATCATGTGGTCAATACAACACATTACCATGCTTCATAAGTTGTCATCAGTACTCACAAGCATTGTCTAGGATAGCTGTGCCCTGAATGGGCTGCAGCTTTTTCGTTGGAGCAGGGTAGTTGGGCAGCTCGACACCTAGAGGTTAGTAAAACAAAAAAAATAAGCATGCTCATCTCCAACATTTTTATCAAATTTAAGAGTTTTGAAACTGGAATTTCAAATTCATTGTAGAAAAATATTACCCCTGACACTCTGCCCTTCCTCATCTGAATCTGTTAATACTGCAAAAAATGGTTAGAAACATTGATGTGTGAAAATAGGCCACATTTTATATTAATGTATTAATTACTTGAGAACGAGAAAACATACCATTTCTTACGAAACCCTCTGGAATTGCTTTTTTAGTGCGGTTCCTCGATCTCCTCACCACGTCCTCCTCCTCCTCATCATCATCATCCTCTGCCTGCCTGGTCATGTTGTAGTTCTCACATGCTCTACGGACAGCTATAAGTAAGACAATTAAACTTAAAAAAAAAAACAAAAAAAAAAAAAAACATTTCAACCTTCAAGTATATTTTGACTTTGACATACAAGTCATTTTCTATTCATCAAAACAGTACTTGCCTGATGTCATTTTTATCTTTATTAGAGGGAATATCACCCAGTCATCCTGGGGGGTCATTTTTTCCTTTATAGCCTTTTCTGTTTTGGAGATTCTCATTCGTGGCCATCTAACAATTCTTTTGGTCCCGTCAATCCAGTTCTCTGGAACCACACCCTCCTCCTCAATTTCACCCTCCTTCCAAACTGCTCTCGCATACATGACCTGTAAAGGAGAGCATACACATGTTAATTGAAGTTCACATTTTTATTTAGCCTAAGCATTGAGTAGATCAGTGGTTCTCAAACTTTTAAATTTTTTAATAGTTGATGAAACACAGTTACAGACCTGTGAAAATTAAATTTCAAACCTAGGGGCTCTGGAACCCATTTTGAGAACCACTGTAGCAGACATATGAACTGAATTACAGATGCAAGAGGATATAAATGAACCCTATTCCAACAAATCACCAAGTGTCATGTTAGAAGAGACAAAATCACCAAGCGTCATGTTAGAAGAGACAAAATCACCAAGCGTCATGTTAGAAGAGACAAAATCACCAAGTGTCATGTTAGAAGAGACAAAATCACCAAGCGTCATGTTAGAAGAGACAAAATCACCAAGCGTCATGTTAGAAGAGACAAGTTGTTGTCTTGATTTGTTGCAGGTAGTTTTCAAATGGAAAACAGGAAATGTCATTTAAGGAGCAGTTGAAGTGGCTGGCATCTTCATGGAGATGAATTAGTCCATGTACATTGTAGACAGGAAAGGTCTTGCCATACAGGACAGCACAGCTGGTGACAAAGTGTTTGATGAGTTCATGGGCATATTGGAGATAGGCATTTCGAATCTTGTCATCTGAATCCAGCAGTATCGACATGGCTACTGTTAAGGACAAGAAATGCTTGTACCTTTCAGGGGACAGCACAGTTTTTAATACCACTGGTCCTGTGTATAGCAGAAACTGCTGAAGTTCAGTGGCTTTCCACCTATCCATTTCACGCAGACCACGTGGTTGCCAAGCAAATTCACTCGGCATCCTCCCTCTCAGTGCAAATAGTTTTTGAGAAATTGCATCCTTTTGCCTCACAGATAAGCGGCAGATTTTTGGGCCACGAGTCAGGTAAATTAACAGGCGTCTAACTACTCCCAAGCAGACCATATGCATGTAGTCCAACACAAATGAACTGACGCAAGGAATTCCTCCAGCAATGAAGGGGCTGGCATCACTTTGGTGGTTCTTGTATTCCACTCTGGAGAAACAGTCATCTGTTCGAGAAGTGCATTCCTGTTCACTGAATACCATTCTTCCCTCAACACGAGTACCTCTGATTATACATATCTCACAACTCTCATAGGAAGTATGACCCTTAATACATTTGAGATATGCCCTTGCTGGCGCATCACAGATGAGAGCATCAATATTGACAGTGTAGGTTTGACGTTTATAAACTATACCATTGTCTTTGAGATGTTTGTACTCGGTAAAAAAGTCTTTCAGATAGTCCTCAAGTGGACTTGGCTTACTTTTTCCACTAAACATCGCTGCAATAAAGGGATCAAAATGGCCACACTTCACCAGTATTGGCCAGAATTGGACTCCACTACTTTTGAAAAGTGGGATGCCATCGATGTTTACAGTGAGGTGCACATCATTACTGTCCATCAGACTTAAGTAAGGACAGATTCCCTTTTCTAAGCCGTAATACTTGTAGTGCCCCCCACATTTAGGCTCTGTTGTGTTTTGTTGTGGTGTAGTGAGGAGTGTACGGCAATCCACAGGCAATAGATGCCCTTGCTTTCTTAATGTGGACAATAACCCGTTAAGTGCTCTGTGTGTCACTTTGTGCTCTGTAGCCCACTGTCTCAGGTCATCTTCAAAGCTGCTGGTCACTTCAGCTTCATCATCATTTGGTTCAGAGTCAGTAGACAAATAGTCCACATCAATGTCAAAATCAAAACCATGTGATGTCCCAGGAACGCTGTCACTTGTTAAACTACGTGGGGTCCCAGGCACAGTGCTACAACTACTCTGAGTCCCAGACACAACATCGCTATTGCTATTAATTTCAGTGCTCTGATGTTCATCTTCACTGTCAGAATAACGTAGAAGTTGATCCATGTCTCTTTGGCATTTTCGCCATTCTCTCATTTTAGCCATCTGTAGACACAGATGCAGTATAAGTCAGTTTAGTTTTACAATTTATTTGACTGGGTGTGTGCAAAGGAGCATGAGGTCACAATCTGTACCTTCTTTAGGTGGCTTGGCTCCAAAGGGCAGGGCTCACTCCACTTTCAAGAGGACCTCACACCACCTGATAAAAGGATAAGACTGATTTAGAAACACACAACTAAAGCTTTACAATACTTAACTCATTGCATTAAATTGTTATGCATTTTGCTGCGAACCCTCACCTGGTGGCTGTGTCTGCAGCGCCCCCTCCCCCCGCCTGTATTTTGGTTTTTGTTTAGTTGTGCTGCTAGCCCCACTAGCTGTCCCGGATGTTAGCAAGTGCTAGCATGTCTCTCTCTCTCAGCAGCAGCAGTCAGGACCGCAAAGAAAAAGAAAAACAGTCTGAGTGAAGCGCTGGAGCCGCGGGCGGATACCGGGCTGTCACCGACAACCAAAGCCTCGAGTGGCAACAAGTATGGGGGCCGTTGTGGTGAGCTAGCTCGATGCTAACTTCGACTAGCGGTAGCGGTTAGCATCCGCCGCTAACACCCGCTTCCCAGCTCACCACAACGGCCCTCCTGCTCCTTAAAGGGATACGCCAACATTTGTTTTGTTTGCGTGTCTTGCCTCACTCCCGAGTCCATGACAAGCAGATAGATACCACTCTTTCGACTGTAAGTGCAGTAACAAGGGAGAGACGGACAGAGCTCGCCCACCGCTAATTAGCTTAGCTCAAATGGGTAGCATTAGCCTGCCTCTGCCACAGTCATCAGATAAACTCTTCAGCAACTCTAAACGGCCCTGTGTGCTTGGTGTGACTCGTTTTTTACCGCGTTATGTTATGTTATCTATTTTTAGACTAAGATTAGCACTTTATGTAATTTTCTAGAGAAATACATATGAAACTAAACCACAGTTTTTGCGCATGCGCAAACCACCACGGACGTGCTTGTAAGTAGGTCAACAAAAAAAAGCCTCTGTTTAGGAGAAGAAGATTGCTACTACGGATTATGGCTGACTTTGTAAGAGAGGACGAGGATGATTTCTACGGGACTGACGAAGATCCACACCCTTACCTATTTGAACCAGAATATATACGGAGGAGGAACTACATTTTTTCTTCTCTTCATCTTCTCCTAAACAGAGGCTTTTTTTTGTCGACCTACTTACAAGCACGTCTGCGGTGGTTTGCGCATGCGCAAAAACTGCAGTTTAGTTTCGTATTTCTTTAGAAAATTACATAAAGTGCTAATCTTATTCTAAAAATAGCTGCTGCTGACTGGGCAGGAGGCTAACGTTACACAGTTGAGCCCGAGAGGAGGGCCCCAGTTTGAATTTTTTGTTTACAAACTGAAACGAACAAAACTCGAGACTCTAAACTACACAAATGCACACTCGTAACATCGTATGTGTTATATATAACGTTACCCACCGCTCTTTGTATTGATTTTTCGCCGGCTTCGTTGTAAACAAATAGTCGTGTTCAAAAGCTAACGTTAGCAGATGTAATGCTAATTGTAGCGACGGCAGGTTTGAAGTAGATTAACACAACAAAGCTAAAACGGCAAACGCTATAAATGCATAAATGAACACAAAATTAACTAGGCAGTCTATGTGCTGACCGAACTTACCTGCAATTCAGTGGACGCTGATTTCAGACGGCTGTAGGTTGTTGTAGAGGTCGACGGGGCACAGAGCATGGCACAGAGCTGAGCGGCCATTTAGAGAAACACCTGGGCCAATCGGAGTGGGTCATGACGTTGTGATGACGCAATGTCTCAGCCAATCACAATGGCGTTTACTGTCCCCCCCCCCAATACACCTTCATTTTGTTGTATTAACACTATTTTAGAAAAGAAAAACAAGAAAATGAAAACAAACAAAAATATTAATTTTATTCACAAATAATCATGTTCATACTACTACTACTACTACTACTACTAATAATAATAATAATAATAATAATCACATTAATCATGTTGTTAAGAACAATATTGGTATTTTACATTTATTTTACACATATATAGCCTATACTACTACTACTACTACTAATAATAATAATACATCATGTCAATTCCCTGCACCTGTCTTAGATGTCCAAAAAAGTGACCTAGCCCGACGTTCAAATGTTCAACTGCATATTGACGTCCAAATAAGGTCATGATTAGACGTCCAAAAAGCGGACCTAGTTTGCACGTCTTGTAGAGGTCCAAAATGGGTCTTGGACCGACTGACGCAATATAGACATGATCTGCACATCCATCAGACGTCTAATGTTTAGTGGGTTCATACCAAAATATTTGATCTTATGTAGATAAAGTAACAGTAATAGTTCTACGACACATTTAAACTAAACTTTCCCCATGTAATAAATATTATTTTTTCTTAGTAGATGTACAATGCCCACCATGATGTCATTTAATTATTAATTTTGACTATAAATGTTTATTCACATTTCACACAATGTGCAAAAAATAGTGTATCAGCAGGGTTTTGCCGAGCTGCAGTGTAGATTCTGATTAACAAATGTTGGTTTTGTACAAGTGAAAATAAATGACTTAGAGCTGCATGTTTACACAAAATTTTGCTTTAATCTCATATGTATAACACCACAGTGCTCGTGGGAGCCTGGACACAGAACTGTTTACATTATTAGGTCATATTTACAAAAAATACAGTGTACAGTAGCTAGTATTATTTTTAGGAGTCTGCCCAGTCCTGTCGAAGTCCTCAGGTCTGAAGTGACAGCTGCAGATGACTGAGGAGTCACTCGGGACAAAGTCCTTTCTCCTCACTGCTGCTACCCATGCCCGTCTCCTATCTGTGTTTTTTGGGAAACTACACACAAAATAAGTGTGTCAGAAAAACGCAGTTCCACATAATTTGTATTTGCAATTCAGGCCACAAGTTAACTACTAACGTTATACTGTGTTGTCACGTTGGTGCCATGAAACAGATAGTTGACAATTTGGAATAACACATACACCGACATAGCTGTTTGACAAAGCATCATAATTTTATAAGTAATATTATATAAATGTTAACCTTTTTTCTTTAAGTTGTGTGACATAGCGTTAGCTTAATTTGGCATTAGGACCAGATCAGGACAGTTACTTTACTTGATTAGCTTAAAAGAAGGATCACTTTTTGAGATATATATCTCATTAAACATGTTCGTAACAGTAAAATATTGTAAAACAACTTCTTACCTGTGGAATGTTATTCCCTTCTGCTTGGTTTTAACACTTCTTTCGTTCGTACACCCAAATGCAGAGCAAAAATGTGGCATTTTTGCCGAGTCTGACACGGGTCTGAACCGGTCAGAGCACCTAGGCAAGATGGCGGCGGTATTGACGCATCCCACAAGCCAGGGTGTGGCATCTATGTATATATATCTATGCCCATGAGCACTGTGGTGTTATACATATGAGATTAAAGCAAAATTTAAACATGCAGCTCTAAGTCATTTATTTTCACTTGTACAAAACCAACATTTGTTAATCAGAATTTGTAACTACACTGCAGCTCGGCACAACCCTGCTGATACACTGTTTTTTGCACATTGTGTGACTTAAAATGTGAATAAACATTTATAATCAAAATTAATAATAAATGACATCATGGTGGGCATTGTACATCTAGTAAGAAAAAATAACATTTATTACATTGGGAAAGTTTAGTTTAAATGTGTTGTAGAACTATTACTGTTACTTTATCTACATAAGATCAAATATTTTGGTATGAAAAGCTGCATTTTTTATTTAACCAAGTATCCTGTATCATAACTACATGTCTGACAATTGTAACAAACCAAACCGCATGAAAATTGGTTGAGAATTCAGCGAGTAATGATGATTTTAATCATAAATAGTCTCCTGCCTTAATAGATGTATGCATTAGGCAGCGCGGCTCCACCTGGGCAAGATGGCAGCCGCGTTGACGTATCGCTCCAATGAGGAGCGCCGTTGAATGTGGCATCTACGTATATATATCTATGGCTGCTACTACTCTCGTCCATGTTCACCCACACCTGTTCACGCAGCGCGGACTTGGAACACAACAATGCGAAATTCCGCACCATGTCCATAGTGTGCCTGTGTGTATGGTTTGAGCACGGAAAAGCGCTGCGCGAACATTCCGCAAGTCCGTCCCACATTTCTGTATCGCGGCAGTGAGAATGAACCTGTTTCTATTTATTCTTTCTTAACACTAGCACTTTAATTATTTATCTTTTTTTATGATGATGAATGACTGACTGGAGAGCACTTTGAATTTCATTGTACCTGTGACAATGACAATAAATACCTATTCTATTCTATTCTATTCTATTCTATTCTATTCTATATTACCATTATCATTATAATTTGATTATTATTATTATCACCATATTATAGGGGACTCGCCACTAAACAGGAAGTAGTTTATAACTCCAGCATACATGGTCCAATCTTGCCCAAACTTCACATGATTCATATTAGTCCCACCCTGAACACATTTTTATAACCATATTTCCTGATACTCATAGTGCCACCAAGTGGCGACAGGAAGTAGGTCTCATCAAACACTTATCTTTCGATTTATCTGAAAGTTACATGCGGTGGTGTATATTTGATGTATAAAAACATGATGTATAATTAGTGCACTCTCTAACTCCCTCTAGTGGAAAGAGGAAGTGATACAAAATATATATATTGTATACAAAATGTACAGAAAGGTAAAGTCATCAAGTTTTGAAAAAGTATTGCAATTTAATTTTGTCTTTAATGTTATTAAATCTTATATTATCTTTGTAATATGATTATCTTATATAATGTTATTACTATCCTAAAACATTCTCCAGGTCCTCTGAAACTCTGCAGGACTTATTTCCACCCTGCCCAGCAGCAGTACCGTGGCGAACGGTCCCTAACTGCGGGGAGAACGGAGCAGGCTTCACCGGAGGTCCGCCGCTTTTCCCGGTCCCTCTTCTCCACACTTGGGGCTCTAGTTTCGCAGACTGGGCGAGGCGAGGGCGCAGCGCACCTGCACTTCGCCAACTGGGTGTGGCCAGGCGGATTTTGCAAGTTTGGCACACCGTGCGCGCTGGCGCAGCTACTCGTCTGTCCCACCTCCGTCCCTCCTACCTGCGCAAGTCGGAAAGAGGGAGGAGAGAAGGCGTGGAGTGGGTTTTACACACATCACACCAATCAAATGAGCCCCTCTCCTCGCCCTTAAATGCGCCGCGCAAAGGCGTAATGAGAGTTTACTCAATTCACCATGGCAGAAGAGAGCAGCAGCGTCAGATGGCCAAACTTCTCCCAGGAGGAACCTGATGTTTTGGTCCGGGAGGTCTGCTCACAGCAGAGCAGACCTCCACGGGCTGATGATGCAAAGGTAGCCTGGGAGGAGGTCACCACAATTGTAAATCAATGATGCGTTTCTCTCATGCGCGCGCGCTCTCTCTTTCTCTCTCGCAGTCTCACTCTGTTTCTTTTCTTCTGACTACTTCTTACCAGCGACGATTGACAAATTTTGGTGATGTTTCAGTTTCTCGCCATCAAATTTCAAACGGCTCTCCCGCCCACATACTTGATCGTAGCACCTTCAAACTTGCTGGACATGATGATGGCTCCGCCCTGAATTCCCCATATGTTCATATCCCACCTTACTCATAGCGTCCCCCGGTGGAAACAGGAAGTGACCAGTTTTTTCTTTGACATGTACTGATGCCACAAACTTGTCATTCCACTTCTAATGCATGCAGAACAAGTTGGTTAAGCTACTTTATGAACGCTGTGAAGATACGTCTAATGGCATCCATGTGGCGGCGTGGCGACTATCGATCCCTCGCCACTAAATATGTTTGGCTTTTTGATGGCTTCAGCGACCTCATATCCTCATGAAAATTGATACACAGGTCAAGAATGGCGAGCTCTTACATCTGATAGGGGCATCGCGCGTGGGGGGGACAAAATACCTCTATAGTGCCCCCTTCAAATTTTCAAAAACCCTCCCCATAGGATTTTTTTTGGAGTTGGAACATGAAAATTGGTACCACTGTGTATGTTGTGCAGATGCACATAAAAGTCTCTGGCACCAATGGTCTACTCCAAACAGGAAGTAGGCCATTTTGATTTTGACTTGTCATTTTGGCGTGATTTCCACATGTTGTATTTTAACGAACTAGTCCTAGGGATTTCATCCAATCGACTTCAAATTATTTACAGATCATCCAGAGACCATGCTGATCAAAATTTATTAAAAGCTTTTCTCTGTGTCAATGGGTGTGGCTGCTATTGTGCTGCCATTTTTGATCCATCGCCATGCATATTCAAGCAGCTCTCTCTGCCACATATTTCATCCAAACTGCTTCAAAATTTTTGTACATGATAAGAGCCCCGTCCTCAACGCCTCCATATGCTCGTAGGCAATCTTTCTCATGGCGCCCCCTTGTGGAAACAGGAAATGCCATCTTTTACACTGATAAACACCAAGCTCAAGCTCCTGACCTGATCGACTGGTTGCGCTCGTAACACCACTTTGTGGATCAATGAAACAATTGCGTTTTTTTTGCTTTTGACAGGTTTTTCCTCCCTTCTCGCTTCGTGGCACGGCCCCCATGGTTGCATGGGGGAGCGAGGGTCCGATCACAGCTTCTTGCAGCTTTAATTAGGGCCCGAGCAGGTCTCGACCTGCGAGGTCCCTATTGTTTTTCGAATGATCATTATTTTTATTTTTTTTCTTTGTCCCAAATGATCGTATTTTTCACTGTCTGAACATACCCCAAAACTCATCAAACTTGGAATATGAGTCGCACCTGGCGAAAAATTTTATAATCTATTGTTGTCCTGAATTTCCACCACTAGGTGGCGCTATAATCAAGGAGTTTATAATCAAGTGCGTTTTGGATCATAACTTCCATATTCTTTGTGGCACAAAACCTTATATCCACGCATTCAGTGAATTGTGCTGAATCTTGTGGTATAGGCCACGCCCATTTCTGCCTACCGTTTTTTTCTGCAAATTCAGAAAATGTCGCAAACCTACTTTTTCGAACTCCTCCCAGGCATTTCACCGATTGGCATGAAACTATGCACACAGCATCTGTGGACCCTCCCAAAAAACAGTTATTAAAAGAATTTTGATAGTCCAAACAATACTCAAGTTAATAAACAACACATTTCTGCAGATTTCGTTCTAAACAGGAAGTGCTGCATATCTCCACAATGGTGTATCCGAATGACATGAAACTCAGGTTTCCACTTCCCCATGAGCCCCTGAGGCTCTGTGCAAAATTTCGGGTGATAACCGCAAGGTGGCGCTCTTCAAATTGAAGTATTTTATATCTCAATATCGGTTGGGCAGATTAAGACGAAACTTGGTATAATTATTGTCAATGCCCTCCTGAGGATATCTGACAAAAGACTTACCGATCCGCCACTAGGTAGCGCTCTGGTGGCCGTCTAATTTAATATTTGGCACTGTGCCAACACCATAACACTCATGGAAATAAAATTGATAGGGGTGGTATAGACTGGCTCCTGTAACTCACACACCAAAAATGACCAGCAGGTGGCACTATTTTCAATGCAAAAGCGTTTTTGGCTAATAACTCCCACATAATATGTCGCACATTGTTAAACCTTCTATTTACCTGTTCTCTGAATTCAGCTGAATTGTGTGATGTAAGCCACGCCCACTTTCGCGGTAACTTTCCATTTGTTAAATCGCGACAAATGAAAAAGGTACTTTTTCAAACTCCTCTTAGGCAATTTGACCGATTTGCACCAAACTTTGCATGTAGCATCTGTCAACCCTCCTGACAAATAGTTGTCAAAAGAATTTTCATAGTCCAAAAAACGCCCAAAATATAAAACAACAAATTCCTGCACATTGTGTTCAAAACAGACAGTCTTTCATATCTTCACCAAATACGGTCCGATTACCACAACACTTTTGCTGATTGTGTTCCATGGCGCGATGAGGGTTTGTGCAAAATTCGGTGCAAATTGGCTAATAGGTGGCGCTCTGGTGGCAGTCTAATTAGTGTGAATGGAAGTAAATTGGAAAATCAAATCCTCTTCAAAACTCATCGATTTTCAACCTCTTCTTGTCCCTCATACTTTGAGCTAGAGACACCATGTTAACTTTCAAAGAGTCAGAAGACCTTGAACTATTGGGCATGTATTCAGCTTCTACTTTTTGGAAAAATACATACGTGGGTTGGGTGCCTACCTGTATACTGGAAATGTAAGTAAGAGATAACATTTATTTTTTTATTTATTACAGCTGACAAGACTTTTAGGTGCACGCCTCCCAACAGCAGCATGCCCCGACGCGCGTGGACTGCGAGGGCCCGTTCATCGCTACTTGCAGCTTTAATTAGGGCCCGAGCGATGACGAAGTCATCCGTGAGGACCCTTTGTAATTGCGCTGTTTATTATTATTATTATTATTATTATTATTATCATTATTATTATTATTTTATTTTTATTATTATTATTATTAGGGGCCGAGCACCGACCGAAGGCCAGGCGAAGGCCCTCTTGAAACTGAAGGAATTATTAGGGCCTGAGCACCTAGCGGTGTGAGTACCCTATTGAAATGCAAGGATTTTTCATTGTTATTATTAGGGCCCAAGCACCTAGCGGTGCGAGGACCCTATTGAAATGCAAGGATTTTTTATCATTATTATTATTATTATTAGGGCCCGAGCACCTAGCAGTGCGAGGACCCTATTGAAATGCAAGGACTTTTTATAAGGGCCCGAGCACCTAGCGGTGCGAGGACCCTATTGAAATGCAAGGATTTTTTATTATTATTAGGGCCCGAGCACCTAGCGGTACGAGGACCCTATTGAAATGCAAGGATATTTTATTATTCGGGCCCGAGCGACGACGAAGTCGTCCGAGGACCCTATTGAAATCGTGCTGTTTATTATTAGTATTATTCTTGCGACATTTCGTGTCCCAATTTCAGCCTTTTCCCAAATTTGAAAATGCTTCTAACTCTCCACATTCGTCCAGCCACATCCGAAATTCGATATTTTTGGGCGGTTGCACATGGTCGGCGCGAAATGCCGAAATAGCGCCCCCTACAAATTTTCAAAATACCCTCCCCATTGGGGTTAGTTTGTTGTAGGCAAACGAAATTTGGTACACACATGTATCATACCGAGACGCACAAAAAAGTGTCTTAACGTCATGGTGAAATCACAACAGGAAGTCGGCCATTTTGTTTTGAATTTTTTCGTTATGGCGATTTCCACAACTTACATTTGAACGAACTCCTCCTAGGGATTTTGTCCTATCGACTTCAAAGTTGGTACAGATCATCCTGAGAACATGCTGATCAAAAGTTATTAAAAGCTTTTCTCTATGTCAAGGGACGTGGCTGCTAGGATGTGACAAATTTTGGCAACTTTTCGTTTTCTTGCCATCGAATTTCGAACGGCTCTCCTGCCCACATACTTGATCTCAGCAGCTTCAAACTTGCTGGACATGATGATGGCTCCGCCCCGAACGTCTCGATATGTTAATATCCCACCTTACTCATAGCGCCCCCCGGTGGTAACAGGAAGTGACCAGTTTTTACTTTAACATGTACTAATGCCACAAACTTGACCGCATCAACTTCATTCCACTTCTAATGCATGCAGAACAAGTTGGTGAAGCTACCTTATGAACGCTGTGAAGCTACGTCTAATGGTGTCCATGTGGCGGCGTGGTGACTATCAATCCCTCGCCACTAAATACGTTTGGCATTTTGATGGCTTCAACGACCTCATCTCCTCATGAAAATGGATACACAGGTCAAGAATGGCGAGCTCTTGCATCTGATAGGGGCGTCGCCCATGGGGGGGACAAAATGCCTCTATAGTGCCCCCTTGAAATTTTCAGAAAACCCCTCCCTATAAAGTTTTTTTTGGAGTTGGAACATGAAAATTGGTACACATGTGTATATTGTCCAGACGCACATAAAAGTCTCTGGCACCAATGGTCTACTCCAAACAGGAAGTCGGCCATTTTGATTTTGACTTGTCATTTTGGCGTGATTTCCACATGTTGTATTTTAACAAACTCGTCCTAGGGATTTCATCCAATCGACTTCAAATTTTTTACAGATCATCCAGAGACCATGCTGATGAAAAGTTATTAAAAGCTTTCCTCTATGTCAAGGGGCGTGGTCGCTATGGTGCCTCCCTCGCCACCAAATACGTTTGGCTTTTTGATGGATTCACCGTCCCCATATCCTCATGAAAATTGACACACAGTTCAAGAATGGCAAGCTCTTACATCTGATAGGGGCGTCGCCCATGGGGGGACAAAATGCCTCTGTAACGCCCCCTTGAAATTTTCGAAAAACCCTCCCCGTAGGATTTTTTTTGGAGTTGGAACATGAAAATTGGTACATATGTGTATGTTGTCCAGACGCACATAAAAGTCTCTGGCACCAATGGTCTACTCCAAACAGGAAGTTGGCCATTTTGATTTTGACTTGTCATTTTGACATGATTTCCACATGTTGTATTTTAGCGAACTAGTCCTAGGGATTTCATCCAATCGACTTCAAATTTTTTACAGATCATCCAGACACCATGCTGATCAAAAGTTGTGCTCTGCATGTCTGTAGGTCAAAGGGCGTGGCTGCTATGGTGCTGCCATTTTTGATCCATCGCCATGCATATTCAAGCAGCTCTCTCTCCCACATAATTCATCCAAACTGCTTCAAAATGTCTGTACATGGTAAGAGCCCCGCTCTCAACGCCTCCATATGCTTGAAGGTAATCTTGCTCATGGCGCCCCCTTGTAGAAACAGGAAATGCCATCTTTTACACTGACAAACGCCAACCTCAAGCTCCTGACCTGATCAACTCCATTTTGTGGCCACATGACGATCAAGTTGATGAATCTCCACAGTGACACACGTGTCCTGTCATGTTGCAGGCCGCAGCAGTGGCAACTTTTCATCCTTTGCCACGGAACATCAACTTGATATAAATCCTTCACGTATTGTCCGATTTGCTCGAAATTTCACGTGTGATGAGGGTCCACCCCTGAACGCACCTGCCCACATCTGGTTTCATTCATGCCACCCCCTTGTGGAAACAGGAAATGCCCTATTACACATTGACATTGTCAGATTTGCTCGAAACTTCACATGCGTGATAACGGTCCACCCCTGAACGCACCTGGCCACATCTGGTTACGCTCATGCCGCCCCCTTGTGGAAACAGGAAATGCCCTATTATACACTGACATTGTCAGGTTTGCTCGAAACTTCACGTGTGATGACGGTCCACCCCTGAACGCACCTGGCCACATCTGATTACGCTCGTAGCGCCACCTGGTGGATGAATGAAACATTGCGTTTTTTTCGCTCCTGCCAGGTTTTTTCTCCCTTCTCGCTTCGCGCCACAGCCCCCACATGCCTCAGGCCCCCGCGGTTACATGGGGGAGCGAGGGCCCGATCACAGCTGCTTGCAGCTTTAATTATTAGGGCCCGAGCACCTAGCGGTGCGAGGACCCTATTGAAATGCAAGGATTTTTTTATTATTATTATTATTATTATTATTGTTATTATTCCATCAAATGAATTGCCTTTTTGGGAGGCTTAACATACCCGAAAACTCATGAAACTTTGCACACATCCCAGAACTGGTGAAAAAGTTGATATTTTACGGGGCTCGTGTGCGGGTTCCAAAAAATGGCTCAGTAGTGCCCCCTACAAAAGTTTGAGGAAACAGCCCCTGAAGCTAGTTTAACCTACATGTATGAAACTTGGCAGGCTTATGTAACGCTCAGAGACGTACAAAAAAGCCTCTTGGAGGCATGCTCTAAACCCAACAGGAAGTCGGCCATTTTGAATTTACTGTGCAATTTTGATGCATTTTTGGCCATTTCCAGGGGTCATAAATGAACAAACTAGTCGTAGAGATTTCATCTGATCGACTTCAAACCTTGGTCTGTCCCATCCCAAGACCTTGAAGATGAAAAGTTATCAAAAGCTTGAGTTTTCGTCAATGTGTGTGACCGTGGGATGGCGTCAAAGTTAGGGGTCTCGCCACTAAACAGGAAGTAGTTTATAATTCCAGCATACATGGCCCGTAAGCAGTCTGTGTTGACGACAGCTGATTTTAGAGACCTTTTTAGCTTTCTGCGCACCACAGGATTAGCGGTGTTCGTATCTGGCCCGATCCCAACACTGGCTCGTGGAGTTGAGCGGTTCAGCCGACTTCTCAGCTTCCATACCTGGCTGCTTTCTGCCTGCAGAGACTATGATTTGGGTTTCATCGACAATTTTAATCTATTTTGGAACCGCTATTCATTTTACAAGCAGGACGGAATACACCCCAACAAACTGGGCAGTAGGATGCTAGCTGCTAATTTTCAGCATGCTGTGCAAACTGCCACACCTACTGCACACATCTGACGGTTGTTTACACGACACACCCCCTTCCTGACTTCTTCCTCCCCGCCCCCCGTGGCAGCTCATAGTCCTGTCCTACTCACCACTGCCCCCTGTGGGCTCCATCTGCCATTGACTTATAATATACAACATAATCGGAAAACTGTATGCTATGATCACATAAATATTCCAGTTCTGATCAGGAAGAGACCTAAGTCAGTAAATCACACACTTAAAAATAACTCCAGCCGCCTCACTCCTTATGTCACCACCTCAAACCTGGTTATGATTCCCGTACCGCCTAATACTGTTGCTCCTGTTCCTTCTCCTAGACCCCCACTTGATCCAAACACCTTCAAAAGCAGAAATGGCCTAGGATTAATCCACTTAAACATCAGGAGTCTAATCCATAAATTAGATTATGTCAATGTTTTAATGCTACAAACAAATCCTGACATCTTAGTTTTGAGTGAAACATGGTTGAAAAAAAGCACTAAAGACTGTGATGTAGCATTAGAAGGCTATACTCTGTTTAGAGCGGATCGAGCTGGGAGAGGAGGTGGAGTAGCAGTCTATGCAAAATCTGGGTTGTCAGTGTCTGTTTTAGATTAAGTCACCGAGCCTAATTGTTTTGAATTTATTGCCCTACAAATCCAGCTGGGGCCATCTCCACTGGTGGTAATAGGTGTTTATAGACCCCCATCTGCTGATTCAGAGTCCATTGACTCACTAGCAAATTTAATTTCAACGTATGAGGATTCTGAAATGCTTGTTATGGGAGATTTTAATTTGAACTGGCTAAACAACACATCAGATAAATTAAAAGAATGTTGCTTTAACCTGAACTTAACTCAGATCATAACTGAGCCTACTAGACCCAATCTAAAAGACAATTCAAAATCTACTCTGATCGACCTTGTGTTTTCTAACAAAATTGACAAAATTGTGAGCAGTGGAGTTTTTGAGCTGGGAATAAGTGATCACTGCCCTACAGCAAGAAATGCCAGATTGGAAAAAACTAATTCACAAATAGTTTTAAAGAGAAATTTTAGGCTCTTTAATGAGCAACACTTTTTGGACAATGTAGCAAATGATTTTAGTAACTTTACAGCAGAGATCTCTGATGTTCAGGTGGCCCTGCAATTCTTTACAGATATTTTTATCTCATGTGTTGATAAACATGCCCCTTTTAAAGGGCTCCGAATTAAGGACAGAACCGTTCCCTGGTTCTCAAGTGAGCTGTCAACTTTGTTCAATGACAGAAACAAGGCCTGGAATCGTGCTAGACGTTCAGGAGACCCTCAACACTGGCTCTCCTTCAAACAACTTAGAAATAAATGCATCTCAGCTGTAAGAAAAGCCAAATCTGAATATTTCTTATCTCTAATCACTAGCTCCTACTCAAATCCAGCTATGTTCTGAAAAGCAGTGAACCTAGAAAAAAGGAAGACCTCAAATACACTGCCCACTAGTATAAGAACTGATGACTGTGTGATTTCTAACAGATCAGACATTTTCCATGCCTTTAATAAGCACTTTGCAGATGTTGCATATTCATTTGAAAAAGAATATCCTGACCTCCCGTCAGTTGATGTTGGTTGTTTGAATGCAGGTGACCACACTTTGTGCTTTTCCTTCCACCCCTTCCATTATGCTGAGGTTCTGAATGCACTGCAAGCCTTAGACTCCAAGAGTTCTACTGGAGAAGACAAATTGGATTCCTTCCTTCTAAAATTGGCTGCTCCAATTATTGCTGAACCATTAAGGCATATATTTAATTTGTCCATAACAACAGGAAAGTTTCCTACTTTATGGAAATCTGCACATGTAATTCCCCTGCATAAAGGAGGCTCAAGAGATGACATGAACAATTATCGCCCGATCTCCAAACTGCCCTGTTTGGCAAAAGTGATGGAGTCCCTGGTAAACAATCAACTAAATTCATTCCTCTCAACCTACTCCGTACTTAGCCCACACCAGTCTGGTTTCAGAACAAATCATAGCACAATTTCAGCCAACACATTAGTCACAAATCACATCATATCAGCACTGGACAAGAAGCAACACTGTGCAGCAGTTTTTGTAGATCTGTCCAAGGCCTTCGATACAGTTGATCACAACATACTGTTAAGTAAACTGTTCAACATAGGACTGAGTGAAAGTGCATGTGCCTGGTTTCATGACTATTTATCTGAGAGGTGACAGTGTATTAAATCAGGTGACACCAAATCAGACTTCTTGTTTATCAATAAGGGTGTGCCGCAAGGCTCCATTTTAGGCCCTGTACTCTTCTCTATTTATATTAATGATATTGTGTCCTCTTTAAGTGGTTGCCATGCCCATTTGTACGCGGATGACACCGTTGTTTATTGTATTGCAGACTCTGTACAGCTCGCTATCAACAATTTGCAACTTGCTTTTAATGAGCTTCAAAAATCTCTTTTAAATCATAAACTTCTTTTAAATGTAACAAAAACAAAGTACATGCTGTTCTCCAGAGCCAGAAATGTTAACCATGAAACTTTGAATTTGGTTACTATAGAAGGATCTAGAATTAGAAAAGTCACTGAATATAAATATTTTGGCGTATGGATAGACGAGGATTTAACATTCAAACACCACGTAAACAACCTTGTCACTAAAATGCGACAAAAGATCGTTTTTTTGAACAGAAACAAATCCAGCTTTCCTTTATTCTGTAGGAAAAGAGTTGTTGAAGCTGTGTTGTTACCTGTCATTGATTATGGTGATGTAATTTACAGACATGCTGCAGCTTCAGTTCTAAAGCCTTTGGACAGTGTATATCACTCTGCTCTTAGATTTATTACTGGTGACGGGTACAGAACACATCATTGTGTTCTGTATGAGAAGGTTGGTTGGCCTTCTCTGGACGAGAGGCGCAACAAACATTGGCTTTTATATATCTTCAAGGCCCTCGTTGGAAAATTACCACCTTACATCTCAACCTTGTTAGTGTGGAATGCTGGTAGCTATACAACCCGCTCTACCGATCTGCTACTTCTTAAAGTTCCTCGAGCATGTACTGAACTTGGTAAAACAGCTTTTTCTTTTGATGCTCCAAGCTCATGGAACATCCTCCAACACTCTCTAAAAATTCATGTTCTTCCTTCTCTTTCAGACTTTGATTTCTAACCATTGTGTTTCACATTGCAACTGTTTTACCTGATTCTATTTTATCTACCTGGTCACTGATGAGATTGTTGTTCACAGTGATTATTCTGTACTGTTTTAATTGTGCTGTGGTTCAAATGTGTCTGTAATCTCGACGACATTGGAAATGAGGGAAACCTCAATGTCCTTCGAGACTAAATAAAGGTTTGAAATGAAATGAAATGAAATGGTCCAATCTTGCCCAAACTTCACAGGATTGATGCCAGTCCCGTCCTGAACACATCTACGTCAATAATTAGAGATAAATATAGCGCCCCCTACTGGAAACAGGAAATGTCATGTTTTAGACTTTAATGTACATCTCCTACAGAATTGACCAGATCCACCTCAAACTTGGTCAAAAAAGCCATAAGGAGTTGATGACGCTTTATTGTGGAAACTGTGAGTTTTCGTCGAAGGGCGTGGCCATGGCCTGGCAGCGAACTTTGATGTTTCGCCATGATGATAAACGTTGCTGTAACTTGACTCCACATGGGAATATCTTGCCAAAACTTCACACATATGATGACAGTCCATCCCTGAACACACCTACAGAGGAATTTTAAATCACTGCTATAGCGCCACCTTCTGGCAACAGAAAGCTACTTTATACATTCTTTGATGTCCCTCTTCTAGCAGGTTAATCAGACCCACCTCAAACTTGCTGGTCTAAGTCCTTAGACCTTGATGATGCTTAAAAATGAAGCTTTTGAGTTTTCATCAAACGCTGTCACCGTGGCGCTGCCTTGTTCGCCATCAAACACGATGTTGTTTTGAAGGGACAAGGGATGCTTGAAATCTAACCAAATGTGGCATACATATCACAGGTCACAAGTCCTGTTGTCTGATGTGATTTTTGTGCTTTGATGCACCCAGATGGCTCAACAGCGCCCCCTAGAATATTTCAATTAAGCAGCCCACAAAGCTGGTTTGACCTGCATGTATGAAACTTGGTAGGCACCTGTAACACTCTATTACATACAAAAATGCCTCTTGGAGCCATGCTCCAAACCCAACAGGATGTCCGCCATTTTGAATTTACTTGTGCCACTTTTGTGCATTTTTGCCCATTTCCAGGGCTTGTAAATTAACGAACTTGTCCTACAGATTTAATCAGATTGGCTCCAAACTTGGTGTATGTAAGCATGACTATGTTGTGACCAAAAGTTATCACAGGATTTGCCCAGTGTTGAATGGCGTGCCCACTGAAGAGCGTTGAATTTTGAGGTCTCGCCATGAAAAACAAAATTGCTGTAGCTTTGGCATAAATGGTTCAATCTCCACCAAACTTCACATGATTCATATTAGTCCCACCCTGAACACATTTTCATTACCATATTGCCTGATAATCATAGCACCACCTAGTGTTGAAAGGAAGTACTTCTTATCAGACACTTATCTTTGGATTAGCCTGAAATTTCAATGCTGTGGTAAAAATGTGATGTTCACAAACATGACATATCATTAGTGTATACGTGTGCTGCAAAGGGTTTAATTTTGATGTCTCGCCATGAAACAGGAAATTGCTGTAACGTTGGAGTAAATGGTCCGGTCTCCATCAAACTTCAGATGATTCATATTAGTCCTGCCCTGAAAACATTTATTTGACCGTATTTCCTGATACTCATATACCACCTTCTGGCGACAGGTAGTAGGCCTCATCAAACACTTATCTTTTGATTTATCTGAAAGTTTAATGCTGTGGTGTATATTTGATGTATAAAAACATGATCTATAATAGTGTGCTCTCCAGCTCCCTCTAGTAGAAAGAGGAAGTGATACAAAATGTGAAATATGTCATTCCAGCAAGGTTTCAAGGATATGCTAATATGCAGAGGTCCATATTGCGATTTCAATTAAATTTCAATGAATTGTTCAGCCCTAGTATAACATTATACTCAGGTACAAATTAACTGGCAGTTCATTTGAAGTTAGCTTATATTTTTTAATGTTTCTTCACAGATTGATCCATCACTTATCAGAGAAATAGAGGATGCCTACCTTCCACACTATATACCAGTTTATGGGGACAGGATTGTTCTGAGGCGATACTGTCTGGACAAAGAAAAACAATACGACAATAGTTCAAGGATGTCTCTTCTTGAAAAACTTCGAAAGAAACTAAGGACAGCAACAGCAAATCAAGATGAGGAGTCTGAACCTGGCCTGCAAGAAGTGAAAAAAGAACAAAACCGTGATCGTTAAATGCTGTTAAGAGTTCAAGAACAATTGAGTTAGGGTGGATCCATGTGGGAAAACAAGTGAGGAAGTGTTCTGTTGGTGAGTTGTACACAGTGTCAAAATTTGGGATTTTACGGTTCTACCTAAGCGCAACATGCTTCGTAGACTCATCTGACACAGAAGTGGACAGGAAAGGGACAAATGTGGTGACACTACAGGAGAGCAGCAGAGACAGACCAATTCTGATGAGCACCAAGAAAAGCCAGCCAGACTGAATGAACCACAAAGAGAACAATCTGGTACAGTTGAAGACTCAAATGTTGTTGATCATACCTCTGAGTCTGATAATTCAGAGGTGATCATTGGTGGCCTAGTAGGTGTGTCCTCTGCAAGCCAGTTGGATGACACTGTTCCACTTTTCTTTTCCACAGAGGATATTATCAATGTTGCCTTTACTACAAGCTCTCCTGTCTTAGCAGATGATATTGACCATGCAGTCCATTCTGTGACCCACTCTCAGAGGTCCAACTGAATGCTGCTGTTCCAGTTTTCACACCAACAAATGATGTCTTCAGTGTTGCCCCGTCCACATCCACTCCTGTCTTAGGAGATTGTGTTGACGATGCTGTCCATTCAGGTGGTAATGCACATAATGACCCACCCTCAGAGATTCAGCTGCATGATGCTGTCCCAGTTTTCACCCCAGTCGAGGAAGTCATCAACGGTGCCCCCTCCACATCCACCCCTGTGTCAGGGGACCATGATCAACATACTGACTACTCAAGTTTTGATGCAGGCTATGACCAACATTATGTGAGTCTCAAACTTCACAGAGTAAATCTTTTAGAGAAATTGATTTGTCAGTTCAAAGATGAGTCCATTTTGAAGTACCCTTTAAAGTTTGCTTTTATTAATGAAAGGGGTGCAGATGCAGATGATGTGGCCAGAGATGCCTATGCTGCTTTTTGGACAGGATTTTTGGATTCTGCAGCAGAGGGGGCAGAAATGAGGATGCCATCCCTGTCACCAAAATGGCAGGAGGAAGAGTGGAAAACTGAGGGAAGAATATTGTCCAAGGGATTTCTGGATCAAGGATACTTTCCGTTGCGCCTTGCCCCAGCATTTACCACGGCAATGATATTTGGAGAGCATGCTGTGTCTACTGATTCACTGTTTGAATCTTTTATGTTGTACCTGAGTCAGTGTGAGAGAGAGCTCATAACCGCTGCCTTAGAGGGAGACCTTGATAGTGATGGCCAGAATGAGTTATTAGATCTGCTGGATTGTGTGGGAGTGAAAACGGTTCCATCACAAGACAACCTTAAAGCAGTCCTCCTTCAAGTAGCACACAAACAAATAATACAGCAGCCAAAGTATGCTCTTGATAACATGTCAGCAGGTGCAGCACAACTCCTGAAGACCACCATAACCACAACAGCAAAAATACAGATCATGTATACAGACAAAAAAACAACTTGCAGGAAAGTCCTGAAGCTAATTGAAGCAAGTCTAGAGACTCCAGCTGAGAGACAAGCCCTTGAATTTTTACAGCAGTACATACGAGGATTGGATGAAGTGGGTCTCAGAAGGCTGCTGAGATTTGTGACAGGCTCCGATATCACCTGTGTCACAAAAATAGAAGTCCTATTTACAGCTTTGGAGGGACTGCAATGTCAACCAATTGCACATACCTGTGGATCGGTTTTGGAGTTACCCTGTACATATAACTCCTACCCAGAGTTACGTGTGGATATGGAGAATGTACTGATGAGTAACTATTACACTATGGATATTGTGTAGTGAGAAATGGCATGTAATTGTGTACACACCAGGCAGGGTCCATATTGACATTCTTAATGTAAGCGAACTGCACTCTTTAATATTTGAAACCTCAGGCAGAAGTAGATTTGAAGAAATGCTTTGTGTCAGAAATGAAGTCCCAAAATGCACTTTTTTATACCAGTCTCTTCTAGAAGTTGTACAGTTCATCGCTATTTAACTGTGCATAAGAAGCCATGAGGTAACCTCAAGAGAATTTTTTTTTGCAGTTTGCCATGCAGTTCAACTTGCTAAAACAAATTTTGATGTGAAGCTATTGTAATAAGTCATGTGCCTGACACAGAAAAAAATAAAGTTTAATTATAGCTGCTGCGCAGCAATGGTCGGGGCCGGGCAATTTTAGGCAAAATTAGGCAATTCTGAGCAACAAGCAGAGTGTAGGAAGATGAAAAAAAGGTGGCATTCTAAGCATAAGAGACTATGCTCTATCTCACTGAGCTAATTAGCAAGAGACAACTCTGCGGTATATGTTTAAAACTTCTTCTATCTCATTATACTGATAAGAAGTCATAATTAATTTCATCATAAAACACTGAATGTGTGGTATATGTAAAAGCCCATGTGAAAAATGTAATACACACACACTAAAACAAAGCATATCACAACATAGAAGTTACATCATATAATTATGGCATGCTCTTCAAATTGTGGATGAGTGGCTGAAGTGATCAGACTCATAATATACAAAGGAAAGAAAAAACTCAAGAACAAGAAAGTAAGAATAACATTAACTGCTAGCAATTATGAACAAACTGACCTGATCTAACTTAAAGCTAAACATTATCCATGGTGACAAAAATGAAAACATTTTTTTAAAATGTAAAAGTAGCTATTGGATAGACTCTGCATATTGACTGATAGCTAAGCCAAATAAACGGGGAAAAGTGTTGATTAAGAGTATTTGTCTCTCCGCGAAACTACCTGGATCATAATTATTTTAACCTTAATAGTCTCTAATCCACATAGCATGATGCCTGAACATAGGACTTTCACATTAGAATGTCCATTCTGCCTTAGCTGAGGCTTGAACTCACGACTTCTGAGACTGAGGTCCGTCTTCTATCTCACTGAGCTAATTGGCAAGTGACAGTTCATGTGTGGCTTCACAAATTGACTAAGCTAAGCATCAGGGTGCCAGACAGCAGCCGTCCATGCCATGGAAAAGCAAATTTCAAAGTGAAAGTTCCAAAGCTGTAGCACATATGGTTGATTTGTTATGAATTTTCAAAGTTTTGAAATTTAGAGGCTTGCTGTAGCGCCACCATCAGGACTATTGTCTTGTGTTTCCAGTTGAGGACATCTGGCATGGGACTGGACCTTTATGAAAAGTTTGGGTAGATTTCTCATATGGAAATGTTGCACAAGCTGAGGCTTGAACTCACAATCTTCAACACCAAGAACCATCCTCTCTCACTGAGCTAATTGGCAAACGGAAATGTCACATGTAGCTTCACAAATTGACTAAGCCAGTCACCTGTGTGCAAGACAGCAGTTGTTAGTGTGTAAAGGCAGATTTCAAACGGCTGTCAAAAATTCAGTTATTAAGACAAATATCCGAAAATACACAAATTGCATCTAGACAGCATGGAGATGTTGGTAATTTGTTTTTAACAATGATTTATTGGCTCCATAAGTGAAAAACTGATGTTTAAAAATGCCATTTTTGCATTGACTCCAATTGTTCGCATGAGAGCAAAATTCAAAATGCTGTAAAAAATTAAGTTTTTGAGATAAAATTCTGATATTTTCCAAACATCATCTACCATGACTCCAAAATTTTGTCATTTTTTTAATGAACATTGAAAATGTATTTAGTAAGAATTTGCAAGTGTATGTTTACAATACCGTTTACAGTCAAACATTTTGATGCACTGTAGGCTCAATTTTCAATAAATCAAAAATCTGTGTGGTTCGCTTGTGTAGGACAGTCTGAAGATGCTCTGTAGCAAGTTTGGTGTCAATTGAGCAAAATTGTGGGAGGAGATAGGTTTAATAAGTTTTACAGTTTTTGAGTGATGGACTTCATAATTTGCAATAGGTTTAAATGTACAAAAGTTTCTTCAATATTGAGGCTACATTTTTGGTGAAAGTTGCAAATCTGTAGCACATATGGTTGATTTGTTGTGAATTTTCAAAATTTTGAACTTTAGAGGCTTGCTGTAGCGCCACCATCAGGACTATTGGCCTGTTTTTGCAGCTGAGGCAATCTGGCATGGGACTGGACCTTTGTGCAAAGTTTGGTGATTTTTCACACATGGGAAGTAGGATTTCCTCAGAAGAAGAAGAAAGAAGAAGAAGAACAACAACATGCAGGATAAGAATAGGGTCCTGGCAGCTTAGGCTGCCCGGCCCCTATATAACTTGTGGTTATATCATATATCAGCAAATTCATATCTGAGCAATGTAAACATACTGTGTGGCTCAAAGGCTGCTGAGTTTGCTGGCAGTGTTATATCTGGTAATGTTATAGCAAATCCAGAGGCCAGTTGTCAGTTATGGGTATGTGTTTGACAATATCATTCGGGGTGAAAGTTTTATACATTAAAAAAGAGCAATAATGGCTGTCATGTTAATTCATAGCTGTCTGCTTGTGCTCTTATTAGTGTGTCTTTCATGCGCCACAGCCCCTCAGACATTGATGTGTTAATGTTCAGTAGAACCCAGAGGTAACTTTTTTTTCATTGCGACGGTTTCAAAGGCATGTGGCTGGCCCCTCACATCACATAACTTGAAAGCTTTTTAAGTACCAGCAGTGCGTTCTGTGGTTTTAATTCTACTCAGAGTTATTATGAGTTCTATTCAAATTATAAGCAAGAGAAATGTTTTATACAAATGATTAAAAGGGTTGTTCTGGGTGGGGCCAATATTATGTTGGTAGGCTGCCCCAATAAACTTTTATGTTAATTTTGGCTGTGCAAATCTGTCACAGATTTGATAAATTTAATTTTAAATTACTATGTTCATAGTAAAGGCAAGCCCTGTTAGTGGTTGTTGTAAAATGAGTTAAAATGTCCTGACTTTATACTTCTTTAATGTTGATTGACTTAAGTGCCATTAATTAAATGTGTTCTTTAGTTCATCTTGTGTGAATTTTCTTTTGTGTTAGGTGCCAGTTATCAATATGTATTCAGTCAATAAAACACAAACTACAAAAAAGTTTTTATTTTTTATAAACTTAATTGCATTCAACAAAATGTCACATTTGTGATATTAGTGTTCACTCATCATTTGCTGTCTAATGTAATTGTTCAGCATTTTTTAAGTGACCGATAATCCTGAAGATGAATTCCAGAGTGTTCCAGAGGTCCCTTTATAAATCAGGTAAAGTGGTTGAATCAAAGTAATAATAGGGCCTATAAATTATTTAGTTTTTTGACAAAGCCCACAGTGTATATACATTACACATTATCTGTGTAATCAAGGCTTTAAACACATACCTCACGACTTTCAATAATCTCCATAATAAAATGTCATTCAGATGTAATACAGGTAAATTTACAATTGCCACTGCCATGTTGATTACAAAACATTAATTAGACAGATATTAACAGACAAAAATAACAACTGTGGTAATGATATTTCAGGTCACTTACAGACAATTTTAAAGTTAAAATTCCCTGGCTACTGTGTCTGGCTCTCTAGTCTGGCAGCTCTGAAAGTTGGTTATCTTTGTGCAGGTCTCTGTTGTCTGTCTGGGAACAGCCTGAAACACAGAAAAGGACATGGCATTGCTACTCTTTAAATGAGAACCATAAAAATCTGAATGTATTGTCGGTTTTAACCAGGACTAGAATTATGACTAAGATTATAGTAAGTTGATTATTCACAAAACAACACATAATAAAACCAACAACTCAGTCATAAACTTGTTGTGTTTGTTGACTGTTTGTTTTGTTTTGTGACCTGGTGGTAAATCAGTTTCCCCATGGGGATTAATAAAGCTAATCTAATCTAATAATCTGAAACAGCGGGGTCATTCAAGACATTTTATGAATAATGTAAGAATCACAGTAATAACACACTTTATTATTGTTGATACATGTTAATTGTTGACGTACATTTTTTGCTTTTTGTTATTTTTTAAAAGCTTTCCTATAATTTCTGCTTTATTTATTTTTGGATTTTGGTATTTTACCTCCTCAAGCCTCTAAAACTTATTCAGATAAAACAAAATAAGCTGGGTCAGTCAATTATTTGATTAAGTCAGTCGACAGAAGATCAATAAGCCACTACTTTGATAACTGAATAACTGTTTTTTTATTAAGCAAAGATGTAGAAAAAAAAAAAAGCTTGTTTTAGCTTCTCAATGTAATGATTTATTGTTTTTATTTGTGGAACTAGATGATTCACTGTATATCTTTATATCTTTTGGTTTGGGACAGTTAGACAAAAATAGACATGGACTGTGGGGAACTTTAACAGATATACAGTACAGGCCAAAAGTTTGGACACACCTTCTCATTCAATGCGTTTTCTTTATTTTCATGACTATTTACATTGTAGATTCTCACTGAAGGCATCAAAACTATGAATGAACACGTGGAGTTATGTATTTAACAAAAAAAAGGTGAAATAACTGAAAACATGTTTTATATTCTAGTTTCTTCAAAATAGCCACCCTTTGCTCTGATTACTGCTTTGCACACTCTTGGTATTCTCTCAGTGAGCTTCAAGAGGTAGTCATCTGAAATGGTTTTCCAACAGTCTTGAAGGAGTTCCCAGAGGTGTTTAGCACTTGTTGGCCCCTTTGCCTTCACTCTGCAGTCCAGCTCACCCCAAACCATCTGGATTGGGTTCAGGTCCGGTGACTGTGGAGGCCAGGTCATCTGCCGCAGCACTCCATCACTCTCCTTCTTGGTCAAATAGCCCTTACACAGCCTGGAGGTGTGTTTGGGATCATTGTCCTGTTGAAAAATAAATGATCGTCCAACTAAACGCAAACCGGATGGGATGGCATGTCGCTGCAGGATGCTGTGGTAGCCATGCTGGTTCAGTGTGCCTTCAATGTTGAATAAATCCCCAACAGTGTCACCAGCAAAACACCCCCACACCATCACACCTCCTCCTCCATGCTTCACAGTGGGAACCAGGCATGTGGAATCCATCCGTTCACCTTTTCTGCGTCTCACAAAGACACAGCGGTTGGCACCAAAGATCTCAAATTTGGACTCATCAGACCAAAGCACAGATTTCCACTGGTCTGATGTCCATTCCTTGTGTTTCTTGGCCCAAACAAATCTCTTCTGCTTGTTGCCTCTCCTTAGCAGTGGTTTCCTAGCAGCTATTTGACCATGAAGGCCTGATTGGCGCAGTCTCCTCTTAACAGTTGTTCTAGAGATGGGTCTGCTGCTAGAACTCTGTGTGGCATTCATCTGGTCTCTGATCTGAGCTGCTGTTAACTTGCGATTTCTGAGGCTGGTGACTCGGATGAACTTATCCTCAGAAGCAGAGGTGACTCTTGGTCTTCCTTTCCTGGGTCGGTCCTCATGTGTGCCAGTTTGGTTGTAGCGCTTGATGGTTTTTGCGACTCCACTTGGGGACACATTTAAAGTTTTTGCAATTTTCCGGACTGACTGACCTTCATTTCTTAAAGTAATGATGGCCGCTGGTTTTTCTTTAGTTAGCTGATTGGTTCTTGCCATAATATGAATTTTAACAGTTGTCCAATAGGGCTGTCGGCTGTGTATTAACCTGACTTCTGCACAACACAACTGATGGTCCCAACCCCATTGATAAAGCAAGAAATTCCACTAATTAACCCTGATAAGGCACACCTGTGAAGTGGAAACCATTTCAGGTGACTACCTCTTGAAGCTCATGGAGAGAATGCCAAGAGTGTGCAAAGCAGTAATCAGAGCAAAGGGTGGCTATTTTGAAGAAACTAGAATATAAAACATGTTTTCAGTTATTTCACCTTTTTTTTGTTAAATACATAACTCCACGTGTTCATTCATAGTTTTGATGCCTTCAGAGAGAATCTACAATGTAAATAGTCATAAAAATAAAGAAAACGCATTGAATGAGAAGGTGTGTCCAAACTTTTGGCCTGTACTGTATATATATATATATATATATATATATATATATATATATATATCTGTTAAAGTAAATATATAATGTAAATATAAATATACATATATATACATACATACATGCATTTTTTTATTACTATTTTCTGACATTTGGCAAAAGGATATGGGGTGGGGTCCTGGACTGTAACAAAATGCTGTGAAAAAACAGCCAAATCCTGACAGTAACCTACTGTTTTCCAATAAAACAGTAAGATACTGTACAAAACATTGCATTCTGGGAAATATTATAGGCAGCTTGCCGTTTTCCATAAAATATTGTAAAATACTGTTAATAAAGTTGCATTCTGGGAGTGATGTAGAGTTCATGGCAAAGAAGCCGCTCCAAAAGAGAACACTACTGTATTTCCATGGGAGACAGATGAAACAGTCGGGAAGGCATGGACGTTATTTTTGAGGATTATCCACGAGAATCCTGCACTTTGGGAGCAAATCGAGGGTCATCCATCTGAGTCCTGCACTATATTGAGCAAATTACATGGTAAGTTGAACTACATTTTATCTGTCTGGTGATGTTTGCTTATTGTAACGTTAGTATCCAGTGCTGACTGGACATGTTGACTTTTCTGGAGAATCACAGAATGGCCGGTGGTCCATGACGGCTGGCTGAACTATTATAAGAATTTCAGAAATCGCGATTTGAAACGTTGCAATTAGCTAATGCAAAGGGTGCGACGTGAAAACACACATGCGGCGCGTCTGATGGCGCGTGTCATCCGGGAGGGCACAGGGTGAGAGACAGCGACAACTGTTCGAGCTAGCAGCGGGGAGCAATAAGTACCAGAGAGCCGAAAACGGCCGGAAATTTTCAAAACCCAACGCAGGCAGCACTCGCTCCTGTTTGTGTAATGTGAAATGCAAAGCTGCCGAAGGCACCAAACACTATATGCGGTTATCCAAAAGCTAATGAGTGCAGTTTATTAACGTCCCCCATAGCAGCAGCTGCAGCTAACGTTAGCACATCCGCGCCCAGGACATAAACAATGTAATTTAACATTAACTTTAATCCGTAATGGACCACAAAACTTTAAGGACACCTTCAACGGCATCTTCTGGTGATTAATAAACTTGTTGGATTAGCTGTCATTGGAGACAACCGTCTTTATTTCACTGTGATAAATGACTTGTTTAGCTTTGCAAGTTTAGCAGTGTTAATTAACACAGTCCCTGGCTGTGTCTGAAAGTCCTAACGTGCCATATAACAGGCTACAACAGTGTGTGGGGTTTATCAGTATGTATGCGGGGCCGCCAGGGACATTATTCAGAATTACCTTTCACACACATGTGAAATGCTCTTAAATACACTACTGAAACACTCTCACACACACTACTGAAAAATTATTCGCTCGCATACACTACTGAAACACTCTTACACACACATGTGAAATGCTCTCATATACACTACTGAAATGCCCTCACATATACAAGTAAAATGCTCTCACGCACACTACTGAAACGCTCTCATATACACTACTGAAATGCTCTCACACACACTACTGAAACGCTGTCATATACACTAATGAAATGCTCTCACAGACACACTACTGAAACGTTCTCATATACACTACTGAAATGCTCTATCACACACACTACTGAAACGCTCTCATATACACTACTGAAATGCTCTCACACACACTACTGAAACGCTCTCATATACACTACTGAAATGCTCTCACACACACTACTGAAACGCTTTCATATACACTACTGAAATGCTCTTACATACACTACTTAAACACTTTCGTATACACTACTGAAATGCTCTCTCACACAACTGAAACACTTTCATATACACTACTGAAATGCTCTCACACACACTACTGAAATGCTCTTACATACACTACTGAAATCTTCTCACACAGACAACTGAAATGCGTTTTAAATACACAGTTGAAACACTCTCATACATACGACTGAAATACTCTTAGAAACACAGCGGAGTTCACAGCAGGTCTTAGACCTGCCTCATAGGCAGTAGCATACGGTGCCACTGTCTGTTGGGCACTCATTGCCCTAAAAGGAAAAAATAAATACATTTTATTTTTCTTCATTGCAATAACAAATGAACAACGAAGGAAATAAACATTTTTTCATCTGCCCTGACCTGTGTTTCTACTGTGCAAACTGAAAGTTGGTGTTTGGTGCGCATCACAGTGTCAGAGAGATTGCTAGACTGTCAAGAGGCAGATATCTATTTTCACATTTTATTTCATAATGGAAAAAGCTCCAAGACTTACGCAAGGAACAAACAGGGAAGATGAGGAGGAAAAGAAAGCCTAATATAGAGGTATGTTGTCCAGTGTTAACATTAAAATGCTGTTTTGTGTGTAGACATTTTATTCGTAGCAGCAGTAGCTGGCAAAGCAGCAATAAAGCAAGATAATAGGCTTGTTCTGGGTGAACTGCGCCTCCCTGGGAAGCAGACGAGATCAGGTGGCAGCAGCAGCAGGGGGCAGAGACAAAAAGCTGTGGTCAAGTTGGACAGTTTCCAGCAGCCTTCAGTCTTCGTCTTCTTTTTGCTTAATTGCGGGAAGCAGTTAGCGTTCGAGGTGCATTATCACCGTCAGCTATGTTGGAGTGTGGACCAACTTTACAGAAAGTCACAGAAACACTTACATCTCGTTAGATCTAATTCACATTTCTTAAAATGTTCTCAGACTCATATATCAGTTTGTACACAGTCTCTCCAGTTGTTTTAATTATGACATTAAACTGTTCTACATGTGATTTGTGATTTCTATTCATGGTTCAACCTCAATGTGACATGAATTCTCATGTAAATCAGCATCATATCAACTTGCTGCAGTATATACATGAGCTGAGCAGACCTGTGTAGCACTTAAGATACCCAACTGACTATCAGAATTGGAGGATACCAGAATTAACCTGTTGATGGACTAGTGGTAACAGGAGGTTCGACTCTGGGAGCTGAGGAGAATTGACGAGGCACACACGACAGAATTGCAAAGATGAAATGTGTATTGACAAGATATATACAACAGAACTTTAAAGTGAATAAATGATAATTAAAGAAAGTGATTAACCAAAATAAAGGCCTTTTAGAGGGAAAATATTTACAAAAGTTCAATGCAATAAATCATAGTATACTATCAGGAATGTTCACAGTTCTCAAGGCAGCTTTAAATTTAGCTGAGGTGAATCAACTCAGTCAGAACACACTCATTCAGTTAAATACTCATTGCAAAATACATTTCCCAATACCAGTTTCACGCAAATACTCAGTGATTAATAAATACCTTAATAACCATGATTCAAGTATAATAATATTGCACAACTCCAGGAAATAATTGCTACTAGTCACTTAAGTAAATGGGTAACAGGCTAAATGGTGAAGGAAAGTTCTACCACACCACCTGGTTGTCAGCCAGGCTTGCGGCCTGTGTGTGTGTCTTAGCTGCTATTTCTCCTTCACATTTCTGGGTAGCTCGCCATCCATTTCAGTTGATCTCCGTGTTCTTCATCCACATCTTCATCATCATCATCATCATCATCATCATCATCATCATCATCAACCCTGACCTGTTTAATGAACAGGTACAATCATTCATCAATCTCTGTGTTTAATTCCGCCTGGTTGAATTAATTAACACATCCATAAACACTCATTTCTCACCAGTGTCCAGTCCAATCCAGCATCAGTCTCCAGTAGCAGCGAGTCAAGATCTAAACCAATCATCTGTTAGATCAGGTGAGAACCAGGCGTTTCCCATCATGCCCTGGGTCTTGCAGTTGGTGGAGAGCAACTGCGACGCCTGGCTCAGAAAACTGTGTCCGCCTCGATCTCATGAGGTTATCGTTGCTCAAGTGTGCATGACGTCAGAGCAAGTCATGATCAAGTCAGACACAAATCTAACCGGCATGCATTGTGCGCTGATCGCTGGTGATCGATTCTACGCAGGCCTGGCTCATCTCAAACAAGCCTAATGATGCTACGATAGCATCTCGACTCTGTCAGTTGCTCCTCAGAGTTGTGTTGTATCTCTTGTGTTGTAACTGCTTTAATGCAGTAATTACTAAATCACAATGTACAGCACTAATAATTTATAACTAGACTGTTATAACTAATGTTATAATTTATGTTATAATATGACAACTGTAAGTGCAATAAAACCTTAATGAGTAAAATGCCAATAAGTCATTTATCAAACCACTTGTTCAACAAGCACAAACGTAGCATGAAAAACTACATTTCAGCTGCTTTGTCTGAAGTCTGCCAGCGCATTTTCCATAACCACAGTGTGCTCGTTATATTAATAGCTAATAATTGTTAAGAAGCTAAAATTAAAGTCGCATTGTACGTGGCATAGCTGTTTATCTGAGTTTGCTATGAATTTTAAAATTGTGGAATAATAATAATAATAATGTATCTTTATTTAAACAGGGACAATACACAAAAAACATGTAAATGTATTATACCAGGTTTTAGCAAAATCACTATTTTCCACCCGTAGTCCCTGGGCAGGTAGATAGACAAACAAAATGAGTAAGAAAATCAGACAGTAAAAGAGAACAGAAATATTAAGATAATAGACAAAAATATATATACAAGCACAATCATCCCTGCTTCACAAAAACCTTAAACAAAGCCCCCACCGTAATTTGACAGTCTGAAATTTGCTTGCCCTTTGCCTAGTCCCAAGTCAAATCTGAAGTGCCTCCACATCCAAAAATAAAATTCATGGTTTCCATATACAAGCTTTATGTGCTCTATTATCTCACACAAATTAGAGGATTTCAGTATATTATATAAGAGTAATTCAGTATGGTGTGTGAGAGGATTTCAGTTGGTTAGATGAGAGCAATTCAGTAGTGTGTGTGAGACGATTTCCGTTGTGTATATGAGGGCATTTCAGTAGTGTGTGTGAGACGATTTCAGTTGTGTATATGAGGGCATTTCAGTAGTGTGTGTGAGATGATTTCAGTTAAAACGGAAGTCATTTCAGTCAAAACGGAAGGTATTTCAGTTAAACCGGATGGCCTTCCGGTTTAACTGAAATACCTTCTAATTTTTAATCCGTAGATCGATTAACTGCTTTGTTTTTTCTTCTGTCCCTGTGAACACAGAATTTTTTTTTTTTTTTTTTAAAAAATCATGAGAATTGGATGAGGAATTTTTTAGACAGTTTTAAATAGTTTATGAACGTGGAGGTTTTCATCTTTTGACACCAAACATTCTGTGAGTTTGTTTGAGACTGTAAAGTCAGTGTGAGGAAAACAAATATGTGTGTTTGATCCAAAATTTTTTACAAAGTAGAAAGACGGAACTCTTACATTTGTACGTTGTTTCCTCCATTGTGATGTTGCGCTTCCTGCTGGGCTCATCAGAAGTCTGCACTGATGCACACTCGCTATCTAAGGGCTGAGCAGTCCACTTGCACTCAGCGATAATTGGTTTGGGATGGCCTTTAATATGGCGAAGCTCAGTGTGACCGCGCAAACGGAGGGGGAGTGAATAGGGCGAGGGGATAGGGGCCGGTTTGGGATTGGGCCTTCGTGCGTCCAAATTCACACCTGTTATCTATTGATTTTCTCCGCAACCGTGCGTCATAGCGAGAAGCCACACATATCACGTGAAACAGCAGAATCACAGCAAGACCAAGCACTTGTCAGTAGTCCAATGTTTTCACAGCGACAAAAAATGATAAAGTTACACTAAAATCATGAATAACAAAGCTTTCATGCAGCTCTGCACACACATTACTGTTGGATGGATTACTCGCGAATGCAGCATCGCACATAAATGCCACGCATATCACATGAAAGCGCAGGAGCAGAGCTTTCCAATGATACCACACACATCATTGTGCTGTCATCCCATCACGCTATGAATCCAGATTAATTGTCTACAACATAAAAACCTGATGAATTTCTTTACAATCCATTATACAGATCTTGTTATCAGTCACTTTATATAGTGAGGAATATCGTATCTTACCACGTCTTAGGCTTGTGTGTGTTTCTCCCTGTCTATCCACATTTGTAGTCCGGCTTTCAAGATGCAAATATCTCCATATTGTCCAGTCCAGTTGACACTCCATCAAACTTTGTATGAGAAGACCAGCCACTTCACCTTTGCGCACCCAGACAACTGCAGCCTAATTATGCATGCTGACAGGGCTGTAGTCACCATATACATTGAGGGGGACATGTGCCCCCCCACCAACAACAACAAACTTTGTTTACTGCAAACAAAGTATCAAATTTTATCTTGGAGGACATCATTGCACTTGGTTGACTATTTTTCTATGATCTTAGATGATTACTGTTAATTTATTATGTTGATCTGTTCTGTACGACATCTATTGCACGTCTGTCCGTCCTGGAAGAGGGATCCCTCCTCAGTTGCTCTTCCTGAGGTTTCTACCGTTTTTTTCCCCCGTTAAAGGGTTTTTTTGGGGGAGTTTTTCCTTATCTGCTGTGAGGGTCCAAAGGACAGAGGGATGTTGTATGCTGTAAAGCCCTGTGAGGCAAATTGAGATTTGTGATATTGGGCTTTATAAATAAAATGTATTGATTGATTGATAAATATTGCATGTTTCTTTCAGATAAAACACATTTTTGACTTGTGAATGAGTCAATGGAATTTCTTGCAATAATGAAAAAATACTGGCAATCCTGTCCGCCTGGCACAAACATGTTTTGGACAGCTGTGAAGTGACAGAATGTCCCAGCATCATGGTTCTTATATTGCCAGATTCCAGAGAGTCTCCCCTCTTCATATATGGTAGAATATGTCTTTTTCCAACTTGCTATGGTGAGATACATGTAGAAAATGTAAGAATTTAGTCACACGGATTTGTTTTTTTCATTGATATAAAAATTTATATAAAATACATGCACATAGAAGGACATGGAATGATGGCAAATCTGGTTAGCCCAGATTGTCCTAAAAAAAACAAGATATAGCGTGTGTTTGTAGCCTTTTTAATGACTGTCATATGAGCTTAAAAGTAAAGGCAGTAAAAAATACCCCAAAAACGCCTAGGGCCCATAGGGCGTCACTTTTCCCCTCCGGACAGCACAGCAGCATGACTACCAACTACAGCTCCGGTCAGGAGAGAGTGTGCGCCGCGTTATCAAGACACTCTCTCCTGACCGGAGCTGTAGTTGCTGCTGTGTTGTCCGGAGGGGAAAAGTGACGCTACGTGACTGTCCAGCGTGTCCTGGCTTGGAGTTGCAACGGTCTTTCACTAAGAATGTTTTATGAAGACCCTGTGTGCGCTCAAAGCTGTGGCACAAGTTACGCACCGAAATCTGGCAGAAGAAAAATAATTAGACGAAAAATAAGTATGAGGAATAACAAGTGTGTTCCTGTATGTGCTGTGCACATCAGGCACACAAATAAAATGAATCATCATGACTATCATTTATCATAATTTGTCCACACATATCCCACATCTGCATGCACATATCAGATAGTTTACCGCATCCAAAAAATGTGTCAGGGCGCAACAGAAACACATTCACCCTCCAAACCTGCAACATTCACATATCAGGCAACTGACAGGTGTAACTGACCTCAGCTGGAACCTCATCAAGGGACGCTGCACCCGCTACTCGATATAAAGGCGTTGCCACATCACACATGTGTGAGATACCATGGCTGCTTTACAGCATATTCTCGCTGCTAACCAATAGCGTCACTGTGTGCGAAGCCAAACCGCATATGTAAATGCATTTGTGCATCAGCACTTCAGCCCACTCGATGTGCTGTCAGACTGGGCTGTCCATATGAAGTACCGGCTGAGATACAACGCCTCATCAACTAGTGTCTCCACACATCCGGAGGGCAACCTGGTGCAATTTCGCACCACAGATGCCTTGCTGAGGCCGGTGCCGTCTCCCACCACCTCGCGTAAAAATGCAGCGCAGCCAGTCACTGCACCTCCGGGCTGAGTGCAAAATTGCACCAATTAATGCTAAACAATATAAATCTGAAGTATAAAATAGATCAAAATACATACGGTGCGCACTGTTTTAACGTCTCCTTGCTTAGTGTAATATTAATCTGCCTGCCGCGGCTGGATCTGTGAGCGTTTGGTCGCTAAGAAGACTATTAAGAGTGGGTCAGCTCGATCTTACAGCTCTATCTTAGTGAAAGACCGATGCAACAGTGTCACACGCTCCTTTTGGTCTGTTTGAAAATTTCAGCACAATGCCTGTATGTTGTAGGAATGAGCAGTTCTCCTGGGGTCCGTTTCACAAAGCAGGTTTAGTGAAAACTCAGAGTCTGTTAACCCTGAAATGAGGGAAACTCTGAGTTTTCCGTTTCAAAAAGGGAGGTAACTCAAACCAGAGAAAGAGGAGTAACTCTAGCCTGTTTCAGAGAGAGAGAAGTAACTTAAGCTCTCGGTCAGTTACCGTAGTAACAGACTCTATGAACCTAACCTGGTCGGGACCAGGTTTTTCTCAATGAACCTCGAGTTTCTCTCTGTCTCCGCCCTCTTTCAGAGCCACACACTCCATGTGATTTCCTCATTCATTCAGTCAGCAGGCGAGTTTTGGCGTAGCCTAGTTCTGCCGTCTGTCATTTAAAAAAAAACAATCAGAGTCAGTATATTAGAAGTCCATTAGGCACAGTAGGTGGCGACTTTCTTCACTAACATGGCATGTCCTTTTGATAACGATCCCGTGGATTCAGCATTACTGCGCAGAGAATTAAATATTCGTCGGGAGATGGTTATCAGACCGCGCATAGATGTTTTAGCATTTCCAGACAATTATCTTTTTGAGCGGTACCGTTTCACGTCACAGTCCATCATCTACACAACCTAATCCGTCCTTACATCTGCAACATTACCAATCATAGTCATGCTCTCACATCCCAGCAGATATTGTGTGTTGCGCTGCGTTTCTTTGCAAATGGAAGTTTTTTGTACAATGTCGGAGACACTTGAGTAAGGCAACTGTATGCAGGGTGGTCAGAAAAGTGTGCTCGTTTTACGGGCATCTGCCTTCTTTCTGTTCGCTGAGTAGAAGTCTGTGTTAGTTTAAATAGGCTTAATTATTTAACAGAACATGATACAGATGAGAAGACATTTATGTGTGTGAAAACAGCATTATGTTGGGGATAAAACAACTGCACAGTCAAACAGCCACTTAATATTTACTTTACAATGTAAAGCATGATCAAAATGAGGTACCCCATGAGATTATGCCGAGGTCTTACCTGTTTGAACAATGTTTTTATATTTCATCCTAAACTGCTGCCAAGTGCGCTTCTCCCCTGCGGGATTGCACCTAAATGAAATAAATTAATAGGCTACCATTCAAGCAGTTTTCCCCTGTAATATTATTGTGATTGCAAAGGACTAATTTAAACTTAGGCATTGACCCGTGCAGCAATGTTCTCCCACGCCGTCTCCCTCTCTTTTGCAGCTGCAGCGGTGTTGTACTTCTTTTTGAAAACATGTTCAAACTCGCCGTATGAGCGCATTCAGATTTCTAATTCTGGTGGGGTGAAAAACGCCCTCCCCGACCCCGTTGCCATGGTGACTCGTCGAATCGGGGCTCCATTGATGCTGGCTTTTTATAGTCGTAGTGCACGCGCTTAACTCCAGGTGAAACTACTTTGAGTTGATTAAACTGATTCAAATCAGCTGTTCTCCTTGCTGAAAAAAACAGCTTAGACCAGCTTAGGCTGGTCAAGCTGGTCTTAGCTGGTTTGATGGTTTGATGGTTTTAGCGAGGTTTTGGTCAGCTGGTCTTAACTGGTCTTGGCTGGTCTAGCTGGTCTTGGCTGGTCTTGGCTGGTCTGATCAAGCTGGTCTTAGCTGGTCAGGGTGGTATGAGCTGGTTAGGCTGGTCTTGGCTGGTCAGGCTGGTCTTGGCTGGTCAGGCTGGTCTTGGCTGGTCAAGCTGGTCTTGGCTGGTCAGGCTGGTCTTGGCTGGTCGGGCTGGTCTTGGCTGGTCAAGCTGGTCTTGGCTGGTCTAGCTGGTCTTGGCTGGTCAAGCTGGTCTTGGCTGGTCTAGCTGGTCTTGGCTGGTCTTGGCTGGTCTGATCAAGCTGGTCTTAGCTGGTCAGGGTGGTATGAGCTGGTTAGGCTGGTCTTGGCTGGTCAAGCTGGTCTTGGCTGGTCAGGCTGGTCTTGGCTGGTCAGGCTGGTCTTGGCTGGTCAGGCTGGTCTTGGCTGGTCAAGCTGGTCTTGGCTGGTCAGGCTGGTCTTGGCTGGTCGGGCTGGTCTTGGCTGGTCAAGCTGGTCTTGGCTGGTCTAGCTGGTCTTGGCTGGTCAAGCTGGTCTTGGCTGGTCTAGCTGGTCTTGGCTGGTCTTGGCTGGTCTGATCAAGCTGGTCTTAGCTGGTCAGGGTGGTATGAGCTGGTTAGGCTGGTCTTGGCTGGTCAAGCTGGTCTTGGCTGGTCAGGCTGGTCTTGGCTGGCCGGGCTGGTCTTAGCTGGTCAGGCTGGTCTTGGCTGGTCAGACTAGCAGGTCGGGCTGGTCTTAACTGGCCGGGCTGGTCTTAGCTGGTCAGGCTGGTCTTAGCTGGTCAGGATGGTGTAAGCTGGTAAGGCTGATCACCAATTAGGCTACCGCAATTCAAATAATCCGAGCACACCTCAACATTAGAATATTTATTTATTTATTTATTAATAATTATTCAAGTTAAAAAAATAATTAATTAATTAATTAAGAAAAATTAACTGAAAAAAAAAGATAAGAAAAAAGATTGAAAACAGGTTTTTAATGTTCCCGTTTATTCTAAAACACATTCTGGAAACATTTCACAAAAGCTTGAAGCTACCAGTATCTTTGTCAGCATGTTAAACTACCAGGTCTGTCATCCCACAAACATTCTGTCAACATTTCATACTGACAGCAAAAATTAGTAAACATTTCACAAAATGACAGCTTTAAAGTACCAGGTCCATTAGCTTTAAACTACCAGGTCTGTCATCTCCACAAACATTACGTAAATATTTCACAAAATGACAACTTTAAACTACAGTACCAGGTCTGTCATAGCTTTAAACTACCAGGTCTGTCATCTCCACAAACATTACGTAAATATTTCACAAAATGACAACTTTAAACTACAGTACCAGGTCTGTTATAGCTTTAAACTACCAGGTCTGTCATCCCCAAATCACAAAAAGGTTTCACAAACAAAATAACATTGGGGGGAACATTGTCCTTGTGATGCCTCCCTCCCGCTCTGGAGCACAACGCAGCCACTTTTTAACGGTATTGCTCAAGTCTAGGTAGGATAGTTTGCGGTCAAACTGTCGAGCAGCAGCTGAAAGAGATGAGATATAAATAAATAAATGAATACATTTATATCAGTGTGCTGAACAAACATATTTACTGAACATGATTGTGATAAATTGTGCTTTTATTTTCATTTTTAGGATGCCAACTTTACATGTGGCCAGGTACTATAGACGAAAACTAGCCTTTTGGCTAATTCTGGCATGTTTACAGTTTTGTTTATTAACATGCACTGTCCCTGTCAAATAAATGAATAAAAAATAAAATTAAAATAAATGATTGACAGATTTAGTGTCTGAGATTTTTGGCAGCTGTAATAATTAATGTAGTGTCTTTAGGTTGGATTTTGTGTTTCTTTGTATTTGTCTAATATTATAATTTCCTCTTACTTGAAAATATGCCACTCTGCTGTACAAATCCATAATCCGCGAATAGTCATTAACTACAAACACCACCTCCCTAAACTTAACCCAGTCAGGGAATACACAGGAATCTTGACGTTAATTTCAATACCTCACCGCCACTTTGAGCTGTAACCGTTTACACCAGTGACACCTTTAACTTAACAGTTTTAGTTTGTGATAAAGACTATAGACCACTATTATACAACAGAATTCAAATAGGCTGGGAGAATAAATCAAAGGCAAAGTTTATTTTACTTTTTTTTTTTAATTCGTGATATGCCCAGAGAGTGCCAGAGTGTACTTTGTGTGCTCTCTGGTCTTTTGAAAAGTCGTTTGTGCCTCTGAATTTTTGCCCGAGTGCGCTCTGGCACACATAATAGTTGTTTTTTAATAAAACAAATAAATTCACGCACTTTCACAATGTTTTTGAGGACTCAAACTCTTTAGACAGCTAATTCAGAAAAATACCTTCAAAATTTAAGACCTCTTTAAGTCGTGATAAGACTTTTTAATACTTTAAGGGTCTTAATTTCCCCAAAATTGATTTATCAACTTTTAATACTTTGCAAGACCCCGCGGACCTCCTGCCAGTAAACCATTTTCAGGTGAGCAAACATACCAAACATGCAGCCTTGCATCACTGTTCGACTGAATGGCTGCTTGTTTCCTTTGCCAGCCCAGTTGAAATGACAGGCCAGGGAGTTGGTCAAGGCAGGTGACAGCATCCGTCTGATCATAGAGTCTGATGAGGTGCCCCCAACCAAAGCCAAGTGAGCAATCTAGAGATGAGAGAGAGAAGTGATTGTCATCATGATGCTGCCCACACAGGAATCCTTTTATTTTTGCATCAAGAATCATTTTATCATCGAATCGTGGCCCTCTCAATCAGAATAGAATAGAATAGAAATGTATTTATTTAAAACAGGGACAATGCACAAATAAACATTAATCTTGTAGGAACAAGAAAAGATGCCAGGTTATAGCAGCTTTGCTAATTTCCACCCATAGTCCCTAGGCAGGTAAGGAAGGAATTGAATCGTGAGGTACCCAGAGATTCCCACCCTTAGCTCATACTGGGCTGTGATATATGAACTTGTTTCCTGTGTTTATGTTTTTTTTCCTATGATACTGTACAGGCAGTAGATTGTAAGGTGTTAAGTATATTGCAGTTCAGTTTGTCAAATAAATTACCATGCTTTGACAAACTGATTCATTCTTCAGTGGTGATTCTGCCTCATTGAAGTTGTCTTCATTCATGATCGGCAGGTCAATGGGAGTCATCTCAAGGGTTGTGCCTGGCGCTGGTCCCCTGTGACCACCTGGAGTAAATCTGGCATCTGCCAGTTCACTTTTGATGAACTGCACATCTCTTGACATTTCCTTTACTACCACTACTACTTCAGCGAGCATTGTGGTCATCTTCTCGATGGAAAGGTCTTTAAAAAAAAAAAAAGAAAAGAAAAAAAAAAAAATTGTTAGTAAGAGAGAAAGTAAAACTTGCACAATTTGAAATAGACTTACCTTTCAAAAGCTGCCTGGTGTACTGACTTTGACCTTGCATCTGTGTGCTTAACACCTAGTATAAAACAAGCATCCACGCACCTTAATCACTGCACACATTGAAAGGCATTATTTAACTTCAAGTCTGCCATGGCCACCCACATATAATCCCCACCTCAGCCCACTTTAGTTTTGATCACAAAAAACATTTCTATACATATTTTAGTTCCCTCTTAAGATGTCTGGAGGTAGGAAAAACAAAGGTTCCAACAGATACACAAAAACAAGACTAATCTAATTTGTTCAAATAATTTTATTTTACATGCTCTAAATTAATAAATTGTGGTTATTAGTGAGGAGTGCTATCACATACCATTTTGTGGATGTTGAGGGCGACTGTGGGGGGTGTATTGCCTCGAACTGGATCCTGCTATATCTGTTGGGATATATATATATATATATATATATATATATACACATCCAAATTGTTTACTTGGCTGTAACTTCTGCTCCTCTTGGAAGTGGCTTGTATTGGAGGCTGAAAGAAAAACAGAATGGGTTAATTTTTTATGTTGCAATACCACAAAAAATAATTGTTGCAATAAAGAGATTTATCTGACAAAATCAATGTAATGTAATCAATGTAAATCAGTGTCCAGTGCCAGTGAATTGCTTTTTACTATTTTAATTTGCTATACACATATCATTATGGCCTCATGTGATTTTTCATCAGCATTTTCGTAGCATGTAGTCACAGTAGTAATGAACAAACAAAACAAATATAAACTGAAAATAGAATAAACGTAAAATAAAGCAAAAACATCTGCTGTTTTTTCACTTTCCTCCATAAATTAAATCACACTACTGACATCAAAATACTGAGTGACAGTTAGAAAGACTTAAGACATTCAAAACACAGACAGACAATCTTATGCGAAAATTAATTTTTCAATCATGTAATAGTTTTTTTTATATTATGTTGAAAATAACCACATTTAGGCTATTTCATGTATGAAAATGCAGTATACAGTTGTTTTAAATTATGTGTGGTTTTTATTATAATTTTATTTTATTCTATTTATTCCATTTATTTATTTCACTTGTTACAAATTTCAGAGGACCCCATTTGAATTCCAGGCGACCCCACGTGGGGTCCCGACCCCAAGTTTGAAACACACTGTCCTACAGTAACCTTAGCACAGGGCGTCCTCACCGGTCCTCACTGCTATCTTAGAAAGCATAAAGGTTCATTCTCACTGCCGCGATACGGAAATGTGGGACGGATTTGCGGAATATTTGCGCAGCGCTTTTCCGCGCTCAAACCATACACACAGGCGCAGTACGGACACGGTGTGGAATTTCGCGTTGTTGTGTTCCAAGTCCGCGCAGTGTGAACAGGTGTGGGTGAACATGGATTTGAGTAGTAGTAGCAGCAGCAGCAGCGAGCTAACAAGCTAACGTTTAACAAGTGTCAACATCAACTTTCCTCCGCGCTCCTCTCTGCTGGTCTCACCGACACTTCAGCACCCGTTCTGGGATACACAGTGTCGGCCCGCCCCGCCTGACCTCCGTGCTCCTCTCCCAGACACTTGAGCACACGTCCAGGGCCCCGGAGGTCAGGCCGGGGGGCCGCAGGACCACGGGTGGCAGCTCCGGGCACTTCCACTTTAACCCAAAACGAGTGCTCACGATAACCAGATGAGCAGATAACGTCAACTAGGGAAAATAAAATGAAAACACCACAGTTGTAGCCTGTTAGCATAACATGAGCTAAACCGCTAAACTCGCTAACAGCTAACGAAAGATAACGTTAGTTGGTGGGGACATGTGCTAAGCTATATACACCCAGTCGTGCCTCGCCACTCACCAGGAACCTCTTTTAACGGTCACAGAAGAAACAACAAAGCTATTTTTTGCCAGTTTATTCCAGTTAGCTTACCTGAAACCAACTGCGATGAGATGCTGTGTGCGAGCTCAGTTCCGATCAAACATCGCGGAGATGAAATCCCGCCTCTGCGGCGACTTCCGTATGTGGGCAGACATTCTACGGCACTGGGCCGACCCAAAGCCGACGTAACAGAGACGTTTGATGAGCTGGGACAAAAGAGTATTAAATTTAAAGATATCCGCCCATGCGGCCGACGCTTGTCAGACGTTATAAATTCAGGGCCGATGTGTCGTCCTCAGGCCGACGTCGGCCAGATGTATGTGTGCTATCTGGGAAGTTATCGTTAGCCAAAATGCACTGTTAGCTAAAACTGATGTGGCTAAACTGATGCTGTATGCTCGAAATGTGCCAGGTAACGTTAAAACAAAACGTTAAAAAATTTAATAAACTCCGTTAAGCACAAAAGCGGCAGTTATCATTCGTAGAATCAATAAAATCAGTAATATTCCCAACTTACTTGAGCAGTAGCCGAGCATGGGCAAAGGGGAGGAGGAGGAAAATGGCTGCTTCTTCTTCTTGGCAAACGGAACGGCAAACCCAGCTCCTTCTTGGCGGCTGTTTAACGTTACCTGGGATGTACCATTTCACTAGGTTTAAAGTTTGGAGTGTTGGGCTGTTCCACTCCTTGCTGTCACTGTTCAAAAGCACCTTTTAGATGTCTTTGTCATTATAAATTACACACAAACCTTCAGAAGACTTTAACATAGTAAAAAGGTACGTCCACAGCAAAAGGTGCTTAAATTAAAATGTATGAGACCCCCCCCCACCCTCTCATTATATGGTCTCACCTAGTTCAGTCTATGATTGAAACAGCATTAGTAAAACAATATTGATTCAGTGTTGGCATTTCAATCTACAATCTCAACCATCATACAATGTGGATTCAATGATATATTTTCAACATAAAAATTTTAGAAGGTTGATCAACCATTGATTTTTAAACCTTAACTAAAAATCAACCTTTTTGACCATAACTCAATGTTGATTTAACATCTTTTGCTATCTGGGAATGTTGATCTGGAAACAGTGATAATTAAGGATGCATCACTGCTACTGTTGTCATTTTTATCCTTAAAGGCAAATACCAACATTTTGGGAAATTAGCTTGTTCAAAACCTTTAAATTCACTAGCTAGCTCATTTAACATTGAACCAGCTAGTTGACTTGCTTTCTTCCTTAAAAGTGCCAAAATGCACTGATGGTACTATGTCAGTGTAGCTTACTCTGCAAAAATTATTAGACAAGCTAATTTCCCCAAATGTTGGTTTTCTCCTGGCTCTTTTAGTGTTATTATTGTGTTAAATAGAAAATAAATAAATAAATAAAATAAAAAATAAAATAAAATAAATAAATAAAATGCCCGGCCTGTATTTCCAAATTTACACATATGTCAGTCTGGCTCACATGTGAAAGTATCTGCTGTCAGAATGGCTGTTGCGCAAAAGGCCTATAGGCTTAAACTGTTTTGGTTATCTATCTATAAAGCAAGAAGCGCCTGTGTGTCTGTCTGTGGCTCGCATCTCTCTGACTGTTTGTCAGATCGGCTTAAGCTTTCGGATATGGCTTGCGCATGGCACAATGGTGTGCATCCTTTATTTTGAAGTTTTTTGGTTGAAGTTTTTTGGATTATATATGAACACAAAGACTTTTGGGTTAATGTATCAAGTTATTTCCTCCAAGTTGGTGCTCACCAAGAATGTCTGCAATTTTTGCTGTGTCCAGTTGTAATTTGACTTTTCCTTTGAAGGCATTGGAGTGTCTGCCAGTCACACTCAAGCCCATCCTCCCAGGTGATTTTAGTTGACCTCTAGGTAGATGCAACACAGCTCCAGCTGCCATATTTTAACACTTTGGCCACAGAAAAAATACACTAATGGGCGGGGATCAGCTCAGGAGTACTGCTTCTAGTGTTGGAACATGGAATCGATTTATTGTCACATTTTACAGATTGTCCCTACAATGTGCGGTCAACTATAAATACAAATATTGACAATCTGGTAGTTGACAATATGATAATCTACCAAACTATTGTTTTCATTTGACAATCGCAGCAGTCTGGTCGGTGCAGTAACACTTAAGCTACTTACTCAATCCAATTGGAAAGACTGTGGCACATGTAATAAAGGAACATTGACAGTATTCAGGCATTGGTATTGGAAATAGTGTTAGCTAGGGGGGATTGTTGGCAAGCTCAGGGGAGGTTGCTTTTGCTGGTTGGGCCTGGGGGAAAAGATGTTCAGGACTCTTCGGTCGTGAGGCGCTACCACCAGCCCTAATTCATGTGAGATTCATCAGGTGGGTGGTAGATAGTGTCTTTTAGGATTTAGATGAATTTACAGCAGCACCCTACCTTCTTAGCGTAACATGGCTGGTTGACGAGTCTGGTCCAGCTTTGCCAGCCTGTTCAACCATCTTATTCCATCAACCATTTTATACCATCTTAAACCATCAACCAGCCTTTTCAACCAGCTCAGACCATCAACCAGTTAACACCATCTAAAACCATCAACCACCCTATTCAACCAGCTTCTAGACCATCAACCAGCTAAAACCATCAACCAGCCTATTGAACCAGCTAAGACCAGCTAAAACCATCAACCAGCCTATTGAACCAGCTAAGACCAGCTAAAACCATCAACCAGCTAAAACCATCAACCACCCTATTCTACCAGCTAAGACCATCTGAAACCATCATCCAACCTGTTCAACCAGCTAAGACCATCTAAAACCATCAACCAGCTAAACCCACTAAGACCATCTAAAACCATCAACCAGCCAGTTTTACCAGCTAAAACCATCTAAACCCACCAGCTAAGACCATCTAAAACCATCAACCAGCCTGTTAAACCAGCTAAAACCATCTAAAACCATCAACCACCCTAAGCTGGTCTAAGCTGGTTTTTTCAGCAGGGCTGGAACCGGAAACTCAGAGTTTCCTATCTCAGAGTAGATCAACTCAGAGTTCAGGATTAGACTCAGAGTTTGTTGAACCTGCTTTGTGAAACGGACCCCTGAGGATACTGGCTCAGCCTGTCTGAGTCGAGATGCTATCGTAGCATCATTAGGCTTGTTTGAGATGAGCCAGGCCTGCGCAGAATTGATCACCAGTGATCGGCGCACAATGCATGCCGGTTAGATTTGTGTCTGACTTGATCATGACTTGCTCTGACGTCATGCACACTTGAGCAAAGATAACCTCATGAGATCAAGGCGGACACAGATTTCTGAGCCAGGCGCCGCAGTTGCTCTCCACCAACTGCAAGACCCAGGGCATGATGGGAAACGCCTGGTTCTCATCTGATCTAACAGATGATTGGTTTAGATCTTGACTCTACTATATGACATTTTACAAAAACTTTTCTATTTTGTTGAACTGGAGTTATTTTAATTTTATTTGTCTGATTTTAAAGGTTCATTGTGTTAACAGAATGCATGTTGTGACAGTTAGTGATCAGGGACTAAATACATCAATTTTGCAGATCATAAACTGCATACAATATATCATAGTTGTTGTCTCATATATATTAACATAGCACTGATTTTATTATGGAAGTTTTTATCAACACAAAAACTTCTGGTAAGTAATGTGATTGTTAAAAACGCGTACAGACATGAAGCCCTGACAGTCTGAATATCTGACAGATCACTAATATGATACAGCTGTTGTCCTTTTTCCTTTGTGTTTGACTATTAATGTTTTTAATTTATTGATGTGGTTTAGAGGGACAGGTCTACTCAGCTCATTTATTTACTGCAGCAAACTGATATGATGCTGATTTACATGAGAATTCATGTCACATTGAGGTTGAACCATGAGTATAAATCACAAATCACATGTAGAACAGTTAAATGTCATAATTAAAACAACTGGAGAGACTGTGTACAAACTGATATATGAGTCTGAGAACATTTTAAGAAATGTGAATTAGATCTAACGAGATGTGAGTGTTTCTGTGACTTTCTGTAAAGTTGGTCCACACTCCAACATAGCTGACGGTGATAATGCACCTCGAACGCTAACTGCTTCCCGCAATTAAGCAAAAAGAAGACGAAGACTGAAGGCTGCTGGAAACTGTCCAACTTGACCACAGCTTTTTGTCTCTGCCCCCTGCTGCTGCTGCCACCTGATCTCGTCTGCTTCCCAGGGAGGCGCAGTTCACCCAGAACAAGCCTATTATCTTGCTTTATTGCTGCTTTGCCAGCTACTGCTGCTACGAATAAAATGTCTACACACAAAACAGCATTTTAATGTTAACACTGGACAACATACCTCTATATTAGGCTTTCTTTTTCCTCCTCATCTTTCCTGTTTCTTCCTTGCATAAGTCTTGGAGCTTTTTCCATTATGAAATAAAATGTGATAATACATATCTGCCTCTTTGACAGTCTAGCATGCTTTTGAATCATAAGTTTAAAGAATATTGAAAGTGACTTTGTGACCAACAATTTTTCCAGCAAGCATGCTTGATGAACAGCTTGGCTCTTTGGCTTTGTGCTTTTTGTTACGCGGGCCATTCAATCAGCCTGCTTGATACTCTTCTGCAGAAGCCATTTTTGATGCTATTAAGCATCAAAGCATTATGACACACTGAGCTAAAACGTTTGTATTTTTTGATCACCAGTTTTTATTGTTGTTGGATTTGCCATCAAAATGTTCCCATGCGAAGTCTGTGCTCGTGACTGTACCACTGTGTTGGCATATGTAAGGCCCATGAGAATTCATAGGAATATTCCAAACTCAACTTTCAAGTGTGCCTTGCCTGACTGCAAAAGGACATTCCAAAAATTTGCAGCGTTTAAATCCCATGCTTACAGACATCATAGAGTTGGTCAGCTTGTTGTTGGGCCCAGATTATGTGGTGCAACTGAGCTAACATGTCATGTTGATTTTTGCAGTGTCACTTGTGAGAATTTGACAAGCTTTTTCTCTCATCTGAAAATGCATATTAAAGAGGGGAAAACTGTTGCTTGTCCATTTAGACAGTGTGAGAAGCAGTTCCGAGTGTTATCAACATTTACGTCACATTTGTCTAGAAAACACAGAAACAGTTCTGAAGATAGTCTGGTTGACTCTGTTGTTGGGGCTTCATTTTTACAACCAAGTACTTCCCATGATAGGTATGAAAGGGACCAACAGCTTGACAAGGACCTCAGTGCTCCCAGTGATGTAAGTGGTGAGCAATTGGATGTCTTTCCAGAAAATGCTGATGCAACACAGTTTTTGAAAAATGTAGCCCTGATTCTTTATCAGGATGCCTTTGAGGTAGTGAATCCTCTCGGATCTGGCAAGAAAAAACACAAGATACTCGCTGTGTATCTTACTCTTGCAGATATTTTGCCACAGAACAGGTCAAGCACTGATCATATGCAACTGGTTCTTCTTTGTAAAGAACAAGATTTCAAATATTTTGGTCAAGATTTAGTCTTGGGCCCCCTCGTCAAAGACCTAAAAAATCTTGAGGTCAGTGGCATTGATTTGCCTGACGGAACGGTCTGCAAAGGAACCTTGTGCGCTATCGCAGGTGACAACCTAGGTTCACACAACATTGGAGGCTTTGTTGAGAATTTCAGCAGGAGTCAGCATTTTTGCAGATATTGTGAAATTGACAGAAAAACATTTGAGAAAGATCCTCTTTCCAAAGGTACTAGCCGGACCGCACAGTCATACAGAGCTCATGTTCAGAGCAACGATGGGGTAAACGGAGGTGTCAAATTTGACTTTGTGTTCAATGAGCTGATTTACTTTCATGTATGTCAGCCAGGATTACCTCCCTGTCTTGGTCATGATCTTTTCGAAGGCATTGTGTCATCAGATCTGGCATTGTACATAAAGCATCTTGTCAGAGACAAACAATTTACTTACCTTGAGTTGAATCAACGAATAAACCAGTTCCATTATCTTGGTAACGATGCCAACGATAAACCCTGTGAGGTTCATCCAGAGAGTGACAAGCTTGGCGGGCATGCTGTGCAAAACTGGTGTTTGCTCAGAATGTTGCCGGTCTTTATTGGAGAGAAAATAAGAAGTCCCGATCACAACGAAGTGTGGCAACTAGTTTTACAACTCAGAGAGATTGTGGAGTTGATCTGTGCACCTGCCATTTCAACTGGCCAAATAGGCTATTTAAGAGTTATTATCGATGAATATTTGTATTTCAGACAGCTTGTGTTTCCCGATCGCCCAATGAAGCCCAAGCATCATTATATCTCTCATTATCCAGAGCTTATTGTGCACTTTGGGCCACTCATTCGTCTGTGGACGTTAGGATTTCAAAGTAAACATACATACTTTAAACAGTGTGCAAGGAAATTGCATAACTTTAAGAACCTTTCCTCAACTCTTGCAGAGAGGCATCAACTTCTTCAGGCTTTTCTGAGTGCTGGCAACTTCTTCCCACCAGCTGTTGTAGTCGAGAAGGGCACTGAGTTTTTCTTAGGGGACTACAATGACAACGTCAGAGAATCAGTTGCACATCATACTTTTGAGCCAGAAAACACAGTTATAGCCCATGAAGTGATTGTGAAGGGTACAAAATACAAAAAGAACATGTTAATTGTGATTGATAAAGGTGAGGAGGGGCTTGTCATGGGAAAAATCAAAGTAATACTCATCCATAGAGATTCAGCAGTACATTTTATTACTGAGAAATATCTGGCTGTGCGTCTCCCCGATACAGGTGTTCATTGCCTTACACACAGTCAGAAAAGGTACTGCTGCGTTAACCAAGAGAACCTGCTTGATTACTATCCCTTGCCTGAATACATTATGGGTGGCATGGCACTGATAGTTCTCCACCATTCTTTGCTCTCATTGTAGATCAATGTCTGCTTTAGGGTGTAGTGTAATGTACTGATTTACTGAAGACATATACTGTACCTTTTAGTTGACCTTTAAAAAGATATGTGTTGAAGCAATATAATCTGTGCAACTGACAAATTACACACTGGTTTAATATTTCATGTATTCTTATGACACACACACACACTTATTGAGCACTTAAGCATTGTGGTGGAGAAGTACCTAGGACTCACTGTGAATCATTTCTAAAAATAGCATGAGGATGGGTTCAGAAAACACTAGTGGAAAATTAGGGGAATTACAGCTTGTCCTGAGAATGACCCTAGAGGGGGAAGGACTAAAAAGTGCTGAGTCAGCAGAAGTATGACACCATTATGGTGGAGAAAAAGTGACTCAGCAGAGGTGGGATATCGTTACGATCAGAGCCAAGTGGGAAGGATTAAGGGAAAGAAATGACTCAGCAGAAATTCTACGATAAAAGAGCGAGCGCAAACAAAGAAATTCCAGCCTTGCTCCGGAGCTTGGCTCATTTGGGTTGTGATGTGTTTGTTGCCTGCGAGCACATTAAACTCAGTTGCATCTGATTCTACGTGTCTCCGGTGATTTTTTTTTGACCTCTGAGTATTTGAGTTTTTGATATCTAATGGAAGATAAAGAAAGTCCGTTTGAGAGGAAAAGAGCGAGGTCGCGAGCTAACTGGCCCGGCTCGGGACCTTGACTTTTTTGCTTCTACATTATTTGGCGAGCCAGCGTAGGAGGACGAGGAGGTCGGATCCTGAGATCGGGGGGCGCTTGGCTGCACATCAGACGTACAGGTGGCCACCAGATAAGGTAAGCAGAGCCTTTTTTCTGCCTAAACCGGGTGCGTCTGAGGTGCAGTTGGGAGCCGCCAAGGTCGGAGGTATTTGACAAATTCCTCTCCTAAAGAACCTAAAATGTGATGTAAAAATAACTAACTAATAACACAACATTGGAACATAGCTGATATATTGCTGGAGACAACTGAATCTAGTGCAACACAGTGTGTGTGTGTGTGTGTGTGTGTAAGTTAGAGAGATAAACATGGAGAGTGAATGTGGGAGGGAGTGAGTGAGTGTGTGTATGTGTGTGTGGAATGTGGGGAGTGAGCTAGAGAAACCAAGCAGGCAAAAGAAAGAGTGAATGTGTGTGTGCTGAATGTACGGTAACAAATGTAGTGAGGAAGGTAGTAAGAGTATTTAAAGTATTTAAAGAGACAAGAGTGCACAATAAGAGAAGAAAAGAGTCAGAGATACTCAAAAGCATATACGTGGTTACCACTGCCGAAACTCGCCAGCACTCCCTTTAGCCTGTAGAGGCGGGGGTGTTGAAGCCAGCCGGCAGGTTTGCGCGGACGGAATGCTGAGCAAATCCGCGGATACCGCTGTTGGCTTGCCTAGTACACCTTTAAGCCTATAAAAGGAGGGTGTGTCTAGGGGAGACATCAGGACTGCATAGGTGGTTTGCTGTAAGAATGAAAGGCCTAAAAAGCTTCTGTGGATACCGCCGTTTTGAGGAAAGTGACCTCCCAGCCAAGAAGGAGGGGGAGTCACCGTAGACAGAACGGGACTGAACGGGCAGAACGCTTAAAATGTTGCAACCAAAGAGATAAAGGAAAAGTAAAAAAGACAAAAAACAAGTCAAAACAGTTAACAGATCGATCAAAGTGTAAAAATTGTAAAAACCTAACTGTAAGCTATAAAGTTGCTGTACATACATTGTAGTATATTTAGAAGTAAGTTGTAGTAAACACAGTATAATCTATTTAGAGTAATGCACGAAGCATTGTATAAAGTGTTGTAAATACAGTAAAGTGTTAAATAAAATGTAACTGTAAAAAGACTGACAAATCATTGGGAGACTGACTTAACAGAGAGTACAAAGGGAGGGGGTGAGGAATGCAGCCAGCATAGAGTGAGGAACACAGCCAACAGAAGTGGGCTTATACAAAAAACAAAGCTTTGTTAAAATTTGATAGTTTGGTTCTGACCTCTATTGGGTTAAAGGTCATTACAAAGAAAAAAGACATTTTGGGGCCTGAATGTTTTATCATAATCTGGTATCTGTGTGTTTGTTTTATGTGATTTGTTTCACAGTTTTGTTACATGAGGTAGTTATTAACAGTGTCTCAGTGAAACAAAACCAGACAAGGGTAACCTAACGGTGTCAACAAATTGTCTGGGGACTGAAAACCTAACGGTGCCAACAAAAAGTCCACGTTTCACTGATTGAACCAGTTGCTCGGGTGAACTCCATAAAAACTGGTTGGCTGTTAAGGGGAGAATAAAAAAAATATATCTGTTATTTTAATTTAATTTTATAGATAAATAAAATAAGTGATAAGTATAGTCTCATAAATGAATAGAATAAGTAATAAAATTATAAATAAATTATAAATGATAAGTATAGTTTTATAATAAATAAAATAAGTAATAAAATAAAGAAAAAAGAAGTTGAGATCAAGCTGTTAAGAGCTGGGTGGAAGAGGGTGACAGCAGTAGTAATGAAATTTGGGCCGAAGAATATTGCATGACTGATGGTTCAGTGGACACTAGAGGCATAAAAAACACATTTTGGGTTGGAAAGAAGCTACATAGACAGTGAAGGGGGTGAGCAGATAGAGAGAATCAAACTAAGCTGTTAAATAAATCAAGTACACAGGCTCCCTGCTGCAACATTGTGAGATCACATTAGGCTGTCTGATAAGGCCTCGCTGCTGCAACATTGGGAGATCAAATTAGGCTGACTTCACTGGTACAACATTGTGGACCAAAGATAACACAAATAGGGAGAGTAATAAGGCAAACACATAAATTTCACCAGTGACAGGTTAAGAGGTGAGGTTATACATAACTCACATCAGAACACCTGAAATAGATGGAAGAGGGAAATGAAGGGGGAGATGAGATTATAACAGAGAGTCATTGCGTCACTGAGGGTCCAGTAGAATTCAGGGGCATAAGAGCGCAATTTTGGCTGGAGAAGAACATACTTTGACAGTAAAGGGGTAGAACATTGGCAAGACGAGCAGGAGATCAAACAAAAACTTTGGCAGGTCACCAAATTTGTTAACTTGAAGAGAGTAAAAGAGTTATTTCCAGGTGTCCCGTGGGAAGTGATTTTGCGCAGACTGTGGGTTCCTTACTCATTAAATCCGCTGCTGCAGAATTTGTGTGATAATCATAAGGACGCGCCAGTAGCTTCACTCCCTCTACACCAGATAAAAATACGAGGTCACGAAGGAGAGACACATAATCCATGGCTGCGGATTGTTGTTGTGCCCAGAAAAGTTGATTTGGGAGACATGAACATTTGGCTGTTTAACCAAAGCCCGCCTAGGAGACAGGTCACATAAATTAGAATATAATCTCTGAAAAAGAAATAATAATAATAATATTAATAATATAACAATAAAAAAAAAGAAACTACCGTTACAGTAGAGGACATTATTAGCACTGATAAGCACAAAAGAAACAGACGAGCAACAAGAAATTCCAAGAGCTGGCACAGTGAAACAAGGCTTCAAGGAAAGATGGAAAAAAGGGTCTGACACCCATAGAGATAGTGATGACATAACATCCAGGTAGGAGAAACCGAATCCAGCGCTGTGTGACTAAATGGCACAAAAAGAACATCAGGAAAAACAAAAATAAATAAATAAATAAAATAAATAAATAAATAAATAAATCAAAAATCTGAAAAAAAAAAAAAAAAAAAAAAAAAAAAAATTGTTGGCCTAAGGATGGAACCTTCAACCTGGCATGTTGCGACGAGGTGGATACAGAACTAAATACATTGAGGCAAAAGACACTAAGGTGAGTTATAAAAAAAAGAACAATAGGGTTAAGGAAAGGGAGGTATTAGGGTGGTTTAGACAAGCAGGGGGTCGGAAGCGAATGTTGCAAGTAGTCAAGTCAGGTTAAGTCAAGTCAACTTTATTTATAAAGCACATAAAAAAACAACTCACATTGACCAAAGTGCTGACCATATAAAAAATAGAAAATGAAAAATACAGAGGAAACACAATAACAAAAAAACCAAAGCCATAGCAGCAACATACATAAATACATAAATCAAGGCACAAATAAGCACAGAGTAGGAGATTAAAATATCATGTCAGAAGAATACAAATGTTTTTGAGAAGAGATATGTTTTGAGCCTAGATTTAACCGAGCCAAGGGAGTGCAGCAGGCATCCACAGGACCCACGGGCACTGATGGATGTGAGACCCATAGCCCCACCCCTACCAGCATCACCACCACCATACCCACAAGACACATCACCATCAGAGACGGGACAATACCCACTGCGCTCGGTGGGGGAGGCAAGAGCAGCAACAACAACGGAAGGCCAAGTGGAGGGAAGGTTCACAGTGACCTTGGCCAGGGATACGAAGGCCGAGAGCAGATGAAAGAAGACGCTCCCCACACGCAGAACACTGACAATCCAGTGCCACTCATTACCACTCCAGAGGCCCCCGAGGTGGCGGGGTCGAGTTGGACCTAGGGGAGGACCGGCAGGCCGAGGAGGATGGAGAGGGGGACTGAGCTTTCCTCCAAGACCCCAGCCACCGCAACAGCAAACCTATCAGCGAGCCGCACCCTATCAGCAATCAGGCTCCCAGGAAATGAACACAGGATTTCCAGGAGTGAATCCTGCAGCATCTAACCAGCTATGCTGGGGTTGTTACCAGCCCGGCCACCGACACAAAGACTGTTCGGTCAACCCATGGGAAGGTCCAGCAGAAAATTTGCCGAAAACGAGACAGGGTGCCCATGGTAGGGTTGCCCGGAGAAGCCTGAGGGGGAAGTAATGTCACCAGTCATTTCATTACAGCCACACGACGAACCAACTGTACCTGTTGTCACCCACGAACAAGCATATCCTTTTATGGTGGACACAGGGGCTGCCTATTCATGCCTAGGAAAAGAGGGCTCTGAACTCCCCCTCTCTAAGTCATCCATCAAGACCATAGGCTTCTCTTTGAAATCACAAGTCATACCATTGACAGAGCCCGTTCCAATGCTTATCGCAGGAAAAGTCATATTTGCACTCCTACTCTACTCAGCTCATACACCAGTGAATCTTCTAGGCAGAGATATATTGTGCCCTCTCAAAGCTAAGAACATGTGTGCTCAAGATGGACTATATTTAGATTTCCCTGAGGAACCTCCACAAAGCATGATGCCACAGCTGCCCCGTGAACGCCACAGAGACACAATAGGCGTTGGGCTACTGCCTCCAACTGACACCAGAAGAGCCGCACCTTAAACGGACATGGACTCAGTGGGAACCATGGGTCAGGTTACATTTTGACACAGCACATAGTCCCACTCTGCCACTGCACTGCACACTCGTGTATGATGCAGACCAGACTCATGTAGATTGTCAAGAATGCAGGAACACAGTGCTCAAAAAAAAAAAAAAAAAAACATGCCTGATCATTAGTGAAGACATGTATTCAGCACCTCAAGGTGTGGCGGCAGCCGTCCGCCTCCCAGAAGAATTAGCAGGATGGTTTCAGGTGCCAAATTCTGCACCACACGTTACACTGATGATAGCAGAAGGTTATGAGTCTCATCATTTGGGTCTAATGGTCGGATGTGCACTGCAGGTGCGAGAGTGGTTACCCAACAAGAACAAATACATCCACATTTCAGATGACAAACAATACATTAGAATCTCAACTAAGACAGGTGATAAAGCAGTCACAGATAAGGTACTTGTAGATGGTACTACTCCCACACAGATGGCAGTCACAGAAGAACACGCACGGTTCCACCACAGCTATGGACAGCACATAAAACAGACGTAGGCTTGATAAAATCAGCGCAACCTATTCATATCACACTAAAACCACACGCTAGCCTACCATACCAGAGGCAGTATCCTCTGTAGCGGCATGCCATTGACGGTATCCAACCCACAATTGAAGGCTTGGTAAAAGCCGGAGTTCTGGTCAAAACTAGAAGTCCCTGCAACACGCCCATTTTTCCAATCAAGAAACCAAATTCCTCAGAAGAGCAGCTAATGCAGTGGTGGAAACAGAGACGCCACATGTGCCAGATTCACACACATTGCTTTCAAACATACCATCCGACACACAGTGGTACACAGTTATCGATTTGTGTTCAGCTTTTTTCAGTGTACCGCTACACCCAGACTCTCAATATTTGTTTGCATTCACTTCTGAGGGTCAGCAATATGACCTAGCTAATTTGAACGTGCCAAGCACTGTATTACAACATGCATATGATTTGCTTGTCTGTAGCTTTTCAAAAGAACAATGTCAAAAAGATTCCATTGCAGTGCTCACAGCATTAGCAAAGGGGGGGACACAAAGGTCCGTAAAAACAAATTGCAGTTCTGCCAGCAGTCTGTAGAGTACTTGGGCAGACAGTCGAGTGGGGATAAAAAGTGCATTGCCCCATCTCAGATAGAGGTAGTAAGGCACCTCAACCGCAGGCGGTGGGCCAAATGCTGTCTTTTCTCGGCATGACAGGATACAGTCGGCCATGGATTTGTGACTATGCTATAAAAACTGCTCCACTCAGAGCTTTACTAAGAGCAGTAGGACAGACAAACAACACAGCACAATTGACATGGACAGAGGAAGCTGAGGGTGCATTCCAAATCTAAAAAATAGACATGCAGTCAGCTCCAGCGTTAGGGACTCCTAACTATGCTAAACCTTTTCATCTCTAGGTAGCAGAAAGATCAGGCTTTGCATGTGCCGTCCTGATGCAAGACATGCCCACAGGCCAGGCGTACGGGCTGTGAGGTAATCCTATCAGCCCCTGAATTTAACATTCAACGCTGTTCCACCATCAACCCCGCCACTAAACTGGTGCTGCCAACAGATGGTAAGCCACATGATTGCATTCATGACACAGAGACATTTATGCGTACTAGAGAAGATTTGCACAATCAACCTATCCCAGCTGATCTCACATTGTTTGTAGATGGCTCATGTTTTCGTGACGCCACTGGTAGCCATGCAGGCTACGGGATTGTTCAACTTCACAACAATGACCACACCTTTGAGACACTACAATCACATAAACTTGCTCAGCCATGCTCAGCCCAACTTGCAGAGATAAAAGCTTTAACAGCAGCATGTAAATTGGCAGAGGGACAATCACTAAATGTATACACAGACTCAGCATACACCTATGGTGTGTGCCACGTCCATGCTAACATATGGAAACAAAGAGGATTCGCAGAGCTGACGGCACTCCTGTAACACATGGAGCTGCCATCCTCGACCTGATAGAAGCCATGTTCCTTCCCACAGCTCTAGCAGTAATTAAAATGTCCAGCCCACCAAAACACTGATACATTGATAGCCAAAGGCAATAACTTTGCAGATGAACAGGCAGCAATAGGGGCAGTAATGACACCCTTACTAACCATACAAGACTGTGAACCCCTCACAACCATGCCCTCCCTCATAGCAGCTCAAAACAGAGTTACTGAGGCCGAAAAACGTCTATGGGTAAAAAGATACAATATCATTGGACAATGGTAGCCATTTTGTGTCTAACGTCATACAAGAGACACTGAAACAACTAGGGATCAAACAAAAATTTGGCTGCGTTTACAATCCCCAATCACAGGGAGCTGTAGAAAGAGCAAATGGTATTTTAAAAACCAAAATAGCAAAAATAGTAGTAGATAGTGGAAATAAGCTTAATTGGGTGGATGCTTTACCGCTTGCACTAATGTCTATGCGTTCACAAGCCAGCCGAGTCACGCATCTAACACCGCATGAAATGCTTACGAGCCGGCTCATGCCGCTACCATACTTAAGAGGTCCCCATGAGGGACCGTCCCTGGAACAATTACAAGGCGAAATGTTTGACTATTTACGAAGTCTAACCCGTATCCATAGGGCTATCTCCCAGCAGGTGAAAGGCACCACAGAGGACAGAAGGGTCGAAATCCCAGAAGACCTTCAACGCATACTTCCTGGAGAGTGGGTATACGTCAAGGTGTTCAAAAGGAAGTGGGACCAGCCACGCAGAGAAGGTCCATACAAGGTCATATTAGCTACACCAACTGCCTTGAAGGTTGAAGGTAAGGACGTTTGGTTCCATCTTAACCACTGCTGCAGATCTAACAACCCAGAGAGGGTGTCGACAGAGAGCACCTCAGAAGAAAACACCCCTTCCTCAGTCGCCACCTGGTAGCCACAGGGCTGAGAATGAGGGCCCAAGCGCAGGGGGAGCAGAGACAGAAAGAGAGCAGGGAGAAGAAAGCAGCAGCTCAGAAACAGGTGAAGATGGTAACCTGACTCAAGTTTACATATGTAGAGAGCGACCAACAAGTACAACATTCCAATTGGAACACTAAAAACCTCATCAATTCTTGATTGGTTAGAAAAGTTCTCTGTTGGAAAAATCTTACAGACTATAGGAGTAATATTTGGACTCGGCGTCCTTCCCCTAGTACAGATCCTGATAAGAAGGGCCATGAGAACGGCCACGGGACAATTTATTATGCTGATACAACAGCAGAAAAAGCTCCCCAAGAAAGGCAAATTGTGGAAACTAGATAAACCGTGGGTAAGATCCTATGCATCCAAAAGATTGAACAACGATTTATATGAAACCATGATTGATAATACGGACGTATGTGAGAATATGGCTGACAATATAAACTTATATGAGCCAATGAAGGGGAACCTGGAAGGGGAATACGAGGTTGTATAGAGAGAGAGAGGGAGAGCCGATTCAGGGTAAGAAATAACCAAATAATTGGCAATAGATTCAGGAAAAACCTTGCTGTTACCAAACCCATACTAACAATCGACTGATTAACATATATAGGTTATCTATACCACAGGGCAATTAGGAGGAAAAGGAAGGAAGTGAATTGAACTAAACAATGTCCTTTCTAACACACAGATTGGTGCAGAGCATGGCCAGCATGTGGAGATCCCTGTATCCAAAGCAGCAGAATCCAGGGTTGGCCTACCAAGAGCGCCCAGCCATGTCAGAGGACCAGCCCCCATTTGAGCCCAGGCTAGGGATGACCTACAGCGGCAACTGGTCAACCACCACGTGCTGCAACAGAAGATTGAGATGCTGAGGGGATCAGGTGGCGTCCTACCGGCGCCTGCGGATGACTGGTACATCCGCCTATGTGCCCGACGGACAGTAACTTGGCAGCATTAACAGCAAAGATAACTATGTACCTTGCTTACTGTACCCTGTATATGTGAAGTTATCATGCATTCACTGAAGAAAATACCAGTAACGACTGTAGTCACAACCACTGTATAAGAATGTCATTATGATTAATCATGCAACAAGAAAAACAAAGACATTATTAGGCTAGCTCTTATACTCTATATACATACGAATTATTCGAGGTGATAATCATGAATTGTGTGTGATACCTACGGATGACAAAAGGTGTGACAGATACTGCTGATAATCAATGAAGTATGACTTATGTGCAGCTCTACTGATGTTGATCACTGGAAAATGATTCGTGTGTGATAATAGCCAATCTAAATCTTAATGGTATGGGACTATAAAGTCCCAAAGGGGGGATATATATATTTTCTCCCCCTTGCTGTGATTTAAGATATTATATGGGACTATGGAGCCCCAAAGGGGGGAATGTAGTGTAATGTACTGATTTACTGAAGACATATACTGTACCTTTTAGTTGACCTTTAAAAAGATATGTGTTGAAGCAATATAATCTGTGCAACTGACAAATTACACACTGGTTTAATATTTCATGTATTCTTATGACACACACACACTCATTGAGCACTTAAGCATTGTGGTGGAGAAGTACCTAGGACTCACTGTGAATCATTTCTAAAAATAGCATGAGGATGGGTTCAGAAAACACTAGTGGAAAATTAGGGGAATTACAGCTTGTCCTGAGAATGACCCTAGAGGGGGAAGGACTAAAAAGTGCTGAGTCAGCAGAAGTATGACACCATTATGGTGGAGAAAAAGTGACTCAGCAGAGGTGGGATATCGTTACGATCAGAGCCAAGTGGGAAGGATTAAGGGAAAGAAATGACTCAGCAGAAATTCTACGATAAAAGAGCGAGCGCAAACAAAGAAATTCCAGCCTTGCTCCGGAGCTTGGCTCATTTGGGTTGTGATGTGTTTGTTGCCTGCGAGCACATTAAAACTCAGTTGCATCTGATTCTACGTGTCTCCAGTGATTTTTTGACCTCTGAGTATTTGAGTTTTTGATATCTAATGGAAGATAAAGAAAGTCCGTTTGAGAGGAAAAGAGCGAGGTCGCGAGCTAACTGGCCCGGCTCGGGACCTTGACTTTTTTGCTTCTACAAGGGGAAGAAATCAGGGGCATCATCCTGAGAGCATTGCCCAACCTCTCTGAAGAGACTCAACTGCAACTATATTCTAAGCTTCAATGCTATGGCTTAGAATCAAAGGAAGACTTGAAATATGTTAAACAGGAAGACATTGCTGACCTCTTGCCTGTTATTCAGCTCCAGAAGCTTATGGATGCATTTAAATCAGGTAATGTAAATAAGTAACTGGTTAATATTGGCTGTGAGCAGAGGTTTCTGTTTTAAGTCTGCAAGCCATTTTGTCAGGTCACCATCTTTTAACAGTCATTAAATAATGTGTCATTTTTCTTTGTTTTAGAGACAGAGATAATAGCTTTAGATCTCACAGTGATCCAGAGCTCCACACCAATCTCCAGTCCATCAGTACTAGAAACCACTTCACCACTATCCAGTCAGTCACCACCAGAATCCACTTCACCACTATCCAGCCCATCATCCCTGTCATCCATGTCAATGTCTAATCTGTCAGACATGAGCAGCCCAACAAGCACAAGGTCTCCATCCCAGATATCCAAAATGTGGCCAGAAACATTCCAAGCGCCATGGGATCAGATGCCAAAGGAAATCCGTTCAGCCATTGCCAATGGGAAAAGACCAACCCCTGCAGAGTGGCGGCAGATGGTGAGAGTGCTGGTAGATGCAATGAGAAAATATGAAGCTAACCCAACACGATCCCAGTGTCTCACAGTTTGTCAAAATATTGTGAGGCAGTATCCCCAGAGTTTTGCCAATGTTTTTGCAAATGGCTCACTTATGGCAGGTGGTTATACTTCGCTCCTTATTCAAGTGAGAACTCGTATTGAGAACTTAAACCGTGACAGCAGCTTTGCACGCCACCGAGCCCCAAGGTGCTCTGGATCCAGCTCTGGGCGCAAGAGGGGGCCCACTGACACATACGGATGCACTAGATTTCAGCCAGATCTCCCACCAGGTGAGACTGATGATAGTGTGGAGCAAAAACGCCAAAGATTGGAGGAGATCTATAGACAGGAAGGTGCAGGTGGAGTTGAAAGAGCGGAGGTCTGTAGTCTCATGGAGACCACATTCTGTCTCCTGCGTCGCCACATAAATGCAACTCCAACTCCTGCCGTTGAAGATATAAGAAGCAAATGGCCTTATCTCTTCAATCAGAGGTGTATCTATGCTCATTTTGAGCTTCTCACAGACCTTAATGTGCTACGTCTCCTGGAGCTTGACATGGAAGAATGTGGCAGAGTAATCATCGAATACTTTCGGAGCAAATCTACCAACAAACAAGTCCAGACTGTCCTCTCCCAAGGTGAGAACGATGAGGTGGCACTCTATGTTGTCTAGCTGCTGATGGCCCACTTCACAGAGACCACAAATGGGCTCATTGTTTTTGCAGATGTAAGTTTGTTTCTCTTCTTTCTTCAATTTTTATTGCATTGACTTGTTGCCATCTTAAAATCATATTATGAAACTAATATTAGCACTACAATTATATCGTCTGTGCACTACAGTTGTCCGCCACAGTGGCTGACGTTGAGAAGACCCTCACCCTACCCCCGACTCCTCGTCTAATACTGCTCAGTATGTATTTGGTGAATTGGCATAATAAATTTTTCATGTCAGATGAGCTTATACAAGACAAAATGGTTTCTGAAATTACTCTTATTTCATATTCAGGTGGAACAGAGCGTGTGACTGCTGGACGCTGGATGATCAGCCTTGAGGGTTGTGTCCTGTTTGAGGGCATCCAGCCAACATTTGTGACAGGGCTTGCTGCTTTGTTTTCAGTGTACTACATCTTTAACCTACAGTACCAAGAGGAGGCTGCGTGTACACTTGAATTCATTCAAAGGTAAAGCTTATGTTGTCCAACAGATTTTTTTAACAGCAGTCAATTTGATATGAAATTGTGGGGTAAACACAGGTGATACTAATGACATTACTTAAGAGTCTCTGCTACACTTAATGAAACAACCATAATTAATGTCATAAGTAACACCTGTATTTACTTGCTATTTCATGTCAAATGGCTGCTTTGAAAAAGGTCTATTGTCCTCACTCACTCACTCACACACACACACACACACACACACACACACACACACGTACATTTATCATGCTCATTTTAAACCCTTACCTTATGACCACCTATTATTTGGGTTGGGCAGTATATTGATTATCTGTCAATGTTGTGATTTGAGACTAGATATTCTCTGGGATTTTAAGTATTGTGATATTGCATAAGTGTTGAGAGAAGGAGAAGTTGCAAACACTGGCTCCATATGCATTTCTCTTTTATTTAGGCCTCCTTCAAGATCAATAACAGTAGAACACAAGCACTAGTACATTATATAGGCCACACCTTAGTAACACATCATCTTCTTCCAGTAGGGTGTGCAGAACAATCAAGAAGCCTTCAGCAAATCAAAGACAGGAACTACAGCCAATCAGATCACAAGAACTGTTATGTCTCATATCACATAGAAATTTAAATTTTGGTTAAATATATACGTATATATGTATATAAAAAGTAAAAAAATACAGTTATTTTGAATCGATTTTTAATAGATGAAAAGATAACATCAGCTCTAAAAGAACATAAACAATCTATATAAAAAACACTTCAAGTCATACTGTATATTCAATCCATGAGGTCACAGGGTTTTCTGTTATACTATTGGATACACCATCTGAAAACCTGATGGACTGAACGTAGAGTATGACTTAAAGCGTTTTTTGTAAAGTACCTCAATTTATTGGATATATAGATTAAGTTGTTTATGTTCATCTGGAGCTGATGTTTAACCTATATATTAGAGGATCCATTCAAATGTATATGTATATACGTAACCAAAATTTAATTTTCTATGTGATATTAGACATAATTGTTCTTTAATTAATAATTGTTCTTTATTTTGCTTTATTTGAAGTGATCTTATTGGCTGTAGTTCCCATCACTGTCTTTTAAGAAGTTTGATTTGCTGGAGGCTACTTGATTTTCTTTCTCACCCTAATGGTGGAACATGATTGTCTAATCACCATCAGATCGGTTACTACCAATGCTTGGGTTCAAAGGCCTGAAACTTCATCTAAAGAGATTTAAAGAGAAATGCATATTGAGCCAGAGTGTGCAACAGTTTTTACTACTCTTGACTCTTCTTCCAGTGATTATGTCTGGCTCTGGCGTGTGTTGACTTTTAATGGTTTTACAGGCTGCTTTACAGAAAAGAGATGCAATTGTCTGAACTTATGAAACTGTTGGCGGCCGTTATTTGTTTCTAGCTGCTTGATCATCATATTCAAATTACTAACAATTGTCTATGAAAAATCGTGTATGTATCTTATGAAACCACCAGTAGTCATCACTACAATGGTGTCACAACACTGATATTGAGTTATTCGGGCAAAATTATTTTGATATTTGATTTTGCCCTACTTTATATAGTAGTAGATTCATTTCTATCCAGCCTCTAATCTCAGACTGCCGTGTTTTTCAGGCGCTTCATTGGGATCAACCCAGAGAGAGGAACCAAGGCCATTCGGGGCAAGATCGTCTCCAAGAGGACAGGGAGAGTCTGAAGAACCTCATGGACTTTGAGTGGAATTTCATATAGGTCAGTGAAGGTTCTCTACCCAGACACTAAGTGTGCTATATTCCACTTCAAAAACCCAGGTATTTATGCCGTAGAACACGGCAAAAAAGTACTAGTTATCTTCACAAGAAGGGATCCTGTTCACTTGTCCCAGGACAGTAGTGCTCTTCTATATGTTAATTTTTGTCTTTTAAGGTTATTGTGAATAAAACAGTCAGCAGAACCTTGGATGAACCTTGATCTATTCTGAGCAGACTCATAGCCATCTTTTTATGTTTTAAGATACCTGTTTAAGTTCATTTAAAAAGCACTTTGAAACGCTGAGTTAAACTAAAATTGTTGAGTTAGAATCAATGCAGTGTATGTCACTTTTGCAGAAAGTTTGATTTTCAAACACTGTTAAAATTTGAACACAGGTGTCTGAGCTATTGTCTGTGGGGGACAGGCGCTGGGAGCCCTGCAATTTCATTGCATGGGGAAACCAAGAAGTGAAATAAAGAGGTGCAATAGGGCTGGGCAATATCAGTAGAAGTATTTGGTCATGAATATTGTGATGTTTGATTTAGTCCATATTATTCCGCCCTAGTTTGAGGGAATGATGTATTTTGCCAATGTGTTGTGAAATGCATCATACTATAGTGATTTCTCTATTTGGGACACTCTAATTTTGTGTAAAGGACCACAAGTCTGACTGGCTGGATTTTGCACTTAAATGCATTTAAATAATTCCAAAAAAAAAAAAAAAAAAAAAAAAAGATAAAAACTTTTTTCATATATGTTTGTTTATGTTTCAATTCCACCGAAAAATTATGCATTTTGTGTCCAAAAGACCAGTGATACTCACAGTGGTAAGATGCATCATTCCCCCAAGTTTATTAAGAAGTGTATTAGTGTTATCATATTTGATAAACATGGACTGCCTTGTTCTGTTAGGCATACTTGAAATGTCCACTGTATAGAGGGTCTGTAAATATTTCAGTTGGTGCTGCCTTTTGTAATAAATGTCGGACAACAGAGTTTCTCATATTTTCTAAGTCTCCTCTTTTGTGCAGAATTTTTTATTGCTGCATTTTAGTTAACAAAATCTTTCAGTTTATGTTGTAGGCACAGTGCTTGCTTTACAAAAAAATACTTCATGGTACTGTATTTGAAATTATGGTTAAATTCCACTGTTAATAGGGGGAAAAAACAATATTGTGGCTACTCTGCTACAAGTATACTGTAAATTCAACGAAATACAGCACTATACTGTGTTTTAGTACATTTTATTATAACAGTAATAAACTGTAAATAGGTTTACAGTAAGCAAACTAGAAAAACAGTAATTTACTGGCAACCCTGCTGCCAGTAGTCTACTGTAATTTCAAGGAAATACAGTAATGTACTGTTACTCAGAACATGGTATTATTACAGTAACATACTGTAGAGTAGATTACAGTAGGAGAACTGTTAAATTAACAGTAAACTACTGGCAACCCTGCTGCCAGTATTTTACTGTTAATATACATGGCAATTGTTTACAGTGTGGATAGACTGCTTTTTTATTTTGGGTCAGACTTTTGGAACCACTATACTAGGTCTTTAGCACTATACTTACTACTAAAGCTGAGTGTGGATGTAGGCTCGTAAGAAAAGGTAGAGTTCAATTGCCTCCTCAGAAGAAGTAGGTGGCTGCAGATAGTTTTCTGACATTGCAACTCTGTAAAAAGTGTTACTTTGGATCAAAGTAAAAAAATTGCGTCAACTTGTTACACCTAATTTTTTTAGTTTTTCTCAAATCAAAAAAATCAGTTTGAACAAAGCAAATGTGTAATGTAATGTCAAATAAAAAATAATTAAAACCAATCAAAGTTTTCAAATATAATGAACTCATAATTTCAACTTGTTACAGCAAGTTAGTTTAGTTTTTCTCAAATTAAAAAAATTAGTTTGAACAAAGGAAATAATGTAGTAATGTTAATTCAAAAAATTAATTAAAACCAATGAAAGTCAAATACAATGAAATCATAATTTCTACTTGCAATTTTCTTTTTTTACGCTTTGCGTTAACTTGTATTTTCACCCTGACTTGAGCCAAAATCTTACAGAACTACAAAGTAATATGCTGTATGAATACAATGTATTTTTTCACTTTCACAAAAACTAATGAAATTGCGTCAACTTGTCACAAGTAATTGAATTACTTTCCTCCAAGTTGGATGAAATTATGGAAAGACACATAGTTCAATTCTCACATTTCTTTTATTAAATTTCTCACATCACGGTATTCAAACCTTTTCAAATGGTTTTGAGGTGAGCTAGGCTATTCTTTAAATACAATATAAAAACTCTATAAAAATAAAATGTAAATATAAAATTAAATACTTTTTCAAAAGCCCAACAAACAGCTCCAGTTTTTCAAAAGCACAGCTCAAAATGGTTCTGAGGTGAGGTAGGCTATTCTTTAGATAAAATATAAAAACTGTATAAAAATAAATAAGACTTATGTATAAAAATAAAATGTAAATATAAAATTAAATACTCTTTCAAAAGCCCAACAAACAGCTCCAACAAAAGGTTCCTCATCCCTCAGAACAGATGTGAGAATTGGCGGCAATAAGGCTGGATTCACGTTGGGTCCAGCACTCCATTCATTTAATGGTGGTAGCGCATTTAGGCTGCATGCATTTAGCACACACGCACACAACAACCTGCTCACAGACTCACAGACACGCACGTACACACACACACACACACACACACCCACCCCTACTCGCACACGCACAAACATACACCTACTCACACACGCACACACACACACACCTACTCGCACACGCACCCAACTACCTACAGACACAAACAACCACCAACCACCATATAAAATGCATCAGCATCTAACAAGGCAAAAGTCTAGTCTCCTTTATAAAACTAGTGCCATTTAAATCCCAAGAAACACATGGTCCATTTTAAAACCAAGAAACATGGCCACGATGATTTCACACAAAATCTGAACCTGGCAAACCTGAATACCAATGTTTTCTCTTGCAACAGCAACAAGTAATCATCTTTGATGATTACCAAGGCTCATAACTAACAATGTGACAGTTTTAGCTAGTTCACATATTTTCCCACAAGGGAAGCTCGATACTCACTCCTGCAGCTTAGCACAGAGGTTCTGAACCCTTCTTGACATTTGCCTACTTTCAATATCCATGACGATTTTTTGAAAGGTCTCAAAGGTATATTTGAGTTCAACTGGATAGCTCAAGTTGAGTGCATAAATCAGGCCAAATAGCATGGCACAAGCCGATGCAATTGAGGACAAGTCGTTTAGTACCTCCACACCATCGATGACAAGGCCAATGTCCTCTGGAGGGGAGAGAGCGTCACCATCCCGGAGGACAAAGATGGCCATGGTGGTATGTTCGAGTTCTGTTTCCGCCTCTTCCTTTTGGACAACCTGAAATCAGACAATTAAGTTAGTTTAGTTTATTGTCCCCGGGAAGGGGAGAGGGGGGGTTATTCATTCAATAAATTCAATAATGATTAAGATTATTGACACTCAGACAATAAATCATGCAAGTAGTATATAATATATAACCTCCAGTAACCTCCATAATATATAAGTGCACTCCTGTTATCACATTTTAATTTTAAATATCAAAGAGAGCTAGAGAAAGAGAGAGGGAGAAATGGGACAGTTGGATGACAAATATTAAGAAGAATATATCAATGTGCAAGTTCCGTTTCTAATGGCTAACATTATATTTTGCTGGTTTATTTTTCCTCAAACACAGACACACTGAAGTGGACAATGGAGGCACATCAGCACGATATATGGAGGAGCATGAGAATAACTTTTTGGAATGTTGGTTAATTCCTGATTCATTTGTTACATGCTTTGGCAATATTGTTTGTTTGTAAACTGGCATGCCAATAAAGCACATTGAATTGAGAGAAAGACAGCAAGGAGAGGGAAAGACCCTTGGTGCTATTCTCCTGGATAGTTATTGATTAGTCTGATCCAGGGTCCAAAACTAACACTCGCCACTCGCCAATTACGGGTAGATTTTGTCTCTGGCTGGTAAATTTTTAAGACCACTCGCCACTCTGGCGAGTTATTTTTTTACCAGCAAAAAATGCATTTTTTGTTACTGTAGAACGGTGCTGGTATTGGCTGGTTTCCTGGCAGAGTAATGTGTATTTCAGGCAGAGACGATCTTTGGTCACGTAACGCCAGGGCCACACCGCCCGCGGAAGCGCTGTGAATAGCCTCGAAGCGCCTCGAAGCGAAGCCAGTTTCCTTTCGGCGCCCATGTTAACCAATTGTGTCATCCACACCGGCTGCGGAGCTGCCCTGCAGTGATCGTTTCGGCGTCTGGTCTATTTTCTGCACGAGCCGCGAGCGAATGTGTCAAGCTGGGCAGTTACCCATGATGGAAAAACAGCCCCAAATGTGACGGAGACAACAGCTGGGAGCAGAACTGCTTGTTGACCGGCAAGGAGAAATGCGCGTCTGACGGCCGAGATCCACCGGGCACGTCAGCAGCGCGACACTTCTGCAGCGCGAGTCCCGTAGCAGCTCGCCCCCCTGTTAATCAATTACAGCGGCTCCACCAGCAACGGGAGCGGTGCGACAACTCTCTATTTTAGGCTGCTCTTCTATTTTTGTCGCGCTACGCTCCCCTACGCGACCCTCCAGCTTATAAAAACTACATGAAATAGCGTGCTAAACGAGCACAATGTGTTTTTAAATGAATAAACCATTATCAGAGGTGATATGTGATGATTTTTTTTCAGGCATTTACCCATGTTTATCCGTGACATTGTGTAAATGTCCGTGGCGGACATTTGAAAGCGAGTAGATGACAAACAGTAGCCTACAGTAAACTTGTAGATAACTCAGATATACAGTACAGGCCAAAAGTTTGGACACACCTTCTCATTCAATGCGTTTTCTTTATTTTCATGACTATTTACATTGTAGATTCTCACTGAAGGCATCAAAACTATGAATGAACACATGTGGAGTTATGTACTTAACAAAAAAAGGTGAAATAACTGAAAACATGTTTTATATTCTAGTTTCTTCAAAATAGCCACCCTTTGCTCTGATTACTGCTTTGCACACTCTTGGCATTCTCTCCATGAGCTTCAAGAGGTAGTCACCTGAAATGGTTTTCCAACAGTCTTGAAGGAGTTCCCAGAGGTGTTTAGCACTTGTTGGCCCCTTTGCCTTCACTCTGCGGTCCAGCTCACCCCAAACCATCTCGATTGGGTTCAAGTCCAGTGACTGTGGAGGCCAGGTCATCTGCCGCAGCACTCCATCACTCTCCTTCTTGGTCAAATAGCCCTTACACAGCCTGGAGGTGTGTTTGGGGTCATTGTCCTGTTGAAAAATAAATGATCGTCCAACTAAACGCAAACCGGATGGGACGGCATGTCGCTGCAGGATGCTGTGGTAGCCATGCTGGTTCAGTGTGCCTTCAATTTTGAATAAATCTCCAACAGTGTCAGCAGCAAAACACCCCCACACCATCACACCTCCTCCTCCATGCTTCACAGTGGGAACCAGGCATGTGGAATCCATCCGTTCACCTTTTCTGCGTCTCACAAAGACACGGCGGTTGGAACCAAAGATCTCAAATTTGGACTCATCAGACCAAAGCACAGATTTCCACTGGTCTAATGTCCATTCCTTGTGTTTCTTGGCCCAAACAAATCTCTTCTGCTTGTTGCCTCTCCTTAGCAGTGGTTTCCTAGCAGCTATTTGACCATGAAGGCCTGATTGGCGCAGTCTCCTCTTAACAGTTGTTCTAGAGATGGGTCTGCTGCTAGAACTCTGTGTGGCATTCATCTGGTCTCTGATCTGAGCTGCTGTTAACTTGCGATTTCTGAGGCTGGTGACTCGGATGAACTTATCCTCAGAAGCAGAGGTGACTCTTGGTCTTCCTTTCCTGGGTCGGTCCTCATGTGTGCCAGTTTGGTTGTAGCGCTTGATGGTTTTTGCGACTCCACTTGGGGACACATTTAAAGTTTTTGCAATTTTCCGGACTGACTGACCTTCATTTCTTAAAGTAATGATGGCCACTCGTTTTTCTTTAGTTAGCTGATTGGTTCTTGCCATAATATGAATTTTAACAGTTGTCCAATAGGGCTGTCGGCTGTGTATTAACCTGACTTCTGCACAACACAACTGATGGTCCCAACCCCATTGATAAAGCAAGAAATTCCACTAATTAACCCTGATAAGGCACACCTGTGAAGTGGAAACCATTTCAGGTGACTACCTCTTGAAGCTCATGGAGAGAATGCCAAGAGTGTGCAAAGCAGTAATCAGAGCAAAGGGTGGCTATTTTGAAGAAACTAGAATATAAAACATGTTTTCAGTTATTTCACCTTTTTTTGTTAAGTACATAACTCCACATGTGTTCATTCATAGTTTTGATGCCTTCAGTGAGAATCTACAATGTAAATAGTCATGAAAATAAAGAAAACGCATTGAATGAGAAGGTGTGTCCAAACTTTTGGCCTGTACTGTATGTAATAACTTTGGTGGAAAATGCTTTAACATTTCATGGCTCAGCAAACAGTAAACAACCCCGCTGGCTTCTCTATGTGTCACTTCCACGCAGTCAGTGGAGCCCAAATGAATACGCCGCGATGCTACGCTGATGTGACGCTTACTTTTGCAGCCGGTGGAACCCGGCCGTAATGTGAACGGGCTCGCGCGAGAATTTTGGTGAGCTGCGATCGCTGCCCAAACGTACCTGAACAGCCCAGCACACAGGTATGTGTTCTGTCAGAGGAGAAACAAGCCGTTCACATTTCTGTCTTTGTGGCAGGTAACCATCTACAAACCTCACCGCACTTTAGGGACTGTTCTTAACTTATGAAGGGACTGTTCTTTACTTGCATGTTAATCAGTTGGTGCAGTTTCACTTAAGTAAAAAAAAATGACTGAACAACTTTCACTTGTATTGGAGTAATATTTGACCAAGAGTATCTTTACTTTCACTCAAGTCATGTCGTTGAATACTTTGTCCACCACTGGTCAGACATTCATGTTTATACGTATAGGACAGGCCCTGCTGTTGCAGTCTGGTCGAGCTAAAATCTTATGTCTCAACTGTCCAAAGGGGACTGAAGTCAGTGATTCATGTAAAATTCCTTAATAAAAGATTCTTTTTGTACTGTAGTAAGAATACTACAGAATTTATTAACCCAAATATTACACTCAACTGTTGAAACAGTTATTCATATTTTAGCATACATTATTACTAATATTATTGCACACTATTAAAATATTGATTGAGAATCGCATACAAGACCCAAATGACATGCTAAATAATACTGATAGCAAATTACAGCACTTAAAAGCAATTTTTATTTGGTTGGCTGGTAAAATATCTGCCTGGCTGGTAAAAAATTCCACTTACCAGCCAGCCTGGCTGGTAAGTGAAAAAGTTAGTTTTGGACCCTGGTCTGATCAAACGCCCAGGGCCAACAGTTTCATTTAACAGAAAACAGCCTGATCTCAGTGCATTGCCATGATTTGCTGACTTACCTGGTATTCTTTGATCAGGTGGCTCACATCTTCACCCAGGTACATCACAAGGGACTTCAGGAGGCACTCTCTTCTGATGTTCAAGTCCACACTCTGTAGCAACAAAGACACATATTAAAAGATAATAAATGTATCAGCTTTCAACTCACCAACAGACAGAACTGAACTGATAAAAGAGGAAATCAAATGGAATACATATGCATTTCATACCTGATCCAAAGGTTTAAGGACGTCCCTGGTTTTCTCACCGACAGCTCCACCTTTTCTCCTAATGACCTGAAGAAGCTGACTGCTCTGTTCATCCAAACTGGCCAAGAATCGTGCTTGTAGAGGTACCGTTGTCATCCGTAGGAATTCAGCATTGATCTGAAATATACAAATTAGACAACACATTTCATGTTAAGGCATATGATTGGCAAAGGACAAAAAGATCAGGAAAATATAGTGTTGTTTGCCTGACTGGACTCTGGACTGGATGGAGAGCTAAGAGATGATAGGTTCTAGATTCTGTCAGATTCTCGCACAGGAATACAGAAGCTCTGTAAGAGTGACCAGTGAGCCTATTCCAGTGTCTATTGTCTATTGTCTGTAAATGCTGAAATTTCTTTTTTTCAGGGACATAGTTTCACAGCAAAACAAGAGTACAACACACTCACAAAAATATAGTATTAAAAGATTATGACAGTGATTCAACTCATACCTCTTCTTCTTGAAACATCGCTGGCCATCGCTCCTGGAGTTCTTCCACCCTGGGCTGTTTTTCCACAATTTCTTGTCTACGAAGGGCAAATGTCTTGGCCATTTTTTCTTGGATAATCCTCCCGTTGTTCCATTTCTTCACCTCCTTCAAAAGTACCTGCCACTCCATCTCAAGATTGTCTGCTGTCACGCCAGCTGGATAGGACAGCACATGGTTGGCCTCACCATGTTTAGGTCGCTTGACATTTTTTGCTGGATGGGCGTCATCTGCAGCTTTGGTCTTTAGAGCATTGACAGCAAGCTCGGGGCATCCAAGTCCCTTCGGTTGGGTACGGAGGTTTCCCATCCTGGTTTTAAGTCTCTGCGTCCAGCCATAGCAGCCATTCCAAGATCCTGGCTCTGCCAAGCAGGGGTGCTTCTTGATCAGTGCCTCTGAAACCTCACAGAAGTCTGAGCTTTTTGGGTAAGCTTTATACTTGTAGATCTCATCAGACACCTTTTCCAGAATGTCTGACTTCATCCTAGGACTGACTTTCAACCTTGTTCCATTTGCCTTGAAAGCAGCATTTCCTCTCTCTAACTGGACTTCAGTGTCATATGAAAAGCTTGGAATGGGAAACTCTTTGGGCCACTGCTTGGTCCTTGAAGAAAGACTAGAAGAGGTTGTGGAGAGGATCACCGTGTCATCAGTTTCACCAGAAGTGGAAAAGGCGGCATCACTACTGAGGCTGACATGAACAGCTGTCTGTGCAGGAGTTGTGTCTTCATCAGGCAAAGGGATTACTTTGATGATGCCAAGATCCTTAAGTTCTCCAGTAGATGTTAAATTTACAAATGTATCACCAAAGTCTTTGTCCTGGTACTGGATCCTGAAGTTCCCACTCAATCCACCAGCTCTTCTCACATCATCAACAAGCTCCTCCACAGACTCTGGAATCCCATTTGGCAGCAACAATTTTCTTTTGTTGTCTGTTGTCAGAAAAACCAACAGCTTTGCAGACTTTTTTCCAGCCATGCTCAAGAGTCTGAGAGAGTAAGAGAGAGAGAGAGAAAGAGAGAGAGAATAAGATTAGTTCAAGTCAGACTGGCTTTGAGTATTAACAGTACACACATAGTAGACAATTTCTGAAGAAATTGCAATATATGCCTGCTCCTCTGTGCATCTGCCACCACCATGCTGTCTTCATGCTCACGGTGGTGTGTTGATGATGGTGATGATGTTTGTGTGTGTGTGTGTTTGTCTTTGTGGATGTATTTGTGTGTGCTGTGTGTTGTGTGCTGTGTGTATATGTGTTTATGTGTGTCTGTGTGTTTGTGTGTGTGTTGTATGTCTGTGTACAGTCTTTCTTAGTGTGTATTTCTGTGTTGGTGGGGCTGTTTGTCTGTGTTTGAGAGTCTATGTGCTTTTTTTACATGGATGAGTGTGTGTGTGGATGCACGTGCTCCCATGCGTGTGTAATTGTCTCTGTGTGTGTCTTTGTGGATGTGTTTTTGTGTGCTTGTGTGTCTGTGTACATCTATTTGTATGTGTGTTGTGTGAATGTGTGTTGTGTGTCTGTGTGTATTTGTGAGTCTATGTGCTTCTTTACATGGATGAGTGCGTGTGTGTGTGTGTGTGTGTGTGTGTGTGTGTGTGTGAGTGTGTGAGCAGGCGCTCCGCGCGCATCTGGTTCTCTGTGTATCTGAATGGGAGTTAACCTGAAAAATGCCTCTCGAACTGCTGCTAACCACACCTCAGCCGTACATCCTATCACCGCAGTCAATATGTCGTGAGAGAGATGAAAGTCTGAGGAACGCAGTGATGTGTTTTGTTTTTTCATGGAGCCAACACTGTGGTCAGGGTCGCGAGTTAAACACAAGGACCGCTTCTGAAAATCCTGTTTTCATTTTGTATGGGTCCCTATGGAGAAATTTCGAGGTGACTGTCGGCAGTTGGTGACTGTCAAAGCCACTGTGTTAGTGTCTTGGCTTAGATTTCGTAGTGTGAGCATGTGAACAAGCGTGCCTACATTTGTGGCAAGTTTCATGTGTGTGCAGTGAAATTTGTGGCCGCTGGCACAGTTTTTCCAGAGATTTTTGATGGATTTTTTTCCCCTCCTCTCACTCTAGCGATGACATCACCTGCTCTAGCCACGAAAATCCCGTGCAATACACACTTATTATAAATTTTGAAACTGGCCAAAAACTTAATGAAACTTAAACTGTGATTGTCCAAAAACCATAGCAGCTGTCAAAATGCTCCTTCTCTGCTGTGCATAGTAGGCATATAATTATTTCATACTGTATATCTACCTTTAGAAAGGGGCTGACAAAATAAAAGGTTGCAGAGGGAGGATGCTGACTTCTTGAGCTTGGAGTGAAATTCTGGAGAAGAGAGAGAGGGAGGGAGGGAGAGAGAGAGAGGGGGCAGGGACGGAGAGAGAATAAGATTACTTCAAGTCAGACTGGCTTTCTGTAGTAGCAGTATATACAGTATATACATAATACACATAAGTCACATCTTCTGCCATGCACAAAAGATCCAGGTTTGGGTGCTTCTGCCTCACAGCATGTGATATTTCCTCATTCAGAACATCGATGGGAATGGAGGAAACATTTCTAACTTCCAGAGTTGGTGTGGAGAAGCTGTACAGGTGCAGCTGATGGGCCATATGAAATTGATGCCTCTGTGACAATGATAGGAGCACATTTTTGAAGCAGTTTGTGTGATGCACAGCCCTTTTAAAGAAGCTGTGTTTTGCCTCAAAACGCATCGTCCATAGTGCAACCAGGGGACCAAACTGCTCAATGAACTGTGGATAATGCTCCAAATAGTGGTGTTTGGGCAGAATTCTTTGGTCAGGGAAAACCTCTTTCAATCTCAGCCTGTGTTCAGATATTTTACTATCCAAATAAGCTATAGATTCTTTGGTGTAAAAAGGTGTGACTACAAGGTCTACAATGTCTTTTAAATCAGTAAGGACTTGCCAGGCAGGTTCATTAGCAGGCACCTTGTCTCCAATCAAAAGAGGTAAAAATCTCAATAGGCCCCAGTTTTCATGTGCATTCCCCCCGATCCTTTTCTTTGTTGAATATGCAAGAGGTACAGGATGGGGACAATTTTTTTTGTCATTCCACTTAAAAAAGAAAAGTTTGTATTGCTTCATTCAAGTTGTCCAATGTAAAATATTTTTTACTTACAAAGACAGCCAAACACAATGCTATCTCAACAGGGACAATTCCCTCAAAGAGATGTTCCCTTGGTTCTCAGACAAAATGCTCCTGATCTAACTTCTTTAGTCTGAAATTCTTCACTCTCTGCTGTGCAGAATCTACACACATATGTCCCTGAGAAATTCCCCACGAATCCTGCAATGCTATGTGCACCAAGGTTATCAGCAACGATACACTGAACAGTGCCCTTTATCGTCTTTCCCAGCTTAGAGATAAAAACTCCATGTTGCTCCAACGTGACAAGATCATCTACCAGAGGTTCCAGCACTTTTTCATATCCATACTGCTTAACATCATTGCTATTGATCAAAGCAGCTAAATTTATGGCAGACAGGGATAAGTGGGACCCTGCAGGTAAATTACCTAAAATCCAATAAACACCTAAGATCTTATGTATTTTCCTGGACGTGCCAAGGGGGTTACAAATCTCAAATTCGTCCACATACAATATCAATGAAATAGCAGTCTCATTAGAGAGCAATACATTCTGCTGAAAGTTGAGTGAATCAAAGAAGCATGTATATTTCAGTCCATCACCCCCTCTATGATGAGATTTCAAATTAATAGCTTTATCTATAGTATTGGCTGGCAACTAAGAATCTGCTGCAATGACTTGAGTATTGGAACATATTGGAATGACCTTCTATTCTTTCGGTCAAGCACATACTCCAAGGGTTCTACAACACTGAAATGATTTTTGTAGTATGCCTTTCGTTTCCAAGATGTAGAGAGAGGACCTTTATCTCCAACTGCAGTTTGAATGGGATTTGACTTACACAGCACAGAGGCCAACTCCTGTACAACTGCTATGTCAACTTGGCATTTACGTTCCTGCAGTAGGTGGATTATAGTGTCATAGGTGACAGGGACTGAAACTACACTTATCAAATAGTGCAGCTCCTGCAAAAGGTCATCAATAGCCACACTAGGGACCAGGAAAACATGCTCTAATTTCAATAACACTGAAGCAATTTTGTGCTCTATAGCATTGGACAAATCTTCAGTACCGTGTGTATCAAAGACAGAACTAGTTACCTCATCCTCTGAAACATCCTCGTGTGAATCGTTGGCATTACTGTCTTCAGAGGAATAGTGGATTGGCTGTACCCTCGCAGCAATTTCAGGTTTTAAATCACTTATAGAGGATGACCTGTGATTTCTGTACCTATGAGTCCTGAATGATCCATAAACATTTGTTTTGTACGAGCAACTTTGAAAAATACAGTTTACAGTCCCGTGATTTTTCAGATGCTGTCCTAAGTGCTGCAAGTAGTCTTTAAGAGTTGAAATTTGCTTGTATTCACACAAAAGGCATCTCAAAGTTGTCTGCTGATCTTTTTGTGGGTTCAGTCGAGGGTGGCTTCTTGACAAATGGCTCTTAAGGGCATTCCAGGTAGTAAAAGAACAAGGGCATGTTGAATATGTGCAAGCGTAAGCACGGCGGCGTCCAAAATGTCTATGCTGAAGTTTGTAATGCTTCAGAAGTTCTGATCTTCGTGATTTGGTGGCACCACAGTCTTTACGTTTCTACATTCAGCAGACTACTGGAAAGGGGGAGTGGGTTGGTACATAAAAAGGACCCAAATTACATTTGCATTGTTGGTATGAGGTGATACTGAAAACTCAATTTATAAATATATATTACAAAATATCATCATCTTTCTGTAAAGTCCTCATGATTATATAGTAATATTTGGATACAATTTTGTCTTTGATGGTAGGCAAATCCTCGTGATTACCACTTGAACTGACAAAATGAGGTATGAAACATTTTAAGGACTATTTGAAATTTTGATTTTTCTTTTACATCACACAGGATATTACCATGTGGTATGTTTATTTAACATGTGACTTGATGCATACATTAACCATATTGTGTGATATACAAAAATTCCTTTTGATTTTTTTCTATTGTTTTCAACCATATCACCCTGCCCATGAATTCCACTACCACACAAATTTGCTTTGACAGCTCGAATTCCCCTTTGGATTCAGTCGCATAAAATAAAACTCCCTATCACAGGTGATGAACAAGAATAATACTTATCTTATAATAATCATGAACATAACCTTACATCTGATACTCAACTACATAGTTCAAATAGCATTCAAATATGACCACTTACCGATTAAAAGTTGCTGCTTTTGATTATGTGCCATCATTTCAGGCCTAGAAGAAAGGGAGACATTTGTTAATGAGAACAAAGTAACACACACACACACACAAACAAGACTACAGTGTTTTCCATTGAAACACATGCAAACACTCTGTGTGTCTTTCCCCCACTTCCAGCCCGCCGTTTAATGTAACAGCAAACACCGTTATGGTCGCGTTAATCGCAAATCGAGCAGCTTCGGAAATCGGGCAGAGACACCCGCAAAGAAAAAGAAACACAGTCCGAGCGAAGCACCGGAGCCGCGGACGGACACCTGGCCGTCACCGACAACCAAAGCCCCGACTGGTAACAAGTATGAGGGCCGCCGTGGTGAGCTAGCTCGATGCTAACTTCGGCTAGCGGTAGCGGTTAGCATCCGCTGCTAACACCCGCTTCCCAGCTCACCACAATGGCCCTCCTGCCCGTTAGAGCATAAAACTGGAGGCTCCGATTGTCGGTGACGGCCGGGCACCGACCCACGGCCCCAGTGCCCCACCCGGACTGCACCCCACTTCCTCCGCGGTCCTGACAACCGCCGCTGCTGCTACTGCTGTCTGGAGCAGGAGGCTACACAGTTGAGCCCAGAGGAGGGGCCCAGTTTGAATGTTGTGTTTACAAACAGAAACGGACAAAACTCCAGACCCAACCTTTAATAAATAACATTAAAGTAGCATGCATCGAAAACGACAAGATATTAAATTATGATTCCTACTGAAGTTAGCAAACCTGGATAGCTCTGCTAGCTAACGTTAGCTAATAATGTGTCAATGTTGTACCAAACAGTCACGGCTAATCGACGTCGTGTGATAAACAACGACGTAAAGTTTGTTTGTGTAACAGTGATGTAGAAAAATATATACATATTCAACGGTCCTGTTATATTTCTTACCGATTTCTTTCTCTTTTCTTCCATGGCGTTTTCATGTGAGAAAGGAAGATGGCGGAAAATCCAAACTTGAACTCGCCAGTTTGGTGACGTCACTACGCACACACGTGCATACGTGTCATCACGTGACATGCAACGTTTGCACTTGAATGGAAAATTACTGTTTGATTCAGAGTCAGTCAATAACTTTGAACCAATGAGGCCTTGATTTACATTTAATGAAAGTGATACAATACATTAAACCAAAGAAAAGACAGAAACATAGTTATATTGGGTCAGTTCAAATAGAAATCCCTCCTTCCATGAATGGTAGCCCATGTTCACTTTTTTCAGTGAAGGCAACAAATGTCAAAAACAGTCTCATCACATGGATGTGGACCTCTTGGCAGGCATTCCTCTCTACAAGCCTGTATCTGCTGATGGGATACTGCCTTGATGTAGTCTGTGGTGCCAAACAGGTGGGGAAGGCGGTACATCAGTAGTGGTCCACTTGGAGAAACTGCATTCCTACTGGGGCGAATTCTGCAGTCCTGCAGCTCTCTCTAAAAGAAGAAAAGCAAACAAAGCAAAAAAAACAAGAAACACTTAGCCTAAACTTGCACATCTTTTCAGTTATCCCATACTTAAGTGATACCGCAGTCATTCTTCTCCCCAAAGAAGCCATGAAGGGATTCTAATAAATGTGATGAGGGACAATACAGTCTTTCTGTGTACAATTAATTCTACATCTCAGCTGAAGCTCATATGAGGTTTGAACAGAGAAATAATTAAGCTGTTGTGAATATGAGTCTTTTGCAACAAAATTTCTTAAGCAGATCAGGAAGAAAATACTTTGGGATTCATATTCACATTGGAATTGTGAATATGAACAGCATGGAGAGGAATAATGATCACAGTGTCCAATACTGCAGTAAACGACTGGTGCAACTGGGCATATGAACAGTATTGTTATCATTATTTATTGACAGAATAAAAAAACAGTCTAGCCCAGTGAAGTTAACAATTAGACATAATTCCTTACTTAACTCAATCAAAGTGTTATCTTAATTCAACCAAAAGGGGAGAAAGACTTATTTCACTTATTTCCAAGCATGTGAACTGTATGAGATTTTTGTCAATGGAGTCCCCTGAGAAATGGTCATGGTCCTTTAATTCTTGAAGTACATTGATCCAGTATTGCGCTTGGTGTTTTCTTAAAAATCCCCACCATTGTTCAATCTTTTGGTTATGATTAGTTAAGCCGGTAATGTAGCATCTCTCACTGAACTCGTCGTCATGGGTACCTCTTAAAAACATCTGCTCCGCTGAGCGGTTCTCAGTGCCCAGGTCTGCCCTGATTCATGTGGGAGTGCTGCTCCTGTCTTCTACTTCATCAATGAAGTAACCAGAAATAACTCTGGGGTTGCTATTTGTGGTGTAAGCATGCAGCCACATGACCATACGCGAAAATCCATCAACGGCACCGTTAATACATTTTCCATAAGGTTTCAGTTTAAAATACGAATTGACTTGCCATAAGAAGTTGGGGCCTGGGTTTGTGTACAGGCGTCGTCTTAGACGGTTCCGTTGCCTCAGCTGTACTCCTTGAGGATCTAGGATTTTTAGCAGGTGCCGCACAGTTCTCTGAGTCACTACCAAACCAGTTTGCATGCATTTCACATTCATGAATTTGTATCCATGAAGCATCCTATGTTGGTTCAACTGCTCCTGCAGAAAGAGAGCAACATCCAGCACGTCAGACTGGGCTTTCTGCCTGAACAATTCCAACGACTTGAGATGCCTGCGCAGTGTTGACATACTAATATTAATACCATCCTCATTTTTAAGAAACATCAGTAATTCCCAGTGTCTCAAACCGAGAAGGTAGTAATAGCAGATTAACTGTGATAGCGTCATCACTGCCCAATGATTAGTGAGGATTTACAGGCGACAAGAACTTTTTCTTTATCTTATCTCGTAATTACGAGTTCCTGATCTCGTAATTACGAGATCTTTTCTCGTTACGAGATATGGTGTCTATTTTTTTTTTTTTATCCAGTGAATGCAATGTGCTTCCATACATAAGGATGTGACAGTGTGGTCTGTATAAAAATATCAATTTGTGTGTGTGTGTACATGGAAAAATACACAATGTCAAATCCCTATGTGAAAATATAGCTAAATGTAAAACCATAAATTCTGTTGTTCATCACATCCTCATGACAACTTAGAAACATGAATTTGATATTAGTCATGCATTCCAGAGTTAGGGGATCACAATTGAAGTTTTTACTAAAATCCAGCTAAATCATTAATTTTCTCGTGCTTCCCTAGCAGAGCAAACACACACAAAATAATAAGCAGTAAAATTGTCTGTATTTTTCTTCTATTTTTTCATTTTTGAGGTTTGCGAGCCACTGTTGCAAAAAAATTAAATAAATAAATGCTAAGTTTGTGTTGATATGGATGTCTGGGGGTTGTGGCTGTGTAGCTACTAAAAAGATATTGTGTGTTTGTGTGTGTGTGTGTGTGCATGTGCATGTGTGTAATTATGTAGCTAAAAACTGCAAATTATGAGCTGCAGTTTGCTGCAAGGTTACATTACTGTTGTCTCCATTTCTCTCTCTCTCTTTCTCCCTCACTCACACACACACACACATCACCCACTTTTACTCGTCCATACACTAACAGACACGCACGCACACGCGCAGGCTTTCAAACCCAATAGAAAGTTGTTTACACATTCATATGTGCAGTGCATTTTTGTATAGATTTCAGTAGTAGTGTGATGTTTTGTGTGTGTGTGTGTGTGTGTGTGTGTGTGTGCGCGCGTGTGCGCATGCGTGCACGTGTGTGCGTGTGTGACAGATCAGTTATTTCAGTACTGATATAAAAGTAAACTTGACTTTATCAAAGGTCATGTGCACATGTACATGCACTTACACAGTGCCATACACATCTGCAATCATGCAATCAGTTTACTGGGCTTCAAAGGTGCCAATACGGAGTAAACAAAAATAAAACTGACTTTATTTGGGTGAGGGGATCAGTGTGTTTATGCACCTGGAGTCAGAGCAAAAATTCTAAATGCATGTAGCTCGGCTGACTCGTCATTGCATTCATCCAACATGGGGATGAAATACTGTTACACACTGCATCACTGACATATCCCATACTATGATAATTTAAATTTTAAAAAAAAAATCCCTCTAGCATTTAGTATATAGAAAATAATTCATAATCCATATTTTTTCATAAAAGTAACAGTGAGTCTATGCAAAGGAATTTGTCTTTAAAGGATTAAAAATCCTCAAAATGAATGAATATTTGGTATGTATAATCCGAGTAGGAGTTGGTTAAAAGATTTAGATTATGATTTTTTTTAAGGGGGACCTGAGGGTTAAATGTTTCATTTTCCCTCTAGCGCTGCTTGCGTCGTAGCACAGCTACCTTCTCCTCCTTTGATCATCCCCAGTTTTCAGCCCCTAGGTGTCATCCGCTCCACACTGATCACCTCAGGCACTGGTTCACAGCCTAGACCCTCATCCAGGAGTGTCTTAACTCTCTTCGTCACATCTTCTCCCTCAGTGAATGCGAGGCCCTCGATAATAAGCGAGACATCTGGGTTGAACTAGATGCCAGGACGCTTCGCCTCATTCATCTTTAATTCCAAGTTATCGATCCTGGCAGAAATTTGACTTAAGTCAAGATCAAATCTTTCTTGGATTTGTTTTGCAGTTCTGTCAGTTCCGCTTTCAGTTCATCACGATTTTCACTGGTAAGTCCTTCCAGCTGCTCCACTTTACTGTTCAGTTGGCGTTCAAGTGAGTTCTGCATACCACTGATCTGGGTCTGCGTCTCATTGATCTGTGCTTTGAGCGTCTTGAACTCCTGTTTCTGTGACTTGAGCTCTGCCATGATAGTGTTGCAGTCACTCATTTTGGCTTCTTTCTTATTTCTCTATTTCTCGTAGATGGGCGACCTTTGTCGGTCATACCAATCCACTGTACAACACTGTATTTACAGCGATTTGAGACTTTTAAACTGCACTTAGACAGCACTTTTTAAGCAAATCTGTTTTCTCCAGTACTCACACACACCATGCAACACCAGCGCATGCGCACTATATCTCCTTCCTACTGCTGTTGTTATTACTAGTCATACTTCTACCATTATTATTATTATAATTACTGTTATCATTATTATAATATTATTACTAAAATACATGTTATTGTAGCTATTGTCATTACTGCTTGTCCTGCTTCTCTCTCTGTCTCTCTTGGTCTCTCTCTGTCTCACTTTCTCTCTGTGGGTGTGAACCATAACAGTCATTACGGTAACATGTGAGCTCTCTCATTTCAGAGTCATTAAGGTGAAACTCAGAGCTCACATGACCTTGACGACTCTGTAAACGTTCACACCCACACTGAGTTTAAAGCCTGCTACTCTGCACCAGTCCATTAGAACTGAAGAAGCCTCTTGGAATGTCTGAGTGAAATGTCTTCAAGAAACTCAAGCAAATCCAGTTGCCTACGATATAGCACTTAAGATAAATTAGTTACAACTGTAATCACAAAGCTTGCATTCTCAGTAGGCTACTTCACAAAGGTAAACACCATTGGCCAACACTAGCAAAATTACCATGGAACAGTTAGCATGTAAAAACACCAGATTCCTTAAAGATGGTTTCTGTGTAACATCACTCAGTTTTAATGCAAGCATTTCATGAATGAATGGAGCATACATTAATATATCTGTGATATGACATTTATTTTACACTTTGACTGAGTATGAAGTTGGCCTAGCTTTGGGACCACATATCATCATTAGCATTACAATGTAATGACTAAGGATGTCTTACAGGGGAGGCATCCATCGATCCAGAAAGTCCAGACTTTGTGCCCTCATTGTTTATTCATCAAGACAGAGTCAGTGTATGAAAGCTCCAAAAGAAACTGGACAGGTAACCTTCTCTATTGATCTGCCATCATTTTACTTTACCAAATGGTGGTGGTATGTCTCAATAGGTTCAATAGGAAGAGAGAGAGGTCTGAAGCTATCAGCAATTCCTCTCTGGCTGACACATCAGGCTGTCTGGAGGTCAAGAGTCTCAACCTCCAGACTGCCAAGAGGAGCTTACTAGTAAGAGTTTCACGCATGATTGTTACCCCAGTACCCCAGTCCTCCTTTTGTGATAATGCAGAGTCACAGACGGTAAATGGACCTGCATTTGTATAGCACCTTTCTAGTCATCCAACCACTCAAAGCGCTTTTTACGCTACTTCGACATGGAGACATGCAGACTGGAGGAGCCGGGGATTGAACCGCTGATCTTTTGATTGGTGGATGACCCGCTGTACCTCTGAGCCACAGCCGCCCACAGAAAGCATAACGACTTACACAAGATGTCTGTTGTGTGTATAGTTGCCGGAGTATTTTGAGATTGTACTCTTGCAAAGTAATCTGGCGTATCTCACGCGTTATGTTTGGTAAGCCATTGCGTTGTATATATGAAAAAAAAAATGTGGGAGTGCTGCATTGTGTCAAGACACTAGGGGCCGGATCTACTAAGATCCCAATTTGCGTGTACTAATTTGCCTGTGCAATCTAGAATTTTGCGTGTGGTGCTGAACCACGGTTTGCAGGTGATTTACTTGTGAGTGCTTGCGCAAATGACAAGGGATGCAAACATGTTGGAGACACCCTATTTAAATGAGGGTTTTGCTTGTTTTATGGTTTGCAGCATGGCGAGTTTGGAGAGAAAGTGCAGAGTGAAATTCGACCCTATGGAATTAGAGGTGTTGGTAGATGAGGCCAATAAACACTTAAATGAGCTACAGCAAAGAAACCTGACTGTCTCACAAAGGAACGCTATATCACTAGGACCGCCAGGATTACATCGGCCCTCCAAGCGCAGCAACGCCTGCCAGACCGTTATGTAACTTCATTGTTTATGCTCCCCGTGTGCTCAGAAGCACACAAAAATGCATTTTTGAGTAGGCCTAATTTTCGAGAAATTATGATAAAGTAAAAAAAAAATATTACAGATAGGACTGACAACCTCTCCAATATTTCATGTCAATTAATTAGGCCTGGGTGGAGATTTCAATTTGGTTAGTAACGCTCTAGTTGATAGGTCTGGTCGTCCCCTCCCGACAGATAGAGCATTGTCAAATGCTCTTGACGAAATACAGAATTCTTTTGCATTATCTGATGTATGGCGTGTTGTAAATCCTGACACACTTTAGTATACTTATTACTCTCATGTTCACAATTCATATTCCAGGATTGACTATCTGTTTTTCTCACAGTCTCTGGTTGGTAATATAATAGATTGTAAAATTCATAATATTATTATTTCAGATCATGCTCCTTTGTCAGTTCTCTTCACTCCTAATGTCAGTAATAACAAAACTAAACAATGGAGAATTAACAATTCTCTATTGAAAGACAAAGATTTTGTGTCTATGGTGAAGGAAAAAACACAGGAATACATTGACACTAATCTTAATTCAGTCCAATTGGTGCAGACTGTTTGGGAGGCCTATAAGGCAACTTGCAGGGGCTGGATAATAGACCACGGAACCGGGGGGGCCAGGGGGGCCATGGCCCGGGTAACTTTTGTACTCTGACATAGAGGGCTGCATTGGGATTGGGTCCCGCCGGGTCCCGCGGGTCCCCATTAAACAGTAGAAGAAGAAGAAAAAGAAGAAGAAGAAGATGTAGCCTAGCGACAGGATGTCAACACAGGAACTTGGTGCACATGCATGAGCATTTCCACTCCATATTTATTCATAAATGGACAAATATGCCCTGAACCAGCTTTCATACCAATTTGCCGCTTGCTCCACCTGTCTGTCTGTCTGTCTGTCTGTCTGTCAGCTCCATCTGTCATGAGACAAACATGAAAGAAGACGTGCAGTTTATTGTGTTTCACCGGCGACGAGCTGTCATTACGCGTGACTATTACGCACGTCTGCGCACTCTTTATAACTCACTGTGTGAACCTATGTTGCATAATAAAGATTTGCCCCCTCGTAATTTTTAACCGCCCCCTCAGTAACTTCATCCTGGCGCCAGGCCTGCCTTAACCTCAATCACTGTGTGATTATATAAAGGTAGAAAAATAAATAAATACAGAGGAGGAGAATAGAATATGAAACAGCCTTTATTTCATTAAAAACTAAATGGAAACAACGAAATAGGAGCGCTATTCCTGACCAGTGCGTCAAAAGACATGCAGGCCAGGGAAACGAAACAACTCCATGAATCTCTTTATTAACAGCCTATAAAATGATGTGTTTTCTCCTGCAGGACGGGAGAAGACACAAAATCAATGCATCTCTATTACTGTGCGGGAGCGGGCGGGAGTGGACATACACACATTGCGGTTGCGGGCGGTAATGGTCAGAAATTCAGCGTTCTGGTTACTTTTCAGTAACTGCACAGCTGCGCTTGTTTTGTTGTTGGGTGTGTGTGTGTGTGTGTGTGTGTGTGTGTGTGTGTGTGCGCTGCTCTGCACATCAGTCTGATATGAGTGCTGACTTGTGATGATAATGAATATGATGTTGATTTAGATTCAAGGCAGCAAGATGAGTTTTGGTTGTGGTTGTGGACTGGATGTACTTTGTTGTTTGCTACAGTTTCATCTGTGCGTTTATGTGTAAATAGGCTTGGCCTGTTGTGTGTGAATGTTAGAGTGGGATCAGAGGGGTTAATCTGAGCAAGCATGTGTTCGTGTTCATGCGTGTACTGTAGATGTGACTGTGTGGCGTCAGAATAAAAAAAGTTCTCTGCAACGTTATTTAATACATCAGTAATATTGTCTGTTTCAATGCATATGCCCCCCCCACCCCCTCCGCGTGACTTGAAATTATGGCCCCCCCTTGTTCAGATGCGTTCTGCGGTCCATGGGCTGGATCATAAGTTACTCAACAGCCAAGAAAAAAGAAAACATGGCAAGGAAACAAAGACTGACTACTGAACTTAAGCATATGTTGGACCCTGATAATTTACAGCTAAAAAATTTGATGTTGATCACAAAAACAGAATTACAAACATTTTTACATGAGGAAAATGCATTTGCACTTTTTCAACTACGCAGGAAATATTTTGAATCCGGCGACAAGGCCGGTAAAATGCTTGCTCTAAGATTGAAGCAACAAGAAAAATGCCAATCAATTGCTTGCATTAATGATGAAAAGGGACATTTGATTAGTGATCAAATTAATCAAGCATTTGCTAAATTTTATAGCACATTGTATAAATCACAATGCAGTGGGAGTGAAGAGGAACTGGAAAACTTTTTTAGAAATATATCTCTGCCAACCCTTAGTGAAAATGATAGGGAATCTCTGGAGACACCTGTCCTGGAAAATGAAATTAAAGCAGCTATCAAATCTTTTTCAACTGGTAAAGCACCAGATGACGATGGTTACACAATTGAGTTTTCTAAATGTTTCAAGGACATTCTTACTCCACTACTGATGTTGCTGTTCAATGATATAATAATCAATCAGTCTATGTCAACAACCATGCGTTAAGCCACTATTTCCTTGATTCCAAAACCAGGTAAGGACCACTTACAAATGAGTAACTTTAGACCTTTGAGCATTTTAAATAATGACTATAAAATATCTGCAAAGATTCTTGCGAGAAGAACGGAAAATGTTATATCCTCTCTAATACATGTTGTTCAAGTAGGCTTTATAAAAGGCCGCTTAGCTTCAAACAATATGAGAAGGCTGCTGCAGGTTATGCTGAGGGCGGAGGCTTCTCAGCATCCGGTGATAGCAGTATTGCCGGATGCTGTGAAAAGCGTTCGATAAAATTGAGTGGGAATATTTACTGTATGCACTTTATAAATATGGATTTGGGCCAGCATTTAAGAACTGGGTAAAAGCACGCTATCATGAACCAGTAGCAGCAGTTAAAACAAATGGTATTAAGTCTCGTCCGTTTCATCTTTATCGGTCTACACGCCAAGGATGCCCATTTTCACCTATTAATTTTATTCTTGCCCTTGAACCTCTTGCTTGTGCCATACGGGCTCAAAAAGACACAACTGGTATTAGTGTTGGTGGTTATGAGTTTAAAGCCAGCCTGTATGACGTATTATTAACATTAGAGAACCCAAAACATTCCATCCCACAAATCTTAAAACTTATTGACACCTTTGGACAGTTTTCCGGCTACAAGGTTAACTACAGTAAGAGTGAGGCCATCCCGCTTAATCATCTTACTTTTCAGTCACATTTGGACACGGCCCCCTTCAAGTGGAACTCAAAAGGCATGAAATATTTAGGAATTAAAATTCAATTCCCTATTGGAAAAATATTTGAGTTAAATGTACCAGATCTGCTTAAAACTATAAGGGAAGACATCAAAAGGTGGACAGTGTTACCTTTGCCCTTGTGGGGTAGATCTGAAGTTATTAAGATGAATATACTACCAAGGCTGGCTTACCTCATGTCATCCATACCACTTAAGTTTCCCCCTAGCTGGTTTAAGGAAGTAAATAAACTATTTTCTTGCTTCCTATGGAGAGACAAAAAACCTAGGATTAGCCATAAAAAACTAACAAACTCGTGAGATAAAGGAGGAATAGGGCTTCCGGATATCCACCAATACTATGTGGCTTACAATTCAAGATATCCCCTGCATTGGGCTTATAATAATGTGAGAGAAGTTGGTAGTTGGGATTGGCTCGAAGAACAAATTTTAAAAGAATATAATGCAGATCTATCTTTACCAGTTTTATGGTACAATCCGAAAGCCATTCCCAAAATGAACAATCCACTGCTGCAATTTCCATGTGAAATAATAAAACTGCTACACAAACGCCTGACCTTTAGTGGAACATCTTTACCGTTATGTCCATTATGGAGCAACTCTTTGTTTACCGCAGGGGGGAAAACTCTTAAAAATAGTCTGTGGCAGCAGTGCAATATAAAAAGTGTGGGGCAAGTGTTTAGAAATGGAATTGTGGTTCCTTTTAATGAACTGAAATCACAGTTTGGTCTAAAAGACTCAGATTTTCTATCCTATTTGCAAATAAAATCTATCATGAAATCAATGTTTTCTAAGGGCATAGAAATAGGAAGTAAGAGAGACCTAGAAGACAAACTAATGGGAATTGCTGCCAAGAGAGGTGCAGTCTCAGCAATATATAAGATCATGTCTTCTGCTGTCCCTGACAGCAACTTCCAAACTAAATTACACTGGGAAGGTGATGTGGGTATACCTATAACAAATACACAATGGGATGCTGCCTTTAAAAATAGCACTAAAATATCAAAATGTATCAGATATAAAATTTTGCAAGTAAAAATCATACACAGAGCATATATTACACCGTGCACATTAAAGAAAATAGACCATAACTTATCTAAATTGTGCTGGCATGGTTGTGGAGCAGAGGGTACGCTGATGCACTTGTTATGGTACTGTCCTCTTGTTAAACAGTTCTGGTCAGATGTTACTAAAAACTTATCATGTCTTCTTAAAATTGATGTTAAACCTTGTCCCACGTCCTGTATTCTGGGTGTGAAAACTCCTACTGTGCAACCAAAAATTGTACATATCATTAAAACGCTGGCCTTTCTGTCAGCCAAACATATAATTTTGATGAACTGGAAACAACATAAACCAAACTGTTTCAGCATGGAGAACTGGTATAAGGACTTTACAGACTTGCTATCGATGGAACAAGCTGCTCTATTTCTCCAAGATGATGTAATTCCTGATGAACTTGATGGTCCCTGGGACTTTATTAGATCTTGTCTTGAGAAAGCTTGAACAGATTCTGAATTTTTAAATTTTTCGTTGTAATGTTTTGTACCAACCCCCTACCCCTTTATTATTTCTGGTTTTGTCTTGTCTTGTTTTTGCTCTTCTGTCTTTGTCTATGTTGTTTTGTTTTGTACTATTGTGGTCCATGTCTTTGATGTTATAATCATAAAATGTTAATTAAAAAAAAATAAAAATAAAAATAATTAGGGCTAACACTAGCTATTTGTCGGAGTTTTTTTTTTTTTGTTTTTTTTGCTGCTTCGCTGCTGCTGCTGCGCCGTGTCTCCAGTTGAAAGTGGCTTTGCTAAATATATTCTACAATAATAAATTAGATTAATTTTTGGTCTTTAATATTGTTGGCTATATTACGCATTTTAATAAATAAAACTTAAGAATAAAAGAAATAAACACTGAAATAATTAGTGGAAACTTTTTTTTTATTGATACTCCTCTCTGACACACACACACACACACACACACACACACACACACACACAGCGGTACCCTGAGGGGGGCAGACAGGAGGCGGCGTCAGATGAGCAAAGGATCCAATACCAGTTGTACACACAAGGAAAACCAGCAGATCTTTGAGGAGCTGACTATAGGTTGGTTGGAACCGGCAAGCAGCTGAGGAACCAGCGGTGACGATGAGTGGATGCCAACATGTCATGTGACAAGAATCACATGAAATGTTGCTAGTGCCCACTCAACAAAAAAACAAACAAAAAAAAAAAAAACATGACAATGACAAGGGAGTCACATGAAGTAGCAGAAACGGGTTCAGTCAGAAATAATAAGATAAAGATGGGAAGATGAAAAATAACAGTGAAATGGAATAAGAATTGTTGTATACTGTGACATACCAAAAACAAAATGACATAAAATAAGGAAAATGTATTGAGATCAAAGGAAAGGAAGGACACTAAAAAAGACTTTTCCTCAAGTATTATGAAATACTGTATATTCTGTTCCCGCTTAGGTACAGATGGTCATGTAACTGTATTTGTTATACCATTTATGCTGTAAAATTTTGCTCACAAAAGATGTGCAAAACAAGACAATTAACATGAAGAATAATTAGAAAAAGTGTCCTGTCCATCATTACTCTACACAGTAATACTGAGTCAAGACTGAGCCAGTCACATAGTGTGAGGGAGAGAGAGAGAGAGAGAGAGAGAGAGAGAGAGAGTCTCTGTGGTGACCAGAGGACTCTGAGGACACAGTACCATGTGCTAATGGCTGATGAATATCTTCCTAAATGTCTCGGCTGCTCAGTCTACAGCTGTACTGAGGTGGTTCACACAGGTGAGGAGGACAGCGAGGGCACTCTCAATACCGATTACCCATTCTGTCACCCACTTCTTCTCCTCTCGACCCCCTCCCTCACTCCTATCATTTATTTATCTGCGTCAGCCCTCAATTACAGGCAGTGGTCTGGGGGCCAAGGAGCCGTCTTGGGTGACCTGGGGTTGGTTTGGCTAATGAACAGTGGAGTGAGACCCCCCTCATGTTTATTTCCAGCTTTAACCCAGAGCAGGGCCCCGGGAGGAACGGAGGGACAGGGCTGCTGAATTATAATCAGCACTTTGTAGTTTTAGTACGCCTCACCTGCTCCCATTTTCCAGCCGTCCCTCTGCATAAGGATAGAAGGAGGAAGAAAGGGAGGCGCACCACTTGCAGGGAGACATGATGGCAGTGGGACTGCCATCCCCCGAAGGGAAAAGCAGGCAGATAGGCTATGAATCAAGTCCTTTCATGCCTGGCCGTGAAGTGAGCTTTCCAGTGGTGCTGTAATGATGCCTCGCTTTCTCATGGTGGCCAATCCATTTACAGCAGCCCTGTCCTGAAATTAAATGTCTCACTCCGCATTTCAATTTGTACTTGCTCATCAGTCAGCTCAACTGCTGATGATTAAACCACCTTTTCATTTTTTTTGTAAGGATTTCCTATTAATCTTAGATCTCATTTGCCTCCTTTGGAAATGAGATGGAAGTGCAACAACTTGGAAAGGAAGTACTGTATAAAAAGTCATCTTTTTTCAGACACTACTATGAAATGTGTAATAAAGAGGTAATGCATTAGCATGTAAATACAGTAAAAAGATTACTATACTTATTCATAGAGAGTTACTATTATCAAGGCTTTGACAGGAATTTGTTTCTTGATTTGGTTATGTGAAAACAGAAATTCCCTGACGAGACTGTAGAGATACAGTTTATGAATTTAACGCTGTTTTACCTTTCCTTTCCGACAGACATGATAACCAGAGGTTCTTATTTATCTGCTAATCCCTTGTTGGTTCATTACAATCCTTGAGGCTCTGGTACTCTGCTAGACTTTACCAGACTAACTCTCGTGAGTAGTTGATGCTCCACGAGTCTCGAACCACAACCGATCAAGGAGAAACTACCTTTGTTGTTGGTGCAGTGGTCTCATGGAATAATCTGCAATGTCACGTTAAAATAAAAACACCTCTCTGTAATGTTAATACCATTCTTTTGTTGTTGTTGTTGTTGTTGTTGTTTTTTTAATTGTGTAATGCTGTGATAACAGAGCAAGTGAAAACAGGTGCAGAGACATATAGACATAAAGACAGTTAAGAAAGAAGATTACATGAAGTTGGAAAAGAGACATACAATAGAAATAAACAAAACACATCAGAACAATGTAAGAACAATCCATGGAAACCAAAATCATTAACTCATTTAGGACTGGATTCAGAATCATACCCAAAATCAAAGTGGAAAAATCAGATCACAGGCTGATCCAGCTTCTGTGAATTTCCTCAGGACAACTCTAATGTGGCTCAGTAGTGTGTATCAATTCAATTTCAATTTTTATTTATAAAGCCCAGTATCACAAATCACAATTTGCCTCACAGGGCTTTACAGCATACGACATCCCTCTGTCCTTAAGACCCTCACAGTGGATAAGGAAAAACTCCCCCAAAAAAAACCCCTTTAACGGGGAAAAAAAACGGTAGAAACCTCAGGAAGAGCAACTGACGAGGGATCCCTCTTCCAGGACGGACAGACGTGCAATAGATGTCGTACAGAACAGATCAGCATAATAAATTAACAGTAATCCGTATGACACAATGAGACAGACAGAGAGAGAGAGAGAGAGAGAGATGCAGGTAATGACAGTAGCTTACAACAACATTAATGAAAGTAATAATATTATAGTTATAGTTCTGGCTACTGTGGTACAATATGTTGAAAGTATGTATTAATATCTGACAGTATACTTGTGTGACAATAGTCATATGTGTATAATAACAGTAGAAGTATGACTAATGACTAATGATGGCAGCAGCAGCAGGAGGCATCTGGCAGGACCACGGCAGCAGCACAACCACACACGTCACGCTGTCCAGGCACCGCTGCGATATGAGTTAACCTGAGAGACAGTGGAGCACAAAGGCTCCGGAGAAGAAGCCGAGTTAGTGACATCCAGAATGGCCGAGTTAGCAAGATGCAGTAATAGGATGAGAGAGAGAGAGAGAGAGAGAGAGAGAGAGAGAGAGAGAGAGAGAGAAGGTGCCCGGTGTATTATAGGGGGGTCCTCCGGCAGACTAGGCCTAAGTCAGCCTAACTAGGGGCTGGTACAGGGCAAGCCTGAGCCAGCCCTAACTATAAGCTTTATCAAAGAGGAAAGTCTTAAGTCTAGTCTTAAATGTGGAGACGGTGTCTGCCTCCCGGACCGTAACAGGAAGATGATTCCACAGGAGAGGAGCCTGATAGCTGAAGGCTCTGGCTCCTGATCTACTTTTGGAGACTTTAGGGACCATGAGTAACCCTGCGTTCTCAGAGCGCAGTGTTCTGGTGGGATAATATTGCACTATGAGCTCTCTAAGATATGACGGAGCTTGACCATTTAGAGCTTTATAAGTTAACAGTAGGATTTTAAATTCAATTCTGGATTTTACAGGGAGCCAGTGCAGAGAAGCTAAAACAGGAGAAATATGATCTTGTTTCTTAGTTCCTGTTAGTACACATGCCGCAGCATTCTGAATTAGCTGGAGAGTTTTTAAGGACTTACTAGAGCTACCTGATAATAGAGAGTTACAGTAATTCAGCCTAGAGGTAACAAAAGCGTGGACCAATTTTTCTGCATCTTTTCGGGTCAGGATAGGCCTAATTTGCGCAATATTACGCAGATGAAAAAATGCAGTCCGTGAGGTTTGCTTTAAATGAAAATTAAAAGACAAATCTTGATCAAATATTACTCCGAGGTTTCTTACGGTAGTGGTAGAGGCCAGAGCAATGCCATCTAGAGAAACTATGTCATCAGATAAAGAGTCTCTGAGTTGTTTGGGGCCAAGAACAATAACTTCAGTTTTGTCTGAATTTAACATCAGGAAATTGGTGCTCATCCAATTTTTTATGTCTTTAAGGCAGTTATGGAGTTTAGTTAATTGATTACTTTCTTCTGGCTTCATCGATAAATACAACTGTGTATCATCCGCATAACAATGGAAATTTATAGAGTGATTTCTAATGATGTTACCTAAAGGAAGCATATATAGAGTAAATAGGATTGGTCCAAGCACAGAACCTTGAGGAACTCCAAAACAAACTTTGGTACGTAAGGATGATTCATTATGAACGTCAACAAATTGAAAACGATCAGATAAATAAGATTTAAACCAGCTTAGTGCTGAACCTTTTAGGCCAATTAAGTGATCCAGTCTCTGCAGTAGAATTTGATGGTCAATTGTGTCAAACGCCGCACTAAGATCTAATAAAACAAGAACAGAGACGAGTCCTTTGTCTGAAGCAATCAGAAGGTCATTTGTAATTTTAACTAGTGCTGTCTCAGTGCTATGATGCACTCTAAATCCTGACTGAAATTCCTCAAATAAATTATTATCATGGAGAAAATCACACAGCTGGTCTGCGACTACTTTCTCAAGGATCTTTGACATAAAGGGAAGATTAGATATTGGTCTATAGTTGGCTAACACCTCTGGATCCAGGGTGGGCTTTTTTAGTAGAGGTTTAATTACAGCTACCTTAAAAGACTGTGGTACATAGCCTGTTAATAAGGATATATTGATCATATCTAATATATGAGTGTTAACTAAAGGAGAGACCTCCTTAAGTAGCCTAGTTGGGATGGGGTCTAAGAGACACGTTGATGATTTAGATGAAGAAATCACTGCTGTCAATTCTTGAAGAGAAATTGGGGAGAAGCAATCTAAATATATATTAGGTCTTACAGCTGTGTTTGAGGTTAGATAGGTAGGCCTACCATCTGAGGGCATGAGGTCATGAATTTTGCCTCTAATAGTTAGAATTTTGTCATTAAAAAAGCTCATAAAGTCATTACTGCTAAGGGCTAAAGGAATACAAGGCTCAATAGAGCTTTGACTCTCAGTCAGCCTGGCTACAGTGCTGAAAAGAAACCTGGGGTTGTTCTTGTTTTCTTCTATTAATGCTGAGTAATAGTTTGCTCTGGCATTGCGGAGGCCCCTCTTTTTTTGTTTTGAGACTGTCTGTCCAGATTAAACAAGATTCTTCCAGTTTGGTTAATCGCCAATTCCTTTCAAATTTTCGCGATATTTGTTTTAACCTACGGGTTTGAGAGTTATACCAAGGAGCAAACTTTCTTTGCTTTGTTAACTTCTTTTTAAGAGGAGCTACAGAGTCGAGCGTTGTTCGCAGCGAGCCTACGGCGCTATCAACAAAATGATCAATTTGGGAGAGGTTAAAGTCGGCACGGGAAACCTCTGTTACTGAAGGTATTGGTATTAAATTTAACGACGAAGTAATCTTTTCCTTAAATTTTGCGACAGCACTATCTGATAAACATCTAGTATAGTAACTGTTGCTGAGTGGCGTGTAATCGAGTAAAAAGAAATCAAAAGTAATCAGATAATGATCTGATAGCAAGGGATTCTGTGGAAAGACTTTTAGGTTATCAATTTCAATTCCATACGTCAGAACTAGATCGAGGGTATGGTTAAAACAATGAGTGGGTTCATGTACACCCTGACTGAAGCCAATGGAGTCTAATAATGAGATAAACGCGGTAGCCAGGGAGTCATTATCAACGTTGACATGAATGTTAAAATCGCCTACAATAATAACTTTATCTGATTTAAGAACTAAACTGGATAAAAACTCTGAGAATTCAGATACAAATTCAGAATACGGGCCAGGAGCACGGTACACTATAACAAATAAAAGTGGCTGCGAGGTTTTCCAGGTCGGATGTAAAAGACTAAGAACGAGGCTTTCAAATGAATTATAATCTAGTCTGTATGGCCTCCACGTGCCTATATACATTCCCTATAACATCTGGGCATGCTCCTGATGAGACAACGGATGGTCTCAATTCAATTCAATTCAATTCAATTTTATTTATAAAGCCCAATATCACAAATCACAATTTGCCTCACAGGGCTTTACAGCATACGACATCCCTCTGTCCTTATGACCCTCACAGCGGATAAGGAAAAACTCCCCCAAAAAAAACCCCTTTAACGGGGAAAAAAAACGGTAGAAACCTCAGGAAGAGCAACTGACGAGGGATCCCTCTTCCAGGACGGACAGACGTGCAATAGATGTCGTACAGAACAGATCAGCATAATAAATTAACAGTAATCCATATGACACAATGAGACAGAGAGAGAGAGAGAGAGAGAGAGAGAGATGCAGGTAATGACAGTAGCTTACAACAACATTAATGAAAGTAATAATATTATAGTTATAGTTCTGGCTACTGTGGTACAATATGTTGAATGTATTAATATCTGACAGTATACATGTGTGACAATAGTCATATGTGTATAATAACAGTAGAAGTATGACTAATGACTAATGATGGCAGCAGCAGCAGGAGGCATCTGGCAGGACCACGGCAGCAGCACAACCACACACATCACGCTGTCCAGGCACCGCTGTGATATGAGTTCATCTGAGAGACAGTGGAGCACAAAGGCTCCGGAGAAGAAGCCGAGTTAGTGACATCCAGAATGGTCTCCTGGGGGATCTCCTTCCAGACCTGGATCAGGGCATCAGTCAGCTCCTGAACAGCCTGTGGTGTGATCTGGCTGCGGTGGATGCTACAAAGGTGCTCGATTGGATTCTGGGTCTGGGGTCTGGTCTGGGGAACGGGTGGGCCAGTCAATAGCATCAATGCCTTCGTCAACCAGGAACTGCTGACACACTCCAGCCACATTAGGCCGGGCATTGACATGCATCAGAAGGAACCCAGGGCCCACTGCACCAGCATATGGTCTGACAGTGGGTCTGAGGATCTCATCCCAGTACCTAACAGCAGTCAGGGTACTTCTGGCTAGCACGTGGAGGTCTGTGCGGCCCTCCAAGGATATGCCTCCCCAGACCATCAGTGACCCACCACCAAACCGGTCATGCTGGAGGATGTTGCAGGCAGCAGAATGTTCACCATGGCGTCTCCAGACTCTGTCACATCTGTCATATGTGCTCAGTAGGGATGTCCCGATCACATTTTTTTGCCCCCGAGTCCGAGTCCGAGTCATTTGATTTTGAGTATCTGCCGATACCGAGTCCCGATCTGATAGTTTGGCAATGCAGTAAAATTTTTTACTGTAGATTAACTGTATCATCCCATTATTTTTCTGTTCTTTGTGCTCTACTAGGGATGTAACAATATCACAGTCTCACAATATTACAATACTGTACCCCAATAACAAGCCCATGACATTTATTGCAGTATTGTAAGACATGTCATGATATCAAAACCTCACTGTATGATAATAGTACAGTAGCTCCACGGTATAATATTAATTCCATTATCCATTAGTCAACAACAAGAACATTTGGTCAAAAATAAAATAGCTTATCATGCCTTTCTCAATCACCAGCTTCTTTCTCTTTATCCCTCCCTCACCTGCCTGTCTGCCCCCACCTCACTCACTCCCCCCCCCCACCTCGCTCCTTCTCCCTCCCTCATTCCCTCCCTCCCTCCCTCCCTCCCTCCCTCCCTCACCCAGCTCACCTCACTCCTTCTCCCTCTCTAACTTTAAATAAATACCTGGTTCTGTATCTGCCATCACACAACAGTGTAAGAAGTTTAACGATGTCCGCGACATCTGCGCAGTCTGTCCGTGTGTCTGTCTCACGTGCGTTACGTCTGACTCGCTCTCAGTAGAAGCTGCAGTGACTGTTGTTGCTGCTGGGGTCTGTAGCGCTCAAACATCAACAACAACAGCTGCTTGGAAGTCAGCAGTGAAACAATTCAGCCACACACACGTCCTAAACAGTCAGCTGACACGGTGACACGGACGATCGTCTCTCACACTCTCGCAAGCGCCGTCATTTCATATCGTTACATGTCTGTGACGATGCAGCCACACACACACGGACGTGTACGAAAAACAAGCGCGTTGCACCGAAGGCGCACCGCTGGCGTCGCTTTGGGTTATGAGCGCACATGACGCATGTCTACAGTAAAAGTAATGGGTTTGAGAGTGCAAAAGAGCTACATCTGAACGCCCCCCCATGTGGCCCGTCTTGCTTTAGATAAATAGGGAAAACCCTGACATGTATCTGATATGTCATAGGCCTATATCCGATCCCTGATCGGGATGTAACTTCCGATTCCGATCGAGTCTGAAACCACGTGATCGGCCCCGATTTCCGATCACGTGATCGGATCGGGACATGCCTAGTGCTCAGTGTGAACCTGCTCTCATCTGTGAAGAGAACAGGGCGCCAGTGGCGAATCTGCCAATTTTCTGTGTGTTCTCTTGCAAATGTCAATCGGGCTCCACGGTGCCGGGGTGTGTGCACAGGCCTCACTCGTGGACGTCGGGCCCTCATGCCACCCTCATGGAGTCTGTTTCTGACAGTTAGGGCAGAAACACGTGCACGAAAGGCCTGCTGGAGGTCATTTTGGAGGACTCTGGCAGTGCTCCTCCTGTTCCACCTTGCACAAAGAAGCAGATAGCGGTCCAGCTCCTGGGTTGTTGCCCCCTCCACCTCTCCTGGTGTCCTGGCCTGTCTCCTGGAATCTCCTCCATGCTCTTAACACTGTGCTGGGAGACACAGCAAACCTTCTGGTCACTGTGTGTATGGATGTGTCATCCTGGAGTAGCTGCACTACCTGAGCACCTTCTGTGGGCTGCAGATACCGCCTCATGATACCACTAGTGGTGAGGGCACTGGAAAAATGCAAAACTTTGCCAAGAATCAACCAGAAAGGACGCAGAGAGGGAAATGGTCTGTGGCCACCACCTGCAAAACTATTCCTAAATAGGGGTTGTCTTGGTAATTGCCTCTACTTTCCACCTGTTGTCTGTCCAATTTGCACAACAGCAGGTGAAATTGATTCACAATCAGTATTGTTTCCTAACCGGACAAGTTTATATCCCAGGAGTTTGACTGACTTTGAGTTACACTGTGATGATTATGTGTTCCCTTTATTTTTTTGAGCAGTGTATATATCTATCATCCATTACTTCTCCCTTGTAATGTGTGAAGGTGGACGATCCCATAGGAGGCAAATAACATATACAAAGAGAGACAAAAGAAAAAAATTGTGAGTAAGTCAGATTGGGTCAGGGGTTGGGGGTTAGGGATGGGGGTTGCATAGCTGGCAGGCCGACACGGGAGCTGGCCATTGGAGAGAGCAACCCGGGAATACACCATTCTGAACAATCTAGCTGTCAGTGATTGCTTTGGCTGTCAGTTTCACAGTTTCTCTCTGTTCCTGTTATTTTGTTTCTATCAACCATCAGCAGGGTGTTGCTGTAAAACTGCATTTATGATCAGACGATTTACTGTAAAAAAAAAAATTAGATAAATTGATAAACTGAGTTAGCTGTGTTTTACGGAGAAAGAAAGGAAGGTGAGAAGAGGCTTAGTGACTTTCTCCATTTCAGTATTGCACATCTAACAAAGACATCTCCACTGCAAACCATCTGCTCACTACTCTCACTGTTCTATTATGGTAAATAATGTGCAGACGCTTCCTCTCTGTTAGCTCTGCAAATTTTGTTCAAAATATATGCCCTTATGTCTGTTTTGCAAGTGTTGGTGGTATTTTTTGTGTTTGGCTTTGGATGGTGGTGGTGTGTGGCTGCGAGTCACTCATCGGGATATAGAAATCAAGTCACCCGTCTGTAAACTCTCCTGCTAGCTAGCCAGGTAGAGGTTTTCAAATGTAAACATCAGTAAACATCAAAGAAAGATGGAGAAGAAAGAGCACCAGCTGAACTAACATGGTGCTGGCCATTGTACAGGCATTGAAAATAAACTACACAACCTCCATGTCACATCAGTTTCCAACAGGATATCAGCAACTGTAATATGCTTTGATTCACTGAAACTTGGCGAAATCTCGGACAGTGCCATTCAACCAGGAGGACTAGTGTGACGGTGGGAATGTGAGGTGTTGTCCTGTTCTGCTGTGGATCGCTGATATACGCCATTCAGAGGCAACTGCAGAGTGGTGCCATGTTTGGCAGAGGCGACTATACAGCCATTTTGACGGAGTCAGGATGAGTGGACAGTTTAATCATTCTACAACCAAAAAACGGATTACCAGAACCATCTGGAAACATGGGCAATTATAAAGCAGCAGCCAACAGTTACAGTAAACAAGTTGAAAGAGATGATGGGATCACATTTCACCGTTGTACCTTGTGTAATTCCATGTGATAAATGATTGATTGATTAAATTAAACAACAGAAATACTACTTCTTGGTAGTCTATGTTCAGTAATAAGATATGTGCATAGCCCACCCTACTCATATCAAAAAACTGTAGGGAATATAGTTAAAGCACAATGATACGGTACATCTGTCTAGTGTTGTTGTGGTGATATTAATATGTAAAATCTGTCACTGAACTATAGATAAAAACTTACATTGGAGGCAAGAGTGCTGTTAACCCTTGCATCAAGTACAAACCCACTTAAATCTTGTACATATTAACTTTTAGCAATAATTTCTTTTTGTATTGTGATTTCCTTCTTTGATATGATGTATAATGTTTTATTGGACACTTGAGGTCAGCATAATAAACGTTTACAAAACACTGACATATTCTCACCTACTGTATAAAGTTGTAAACCAAGTAGCAACCTCCAGAGAAAACTGCTGCTGGCCACTTGAGGCTGACCCCCATGTTAAAATGTCCAACTTTACAGCAGAAATAAGAATGTTTACAGCCTGGAACAAAAAAGACTGTTTTGGTCTTAGCTCATTTCAACAATTATGACAAGTGTACGGGGGTGAATTCACATTTACATTTTATTAAGGCTTAAAGTTAAGCATAATTAAAAGCAGGGCTGCTTAGAGTGACAGGCTGTCCGTGAAGTGCATAGATTTTAATAATGACTAGATACCAGATGGCAAGATGGTGCCTATTGCCAGGTGCATATGCAAAAGTTCCAGCTTCCGGGTTTACTTCCGTGATATGCAGCCCACTGAATATGTGCAGTAGTGTCTCTCCCACTGGCCCCGCTGTGAGTTTCTGCTCAGGTCACACACTTCACATTGTCATGATGTTACAGAATTTTTGAATCTTTTTTTTTCCCCAAAACAAACAAATAGAAAGAATCATAAATTACCTTGGTTGCAATTTGAGGCTTCAAAATGGGAGTCCACAATCCAATAGGTGACATTACAGTAGCTCTGTCCATTATTTCATACAGTCTTTGGTCATTCAATGTAAATATATTCTGTCTCAACACAGAGTTCATTGCCACACAAATAGTCCAGGGGCCAAGGCAGATTTTGGTATCACTTAAAGGGACCACACAATTTTGGTATTTTTGACTTCCTCTATGTCTCTAGTTTCCATTTTGGTATGATAGACCTGCCTATCTAGAAGCTTAATAAAAAAATTTGGATGATCTTTGGGTCCTCCCCAAAATTGAAAATAGTCAAAATTGAGGCTTCTCCAAAAGGGACGGTGTCTGCCTTATCACATGAATCTCGGGAAATAATCATCAGAATGTCACCAAATTTGGACTGAATGTTCACAGACAGTTGCTGCACACAATGCAGCAAAGATTTCATCAGTACCTTGCTCCTTTTAAAAAATGTATACACCTAAACACACATGAATTATAGGTGGACATGGAATAAGGAATAAAAAATCCAAAAGGCATGTATATAGTATGTGTTTGCCATTATTGATGTAAGTAAGCCAATCACCCCAAAATTGCATTTATATGTGCCAAAGAACATCATCTTATCATAAAAGTAGGTTATTAGATTATTCACCTCACCATCTGATGTCACCAGCCCCTGACAGGTAACTAGTGCAGCCAGAACTTCAAACAGACAAATAGAATGGGGCCCTATTAGTCCAGGGGCTAAAGGGATCGTTTTCACAACTTGGTAGGCCCCTATTACCCACGGGGACCAAACAATTTTGGCATTTTTATCTCTCTATAGGTCTCTAGTTTATATTTTGGTATGATAGCCCTGCCTATCTAGTAGCTTAATTATAGTTATCATTCTGTAAACAAACTTACACCCGTGTAGGCAAAACACTACAAATAGGGTGAAAAATTAACTAATAGATATCCCCATGAAACTTGCCCAGTTGATCACTCATATTAAGATAAGTATTTTTTGTATTACAAATTTTCTGAAATACTTTATTGCACCAGTTTTGTTAATGAAGACAATCACAAGGAGTGGAAACTGATTACCCAGTTATTGTGCTAACACTCAGTGTTACTGTAGCCTGATGATATATTCATCAGCGGGCCGCTCTCTCCTCTCGGCTGCGAGTGGAAATCTTCAGCAGAATCCTTTCCCTCCACACCTGGCTCCTATCTGTCTGCAGGACATGCAATGTGGGCTTCATTGATCATTTTAATTTATTCTGGGGCCGACAGTCCTTTTTAAAAAGCAACAGTTTTCATCCCAATAAGCTGGGCAGCCAAATGTTAGCTGCCAATTTACAGCACACTGTGCAAAGCTACCCACGTGACTGACTGATAGTGTTTACCCACACACCATCTTGCTCTCTGGTGTCATCTCTGGGTACCTCCTCCTGCCACAGCTCCCCCTACAGGCCCCAGCTGTCACTGTCCCCACCTGCTGCTGCTCTCCCCATTCATTCTATCATCTCAGTCAGACCCCTCCGTCCCTATAACAGGTTCAACTCTGTGAACAAATGTAACCTCTCAATAAAACACGTCAAGCGGTCCAATCCCAACCTCCGCCAACTCCCCTATTCCTCACAGCCAATCACACAGCAGCATTTCCTCAAACTGGCACAGCTAAACACCCATTCACTCAACAACAAAGCACTCATCTCAAATGAATTCATTACTGACAACAACCTAGACTTCCTCTGCATCACGGAAACCTGGCACAAACATCTGGACTATTTTTCACTCAACCAAGCCACCCCCTCCGGATACACTTATATTGACCAGCCCCGTCTCACTGGAAGAGGCGGCGAGACCTAAGAATCACCATCATATCCACTCCCTCCTTTCAGTCGTTCGAACACATTGCTTTTAAACTCCTCGGCCCTGCTCCCCTGGTCACTGCTGTTATTTACCACCTTCCCAAGCCCAATCCATCTTTCCTCTCTGACTTCTCTGATTTTTTTACACAGCTCTCAGCCATCTCACCTTCTGTTCTTCTCCTCGGCGACTTCAACTACCACATTGACAACATTAACTGCAAACATGCCTCTGAATTTCTTGATCTACTGGACTGCCTCAATCTCACTCAACATGTCAACTTCCCCACTCACAATCATGGCCACACTTTGGACTTAGTCTGCTCCACCGGTCTCACCATCCAACAACTCTCCAGCATCAATCTCCACATCTCCGACCACTTGGCTATCATCATGGACATCCATCTCCCCACCCCCCTCCCCAAGGACAAACGCATAATATCATTCAGAAACCTCAAATCCATTTCCCCTCAAGATTTCTCAGCTTCTCTTTCCAACACTCTGTCTACCTTCCCTCCCCCACTGTCTGATGACCCCAATGAGCTTGTCAACTACTACAACACTCTCTCCTCCTGTCTTATTCACACACTCAGCCCCCTGGTACACCCCTGAACTCCTCCAAATGAAATCCCACAAGCGTCAGCTCGAAAGACTACATAAAAAGACCGGTTTAACAGTTCATCGCCAAGCCTACACAGACCACCTCCGACAGTACAAAGCCACCCTCAATACTGCCCGCTCTACCTACTACTCCAACCTCATTCACACCGGCTCCAATAACCAAAAGGCTCTTTTTTCCACCATAAACAAACTCCTTAATCCCAGTGACAATATTTCAAACTAATTCACCATTGAAAAATGCAGTTCCTTCCTCTCAATTTTTCAATCCAAAATTGACACCATCTACAGTTCTCGAACCACCCCCCACACCCTCCCACCCTCCTCACCCCCCTCCACCCATCTTATCACCCTGCCCCTCTCCAAATTTGCACCTGTCTCCCCAGCTGAGCTGTCTAAAATCATTTCAACCATGAAAACTTCCACCTGCATGCTAGATCCCATCCCATCCGCCATTGTTAAGCACTGCTCCCCCACCATCTCCCCGCTTGTCTTCAAAATTGTCAACTCCTCCCTCAGCTCTGCCTCTGCCCCTCCTTCTCTCAAACTGGCTGCAGTCACCCCCATCATTAAAAAACCTGGTCTCAACCCTGACATCATGCGTAATTTCCAGCCCATTTCCAACCTTCCATTCCTCTCAAAAATCCTTGAACGTGTCATCGCCTCACAAATCAAATCCCACCTCAACAATAATGACCTCTTCGAACAATTTCAATCTGGATTCCGCACACAACACAGCACCGAAACTGCCCTCCTTAAAGTCACAAACGACCTCCTCCTCTCCTCAGACTCCGGCCTACTCTCCATCCTCATCCTTCTTGACACCATTTCCTTTCCTTTGACACCATCAACCACTCCATCCTACTCTCCCGCCTGCAATCCCTCCTCAACATCACTGACAATGTCCTCACCTGGCTACATTCCTATCTCACTGACAGAAAACAATTCATCTCCATCAACAACTGCTCCTCCTCAACTGCCCCTGTGTCCCAAGGTGTCCCCCAGGGTTCGGTGCTCTACCTCCTCCCCCTTGGTCAAATCATCCGTCGTCATGGTCTCTGTTTTCACTGCTACGCTAATGATGTCCAGCTATACATCTCCACTAAATCCATCACCCATTTAACCCACTCCACCGTGTCAAACTGTCTCTCTGAAATTAAACCCTGGATGCAAGCAAACTTTCTTAAACTCAACTGTGACAAATCAGACATGATCCTAATTGGTCCAAATTCCCTCACCCAAACAGCCAAAGACTTCCACCTCACCATCGACAACTCCACCCTGTCCCCCTCCCCTCACTGCCACAACCTTGGTATCATCTTCGACAGCAACCTCTCCTTCGACCAACACATCAAACAAGTCACTAAAACAGCCTTCTTTCACCTTAAAAACATTTCTTGCCTCCACCCCTCACTCTCTCACAATGCTGCCGAAGCCCTGATCCACACCTTCATTACATCCCGCCTTGACTATTGCAACCTCCAAACTCCTCAATAAACTCCAATATATCCAAAACTCTGCCACCCGCCTCCCTCCCAAAACACATCCGTGACTGCACTGACCTCCCATCATTCAAATCACTACTCAAAACTCACCTGTTCCATTCTGCTTTTAATGTTTAGCTACTTTTATTCATTTATTTGTTTTTTCACTCCCATTGCTATTCCCCTTTGTCTTCAATGTCTTTTGCTGAAAATTGTTTTTTGATGTGTTTTAACTGTTTCTGTAAAGTGACTTTGAGAACTTTGAAAAGCACTTTATAAATAAAATGTATTATTATTATTATTATTATTATTATTACAGTAGGCCAACTAGCACTCAGAGCTGCCCAGTTGCTATTTGACCCATAACTAGGAGGCAAAGAGAGTGCTACCACTTGCCTAAGGCAGACTCCCAGGCTAGCAGAGGGAAGGAGGTGCCTTATTTCTCAATTGTTGGCCATCCTAAAATAGGGGGAGCCACCTGCTGCCCTCATCCTTGATCAGTACTTCCTAAGAAGTCAGCTGGATGAAGTCCAGCGACAGGTAGAAGGATATCAGTAACACTGCCACTGAGAAGGAGGAGGAGGAGGAGGAGGAGGAGGGGGTGGTAAGAGAGGATGCAGGTGACACTGAGGTCAGTATGCTAGTCAGAGAGAGAACCATGGAGCAAAAGGTTAGAGTTAGATGGCCTAGGGCAAATAACAGTAAAGAATGGGAGATAGTTAAGAAAACAGTGGAAAAAGGCTACAGAAGAAGAAGAAAGGGAGGGAATTAATGTGTTGCAAGAGGAGTTGAGAAGCAGGCTAGCAGTTCTTAGAAGGGCAGAGCATCTCAGGAAAAAGAGGAGGAAGAAGGAACATGTAAGGACAGGTTTTTTCAGGGACCCTTTTGAGTTTGTTAAAGGATTGTTTAGCCAGGAAAAGGGAGGGCAGCTTAAAGCAGAAAGGCTAGAGGTTGAAGAATATTTGAGAAATACATATTCAGATTTAGAGAAGAATAGGATAGTAGGTTTTCCACCAGATATCCCTCCATTAGGAGGGATAGAGCATGAGATGGATGTCAGGCCACCTAGGTGGAAGGAAGTTCAGGAGGTGGTCAGGCGTGCAAAGGCTTCTTCGGCCCCAGGGCCTAATGGAGTCCCCTACCGGGTTTATAAAAGTGCACCTGATATCCTTAAATTTTTGTGGAAAAAGCTAAGAATAGTTTGGGAGAAAGAAATTATACCAAGAGCATGGCGTAGGGCAGGGGGTGTCCTCATTCCTAAGGAGAAGAAGTCTGTGGACCTTAGCCAATTCCGGATGATTTCTCTCTTGAATGTGGAGGGGAAGATTTTCTTTAGTGTAGTAGCGCAGAGATTAGCTAGGTAATTAGAAAGGAATACTTTAACAGATACTATGGTGCAGAAGGCAGGAATACCAGGTTTTGCAGGGTGTTTAGAGCATACTAGCATGATCTGGCACCAGATTCAGGCAGCGAAGATTAAGAAAAGGGACCTGCATGTAATATTTTTAGATCTTGCAAAAGCGTTTGGTTCAGTACCGCATAGCCTCATTTGGAGTGCGTTTGACTATTTCAAAGTGCCCCAGGTAGTTGTTAACTTAGTGAAAGCATATTTTCAGGATATTAGGTTGTGTTTAAGTACGGCAGGTTTCACAACAGGTTGGCAGAGGCTAGAAATAGGCATCATGGCAGGGTGTACAATTTCAGAGTACAAGGTCCACACGCACATCCAAACGACAAAAAAGGGGCAGGTGCTGAGCCAAAAAAAACATAGAATGTAAAGAAGAAACAGCTCGCACACCGCAGGGCTCCAATGTTCAGTCCATTTATTTGCACCGTGTGCAGTGAATAGAAGTAACGTTTCGAGCAAGACGCTCTTCGCCAGATTTGAAACACACAGGGTGATGCCATCTTAAGTACATGTGATGTGGGTCACGTGATCCAATGGGTTACAGGGAAAAGAACATAAAGCAAGCAAAAAAATATATATATAATAAATCACTAAAAGCGCAATACAAGACTCTAAAGTGTTAAATAAATAAATAATGAATAAAGTGCCCTGACACCCATACTGCAACAGTAGTCAAAAACAGAATTTCTAAGCAGATAATATATGCACGTGCACAAGGGCACACTCCCACACAAACACACTAAATGTGATGCGTGTGTACACAGGAAGACATACACATGATTAAAGTCACAATACCAGCAGCAGTATATAACAACTAAATTGTGAAATCTCATATCAAGGCAAGTATACCAAAGATTAAGTGTGAGTACACAATACTGTTGACACCAACAACATCTGTATCAACACAATAAATAAATACACAGGGGAGCGGCACTCAGTGGAACGTGCAGGCAGCCATCGGGCAAAAGTGCCGTCATCAAGCCCTAAAATAACACTAAGGCTGCACCTCAATAGATACAAAATGGGACACTAAAGTCCCAGAAAGTAAGAGGTACCAGTACATAGTGGAGACATGCAGATATCAAGGCAACAACTGACAGAGAATATAGAACAAGTTACAGGAAAGGATGGATGTCCATTTCTTCATTCATACCCTTGGGTGACATAGTCTCTAAAGTGTAAATCCAGAACAATTCATGTTTGAGGAGTAAGTTATTTGCACCCCCCCCCCCCCCCCCCCCCCCCCCCAGGTGGACATACCTGTTCAATACCGATATAACTCAAGGAGGCAACAGTGTGTTTCATGAGGTTGAAGTGATTGGCCACGGGGCTCTTTTGGTCATGATTTCTGATAGCACACCTATGTTCAGAAATTCTGTTCTTAAGAGGTCTGGATGTTTTACCAATATAAGCGAGACCACAGGGGCACTTCAGCATGTATATAACATTGTTAGTTTTACAAGAAATCACACCTTTGACAGAGAAGACTTTACCAATGCATGGATGATGAAAAGTTTTAGTTTTACGTGTAAAGTTACACTGTTGACAGTTGCCACATTTGTAGTTGCCTGGTTCCACAGGACTCAGAAAAGAAACAGAAGTGGGTGGGGGACTGGGATTGTCCGCCCTCTCCAACATATTTCTGAGGTTGGGGGATCTTTTTAATGACTTTCTTTATTGGAAGCAATATCACAGGTAGCAACATGACAGTACAATGTGACAGAGAGGACTTCCATTCTATCATTTTTTCCCAGTTTTTTATCCCTCTCACAATCCCACCCCACTCAAAGGAGAACAGTTCTGTAAATCCAATATCAACATGCAAACAGTACAGAATACATACAACAAATACATGAATAAGGAAAATAATACAGTAAGCAAGTAAATAAAATAAAAATGTTTAAAAACAACAAAGAAAAAAAGAAAATAAATAAAATTTAAATGAATAAATAAATGGGGGGGGCGGGGGGGGTCAGTTGTCGCAATCAGGCAGAGATGTCAAAGATTCAATATAATTTAAGAGAGGTCTCCAAGTCTTTTCAAAAGGGCCTAAGGAACCATTGAGGGAAAATCTAAGTTTTTCAAGATTAATGGACAGTAGCACCTCTTTCACCCACCTGCTGTGAGATGGAGGTTGAGGGTGTTTCCAATTAAGAAGTATGAGTCGCCTGGCCAACAGGGTGGCAAAGGCAAGAAGAGTTTGCATAACTTTAGAGGCAAGAGGCTGCAGGGGGGAGCCAAATAGGGCCAAGAGAGGATCAGGAGAGATAGTAGTGTTATATGCTGTGCTAAGAGTATTAAAGATTTCAGACCAAAATGTGGTAAGCCTGGGACAAAACCAAAACATATGGGAATGGGCGGCTGGAGATTGTTTGCACCTATTACATGAATCAGTTACATTGGGGTAAATCCGAGATAGCCTCAAATTAGTGTAATGAACTTTGTGTACAACTTTACACTGTAGGAGGCCGTGCCTCGCACAGATTGAAGAGGAGTGAACCAACCGTAAAACTTGTTGCCAATAATCATCAGGCAGTGTGGTTCCAAGCTCTTGCTCCCAGGAATCCTTGGGACCGGATGCTGGGGTGTCAATAGCAGAACTGATAAGGCTGTAAATGCTAGAGATTAGCCGCTTTTGTTTAGGATCAAGAGCCAATAATGAGTCAACCAAAGTTTCCGGGGGACGACTAGAGAATTTGGGGTTCTGATTCTGAATAAACTGCCTTGCCTGAAAAAAACGAAATAGGTGGGATTTAGGCAGGTCAAATTTTGTTGAAAGCTCAGAAAAGGACATAAAAGTCCCTTGGTTGTAAAGGTCCCTAAATTTAGTTATCCCTTTATCAAACCAAGTCTGAAAGGTCAAATCAGTGCAAGAGGGCAGAAATAGGTGATTGTTTACAATGGGAGAGAGGTCTGAGGCTCTATGGAGGCCTAGGCTTTTCCTAATTTGAATCCAAATTCTAACAGAGTTTGTTACCACTGGGTTTGAGGTAAAGTTGGAAGCAGTCAAAGGGAGTTGGGAGCAAGCCAGGGAGTGAAGAGAAAGTTTAGAGGATGCTAGTTCCATATCTACCCATGCAGGGTGCTCTACATCTGCTGTGTTGGTAATCCAGTATAAAAGTTTATGAACATTACAGGACCAGTAATAGAGTAAGAAATTGGGCAATGCTAAGCAAACAAGAGCCTTTGGGAGCTGTAGAACTGATCTTCTGATGCGTGGATTTTTATTGCCCCAGAGGAAGGAACTTATTAACTGATCGAGCGATCTAAAAAAAGACTTTTTAATAAGGACGGGGATATGTGAAAAGAGATATAGAAACTTGGGTAAAACAACCATTTTAACTAAACTAACACGACCTACCAGGGATAGAGGGAGACTGGACCATCTGTCAAAGTCTAGTTTACACCTCTCAAGGAGAGGAGCGAAATTTTTGGAGAAAAGTTGATTGATTGAATTTGTAATGTGCACCCCCAAGTATTTAAATCCGTCTGTAGCATATTTGAAAGGGAAAAAAGCAGGGGGTATATTTCTGGCCAGAGAGTTGATGGGGAGAAGTTTGCTCTTGTGGAGGTTAAGCTTATAACCTGAATAGGACCCAAATTTGTCAAAGATATTTAGAACCACGGGGAGAGAGGCAGCTGGATTAGACATGTATAAAAGGAGGTCATCGGCATACAATGATAATTTATGAACTGTACCAGCTCTGGTGATGCCCTCAAACCCACCCTCCTGACGCAGCCAGATGGCTAGAGGCTCAATAGCTATGGCAAATAGGAGGGGGGAAAGAGGGCAGTCCTGTCTGGTTCCACGGTAGAGGGGAAATGGGACGGACTGGAATCCATTTGTGTGGACGGAGGCAACTGGGTTGGAGTAAAGCAACTTGATCCAAGATATAAATTCTTGGGTGAATCCGAATTTCTGCAAAACAAAAAAAAAGGAAGCTTCACTCCACCCTGTCGAAGGCCTTTTCTGCATCTAGTGAGATAATCACTTCCGGGATAGTCGAACTAAGAGCGCTAATGATATTTAAGAGCCTTCTTGTGTTATGAAATGAGGGCTTTCCAAGCATGAAACCTGTTTGATCAGCTGATATTATATTTGATAGGACCCGCTGTAGGTGTTGGGCTAGGATTTTTGACAGGATCTTTAGGTCAACATTTAAGAGAGAAATGGGCCTATAGCTACCACACATAAGAGGGTCTTTATCACTCTTAAGCAGGGGAGACATAGAGGCCTCCGACAGGGTGGGAGGTAGGCGGCTCTCAGCAAAGGATTCATTATACATTCTCTGGAGGGCTGGAGCAATGGTGGCAGAGAATAGCTTAAAAAACTCAACAGTGAACCCATCAGGACCTGGAGTTTTACCATTCTGAAGTGACATAATTGCCTCCTGTACTTCCCTGGTAGAAATTGGATTTCCCAGCTCCCTACACAAATCCTCACCCATTCTAGGAAAAACAGTCTTATCTAGAGGGTTATTTCCATCCCAAACATCTGAAGGGCATTGTGAGGAGTAGAGATTAGAATAAAAAGAACAAAATATCTTATTAATCTTGATAGGATCTGAGGTAACTTCACCTGACGCGGATTTGATCTTGGGGATCAGTCTGGATAGTGTGGCTGCCCGCGCCTGATGCGCTAATAATCTTCCTGCTTTGTCCCCAGTCTCAAAGAAACGTTGTTTAGCGAGGAATAACTGCTTCTGTGTTTTACTTGTGGCTAATAAGTCAAATTTGGACTGAAGCTGAAGGCGTTCTTTGTAAAGAGCTGGGGTTGGAGCTGTAGCATACAAATTGTCGATTTTAAATATGTCCTTGGTAAGTGACTCTGACTCCACCCTTTCTGCCTTCTTTAGGGATGAAACATATGATATAATTTGCCCACGCATAAACGCCTTAAAAGTTTCCCACAGAGTGCATCTAGAGATCTCTGGAAGATCATTAGTATCAAAGAACAAGGAGATCTGCGTATGAAGGAAGTCTTTAAAAGAAGAGTTAAGTCTCCACTGTCTGGAGGGGGGGACACGCCTAGGAAAGCTAATATCTACAGATACGGGGGCGTGGTCTGAGATAACAATGCTATGGTGCTCACATGAGTGGACCTCTGATAAAAAATAATTATCCAAGAGAAAAAAATCTGAAATGGGATTTAGCTCTCCATGGATCAAATAAACCTAAACTGGTCCTATATGTGTCAAGGACTTTAGCTGACTTGGATAACACCTGAGGATTAGAGGAGGACCTGTCTAGGGAGGGGTTTTGAATCAAATTGAAGTCGCCACCAATAATTAAGTAGTGGTCATCAATTTTAGGAAGAGAAGAGAAAAAGCTTGTAATGAATTTATCATCATCCCGTGTAGGTGCATAAACACAGGCCATTACCACAGGCATGTCACATAGTCTACCAGAAATAATTACAAATAGACCATTAGGGTCTTCAATGGAGTTTGACAACTCAAACGGAACACTCTTATGTATGAGGATAGCCGCACCCCTTGCCCTTACTGGGAATTTAGAGTGAAATATATGCCCTATCCAAGGTCGCTTGATACGGTTAACCTCTGAGGAGCAGAGGTGAGTTTCCTGTAAAAAGAAAATATCACCCCTGAGTTGCTTTAAATGAGTCATTACCTTGTTACGTTTAATGAGCTGGTTGGCGCCCTTCAGGTTCCAAGAGATAAAGCGAAGATTCCTACACTGAGTCGTCATATCATAAAGAAACAAGGAGCTCTCCGAAGGAGAAAAAGGGCAGAAAACAAAACAAAAACACAAGACAAAAACAAGCATACCAAAAATACAACCCTCCCACCCCCCTTTCCCTTATACAAACCGAACACATCCACATCTTCAATCCCAACAGGATAACACTTCCTGCTTCCATAGCCATCTCTTGTTCAAGAGGTCATCCAGATGAACATTGTATAAAACATACACCACATTTTTAAAGAACGACTCGAGATTACAGAAAGTCAACATTAGTCTTAACATTTACCTAAGGTAAACAGGCCAGTAATGAGTTTGCCTCAATATTTTCCTCAATAAAGAAACCATTCTACTTAATAAATTCTACCGCAAGACAGAAAAGTAAACAAAAAGAGGTAGTGAGGTTAGAGGAAAATAAATAAATAATCAAATAAAGTGTCTAATAAAGTAATGCTTCATATATGATAGACATGAGTGCATCAGAGGCACATCAGCTAAACCAAGGACTCACTGAGACCAACTTAAAACGTTTACCATCAAAATCAGGACAAAAAAGATAGTGATGACATCACATATAAATGTTACTCACACTGAACAGTTGGAAGTAAACAAAGTCCCCAATGTAACAGAGCAAAATACAATAAGTCTATGCACCTGGTTCCTGGAGCATGATCAGAGTAAACACAGTTCATGCACCTACCAATTTCCATGGTTACCATGACTCTTGTTGAGGATGTCCGGGGGGGGGGGGGGGTTGCAAATAACTTACTCTCAAACATGAATTGTTCTGGATTTACACTTTAGAGACTATGTCACCCAAGGGTATGAATGAAGAAATGGACATCCATCCTTTCCTGTAACTTGTTCTATATTCTCTGTCAGTTGTTGCCTTGATATCTGCGTGTCTCCACTATGTACTGGTACCTCTTACTTTCTGGGACTTTAGTGTCCCATTTTGTATCTATTGAGGTGCAGCCTTAGTGTTATTTTAGGGCTTGATGACGGCACTTTTGCCCGATGGCTGCCTGCACGTTCCACTGAGTGCCGCTCCCCTTTGTATTTATTTATTGTGTTGATACAGATGTTGCTGGTGTCAACAGTATTGTGTACTCACACTTAATCTTTGGTATACTTGCCTTGATATGAGATTTCACAATTTAGTTGTTATATACTGCTGCTGGTATTGTGACTTTAATCATGTGTATGTCTTCCTGTGTACACACGCATCACAGTTAGTGTGTTTGTGTGGGAGTGTGCCCTTGTGCACGTGCATATATTATCTGCTTAGAAATTCTGTTTTTGACTACTGTTGCAGTATGGGTGTCAGGGCACTTTATTCATTATTTATTTATTTAACACTTTAGAGTCTTGTATTGCGCTTTTTGTGGTTTATTATATATATATATATTTTTTGCTTGCTTTATGTTCTTTTCCCTGTAACCCATTGGATCACGTGACCCACATCACATGTACTTAAGATGGCATCACCCTGTGTGTTTCAAGTCTGGCGACGAGCGTCTTGCTCGAAACATTACTTCTATTCACTGCACACGGTGCGAATAAATGGACTGAACACTGGAGCCCTGCGGTGTGCGAGCTGTTTCTTCTTTACATTCTAGGGTGCATAATTTCTCCATTAGCATTTACTATGGCAATGGAAGTAATCATCGACGGGACGGCAGAACGGGTCGCATCTTCCACCAGTTAGGGCTTACATGGATGACATGACACTGGTGACCACAACAATGCCATGTACAAAGAGGCTACTAGAGAAGGTAAATAAGAACCTCAAGTGGGCCAGCATGAAGATCAAGTCTAGTAAGTCTAGACGCATCTCGATACATAGAGGGAAGTTAAGTGACAGGAAGTTTGTCATAGATGATGAGGAAATCCCAACAATTAGGGAAAAGTCAGTAAAGAGCTTAGGTAGGTGGTGCAATGTGGAGTTGAATGATGAGGCACAGGTGGTGAAATTTAGAAAAGATGTGGCAGAAGGATTGGATAGAATAGATAAATCAGAACTTCCAGGAATGTTGAAGTTGTGGTGTTTGCAATTTGGGCTATATCCTAGGTTAATGTGGCCATTGTCAGTTTATGAAATTCCAATATCCGTTGTGGAGAGAACTGAAAGGTTGGTTAGCTCCTATATTAGGAAGTGGTTGGGGGCTCCTAGGTGCCTAAGTAGTGTTGCATTGTATGGAAAAGGGATACTTCAGCTGCCAGTATCTAGTTTAACAGAGGAATTTAAATGTACCAAGGTCAGGACAGAGCTCTTGTTATCTGGGAGTAAGGACGTGGTAGTTAGGAGTGTGGTTCCAAATCCAACCAAGGGGAGGAAGTGGAACCCAAGATCGGCAGTTCAGGAGGCAGAGGCAGCTCTTAGGCATGCAGACGTTGTAGGTAATGTTCAGTTTGGCCGGGGAGGCCTGGGGCTTGGCTCAGGCAAACTGGTATGGAATAAAGCAGGTCTCAAAGATAAAAGAAAGCTGGTTGTGGAACAGATACGTAGACAGGAGGAGATGCTAAGGGGTGCAAAGGTAGTGGCCCAGGCTAAACAGGGACAGTGGTTGAATTGGGAAAGTGTAGAGAAGAGGAAGCTTAGTTGGAGGGACCTGTGGAGTATGGAGGAGAATCGTATTAGATTCCTGGCTACATACGATGTGCAACCCCTCAGAACCTAAAACTGTGGGTAAATGAGGACCCATCATGCCCATTGTGTTCAGGTACTGCAACCTTAAAGCATATTTTGTCAGGCTGTAAAGTTAGCTTGTCATAAGGCTGATATACATGGCGACATAACCAGGTGTTGAAAAGTTTAGCTGCAGGCAATGAAGGGTAAATTCAGAGGGTTTTAAGAATAGTAGTTTAGCAATTCAGTTTGTCCGTGAGGGGGAGAAATACAGAAGGGATAAGTTAATAAGGAGGCAAGAGTGTGGCTGCCTAGAAGGTGCTTGTGATTGGGAAATGCAAGTAGATTTAGAGGGAAAGCTTGTTGTTCCTCAGGAAATAGTTTGTACCAAGCAGAGGCCTGACAGTGTTGTGGTCAGTGAGTCAACGGATAGTTTATTTCATTGAGCTGACAGTTCCTTGGGAAGACTCAGTGGAAGAAGCCTATGAAAGAAAAAAGCTTAGATATGCAGACTTAGGAGCAGAAGCTGAGCAGTGTGGATGTAAAACCAGGATTTGTCCAGTGGAAGTGGGGCGTAGGGGATTCATAGCATGATCAGCTATCTCGTTCCTGGGGGAACTCGGAGTGCGGGGACAGAGTTTGAGGAAGACAGTGAAGGAAATGTGAGATGAAGCAGCCAGAGCTAGTCAGTGGATTTGGATGAGGAGGGATAATGTCAGTTGGGGGCCAGCAGGGGGAACTACTAAGCAGGGTACATAACTCCTTGAGATCAGGTGGAGAGAATCAACAATCAGTCCTCTCAGGAGAAAATCCAGGAAGAGGAGGGTTATTTAAGTGTGGGAGTGGCCTATTTGAATCCCCTTTGTTTGAGACCATGCTGCAAAGTGAGTGTGTTTGCTGATCCTGGGAGTTTATCTTCTCTATCTCCTTTAACTTTAGCTTATATTGGAGTTATGCTATGTAATGTGTGAAATTGAGTATGGTTAATGTGCGAGGATAGGTAGTATCGGCACTGTCTCTACCTGGAGCTCGCATGTACGGAGCCTGGGTTTGTTGAAGGTGGCAGTGCTGTTTAGGCTGAGAAAGCCATGTGTAAGTAAGGTAAAGGAGGTTATTGGGTTGGTGCGGGGAGCAGTGAGACCTGGCATTAGGGGAGTGTCTCTGGGATGCCAGAGATCACTGTCTAGCCTCCTGGAGGTGTCGTGGGACCAACTAGACGAAACACTGGTGAAAGGAGGTTCCCACCTGATGACCCCAAAGACATGTTAGTTTTCACTGCTCACTGGTCTGTATAGTTAAGCCCAAACAGCTTCCTATACAGTTAGCGCTTTCAGTGGCCGTGGAAAGTCAGCCATATTTAAAAAACTGAAGACAAACAAGACCTGCCAAGACACATTCAGAATTGGGAAGCTCCTGGTAGGTCTCAGATGACCTATTTCGCATGTCAGATGTACCTGCCTTCCACAAACACAACTAAAGTTAACACGCTCGCTACCAGCTATTTTGTGCAAGGCATGGAGAAATAGACACCAGTCAGCTTCCATCTTGTGAAGATTGTCTCTACAATGCATGCCTTATGAGGGATTTTTTTTTTTGATTCTACGTGCAACTCAGGGGGAAGTGACTGACCATTGCAACTTCCACATGGCAATCAGCACAGCACAGCGCATGCGTGGTGTCACTGGTTTCCCCGTCACTTCGGTCCGGTAAAAAACACAGCTTTTAATCCAGTTTCTCGCTTTTTTTTTTTTTTTAACGAACCACTTGCTCTCAGCTTTTATTGTATGTACTTTTTAACATGTACTAAGATTTTAAGCCATCAGGCCTGTGGTTGTCACGGATAGGCTACTGCAGAAGTGAACGCGGAAGTCGCCAGCTGCACCGCATTAGCGAGGCGCCAACTTTTAAAAATCTTTTAACTTTGGGAGACCTACAACTCACCATCTGAAGCGGACTGCCCCCTTAAAATTGGGGGAGGTCCCCTTGGACATTTCGGCCCTACGACCAAGGGTAAATTTTAACTCACCTCCATGTGTTTATACTGTGTCCCGGGGGACGGATCTCCAGCACAGGCCACAGGTATGTTGGCGGTGTGTGAGTCCTGCCTCCCAACCCTGTCAAAACTGAGGGAGAGCATCTCTGGACTGCAGGCCGGCCTCAAGGAGAGGGACAAGATCCTCCTGGATTTTACCACCGTCGCCATGACCCAGGCAAAACATATTGCTTACCTGACGGCATCCGGCGCTGGTGACCGGAGCATGACGGCCACGAACAACACCACCCTGCCGTGGACCGGCTCCATCACTACCGGAACTCCGACACCAGCACTAGCCGAGTCCCGCTGGCACCGCCAGGGAGCCAAGCCCAAAACATCAGCACCCTCCACCTCCTGCCTTCGCCCCACGGAGCCGCAGCGCTTCATCGCAGAGGATGGAGCGGGAGCACCGGTGAGCTCAACTCCGCTCAAGCCGAGGGAGCCCTGGTCGGTGGTGGCCAGGGGCTCTGGGGCTCGTCCATCTCCTCCTCCTCCGCCTCCGGAGCTGCTGCTGGATAACAGGTATGACATCCTAAGCCTGCAGGACTTCCCTCCCGTGGATGCTTCGTCCAGCTCGCCTGTGGAACCTGTAGGCCGACATCCAGCTGGCCGCGGCTCTCACCAGTCCAGGAATCGGCGTCTGCTCGTCCAGCCTGACCCCTCCCCTCCATCCCGGTCACAGCGTCACAAACCTCGGGCTCCATCCCGTCACTGCTGTACCTCCAGGCAGTCGGAGGCACGCACTTGGGAGCAGCGCACCCCCTCTGTGCTGGTGATCGGGATCTCCATGGTCAGGCATGTGGAAGTGCACAATGGCCGCACCTTCTGCCACCCTGGTGCTCGTGTCAGTGAGGTTGCATCCTCCGCCCTCCACCTGACTGCCCGGCACAGCTCGGCCTCCACGCTGGTCCTGGAGGCCGGTATCAACGACCTCAGGAGCCAGCAGTCCCTGGTGGACAGCCTGCTGCCTTCCGGCCCACTTTCCCCACCTCGTTATGGTGACGTCACCACCAGCCGCCTTCGTCAGCTGCACCTGTGGCTTTTTTAAACAGACCCCACCTTTTTAAAGGGGACGACCTCCACCCAAACCAGGAGGGATCACAGCTTTTATCAGTCAACACTGACCTGACCGTCCGATCCTGCACCACAGCCATGTCCTGACTCACTGCTCACCCACCTCCACCCTCCTCCACTACACATTGCACCACACACACTTCTCCCTCAGTAGCACCTTCTCTGCAACCGGAAACACAGGACATTCACACCATAAAAATCATCATTACACTTAGAAACTTGAAACCCAGGATTGTTTTTAGACCTAACCATGGTTTTAACATCCTTTTGAAATGTAATGATGAGCGCCAGTTCAGCACAAACATTAAAATGGCAGTGCTGAATGTGCGCGCCCTTTTAAACAAATCTTTTATCATAAATGATTTAATTTTAGACAATAACCTAGACAGTATTCTCCTTATAGAGACATGGCTTGGCACCGACGCACCTGTTGTTCTCACCGAGGCTTCCCCACCAAATTTTAACTTTTTATATTCTATTAGGGGAGGTAAAAGAGGAGGCGGAACTGCATCAGTAATAAAAACCACAATGTCCTCAAATGAAGTTTCTTTCAGCAGTTACACATCATTTGAGTATCATGCTTTTGTTTTTAGCAGCCCTCCTATCCTTTGCATAACGGTTTACAGACCACCCCAGTATTCCACTTCTTTTATCAGTGATTACTCAGAATTATTATCAATCATTCACTCCACCTACAACAGGATTTTAATAACTGGTGATTTTAATCTACACATTGACAACACCTCGGACCCAGTATCCAGAGAATTTTTAAACCTCTTAAACTGTTTGGATTTTAAACAACATATCACGCAGCCGACCCACAACAGAGGACACACCCTGGACCTGGTCATAACCTATGGCCTGTCCGTGGGTGTGTCCTCTGTTGTGGATCTGGCTGTGTCCGACCACTTTTGTGTGTTTTTTAACATCACCACTTTTAACCAACAGGAGGCCCCGGTGAGAACAGTGAGGAGACGCTACCTAACTTCTGAAGTGGCTGCAAATTTTATCCAGATTTTACAGAGCACTCCTGCTGAAATTTTACCTGCACCCTGTGATTTTATTGTGGATAATTTTAACAACAAACTCAAGTCAACGCTGGACTCAGTGGCTCCACTTTTAATCAAAACAATTGTAACAAAACCTACACCCCCATGGAGAAATCAGGAAATCAAACAACTGAAAAGATACTTCAGGAGTGCTGAGAGAAGATGGAGAAAATCAAACCTAACAGTCCACTACGAAATATTACGTCAACATCTCAAAACCTACAATAATAAGGTCAAACAGGCAAGAATTTCCCACTTCAAAAAACTAATCTCTGACAATAAAAACAATCCCAAATTCCTCTTCTCCACAATTGCTATTTTAACAAACAGTAATTTAACAGATCGCCTAAGACAACAACCTGTGCCCTTTGTGAGGACTTTGCAGACCACTTCAGAAGTAAAATCAATGACATCAGAACCAGTCATTTATCTCAACAGATTTTAACTGTGGACACACCTGGATCATCACCTTTACCTGAGGAAACACTGGAGAGTTTTGCCCTGGTTGATGCGAGGACACTTGGTCAAGTTTTCTCCCACGTAAAGCCCACAACCTGCCTTTTAGACCCAATTCTCACACCGTTTTTTAAAACATTTTATGGATTCTTTGAGGAACAGCTACTGTACATGTTGAATTGCTCTCTTCAGACGGGTGTCTTCCCGGTCTCCTTGAAAACGGTGGTGGTGAAGCCCCTTCTGAAGAAGAGCAATTTAGACCCCAACATTTTTAGTAATTATTGGCTTGTATCCAACTTACCATTTTTAAGCAAAATTTTAGAAAAACTGTTTTTAACCCAAGTAAATGATTTTTTAAATACAAATAACACTTTAGAGAAGTATCAGTCTGGTTTTAGGATGAACCACAGTACCGAGACAGCCCTTTTAAAGATTTTAAACGACATCAGGTGCAATTTAGATAACCATAAACTCACAGTCTTGGATCTAACCGCCGCCTTCGATACAGTAGACCATCAAATCACAAATCACATTTTATTAAATAGACTGAGGCACCTGGTCGGCCTCTCTGGTACAGTTTTTAACTGGTTCGTCTCTTACCTTACTGATCGACACTTCTTTGTAAGTATGGATACATGTTCCTCAGGAACCCATGAGATAAAGTGTGGGGTCCCCCAGGGGTCAATTTTAGGTCCACCTCTTTTTAATCTCTACATGCTTCCCCTGGGGGACGTCATCAGGAGGCACGGCATCAGCTTTCATAGTTATGCTGATGATACGCAACTGTACATGGCCGTGTCTCCTGATGACGCAGGGCCAATTGATGCCCTTTTTAACTGCATTTTAGACATAAAGTCATCGATGGCGGCAAATTTCCTGCAGCTCAACCAGGACAAAACAGCGGTTTTAGTCATTGGTCCTGAAGGCCAGAGAGAGAAACTTTTACCAAAACTACAGGATTGTAAAAACTCTGGTTGTGATTTTTGACTTTGAGCTCTGTCTTATTCCACATATTAAAAACATAACAAAGGTAGGTTTCTACCACCTTAAGAATATAGCCAGAGTCCGCCCGTTTCTCTCTCAGGCCAGCACGGAGGTGCTGATGCATGCTTTTATCTCCTGTAGGTTAGATTATTGTAATGCCCTGCTCTCTGGTCTTCCCAAAAAGAGAATCTCAAATCTACAATTATTACAGAATTCAGCTGCATGAGTGCTGACGAGGACCAGAGGGTGGGAGCACATTACACCAGTTTTAAAATCGCTGCATTGGCTCCCCGTGCGCTTCAGAATCGATTTTAAGGTTCTTTTATTAGTTTTTAGATGTCTTAACAGTCTTGGGCCTTCTTATTTATCTGACCTGCTTTTACCATATCAACCCTCGCGGACCCTGAGGTCCTCCGGCACTGGCCTTTTAATCATACCACAAGGGACTAAAACACACGGGGAGGCGGCATTTAGTTATTATGGCCCCTGATTGTGGAACAGCCTGTCGGAGAACCTCAGGGCTGCAGAGACTGTTGATGTTTATCTATCACCTTTATCTTTGTTATTTTAGTTATAGGTTTTAGTTTTGACGCATTTTATGTCTCTGTTTTAGATCATTCTTACCTAGCTATTAACTCAATTTTATGAGCTAAATAGCTTTTTGTTTATTTGGCTCATTTCATACCTTTTATCCTATCCTACTGTTTTAGTCCCTCAGTTTTTAGCCCCAGTGTTTCCTCATGGGGGCCTACCACACTGAGAGTTGTTCCTGGTCTACCGATGGGGGTGCTGTCCCGTGGACAGCTCTGACCTGGGTGGCTGAAGGGCACTGCATCTCGGTGTGGAGCCTCCTGTCTGCCCAGGTTGGGGTGGTCTCTGCGGCGGCACTCCCTGTGGCCGTGGACCATGGGCTTTCTCAATGTGGACGGCCCCCAGAGGTGGCTTTTTCCTTGCCTCGGGTCTCAGTGCTCGGCCATGTCTTTTTAGTGATAGCTAGTGTGTGTGTGTGTGTGTGTGTGTGTGTGTATATTTATGTATCTCTATGTGGGGTGGGAGGGTTGGGTTTTCTCTTTTCTTTTTGTTTTCTGTTTTGGATCTTTGTTGTTTTTAACCTCTGTGAGGCACTTTGTGTTACTGCACTGTAAAAAGGGATTTGGGGTTTTAGTCAGATGGACTAGTGTAATCATGCTGAGTGAACTCATTGTCCATTACAACACAGCAAGATGAGTTACAACAACTTCAACTTAAAAATATACTTAAAAACTCATAGTAATCCGTTCAGTTAACTGCAAATACTATGTTAGGGTCGTCATTTTATGTAACACGCATACGCCGCTGTATGACGTCATGACGCCGACGTTGCGTGATCACGCAAATCTGAAATTCAGCAAAGAAGCTGGCCGATATCTTCAGTGCTGGAACCACGCGCCATAATCAAGTAAGTATATTATATATATGTTTAAACTAGCAACTTTATCGTAGGCAATGCAAATTCATTCATTCATTCATTCGATGCATATTTCATGTTTTGGTCGTTTTGCTTATTGGGAACATAGACATATAGTCTATGATTGGGAATACGTTAGCATGTTAGCGAGCTACCTAGCCGTTGGTTGGAAATTTTGCTGACAAATGGCATCAGTTCACTTCATTCTGCTTTCAATACCTCCACACTCATTAAGCGGTAACGTTAAATAACCGATTAATTAGCGCAAAAAGAAGTGAATTACAAGAGGTGCATATTGTCCCCATGTGTTCTCCCACTCAGCAGCCTCTCGGCCGGGAGGGGGAGGAGGAGGGAGGGAGCCATCGGGCCCGGCACCTGTTCATGTTCATGTTCACGTCCGTTAGGGAGTATCATTTTTTTTCTTTTTGTTAGGGAGTTTAAGCAAGGCGATGGTCTTTTTGACTTCATTGCTGCAGAAAAAGCGACGTCCTGCTTATAAAAAGCTTGACGGTATAAATTAATTAGATCATTATGTTATGAAGATCCGCTCTACGTGTGATTAAAGACGAGCAGAGGGGCAGATTGACTTGTTGTTCGGCGCAGATAAATGCGCTGGTGAACAGCGGGGCTGTTCAGGCTTCTCCCTCCTGTCTGAGCCCGCGGCGTCACGCGTGTTACGCCTTTATGCCGGCGTTGTTGGTTCTGTGTTAAAAACAAAAGGCAGAATATAGAAGAGTGTTCGTCGCGCTGATATTGCGCGATCTCTGTGTAAAAAGGGCCTCTCTCTCCTCTCCGTTGTCAGTTTCAGTGGACAGGCAGGAGTGGAAGAGCTCTGAAACTTTCTTGCACTGAATAGTTTCATTATGTGATGAAATATATTAATAGTTTGTTTGATCATCACCTTCCCATCGTGCAATGGATTGATTGAAGCACATTTGTGATTGTCAATATGTTTTTTTTTTGTTTTTTTTTTAGAAACCAAGCTGCCCTCAACACACACACCAGTAAAACGTAAGGTAAAATTTAAATTTATTAAAGTTTTACTATCAACTTCATCTGTATTGGCCAGGCACCATAAATGGTACACTAACATTTGTCAGCCTAAATAGATTTGTAAGATTTGTTGGTGCACTACTTACTGGAGGGGCTACTACCTTGCTGTTTCCGGCACTTGTTTTTTGTGCTGTCCCTCAACTGAAAAGTCAACTCATCCTTGTGCTCAGTGGTGGAATGTAACTAAGTACATTTACTCATTTACTACATTTAATACTGTACTTAAGGACATATTCAAGGTACTTGTACTTTACTTGAGTTTTTTCATTTTATACAACTTTCTACTTCTTCTCCGCTACAATTCAGAGGCAAATATTCTACTTTTTACTCCACTACATTTGTCTGACAGCTTTAGTTACTGGTTACTTTTCATATCTTTCCTGTCCAGTGAAAACCACGTATCTCCAAATTTGAGGACTTTTAATGTTTGTCATAAATTGCAGGAATAAGTGTTCCTTTATGGGTTGAGAAAATTCTCCTACTTCTTTAAACTATTTAAAAGCCTTCTTGGAACAGCTGGAAAAGGCATCATCACAAAGCTGAAAACAGGGCTGTTTTTTCTCTGAGCTGTGAAAATTTGACTTTTTAGATTTTTGTAGTTTGAACTACCCGATAGTATATAAAGTAGTGAAAGGGATGGTTCAGATTATTTTAAGTGGGCTTGTATGAGGTTGTTATCCATAGTCAGTGTATTACCTACAGTTCATGTCAGTTGGCACGCCCCCAATTTAAGGAAGCAGAGATGGGGACCAGCACAGAAGCTAAGCAATATACTGTATGCTATATTTAGAATATTTTCACCACTTTCACAGCCTTTTCCAACCATAAACTGCTGTTAAATAAACCAAATATCGCTCTCTCCAAAACAATCCTCCTTTGGTAACATCAGACATTTTACCTTGTAGAACATGGGAGTTGCAGGTCTTCCACTGACTTGATCTGTAGTTTGTTTGTGAATCCGAACTATACTTTTAAAACAAGTCACACGATAGCACAAACTAATTGATCAATGCAGCGTTAGACCAGCAACTCCCATGTTCTGTGAGGTAAAATTACTGTTTTCGCTTAAGGAGTCTATTTTACCTTGTTCTAACCATAGAAGTTGAAGTTTTTCTTTTTTCTGTACAGGATCGTTGCAGTGCAGGCTGTGTGGCGTGGGGCAATTGCCCCTCAATGAGGTGGTCCTGCAAGAGTTGTTGTTACTCCTCACCCAGTCAACGCACACTAATTGTCCATTACAAACTGAAGCACTGTCATCAGGCAAGGAACTGTCCTCTTCCCTGTGTCTATGCAGACTGTGTGTGCTCCTTCAGGACAGAATCTTCTCTGAAAAAGCATTTAACTAGAGACCATAGTCAAGCCCGTTCAAAGCAGGTGACCACAAAGTTAAATTGTGAACTGTGCAATTTCTCAGAGGCTTGCAGTGTTACACAGTATTTTGCGCATTTAAAAATACACATACACAATAAGGAAACAGTGAATTGTCCCTTTAAAGACTGTAGTTTTCAGTCTACTGTATATAGTACTTTTCGTGCACATAAGAGCAAGAAACACCACTTCTGTACCGTTGACAATTTTCGTACAAACTTGTATCAAACTTGTACTCCATGCACTCCAAACTCTGAAAGTCCAGAGTTTGAGGCATATTCAGATGATGTAGACTTAGCAACAGATGATTACATAGAGGATCCAGACCTGCATGATTTGCTTCAACACAGAGTTGCATCTCTCTTATTGCGTACGCAAACAGTTTTACATGTGTCTAAGGCAACAACTCAGGAAATTATAAATGAACTTTGTAGTATTAGCTCAGTTGTGGAAGAGTGCACACCAAAACTAATTGAAAGTGTACTGATCAAGCACAGTTGTGCAGTAAACAGTGAAGTAACTTCTGCTATCACAGAAATAGTTAAAAAAGCAAACCCCCTAAGTTTCTTCTCAAAAGACGGACCTTTTAGCTCTGAATACAAAAGAGCAACTTTTTACAAGAATAATTTTAAAGTGATTGAGCCAGTTGAATATATCATTGATGACTCTTCCAGACGGAAATGTGTTTATATTCCACTTTTGAAAGTCTTGACAGAGCTGTTAAATCGTAATGATGTGTTAGATAAAGTCTTGGAGACAGGACCCAGGGAAACTGTTGGACACTTGTGTCAGTATAAAACATACAGAGACGGTCTATACTGCAAAGAGAATATTTTACTCTCGTCAGAAGATCTAAGCATTGCCCTAGGACTGTATATAGATGACTTTGAGGTTTGCAACCCATTAGGAACATTCAAAAAAAAAACACAAGGTCTGTGCAGTCTATTGGGTCATTTCAAATTTACCAATACGGTATAGGTCATCTGTACAGTCAATCTATCTCGCATGTCTTTGTCATAGCAATGATGTGAAGAAGTACGGGTATGGTGCCATTCTTGAACCACTGCTAAAGGACCTTGAAGTACTTGAGCAGCAAGGATTGTATGTTCAGAAGTTGGGAACAACTATTAGAGGTACTGTGCTATATGTTTCCGCAGACAACTTGGGGGCCCATTCGCTTGCTGGATTTCAGGAGAGTTTTAATGTTGACAAATTTTGCCGGTTTTGTTTAGCTAGTCGGAAAGATATTGACATTCACGAGGTGAAGGAGGGAGTGTTTCCACTACGAACAGTCGAAACTCACAAACACAACCTTCTGGAATTGAACAGAGATCAGTTAGATTCCCTGAATGGTGTAAAGAGAGACTGTAAAGAGAGAATGTGTTCTCATTTCCACACAATCCAGGGCTTCCCCCCAGATTTTATGCACGACCTTTTTGAAGGAATAGTGCCAAGGGAGCTGAGTCTGTGTATTAAGTGTCTGATATCCAAACGGTACTTTACAATAGATCATCTGAACTCATCATTGAATCCTTCCCTTTCAAGTTTACGGATAAAACCAACAGACCGCAACCAATTTCACAGTCTTTTGCATTGAAAAATTCTATTGGTGGGAATTGCCATGAGAACTGGACACTCCTGAGATTGCTGCCGTTGATGATTGGTCACGTTATACCACAAGATGAAAAAACGTGGCAAATTCTACTAGATTTGAAAGAAATAGTTGAACTTCTGGCTAGCGGACATTTTTCAGAAGAGACATTGTTGTACTTGGAGTGTAAAATTTCAGATCACAGGTGCCTATTAAAAGAGGTGTTTCCTGATTTCCACCTCCTGCCCAAGCACCACTTTTTGGAACATTACCCAGAACTGATTAGAAGATTTGGGCCCCTGATTGATTTCTGGACTATTAGGTTCGAAGCAAAGCACAGTTTTTTTAAAAGGGTGGTGCATGATTCTCACAATTTCAAAAACATCTTGTTTACTCTTGCAACAAAACACCAGCTTTCTTTAGCTCACTATCTAGACTTGCCAAGTCTTTTCAGACCTGATCTTGAAGTTGGACACATTGCGGTTGTTTCATCTGATACAATAGAGCACTCTATGAAGCAGGCTGTAGAACTGAAATATGGAAACATAACTCTTGTATCTCTTGCAACCCATGCCTGCCTCTATGGCACCAAGTATTCAGAGGGTATGTTTCTGTCTGTGGGGCACACCAGTGGGCTGCCTGACTTTGGGAAGCTAGTTAAAATTGTAGTTGTGTCCAGCAAAGTGTCTTTCATCATTGAACCATATCAAGCATGGTACATAGAGCACCTGCGGAGTTATGAGCTGATGAAAAAACAGTCTTCTGAACTGAAGATTGTGGAACCCCATGAACTTAATGGATATCAGCCATTGTACCCATACACGAGAGCAGGCAAACTGATTGTGACACCAAAAGCTTTCTTGCTTCACTAAGGTACAGTTGAACTGTTGTGGTCTTGTGGTATAGTTGTGGTCAGTATTGCTTAGTTGCTCCTTTGTGATGCTTGCATGGCTATATGTGCCTAAATGGTGTTTTTTGTTGCTGAATTATTGTACTGATGATTTGCTGTTTCCTGTTGCTCTGCATGGCTCAGGTTCTGTCTTGAGAATTCTTGTTTTGTTGGAGTTGCTTTTGTTGGTGTTTTGTTGTGCTCGTTCTGTTAATTTTATCACTTTATAGGTCTCAAAATATCTCGCCAATTGACCGCAGTTGAAAACTAGAGTACTCAGAGAGTGCAGACCTCCGCCAAGCAGCTCAGATTTCCCACCATTTTATTATTTTTATCCACATTGCTTCAACCGATCACCACCAAAATTTTATCATCTGTTCCTTGTGCCATTATCAACCTTTCCTGAAAATTTCATCAAAATCCATTCAGAACTTTTTGAGTTATTTTGCAGACAAACAGACAAAAACATAACCTCCTTGGCGGAGGTAATTAGCCAGCTGGCTAACACTAGCACATTTACAGAATATGTAAATATATAAGTGTGATATAAGTGTGTTGTCCTTATAAATAGATGAATGAAATTAAACTTATTTATGTTTACATGGTGTACTCAATATCAACTCATAATAATGTAGAGCACATTCTCCTGAAAAAATGATATGCAGCATGTCCATATACATAAAAATATTGTAGAAAATGGCTCATAGTTAAGAGTTAAAGGACTTGGATTGCAAAAATTAATGAATGAATGTTTATTGGCTTTATTGCTCATTTTGTCTTTTCTCTTATTCTTTTTTCTCCATCCCCAGAGGAGTTGAGAGTTTCTCACTCAAAGGAAGATGCTGTTGCGAGTGATCATTTCACCACAGGACATTAGGAAGCTCCGATTGGACTCGGTACCGGATTCGGTTGATGGCCTAAAACTGGTGTTGAAAGACAAATTGCAGTTAAGCCACCCGTTTGACCTTCAGTATGAAAATGAGGACTTCCAAGACTTCTGCAACCTCATGTGTTGATGATCTGTGTTGATTCTCAAGGGAGAAGGCTACATTGAAAGTCATCTACTGCCTTGCTGTCTCCTCAGACTCCAGTTTGGACACTTTAGGTTTACCATCATCTCCGTCAGCATCCTCTTCATTGAGCAGCCATTCAGAGTCCTTTGCAGGTTGTTCAAAGCCATGGCCGACTGTCTTTCCCATTCCCACCTTCTCGTATGATATTGAGCTGAGGCTCAGGCAAGGCAATGAGTCTTTCAGAAAAGATGGAACACGTCTATCCATTTCAAGGGACGTGAAGTCTGAGGTTCTGGATAAAATTGCTGAAGCAATTTATTCCTTCAAAACATACCCTGGGAATGAAGAATTTGAGAGTGTAGCCATTGCGCTCGTTGAAAAACACCCTTGCCTGAAAGAACCTGGCTCAACATCTGGATGGTATGGATGGAAACTAAGTTTAAAGTTTAAGATGGGCAATTACAGGCAGAAATTGAGAGAGGCAGGCTGTCGAGAGCTGAAAATAAATTCTGAGAACAGAGGTCCTGGGGACGTGCGAGGGAAGAGAAACAAAGTAAAGAAACCCAGACGGTCCGAAACAAACTTCCTTCCAGATCTCCCACAGGGAAGAGACCTAAAAAATCTTGAAGAAGAGCGAGAGAAGATTGCCCAAGAGATGAGAAAAACAACCCCAAACCTGGCCTTCATTGATGATGCAATGAATGCCACATATGCATTGAGAAGACAGGAGATTATTGAAGAGGAGCCACCTGTGTCTGAAATGAAAGTCAGATGGCCTGCGCTTTTTACTGAAAGACAGGTAAAGTGTGTTCATTTTTTGTTGGATTTATGTGCTTTGAATTTTACCTACAAAAAATCTTAGGATTCAAAAATGTGCTGTATCAACAGGCATGACAAAGTAATGATGTTATTATATTTCATAAATAGCATATTCAATTGAAATTTATAGGCTTGTGCAATACCAAATATTACATCCGGCCAGCTTGCTGAAATGTGAAAATTTTATGTCACTTTTAACTGTGTCAGTATGTCACTTCTTCATATAGATCGTCAAGGAATTCACCAGGCTGATGTCGATGGATCTCAACTCTTTCTATGAGGGTCTGGACAGCCATCTGCACAAACTCCTTCAGTTGTTCAGGTCAAAGCTCTACGAGGGGAATAAAGAAATGACATCCCTACTGGAGAGCCTTGACAAAGATGCAAGTACATTTCTTTACTTTAAAATATTGTTAAGCCAGATCATTCTATGTTCACGTGTAAACTGTTATGTTCTCAAAATAACTTATCTATTTTATCTGAAGACCATGGAGTACAAGCGCTACCGTGTCTTTGTGGTGATCACATACAGGTGCTCTTTGGAGACTTGAGGTGTACTGTGCTTATTCCATCTTGTGAAGGGCTCATTGCATGGGTGGAATATGCTATGGTGACACAGATGTGCTGTGAGAGTTTCAAAATAAAGGCGCATCTTAAAGATGATAATATACAGTATCTCACATAAGTGAGTACACCCCTCCCATTTTTGGAAATATTTTATTATGTGTGCCAACCATTATTATCTAGCACTGCCTTAACCCTTTTGGGCATGGAATTCACCAGAGCTCACAGGTTGCTTCAGGAATCCTCTCCCACCCCTCCATAATGACATCATGGGACAGGTGAGTTTAGGGCTGGATACATACTTGGCCAGTCCATCACCTTCAGCTTCCTCAGCAAGGCAGATGTCATCTACTAGGTGTGTTTTGGGTCATTATCATGTTGGAAAACTGCATTGCGGCTCAGTTTCCGAAAAGGGGCGATCATGCTCTGCTTGGAATTCATGTTTCCTTAAATGAACCGAGCTCATGATGCTCAATCCATCTGCACTCATGAAGATGTGTGAGGTAAATGGCGTAATTTCATCCAAGATGATCCAAAGAAAACTAGTTCACAATGAGCAGGGGTGTATTACAGAAAGTGGGTTTAGTGAAAATTCTGAGTTTGTTGAGAGAAACTCTGGGTTTTCAGTTCCAGAAAGAGGTAATTTAAACTCTGGGTTAGTTACCATGGTAACTGACTCTGAGAACCTAACCTTTGACAAACCCTGAGTTTCTCTCTGAGAGCCAGACATGCTGTTTTATTTTATCATTGATTCAGTCCATATCAAAGGAAGCATAAGGACGGAAAATGGAAGCGTAATTCCTGTGTCAAAAAAGCATATTTTAATCCCCAACACCTTATTGTGTGACTTTGGTGTTTTAAAAGGTTATATCGTCACACAATAACAAAAACAAACCAACAGATTGGTAGACCAGTAACTCCAGTGTTCTGCAAGGTAAAATTACTGATTTTGCTACTGGAGTCTGGTTAAGGGAGAGAGAGCAATATTTGGCTTATATAATGGCAGTTTCCCTTTTCCTTTTTTTTTTTTTTGTCTTAAAGTGGCTTAAGTACGTTTTGCTGCTGACCCTGTTCACAGCAATACATTGCTTAGCTTCCGTGCTTTTTGTCCTGTCTTCTTCTCTAAACTGGGGGGGGTGTCAACCGCCATCTACCGTAGGTAATACACTGACTATCAATAAGTACCTCATACAACCCCATTTCAAATAATCCGAACTATCATTTTAAAATGAAGGCTCTGTCTAAGGTTGGGTCGGTTCTCGGTAATACCAATTCGGTTCGGTACTCCGTCTTGGACCGTTTTTTTTTTGTTTTTGTTTTTTTTTGAGACAGACCGGACCACATACTCGGGCGGAAAGGACTCCACGGAGGTCCGCCCGGTAAAAGTGGACATCCGCAAGCCCTGTGCACACAATACAACGCGGAAGTGCGCTCGACTATGGAAGCCCGAATGACTGTGGACATTCCTCGCAGAGTCCACTCCGCTTATAGTACGCCCGAGTCTGTGAGCACCTTGTGTCTGCCTCTTCGCCAAGCGCACAGCGAGCAGGAGAGAGAGAGGGGGGTGGGGGTGCGGCGGGGACTGAGCTAGGGGGTGCGAGTGCGCCTGCGCCGAGGCCTCTACTGTAGCCTGGAGTTTGTTTAATAGTGACAGGGAGTCGATAATGGCGGACAATTTAGTCTCGAAGAAATCAAAGAATGCGCCACTATGGCAACACTTTGGCTTTGAGCCAGACGAAGGAGGCAACCCTTGTTTGCACTGATTGAGTAAGCTGCAAAATTTATTTGTAAGAAATAATAGAAACAACGTGTTACTGTCACTCTGTTGTCCTATGGTCGTTTTTTATTTTAAATGAGTCAATTGCGCCCCCAAGTGGCAAAAATCTGGTATTACCGACTTGATGCAGTTTTTCACAAAAACCGGACCGTTTTTTTTTTTTTCTCATACCGACCCAACCCTAGCTCTGTCTTTTATTTACCTGTTGGTGTGCTGAATTGTAGTATCTCAGCTCCATTGATGATGGCTTTTTTCATTCACCATGCACAAGCTTAACTCAGAGTGAAAATACTTGGAGTTGATGGAACTGACTCTGATCAACTGTTCTGGAACCAAAAACTCAGAGTTTCCCATCTCAGGGTTAATTAACTCAGAGCTCAGGGTTAGGCTCAAAGTTTTTAAACCTGCTTCCTGAAATAGAACCATGGGTTACACTTGTTTTTTTCCTGCATCCTGTGTGTATGCACAAAATGGCAATGCATCTCTAAAGCACAGACACCTTTGTTGTTGTTTTTTCTTTGTTTTTGCATAAAGCCAACGGATTCTGAAGAAGACATCATCAAGGGAATGGTGATTGGAATCCTTTTCATAGCTGAAGATGTGAAGGAACCCCTTCCAGTTTCCTACAACGATGTTGCTATCGTGATCGAGGAAAAGATTGTCATGCGTCACCTGCGTGAGGTACCCAACACTTTTGTGAACCTGATGGGACTGCTGTACATGCTGAACCTTGACTATCCAAAAGACTTAAAATACACCTTTGAGGTGATTCATGGGAATTGGGTTGGGCTCCTGCACTGCCAGGGTCCACACACTGAAGAACAAATTGCTCAGTTAGAGAGATGGGCATGTAAGATGTCTCTGCATTTGTCCCAGAGAATCCTTTTTTTTTTTTTGCCATTTGTCCATTGCACTATGTAAGAGGGGAAAAAATGTTTTCATGTTCTGACTGATCTCTGTTACTCTATTTTGTTATAAAACTGTGGAAATGTGTCTGTGAGACACTGCATTTATGTTGAACAGAGTGGACATTTGAGTAATGTTTGAATTACTTTTTTTCATGTTCTGACTGACATTTAGTCAAGTTTCTCAGTTAGAGAGGCATTTTTTCTATGTTTGGCTGCATTTTACTGCAGCAATCCTCAACACTCACTCCTCAGACTGAACTCTGTTGAACAGGTCCTTTAGAGTTATTTTTTTCCTCAAAGGATGCTCTTCTTCTTTCTATAGTAATATCTGGAGGAAATGTGTCTGAGACACTGAGACTGTATTTTATGTTGCAGAACAGCTATTAACAGAGTGGATATTTCAGTAATGTATTAAGTATGTTTTCATGTTCTAATTTAGCTCTGTTGCTCTATTTGGAGGAAATGTGTCTGAAACATGTATTTTATGTTCAATCGATGAACAGTCATGTATTAAAGGAACACTATGTAACTTCTGCAGAAAGATGGTAGATTGTCGAGTCTCATTCCCAGGTCGTAAAATACCATTGTTTTGGTTTGATTCTCATCGTTGCTGGTCCGAACCACCAACCCAAAATGTCGGTATTTTACGACCTGAGAATGAGACTCAACAATCAACTATCTTTCTCCAGAAGATGCATAGTGTTCTGACTGACAGTTTCTCAGTTAGAGAAGAAGTTTTTCTGCATTTTACTGCAGCAACCCTTAACACTCACTCACCCGACTGGAGTCTGTTAAACAAGTGACTTAGAATCTTTTTTTTTTTTTTTTTCTTCATTAAAGGAGGTTGCCCTGCTTTTTACGTGTGGGACACTAATTTCAGTTTTTGAGCAGCCCTGAGCCAAGAGCAAGGATGTGTGAGAGGGCCTGAAGACTTTTGTCTATACACTGATTTTAGCTTTAAAAGCAACACTGAACACTTGTGAGTGACTGGGTTGAAGTTGAAATACACTTACATGAATAAAATTTTTGACTGAAATGTCTTTTCAGCTACTTTTTTTTCATGTGTTAATATTTAGGTTGGACTTGGTAAGTTCTCATGTAGATTTATAGTAGCTTCCTAAGTATTGTTCGCTTGTCCTGGTAAGTTTTAGAAATCTGTCAACTTGTGTAAACTTAAGTAACTTGGTAATGTAAGTTGAAAGATTTAAGTATTTCACGTTGAGCCAACTTGATTCACATTTATAAAAACTTGATAAAACGAGTTCAACCAACATCTTTTTCAGTTCTCTTAACTAATGTTTTCTAATTCAAATTATTTGACACAGGAAGTTGACTGAACAAACTGCATGTTGCATCAACTAATTTATTTAAGTGTGATAAACTTTACACATTACATTGACATAACTGAACTCAGAGAGTTAAGTCAACAAACTGCATATTGTATCAACTAATTTATTTAAGTGTAATGAACTTTGCACTTTTAAGTTTAGCTAACTTAACTTAGTCAAAGCAACAAGATGACTTGACTAAGTCAAGTTGAGTCAACAAATCTTTTTTTACAGTGAAAAGTGCCATATAAATAAATTTGATTTGATTTGATTTGATTTGATGAGCAAACTATCAGGCTGCTATCTGGCGGAGGAGTCTGGAGTGCAATCCAAGTGTACCAAATCCAAAGGATCATGGATGGAAGATCCATGATGGGGATCTGGCCATTGAGTGGATGTGAGGTACGCCTGCACCGGAGGCTGTATTGGACCTACTATCATGCTCCTGCTCACGAACATGTAAACTTCCAGAATGGCCATGCCTGCAAAGTGGTCTGCATTGCACAGATATGTGTGAACTACAAACCTGCAGCAACCAGGCAAATGAGCTGGAATGTTTTCCGGAGATGAATGATAGTGATGTGGACGATGAATGATGTGACCAAGTAAATGCTATACTATATAACGGCTCTAGATGACATTATCTCTGTGCTCTGCCTTATGCAATCTATCCCTCTGTTTTAAGGACTCACCAGCCACAGCTCCTGTCTCTTCTCCACCTGATTCGAAGTCTGCCATTGCTGTCTCTCCATGCTCTCCGCTGACATTCAATTTCAGTATAGTAGCTCTATAGTAGTGTTAGTTAGGATGAGGGCAGCAGGTGGCTCCCCCTATTTTAGGACGGCCTACAATGGAGAAATAAGGCACCTTCTTCCCTCTGCTAGCCTGGGAGTCCGCCTTAGACAAGCGGTAGCACTCCCTTTGCCTCCTAGTTATGGGTCAAATAGCAACTGGGCAGCTCTGAGTGCTAGTAGGCCTACTTTAGGCTACAGTAACACTGAGTGTTAGCACAGTAATGGCGTAATCAATTTCCCCTCCTTGTGATTGTCTTCATTAACAAAATTGGTGCATATTTAAATAAAGTATTTCAGAAAAATTGTAATACAAAAAATACTTATCTTAATATGAGTGATCAACTGGGCAAGTTTCATGGGGATATCTATTAGTTAATTTTTCACCCTATTTGTAGTTGTAGTGTTTTGCCTACACGGGTGTAAGTTTGTTTACAGAGTGATAACTATAATTAAGCTACTAGATAGGCAGGGCTATCATACCAAAATATAAAATAGAGACCTGTAGAGAGATAAAAATGCCAAAATTGTTTGGTCCCTTTAAGTGATACCAATTTGTGAAAATTAGCCCCTTGGCCCCTGGACTAAAAAAGGAAGACACTTAATCAAGTTACACAAGGATCAACATCAGATGCAAAATAACACTCAAAACTGTAAGGTAATACTTTTCTTCTACAGCAGCTTGGGTGGTCATTCAGAAATTACATGACAACTTCCTGTAAATAATGCCTGTCACACGTGCAGGATTGGTAGTTTCCACCAGGAGGAACGTCTTTTGCCAGAAATATTAGTCTGAGCTGTTACAGTTTTTTTTTTCAATTGCTAAAACACATTGGTCGCTACTGAAACTACTATTTCAAAACTCTTCACAGTCTGCATTACAAACATGCATCTCAGCTAAACAGTTCATCTCACCTCCAAAACTCTTTCTCACCATCAAAACACATCACAACTGTCTCAAAATAAGCCCATTCATCCACAACACTGACAACAAGTCTCATTCAGGAAGTAAACACTGTCACTGTGAGCACACTGAACTACAAAATACTAACAACAGAGAGCATTACATAAAAGACATTTAATCTTTAAAGTTTGAATGATTCTTTTCACAGACAAATCAGTATTTTATTATAGAATAAGATCTTTGCACTTTGAGTCTACTGAATTGTTGTATTGTATATTGTAACAAGAATGAGTCAGCATCAGCAATGCAGCAATTTGCTTCAGTTACATTTATTTATGTTTTCAGTATCTTGGCAGAGTGATTTACAGTAACTCAAATATATGACCAAGTTCACACTGGCAAAAGTAACATTGTCTGCCAGCACTCTGTCCCGAATTTCTCTCAGTTTTATGGCATTGTTTGCAATGACCATATCAATGAGAGCAGTTTCCTGGGCATCTGAAAACATTCGGCCTCTCCTCCTGTAGGAGGCAACCTTTGAATCCTGCATACAGTAATATAAAACACAAAAAATGTCAGTAGATATAAACATAGTGTACTGTACTGTAAAATGTAGTTCAGTAGTTGAGGGATGAATCTCTCACCTGTTGATTTTCACCGGAAAATCCTAAATATTGATGCAACTATTGAGCATTGCAAGTTTGGCTGCACCCTTGACCTGGCCTCTCTCAAAGAGAGTCCATGATTTACCACATGGTCAATACAGTTTTTCTCATTCGCTTTGGTGCATTTCTCACATCACTATTACAGTAACATTTGCACAAGAGTTAGTGCAGTTCTCAAAACAATCAGTGGAAACTGCAAAACCTAGTTGATAACCTGCAAAACTGTGTCACTTGCTCAAAATGGATAGTTCATTCATTCATGAACAATAGAGTCAAACGGCTTTGTCATGTTTTCATTATGACAGTTTACTCTGTAAGTGTTTTCATATGCAAAAAAGTCAGATCTTGGTGACACTACCTGAAAATACTCAAAACAGCACTATACACTATTTGCACAGCCATTTGAAAACTACAGTAAAGTTACACATTACTGTATTTAGTGAGGTAACAGAGTACAAGACACTGAATACGTATGTTTCATATTTTTACTGCAGTTCTAATTTGTTCACAGCATTGTGCAAAAGAAAAATACACACTTACTTATTGACAACAAACATAAGAAACACCCTTTGGGTAGAGCTGTGCATAACTGCACAAATGCACAACTGTAAACAATATTGCAGGACATATTGGAACATACAACATACACAGTATCATTCACGCACATCCAGACATTCCTGTCTGTCTGGCCACATATTCTCATCTACGTCACACCGAATATCATCCCTTGCAATGCAGCGAGGAAAGTATCTCCTGGAGTGGCGAATCCACCCTCTGCAGGACTCTGCTGTGATGTCTTCACATGCTGCATCCATGGGCGCTAGCAGGGCCATTTGGGCATGTGGATGCCAGTAATATACCTTCCACCTCAAGGCAGAGAAAAACTGGATTCAGGAATGGGGAGTAGGGAGGGAGATATTCCACCAGCATCCTGTCGTGTACCGCAAACCACTGTCTGACCAGATCTGAGTGGTGAAAACGCACATTATCACAAACAACAACATACTTATTCAGATGCTCTCCAATTAGACCCCTCTCATTCTCAGGGATTATGTCCCTGTAAAGAGTGTCTAAAAAGGTCAGCAGATGTTGTGTGTTGTATGGACCAAGAAGAGGGATATGGGTGAGGACGCCGTTTTCTGAGATGGCTGCACACATTGTAATATTCCCTCCTCGTTGGCCTGGGACATCAATGGTTGCTCTCTGTCCAGTGCGATTTCTTCCACGCCTTCTACCTTTTGCCAGATTGAAACCCGCCTCATCAAGGTATATGAATGTGTGCAGCGGTTCCCTGGTCTCCAGCTCCAGTACACGCTTTATCCCAGAACAGAGAGAGAGAAAAAAACTATAACAACTTTTCCTGTGTAACATAATGCATTTTGGACAACATATTGTACAGTATGTACTGTGAATACACAGAACTGTCATGTAAGTGTACTGCATGGCACTACACAAAGTAAACCGTTTACAGCACTGAACATTAGAGTATGCATAGAACACATACATGTTTTACCTGTACATACTGGTGAGGGATCTCCTTCACTCTGTCGCTGTTCCGTTCAAATGGCACATTGTACAATTGTTTCATGCGCATTTCATTTCTCCTGAGCACTCAGTCAATTGTAGCGATTGAAACAGATTCAATATTCCCAAAGACATTGTCATCCTCTATAACAGTGCTTTGTATCTCTCTCAACCTTATGGCATTGTTTGCAATCACCATTGCACAAATGGCTTCCTCTTGTTCCGGAGTAAAAAGGGGCCTTCTTCCACCTCCGCGAGGTTGTCTTGCAATCCTATGTGGTGCAGAGTAAAATTACAGTAATGTACAGTAAACATGAGATACACTGCATTAACCCATATCACTGTAGTGTACAATAACAGTGCTTCCAAATATGGCAAATCTTTACTGTAACACTACTGTACACTACAATACAGTAAATCTGTGCTGCAGTAAAGCTGTAAGTCTATATGTAAAATGTAAAAAGTGACAAGTTCTTGTCCCACTCTAAGTTTCATGTATGACACAATGACAGTAGTGCAGTGCAGATTATTTAGTGCTGAATTACTGTCCAATATACACACCTGTTCTCCCGACGAAATGTTTGAATAGTTGAATTTACAGTGGTTCTCCCAACATTTGGCTGCACCCTTCGACTAGCCTCAGCCATTGTGAGGCCATGATTGACAACATGGTCCACAACTGTAGCCCTAATTTCATCAGGAATCCGCCTATATACTTGGCCTCTTCTTCCTCTTCCCCTGTTTTGTCCCCTTCCCCTTCCTCCCCGCATCCTCACCGCTCTTCCATGACGTTGACCTTCCATTTCTGTGTCACAGTATAATAGAAATGGTACACACTATGTCCTGCTTGTTTCATATATGTTTGCCAAGTGAAGGTTCATGGGATTTAGCTTTGAGTGACTGTGGAGAAGTGGCTTATGATTGGTTACAACTAATGCTTCACACACTCCTCCTCATCAGTGAAAGCTGAGGTTCACCTGAGAGAAATTGTTCAGTTTAGGAGACATTTTCAGGAAAAAATGATAAAGAAATGTAAAAAATTTGCTTGACAGATTTTGACAATTAGTTCAATATTTTTGTATGTAATGACTCAAGCAATGAAATGAGGACTATTAGTTTTATAGGGAATGACTATTCAGCATTCATAAGTATAGTTCATTTTGACTGACATGACATAAGCAAATGATAATGTTATAAAACAGCAGAGAATTGTATGAAACAATTGATGCATGTCCAAAAGCATTTGCAATTTGTTGGAAGGAATGAGAAACTGCTATTATGATGTGCACAAATGACTAAATGTTGTGGAGGTTGAACTAACAGTTATGAGAATTTTAATTCTGATCAGAGAAATGCACTAAAGCAACTGAGAAAAACTGTAACTGTGGCTCTTATCTCATCAGAGACCACAGCTCTTGGTCTTCCTCTCCTTCTTCTCCCTCTCACTGCCACTCTTCTCTCTTCACCAATCTGTCCTCTTTGATCCATATTTCCAAAAAACAAAATTCAGAAGCCATCCCCTTTTATCTGCTTGCTATAGTGACAAGACAGGTCACCTGGGTGGGTTTTCAGCTGCAAACTGCACTCAGCTGCATTTGGAATTATTATTATTTCATTTTATTGTAAATATTTTGATATTATTTTCTATAGATTTCAAGGTGGCTGCAGCAGATATGCACATTATTTTTTCCATCATTCTGTTTTGATTGTGTTTTTAACTGTTTTGAACAAAGTGTGTAAGCATTTGAAAAAATGTGCTTTAAAAGTATAGTGTTTTGCAGGTGGTGAACTCTGACTGAGAAAAGAGTTCATGAATTTTGGTAACTGTGGTCACTGAATGCAATTTGTGTGAAAGCAATGACAAGTGATTCACAGTTTGCTCCACATACACTTCTGTTTTGCTGACTGTGTGGAGAGTTTTGATAATGTGACTCTGGTTCTGACCAATGCTTGTTAGGAATTGAAAAAAACTAATATCTTCCACATGTCTCTCATAAAAAATTTATTGTCAATTATATCAAGTTAAGATTTACAGAGAGCAGATATATTTATTATGATACACAGATGCAATATGAAAAAGGTGTTATTGGACATAAAAGGTACCTTACACAATGTATTTTATTACTCATTTAGGTGTATCAACTGTGATAGCACTTGAGCCTTGACATGTGTATCTACAGGAAGTTCCCTGAGGTGTCTGGGAAAACGTGACAGAGCCAGCTGTGTCAGAAACCATTCCTTAGCACGGCTCCTGTCCTTGAATGTGACCTCTTCAGCTTTGCTGACCTCTGCAAAGTCATCTGAGACTGTGGTGATGTGCAATGGACGGAAGGTGATGGCAAGCATGTCACTGAAGGCAAGGGAGGCCGAGTGGAGGACAGGGGTTGATGAGGACAGCGCTGCTCTGCCTCATTTGGGAAATATTATTAATCAAAAGAGTAAAAAGTGGAGAAATGATGCCTGAGATTTTTATTCCAGGAAAGTTTTATTAGCATGTTGACAGTGCACTGTCATTTTGGCTAATGTGTTTAGTCATAAATTGAAACTTTGAACTGAATGTTATTCTATATGCTGTGTTTTATGAAAATGTAATGAGTTCCAGCTGTGAACATCATTAACAACACTGCTCTCTGCTTATACTGTATCTCCAGCAAGATGTGTGCATGTAATGTTTGTGTTTATGTGTTTGTGTGTGTGTGTGTGTGTGTGTGTGTGTGTGTGTGTGTGTGCAATGCCTGCTAGCCAACTTGTCACTACATGTTTATCAAACTGTGTAGAACAGTTTAAACACCATTTTTCTTGTTGGCTTCAATGTGGTGTCATTCTAGAGACAGTGCACTCCGGCGTCCTCACTGTGTTGACAGTTGGTAACTCCAATTCCTCCATGTGGGCAGCTAAAGATGTCAGACTCTGTTCCTAAACATCTCAGCACATCCAGCCAGATCCTACCAGACCCTACAGAAGCATAGCAGGGTGAGAATGAGACATGCGTTCATCAGGTGCTTTTTTTTTTTAAAAGTTATCATTCTGAATGATGAATTGTTGAGTGTTGGAGATATCGGAGATGTCTGCCTTCTCTCTACTGTAATGGAACTAGATGGCAGCTTGTGGTACTCACAGCACCAAAAAAATATATTTGGAAAACTCAACAGCAATGTCTCTTTCAGAAATCATGACCCGCTTACTCAAGAGAATCCACACAGCTTGTGAACAGTTTCATTGGAACTATTTTATTTCTACCAAACTACACCTGCCAACCATATCTGCGCAAAAGACCAACATCCTTATTCACCTAGGTCCACATTACTTCCTGAGGCTGAGTGCATAATCTGTTTTTCTGTGCAATGAGTTTTTATAAGCAACAGAGCTACTTTTTTAGGCCCCGATCACACAGAAAGCATTTTGCTGGTTGCAAAACGTGAGGTGCACCGCACTGCCTTTTGTGTATTTAATTGAATGTCGCTAGTAAAAAAATGCTTGCTGTGCCTTTTTATTGTTGTCAGATGACCACCGCATTATCTCCTTACCGTAACCTTCCTGTGGAATCAATCTACTCTCTATTTATTTATTTATCTTTTAAATTTTATTTATATTCACTGTAATCAGTATCTAGCTCCTAAAATGGACAGGCAGAGGGTACTTGCTGTAGCTCTGGTTGAGGGTGAGAGGCTGTCAACAGATAGTTTATTGGGCACAGCGAAACCGCAGTTATCATGATCTTAATACAAAACAGCAGGTGTAGAAGCATATAGGTGCAGTATTTGAAACACCCATCATGGAGGCGTACCACCAGTTGGTCCTGGAGCTTCGCCTCCATGATGGGTGTTTCAAATACTGCACCTATATGCTTCTACACCTGCTGTTTTGTATTAAGATCATGATAACTGCGGTTTGTAAAGTCATATACATGTAGCTCTGGGTATCCAACAACCGCTATCAGTTTCTCCTCCATTGTTTGCCAACTGAAAATTTGTCGTCATGACCACTGCAGAAGGCCTGCCTCTGAAATCATCTAATTGGACAAAGGGAAAAAATGGAGAAGACATGGGGTGCTTTTCCAGTGTGAGAGCGCTCTGGCATAAACACTAGACGCCTAGAGCACAGAAAAGGGAGGTGCATAGCAATACAAAAACAGCAAGCAAAAAGTTCAATTCCCATTACAAACAATTAGAAAAAGACACCTCCAGCTGCTAAAATGCTTTCTGTGTGATCTAGGCCTTAACTTGTTGGTAGTTTTATTCAATACCATGAAAGAAGTTCAGAACTCAGAAGCTCAACAAAAGAGGGGGTAGTGTAAGGGTCAGAGGAAAAGATGTAATGGGAGAAAATAAAATTAAGAGTTTAAGAAATACCTGTAAAATGACCATTTGAATATCAATTACTCACACCACGTTAGCTTGAATTTGTGATTTAATTTTTTATTTTTTTTGTATGCTTCCAAGGTTAACGAAGAATCCCAAAAAAAGCAAACAATCTTAATGAATTCAAGTAAACAGGGACCACATTTAACAACAGTGAAACTAACTCTTACCCAACTTGTGCAGCACAGTCCAAATCTCATTTATCCAGTTAAATGTTCAGTACTTTATGAACACATGCATTTTTGCTTAAACGTTACGATTTAAAACATGTCAGTCTATACAGTCTTATGTACGGCTGAGTAGCATGCCTGGGCACACGCATTAATTTGAGCTCAAGTAAAGCTTATACGCATGTTGTTTTATAATATAACATTTTAGTGAAAATGCATGTGTTTGGGAAGTAGTGAACATTCAGTTGGATGAAGAAGATTTGGATTATACAACACCAGTTGGGTTAGAGTTTTTAAACAGATTTTTTTTTTTTAATGTACTTTGTTGTTAAACGTAATCCCTGTTTACTTTAGTTCATGAAGAATGTTTACTTTTTTGATTCTCTATTAATGAGGAGGCATGCAAGAGAAACTTACCTTACTTCATGATTTCATGATAACATATGTTGAGTAAATACAATACAATATACAAATTGTCATTTTTGAGATTCAGTATTCTGTTAAAAGTTTTCTTAAGCATAAGAGGATATATGGTACAGAGAACATGATGTGATGGTGGCAGTGGACTTCTTACCAGGACTGGCAGTGAAGGTGGAAATGGCAGTTTTGAAGCCCAACATCTTACAGATCACCTTGCCATCCACAGTGTCAAAGCTGTCATCACACACGGTGCCCCATACCCCATTGTACTTCACTTCCACACGCCCGCGGTATTTCCCCGGCACCAGACGCACATTTACTGTGATCACACAAAGTTCTGGCTGTTAAAATTATAAGTTCATGTATATATACAAACAGAAGCATAACAAATGTAGATGCTTCCACACAGATGCCCTGCATAGTACAATTAAGCAATTAACATCAAATTATAATATAATATGCTGTGTTTAAAAATGCTGAGCAGGCCTAGCTGGTTCTGATTTTTCATTCTTTTAATTGAGATTTTGGACTGACATGTAAGACAGTGCTCTCTGCTGTATGGCTGTTATTATGGGTTGATCGTATTAAAAATGATGAAACTAATGTTTTCTACCAATTCTTTCTTGAGTTCATTTGCAGTGGCAGTTCTAGGCCAGTTTCAATGGGGGGGCCAAGCTAGGGTCAGTCCTTTTGATACAGGGGCACATACAAGTAGGGTCAAATATCTAAGTCTGCACAATAAGATATTCACCAGATTGATGCCTTTAAATCAAATATATAGGCTACAAAATTTTCTCCCAGGGAAGCATGCCCCCGGACCCCCCTACAGGGTTGGATGTAGTCTCCAAAAATCTTGTGGGAAACACTGGTATACATATATATTAGACTTGCACTGATTTATCGACAGTGCTCGGAACCGGGCCGGTTTTCACGTGATTGGCCATGACCTGCAACCGGCTGGTCAGTCTAAAATATGCCGATTTAAAATACGCCGGTCAACTTCCCGGCGCGCGTATGATTGTCATCGTGTAACATCAGCACCGCACACACACGCACATGTGCAACTCACGGCTTTGGCGATGTGAGAAAGTGAAACATGGGTGGCTTCTCACCTTAATCATTCACACACACACCAAGACAGAGAAGGAGAAAGTTGTTAATTGTCCGTGTTTAACTTAACTGCGGAGCTATCACTGCTGCACTGTGCCGCTTGAAACTGACGAGGCGCATGTCCGCGTGCCGAAGATGCGTGTGTCCACGTGCTTACTGGCAGTTGCGTCCTGAAGACCTGTGTGAATTTTTCCACATACATACATATATATATATATATATATATATATATATATATATATATATATATATATATATTTTATCTTTTAAAATTATTTATTTTAATACTGTACCTGAAGTTATATTTGGGCAAAAAGGAAAATGTTTCTTAACCTGTGTCACTGTTTTTGTTTGTTTGTTTGAGATGATTATTGAAAAGCTGGTTGTATCGTGGTTAAAATGTTCTAATAAAGCAAAGATAGAAAATATTGCAATATCTTGTGTGCTGTATAGTGGTTTGAAAAAAATGAAATCAGAATCGGCCATCCAAACACTCTGCAAATCGGAAATCGGTATCGGCTCCAAAAATTGTAATCGGTGCAAGTCTAATATACATATATATATATATATATATATATATATATATATATATATATATATATATATAAATATATATATGTACCTTACCGGGAGGCAACAGGCTTCTAACAAAACAAGCAGATAAAGATTAGTAGGGAATGCATTGCAGAAGAAGCATGAACAAACTGAAACAAGGAGGCAGTGAATGTGAAAGGACAGATTTTAAGGCCTGCATGACTCCTGAATGGGGTAATTTAACCTTGATGAGAACATATGGTCAGGATGAGACTGGGACAACAAATAGGGAGCTGCTATCTAGAAAACAGGGGATGTGAGATGAGCATGGAAGGGAAGTGGCAAAGGGAGGCTTGGATAGATCTAAACACCGAGATGAAGCTAGGGTGAAATGGCAGTGGCAGGGGATGAGGTCATATGGCAGAAAGAAGGCTGGGATGGCATGATTCTGGAGGCCATGGTGTCTATATGTTGAACGAAATAAAAGGTCAACTAGGACCAACAGAAATGAAAGATCATAGACCAAACCTAAATTAAGGTCTGAAGACCAAACTTAGGATAATGCAAACAAAAGGCAAAGGTGGGGCAACCAAACATAAATTAAAGTCAGCAATTTTCAGCATGACAGCAACAGAAATTAAGGGTCTGATGACCAAACTGAAATTAACATGACTGGTGCGAGGTCCTAGTGACCTGGGCCTATGTATGCAGAAAATAATAAAAGATCAATAAAGACCAAATGTAAATAAAAGGTCATAAGACCGAACGAAAATTAAGATCATAAGACCAACTCAAATAAAATGGTGAAAGTAAAATAAGGTCTTGCGACCAAAAAGAAATTAAAGTCATCTTGACAAACAGAAATTATGGCCCGTCGGCCGAAAAGAAATTACTGTGTATAAGCATGAGGTCCCGTAGACCTGGGTGCACAAGCTGGAGTCCTAAAGACCATCAGTAGAACAAAATAAAAGGTTGGAAGGCCGAACAAAATAAAAGGTCATATGACCAAACAGAAACTAAGGTTGGAAGACCAACTTAAATAAAATGGATAAATTAAAATAAGGTCCGACGACCAAACATAAATTACGTCCAGTATGACAAAACAGAAATTAAGTGGGTCCCTCTGACCAAAGAAAATTAAGTGTTGCAGGGGAAACATTCTGAGGCGGTCCAATGACCTTGGTGTGGTGCATGAGGTCCACAGACCATGGGGGCATTTGCATGAGGTCCCGAAGACCAGGGGTATTTTAGCATACAGCATGGGGTCCACAGATCATGATGGGGCATTTGCATGAGGTCTGAAGACCGAGGGTGTTAGGGCGTACAGCATAAGGTCTTACGGGCCATGATGGGGCATTTGCATGAGGTCCTGAAGACTGAGGGAGGCAGAGCATATAGCATGAGGTCCCACAGACCATGGTGGGGCATTGGCATGAGGTCCTGAAGACCAGGGGTGTAAGAGCATGCAGCATGAGGTCCCACAGAACATGATAGAGCATTTGCCTGAGGTCAGAAGACCGAGGTTGTTAGTGCATACAGCATGAGGTCCCACAGAACATGATAGAGCATTTGCATGAGGTCCGAAGACTGAGGCTGTTAGTGCATACAGCATGAGGTCCCACAGAACATGGTAGAGCATCCATGAGGTCTGAAGACCAAGGTTGTTAGTGCATGCAGCATGAGGTCCCAAAACCGTGATTGTGCATTTGCGTGAGGTCCTGAAGACCATGTAAATGAGCAAGAGATCAGGCGAACGAGGTGAAAGGAAATGAACCAATAAAATTGCATTAAATCACAGCCAACTTGAATAAATGAATACAGCAGAATATGTCCCAGGACCAGCAGATAGAGAATTGGCAGATAGAATTTGTGATTATATAACCAAAATGGAATATTCATGGGTGATGCATGATTGAGGATTATAAAACGATAGGTGAGCAGTAGCGGATGAGCAGGTGTTCGTGCATGCAGCATGTAGTTGGAGGTCCACGGATGACTGTGCAAACGGCATGAGAACGCGTAGAGCATGGGTATTGAGGGAACGTGGGATAAATGACAGCCATCCTAACTGAACTGAGGCAGACGGAACTGGAAACATGAACGAGTGCAAGGAACATAGGACTGCACAACAAGCAAATTTCAGGTCAGCAATGATGCAATAGCAATAAGAAAACCAAACAGAAATGGCAAATGGCTGATGCATGACTGCCGCTCCATCGAATATAAAGGTGGGCAATAGGACAAACCATAACTGGGATTTGATTGAAGGTAGCAGAAGAGGAAACTACGAAAGACCACCACCAGCTATTTGCATGAGTTAGTGAGAATTTGGGGAGCAGAAATTTGATTTATGAATTGGTGCTAGAATGGAGCCATACCTAGTTCCCCCCAAAAACCAGTGGGTACTTGCTACCCACTAAAAAAAAAAAATTCTGCCCTGGTCCTTGATCCCTGTGTTTGTATGTTATATTGATCACTTTTTATTTATTTAGTTATTTAATTTTATTTTATTGTTATTATTTATTTATTTTTATTAAAGAGATGAATTTATTTATTTATTTATTTATTTATTCATTTATATATTTTCTTCCTCCCTGTATTGCTCAGCCTTAATAGATATTACCAACACTGATTGGGAAGTACAAAGCTAGATGCATCTATCTCAACATAAGTGGATCAGGATTATTGCCCAAATAGATGTAGTGGGTCCTATGATAAAAGCCCTACCGCTGAACTGGACAAGTGTCACTAAGAGGATTAGAGATTGCATGGGCATCTTCGAGTGTATGCTGACCGGCTACATCTCCCCTACAGGCAGTCGACGAATGATGCTCTACTTGCTGAGCTCAAATAAGTTGACAACTACTATACATGTCCTTAAAAACAGGAAAAGATCGGGCTGATTAGAGGCTGCCCTGCATACTGCTCTGCATGACGGGATTGAGGCATGTTCCGGGCCCAATTCATGGATGAAATCGTGAATGGTGAATCTGAGATGGATATAATTGTGAAGGGCAGCTCGAATTAAGTTAGACCATTTATGACTGGGAACTGTGATTACCAGAACTGATCAGTGTGCATACCACTGAACTGCAGACAGACTGGAAACATGACAATTAAAAATAGCACAAGGGTTGAGAAAACGCCTGGAGCGCTGCCAGGAAGGAGCTGCTTGCGAGGACCTCTTAATAGAATAGAATAGAGCGAACCAGATGATTGAGCCCCAGCCGTCATGACCACAGTGTGTGTCAGAACGGTGGTTAAAAACATCGTCGCTACTAGGTGAAATAAATCTCACTAAATAAAAGCCCTGCAAGTGCAAACTTACTGACCCTTTCTTAATGTGCATGTTAATCAACCATGGTGGAGGGAGCCCAACACGTGACAATGGCTGCGTCTGTATTTCTGTCCATATAATGATGATAATAATGATAATAATAATAATAATAATAATAATAAGACATTGTATTTGGAGGCGCCTTTCAAGATGCCCAAGGTTGCCTACAGAGCATGGAAGAAAAGATCAGTAAGACATCATTAAAACAAAACAACAACATAGGAACAAATATACTGTAGGCTAGTGCACAGTGTCCAGATAGAGTGAATATGCCCTTTTTTTTTTTCTTTTTTTTTTTGAGGATGCAGTATTGTACAGGAAGGTAATGAAGTTTGATGAGAACAGGGGTGATGAGGTCGGATAATTAGATACAGGTGATCATCCGGGCGGCTGAGTTCTAAATATGATAAATGACAAGAATCAGGCAGATGGATGTAATGGTACTGCAATAGAGGCCGCCATTTATCCTTTGAGTATTTTAATTTTTTAATTTATTTTATTGTCACCTGATGAAACAGCTGTTGTGAGAGCACGTGCATACTATGGAGACGCATGCGAACTCTGCTGTGTTTCCTGAAAGAAAGGGAATGCGAATAAATATGAGTGCTGCAATGAGGCGTTTTTAATTGATTGTGCTAGAAGTATATTCTCGGTCACCTGAAAAACTCGCACAACCCCAGTGGAGAATCGCTGAAGGGCTTATGATTGAAATGATACAGGAAGTGTGGTAAGATAGCGGCATGATGCGCACGTGAGTTTATTTTATGAATGAAGATGAAGAGGAAAACTCGCTTAGCTTAAAGCGAATACCATAGAGAAGAGAACGGAGGGCATAGTGTGCCTGCTTAATATGCTCACTTTGATGAAACCCGGTGAGCCGAAAATTGAGGTCCGGCTGATCATATGAGACACACTTAACAGTGAGGGAGGCTGATGATCGGATGGCTTAAACTGCCGGCTCTCTTGCCGTGAGGGATTCGGGAGCTCCGGGGCTGGAGAGGCTGGAGACAGAATGAAGCGTTGGTTCGGGGTGGACGCCAGCTGAGTGGACCGGTCAGCTGAGAGTGGTGGCCACTGCATGTGGAGGCCTGCGGTGATGATGACGATGACGAGGCAGAGGTGAAGCATGTCCAGGGACTGAAGCAAGGTGTGCGTGGAAGCTTGAGTGGAGTAACGGGGGACGGCGCGTGGCAATCCGGGTGTACGTATGCAACGTGTCCCGGAGAAACAAATCATGTTACGTGTAGGATGGGCCCACATCTTGAATCCGTACACGACACTGAGCTCGAGACTGAAGAAGAAAACGGAGGCAGAAGACGCGCGTTGACAATATGACTTAAAAACAGGTGAAATTGCCTGAACTGGAGGACGTGATGAATGAGAGATGAATCCGCTGCTGCTGAGGAATCGCACGAGGCTGTACAATCAGCAATAGACTGCAGGGAAAAAAGGCACTGTTGCCAACTCCTCAGTAAGAAAAGTAGATATTGGCTGTCCTAAAAGTCGCTAGAAGTCGCCAAATGACGTCATTGCCTAATTTGCATAATTGTCCATATGCATGTAATTGTAATGGCTGCTGTAGGAAAGAGGAATAACGTCGTGGGAGAGACATAAACTGAGTAAAATAACACCCTGAATATGTTTAGAACTACAAATGAACCTTCTTTCAGTGATTTATATTAGACAAAGAAAATTTTACATTTACATCCCGCCCTGACTGTAAACCAGGTTGGGATCAACCAGCGGCGGTTCCGCACATGCGTGATTCACTTGCAGTCTGGACGTGGAGGGGTTAACATCCCCTGCTCTGACTGCTGCTGGGAGGGAGGACTGGGCCGTCTGTGAGTGCTTTGGGGCAAGGGAAGGGCCCACGGCAGCATCCGCTGCTCGTTGAGAAGAATAAGAATGATACGTGCTCTCACAACAGAGTCTCCAGAAGTCTCTAATAACATCAGAAAAAGTTGCTAGATTTGTCGCTAGTCGCTTTTTTGAAAAAGCGTCGCTAGAGGGGTCTGAAAAGTCGCTAAATATAGCGACAAAGTCGCTAAGTTGGCAACACTGAAAAAAGGTAAGGTGAGCAATTGTCGGCGGCGATTCTGCCTAGAATGACAACTGAAAGCGGTAGAGGAGAGAACAGATTTAAAATCTCGTAGTGACAACCTGATTGGCTGATGGAGGCTGTGGCTAATTACGATAGGACAGCAAGAAGAGTGCACGCCCAGTGGCAGCTGATTGGAGGAAGCAGTGGGAGTGAGAGAGGGAATTGTGAATGAATGAGCACGGAAAGGTCTTCCTGATTGAACTTACGCTGAGCTTCATATATATAGGCTTATATATACTGTATATGTGTATATATATATATATATATATATATATATATACAGTACAGGCCAAAAGTTTGGACACACCTTCTCATTCAATGCGTTTTCTTTATTTTCATGACTATTTACATTGTAGATTCTCACTGAAGGCATCAAAACTATGAATGAACACATGTGGAGTTATGTACTTAACAAAAAAAGGTGAAATAACTGAAAACATGTTTTATATTCTAGTTTCTTCAAAATAGCCACCCTTTGCTCTGATTACTGCTTTGCACACTCTTGGCATTCTCTCCATGAGCTTCAAGAGGTAGTCACCTGAAATGGTTTCCAACAGTCTTGAAGGAGTTCCCAGAGGTGTTTAGCACTTGTTGGCCCCTTTGCCTTCACTCTGCGGTCCAGCTCACCCCAAACCATCTGGATTGGGTTCAGGTCCGGTGACTGTGGAGGCCAGGTCATCTGCCGCAGCACTCCATCACTCTCCTTCTTGGTCAAATAGCCCTTACACAGCCTGGAGGTGTGTTTGGGGTCATTGTCCTGTTGAAAAATAAATGATCGTCCAACTAAACGCAAACCGGATGGGATGGCATGTCGCTGCAGGATGCTGTGGTAGCCATGCTGGTTCAGTGTGCCTTCAATTTTGAATAAATCCCCAACAGTGTCACCAGCAAAACACCCCCACACCATCACACCTCCTCCTCCATGCTTCACAGTGGGAACCAGGCATGTGAAATCCATCCGTTCACCTTTTCTGCGTCTCACAAAGACACGGCGGTTGGAACCAAAGATCTCAAATTTGGACTCATCAGACCAAAGCACAGATTTCCACTGGTCTAATGTCCATTCCTTGTGTTTCTTGGCCCAAACAAATCTCTTCTGCTTGTTGCCTCTCCTTAGCAGTGGTTTCCTAGCAGCTATTTGACCATGAAGGCCTGATTGGCGCAGTCTCCTCTTAACAGTTGTTCTAGAGATGGGTCTGCTGCTAGAACTCTGTGTGGCATTCATCTGGTCTCTGATCTGAGCTGCTGTTAACTTGCGATTTCTGAGGTTGGTGACTCGGATGAACTGAGGTGACTCTTGGTCTTCCTTTCCTGGGTCGGTCCTCATGTGTGCCAGTTTCGTTGTAGCGCTTGATGGTTTTTGCGACTCCACTTGGGGACACATTTAAAGTTTTTGCAATTTTCCGGACTGACTGACCTTCATTTCTTAAAGTAATGATGGCCACTCGTTTTTCTTTAGTTAGCTGATTGGTTCTTGCCATAATATGAATTTTAACAGTTGTCCAATAGGGCTGTCGGCTGTGTATTAACCTGACTTCTGCACAGCACAACTGATGGTCCCAACCCCATTGATAAAGCAAGAAATTCCACTAATTAACCCTGATAAGGCACACCTGTGAAGTGGAAACCATTTCAGGTGACTACCTCTTGAAGCTCATGGAGAGAATGCCAAGAGTGTGCAAAGCAGTAATCAGAGCAAAGGGTGGCTATTTTGAAGAAACTAGAATATAAAACATGTTTTCAGTTATTTCACCTTTTTTTGTTAAGTACATAACTCCACATGTGTTCATTCATAGTTTTGATGCCTTCAGTGAGAATCTACAATGTAAATAGTCATGAAAATAAAGAAAACGCATTGAATGAGAAGGTGTGTCCAAACTTTTGGCCTGTACTGTATATATATATATATAGATATGCATACATACATACATATATATATATATATATATATATATATATATATATGTATATATGTATATCAGTGTTTCCCACAGGATTTTTGGAGACTACATCCAACCCTGTAGGGGGGTCTGGGGGCATGCTCCCCAGGGAGAAAATTTTGCATAAAGGCATCAGTCTGGTGAATTCTGAGAGCCAAGTTATGATGGCAGAATATGCTTAGATTTCAACATCTTTGTGCTTTTTATGTGTGAAAAATGTTCTATTTTTATTAATAAACACACTAGTGGTATGTTATGGTGAAGGGTTACACTTAAAATACGGCTAAGGATGAGTGGTTTAACATTTCAGTAATCAAAAGAAAAATGACTGACGTACTGATCTGCCTCTGGAGGGCTTTTTTATTATTTTAAATCATGTGCAGACAAAATATTCTTTTAAAACTCTCTCACTCACAAACACAGTTGCAGATATGCAAACAATACAAAATACGCAATACGAAAAGAAAACCAAAGGTAAGACTCAAATTAATTACACACAAACAGACACAAATTACAGCCCCCCCCCCCCCCCCCCCCCAATGGCGAAAGCATGCACAGATAACTTTGTCTGGATGGACTACGAGGTGGAGTTGCTACACTAACAGATCTACACTTCACTTCAAATCAACAGGGTGAGCAGCACAAACAGAGCTCGGCATTGTTGTTGTGACGGTCGACTTTCTCGCGCATGCCTAGTGACTGGGACCGTAATGCGCATGTGCGAAACGTCTCCATTTTCAGAGAAACTGCATATTGCAAGTTTACATGACAACGGAGACGCTGCCGTTTCCAAAAAATTGCACTCTGGAACCCGTTTTCAAAACGTTGCGTTTTCAGGCACCCAAAACGCCGCTGTAGTGTAAACGATTGGCCAAAATGCAACTAAAGTTTACCATTTTCAGTTGAAATCGTTGTCGTATAAACAGGACCTTATAGTGGCCATTCAAGTCAATGTAAGCTGCTCCACCAGCCGCGGCCTACAAGTGGCTCGGCGCTCCGCTCCGCTAAAAACATGCGCCGGGTCTATTTCTGACGGACGCTGTGCGACAGCACATCAATTTGCAAAGACCAGATGAGTCAAACAGGAAGTCAGGTGCAGAAAAGGCAAGAGTATCCGGTCAATTTTCACAATAAAACACCCATGAAAACTCCAGATCGTATTTCACATGGCTACATCAACATGATGTGACATGTAACTACCATGAGCCAAATGAGAAAGAAAAGGATAACATTTATATTAAGGTACTGTAATAAGCATTAATTAATGCTTAATAAGCACCAATTAACCAGTTAATGAGCACTTATAAGACAGAATAAGATGTTTATTATCATTAATAAGACTATATAAGTGTTAATAATAGCATAATTAACACAGTTATTATTGCATATAGGAGCATTATAGGCACTTAATAGAAACTTGATAACAGCTTATAAAGCTATCCTAAATATTAATTAATAAGATGTCTATTTACATTAATTATGATTTATAAGGGTTAATTATAGAACAATAACCACAATTATTACTGGTTTATAAGACACTATAAGACCCTATCAGATTAAATTAATAAGGTGTTATTAATAGTTAATAATAAAACCGACGTCCCGGGGACTATAAGAATTGCTACTGGGACACAAAGATAATGTGTCTGGGACAATTCCGGGACAGCAAAAAAAAAACAAAACAAAAAGCAAAGCAATATGGAAATGGGTGTTATTTACAATGTCATTACGTATGGGTATCTGAACATCGCTTTTGTCGCTTGAATAATTTCAATAAAAACAACAAAAATATAGTGGCTTTTGCTGCACCTGATCTGACGTGTACATGCACACACACGCTGCATGACGGTCACGCTGGGTGCCACTCGCCAGCTATGCTCACCACTCCTCATCAGAACACAGAACCTAGCAATGCTGAGATGGTTGAAAAAACTGATGCAAGCCCCTCCAGTGCCGCTCCAGTTGGTGTAGGATGTGACACTTGGCTTCGGGACTCTGAAGAAGATTTTTCATCTGTTTCTGCCATCTGTGTGTGTGTGTGTGTGTTTGTGTGCTCCGCCACCGTAAATCATCACCACATGATTCCTGAGCGTGGGACAACTCCTGCTCACTGCTCCCTCAGGAGATGGGTCAAATGCACAGAACAAATTTCACATACTCAGGTGTGTGACAATCAGTGGGATTTTAACTTTAAATCACCGTAGGCCTCGATGCTGCTCTGATGGTCCTGCAGCGCACTCACTCACCTCAGCTTATTTGGATCGAGCAACTGGGTGATTTATTCATGCGTAGTAATGATTATGCCTACTGATTAAACGCACGTGTGATGTTTGTATCAAAATAGGCTATATATCATGAATTACTAGAAAACAAATACATTCTATGTCAAATCAAGATGTTCAGCAGCAGTGAGCACCTCCATATCACCCCAGTTTTAACTAGCTTCACTGGCTTCCAGTATCTTTTAGGATTGATTTTAAAGTGCTTTTACTTGTTTTTAAGGCTCTTAATGGGTTGGGACCAGCCTACATTACTAATTCTTTGTTGTTTTATAATCCTTCACGGCCTCTTAGATCCTCTGCTGCTGGCTTTTTAAATACAAACTACTCTAATAAGAAAATTGGCAGCTCAGCCTTTTTTAACAATGCACCAAAATTATGGAACTCACTACCCAAGGATATAAGAGATACAAGCTCTGTGAACATTTTCAAACAGTTGAAAACTTATTTATTCAACATTGCTTGCTACACCTCCCTGTATGAAAGGTGCTATATAAATAAATTTTATTATTATTATTATTAATATTATTATATAGTCAGAATAGTACGGTCTTGTTTCATAACCACATTTTGTGACGATTCGGCGGTGAGACTGGCAGTCGAATCAGACTTCTTCCAATCGAATCACCGAATCATCGACTGTCCGGGGTCACCCCTACTTATTACAGTACCTTAATATAAAGTGTTACCAGAAAAGGTTTTCAGAGCTTACTTAGATGGTGCTGTGTGTTGCCGTGCAGGCTCAGAGTTGTCTTAACCCTATGGGCCCTAACGACGCATAGTGCGTCCAAATTCACACCTGTTCTTCTCTGAGGATTTTCTCCGCGACCTTGCGTCATAGCGAGAAGCCACGCATATCACGTGAAACAGCGGAACTGTAGCTTTCCGAGAAGGCCAAGCACTTGTCGTTTTCACAGCAAAAAAAAAATTTAAATTTACATTAAAATGATGTATAACAGAGCTCTCATACAGCTCTGCACACACATTACTGTTGGATGGATTACTGGCGAACGCAGGCTTGCACAGAAATACCACACATATCACATGAAAGCACAGGACCAGAGCTTTCCAGTGATACCACACACGTCATTGTGCTGTCATCCCATCACGCTATGAATCCAGATTAATTGTCTACAAAATAAAAACCTGATGAATTTCTTTACAGTCCATTATACAGATCTTGTTATCAGTCACTTCATATAGGGAGGAATATCGTATCTTACCACGTCTTAGGCTTGTGTGTGTTTCTCCCTGTCTATCCACATTTGTAGTCCGGCTTTCAAGATGCAAATATCTCCATATTGTCCAGTTGACACTCCATCAAACTTTGTATGACAAGACCAGCCACTTCACCTTTGCGCACCCGGACAACTCTAGCCTGCTAGCATGCTGACAGGGCCCTAGTCACCATATACATTAAGGGGGACACGTGCCCCCCCACCAATGCCCAAAATGTTCCCCCAGTATATAACTGAAACTGAAAAACAACAACAAACTTTGTTTACTGCAAACAAAGTGGCAAATATTATCTTGGAGGACATCATTGCACTTGGTTGACTATTTTTCTATGATCTTAGATGTAAATATTGCATGTTTCTTTCAGATAAATCACATTTTTGACTTGTGAATGAGTCCATGGAATTTCTTGCAATAATGAAAAAATACTGCCATGTCAAAACACTACATGTCCGCCTGGCACAAACCACATGTTTTGGACAGCTGTGAAGTGACAGAATGTCCCACCATCATGGTTCTTATATTGCCAGATTCCAGAGAGTCTCCCCTCTTCATATATGGCAGAATATGTCATTTTCCAACTTGCTATGCTGAGATACATGTAAAAATGTAAGAATTTAGTCACACGGATTTGTTTTTTTCATTGATATAAAAATCAATATAAAATACAGGCACATAGAAGGACCTGGAATGATGGCAAATTTGGTTAGCCCAGATTGTCCTGAAAAAAAAAACAAGACATAGCATGTGTATGTAGCCTTTATAATGACTGTGATATGAGCTTAAAAGTAAAGGCAGTAAAAATACCCCAAAAACGCCTAGGGCCCAAAGGGATAAATACAGCCACACAATTCTCTACTGATGTTTTTGGTGGGTGCGCCGCTTTAAGTGGTCCGACCGGCAACCTTTTGAGATGATTTAGTTCCGCGTTCCCCCTCCGACTCTTCAGCAGGGGGGCCACGGGGGGGCAGTGGCCCTGCCATTGTTCATTTGCATACTGCTGTTACAGTTAACTGTGCATTTGAAAGTGGCATTTTAGTTTTAGTTAGTAGTTTCTCAAAATCCCTATGCTCTATACTTCTGTTCTCTGCTGCTCTCAGGTCAGTCATGTGCAGACTTACACTCTGGTGCATTTACTTGGTCTCCCTTGTCTCCTTTGGCACCTGGTGGTCCGGGAGGACCTGTAAAGGAAAAATAATACAAATACATCTTCCAACCAAAGTGACAGTTTACATGAACATACAGTCAGGTCCATAATTATTTGGACAATGATACAGTTGTCATCATTTTGGCTCTGTACACCACCACAATGGGTTTTAAATGAAACAATGAATACCTGCTTAAAGTGCAGACTCTCAGCTTTCATTTAAGACTTTTTTCAAAAATTTAGTATGAACCGTGTAGGAATTACAACCATTTCCTCACACAGCCCCCCAACTTTAAGGGCTCATAAGTATTTAGACAAACTAATATAATCATCAATTAAACAGTCAGTTTTAATACTTGGTTGCAAATCCTTTACAGTCAATGACTGCCTGAAGTGTTGGACACATAGACATCACCAGTTGCTGGGTTTCTTCCCTGGTGATGCTCTGCCAGCCCTTTACTGCAGCCGTCTGCACTTCCTGCTTGTGTTTTGGGTGTTTTGGCTTCAGGAAGAGAAACGCATGCTCAGTTGGATTCAGGTCAGATGATATGACTTGGCCATTGCAGAACATTCCACTTCTTTGTCTTAAAAATGTCTTTGGTTGCTTTTGCAATATGCTTCAGGTCATTGTCCAACTGCACTGTGAAGCATCGTCCAATGAGTTTTGAAGCATTTGGTTGAATCTGAGCAGATAATGGTGCCCCAAACACTTCAGCTTTCATCCTGCTGCTCTTGTAAGCAGTCACATCATCAATAAATACAAGAGAACCAGTTCCACTGGCAGCCATACATGGCCATGACATAACAGTACCTCCACCATGCTTCACTGATGAGGTGGTGTGCTTTGGATCATGAGCAGTTCCTTCCCTTCTTCCTTCTCTTGTCTTCCCATCATTCTGGTAGTTGATCTTTGTTTTATCTGTCCATAGTATGCTGTTCCACAACTGTACAGGCTTTTTAGATGGTTTTTGACAAACTCTAATATGGCCTTCCATTTTTAAGGCTAACCAATGGTTTGCATCTTGTGATAAACCCTCTGTATTTATTCTAGTGAAGTCTTGTCTTGCTTACAAGAGCAGCAGGATGAAAGCTGAAGTGTTTGGGGCACCATTATCTGCTCAGATTCAGCCAAATGCTTCAAAACTCATTGGACGATGCTTCACAGTGCAGATGGACATTGACCTGAAGCATATTGCAAAAGCAACCAAAGACATTTTTAAGGCAAAGAAGTGGAATGTTCTGCAATGGCCAAGTCATATCATCTGACCTGAATCCAACTGAGCATGCGTTTCTCTTGCTGAAGCCAAAACTGAAGGCAAAACACCCAAAACAGAAGCAGGAAGTGCAGACGGCTGCAGTAAAGGGCTGGCAGAGCATCACCAGGGAAGAAACCCAGCATCTGATGATGTCTATGTGTCCAACACTTCAGGCAGTCATTGACTGTAAAGGATTTGCAACCAGGTATTAAAACTGACTGTTAAAACTGATGATCATGTTAGTTTGTCCAAATACTTATGAGCCCTTAAAGTCGGGGGACTGTGTGAGGAAATGGTTGTAATTCCTACACGGTTCATACTACACTTTTGAAAAAAGCCTTAAATGAAAGCTGAGAGTCTGCACTTTAAGCAGGTATTCATGGTTTCATTTAAAACCCATTGTGGTGGTGTACAGAGCCAAAATGATGACAACTGTATCATTGTCCAAATAATTATGGACCTGACTGTATTTCATTAACTGATTACATCACACTCATAGCATCAATGTCCTAGGTCATTTTAAACAGGACACAGCAGGCAGTGAGATGGCTCATCGCCTTCATTTTGTGTAGCTCAGCAACAGTTAAGTGAACTGGACACTCTTACACATGTAAAAGTTTATTCTAAATAGTACTGTAGACACTGTATTTGTTACCTTTTACCCTTAACAGTTTTAGCTGTGTCTGATGTTGTAATGTAAAACGGTCTGTGTTATACACACACAGAGTAAAATACCTGGGGCCAGATGTAGAAAACTCTACACAACAAAACGAACAAAGACAGAAGTATGTGCACACATTCTAGTCGTAACATAGGATATATAAAACCTCATTTACGATTAGGCTGTTTTATAAATCTCAATCATTGTGGAACTTGGTGCATACGCATGAGCCATGTAAGCATGTTAGTCGGACTGAAATCATACTAAATTGAATTTCTCAAAGTCGGACTAACACATCCAGATAACATAACTGGGAGTTGAAATACTGCTGCATGTATACAGTCAATTTGGATCCAAACTTGCCTAGGTGCTCTGCACATGATCCATAATTTCCACCCCAAGCTTTGACCCAGAAGTTGAATATTGTTGAATGTGTAATAGAATAGAATAGAATAGAACAGTCCTTTATTATCATTGTGTATGTCAGTGTATTGTCAGCGCATCACCATTAAAAAACCTAACACTACAGTAATAAATACAAAAACAACCACAAACACTACAGTAATAAATACAAAAACAAACACAAACACACACAACCATTCATTCTGTCATTGCACGATCCCGTCATTGTATATATGTGTTGTGTTAGAGATTGTATTTTATGGCATTGAGGGTGGTTATTGCTGTTGGATAGAAACTGTTTTTGAGTCTGTTTGTTCTTAATTTGATTGTCCTGTATCGTCTGCCTGATGGCAGCAGTTCGAACATGGAGTGTCCAGGGTGAGAAGTGTCCTTTACAATGTTCTGCGCTCTTTTGACACAGCGAGCACTGTGAAAGTCGTCCAGTGAGGGGAGGGGGCAACCAACGATTTTCTGGGCCGTGTTAATGACCCTCTGGAGCGCTTTCCTCTGGGCTGCTGTGCAGCTTGTAAACCACATGCATACACAGTATGTTAGTATGCTCTCTATGGAGCACTGGTAGAAGGACACCAGCAGTCTCTGTGTGATGTTATTCTTCCTGAGCACCCTCAGGAAGTGTAGTCTCTGCTGGGCCTTTTTCAGCACCTCCGAGCTGTTCACACTCCAGGTCAGGCCCTCCTCGATGTGGGCACCCAGGAAGCGGAAGTCCGACACCCTCTCCACACAGTCCCTGCTGATGATGAGTGATGGGATGTCAGTTTTTTTACTCCTGTAGTCGATCACCAGCTCCTTGGTCTTTGATGTGTTGAGGAGCAGGTTGTTCTCTCTGCACCACACTGCTAGATGTTCCACCTCGTCTCTGTAGGCAGACTCATCCCCCCCAGAGATGGGCCCCACCACCTTAGTGTCATCCGCGAAATTCACTATGACGTTGTTGTGGTGAGCAGGGGTGCAGTCATGTGTGTGTACAGCAAGGGGCTCAACACGCAGCCCTGTGGGGAGCCGGTGCTGAGGCTGAGGGCTGTAGATGTGTGATGGCCCACTCTCACCCTCTGGTTGCGACCAGTAAGGAAGCTGTTGATCCACATGCAGGTGGGGTGTGGAATGCCCAGATCCTCCAGTTTGTTCACCAGTTTGTGAGGAAGGATGGTATTGAATGCAGAGCTATAGTCCACAAAGAGCATCCGTACGTAGCTCCCCTGCTGCTCCAGGTGGGACAGTGCAGCATGGAGGGCTGTAGCTACGGCGTCCTCTGTGGATCTATTAGCCCTGTATGCAAACTGGTGTGAGTCCAAATTTTTTGGCAGGAGTGATGTGATGTGACCCCGGACCAGCTTTTCAAAGCATTTCATCACCACCGGGGTGAGAGCGACTGGCCGGTAGTCATTGAGGCTGGAGATGTGAGGTTTCTTGGGCAGGGGGACGGTGGTGGAGGACTTCAGGCAGGGTGGGACAATGGACTGGGCCAGGGACTGGTTGAAAATCCTCATGAAGACTCCAGCCAGCTGATCCGCGCAGTCCTTCAGTACACGTCCAGAGGCACCATCGGGTCCAGCAGCCTTCCTCGGGTCCACGGCCCGCAGTGTGCGCCTCACCTCATGCTCTATGAGGGTGAAGCTGCTGTGGACCATGGAGTGTGGTGTGGTTGCCTTGGGTGGTTCCACCTCGAAGCGGGAAAATGTTCAGCTCCTCTGCCAACAAGACATCACCCTCAGCAGCTCCCAAGGTGGACCTGTAGTTGGTAAGATGTTGGACTCCCTGCCACACCTGCCTGCTGTTGTTACTTTCCAGATGTTCCTCAATCCTCCTCCTATAGTCCGACTTGGCCCCTTTGATGCCTCTCTTCAGGTCAGCCCGGGCTGCACAGTAGAGGGCCTGGTCTCCAGACCTGAAGGCGGTGTTCCTCTCTTTCAGCAGCCGCTGGACCTCCCGGGTCATCCAGGGCTTCTGGTTGGGGTATACCCGGATTCGTTTGTCCACGGTAACAGTGTCTATGCAGTATTTAATGTAACACAGTACACTGTCCGCGAACACCTCCAGGTCTTGATGTACAAACACATCCCAGTTGGTCCTGTCGAAGCAGTCCTGCAGCTGATGAGAGGCTCCGTCAGGCCAAGTCGTTACAGTTTTTGTGATGGTGGGTGCAGTTTTCCTGAGGAGGGCATATGTAGGAATTAACAGCAGAGACATATGGTCAGAGTGGCCCAGGTGAGGTAGTGGTTTAGCCCTGTAGCCCAGCTTGATGTTGGAGTAGACCTTGTCCAGTGTGTTATTTCCTCTAGTAGCACACTCAACATGTTGGTGGAATTTAGGGAGCACTGCTTTCAATTCAGCATGATTGAAGTCCCCTGCTATAATGTGTACAGCGTCAGGATGTGTGCTCTGCTGGCTGCTAATGCTGCTATACAAATGACTGCAAGCCGCTTTAGCATTAGCGTCCGGTGGGATATAAACAGCTGTTACCATGACGACGGTAAACTCTCTAGGGAGGTAAATAGGCCTGCATTTCACAGTCACATACTCCAAGTCCGGGGAGCAGTGGTAACAGAAGAAGAAGCCAGTAACAACATGACGAAATCTACATCGAGATCTGTGCATTTTTGGACAGATGAAATGTACAGAGCTGTAAAGTTGTTCACCATGGTATCAGTTTTGCTGCTAGCTACCAGTATCCAACATATTTGCCGATTGTTTGGTCTGTGATGTAATAAGTCAACTGGAAAAGGTCCAATACCAACAAGCTGAAAGGGAGCATATTGCCACCTACTGTAGTAGAGTAGGACATAATGGATTCCCTCCTGTGCTTGTGTACTGGGTCAAGGACAGTGGTCCAATCAAATGGCCTAGTCCAGCTATAACTGGAGCTCCACTTGAAGTGACACTTACCTTTCTGCTAATTTTACGCTTTTCTTTGTTTAGGTTAAAATGCTATTAATAAGTTGATGGCACACTAAAATGCAAGTGAATTCCACCAGAGATCAAAACTCATAATTATACCATTCTCATATGGTTCTAAGAAAACTCCGACCAGTCATTGCATGCAATGATTGGCCGAGTGTCCTTTCTGTCTTCCTTGCATGGAGGCCTCCAACTGACGTAACCACTCGCGTAAAATCGAGCGATGGTGAAGGCTGATGCAGTTTCGTCCTGAGCTAAAAAGGAACGAGATGGTCGCAGAGTTTCTGCTGGACAGGTATTTTTAGTTTGCCTCTAATATAACATAGGCTATAACGTAATATATGACAACACAGCATCCAATTGCTAATGGCTAACGTTAGCCTACTGTAGCGTAGCCTCTGAAACATTAACGTTATCTTCCTTGTGCGTTTCCACTTGCTAGTAACGTTAACGCTACTATCTAACATTAGGACTGTAACCTTATTCTAAAACTCATCAGTTAGCACTGACTCTGGTTGAGTTTTAAAACTCTGGGGTTGCGTTTGACTGTCTTGGTTGTAACGTTACACTCTCTCTCTCTCTCTCTCTCTCTCTCTCTCTCTATCTATCTACAGTATCTAACATTACCTTTGCAACGCCTACGTCTATCATAGACATAATGAAGATGTAATGGAGGAGAGGGGAGTAGGCCTTTGGAGGGAGGTGGAGTTGTAGGAGGAGGGGGATGGGACTTTGGAGGGAGGCAGGAGTTGTGGGTGTTCAGATTTTTTCTAGGTGCTATGTGAAATGCAAGAAAGGTAAAAGTAGCTTTAAATGTCCATGTAAACATACTGACTAAGAAATACAGCAAAGAAAGTGCAATGTCACCAACTTGCACTGGCTAGCTTTGCAACAGAATGATAAAATTAATCTCTCATTAATAATGTAAAATTTATAAATGCGCCTTTGATTGACATTTTACATAACACTGTGTAGCCTGCAAAAATAATAACACTATCAGTGAAATTGGCTGACAACATAAAAACAATGTTTTACCATGAAGTCACATCTCTCACCTTACATGTAATCTCCTCTTACCATTTCATCTGCAGCTATCTCAGCTAACACAGTATGGGCACTGGTCTAAGGTCTGTGTGAGGAGCTCAAATTCTAACCACACATATTTCTCTCTAAAAAACACCAGGTTATGTGTAAGAAATGACATCTGCATACATACTTATACATCTGGCCCCTGGTGTTTGGATTTTTGTGACAAAAGTTAGAATGTTTTGCTATTATCTGGCGTTTTCTGTAACTTTCTGTAATGCTTTGCACAGTACATCACGTACGGAAGAAGCATGACTATAAATCCTGTAATTTTAAGACACACTCACCCTCAGTTCCATTGAAACCAGGAGGTCCACTTACACCTGATGACAAGACAACAAAATAACATCTTATGAAAGACATCCATGATGTGGGCTGCTAGACCTTGTTTAACCACTAAATGAACATGAGTGGATTAAATCTACAGTTTAATGTTCTGGTTATCTTTAGAGGCCAGATCAGCAACCAAAAATTCTTCTGATTCACTGGACCGTGATGTCTGTGTTGAATAAGCTGGCAAGTGAGAGTCAGTGCAAACTGAAGCACACTATGTTAAAAACATAACAGGTATGGATTCACAACTCTTGACACTCAACATGTGTAGCTTACTGAAGTTCCTGTAGTTTTGCACAAGGAAAAAACTCCTTACAATGCAGACACAGTCTCCCTCTGAAGCACCTGGAGTATAGGATTTAAATCACAACAAAAACACTAATGACTCACTCACCAGAACCCTGCGCCGCGCCAGGAAACTAGAGCCCTATGACTCAATACACTGCATGATATCGAATACACAGGAATTACTGGCTCTTTATCTCGGAATGATATGTCAGTTCAACCATATAAATGATACGCAGAATGCAGCTAATCTGGAGGGAGGGCAATCAGAAGGTCACTTGTGTATTCCAGCTAACGACAGATTCCTGCTGTCCAGGGTAGAAAGGTCTCTAAAATAGCATGTAGAATGAAAAGAATCCTCAAACACTCAAAGGCTCAGTTTTAGTTTTGTGTTAGTAGCTTTTTAAGGAGGAAGACCCACCATGCCTATTTAATAGCAAGGAAACTATTTAAAGTGAGGAAGGAAAAATGGATTTCAGGATGGTTTTATTTCCATGTATTCAGGTCAGGTTGGACAGAGATTCCACAGTGGTGCTATGAACTCTTCAACCAATATTCGCATCCTTACCTGGAGGCCCGGGTTCTCCTTTCTCTCCCTTTGCACCTGGTCCTTGATCCCCTGGAGCTCCTGGAGGCCCAGGTGGACCCCTAGGACCTGTATTCACACACACACACATGAGTGAAGATTGTGTACAGCCTTTTATGTTTTTGGGTGCACATTCACAAATGCAAGCTGTGCAAATTTAATTATTCATCACGTGAAACAGTGCCATGTCAGCAATATTACAGATAATGACAGAAGTTGAAGGAGGAAGAGAAACTGAACCATTTCATCATTTCAATCTGCTGTTACATTTTTCCATCCAGTGACTGAGTTTCAGTAAAGTCATTTGGTATTACTGTGAGTCAGTATGTGAATGATTCAGTACACACAGTATAAAGAAAATATTATGAGGATTTTTTCCCTGAACACACATTCTCCCCTTCAGCACTGCCTGGTTTATTTGGAAAGAGCACTGTAACAAGTGTTACACCCGCAAACGTAATAACAGCCCACAAACGTAATAAACCACAAACGTAATACAAATCTGCAGCTTTGAATGTAATAATCCCGCAAATGTAATAAATTTCCCATTAAATCCGTATTAACAAGAGGCAGAAAAAAATAAAATAAATCCAATTAAACAACATATTTGCTGCCACAGAGTAATTCTGTGAACTGACAAGGAATGACCAGTGTGTGTGTGTGTGTGTGTGTGTGTATGTGTGTGTTTCCGTAAGTTATTTCTAACTTACTCAGAACGCTGCTCTGTCACTTTCTGACCCGCCCCACCCGACCTGCGGGTTGCTTGTCAACACACGCATCACTATTGGCAGGTGTATAAGTAAACAAACAACAACAACCACAAAGATCATTATTCAGTCTCATATTACATTTGTGGGAAGTTATTACAGTTTAGATTTTCACCTTCCCACATATGTAATAATTTTCCGCAAATGTAATAGTTATTACATTTGCGGAAAATTGTGTGTTACGTTTGTAGCAGGCAGCTGCTATTACGTTTGTGGGAAATTTATTACATTTGAGGGATTATTACATTGAAAGCTGCAGATTTGTATTACATATGTGGTTTATTACGTTTGTGGGCTGTTATTACGTTTGCGGGTGTAACAAGCACTCTTCAAAAAGCAGTATTCTAATGTATTTATGCATCAAATATATGCTAATTAAAAATGAAACTAATGGGCAATATACACAGTGTCCAGCTACACTACCTGGGCCTGCTTTTACTTGAGCAACTTGCATCTAATCTAATAATGATATTAATAATAATAATAATAATAATAATAATACACTTTTTTTGTATCATATAAAACATATCAAAAATATAGCCTCAAGACAACACAGACCATTAGAAATTCAAAACTGCAAAAAATCTAGACCTTTTACAGTTTTCAACCCCTGTATCAGAGATAATTAACAGGTTTTGTGACAGTCCAACAGATGCTCATTCATTTACAACAAATAAGAGAAAAAATTAAAAAGCCAAATCTACTTCAGGCCTTGCTCTCCATTGGCAATGCCGTCCAATTGTTGTAAGGCCAAATTTTAAATCAGGCAAGTGCCCCCTATATAGCAATTTCAGAATAATTTTATACATGTTGTTCAACATTACTATGAAACATATCCTGCAAGTTTATTATAATTGGACAACCAATTTCTGATTTATTTTCTATTTGTGTTATGCCACACCCTTTTTTTTTTTTTCCTTTCTAATAATCAGAATGAAACCCACCACTTTGGCCATCAACTCCTGGCTCTCCAGTTTGTCCCTTGAGTCCCATGTCACCCTTTGGTCCTGGAGGGCCAGCAACACCAGGGTCACCTGGAAAAAAGTATACAGATATAAGATTTTCTGATGGACTGCATTTTCTGCTGCTCAGCACTATCACTGAAGAATACTAAGTACAGTGACTGTAGGCTGTATACCAGTCAGGAGTCACTAACCAAGTCCTCAGTTGAAGTTGAAGTTGTTTAGGCCAAACCATAGACTGTAAAAATAATGGACGCTACTGTGACCTCACCCATCAGTTTGTGGAGTCCTGTTTTAAAGCCTCAAGTCTGGCATGTCAGCTGTCCCTATCTTGGTTGTTTTTGGAGCCAAAAGTGACCATATTTGGGTGAGAGGCTGGAGCTGTGAAGGACTGAGGGGTGGATCTGACCAAGAAGCTGAGGACAAAATCAGCAGACAGCCTGTCGCTCAAAGTGGCCCGCCCTTAAGTATGTGTAGCATAAAGCCTTAATAAAATGTAAATGTGTGAGTTATACAAAAAAAAATCCATCCCCATACAGTTGTCATGAATGTTGAAATTAGCTATGGAGTCCAAAACTGTTTTTTGTACCTGGCTTATTTCTGCTGGTTGGGCATTTTAGCATGGTGGTCTATGGGGATTGATGGGCTGCTGGAGCCAGTCTCAAGTGACCATTAGAGGATCTGCAGTTTTTGGCACTTCTGTGTTGGCTTTATTTTTCAGCCCTAGAGGATGCCACTTGGACCAAACACAGGACAAGTGTCACTAATTAATATATTTCAACGTAATTACTGTATAGTGTATTATAAGCCATTTATTTTGTTGTATAGTTTGTATACTGCTTATAAATAGTCAAGATTTACTAATTCAAATAAACACAAGAAGTTTGTGCTCTAAAAAAAAAAAAAAAAAAAAAAAGGATCAGCACTCAGTGAATAACCTGTTAAGCCCTACGATAAGCTATTATGGCAAGGCTTAACTATACAGACCAGTGAGCAGTGATAACTAACATGTCTTTGGGGTCATCGGGTGGGAACCTCCTTTCACCGGTGTTTCATCTAGTTGGTCCCACGACACCTCCAGGAGGCTAGACAGTGATCTCTGGCGTCCCAGAGACACTCCCCTAATGCCAGGTCTCACTGCTCCCCACACTAACTGAACAACCTCCTTTACCTTACCTATACTACCACAGAGGAGGTAGACCCAGGGAAGGAAGCCTTGTTAGGCTATCACACTCCCCCGCCGGGTTAGGCTGTACAGTCTACCTCCCCAAGACGAGCCCTCACAACAATGACACCTCCAGGAGGCTGGACAGTGATCTCAGCCCAAACAGCACTGCCACCTTCAACCAAACCCAGGCTCCGTTTATGCGAGCTCCAGGCAGAAGCAATGCTGATACTACCTTTACTAGCACATTCACCATACTCTATTTCACATGCTACATAACATAACTAGAATGTAAGCTAAAGTTAAAGGAGATAAATGAACTCACAGGATCAGCAAACACACTCACTTTGCAGCATGGTCTCAAACAAAATGGATTCCAATAGGCCACTCCCACACTTAAATACTTCCTCTTCCTGGATTTCTCCTGACAGGAAGTGGATCTCTCCACCTGAAATCAAGGAGTTATGTGCCCTGCTTAGTAGTTCCCCCTGCTGGCCCCCAGCTGACATTATTTCTTCTGTAATAGATAAACTGGCTGCATTTAATTGCTTCATCTGACATTTCCCTTACTGTCTTCCTCAAACTCTGTCCCCGCACTCCGAGTTCCCCCAGGAGTGAGACAGCTGATCTTGCTATGAATCCCCTACACCCCACTTCCACTGGACAAATCCTAGTCTTCCATCCTTGCTGCTCAGCTTCTGCTCCTAAGTCTGCATATCTAAGCTTTTTTCTTTCATAGGCTTCTTCCACTGAGTCTTCCCAAGGAACTGTCAGCTCAATGAAATAAACTATCTGTTGACTCACTGACCACAACACTAAGTCAGGCCTCTGCCTGGTACAGACTATTTCCTGAGGAACAACAAGCTTTCCCCCTAAATCTACTTGCATTTCCCAATCACAAGCACCTTCTAGGCGGCCACACCCTTGCCACCTCACTAACTTATTCCTTCTGTATTTCTCTCCCTCACGGACAAACTGAATTACTAAGCTCCTATCCTTAACACCTTCTGAATTCACCTGTCTTTGTTTCCCTTCGATGCCTGTAGCTAAACTTTTCAATACCTGGTTATGTCGCCATGTATATCTGCCTTGTGACAAGCTAACTTTACAGCCTGACAAAATATGCTTTAAAGTTGCGGTACGTGAACACAATGGGCATGATGGGTCCTAATTTACCCACAGTTTTAGGTTCTGGGGGGTTGGTAAGACATCGTATGTAGCCCCTACCAGGAATCTAATACGATTCTCCTCCATACTCCACAGGTCCCTCCAACTAAGCTTCCTCTTCTCTACACTTTCCCAATTCAACCACTGTCCCTGTTTAGCCTGGGCCACTACCTTTGCACCCCTTACTATCTCTTCCTGTCTGCGTATCTGTTCCACAACCAGCTTTCTTTTATCTTTGAGACCTGCTTTATTCCATACCGGTTTGTCTGAGCCAAACCCCAGGCCTCCCCGGCCAAACTGAACATTACCTACAATCTCTGCATGTCTAAGAGCTGTCTCTGCCTCCTGAACTGCCGATCTTGGGATCCACTTCCTCCCCTTGGTTGGATTTGGAACCACACTCCTAACTACCACGTCCTTACTCCCAGATAACAAGAGCTCTGTCCTGACCTTGGTACATTTAAATTCCTCTGTTAAACCATATACTGGCAGCTGAAGTATCCCTTTTCCATACAATGCAACACTACTTAGGCACCTAGGAGCCCCCAACCACTTCCTAATGTAGGAGCTAACCGACCTTTCAATTCTCTCCACAATGGATATTGGAATTTCATAAATTGACAATGGCCACATTAACCTAGGATATAGCCCAAATTGCAAACACCACAACTTCAGCTTTCCTGGAAGTTCTGATTTATCTATTCTATCCAATCCTTCCACCACATCTTTTCTAAATTTCACCACCTGTTCCTTATCATTCAACTCTACATTGTACAACCTACCTAAGCTCTTTACTGACTTTTCCCTAATTGTTGGGATTTCCTCATCATCTATGACAAACTTCCTATCACTTAACTTCCCTCTACATATCGAGATGCTTCTAGATTTACTAGGCTTGATTTTCATGCTGGCCCACTTGAGGTTCTTATTTACCTTCTCTAGTAGCCTCTTTGTACATGGCATTGTTGTGGTCACCAGTGTCATGTCATCCATGTAAGCCCTAACTAGTGGAAGATGCAACCCATTCTGCCGTCTCTCCCCACCTACCACCCACTTAGAAGCCCTGATGATTACTTCCATTGCCATAGTAAATGCTAATGGAGAAATTGTACACCCTGCCATGATACCTATTTCTAGCCTCTGCCAACCTGTTGTGAAACCTGCTGTACTTAGACACAACCTAATATCCTGAAAATATGCTTTCACTAAGTTAACAACTACCTGTGGCACTCTGAAGTAGTCAAACGCACTCCAAATGAGGCTGTGCGGTACTGAACCAAACGCATTTGCAAGATCTAAAAATATTACATGTAGGTCCCTTTTGTTAATCTTCGCTGCCTGAATCTGGTGCCAGATCATGCTAGTATGTTCTAAACACCCTGCAAAACCTGGTATTCCTGCCTTCTGCACCATGGTATCTATTAAGCTATTCCTTTCTAAGTAGCTAGCTAGTCTCTGCGCTACTACACTAAAGAAAATCTTCCCCTCCACATTCAAGAGAGAAATCATCCGGAACTGGCTAAGGTCCACAGACTCCTTCTCCTTAGGAATGAGGACACCCCCTGCCCTACGCCATGCTCTTGGTATAATTTGTTTTTCCCAAACTATTCTTAGCTGTTTCCACAAAAATTTAAGGGTATCAGGCGCACTTTTATAAACCCGGTAGGGGACTCCATTAGGCTGTGGGGCCGAAGAAGCCTTTGCACGCCTGACCACCTCCTGAACTTCCTTCCACCTAGGTGGCCTGACATCCATCTCATGCTCTGTCCCTCCTTATGGAGGGATATCCGGTGGAAAACCTACTATCCTATTCTTCTCTAAATCTGAATATGTATTTCTCAAATATTCTTCAACCTCTAACCTTTCTGCTTTGAGCTGCCCTCCCTTTTCCTGGCTGAACAATCCTTTAACAAACTTAAAAGGGTCCCTGAAAAAACCTGTCCTTACATGTTCCTTCTTCCTCCTCTTTTTCCTGAGATGCTCTGCCCTTCTAAGAACTGCTAGCCTGCTTCTCAACTCCTCTTGCAACACCTTAATTCCCTCCCTTTCTTCTTCTGTAGCCTTTTTCCACTGCTTTCTTAACTGTCTCCTTTCCTTGACTAACTTCTCTATTTCTCTCTGCCGCCTAGACTTACCTGACTGTACCCTCTCACTCCTCTTTCTCTCATGCACCCCAAACCTCTCTACACCATATGAATACACTATATCTCCCATCTTTTCTAACCTTTCTATTGCATTTCCTCCAAGCCTACTCAAGATTACTGACAAATCTCTATTAACTATCTCCCATTCTTTACTGTCATTTGCTCTAGGCCGTCTAACTCTAACCTTTTGCTCCATGGTTCTCTCTCTGACTGGCATACTGACCTCAGTGTCGCCTGCATCCTCTCTTACTACCCCCTCCTCCTCCTCCTCCTCCTCCTCAGTGGCAGCGTTACTGATATCCTGCGAACTGTGGTTTTCTACCTGCCGCTGGACTTCATCCGACTGACTCAACTGACTTCTTAGGAAGTACTGATCAATGTGGCTACTCTGCCCTTTCTTTGCCACACACTTCTTCTTTCCCTGATGAGTTCTGAGGCCTTTCACTGATGTTACTTTCTGCCAGCCGCAAGGACAAACCTGAAGCATCTTGTTCTCAACTGTGCTACTTTTATCCTCTACAGATGCGCTCACCTTGCCCTGCGTGCTGCTAATTCTAGCACTGGTGGATAGGTCCGTGCCCCTATCCTTCACTGAGTCACAGATCCAAGTCATAGTTGTGTCCGTTCCAATGTCTGTTACCGTGTAATCCACCTGTGAGTCATCTTCCACCCCTGCTCTCGCTGACTCTTGGGGTATTTTTCCTATGGTGGCTGTAGCTAATTTTGGTTGTAATAAGGCTGCTAGGCCTCACCACTGCTACCATGGGTTGCTAACCCATGCCATCACCGTTGGGGTCTTTTCCCTCCTGTCAGCTGTCTTTCCAAGCGGTCACATGGTCTTTCCCTTGTTGTCAGCTGCCCTATTCACAGCAGTCACTAGCTGGGCTAGTTCTGAATTCAAATAAACACAAGAAGTTTGTGCTCTAAAAAAAAAAAAAAAAAAAAAAAAGGATCAGCACTCAGTGAATAACCTCCTAAGCCCTACGATAAGCTATTATGGCAAGGCTTATCTATACAGACCAGTGAGCAGTGATAACTAACATGTCTTTGGGGTCATCGGGTGGGAACCTCCTTTCACCAGTGTTTCGTCTAGTTAGTCCCACGACACCTCCAGGAGGCTAGACAGTGATCTCTGGCGTCCCAGAGACACTCCTCTAATGCCAGGTCTCACTGCTCCCCACACCAACCCAATAACCTCCTTTACCTTACCTATACTACCACAGAGGAGGTAGACCCAGGGAAGGAAGCCTTGTTAGGCTATCACACTCCCCCGCCGGGTTAGGCTGTACAGTCTACCTCCCCAAGACGAGCCCTCACAACAATGACACCTCCAGGAGGCTGGACAGTGATCTCAGCCCAAACAGCACTGCCACCTTCAACCAAACCCAGGCTCCGTTTATGCGAGCTCCAGACAGAAGCAATGCTGATACTACCTTTACTAGCACATTCACCATACTCTATTCCACACGCTACATAGCATAACTACAATGTAAGCTAAAGTTAAAGGAGATAAATGAACTCACAGGATCAGCAAACACACTCACTTTGCAGCATGGTCTCAAACAAAATGGATTCAAATAGGCCACTCCCACACTTAAATAACCATCCTCTTCCTGGATTTCCTCCTTACTTACACATGGCTTTCTCAGCCCAAACAGCACTGCCACCTTCAACCAAACCCAGGCTCCGTACATGCGAGCTCCAGGCAGAAGCAATGCTGATACTACCTTTACTAGCACATTCACCATACTCTATTTCACACACTACATAGCATAACTACAATATAAGCTAAAGTTAAAGGAGCTAACTGGACTTACAGGATCAGCAAACACACTCACCTTGCCGCATGGCCTCAAACAAAATGGATTCCAATAGGCCACTCCCACACTTAAATACTTCCTCTTCCTGGATTTCTCCTGACAGGAAGTGGATCTCTCCACATGATCTCAAGGAGTTATGTGCCCTGCTTAGTAGTTCCCCCTGCTGGCCCCCAGCTGACATTATTTCTTCTGTAATAGATAAACTGGCTGCATTTAATTGCTTCATCTGACATTTCCCTTACTGTCTTCCTCAAATTCTGTCCCCGCACTCCGAGTTCCCCCAGGAGCGAGACAGTTGATCTTGCTATGAATCCCCTACACCCCACTTCCACTGGACAAATCCTAGTCTTCCATCCTCGCTGCTCAGCTTCTGCTCCTAAGTCTGCATATCTAAGCTTTTTTCTTTCATAGGCTTCTTCCACTGAGTCTTCCCAAGGAACTGTCAGCTCAATGAAATAAACTATCTGTTGACTCACTGACCACAACACTATGTCAGGCCTCTGCTTGGTACAAACTATTTCCTGGGGAACAACAAGCTTTCCCCCTAAATCTACTTGCATTTCCCAATCACAAGCACCTTCTAGGCGGCCACACCCTTGCTTCCTCACTAACTTATCCCTTCTGTATTTCTCTCCCTCACGGACAAACTGAATTACTAAGCTCCTATCCTTAACACCTTCTGAATTCACCTGTCTTCAAAGATACCTGTTTCACAAGCCAAGAATTTATAAATATGTGGTCATGACTCCAAGTGCCCCTACAGCAGTTAACTGTGAAGTTAATTCCCTTCATGACAGTTTAACTAAATGTTGAAAATTGTTTGCTACACTACAGACAATGGTACGAATACATTCCAAATCGTTATACATCTATAATTAATTATTAACTTATTATTATTATTATTGGCCCTACACATGGTCAAAAGTCATACTGGATCCTAAAATACTATGAATATACCCACTACAGTATGTATAAGTAGGTCCGTGTGTGTCAAAGTACAGAGCATATGATCTCAGTGTCCTCTGTGTTACTGTAGAAACATCCCTGTCTGGAGCAAAGTGTTGGACAGATGGAAGTTTGTTTGGATTTAATCTGCCATTTGTTCCTGATTACATACATACATGCACACAAACACAAGCAAAGGTTACTTAAGGTCATTATCACAAAATGTAAGTTTGATGTTATTCAAGGACTCATATTTGGGTTTTTTTTTGTTTGTTTGTTTGTTTTTTTGTTACAGTAGTGGTGTGGTCGGGTAGGGGTGGGCCTATTGGAAAACATCTGCCGCAGACTCTGGTAATTTGTTGGCTTGAGTAGAAGTCCAGCCCTGATAGAGATTTCATACAGGAAATGTCAGACTAAGTTGTGAGGGTATGTGAAATAATGGCTAAAGCCCATCCATCAGCCAGTTTTCATCAGCCGTCTGACAAGAGATGACAGGTCATCAACGCTGAGATCATCGGCAGACCTGCAGCTGAAAGCTAATGCCTCCTGCTGCACACATATGCACCTTTTGCTGAATCAGTTGTAACCAGATGAACTTTTTACACTGAGAAACTTTATTCTGGTGTCGTTTTTAGTTCAGAGGTTCGAGTGAGGCTCTAATGCTGCCAGGGTTGCACAGTTCATTCTCTTTCTGAACCACTCTGATATCAGACCCTAAAATGTGATTATTGTTCCGATGCTTTTGAGAGAAATGTAGATTTGTCTGTTCTTTCTTTTTTTGTGTTGACCAAGTAATTTTGTGATTACAGCACCAGGAAATCTTTGGTCCCTAAACACAACCCACTCATATTTCACTGTTTAACTTCAGCTTCTAACATTTTTTTCTTAACTGGTTAAGGTTGACTCACCTTTGAGGCCCCTCTCTCCTGGTGCACCTGGGTGACCATCTGTACCTGGAGTACCAGGAGGTCCTGAGGACACACACACAATTTTTTTTAAAGGGACATTGTGTAGCATTTTCAGTTGTTAATTGGCAAAAATCGATATCTGCATTCATAAATTTGTCATCATTGGTGTACTATTACCTCCACCAATAATCTGACTTAGTCTCGTAAAAGGAGAATTTCAGATTTGTTTGTACATTGGGCGGGTAAGTCGCTTGGGGGGGCTCCATAACGTTTCACCATCTTGAAATTACATCCGCCAGCAAGGGACCTAGCACTACCAGGGAATAGCCGCGCCTTCTGCGTTTTTGTTGAGAGCCAGGCGCTGCGTGACTGAGAAGTCGAAGGAGAGGTGCTTTCCTACTAACCTGGCAAATTTGAAAGCCTGCACTACTGCAGCATAACAAAGTCCCACTCTTTGAGCATAATGCAGGATCATGCATATGCAGCATCACGGGAAATGGAGTCCTCATCGCCAAGGAAGCGCAAAAGGGAATAAAAAATGCAACTTCGGGGTAGCCTTTCCCAGGCGGAAAGAGCTGCTGAAGGAGAAAAGTAACGCAATCACAGGCCAACGCCGCTGTCAGCGGCGCAGTGACGCAAGGAGAGGGATGAGGTGTGTGAGGTTGAGCCACTTGTCAGTTGTCAAAAGACAAGACGTGATTGGTTTGTTTCGATTTACACCCGCCCCAACAATCCTACGTTGTAAACACAGCCAGCATGGTGAGGAGGGGGTTTGTCAACTCGCGTCATGTGTGTCTGTGTAGGAGCCTGAATGAATACTCCATGTAGTATCGGATGACATGGTTTCATCAGTGTTATCATAGCTTTTTGGTGCACAGCGGCTACAGTTGTTGCAATACATGTTTGAAACAGTGAGGCGCTAGAGTGTGCTATCATCGCTAGTTTGAATGCAATATATGATTTCAGTGTTAGACGTGGAGAAATTCCTAGACACTGTGGCTTTAAGGGTTAATGAACTCTGCCCATAAGATACTATTAAAGCTGTTACAGTTTTATGCTTTGCAGTTCAACCCCAACAGTCAGACCTAAACTATATCCCAAGATGAACTGCCAGAAGACGAAGCTCTTTGTGATACATACTAATTGTCCACATTGTCACTTAATGACAAGTACACACACACATACACACACAAACACACACACACACACAAATGTGTGTCCTACCTGATTTGAGGCTGATGTTTGTCAGTCTGCCCTCCAGGTTGTGAGTGCTGGTGTTGAGCTGTTTCAGGTCAGACCTCAGCCGGTCCAGCTGACCCTCCTCTCCACACATACTGTTGACCTGTTGTCATGGCAACCAACAGAAACATGACTGGGATGTCAAGAGCAACACTGTAAATCATGACCACATCAAATTAATCAAAACTAGTTTGACAGCGAGACAGTGCAATTTCTAAAAAGATCATTCCATTTTAATCCTACAAATTGAAACCTTGCAATTTTTAAGTAATACATCCCATCCCTCAGTATATGCTCAGGGGTTTTATTAGTACAGCCTTATTTGGTCTGGTATGACCAGTAGTTTACTGTTGCTAATGTTATTAACAGACTGTACATAGATATTGCTGTGTCATTGATATTTCTGAGTCCATTCACTGTAGCTATGTTTTAGCTACTGGTGCAAAACATTCTCACTTCCAACTCATCACACATCACTGTTTGGTCAGTGTACTTTCACGTATACATATGACACACTAGGTTTCCTGGGTGCATCTGTTGTTGACGTTCTTATACGCAGTGTCAATTTACGCCTGTTACATCCTGTTCGTTAGATGCATACAGTCAGGCCTCCAGGAAGTGTGCTGGGCTTTGAAGCCAGTGCTTCTAGTGGCCATAAAGTAGACTTACATTGTGAAAGACAGGTCTGTAAATCAGTTTGGATTTTTTTTTTTTTTTAGCATCACAACCCCTGCAGATTGACTCATTCCACTGCCAAGATTTGATCCATTCAGTCCAATAACATTTGGAAAGTCTAGAGGAGCCACAAGATTACATTACATCATCCTCATTCAAGTTTGAGAAGCGCTAAACCGAAATTCAACCATACGGCCATTGGAAAGTGAAACACTTAGCTGCCCTTGGTCACCGTTATAAGTCTCCAGTGCACCTGCTTTATGAGCCGCACAGTGCGGAAGCGGTGCCTGTGATCTGGGAAATTGTATACACATCAGTTGAACCATTTTGGCTTCATGTGCCACTGAGCAACTTTCATGGGAATGAGTTGGGCCCATGCTCCCAATATGTCCATCAGTAAAACACCTTATATTTATGTTTATTTCTTTGTGTCACAAAAACATGTGGTAGGTTTGGAGAAAAAAAACATCACGGTCTGGCTCAACATTCATGAGGGAAGTGAACACCAACCTGGTGTTTATTGGACCTACCCATCCTCCCTCCTGCCCACCTTATAGGGACTTTCCATCTCCTTGAATTATGTTGATGTCTGGTGGTGTTATTAACCGACACCCACCAATGGCATAACATACCATCGCAAAAAGAATGCCTGCTTTTCATCCTTGACTGATGCGGAAATCAATGTCCAAGTGACATATTTGATGACTTCATAATGAGAATGGATCATTTCGGTTTAACATTGCACAAGGTCCTTATTTCCATTAATAACGGACGTATGAGCAGACTCTCACCCTCTGCCAAGTTTTGTAACAAATGTATTAAGTGAATTTTCAACCCAACACTTAAATGAACAACATTCAGAGAAATAAACAAATATGGTGTACTTAAAAACATTGCCATCAAGGCATTATCTTCTGTAATTTTAATCCACTTTGATCTGGCAATGCAACATAACAAATCTAATTGCAAAAGAGATAAACAATGTATACAACTAAGCAAATGAATACAAATAATGTTCATAGAATATTCATGAAAGACGGGTTTCTGCAGATTTCTACCCCTAACTTCATAAAAATTTGTAGGCTTGGTCTGTTAACTGATTTGGCTGTAGCATGCTTTGCTTATAATGAAGAAAATATGGCACATACATGTCAGACATACAATCACATTATCCATTTATATTGCTGTAATTTAAAACAAATATTATGGTGTTTGAGCTTTTTAAGCAGATCTTGTTAGTCCTTAGCCTTGAATTTGTTGTTTATGTTCTCACACCACACAACTTCTGCATTTCATATTGTGAGTCATGGTCAAATGTAAAATAATAACTGAATTTGTCAGCCCAAGCCATGAAGTGGTTTCTGATCTTTGAGAAATAGAGCTCTTTTAGTCTTTATCTGTTTCAGTTATATCATAAAGGAAATCTGTGAGTACAAAAGAAGCCCTGGGATGAGGTGAATCTTGTCCTCATGTCCAAATGTATCACATTTTTGGAAAATGTGCCAGTTTGCCCTCTCTATTACCTCCGCCAAGGAGGTTATGTTTTCGCCAGCGTTGGTCTGTTTGTCTGTTGTCTGCAAAATAATTCAAAAACTTATGAACGGATTTTGATTAAATTTTCAGGAAAGGTGGATAATGGGACAAGGAACAGATGATAACATTTTGGTGGTGATCGGTTGAAGCAAAGTGGATAAAATAATAAAAAATAAAGTCTATCATCTGACAGCCTCAGCAGCAATTCCAATTTCTAAAGATGGTGAAAATAGCACCATCTGGTGGCCAGAAAGCACGTCTTGTTCTACTTGCTAAATATTGTTGTAATTCTAAAGTTGAAATTAATGTTCTGTGTTGGAAAAAAAGAAAGTGAAAAATACAAAAAACATGTTGGTACAAAATAAAAACGAAATAAATACACCACAGTATCTCCGTGGTGAAGGCATATATAACCCATTCTCGGAACCCATCGGCTGTATTCGGTGTCTGACTTCCGGCAGACAGCCTCTCCGATTTTTTGGCATTCCGGTTTGATTTGGGCGGAGGAGGCGAATTTCCGTTTCCGACTTCCGTTTATATATAAGTAAATATGCTGAACCATTGCGATGGATTCAGAGTTTGCAGTGACACCAATTATGTTCCGCCTCGTTAGTTCATTGCACGGACTGTTTAACCTGGCAACAACTGCAGCCACACCTCAAACGTGATTGGTCAATATCACGCGGACTACAAACAGCCTACAACCGGAAACCAGGGCTCTTCCGCTCTTCTTCCAGAGGCAAGATCTCCGGGGTTTGCCTACAGTCTCTACATTCACTGAATGTAGAGTCTGTACATAGAGACTATATATAACCTAATAATGATAGTGATCAAATAACCTAATTGTGATGCAGGCTGCAAAATCTGATGCAGAGGGGGAGGAAATATCGCCTACTTGGCGGAGGTCTGCACTCTCTGAGGGCTTTTCTAGTCTTTCATATGAGGAGATCAATATAAATTTTAAGACTCTGTGTTGGCACTGGTCAGGAGGTGCTTGGCCTAGCTTAGCATACAGGGTAAATTTGTTATGTTCGGATGAGTGAACAATCTGCTCTAAAGTGTCTGTTACCTCATATATTGTTTTTGTCTCCTCTGTTTCATATTGTCATGGTCAGCCTTTTGTGTTTTTTTTTGTGCACCTAGCATTGTGCACCTGGAACACTTTTGGAGGTCGGAAGTTAGAAATTTGGGAAATTCTTACCTCTGACTTTGATCTGTGTACAGATTAAGTAAGGGATAATGTATAGTGAGCCGATGACTGTTGAAAGATAACTCCATTACAAGCAAAACATGCTACAGCTTAAAACATGGCTTACTACTAAAACATTCAGTGATGTGACACAAAATAATGATTAAAGCATGTTTTATTAATTCAAAATTTTGCCATGCCAGTGCTGCATTTTGCCACTCCGATCCTATTTGGCCTGTGTGGACTAATGTTAATTGATTTTGATGCTCCTCAGTCTAAGGCCGTTGCTATGGCATCCCTAGCAACGGAGCAGCAGAGCAGTGGTGATACCTCAAGAAATAAACACTGCAAATTTTTTTGATTGACCAATCAGAATCAAGTATTTAAGAGTGCCATGTTCTAAACAAAGGAAGCATGTTCTTTAGTAAGTGTCAGAGATATAGGAAGACATTGGCCAGAACGGGGCTAGCTGGTTTTCTCTGGTTCCAGTCTTTCTGTTAAAGTCCCGGTAAAGCAAAAATAAATGTGTAATGATTTGTCACACCGCAGAAAAATGTGTCATTGACCACCCAGCCAAAATTTATATAGTATATGACATTAGGTTTCAAAATCATAAAAAAATGAGCAGTATTCTCTGCTCTGAGATGAAGCTGAAATAAAGACCCCTGCTGCAAAGCCAAAGACTCTTGTTAGCAGCTAATCCTGTTGCACATTCATATCTCATTCATCAGCTAACAGAAGCTAACAAGAGCACAAAGCACATACCCACCGCAGTGAGCAGTAACTGCCAGAAGGCCAGTTAGCTGATTCAGCCTGAAAGATTATAAGGTTCATTGGTGACAGCTGTTTAGCTTGTGTTTATATGACTGTGGTATTTAAAGCAACACAATGGAGGGTTGCACTTTTTAACTCACGGGTCCCCCTACAGATGAAAAACGGTATTGTCTGTTACAACTGTCAATCTTTCTGCGCGTGCATTTATTGACAAGCCAACGATACAGGTACAGTAGCCTTATAGCATTTTGTACATACATGATTAGACCGATTGCTTTATTTATTTATTCATTTTCGAAACTTAGAAATGAGTTGCTCTCTGCATGTCCTCACAGCACGCGCACACACACACACACACACACACACACACACAAACTCAACAGAGTGAAGTCAGACAACAGCAGAGAGGCCGAGGTGCAGATGAAGGGAACATAACCTCAAGCTTACTCTAGTTGATGACAACTACGCTTGTTACTATAAGTAAGTGCGATACAACCTCTGCCAGCCAAGCCAATACTTTATCAATACATGTGATCAGCATGTAGAAAGCCATATTTCAATCGGTTCTGTCTGCAGTCTCTCATTCACCGCTATTATGATTCATGATCGCGGTCGACACAAGCACATCGTGTTCGCGGCGCTAACAGCAAACTGTTAAAGACAAACTAAAATGAAAGCTGTCTCTATGTAGGTAGACTCACAAGTCAGTCTTTAGATGCTTTGCTTAACTAAAGACTGATGTCTTTCTCCCTGATTTTGTGTTTAGATGGGCGGATACAATTTCAGAGTTTAAAAAAACTCCCTACGTTGCAGAACCAATAGTAAATCCACAGGGCGGTCCTTCGGTGGCTCACTGAACTCTTGTGCTCGTAAACATAGTCCGACTGTGTTAAAAGTTTTAAACAAAGTCACTGTAAGTCCTTCATTTCCACAATATTGCGGACTGAGCACACGTTTGATAAAACGGAGTTAAATCTCTCGGCATCCATTTTCAAGCTCTCTGTGTGTTTGTTTCCTTGTGGATGAGAAAAGGGGGAGCGCACATTTCCAGGAGGGCGTTTCCTTTTCAAAAATGCAAGAGCTGTTGCTTTGTTGCCGGCCGTTTTCTCCAGTGTGTTAAATACACTTTAGAAAGGAGTGTCCTCAGACTATCAGAAGGCGGAGATCTGTGATTGTCTGGTGGCGAGACTAGTATGTAGGCTAACACTTTATCTTAAAATGTACCTGAGGCAGCCGACCTGCAGACAGTGAGTCTCCTAAGTAGAGGGTAACAGCAGTAACAGCGCCAGGTCACAATTGGTCTGGCATCTCTCCTCTTCTTTCAGCTCTCGCCAGCGTTTGAAAGCTGGGCCAATATTAGTCCTTGTTCAAGCTCTTGTTTTATCACTCTCCCGTTTTCTTTTCTTTGTCTCTTCGGACAACACCTTCACCTTCTTCCTTTTCTTTGTCGCTTCTGCCATTACAACCACGTCTAACTTCGTTCTCCTCAGTTCGGCTACGCTACTCTAAAGAGAGGAGGGGGATATGACGTATGCTGTAAAGCAGCCAAATTTTGTAGTCCTTTTTGTGTCCGGGTTCCTACCCGAACCCCGAAACTGCATAGTGCCAGTGCAAGCAAAACAGACGCTCTCAAGCAACGACAGAGGTGTCATCCAACCTATTGTGAGTTAATGTACCATCACAAGGATCTTGGATATATATTTTGAGGGCTCAAAAACTCCCTTGTGTTGCTTTAACAGAGATGTTTTTTGAAGTATTTATTACCCTGGAAGAGCTCAGGGAGCTCGTGGAACATAGCAAACACACCACTCACACACAGGGGCTGAATGAAATGACACTGATGTATGTGGTGCGTTCAGAGTTAACATTTGTAGTGATGTAATATTTATATAGTAGGGGACGGGTTATGATAAGGGTTGCTTCATAGTGTTGTCGAGCAGGCTTTTAGGCCTGACTCCACAGTTCAATACTACACAGTTTTCAATCCGCACATTTTCAACAAGTATCTCCTAATATGTATAATGTGTTCACTGATCACTGATTTTGCTTTATCTGCACTTTAAGCTAGGCTAACCACATCCAGACTCAAACTCTGTAGTTACCACACAGACATGAGACTGATTCTTCTCATCTCACTCTCAGAAAAAAAATATTTGTAATGACCTAATTAACTGATGGTAATTATTGCAGGGCCTTACATATGCTTTTTCTCACTGATAAATTGAATAAACAGAGCCTAAGTAAATTAAAACCTAAACTGAATCTGAATTAAACAAAAACTAAACTGCACTGAAGCTATGCACAGTGTGTTCAGAAAAATGTTCCATATAAACAGGAGGAGGACCTGGCTCTTCAGGGCCCACAGGTGACTCCTCAGAGTCTTGGTTTCTTGACTGTTGTTATAGAGCAGAGTCTGGATGTTGTCGTCTCCCTGCTCTCTACTCAGAGGGATGTAACTGGACTTCAGCTTCTCCAGCCTGGGGTTAGACAGTGAAGACCCCAACGTGAAAACTGGAAAAGAGAGGAAAAAATAGCAAAGCACATTTTATCAGTAACTGCAATCACTTCACATTCACAGTACATAATGACATCGGTTTGATGTCTAGTTTGAAAAAAAAAATCCAATCTGGTATAGGAATATTCTTGATTCTCTTCAATATATTGCATTTAAAAATTAATATGTGAAAACAAATAATACTATCTGCATGTAGGTGTACCTTTATAAATGAGAAAGGCATTAAGGGCGGTCTGGAATATGAGGTAAACAATAATCACATTAAAACACCACTGTCTTCTGGGCCTCTGCGGCTTCAGATCTGCAACACAAACAGGAAAGTGCATTGAAACAGCAGAATGGGATCAATCTCCTGCAGCAAACTAACATTTTTTTAAGTCATCTCTGGGGACCAAAAGAAGTCTGATTCAGAGCATGAAGCATTTGGACGACTAGTGGAAAATGTCAGCTCCTGAAGTTTTCATAATGAAAACCTATGTAGATGAGTTTTTTATTTTTTGGCAGAAAAGCCGAGAAACTGACACTAGACCAAACTGGTTATGACAGAGGTAAATTACTGTCCCCTCTGAAGGTGTCAGAGGAGCATGGATGGATGTGAGTCAGCAGGGGCCTACAGGTTATAAGAATAGTTCTCAATCTCAAGCTGAGCCCAACGGGTCCCAAAAAGCCTGAGGAGTTGGACAGGGTTTGGGCCTGGTACGGTAGGGCTCAGGAAAAAAAAAAGCCTTTGTTGCTGTTTATCAATTGCAGAACACAGCATATAGATTTCATGTAAATGAAAAGATGATCAGGCTTATTTCTGGTTGCCAGTAGATGGATATGACACCTCTGTAATGTATTATGGCCTAAAGTGTTATCAAAAGTGTTAAATTTGGGGCAGATTGGACAATACACACTCAAGTTAAATCAGCTTCCTGTTTTGTGGCAAATAATGCATTGCTTTACCAATGTCCATCCATCCATTTTCATCCCCTTATCCAGGGCCAGGTTGCGGGGTCAGCAGGCCAAGCAAAGCACCACAGGCATCTGTCTCCCCAGCAACACTTTCCAGCTCCTCCTGGGGACCCCAAGGCGTTCCCAGGCCAGACGAAATATGTAATCCCTCTAGCGTGTTCTGGGTCCACCCCAGGGCCTCCTACAAGTGGGACGTGCCCAGGACACCTCCAGTGGGAGGCACCCAGGAGGCATCCTAGTGAGATGCTTGAACCACCTCAACTGACCCCTTTCGACGTGAAGGAGCAGCAGCTCTACTCTGAGCTCCCTCCGGATGTCCAAGCTCCTCACCCTATCTCTAAGGCTGAGCCCAGCCACCCCATGGAGAAAACTCATTTCTGTCGCTTGTATCCGCGATCTCATTCTTTCGGTCACTACCCAGAGCTCATGACCATAGGTGAGGGTTGGGACCTAGATGGACCAGTAAATCGAAAGCTTTGCCTTCCGGCTCAGCTTCCTCTTCACCACAACGGACTGGCGCTCTGCAGGCACCATACCCAACCTCCACGCGAGACTGAAAAGCCGTGTCAGGCAAGACAGCCCAACTCATCCACACCCAGCACCTTGCCACTAGGGGCTTTTTTGCCTGTCTTGTATAGGACAGAGTGAAGGGGGTGAGAGAGAGAGCGGGGGGTGACTTGCAGAAATAGTCGCAAGCCGGAGTCGAACCTGCGACCGCTGCAGCAAGGCATCGCCTCTGTACATGGGGCACCGGCACTATCCACTACGCTACCGACGCCCCCACTGGGGAGCTTTTTGACTGCCTCATCAAACTCTGCCAGGGATATGGCAGAGGTTGCTGAGGTAGGTCGATCATCGATCTTTGGCCTAGGATGTTCTGGTACCAGGTACACTGATGAACCTCCCTGTGCTCGAACATGGTGTTCGTTATGGCCAGTCCATGACTCTCACAGAAATCCTCAGGCAGGCTGCTCCTCCCAGTCACCCCCCTCCAGGCTTCTCCGTCATTGCCCACATGAGCGTTGAAGCCCCCATGGTGAACAATGGAGTCCCCAGCCGGCACCCTTTGCAGGACGCTGCCAAGAGACTCCAAGAACGCTGGGTACTCCGCACTGCTGTGCAGAGACCTTCTCTTTGCGACCCGCAGTCGCTTCGAGGCGACCCTCTCATTTTCCGGGGAGAACTCCAACATGGCGTCACAGTATCAAAGTATCCCCATACCCACCCGGCGCGTCTCACCCTGAGCAACTCCAGAAAAAGCGTGAATCCAGCCCCTCTCCAGGAGTTTGGTTCCAGAACCAGTGCTGTGCGTGGGGGTAAGCCCAACTATATCTAGTCAGTACCACTCCACCTCCCGCACCAGCTCCGGCTCCTTCCCCACCAGAGAGGTGACATTCCACATTCCCAAAGCCGGTTCCGCACCACCAGGGATCAGCACACCAGGGGCCCCACCCCCCCCCCTGCCGCCCGGCACACGTTGCACCAGCCCCCGATTTCTGTCCCTGCAGATGGTGGGCCCACAGGGCGATGGCTCCTTTTTCCTTTTACCAATGTCGTTAAATATAAAGTTACAATCTTCACAAGTAAGCATCATCAAGGTCATAAGGCTATGCTGATCACATTTGAGGTGGATCTGGTCACCCTGCTGGGACAACTATATGAAAGTATAAAACATGTAATTTCCTGTTGCCAGTGGATAGCACACGTAGAGCTTAATTTTTGCTCATAGTTGTCATGAGGCTGAGACACTTGTCATGCCTGAGAAATTATAACCAGATTGGGCTCATGTTACAACAATTTTCATTACAAATTTGTTAAGGTATTTGTACCTTAAGATACACTGGTTTAAACAAAACAAAATATCCCCAAATATCAGTTTCTCAGTGAAGCACTGTGGCTGTGTACTGACACCTCATCAACACAAATGCCAGAAAAAATGTTGGCATTAGCCTCTTTTCCAACATTTCCAGCTTTTATTACCAGGAATTTATTTACCCGGGTAAAAGAATTCCTGGTAATCTGTGTGGTTTGCGTTTCCATCGCACTTCAAAGCTCTGGAAAATTTATTCAAATTAGCGTGATGACCTAGATGGTTCGGCGTGTGCCCTGTATTTGGCTCCGCCAGCTTGGCTGGTTACATGCTGGTGTAGAGAGTAAGGGCTGTTTGTCTCAGCCAGCAGCTAAGTTTAAAAGTATTTTAAGATAAGTGTCAAACTAATTTAGTCTACATAGCTGTCATTTGAGCTTATTAGTATCAATTCGCTATCAGCTGAACTAGCGTGCTGTGCTTGTGTAAGACATAAAGTTAGTGTCGGTGGATGTGAGACTGTGGACGGAGCATACTGAATATCGCTGTCTACATGTTTACATGTTCAGGCTGAACATATGTATTGATAAAATATTGGCTTCTTACCAGCTACGGCTTAATGTCACTTAGCTGCGTAGCCGCGGTCAACTCGAGTCACTACGGTCTTTGATAATTCAGCTCCAGGGCTAATTTAGTACTGGGTTTCGGTACCCATCCTTAATCAAAATATGAACAAAGTGAAGCTTGTAGAAATGAAATAAAGTTTGCAGACACACTGACACGGAAGTGCGGAACGCTGCGTGAGTGTGCTCCACCGATCAGTGTTTTTCGGCAGCCCCGCCCCTCAAGAATTCCGGGCAATCTGAGAAGTCCTACCCCCCTACTAGGTACTTTTTACAGAGTAAATTTGGGGATGAGGGAACGTTTTTTACCCAGGTAATTTTGGTGGAATATGAAGTATGAGTAACCGTATTCTGCTGAATACAATTACTGTCTTTAAAAATTGATTACTTGAAAGGATTACTTTGTTTTGTTTTATTAGTTCTAACACTGTGTCCTTACTGAATGCGATGCGAGGAGCATCAGTTTGATTGCACTGTTTTCTATTAGAATGTTCTGACTGGCTGTGAACAACGCAGTGCTGCTGATCTGAGCTGAACTTGTGTCAGACATTCTCTTTCTATTTATTCCTGTCGCTCACTTTGAAAGCTTCATGGTGGACAAGGAACTGGTGATTCATGAATCTGAAATGAGGAGTTATTGACACAACACCTCCTCATTTAACTGCAAAAACCTAAATAAGGTATCAGTTGTCTGGAGGGAGGTCACGAGGAAGCAGAAAGTTTCTGCTAAATTACCTTTGCTAATAACAACCTACTTGCTGCTGGCTAGTTTGTATGTAATTTCCAGTAAATGCCAGCTCACAGCTGATAGGTAGCTTGCGTGGTTTCTTTACATGACATAATAGAAGTGTGTATGTAATGGATTTAGTGTGGACAGAATTTGATTCTTGCTTGCTGTTAGAACACACTGTAAAATCATATGAGGCACAGATTTCCCATTAGGCTGAGAAATTAAGCCAGTGTGGAAGTGCCCAAAACTGCAGTTCATTGAACAGCCACTTGAGGTTGGCTCCAAAACAGAGTCAGTCCTCACAGACCCCCATTTTTAAAATGCCCAACTTCACAACTGAAATAAACATGTTTACAGCCTGGTGCAATAAGGGGTTTTGGTCTCTATAGCTAATTTCAACATTCATGATAATTGAACAGGAATAAGCTAACCCGTTTATGTTTTATTTAAGGCTCAAAGTTGCACATATTTAAGGGCAGGGCTGCTTTGATTGACAGGCTGTCTGTGAGGCATCACCACAGTCTGTGAGTCAGATCCACTCCTCACTTTTCCACAGCTACAGCCTCTCCTCCAGATATGGTCACTTCTGGGTATTAAGATTCATGATAGCGACAGCCAAAATGTCAGACTTGAAGCTTCAAAACGGCAGTCCACAAACCAATGGGTGATGTCACCTTGGCTAAATTAGTTATACATCTACGCACCTGCCACATGACAGTGTCAGAGGAGACACATGGCCAGGACACTGTTGTGTGTTTTTGTATGACAATATAAGACCCAGACAAATGAGCTCAGCAGGACAAATAAAATACAGTACATTACTTAGTTTGAGTAATCTAATGGAATATGTTCCAAATTACAGTTTAGGGCATGTATACAGCAATCTTAATACACTCTCCAACACTGTGGATGGGTTACATTTATTATTATTATTATTATTATTATGTAGTGGATATCTTTAAACTTTGTTCAGCTGTAGTTAATGTGTGGTAAGGTTGAGGCACAAAAACACTATGTTTGGGAAAAGTTTATGTTTTGACTTGAAATTTCAGGTCCTGGTTGCACATTCCCTGCTGGAAATACAGCGATGTCTTGGTAAAATAAAACAATTTGTGGCACTATCCCAGCAGGAAAAACACATCTGGGGGGTATTTCATCAAGTAAAGGCAAATCCAGGCTTAAATGGCCAAGTCTGGCTAATGTGAGCCAGAGTTCAGTTCCATCAAAGTGGCTAAGATCAGCCTCACATTGGTAACCATGGAAACCATGGTTCTGGCTAAGCCTGATACATCGAGCTAAACTCCGGTTTCCGTTCCATCAAACTGAGCCACAACTTCTTTCCATCAAGGTGGTTAACCTGAATCCCAGCCTAGTAACCATGGTAACTTATGCTGCCAGGCAATCCTGGTCTGTAGCAGGATTAAGGCGAGGATTAGCTCCATCTATGATCAAAAAATGTTCAATAGACAAGAACAGACACCTAAAAGACAGTTCTGCCAGTGCTTTTACACACTCACAACTGTCATGTAATGATAAAATAATATGTAGATCATAAAATATATATAAAAAATTAACTATTAAAAAACTAATTAAAATGTAATAAAAATAAGATAATTTAAAAAACCCACTTACAACAGTTAAGCCAAAATCAATTTAATAAAAACAAAACTATAATAAAATGAAACTGAGGCATTAAAAAAAAGAAAGCACATGAATATGTGATTGCCCTCCATCCCCATCACACTCTGTTTCCAATTGGCTAGCAAATTCACAGCCAATTAAGGTCAACTGACACTGGCCAGAGAAGGAGAGGGACACAACAAGAGAGACACAGAGACAGAGCAAGAGAGGATGAATTAGGAAATAATGGCATGCCTCTTCATCAAGGGTCCTGTTGATGAGGAGGCCCACATTGTTCAGAGGGCCTTCCAACCACCACCAGCCTGAAGGGTCTTCCAGGACAGGACCAACCCATTGATACAGACGGACTCCTATCTGTGGAGAGGTACTGGTTCAGCAGGCAGAGCATAGTGTATCTATGCAGTTTGCTGGAACCACACACTATAAAGGTCACACGCTGCAGCCAGTCTCTGACCACTGTGCAGTCAGTCTGTACTGCACTGAGGTTCTTTGCTAGCGGTACATTCCTGTATAGTGGTGGTGATGCTGAGAGGCTAAGTAAGGCAGCTGTTTGCAGAGAGGTAAAAAGGGTGTATTTTCTATTCATTTTGATTATTTCTAGCATCACCATACGTCATGCATAGGGCTTGATTTGTTCACATTAACATAGGTTATCTTTTATATTTATGAATTAACCATGACACAAAGCAACCACATTAAAATGGGACACACCATTGTGGTTTGTCTGTTCCTCATCCTATAGCACACTCCATACATTTAAGGGGATTTTCCTTATTTTGATATAATAAGGGATAGTTTACAATTGACTCCCAAATGATGAGAAATAGATAATTGATTCACTATCACCTGCATTCACTTAATAGGTTTCCTCATCTCCACTGAATTGATGGATTTGCTAAATGTCATTTTCAATCAATAGATAAATGTAATGTGATTATTTCCTATAAACTGATCATTTCGGAAATGTCATAATCTACAATCAATTATGTGATAAATACGATGACTGACATAAAATAGTTTGATTAAATTCATCATCTGAAATGTACATAGGAATCAGCAGATAAATGTGATAAACAGTCTATCACTAATATTAATTTACACGTGGTGAATTTCATTAGGCAGACTTGAACTGTCAGATTTAATAGGTCTTCTTATCTACATATATTTTGTCCCTTTGATGCAGGATTTATAGAACATGATATTATGCTGAAATGCTGAATTTTCTTTGTCACTTACACAGCCTGTGGGCAATATTCCGTCACGCCACCTCCCTTGCTTTATTAATTGCTGCAGTATTGCCTTTTTCTTATGTCCTTATAGTCCTCATACACTTCCATAAGGAGCGTTTGCTCCGCCTTAGAAAAAGCCTCCACTCACTCCTTTCCTTTGCTTTTTGACATTTTGCAACATTTTCGGCACTTGACTAGTTCAAGATTACACCTTAGTCTTGATATTCTTAGCTACATTGATGGAATACCCCCCTGGTGCCTTAAAAACCACTGGAAACGCAGCAATGACTGGCTTACAACAACTAGTTTTGTTGTTTGTTGGTCTCAAAAAATGGTCTACAGTTTAGCAGGCATCTCGCCTAGGTGACACACCGTCCACCATCCCCTCCACCTCCTGATGACAATGTCACCTCAGATACTATGTCACATGAGAAACATTGATATGGTTAATAAACATGCAAATATAAGATGTTGTGGTTTGTAAAAATGAACAATGTCAAAATTTACTTTGAACGACTGGACTGGCCCCATATTTTCTGTTGTCATTGTAATCTAATGATCTCATAGACATCTAGGCCCATTAATTCATTCATATCTGACCTCTGACACACATTTTTGTTGGAAAGAATAATTAATATGTCAGCTTTGGTATTGCTCAGCAGTAAAACACCCTGAGCTGAGTCTACAAGATTTTTAAGTAATATGTGTAATTATTTTGTTAGACCCTAGTTACAGGATCAGTTTTTGTGCACTTAACTTCACCGTTTCTTTCCACATCCACCCACACACCTTAACAAGGTGTTAAGGACATTTAAGACATTTACTTTTTAATTTACTGTTTTCTTGTAGTGTGTCTATGAGTGTATTTGTATGATGTATTATGATTTTGAATTTTCTCACTTCTATGTAGTTGTGTTGTTTGTGCTCCTGCTTGTTGAGAGCTCCACTAAAATGATCTTTTGTCACTTTAATTTCAGGAGCCATTTAAAGCATGTACTTCAGAGAGCCTGCTGTGTCTAACAGGAAAGATGAAACAGTGCTACCATCTACTGGTCACAGCAAACACTCATTCACTCTCAGGTTTAATGGTTACAGCTGATGTGTCTTAAAAGCAAAGGAAATTTTGTACAAATGACCAGACAAAGCTAAAGGCAGCTTTGTCTGGTCATCTGGCCAACTAAACAGATAGTAGTACACATAGACTACACAATACACCATAACACACTCCTACAATGGTTACTTTAAAATGACACTAATTGCTCGTTTGTTCACAATACAAATTATTTCCATCAGGGTTTCTAGCGTTTCTAGAATATGAGGACATAGGGGGCTTATCAGAGATCTCTGTAGGAGGTCAGTGGGGGATCCTCCCCAGGGAAAGCTCTATTTTGAAGCTTTTTTATGCATTCAGGCATTTTATTTACCCTTTTGAATAATTACAAATTGTGATTTTAATATATAAGTAGTTGTTTGTAATTAGTAACAGAATACTTTGCAACTGCTATCATTAACGTTTAGAGAATTTTACAGTTGTGCTTGAGTATTTCCATTTTATGCTACTTTATACTTCTACTTCCCACATGTCAGAGGGAAATACTGTCTTTTTACTCCACTACATTATTTGTCTGCTTTAGTTACTTTGAAAAATATAATCAAAATATAGTCAATTTATAAATTATGATGTATAATTATAGATTAAACTACCCAACAGTATATCTATAAAGCCTTTAACATTAAAGTGACTGCAGATGCATTCTCTCTCTCTCTTGCACGAGATCACACAAAATCTGCTGCTTAAATGACACAGAGGACCCAAAACTTGTATTTTTGATCAAAGATATCACATTGTTTGTTTCGGGGGCTTTAATGCATGAACAGAAAAACAGATTATCAGATCGGGGGCTTTTTATCATTATCATTAGGCCTATTCTAAGTTTTAATATAGTCTATATATTTACATCTGGGGCTAATTATAAAACTTTAGGTGTTACCAAACTTTAAGGACTGAAGCCTTGGATGCCAAGGCCTAACCACACTACTGATTTCCATAAAATACTTGTTGCAGTTGGGTGCTGTGTGAGAACGCAGCTTCCACAGCAGATTCTGTGCTACTTTCAATATTAGCTCGATAGATGAGCTCTTTGTTTTGTGTTCTTTGACCTGAAAATAACTTTTGATCTGGTGCTGTCTCCTCCTCGTTTTTACTACCCAACATTGAAGAAAGACTTGTGTCTACAACAGACCTCTTCTGTGGCACACACATTGACTTATCAAAGAAGTAATAACACAGGGGTAATTGATAATAATTATATTATTATTATCATTGTTATTATTGTTATTATTATTATTATGCTCTAATAAACCCACTGTGCACTGCCTGCCCTGCAGCACCACAGAGCATACAAAGCTCTCGCTGTTTCACAGGAGTCTGTAGAGCTAATGGGAGAGTGAATATTGGACTTAACATTCATCAGGGCCCGTATTCACAAAGAATCCTAAGACTAAAAGTAGCTCTTAGTGACGTCATTCTAAGAAAAAAAGATTTTCCTTAGAATTTTCTCTTGGTAAGATAAAAGTTATTCACAAAGCATCTTAGGCCTTAAGAGAGCTCCTAAGGTGAAAAACTGTTAAGAGGAGGGAGGAGGACTTTTAAGAAGCCTAAGAGTGTCTTAAACAGAGAAGATGGCGGAAAGACAGAGAGGAAGGAGAGATATTCTCCATATATTGAACGACAGTGATTTAATAAGATGCTACCGGCTTGATTGTGCAGAGATAATGTTTGTGGCTGACCTCATCAGGGATGAGCTTACTTTTCCCACCCAGCGTAGTAACGCAATAATGCCCACTTTGGATTGCAGCACGTACCAGCGCTTCTCACACTCATCGCTTGTGCATAAAAGGAGAGGGAACGACGCATTAATTTGTCAGGCAATACACTCCCAAGTCTGCCTCTTCCCTTGTGCCGTGATCCTGGGACCGAATTTCCCTCTTAAAACTCCTTTGTTCTCCTCCATGAGCTGTGCCAACAGCAAGCACTGCTCTTCTGTCCAGTTCGGCTTTCTCGTTCCATTTTTTCTCCATTTCATTCGTTGTTTTGGTCATTCACAGCAATCACAGTAATTGCTGACAGCTAAGTCTGCGTCCACCATTAATATCAAATAGATTAAGTAGTAAAATTACCAGCATGGCGAGTAAACATAACAATAAGCAAATCAATATAATAATCGGCATGTGAATGAGGTACGTTCAAAGATTTTGAAGCTGCGTAACAATTCATTTCATTTTGCTGAGTTTCATCATCATGACATAAAATTATTTTCACGATTACACATTTCTTAATACAGTCTAAGTTCTATGATCGGTTGATTTCACTGTCCATTCATTACTAGGAGCGCATTTTTTTTTTTTTGTAACAACCAATCACAGCTTTTAGAAGACTGCGTCATACCTAGCAACGGGGTCAACCACACCTCGTCACTAAGATAAACGTTTCTGTCCCCTCCTTACTCAGAGTTGCTCTCAGAAACTTCCTGAATCACTCTTAAGCTAAGATTCCTTGCTAGGAATTTTTAGGCTAAGTTAGGAGCTCTCTGCAACTCCAAATGTTTGTCTGTGTCTACCAGATAGGTAACTGTTTGCTGACACATTATCCACAAAAACTTCATGAGCTGATATGTCAGTGTTATGCAAAGGTGTCATTCACACTGGGGACACTGGGGACATGTCCTAAAATGACCCCAACCCATGTAAGCTACCAAAGACCAGGGACCGTATTTACAAACATTCTGAGAGTACTCTCAGAGAGCTCATAACTTAGCCTAAAAACTTTTAGTAAGGAGTCTTAGCTTAGGAGTGATTTAGGAAAGCTCTCAGAACAACTCTGAGCAACGAAGGGACAGAAATTAGGTTTGTACGAGATGAGCCAGTCCTGCACAGATTCGATCATCGGCGATCGGCGCACAATGCATGCCGGTTAGTTTTGTGTCCGACTTCATCCCGACTTGCTCTGACGTATTACAAAAGTGGACGGCGATAAAACCGCGAGAGCGAGGTGGCCGCAGTTTTTAGAGCCAGTCGCTGCAGTTGCTCTCCACCGACTGCACCGCCTGGCTCTCACCTGATCTAACAGCTGATTGGTTCAGATGTCGACTCAACAAGATGACGTTTTAGATAAACTACTCATTTTTGTTGAATTCTAGAGATTAAGATTGTATTTGTCTGATCTGAAGGTTTATTCTGTGAACAGAAAACATGTTGTGTGACTGATGGTGAAAACAAACTGATATATGGGTCTGACCACTTTTTTAATGAACTGACATCATTCCAGACAGGATGTAAGTGTGTCTGTGACTTCCTGCACAGACTGAAGGCTGCTGGAAACTGTCGGGAAGCTGTCCAACTTCACCGCAGCTTTTTGTCACCACCCCCAGCTGCGGCCGCCTGCTCTCGTCTACTTTTCAGGCGAGGAGCAGTTCATCTCCAACGAGCCTAATTTTATCTTAGTGAGGAGGTGTGGTTGACCCTGTTGCTAGGTGTGATGCATTCTTTTAACAGATGTGATTGGTTGTCAAAGACACGCCCTTTTGTGAGCATGAAAGGTGTGGACACCCAGTGGAAATGAAATGAACTGCATCACAATATGAGATTGACAGTGTTGTCATTGTTAGTGTGATGGTTGAGACAGACAAAAGTCATCATTGCTGCACTCTTGCATTTTTCCAGTTTGGGAAATGTGTCCATATCACTTAATGAGATCAACCACACCTTATCCCTGCACAATCTCATCTGTAGCATTTCATTTACTCACTTTCATTTACTCTTAAGCCTCTTAAAAGTCCTCCTCCCTGCTCCTAACAGTTTTTCACCTTAGGAGCTCTTTTAAGGGCTAAGATGCTTTGTGAATAACTTTTATCTTTACAAGGACCTAGTCTTTACATCAAGGGGTAATTCTAAGAAAACGTCACAATTCTAAGAATTTTCTTAGAATTTCGTCATGTAGAGGAACAGCCTCTCTAGACTTCCCTTGAACCAGTATTATCGATGAATGGACCCATGAGGCCACTGGAGGGTCAAATGTTTATTACTCAACCCCAGTATCACCTCAAACTGGACAAACACTTCTTTCAGCCATCCTTAGGCCAAAAGGAGGTAAAAAGTCACTTGGGATCCCCTCAAGTTGCCATCTTAAAGTATCCAGCCTTGCAAAACGGGGCAAAACGCGGTGATGAACGACCCACTAGGATGTTTGACCGATCTGCATGAAACTCCATACACATAATCTAGGGACCAATATCTAAAGTTCCCTCATGGCAAAAGTTGGAAAACTTACTAAAACTGAGCTTCTATAAGGCAATGAATATTGCGGAGGGCGTGGCTCATCACATAAAGGTGTATAACATCTCAAGGGTTTCACCCATCACCACGCAACTTTGTAGGCATATGACCACACATAATCTGAGGGGACCCCTCCATTATTGACCCCATCAAACAAAATGGGGGCGCTAGAGAGCTCATTTCTTATCTAGGCCTAACCGCCATATGGATTTTTACTAAACTTGGTAGATATGTAGAACAGGACGCCTCAAGGTGACTGGAGAAATTTAACTCTAATTGGCAACTGGGTGGCGCTATAACAACAGAAAAATGCTTAAAAGTGGCTAAAATGCGACTGATTGCTGTGGCTCCCCCTGTGGCCGAATTTTGCTGTTTTTTTCTAATTTGACTAAGTCATGGTATGATATGCTGTACATAATCACGGAAACTGTCAGTGTGTCATTCTGTCAGTCAGTCATTCTGTCAGTCTCACATTTTTCTACTCACTGACGTGGTCAATCTATGTGAAACTACACATAGGCATTGAGGATTGGCATAGGTAGAAGGTGACACAGCTACTTTTTCCAAAAATTGCACTATTAGTATATGCTTTTACAAAGTCGCTTTTAATTGAATTGTATGCATTCACCCCATGAGTTACTGTGCATGCACGTTGATATATGTATCCACCTCAAACAGACATCAGCTGTAGCCGAGCAGCAGAGTTACACTGTGCATGCACGTTAATATATGCATCCACCTCAAACAGACATCATCTCAGCTGCAGCCAATAAAGGTAGGCTTATTAATTACTTAATTACATTTACACTGCTAAAATGTGCACATTGATGTCAAATTGACAAGCTAACCAATTGCCATTTTGTGTAGGTGTATGTGTGCGTGGGAAGTTGCCCCATACCCCTCAACTTTGTGTTTGTGTGTTCATGAGTGTAGCTAGGGGAGACTTTAGATATTGGTCAATCATACTATCAAATTCACAAAAACACTGTCTGAATACATTGCTCTTCTTAATGGGTTCAGTTGACTATTTAATCTGCAATTTCCTATGACCTGTATCCCAAACACACACCATGTGAAACTGTGGGCAACTGTGCACTCAATGGGTATGGACTAGTATTATATATTTGGAGTTAAAATACAGTTGAATTTATTAATCAACCTGTTTTCATGAATATGTTCTTCCTCATTTTGTTTTTCTCTATATATTGCAACTATAGATTAGTCTGGAGTGTGTGTATTTGAAGCAGTTTATACGTGTACTTTGCTGATACACGTGGCATAATAGTCGTATTCATTTTAATTGGATGTTAAAAAACAATTTTGACCATAATGAGAGGAGCATGTGCCTGTCATGCATAACATGTCAAAGTATATGATCTCGTATAATAAAAAGCATTAAGTTTCTTTAAAATAAAGTAATAAGCCTATTTTACAACTAAGAAGGCCACCTTAGTAAAACCCGTCCCCCTTTTGGCTGGATAAAACAAGTGGGCTTGGTGCATCTGGCTCTCTTCTTGTTTTTGCTCTTCTTGTTTTTGCTCTCTTCCGTGTGTCTCTCTTCTTGTTTTGTTCTTGTCTTCCTTTTTGTTTCTTCTTTTTCGTATCTTAGCCTCTGTTGTATTTACGTTTTAGTTACGCTTTTATACTCTCTCAATCAAAGTTATTTTAAACTTTTAATTAGTCGCTGATTAGTCGCTTCCCTCATTATGAGGGTGGTGCCCCAAACTTAATTACGAGTGCAAACATTCTCAAAAAGTTATTTCCCCTACAGTCACCACTAGGAGCAACTCTTAGCACTAGGAGGCTTTGTGAATACAGCCCCAGGGGTTTATAAATGAATGTGTCACTGATGTGAGTTTGTGCCACATGCACATATAAAGAAGTCTGAAGACTAAATTATGCCTACATGTGTGCTGACTCAGCAGAGATAACATGACATAAGAAAAGTTGATCTGTAAGAGAATAAATATTTGAAAGCAACACAGAATGTCTCAGAGCCTTACCGCATTATATTCCAGTATACTTTGGTAGTCTTAATTTTGTCTTCCTTCACATAACAGAATTTCCACCATAATCAAGTGCATAAAAATTCATCAGAATGCAGGAAAATTAAGTGTTTGATGCTCAATATTTTCTGGGAGGGGACCCCCAGACCCCCCACTTCATATGTATGGATATGTATGGATGGAAATGCTCTTAATGTTTAATGTACTAATGCTGAAAACAACTGGGAATGTTTCCTTACATTGACAGTAAACTATATAAAGATGTCCTTTGTCAGTTTATACTTACAGAGTTTATCCCATGACAACATTGCTACTTTTACATTCTTGAGCTTTCTGCTTTAAACATGTAGGTTGCTGCCGTTACTACCACACACTAAAGTTAGGCCACAGCCCTGGCAACATCAGAGCCCCAGTTACTGTGCAGTAGGTTTGATTTTAATTACATTTAAGATGACAACATCCATATGTAAAAAAAAATTGACATCCTAAGTCTAAACTTTAAGGGTTAGAGCCAGTGGCATTGTTAGGCCTGGGCGTCTAAGGCTTCAGCCCCGTATGTTTTATGAACAGCCTCCTACCTATAAATAGACTGCGTATATATGCATATATATATATATACAGTACAGGCCAAAAGTTTGGACACACTTTCTCATTCAATGCGTTTTCTTTATTTTCATGACTATTTACATTGTAGATTCTCACTGAAGGCATCAAAACTATGAATGAACACATGTGGAGTTATGTACTTAACAAAAAAAGGTGAAATAACTGAAAACATGTTTTATATTCTAGTTTCTTCAAAATAGCCACCCTTTGCTCTGATTACTGCTTTGCACACTCTTGGCATTCTCTCCATGAGCTTCAAGAGGTAGTCACCTGAAATGGTTTTCCAACAGTTTTGAAGGAGTTCCCAGAGGTGTTTAGCACTTGTTGGCCCCTTTGCCTTCACTCTGCGGTCCAGCTCACCCCAAACCATCTGGATTGGGTTCAGGTCCGGTGACTGTGGAGGCCAGGTCATCTGCCGCAGCACTCCATCACTCTCCTTCTTGGTCAAATAGCCCTTACACAGCCTGGAGGTGTGTATGGGGTCATTGTCCTGTTGAAAAATAAATGATCGTCCAACTAAACGCAAACCGGATGGGACGGCATGTCGCTGCAGGATGCTGTGGTAGCCATGCTGGTTCAGTGTGCCTTCAATTTTGAATAAATCTCCAACAGTGTCAGCAGCAAAACACCCCCACACCATCACACCTCCTCCTCCATGCTTCACAGTGGGAACCAGGCATGTGGAATCCATCCGTTCACCTTTTCTGCGTCTCACAAAGACACGGCGGTTGGAACCAAAGATCTCAAATTTGGACTCATCAGACCAAAGCACAGATTTCCACTGGTCTAATGTCCATTCCTTGTGTTTCTTGGCCCAAACAAATCTCTTCTGCTTGTTGCCTCTCCTTAGCAGTGGTTTCCTAGCAGCTATTTGACCATGAAGGCCTGATTGGCGCAGTCTCCTCTTAACAGTTGTTCTAGAGATGGGTCTGCTGCTAGAACTCTGTGTGGCATTCATCTGGTCTCTGATCTGAGCTGCTGTTAACTTGCCATTTCTGAGGCTGGTGACTCGGATGAACTTATCCTCAGAAGCAGAGGTGACTCTTGGTCTTCCTTTCCTGGGTCGGTCCTCATGTGTGCCAGTTTCGTTGTAGCGCTTGATGGTTTTTGCGACTCCACTTGGGGACACATTTAAAGTTTTTGCAATTTTCCGGACTGACTGACCTTCATTTCTTAAAGTAATGATGGCCACTCGTTTTTCTTTAGTTAGCTGATTGGTTCTTGCCATAATATGAATTTTAACAGTTGTCCAATAGGGCTGTCGGCTGTGTATTAACCTGACTTCTGCACAACACAACTGATGGTCCCAACCCCATTGATAAAGCAAGAAATTCCACTAATTAACCCTGATAAGGCACACCTGTGAAGTGGAAACCATTTCAGGTGACTACCTCTTGAAGCTCATGGAGAGAATGCCGAGAGTGTGCAAAGCAGTAATGAGAGCAAAGGGTGGCTATTTTGAAGAAACTAGAATATAAAACATGTTTTCAGTTATTTCACCTTTTTTTGTTAAGTACATAACTCCACATGTGTTCATTCATAGTTTTGATGCCTTCAGTGAGAATCTACAATGTAAATAGTCATGAAAATAAAGAAAACGCATTGAATGAGAAGGTGTGTCCAAACTTTTGGCCTGTACTGTATATATATATATATGCATATATATGTATATGTATGAATACGCAGATTTTGTGTGATTACGTGCAACAGAGAGAGAGTGTACTGGTAATAACAGCAGTGTTGCAGCTGGTAAAGGTCGCGCTCATTTATGAATTATTAGGTGATTATATTTTGTTTTCAAAGCACACAAAGACAAAATGTTGTGGAGTATAAAGTACAATTTTTCCCTCTGAGATGTAGAGGAGTAAAAGTGTAAAGCAGAATAAAGTGGAAATACTAACAGCACCTCTAAATTACAGTATACAGTTGCAAAGTAGTACAGGTACCACATTTTTAACATCACAATTCATCAATAATGTGGAAAAACTAAATAAAAATAAACAATTTTAAGGGTAAATAAGATGGCAGAGTGCATGAAAAGCATAAAAATAGAGCTTCTTAATAAAAAAAAAAAAAAAAAAAAAAATCTCAGGACAGGATACCCCGAGAGCCAGAAATCTAGGCTAAGACCCTGATGTCCTCAAATCCTAGAAACACCCCTGGTTACTTACTTACTACTACTTACTACATACTTCTACTGTTATTATACACATATGATTATTGTCACACATGTATACTATCAGATATTAATATATTATTATTAATTATAATATTATTACTTTCATTAATGTTGTTGTAAGCTACTGTCATTACCATCTGTCCTGCATCTCTCTCTCTCTCTCTGTCTGTCTCATTGTGTCATACAGATTACTGTTAATTTATTATGCTGATCTGTTCTGTACGACATCTATTGCACGTCTGTCCGTCCTGGAAGAGGGATCCCTCCTCAGTTGCTCTTCCTGAGGTTTCTACTGTTTTTTTCCCCTGTAAAAGGGTTTTTTTGGAGAGTTTTTCCTGATCAGCTGTGAGGGTCTTAAGGACAGAGGGATGTCGTATGCTGTAAAGCCCTGTGAGGCAAATTGTGATTTGTGATATTGGGCTTTATAAATAAAATTGATTGACTGATTGATTGATATAGCAGGAAACAAATTAAATTCACAGAAAGACAAGTTGTTTTATATATGTTAATACAGTTGTTTACATATGTTAATAATAGATAATTGCCACCACAAACTACAGTGTGCCTGGAGGATCTGTTCTCTCTCTCCCTCTCTTATTTTCTATGTTTACTTCCTTTGGGGTCTTTTACTTCTTTATGTTAATATCCCTTTCCATTTTTATTTAGATGACACTATTTTTTGGATGATCTCAACAGCATAACTGGCCTTAATGACTGTCTGGACATTATGATGGGCTGGATCTCTCAAAGTTTTCAAAAGGTGGGGCGTTCTGGTGGCCAGGTAGTTAAGGTGCTTACCAGATAACTTTAAATATATAAATTCAAATAGAATAAGACAGAGAGACTATTAGCTCCCAAAAGTGTTCAAAAAACATTAAGAAATATTTCTAGAATCAGACTGACTTGATCCTTTGAAAATTATGACAAATTAATCCAAGGTAAGGTATAGTTATGATGCCATAACTGCAAGCCATTATGACAGGCCCCATAGGCAGGCCCCTAGTTAGTTTGGAAACACACACATGCACGCACGCACGCACGCACGCATGCACATGCACGCACGCACACACACACACACACACACACACACACACACACACACACAGTTTTAGACATATATACAGTATGTTTTGCAACTGTCTGCTGTTTGAGCTGAGTCTCTGTTAGCATGCATCTGTATGTATGAATTTTTGCATTGTTCTCTGTATTTTAATCTTTATTCAGATTTAGTCTTCTTATTCTTTAATGTATTATTTGTATGCTTATAACTAAATCTTTTATATTCTTTTAGGGTGACTATTCAACATCAGTCCAGGGACAGCAGATGTAAAATAGCCTTTAAGCTAATTCTGGCATGTTTACATTTAAAAAAAAAAAGTTTTATTAATGTCCCTGATCACTAAACCTTAAAATAAATAAATAAATAAATAAATGTTTTACCAACAGTGTGTCTAACTGCCGCTTTCATGTTATATCCACTTGCAGATGTGCCCAGCTTGTCAGTCTTGAGAGATTTTGCACCTAAACTAGCAACTGTAAATCATTTTGTCCCGTTACATGATTAAACAGAGACATGATATAGGACAACATCAACATATATATTACTCTGCATTTATCGTTACATATCAGTGTATGACAAAAACTACAAAAGAAAATAGGAGATTATTAGTATATTTTATGTTACAAAAACAGAAAACCATGATGGAGACTGGTTTTCCTTTTTGAGGGCACAAATAGAAAATCTTTCCATTTTTGATTTTTAACATGTGTTCTTTGAACACCGGCGTATTCCAGGTGGCGATTGGGCCCCTCCACCCCATGGGCCCCCGCACAATCGCACTGTCTGCAATGTCTATATTTACACCCCTGAATGAATCCTTGCTTTTGTGTCATCACGACTACTTTACTGTCATTTATTATACTGCTTCTGAGGAGCTAGAGCTCCTCTGCAAAGGGGTTCAAAAGCTGCAGCGTATCAGATGCTACACAGTGAAACAAATGAGAACATGTGTCACTTGTTGTGTCCATAAAGTCATTTGACATCTCACAGGTTAACCTGTATTAAGTGGATATTCTTAGAATTTAAAACCTGTAGGTTTGGTTACTATGTCATCTCTCAAAATTCAGGGTTAAGACTCCTATTTGCTTTGAAAGGCTTGATACTTTCTGTCTAATACTCACCATCAGGCTGGAAACTGTAGAGATCAGTCCTGCTGAGTGACATGTCAAACAGCGGGTTACTCTGGGTGTATGAGATCCGGTCCACTGATGTCTCCATACTGTCTCGGGTCCAGAATCACCTTCACCCCCTACTTCAGGAACTCTTATAACACACAGTGCATGATGTTGGGAAAACACAATTCACCCCAGATTGCAACAGAGCCTCCCCATGACACAACTCACATGGCCACGGATTGAAGTAGAGGAAGGAACTTCATCTGTTGCTGAGGTGGCCAAAATTCAGCAGCACAACACCCAACAGTACAGCTGCTCAGTTGAATGAGGAAGTTGTTGCTCTAACCACACATGCAACAAGGCCTTGCAAAACAGTAACAGAAATCAAGTTCAGTATTTTTAACACTGTTAGAATGACTGGGAGAATGATTATTGACAACCTGTTCTTATTGCTTTACTATTACGTCCACTGGTTGAACTGGTGCCAGAGCAGCAGGATCACATAACAATCTACAATAGAAGAGAAAAGGGCAGGTTGAGTCAGTCACTTAGTCACATGCAAAATGAATTGTTTAAATGAGCACGTTCATCCCCAATATAGAACTAAATATCAAACTACTGAATGTGGGCCAGATGATACAGGAATGGCTCCTGATCTTTAGGTTTTCAGCAAGCCAATATTTTCTCCAAAAAGCCCCATGTGATCATTAAAGTTTTGATCTCTGAATTAAAGTAGGGAACACAAACTACTTAGTTATGATTGGGGAAAGATGGGGATCATGGTGAAAAGAAACCGACTGTTGCAAAGTGACAGTATCCAGCATGAAAATCTGAAACTTTGAACCTGCTCCCTCTGTGGGTCTGCTTGACACAATAGCTTTGCATAGACAAAGGGCTTCACCACATGCCCATGGTGCATCAGTGGCCCTTCGATTCTATGATTGATTTAGGTTTGATTTGAATTTTTTACTGATATATGGCCACTACACCTTTCTGTATTTTTCAGTCTTATAATTAACTGCTGTTGTCTGTGCCATTAATTTTGCTCTGTGGGTGTTTGTTTGTTTTTTTTCTTCTTTTGTAACTGTGACACTTTGTATGTATACATTTAAAAAGCACACTGTGTTTGCTTGCAATGTAATGCTTTGTAAATGATTCCTTGCCTTGTCTGTGCAGTCCTCAGTGCCTGAGAGGATACCATAGATAGTTGCACAGGTCAGGTGTTGGTTCCTGCTCTGGCCTTCCGGCCTGCTGCACCTCCTCCGGTGCCAGTGTGGGCAGCTGCAGGGTCATCAGCTGGATACCGCCGTTCACCGATGTTTCGCCCCCTGCACCAGTACATCTCCTGGCGGGGGGGCCAGGGGCGTATGGGGACGTCTCCCCGCCACCCCCTGCAGCTGCCCTTAAAGGGGTGTTTGCCCCCAACCATTTTCCTTCCTCCGAAGCCACAGCCAGTAGCTTGCCTTCTCAGCCTCCTTTCCCAGCTCCTTCACGGCTTTCCACAGACTTGTCCCGGACATACCAGCACTACAGAGCAGCTGGACTACCGTCTTGCCGGCAAAGCCCCTGGTATTGACCTCCACAGCTGACCACATGACGACGTCTGGTCAGAGAGTGGTTGTCACGATCTCTCTCGGGAACACCAGCCGTCTTCTGAGGTCTGCCAGCATTTGCCATTCCTTGCCTGGTCTGAGAATGGAGACCTCCTGCGTGGGTGTGCTGCGCGTTTCGCCTGGCTTGACAAACGCAGCTAGCGCGGGCCTTGCCGTTTCCTGGATGCGGTTCGCTGCCACCCTGCATCTTTCCAGAAGCTCTGCCAGCTTGGACAGTACTTGGTTGTGGCGCCACCTGAAACACCCCTGGGCCAGCGCCACCTTGCATCCTGATAGAATGTGCTGGAGGCTCGCCTTGGTGGTACCACACAGCAGACAGTCAACCTCAATCCCAAACCACTGGGTGAGGTTCCAGGGGCATGGGAGCGTGTCGTAGACTGCCCTGATTAGGAAGCTCAGTCTCTTCTGTAGCGTACTCCAGATGTCTGCCCAGCTGATGCGCCTCTGCACAGTAGCCTCCCATCGCGTCCAGGCTCCTTGGCTGCCCTGGGATACCGCCTTTATGTGGAAGCGTTCCTGCTTCACCCTGGTGACTTCGTCCACCACCATGGTCTTCCACTGCTTCTTGGTGGCTTTGGACCAGAACTGTTGTGGAGCGCCCCAGCCTAGGCCGGCGCGACCTGTCTGGGTTAACCCCATCACCTCCTTGTGTTGCAGGCTGGCGATGGCATTCTCCACTTCAGCGGGCGCTTTCCACATGTGGGCAGGTGCCCGCTGAAGTGGAGAATGTGGAGAATCCCCTGTGCGGATGGGGACTTTTGCACTTCTTATCAGATGGTCAGCGGAGTCCTTCAGCTCCAGCACAAGACGTGCCTTCTCCTGCTTGTACCCAAGGCTGGTGGATTTCAAAGGGAGCTCCAGCATATTCCATCCGAAGAGGCCTGCATCTGAGAAGCAGTGGGGCAAGCCCATCCACTTCCTGATGTAGCTGTTGGCTAGGCTGTCCATTCTGCTGACCTCTGACATGGGGACCTCACTGACCTTTAGTGGCCACATCATATGTTGGAATAGTGTATGCTGGTAGCACCACACCTTGTGTTTCCCTGGTAGCTGGCTTTGATTGATCTTTTCTAGATCCTCTGCAAGTTGTTGTCGGGCTTGCTTCCCCATCTGTTTATCGGTCAAGTCTGCAGTGTACTGCCTCCCCAGGCTTTTGAGTGGTCCTCCAGCAAGCCGTGGAATTGGGTCATCTCCAGCGACAAAGATGGTCTTGTCTTGGGGCACTCCTTTCCTTAACGATAGACTTCTTGATTTTGCTGCCTTTACTTTCATTCTTGCCCATGAGATCAGCTCGTCGAAACACTTGAGGAGCCTTGCTGTACATGGCGCAGTCTGCAGGATGCTTCTTACGTCATCCATGTAGCTCCTCAGCGGTGGGAGCCTCTTGCCTGATGGTAGCTTGATACACTTTTATAATGAAGTCAGCTCAGGGTTGTCTGACACAGAGAGTTCAGATGATCCAGTGGGATCCAGAAACACCTCTCAGTCACCAAGAAACCCTCCTGCCCCAAGTGGCCAGAAAAAATCAATAAATTAAGCTTTAGATAGGCCAATTCTCTATGACACTGAATAGATGCAAACTAATAGGTCTCTATACTCCTTCACAGACTGACTTTGCAATATGCTGCATCATTTCATGGACTGAACTGTCTTAGGAAGTCATGACAATAGCCATGTTTCTGTTCAAATATATCCAAAGTTACTAACAGCTGCTTCATCAAGCTAAACAGTTGGAGATAATTCTCCAGACGGGTGCCATTAACCACAACAGAAGAAGAGGGATGCAACGAGATGACTTAATCAAACCTTAATAGAAAACATGATGGAAATATCTCATTTATGTTTGTTTCATGTATTAATTTATTAGCTTATCTCAAAATTGAATAAAATCATCACACCTGTCCACATGATGAGAATATGACGAGGCTCAGCAAAGGTTACATCTCCTGTGTTAGCTGACAAAGTTCAACCTGCCACAGGAGCCGCTGATGGAGTTTAACACAGAAAGCATTCAGTGTGTTCTCTGTGTTCTGTGACTGATAACCCGGAGACCCAATGGGAGAGGAGCCCTTGAAAAGCCTGGCATGAAAAGTTTGGCTCTGTTTGCAATGTTTTATTTCTAAGTAATCAGTGTCATAACAAAATCAAAATTGGCTGAATGAAGTGGTACAAAGACACTGCATTACAAGCTGCAGCAATGGTACAAAATGGAATACATCGTCTCCCCCCCACACACCCCCACCTTGTTTGGAAGTGAAGCAAATGTTGTGCGGATGGATGAAATCAGTTTCAAAACAATACAATACTATATACAGTACAAATTTAATGTTTGTTTCTATTTATGCTGCTTGTTTTTAACTGCTAGCTTAATAGATATTAACTGAGTGAAAGATCACATCAGTTGTTGCCAGATCTTGAAAGGCTGTGTTGCTAAAACAGAGAAATGCCTCCAGCAAAGTTCATTTTCTCATGATTTTCTGTCTGAAACAATGTCATTTCAGTATCAGAATGTTTACTAGGGTTGGGGCTTGTGAAAATGGGTGCAATATTTATTTAGTGAGGGTGAAAGAAGCAGTCATAATCTGTATTCACGTTCACTTCTCTCACTGGAATGAATAGACTGCCGCTGATCTCCTTAAGGGGCGGGGCAGTGGTAAAACCCTCAAGACATTTAACCTAAGGTGGGCCGTCTAGATGAAACAACAGTCTCTGATTCAGCTTAAACTGTGTGATTGATGGGTTATACCGCTGGAGCACAAATACACACTGTCATGACTTTCCCCAAGAACAGGAAATCAGGATTTTGAAAAAATGAGAAGAAGGAGCAGGGGGCCCAGAATTTCATGCTACGCCTCTGTGCATCATAGTCTAGTTTGGATCAACCTCCAAACAGGACAAGAACAGCTTGCAATGGACCATCAGGTCATCAGAAAAGATCATTTGGTGCCAACCTGCCCTCCCTCCAGGACTTGTTGTAGGCCTCCAGAGACAGAAAGCAGGCTGAAGAAAATCACTGCAGACCCCTCAAAGTGGAAAACAGTTTAATTCAAATAGGCTTTTATTGACATGAATGTTTAACTTACATTATTGCCAAAGTTAAATTGCATATTACTGAATAATGACTTTTTACACAAGAAAACAAAATAATTACAAGACAGCAAATATACTTTAAATCCACACATTGTTTTACAGATGTAACCCCTCAGAAACATGTACTACATGACTTACTAGTGATATTGGTGCATGACTGATGGGGTTTCCTAATGTACATGCTCTTAAATCATGATCATAAGCCTACAATGAAAAGCAAACCTTATTACAATCTCTTTCAAAATCAGCTTAAATTGCATAAACATTTTCTACCAAAGTGAATTATACAGGTCATAATTCAATACATTTTAGTTTCCTATAAAAAAAATCCCACTATAATGACAAATTCAGTGGCTTGATTTCTGGATCCATCGGTCTTTTAGTTGAATTTATTTCTTTTTGCTTACTATCTCAGTTTTGCTGTATGTTTTATCAGAGTGGAATAATTACATCAATTGATCACTATACTTTCCTAATAACCTGCATGTTCTGTTCTAAAATCATAATTATATCAACATTTTTCACTCTACATGTAAGAAGGTGGTCCATTTGTATCTGAAATGAGTGTGGGCACTCTGTTTTCAAACTGTAGCTTAACTAACACAGGCCAATATGTTGTTAAACTCATCCTGCTTGTTCTCATGCAGCTAATTTGGTTCTTGAAATGCAGTATTGATATGTTCCTGGAGTCATCTTGAATCAACATTGTATTGTGATCTGTTGGTGAAATTATCACAATTAAGAGAGTTATACATATACATGCTTATATTCTTATACACGATTAAACATACAACAAAATATGGTTTGACATACTGAGCAAAAATACAGGGCTTCACCCTGAAGCCTGGGTCATAATCCGGCTATCAATATGATGCACATTTACAAGTTTGGGTTTAAAGATTGCACAGTTCCAGGTGGATTTTAAGACAGTTTTGAAGAACCTAAAAATCCAGACTCATGTTAAAGCCATCACCATTCTTATCTGGAGAAATTATCCATGAATGTGGCCAAGCTCCTATCTGTCTATAACAACGGTGTCAAACTACTTTTGGTTCATGGGCCACATACAGCCCAATTTAAACTCAAGTGGGCCAGACCAGTAATGGTAATAATAATAATAATAATAATAATAATAACTTTGATTTATATAGCGCCTTTCAAGAAACTCAAGGTCATTTTACAATACATAGTAATGAAACAATAACACCAACAGAACAGTACAATACAACACAAGCAGTACGGAAAAGCAACAAAACTAGCCTATAACAAACAAGAGAAGAAGTACAGTACATCTCCAGAGAGATGTATTCTGGTCAGGGTGAAAAGACTCTGAAGCAGCATTTTACATAGAGTAGGTTACTCACTGTTTAACTTGCTTCTGAAAGCTGATACCTCTTAGACTTCACACATGCATCAATATTAGATGTGCAAAATCATCCAGGCAGTGGCACGTGCCACTTAGATGACTGGTATTGCTGGTTCGAACCCAGGGTGGGGGGTTCGAACCACGGGATAGGAGAGCCCTTCTATGTGGAGTTTGCTTGTTCTTCCCGTGTAAGCGTAGGTTTTCTCCAAGTAGTCCGGCTTCCTCCCACAGTCCAAACACCCTGAATTGGTCCTAGGTGTGAATGAGAGTGTGACTGGTGGTTTGTCTCTATGTGTCAGCCCTGTAATGGTTTGGACCTGTCCAGGGTGCACCCTGCCTCTCGCCCAATGTCAGCTGGGATGTCCAGCACACCAGTGACCCCTAATAGGATAAGTGGTCATGGAAAATAAATGAATGAATGAAAGTCATCCAGTGGGCCGGATAGGACCCTTCTGACCGACAAACCATATGTTTGACACCCCTGATTTATAACGTTATGTCCGTTAGTTTGTCATGTTTATCTCTGTATCATCCTGTAAATGTGTTCTTAGCATTGCCTGTAGAGCCACTGAGTCGTGGAGTCAAATTTCTTTCATGTGTCAACATACTTGGTCATGTAGGTTGATTCTGATAGAGTATTTGTGGGTTATTTAGTCTATTTTACACACGGTACTCCATCGACCACTAGATGTCGGTCTGATACAATTTTCTCTCACTGTGTGCTCACCGAAGTATTTGCATTGTGAGGCACTGTGTGATGATAAAATTGATGAGGAGTGAACAGTAGATGCAGCGTCGCCAGGTCCTTCAGAGGATCCTCAATATCACAATTTCCAGTTGCAGTCACAGTAGGCCTACAGGTGTTTATTTGCCACCAGGTTATCGCCTAAATATTTTACAGCTTGGATTTCGTAATTATGAGTCACTCATCTCTGGCAAGGTTGCTAAATGTTTCGGAAATATATTTCAATTTTCATTATTTCGTGTTTCTTTTTCCATTTCACTTTCAGCCGTTTTCATCGTTATACTGGTAAAGTAAATCAAACAGAGCAGACTTGCTGTAAGAACAGACTCCACCAAAGTTATACTACTGGATGTATCTTTAAACAGAGACCTCCTCTACAAACTGCATGTATGGTTGGCTCTACTGTACTTCTAGTGTCAGTTTCCGAACCAAAGCATGTTAAATCAGGCTGAAACATCTTAAAATCGAGGCAACTCCCTTTACAAACTGCCAGTTACCCGCAGCGTTCAGACTGGTGCTGTGATCTTTGTTCATACCGGACTGCTCCTTTAAAGCTGTCTTCAGGGAGGGTTCAGACTGTCCGACCAGCAGCTTCAGGAGGCAGGCCTGTTAAACTGAGTCACTGTGTGACAAACTCCAGCATCTCACAGCAAAGCGCTCCCCTTTGGCGTTTTAAAGGTGAGCACAGAAGAACGGTTCATTTCGGAGTTTGGTGCGTTTAATAATAATTTCGTGTTTTAAAAAAAGATTTACTAAAAGTTTCACCCAGTGCTGGAAAAGCTGCGCTTATCTATACAGTTATTATTATTATTATTAGGCTATTATTATTATCATACCATTATTGTTGTTGTCACTGTAGTCATTAAGAGAATAGAAATAGGCGTATTTATTTATGCAGACCTTATTCATTTCAAATGCGTTACAGCTGTAACATTTCTGTCATAATGATCAAGTGTGGATTTTATTTAATTATTTTCTTTCTTGCGACTATATCCCTGTCCTAATATCTCTAATAACCAAGTTATAAATTATACCATTCAACGAAAAAGCCTTATCTCGAGCGTCTGTGTATTGCATTTATTTTAACGGAATAATTGATATTATTTCCAGGCTACATTTTAATCCATTGATTTGTATGCTTGCTGCCGCATCCTCCCTGTAGTGACACCAAAGATAATCTTAGAAAAATCGTAATCTTTGCGGAAATGGCGAACTGAGCTGATCAGAAACACTCTCTAAATCTCAACCCTTTCATTAGAGGAGCTGACCGACAAAATCAAAATCAACTAATCTTCATCCAGAAACAGCTCATATTAGCCTCACCTCACACTGTGTGTGTGTGTGTGTGTGTGTGTGTGTGTGTGTGTGTGTGTGGCCTGCAAGGTGGGTTAATCCAAAAGCAGCGAGAGGAAAAGCTCCTCTTTAACAGACCTGATAGTGTGTTGACATGTGTTGTTTCGGCAGCTTATGGTCCTTTAGGCTTCGCATTATCTATAATGATAATTATATATATATATATATATATATATATATATATATATATATATATATATATACATGGGTTATTCTAAAAACACAAAAGGTATATCGTATTAAGTAACAGAAACAATATAATTTTCAATATCATTCATAAAACAGAGTGTAGTTCATTGTGTCTGGTGCACATAAATAACAAACAAACAAAAAGCCTGCTAAGACAAACTAACGTAGAAACAATAAGAAAAAAACACTAAGATAAATGAAATAAAATAGAATGAATCACAGACACATTGACTCTCTGGAGAAATATTGTAGAATTATTGTGAGTGTAATATTGTTATGTACTAACACTTAAGGTCATTTAAAAGTCTCAATCGATGAATGCCCGATAAAAATCGATTGCTATTAAAAATGATAGTGAATTTCTCCGTATAGACAACAGAGGTAGGCTACTTTTCAGTCCTTGGTGTAAGAGGCGCACTCACTCAGGCCTCCAGCCTCACATAAAAAAATAAAGAAAAATAAAGAACAAAAGCCTTAATATGAATTACACCAATTAAGTTGTTCTTCCCTGCAGTCTCCTCTGTATTCCAAGCGCACGGCGACTTTTCTATTAACACCTTGAAAAGGCTCTTCTGCAGCGCGCCTGTCTATTATGTTGCATTTATTATTCTATCGGCCCACTTAGCGTGCACTTTGATGAAGTGTTTGGCGCGGTGATGGTGACAGAGGCTTTGAGCCGCTCTCCTCCCGCAGCCAGGTGATGAAGGTCCGGCTGATCAGGCGGAATACAGAGTAATTAAAACCTATAAATTATCCACCGCTGCTTCTCTCTCTCACTGAGAGATAAGAGCGCGCTTTTCCGGAGCTCGGCCTAGAAGACAATACCGGCTGACAATGGAGGCTGTACCTCAGAAAGGAGGAGAAACCAGGGGAGAGTGGGGTGTGTATCAAACCTGGAGATGTATGGGTGTTAAATGGACATATATGAGCAAATAGGTGGTATACAGTTTCGTTTGGCTAAAAGAAAACATACGGTGATGGTTTGGTCCTGGTTCTTGAAGGCCTGTACTTCATAGTGACTGTGTGTTGTGTTGTCTGTGCGCGTGCTTGTGTGTGAGCGATAAGCTAAAATGCCCTGTACAACAAGTGTACACTGTGGACTACATAAAAGCTCCATATCCGCGAGATGTTTGGATGCCGGACGCATAGTATATTGATGGGAAGTCATTTCACAAGAAAATTCGAGAATCAAAGCAAAATCTTGTTTCGCATGCAAGTGTCCCACAGTGTCTCTCCAGTTAACAGTCAAATGCCTGGAGGTGAGCAGTTGGATTTCATCAAACAACAACAAAAAAACAGTTAACGAGTACGGGGGTGTTTTGTGGTGTGTGTGTGTGTGTGTGTGTGTGTGTGTGTGTGTGTGTGCGTGTGTGTGTGTGTGTGTGTGTGTGTGTGTGATTCTTCTCCTGCTCTCCCTCAGCTGTAAAAGATGTAACAGATACACTGTAACAAGGCTGAGGGCGCGGAGCAGTGATAATCTCTTGTTTGGTTTCTGTGTGAAGTCTGCTCGCTGCTCCACGGCTCCCCTCTTGGCTCAGAGACGCCTGACATTATTGGACGTCGCCACCCCTTGTCCAAAAGTGTCCCGGTCGGTGATTGGCCCGCTGCGCTTTGGCTATTATTCGTGTATCTCTGGTGTGTGTGTGTGTGTGTGTGTGTGTGTGAGATGTGAGGACTTTGTGAAGAGAAGATCCGACTGTCATGCAGCGGTGAAAAGCTCTGGGTGTGTGAGAGCAGTGCGCAATAGCAACCATAGCCAGTCTTAAGTCACCGACCATGACGCGCAGGAGCGCCTTTACGCAAGCAGGATGTCCACAGTTTGCGAATAATTACAGCAGCCAGCAATATTTCGGTGAGAAAATAACTATGTTTTAGTGCTTCCTGTTTTCATATTTTGGATACAACACAGACCCACAAAGTGGAAGTGGATTGAGAGAACACGAGCTACGTTCTTCCGAGAAGCAGCGATGGAGGAGCAGCGGGATCTGAACAGCACGGACAGCAGCGAGGGAGAGAGCGTCTCCCCGTCTCACAGCCTGCCCTCGCCGCCTATACTGCCGCTGCAGGTCGCCCAGCAGGCCCACAGAACCACCAACTTTTTCATCGACAACATTTTGCGCCCGGACTTCGGCTGCAAGAAGGAGCACGGCCTGGGCCCGCGGGAGAGGGCGCAGACCTCCGGCCGGGAACGCGTCCACCCGGTGGTCAGCAGGCCGAGCCTTCCCGGGACGCCGTGCCAGGATTCCAATTGCAGCAGTGACAGCACTTCGTCTTCCGCCTCCTCCACCTCTTTGGTGAGTCCTAAAAAGAGTAACAGCAGCGGCGGAGGAACTGAAGCCGCCTCCACCGGGAGCAGCGGCTTGAAAGCCGAGGACAGAACTGGCGGCGGGGCGGGGGAGAACACGTCCTCCTCGCTGGTGGTGCTGAACGGCACAGGGGCGCCCACACCGGAGAGCCAGCCACTTCTCTGGCCTGCCTGGGTCTACTGTACCCGGTACTCGGACAGGCCCTCATCTGGTAAGACAATAGTTTCATGAAGTGAAACAACTCCGATCGTTTTAGAATGGAGGAATATCACAAAAGTTTGAATCTGACACAAAACAAGATACATTTCTACGTGGAGCCATTTTAATCCGAAAAATCAAGATACTTTTTACAAAAGTAAAGCGCGAGAAAATGTTTTAAAATTTCTTAATACCACAAACTGACCCAATCTTATTTTTATCACTGTTATATATCTTTATAACCTTTTTTATTTATTTATTTACTTCATCTTAATATCCAACTTGTAGGCCAACATACGGCGTTTCCTGGAAAGTGTTTAAAAACATTTGGTTATGTTGTCAGAGTTAATCTTTATTTTCATTTAGTAGAATGGTTTCTTTCCAAATCATTTCATTATTTAAATCCCCAAAGAGGTCTGTCGTTTAGGACAATAGTACATTTATTAGATATTAAATATATCGCACGCTCCATCATTCTTATCAACGAGAATTTCATGCAAACTAAAAATTATATAGTTCATAATTTCCATTTTGATTCGACCTTGAGTTTATTGAAGCACGTTGACACCAACGCGTTTCAATGAAAATTCAACACAATATTTCGAAAATGATTCCTAATTAACCATTAAGAAAACAACAACAACGATACAGCAGCATGTGTTGTGCAGAAATTTGCAGAGTGAAAACAATATAAACGTCTGTTGTTTTCCGCCCTCCATAAATTTCTGTTCTTTTCTAACGTGTCTCTGTAGCTGCATCCGTGTATTTATAACACATTATGAATGTAAAAGGAAAAACTAGATGATCCGTAGGCCTAGATATTGTTTGTGTATCACACATTTCAAATAGAGAAGATAAACACGTGCAATTGAGATTTAGAACAGTATCCTGCAGGCTGAGTCAAACACGTGTTCATCTGATTTATTTAACTATTTTACTCTCTTTTAGACACATTGTGTCTTGTTACATTTCCATAAATTGGCCAGCATCGATCCTTTAGGATTATGATTGTACAGATAATAGAGGCACCAGCCCCGCAGCTTTTGGCTGTGTGTGACACGTGTTTTGGTTCAAGGACTTGATGTACAGATCTACAGCAGACACTTTGTATCGATATAAAGTAATTTCCTCTGTGATGGCTGGGTGATACTGTGTGTAACCTGTTGTCCAATTCCGAGCCGGCTGAGGTGAAGATATGAGCTGCTGGCGGAATAAAACACAATAGAATTAGATGTAGCTAAATAATGGCTATCAGCCCTCCTTGCCGCAGGAGACATTTTGAATTCATTAACCGCCTGTTTGATTTTAGTCTGACTTCAGCAAATCACCAAAACACAAAGACAGCTGGTAGGCTGTGTGTAAAATACACAGAGGCTTTTTTCTAAAAAAAAAGAAAGAAAGAAAGAAAGAAAGAAAGAAAGAAAACAATTTATATATGCCTACCCTATAGCTGGCTTTTCTAGCTGCTATTATTGTGCTAGAATACACGTGCCTGCTAATTAATCGGATGTATTTCATGCATTGTTAATTTGCATGAGAAATAGAAGCCGAAAATTTTGAATTAATTAATATAGGTTTTGTTGATAGCCTAAAAATAAATATAATAAACAACACACTCAGTATTCAACTGTAAACAGGTAGTCAACATATTTTATTCTAATATCCAGATATGATCTTACATTAAAGGAAACTATTGTTCGGATGATTTCTGGGGGGCCGGTGTGCACAACTACTGCGCATTATTTGACTATACCATCAGTCTGTGTGGTGTAGCCTATTTATTAATTTATCTCCGTTCAGCCTGGCTGATCTCTAAATTTCAGTTTTTATAATTCGCATTATTTTTTGTGTTTTTCTAACTTTAAATAAGTCTGTAAGACAATGCAGTGACGTGTGTGTGGAGGGTTTGCGCCTTAAATTCTGTCCGTTTTCTCCACTTAACGGCTCCTTTGTGTGTTCAATATTAAAATACACACCGAATTTTGACTTACGTGATTACACTCCTCAAACATAATGCAATATTCGCGTAGCGGTATCAATAAATGCTGAACATTGCGTGCTGTATTCATCCATGCAGTGATAATAAGGTAGTAATAACGCGTGTGTTAACGGGCTGGAGTTCACAGCCTGCAGCATCACTGACTGCTGCTGCCGCTGCTGCTGCACTGTCGCACATGGAACACAAATGACATGGCCTACTTTACTCTGTCAGTAAATAATATGAATAATATTAATGGCGCTTATATCCATGTTGGTAATATTATAGGCCAAATACACTGTTACTACTGAGTAGTATCGGGATGATATCGTTAATGTCGACTATTATTATTATTATTATTATTATTATCATTATATTATTATTACTACAAGTAACAATAATAATGATATTAATATTGTTGTAATATTATAAATACACCGTTTCTACTCAGTACTATGTTCTCGTGAATGTCAACGAATAACAACAATAGGGCTGTTGTTGTTGCTGTTGTCTTTTTCTTCTTCTTCTTCTTCTTCTTCTTATTATTATTATTATTATTATTATGTCCACCATAACAGTTAGAAAAATTAGGCCTATATATAGGCTAACAATTCCCGTGTGTGTGTGTGTGTGTGTGTGTGTGTGTGTGTGTGTAGACTGATAGGTATGACTGTTGATTTAAAAATTAGTTCTAGTTTTTTTCGACCTTTTTGTTTCATTGTCAGTTATTTTTTAATATGCGCTGAATATTTATATTTCCGCTGTGCCGTCCTTTCGCCCTTACTGCAGGCCCAAGGACACGGAAACTTAAAAAGTCGAAAAGCGGCAAAGAGGACAAGCGGCCGCGCACGGCCTTCACGGCCGAGCAGCTGCAGAGACTGAAGACGGAGTTCCAGGTGAACCGCTACATTACGGAGCAACGGCGGCAGTCTCTGGCCCAGGAGCTCAGCCTCAATGAGTCCCAGATCAAAATCTGGTTTCAGAACAAGCGAGCCAAGATCAAAAAGGCCAGCGGCTTCAAGAACGGGCTGGCGCTGCAGCTGATGGCGCAGGGACTGTACAACCATTCCACCACCACCATCCAGGAGGACAAGGAGGACAGCGACTGAGGAGCCCGGCCGGCCGCACCAGGACGCAAGACTGTGCGCTGTCTACCGCTCTCCTCCACACACACATTGTACATTGTAAATAAATAATATCTAATTTAATGATGAGGATGGAGAGCGAGAGCTGAGCACATCTCCCTCATACGGTTTGTCAACAGCTCTCCTCTTCTTCATGTCTGTCTCCTCCTCTTCAAACGTGACAACACAGCAGAACAGACTGCACATTCTTGGACTGACCTGCCACCGCAAAACCAAAGATTTTATTGGAAAACAGAGCCTGGACCTCTTCAAAGACAATAACGAAAATAGCAACATACCCCAATGCGCTTATTTCTGTGTCCCCTGAGCTGAGAACTAAATGGACCCCTCCTCCACCACCACCCGCTTCAGCCGTAATAAACCCACACCGGCTGATGTTTCTGGGCTGTTTCTCCTCCCTTCAGCTCATGTTGATCTGGTTCCATACGGCGCTGCTGCTGCTGCTGCTGCTGCTGCACGCACCCGTCCTCCAACAGCCACAAACACCACCAAGCCAACCCACCCAAACACCGCGAGAACAGCCACTGGCTCCATCAGACTTTAGTTTTTTTGTTGTTGTTTGTTTTTGTTTTTTGGTTCTTTTTCTTTCACCCCTGGACCAACTGACTTCTACGACTTGTAATAATCAATAAGAACTATATTAAGAACTGTAATAATCCTACAGTGCATTTACAGAGATTTAAAGTGCCACAAACAAACAACATAGTGATGATACAGCGGATACTTAAACATCACTTCTGAGCACGAGACACACAGTAAGTCCCCATCGGGAATGATACAGGAATATTATAGAAACAATATAATGGGCCTTAGAACTGTGAACACTGAGGTCATTATTATTATTATCATTATTATTATTATTATTAGTAGTAGTAGTATTAGTATTATTATTACAGAAATTGTAGATTTTAAGAATTTAAAGGGACTTTGTGTTTTTAAATGAAAATGCATTTGCAATCAGAATTGTTTCTGCTGATTCAGTATTTTTCAATGCCAAATATTTCAATTTGACAATTTCTGGCCAATCAGCACAATTAAAAAAAATCTGTAATTTCCCACTATAATCTTTGAAACAAAATTAAGACCGTACAGAAATTCTAAATTCATAATTAACAGAGCAAATAAATTGTAAATTTTGTTTTGTTTGTTTTGTTTGAGGTACCTGGAATCATGACCTCGGTATCTCTAAAATCCTGCAGCCTCAGTCTATATGGCCTATAATAATGCTACAAGACACATTAATACATGAAGGTACAGCCGAAATTCAAAAGAAGACTGCGGCGTTAAAGTTATTCATATTAATAAGAACAATGGATCAGATTTTTATAGATTCCTGTTTGTGTGATAGGGAAAGCTCGTTATTTTACAGTAGCTACGTCTTTATCTAACGCTTATGGCATCTTTATCATTTTATTGTGATGATGTTTGGAGCCAAAGTGTGTTTGTACTGTTTCTGTGAGAGAATCTTCTATCATATTCCGACATTTTCACTGTGGTGTTTGTATAATACCCCTCTGAAAGTGACCATAGGATTACTACAGTTCTTACAGAGGGGGTGCAGCCTGTACAGAGGGCATATACTGTGTTGTACACCAAATCACAAATGGAGTATTTTGGGCCGTCTGTGCTTCATTTCCTCTGGTATTGCCTTTATTTATACACAAACACAGCAAACAGCTATATGTTAACTTCTCCCCGGAAGAAGAGCGGGGGGATATATTATGTAAACCATGTTTCCAAATAAACACTTTTATATTGGAAAAAGAAAAAAAAATCCTCAGGAAACACACTGCCCCATTTTCTCTAGTGGGTGACAACGAATATTTTGGGGGGGGGGGGGGGGGGGGGGCTCATTGGTTCAAGTGAGTGGGACAACTGAATCCATATTCATAAGTCATTTCCAAAGGAGGTGAATTTACACTGCGAGACGCGCCGCTATCAGCGCTGTTCAAAGCGTTGCAGAGCATGAAATTGCCTCACCGTCTCTGTGTTCACTCATTTCATCAGCCAGCCCTCTGTAGGTCTGAAACAAAAATATAGAAGTGTTGGAGCTAGGAGAGAACCCTTCCTTTGTGTGTGCGGCTCAGCGGGGTCAAGGCCATGTCCGCAGCCTGCATCTCATCCCAAAAATGACTCTTAAAAAAGCAAAGTAATGATGGACAAAAATAAATGAGGCAGCCTAAAACCAGGTCTGTATTCTGAAAATGATTTTATTTTAAAACCACAACAAATGTTGTGACTTGACTTGACTTTCAATCTTGGCAGCTATTATTTGGCGTGACTTGTCGGATGACAAGATTGTTTTAACAAAAAAAACATATCCTATTTTTTAATATACTAAACACTCCACATGAATAATGTTTTAAATGCATTACAGTAAATGGTTGAATGACCTTTTAAATACAGCTTCAGATCCCAGATCATTCATTCATTTCTTTTAACTTGGTCCACATTTACAAGAAACAAAAGTCTTATTTTGCATTTTAAATGGTCAATATTTTCAGGATCTGATGTTTACAAAGACATACCAAAGAAAAAAAATTAAACATATAAAATATTTATTTAAAATTGTAGTTAATGTGAGCCTCTGTCAATGCCACTCTTCTTAAATAGGTGTGTGTGTGTGTCTGTGTGTGTGTGTGTGTGTGTGTGTGTGTGTGTGTGTGTTAGAAAAAAATTCAAAAATGAAAGAAAAGCAGGCAGCCTCTCGCCAAAATAATCCCTTTTTTATCAAATGAATTTATCGCTCTTGTCCTCTTACCCAGCTAAATTACAGGAGGAGGCTTCAGTACATGTCTTTACTTTGGGGCAGATCATTATTTACTGAGGGTGAGGTGAACTCATGTGATTTTAAACTGCCAATAAGGAAAAGATATGTGGAATAGAGAAATGCCCTCTGGTTACTTTGAGAGGTAAATGAATCATCACTGATAGATAGATCATCACACATAGATAGATAGATAGATAGATAGATAGATAGAACATTATAGTTCCCCATGTGAAGCTGTTCAGATGGTAAACTGAGAGCTGTGTTGCTGACAACAGTCCACTGTACAATTATTTTGGACCAAATTACTTATCGAGTGAGCATCTTCCTGATGAAACCTGGCTATTTCCTCCAGCGTGGAGGTCATCTGTCATTCGGAGTTTCATAGTTCCTGTATAGGAAGAGTTTGTCTCTTCTGTAATCACTCTTGAGCCAGTCCAAACAAAGTATAACCTCCTCTCTTAAAAAAGGGAAAGAAAAAAGAGGGTAACAGTAGGCTGAGATCAATTTGTCAAATTCAAAGGTAATTGTTGTGACAGGCTGACTGGATCTTTGCCTCTACCTGTTTTCTCTCACTCTGCTGCTGGCCTCAGATCTGCAGGGAAGAGAAGGCAGAGTTTGCTTTGCAGGGCCTCTGTAATTATCCAGTAGAAACAGAGAGATAGGATTATATAATTTATTCACATGCTTCAGTCCTACTTTTTCATTCCATGCATGCATAATTGCATAATAAAAGCACAGTGTGTGCATGTGTGTGAAATCACAGAGTGTGTTGCAAATTTCAACACAATTAGACAAATTAACATTTCCCTACCAATTACACAGGAGTGTGTGTGTGTGTGTGTGTGTGTGTGTGTGTAGCAGTGGACTGAGTTTGTACGTGTGAAGCAGAGGGACTGCAGACAGTGGCCACGCAGCCAGCCCTGCGGCTACAAAGCAGCTTTAATTTACATGCAAATGAAGGTAATAAACAGAGTCACTGCTGCTGTCTTCCCTGCTGATGAGGAACTGTGTGAATGTACAGTATCAAAATCCACACTCATTTGTTCAAGAGAAATAAAACAAAAAGCGCTGATCTGACTGGTCTCTGCCTGTGTGGGTCAATGACTTTTAGGTTTACAGAGCACGAGGGCTGACCCAGGATCAGAGCAGGAGCTGTATGTTTTTGCTGTATCTGTGACGTTTTTCCAGTTCTAACAAAAGAGAATATTTAAGTACATCTGCTCTTTATCGTTTCTCACCTAATGAAAAGCCATTTTTCTTGGGAGCGAGCAAACAATACAATTTAAAGTTGATCGGAGGTGCGACCAATAGGATTCAAACTGAATAAAAAATTAAATCAGGTTTAAGATTTCAAATCAACAGATAAACACTTAGATCATTCTACGCCTGCTCTCATCACTAGTTTTAGGTCATAGATTTAAATAGTTTGTTGTCATGCTGACAACATAATTACATGTTCAAACATAAAATAATGCACCAAATACATATATTTTCAGTGTCTTCAAGTACTGGGATGAAGTCAGGTAATTTGAGCCATCAGGTAAAATTAGACAAATAAGCTTTTACATCTTGGGCTCTTTAAATATCAGCAGCAAATCACCATCACAGTTTTATTTCTACAAATATCCTTTATATGAAACAACCATTTTGATTGGTTGATATAATTAGGAGGAGTAGAGCAAAGAGTCAAAAATCCACAGGTCCCAGAGTACTGCAACTAAAACAATGTGTATAATAAGACAAATGGTTGTAGAATGCTGCATTTTATAAAATGTTTGACTTATGATCAAAATATGTTTATATACAGTTTACTTTTTTATTGGAAAGGGGTTTGAGTGAGTACTTGATGCATTCAGGTAAAATGGGACAAAAAATTTAGCTGAAATAGGACATTTATCTGAAGTGAAACCAGCATGTTTTTGGGCAACCAGATGCCATTAAATCACGAGTTATGCTATTGTGTGCCACCTTGTGATATTACAGACATTTTTAGCATTTTTATCACTTGAAAAATATTTAAGAAGTTGCAGTGAGTCCATGTCAGCCACAATTAGCTATCGGTGTTACATGCACGCACGTCTATTGTAGACAACATGGCACCAAGGAAACAGGCAGTCAAAGAACAGGGAAAGAATGGCAGAAAAGTCAGAAAATGTTTTTTCATGAATAGCCACAGTTTACATTAAAGATTTAATGAATTCATGACTGAACTAATGAATGGATTTAACCATTTAATAACAAACAAACGTGTCCCATTTTACCTTACTACGTGCCCCATTTTAACTGAACATATCATCAGAGTAATGTCCGGGTTTTTGAAGTGCCTGAATGTCCAAAGTTTCTAAATTATTTTAAGTGACAATATATTTTCCTCATAGACAGACATATAAACACTTAAAAATAATCTATGGAACATATATGAGAATAGGTTCAGGCTGTGGGACACCTGCAGACAAACTGCGAAGCACTGATCTCTCTAGCATACAGTGTACCACATCATAAGGAGACACTGTCTGATTTCTGCTGATCGACTCCGGGTCTGACCTGTGTTCAGTCTGGTGTCACGTTGAGGACACCCAGAAAACCTCTCTGTTCACCCCACTAACTCATCCGTACTTGCTCTTTGATCCTCAGCAGCACACATGCATGGACACACAGGCAGGAAGGTGATCAGATACACAAACATACAAGCAAAAGCTCTACATGTACAAAGACTTGTATGCATGTGTTCCCCCACATACACAGGCACAAACACACACACACACACACACAGTGTGGCTGGCAGTGGCGGGTGGTGCAGGAGGAGGCAGACTAAAATTCCACATGTCTCTCTCTGTCTACCAGCCTGTCAACAAGTAAGCTGTGAGGGCCAGCAGAGCAGTTGTGGCACAAATGGCCGGCGTTGTTTTATCATGGGTAAGTAACAAAAGTGGCTTTGAGATGTACAGGCCTCCTACACTGCTGGTAAGCACAGACTGTTTGTGTGTGTCCCTAAGCTGTGTAAATCATACATGGAATATCTGGTAGATGTTTTTACATAAACGTGTGTGGGTGAGTGTCCATCTGTCTGACTGCTAGACTGTGTGCATTTAAGGTGGATTACAACGATATATCATTTTCCAGCTAAATATTGCAGTTTGACCAGTAGTCCACCTGTTGTCTTTAATGAAACAGGCAGAAAATGCTGATATAATTTGTTATGTTCTCTGCTTTCTGTCACTTACTTGCTCAGGACTGTTTATGTGTCAGTATTGTCTCCCCCAGTTTCTTCTGTTGCTGAGACATGGGACAGTCTGCATTTTAACACCCGACAACAGTAAAATTATTTTAATTGGTCTGTTTTTCATTGAGAGTTTTAGCACCCAGTGATTGTGTAAAAGCCTCTCCAGAGGTTTTGATACAGGAGGAAAAGGAGAAAATAAGCCAATTTAAGGATACACATGATTTAGGATAGAAGCTGCTTCAGCCTACAGATATCACAGATTGTATCAGCCTCCACAAAGACACACTGGTTGGACCCCGATGCAAAGACACACTGCTGTTTTGGGGTAGTAACACTCCCCAGCGGCCCACCTCCTCTCAGCCCCCATTTCCTCCCAGACGAACCATGCAAACAGGATTAGCTCATCCTCAGATGAGAGCGTTTCAAGAAGTCTGGTGTTACATGGTTTGATTCCACCATTCTTTAACCGAACCGCCATTCAAAGGGCTGAGCCGGACATCCCCTGCTGAGGCAACGGCATTTTGATTCAAGCCAGCAGGTAGGTGAGCGTCACCCGAAACCCACTGTCTGCCTGATGTGTTTCTGATTCAGTTTTGGAATAAAGTCACATGTGAGAGTTGCTTTAGAGTCTTTGGTGGTACTGGTTGCAAACCATTTAACAAAACCGGATTTCTCATGTTTGTGATGGCAGATAAATGTCACAACAGAAATGTCCCTGCAGTGACAAGTTTTTCTTTCAATCTCTCAAAAAATATAGTCTCTTGAATATGTTCTTAAGAGGTGCATCATTTTTAGTAAAACAGAGACATGTTGCACTACATCATGTCACTGATGTTTTTACAATTTCTAATTACTTGAGGTACCATCCCATCATCCAAAATACACTCCCACTTCAATCCACAAGATATGAAGCACACCAAAACACACCAGCATTTTATTTATTTTCTGAGCAGTGCAGTAAAACTGTCTCCTCCGCTCCTCTGGGCGGCCACTATAAAAGGTTAAAGAAGTAATAAAAGTGACAGCATTGGCAAGATTGTCAAACAAAATGGCAGCAGTGTCTGTGTGTGTGTGGTTAAAGGACAACGGTTTCTGCACAAGCTTAAATATTAGAATGTACAGCAGGAATTCATATCTAAATATGATGAAAGAGATGAAAAAAACCCAATGTTATTTAATAAAAACCATATGAGGAAATCTGCTTCTTATCATATCAGAGCCATGAGACTTTTAATGAGACAACAGCCAAGGTCTTTTCATGACTCTGGTTTACTATAATATGCTCCTGAAATTAGGTTGTAAAAGCACCAAATTTACAACTTCTCTTAAGTTATATATTTATCTATTTATTTGTGTTTGCCTGAAGATGTTTTATTGTATATTATTGAAGAATTGAACGGCAAATATAAGCCTTCATCTATGTTTCTAAACACACACACATCGACATTGATACACTGAATTTAAATTCAATGCAGCATTTGAATAAATTCTAGAAGCAAGCTTGGATTTGAGTTCAAGTTGAGTCTGCTTTGCCTATTATGTATATGAACCTAAATAGTTGTATTTGTCTTCACACAGATCATTTTTTTGTTTGTGTGAAAACCCTCCTTTCTGTACCATATGCCCCATTAATATGTATGAGTGACTGGGGGGAGGTTTTTTCATTGCCACAGCAGTGCAGACATTTATAGAGGTGTCAGAGATAGATAATCGAGGCAAGGGCTTCTCTGCATGAAATGAAAATACTGTTGTAGGAGCCTGTGTGCACCTCCTCTGGGCAATAATAGACTCACACTGTGTTGTGATATTGAATCTTATCATATTCTTGCCTGATAAAAGGTTACATAGTGTTTGCAGTGGAGGAGAGATGGACAGTACTACCACTGCAGTTATTACTGAGCAACAGAAGGCAGGACACAGGATCGCTATCAGCAACGTCAATGACAATGTTTTACACGAGAATACACACACACAAACACATAATATTCAAATGACTATTATTCAGTGAAGCCCTGAGAGAGGACACATTAATACACAGTATGGACTACAGCATATCAAATATCTAATACTACAGCTCTACTGTGTCTCCGCTGTATTTGAATATCATGAATATGCGAAATTAAACTCACATAAGAAAGGAAGTAAGCAATGTGTCATTACTGGAATCAATTCTCATCTAATGAAAAAAATCTGTCTTTGAATTTAGTTCAGCCCTATGTTTTTACCAGAATTTGCAACACACATGGATATTTGTTCAATATTGTATCTATATCAATATTTATTACATCAAGTGTTTATAAGGACTTTGAGCACATGTCAAGAATGTGGAGGTGAATACATATCACATATCACATTTCAATAAATAATTGTATTTGACTTGCTTGAAAAATCTCACCCTACAGCCAGCAACAACCCAACTTCTGAATTAGAGCAGTCAGCTGCAAATCTAATGGTTTTCAAGCTTCATTAATCAATATGTTTATATTAGGGCTGTCAGTGTTAAGGTGTGGTCTTCACACAACACTTTTTTTTTTAAACATACTAATTGCCTGTTGCTATTTTGCACCCTTACTTATAATGAAGCTTCTGCAGCAGCTTCCTGCTTCCTGCAGCAGTGATGGAAAACACAACACCACTGCATCTTTGAATGGCTCCTTTCACTTTAAAAATCTCCCTGAAGGCTCAGTTGACAAGTAATATGTATGATAAAAGTAATATGAACCTTGTGTATAATGGAATTAAAATATTATTAAACTACTTTGAGTTTGAGCTACCACCTACAACCTAAGTATACAGGTGCAGCTAATCAGACTGATGTCAGCGGGCAATCACATCACCATTGCTGGTAAAGCACTATTTTGGAGTGAATGAATCACCACGGACCTGATGATGAAACTAAATCAAAGATGTTAACTAAAGCATTGCGACATGGGTTGAAAATGACCACAGACCTACATTTTAATTCCTGTGTGTGATTTATCCTGGTTTCATGTGAATAAAGAAAGACTCTCCCAGCTGCTAGGCTAATTTATGCAATGTAAAATGGGGAACAATAGTGGTGATGTGCTGTCACATTAACTGGGGATCATTGGACATCAGTGAGTGATCACTGCACTTTCTCAACTGTCAGAGTGTAATCCTGTCAGAAAACAACAAAAACAAACAAACACTGTATTCCACAGAATAAGCACTTTGAAGTTGTCTCCAACCTCTAAGTCATGGTTTCAGACCACATTGTTGTAGCAGTGCAGCACTGATTTAAAATAAATAAAAGGAAAAACCAAGATCATAAAGAATTGATTTGATTTAGAATAAAAGTAGTCTCGTTAGAATTGCCTCACCTTGTCAATAGGGACTTCAAAACTGTTTGGAAATGCAAAATAATGGGATTTTAAACATGCTATAAAAAGTGATTAAAATATCAAAATTCAGCTATTAACTGTGATTTCAAAAATGAATTGTTTGACAGCTGTATGTTATATTTCTTTAAAAAAGTAAACGGGGTCCCTAGACAAAACCTACAAAGGATTATAACCACTAATCTGCAGTTCCTCTCAGTTCGACAGAGCTTTAAAGCCTCCTCCTGCTCACTGTTTTGGTGTCAACTTTATTGTTTATACTGTCCTTTTAACAGGCCCTCAGGAACAATTAATCCCCTCCTCATAAAGACCTTGCAAGTTTGTCCAATCACTGCAACTTTTCCATGAAGTTGACCAATCATCATAGTTTGCTGTGAGTTCGCCAGTCATAGCTTAATGTCACCAAACTCACTTCCTTGTTTCAGGTTGTGATGATGCAGACATGTAAGACACGAACAGACCAACAAAAATAACTGCTTAAGGCTGTGCAAGGCAATTCCCTGATGTTCTGCACAGAAGCAGGAGTAAACTGTTTAGCTCCATGTGCAACGTTGTGGTGGAACACAAACAAAAGTCATCAACACTTTTCTACCACAAAACACACCCAGAGAATGACTGAAATGTGTGGACAGCAGATAAGCGAAATCACCATGACAGAGGCTGCTGCATCCAAGTGCTGAAAGAATCAAGGTAAGTTAAATTAAATATGCAGGTTAGTGTAATATAAATCACAAACTCAAAACTCTGGTTGTATTCTCCCTGGAGTAAGTAGCATTTGATTCTTTTAACATATACACACATACAAAATCACAACTTTTTTTTTCAATTTTCACTTGCTCCTGTAATTTCCTTGCAAAACACTGCCTAAAAACATCACAACATGCATTGCAAGTATTATTATTTTCTCCAAAAAGCTGCCCTATTAGGCCATAACACCCTGTGAAATCGTGGAGGGACTGCTTCAAGGTCAGGAAAGTCTGTGGTCATTATTCTGGGAGAGACATATCAAAATGGAAAGATATTGCAAAACTCAACATTATGTTCACTGCTGACATTTTATAACTTTCAATGCCAACATTGAAACAACGATTTATTCCCACACTGCCTGTGCATGGCAGCTAAGTATTGTTAGGATTTCACAACATGAGCATTTGGTCTGAGAACTTGAACTCTGGTTTCTACTGTGAAAATCAGACAAATTACATGCCCATGCACACCCAAGTTTTTATTTGTCTATATGAAGAGCACAATACTTGCACTGTAAGCAAATAGTTCCAATGAACAGATCATGCGTCGCAGAATTGTTCGATACGAAGGTGAGAGGATACCGGGCTGCTACAACCTGCCCTGGGCCAGAGGGGCCTGAGGCTACTGACAGTGGTTTGAGGAGGATTGTCACAGCACTAGATCGAGCTTGACTAATAAGCAATTGATTGGGTAGGGTCTATGGTAAGGTAAGGTGTTGATGTCTTCAGTGAGTCTGATGGTGTATAAAGTACAGAGAGGCAAAGACTCAGACAGAGAGAGAGATGGAGACCTGCAGTGGCTGTGCTCATCCCATGTGTTCCTCAAAGAGTTCAAGTTACAACTGGGAGGCATTTTGGGAATGGTGCTCAGCACAGACCGTGCCTAACAGCTTTAACACCAGCAAGCGTCATGTGTGGTCCCTATGGAATTCTGTGTGTGTGTGTGTGTGTGTGTGTGTCTGTCTGTCTGTCTGTGTAAGAGAGAAATGGATCACATGTGTGTCTGAACCTGTACATTTAATTGAGGGAGCTGAAGTTAACTAGTGCGTCGTTGGTGTACAGTGAGTATTCACAGTTAAAATCATCATCGTTGCTGGTTGATACATCCACAACAGGCATCCAACGTGTACAGCTATGGAGTTTGTGCAAGCAGATGAAACGCAGTAAAAACCGGAGAGACACAGTTGCTGAGTTTTTTATGTCATACAGTGACTGCAGTTAAACGGTGCTGAATTGACAGGCACAGTGTAGATCATAGGTTTCATTGTTAGTCAGATGGATGTCATGATGTCATTGGCAATATTTCTGGATGCCAATGTATTCTGGCAGGCGTGAAGAGTGTGTATATGTGTGTGTGTGTGTGTGTGTGTGTGTGTGTTTGTGTGCTCTTACATGTCTGTGTATGTGTAATAGAGAAAAGAGGATGAGTCGTCCAGCCCAGGGTTTTTTCTTTTTCATTAAAATGAGAAATGACAAGTAAAGCAACAGAATGATCTCTGTTTATTGATTATACCATATTATATAATCTGCATATTGGAATATCATATAAAATTAATTTCCAGAAACAAGTGTGGTTTTGTTATTGTTTTCCTCTTTTGCAAGGAGCTACTTGTTTTTGCCTGCATTTCTATATACCAGTGGTGTTGTTAGGCCTGGGCATCTGAGGCTTCAGCCCTGAATGTTTTGTGAATAGCCCCGGATCTAAACAGGCTGTATATATATATTTTCAAAAACGTAAGAATAAGCCTAATAATCTAAAAAAAGCCCCAAGTCTATTAATGTGTTATTTCATTCATGTGTTAGAGCCCTCAAAAATATTTTGATATTGTTGATCAAAAACACAAGTTGTGGGTCGTCTGTGTCATTCAAGAAGCACATTTTTTGTGATCACATGCTTTATATAGTTCTGGGTAGTTTAATCTCTAATTGTACATCATAATTTTTTGTTGATTATACTTTGCATTAATAATCTCAATCGTAAAAGTAACTTAAGCAGACAAATAAATGTAGTGGAGTAAAAAGTACAATAGTTCCCTCTGAGATGTAGAGGAGTATAAAGTAGCATAAAATGGAAATACTCGAGTACATATACACCAAAATTCTCTGAATTTTAATGATAGCAGTTGGAAAGTATTCTGTTTCTACTCAATATTAAGTACTGACAACTACTAATATTTTTTAACAACACAAGTCATCATTAATCTGGAAAAATCAAATAAAAAGAAACAGTTTTTAAGGGTAAATAAGATACCAGAGTGTATAAAAAGCATCAAAATAAAGCGCGTTCATTAAAAAAAATAAAATAAAAATCCTGAGTGAGGATCCCCACAGACCACCTTACAGTGGTCCAGGCTAAGCCCCTGACATCTTCACATCTTAGAGACGCCCCTGCTATTGCATGTTTACAAAGAGGTAAAATGCCCTGAAATTAGCATTTATTTGTCACAGTTGTGAGATACAGACAGTTTTCACAACCTCATCTATTCAAAAGGAAGACATTTTTTCCTGTTGGATACTTTTTAATGACAGACAGGGTTGCAAAGGACATATAAAAGAATATTTCAGTCTACAATCACTGTTAAGCTAACATGTTAAATGCTAAGAGTTCTAAAGCACAAAATGTTGACACGGATGTTAATTCCTCACATGTTTAATGAAATGGTTCTGCCTAAAGACATGAGCTGTAGTCCGTAGCGTGTATTTCATCTGTTAGATCCAGCCTGGGCCAGGACTATGATTCAATAAAAGTAAAGCACTGACTCTTTCTACTGTGTGCTGAAGGAAATTCCTCCACCAGAATGCAGTCCTACAGCATTCTATTCCAACTTTTTGCTGACTTGATAACTTACCACATGAAGGCTCACTTCCTTCACTGCGTATACATCTGTGCTGATGGCTTTATGCAGTCCTGTGAAAGTCAAGGGCCATGACACATAATTTAAGCAACCTTTATTTATTTATATATATATATATATATATATATATATATATATATATATATATATATGTTTGCATTTAACAATTGAAGTGAAACTTTTACAGTATGAAACTGATTTTAAAGAATATAACATCAACTTTTTAAAAATCAATGTACAGAAAAATAGGAATGAATAGCCAACAAAAGTCAAGGTCAAGGAGGTAAACTGTTTAGTTAAAACTATTTCTATTTTCTATTTTTAGCATTTTCTCAACACCATTTGTTTATCAGGCAATGGCTGTAAAAACAACACATTGCTGTAGTGAATATTCATATCTTTATACATGGCTGACTTTGCACCTTGGTGAATAAAGCCTGCTTTGTCTTTATCTTGAATTTTTGTTTTCTATTCAGTTTAGCTTCCGTTGGTTTCCTGAGTGGCTTTGCTAATTGAGTTAAGTTTTAATGTATAAAAATGTTTAGTTTTAGTTTGGTTTTATTAGTTTCAGTATTAGTTTTTTGTTTGTTTTTTACATTATAATATGGGGGTATTTATCAGGAGCAGCATTTAAGAAGTTCAGAATGTTATCACAATATAAACACAACTCTTTGTGAAGGCAGTTCACTCAGAGTCATGTTGACATCCCAGTCTCAGTGAACATATGCACCAAATGCCTCCTCAAGCTTGCTGTGTCGACCAAATTGACAAAGACTAACATGAAAGGCATGTCCTGTACATTTTGATTTTAGTCTACTTTTCTAAGTACATAACATCATTTCAGTTAGTTTTTATCTTTTCTAAAGTCTAGTTTTTATTTTAATGTCAATTAACTAAAATGTTTTTTTCACACCTAGTTTTAGTTTTTACTTTGTTTTAGTACACTATAATAATCTTGCTATGACATCATCAGGGTTATTTTAACTGACTTGACAAAGGTCCTCCAAAACCACAGGAAACCATATACAACTCAGAAGTACTCCCCATGTGAAGTAATTGGACTAAATGGGAGATATTGGCGGTGTATCCCTTTAACAGACAAGACCCACATTTTTGAAATTGCTGTGAAATATCTTCTGATATGCTGCACTCCTCACAGTGAAAGACCCTGTGTGTGGAATACACAGGTACTGTCCTTTTGGTAGATATTCACTTGCTGTGATGTAATTGAGGTATGCCTTAATCAACTGGGCAGTGTGTGTAATCAGCTGAGGGCGGTGTTGAGAAATAAAAATGGCTAATTAATTACAGATAGCTACCGTTGCAACACCTCACAGAGGCACAAATGAGCTACAGGACACGACACAATTAATGAGGAGAATTAGATGGAATGACCTTGATGTATGAGTTGCAATCTGCTAAAACACCAAATTTATTAGAGAAGATGCTTTAAAATCCAGGTTCAGGCACGTTTAAATTCAGGTCAGATTCATTTTGAGCTGAGCAGCAGCAGCAAATCTGGCGTCTACGTGCGCGATTCTGCTGTAGGCGGAGAGTGAGGAATACATAAAATTGTGGGGCATAATTCTTGCTCATCGCTCATCCAGAAACAATTGGTTATATGCTTTTTAGCAAGGCTGAATGGCTGCCTTTGTTGGATCCCAATTTATCATCTCCCTGATTGCAGCATGAGGGGAAATGTGCTGCTTTTCCAGGGGACCCTCCAGAGTGCAGAGCTGCACAGCTGGTCTGTATAAGCTGCCTGAGACACTGACTGATTAACTTGCTGCAGGTGCATTTGCCAGCCTGCACGAGGTCCCATTCAGCAGCAGTTGCTCTTCATCACCAGCGTGTTTGAGAGCCTCTTAAAGGTGTTAACCACTGAGTTTACATCGATATATGCAGAAACATATTGTCCGTAACACATATAGAATAGTTTTAAGTGGGAAGATCAAAGCTGTTTGGTGTGAAGTTGTACAGTTATACATGTTTTTGTATCTTTAATACTGTGTGCACTTTCTTTGTGTGAGGAAGTTTGTTTTCAGTATTCAAGTTAATATTTGACAACATTTCCCTATTCCAGCCACCCATCTTCTCTCCCTCGCCTGCCAAATCATAATCTTTCAAGAAGCTGGATAGAACCAGCCCATAAAAGCTCTATCATTGTCCCACGATCCCCACTTGTTCCCATAGTTGAACTTTGGAAACCACTGCATGTGCACCTCAAAGGTTTATAGACTCTCTTAGTGGTAGACTTGGAGCCAAGGACTCCCATATGGAAACCATTACACAGTTGCAAGAAACAGATTTGCTTTCAGCTCCCCTTTTGGTGTGGAAGCGAGAGAGAATGGAGGGAGAGGTCAATCACATGTTTTCGCGTAAACAGAGCAACCGTGTGGCAAGAGGTTTGTGGAGCACACCTATTCCTGGAGGCTTCATGGTGGTGTTGGCAAATGAGGAGGTGTGTAGCGTTAGTAAATGGAAGCAGTGACCCTGCAGAGGTCAAGATGAGCCTCTGTGTGGTCTCTTTCCAACACCTTACATCTGGAACGTATGAGACACTTCTCACACCCAAATATAAACTAAAAATACCACACGAGCACATACACTCGGTCCTTCTAACAGAAAAGATCACCTTCACTTGACATAAAAGTAATGATCAGCAGATCTGCCATAACAATAAAAATTTAATTTGCTGATTTATATCACATACAAATAGCACACTACAGTAACCTGCTTACTGTATGAGGTGTCTAATACCAGATGTAGCACACCTGCATATACGCACCTCTGGGAAGGGGGATTTATAGGGAAAGGAAAAATTGCTGCTATAGAGAGATGAGAGACACAGTAGCACACTCTTGGTCATTCCTTGAACACGTTCGCAGTGTTACACTTGTTTGTATATAAAAAGGTGACAGAAGTAGTTGTGTGAAAACTGCATGAAAGGTTTGAGAAAGAAGTTCCAATACTTCGGCACAGCTGATCACTTGGTACATGTAGCAAATGTGATCTTCTGACAGCTCTTTCAGAGAGTTATGGAAATTGTCGAATGCAGCCCCCTAAACCTCTGGCTTATAAACCCAATGCATGCCTCATGGATCAAGAAACATCACAGTTACCCCAGTTCCACCAAATTAGCTCTGGTTCTTGAGCCATTTCCGTTCAGCATTCTTAGAACATTGGTGCTATCTAATGAATCGGCCCGTATTTCCACCAGTTTTGCACAGGGCTATTGTAATATAAGATGTCTCACAAAGTAAGCCCATGATAAAGTTGTGATGAAACCACAAAAGGTATGCAAATTAGGCTTAGCTATAATGTTGGTTATAGGGTTGGTGTCACTTGGGTTTTTTCTGAAAGTGGTGCCAAAACGCAACATTAAAATGGTACAGGTTCCTAAACAGTGCCTAAACCAAAACGGCAGTCAACAACATGAAAGAATGGCTTTCTTTTAAATTGCAAAAGAAAATTTGAGCTTAAAATTGAATATATTACCATGACAGTTTAAAATACACTTCGATATATAAATATGTGTAATCCGGCATGTTAGTATAGATTGAGATTATTTCTAAAACGCTGCTAAAACAATCATGTGTATAGAGATTGTTTTTGTTTTAGAACGCAGTTTTAATATTAAAACATATTAATGTGGATGTGGCCTAAGGGTTCATTTGTGCTCAACATTAGATATGGAGACAGAGATGGAGCCAGAGAGGGAGGAGCCTTCTGTCCATACTCTGCATTCATTTCATTAGAATTTGTGCCTATTTTCTGAAAGTTTACAGATACAGAAGAAATGGAGCAGTACAAGCAGAGATTGTGGAGGCAGCGTACATACAAGTGAAAAGCTGCCATACAAGTGAGAAGAATTCTCCATCCACATGTTGAAATGTATATAATTGCCACACATACCACCACTGTCTGCAGCGCTGCCTCCATGTAAATACATTATTAAGACCTCCTCAACCATCGCTTTGTTTGTTGTTGTGTGAGACTTTTGACTCCACCCTCTCGTGGCATATATTGGTTGTATCTATGCCAACATAAAGGACTCATGGAAGTATGAGGGCAGTGACATTTACAATGTTTGAAACAGACTTATGTATTTTTGTACATAAAGAGAGTTTAAGAGTATAAAGAGTACAAATGAGCCTTAAAATCGAAGATTCAGATTCAGATTCAGATTCAGAATACTTTATTAGTCCCAGAAGGGCAATTCATTTTTACAGATCATCAGAAGATTAGTAAATGGTAATCTCCTTCTCCTTTGTTTTTCTTTTAAATTAACTGATTTGACTATTCAAGTTTAACCTTTTTTCAAACCACACTGAGTTTACATTAGTGAGCTTATTCCAGAGTCTGGATCCTCTCTATTCATGAAACTGTAAAACAGTCAGCATAAAGGTCTAGAAATTACAGGGAGATTTAGATGCATATTGATAATGATGGTGGCAGCTTGAAAAATAAAAACAGCTAATGATAAAGCTACTTAGAGTCAGTTAAGTTTAACTTGACTTAATGTTTGAATCCAGCATGCAAAAGTTTTTTGTTTTTTTTTAATGTTTTCAAAGGTGATGTTCTGTTAATTCTCTCAGGACTAATGTTTATTACCCTGCCAGTTTCTGTAAGGTATATTAGCCGTATGGTATCTGCCAAAGTGCAGAGGGCCATATGTGCTGCCATGCTGTTAGCGACAGAGCTGCTGTTACAACCTGGTGGAAGCAAGCAGCAGAGAGCTCTCTATTCCCACAGGTAAACCTATGATACTTTGTTTTCTCTGAGTGGGACTCTTGTGATCATTATTGTGCTTTTTCACACGAATGAAAGGGTTGTTGTTGTCTTCAGAGAACGATTCATCCTGCCTTTTGCTACCCAACTAAGTGTCTGATTTATTGTGCGAATGCAGAAAGAAAGAAAGAAAGAAAGAAAGAAAGGTTTCACAGTGCTTAACACCTCAACCTTAAAAGTCGACCTTAACCTTCTGCTGCGGTGTGATAGTGCCAAAGGTCATGCAGAGATGGAATGAGTTTTAGACTTTAGAATCAGGGCACGTTGGACCATGTCTAATGTGGTTCAAGCCAGGAGTAATGGCCTTTACCTGTCTGCCCGGCTCGTGCTGCAGCATCCAGGCACAAGATGAGACGCCGTCCTCCTCTTCCTCACCTTGAACACGAGCAGACACCACACACACTTATCACCCTTACACACACACACACACACACACACACACACACACACACACTCTACATTATTTTCTTACATTCTCTCACATATGTACTGTATAAACACACACAGACTCTTAAATGCATATGTATGCAGAAAAGCAAACACAGTATATATCTGTTTATTCACATACACACACCTGCCACTCACTGTATACACACACACACACACACACACACACACACGCATACACACATATTTACACACACGTACACAGAAAGCTGCCAGACCAACAAAACCAGGCACTAACAGTTACTGTAATAAAACTGTGGGCAGTTGCTCTGCACACACACTCACACGTCATTTGTACACTATAAGCCCAGTTTTTAATGGTGAAGAAGCAGAATATGTCAGTGGCTAGAAAACAACCTAAAATACATACCTAACCAAAAAACAAGGCTTCAGCTTCAGGAGTATGAGGATGCAATAAAGGTGAAACTATCAGGTAATGCCATTTGCATATTTTTGTTACCAATTTAGTGCAGGATCCTTTGATTTTGTTTTCGGTGCCTAGGTTGGATGGGTGGGGTGCTCTCTTTTTTGTTGTTGTTTTTAAGGTTTTTCTCTTTTTTTCCTTCTTTTGTTCTATTGTGAGAACGATGTCTATATTAGATTTGTAAATGCACTTTAATATTGCATTTCATTTACCAATAATGGCCGCGTTTCCCAGTTAAGAGCAATCTTAAGACTTAAGAGCACAGTTAAGAACGTCTTTGGTAAGAAGGGTCGCTAAGATACGAGTGTTTCCCAGATGCGTTCTCAATGCCCTTCTTAGGGTCGCTCTTAAGATCGCTCTTTAAGAAGCTCTTAACAGGAGCAGGACACTACCACGGGGCTGAAACTAAATCAATTGATGTCAGGCAAATCGATCACCCACCACTTAATCAGCGCATAAGTCACACACAGCGCTGCTACCTAACGCACTAACTCCCTGCTGCTCATGTGTATGTGTGTTCTAATAATTCTTATGAAAAACTAAGAAGATAAATATTTGTTAATGAGCTATTTTCATGATGAAAACAAGACTACAACTAAATAAGAAGTAGTAGAATCATAAGGAAATGTATTATATTTAAACAAAAAAACACAGACGCCTTGCTGAGGCCGGCGCCGTCTCCCACCACCTCCAGGAAACTCCCCACTGCGTAAAAACGCAGCGCAGCCAGGCACTGCACCTCCGGGCTGAGGGCAAAATTGTACCGGGTTGCCCTCTGGATGTGTGGAGACACTAGTTGATGAGGCGTTGTATCTCAGCACGGTGCAGCCGGTACTTCATTTGGACAGCCCGGTCTGACAGCACGTCCAGTGAGCTGAAGTGCTAACGCACAAATGTATTTACATATACGGTTTGGCTTCACACACAGCGACGCTATTGGTTAGCAGCGAGAATATGCTGTAAAGCAGCCATGGTATCTACACGTGTGTGATGTGGCAACGTCTTTATATAGAGTAGCGGGTGCAGCGTCCCTTGATGAGGTTCCAGCTGAGCTCAGTTACACCTGTCAGTTGCCTGATATTGTGAAATGTTGCAGGTTTGGAGGGTGGATGTGTTTCTGTTGCGCCTTGACACATTTTTTGGATGCGGTAAACTATCTGATATGTGCATGCAGATGTGGGATATGTGCGGACAAATTATGATAAATGATAGTCATGATGATTCATTTTATTTGTGTGCCTGATGTGCACAACACTACAGGAACACACTTGTTATTCCTCATACTTATTTTTCTTCTTCTTCTTTTTCAACGTCTTCTTAGCGCTAAGAGCGATCTGGGAAATGCGGCCAGTTTCTATATTTGCTAATGATTTCTACATATTGACTCCACTCTTAGTAAATCTGCTTTAAAATCAAATTAGTAAATTATATTTGCCACATGACAAGAATAAGGACCATAACTTCTGCCCATGTTGTTCTCAATGGACTATCTGTAATTCGGGAGTTTAGTGGTCAGACATTTCTCAGAGCAGCTTTAAACTTATACGTCCCCCTGCAGTCTATTTAGAGCTTATTATTTTATACCAATGGGTGACCTTACATTAAAATTACTAAACCATCACCAACTAAACAAACTTCATGGGGTGATGAAGGCCACAACTGGCACTCATTGGTTCTTCTGTGCCGTTTCAAAGCACTGCTAGGGAAATGTTGTTTGCTATCATCTAGATGCCAGTGTCATGGTATATTTTAACTTGTCTTTTAAATTGTTTGTGGTTGCCCTTGTTTTCTTGTTTTTATGGTTCACCTATAACATGAATTAACATAATTCTTAGTTTTTCTTTGTGGTAATCTCATTTTTGTGTTCTTTTTGTGTTTTATATTGCTTGTTTTGGAGTTGCATATTTTGGATTTTTTGTTCTATGTTGTCTGTCTGTAACTTACAGTGTGCCGCTGCCTGTCTCTGCCAGGGCACTCTTGAAAAAGAGATTTTTGATCTCAAGAGGTTTTTCCTGGTTATATAAATAAATAACTTGTGTCTGAAAGCTCAAACACATTTCCAGTTAGTAACCTTGTGCTAAAACATTTCGAAGGTCAATCATGAATAATGAGCCAATAGATAAACCATTTCTTTTTCTGTAGTCTTTATCTATTCATTATTATTATTATTATTATTATTATTATTATTAAGCTTAAAGGTCCGGTGTGTGGGATTTAGTGGGCTATATTGGCAGAAATGGAATGTAATATAATACGTATGTATTCTTTAATGTATAACCATCTGAAAATAAGAATGGTTGTGTTTTCATTACCTTAGAATGAGCTGTTTATATCTGCATAGGGAGCAGGAGATCACCATATTGCACCACCATTCTTCTACAGTAGCCCAGAATGAACAAACCAAACACTGGCTCTATATAGGGTCATTCATGTTTTCACATCGGCCACCGTAGTAAGAAGCCCATCTGCAACGAGTAGTGTCGGAGTTTTGCTGGTTTGTAACAGGAAACTGCTTTATTCAGTGTTTCTACCATTTTTAATCATATAGTAATATAGACCTGCATTTGTATAGCGCCTTTCTAGTCATCCAACCACTCAAAGCACATTTTTACACTACGAGTCACGTTCACCCATTCACATACACACTCATACACTGGTGGCCGAGACTACCATATAAGGTGCCACCTGCTATTCAGTTTTTTTTAACTCACTCACACACCGATGGAAGCATCATCGGGAGCAATTTGGGGTTCAGTATCTTGCTCAAGGATACTTCGACAGGCTCTGTGGATAATACACCTCTCATGCAGCTTTTTAACCACTTTCATTTTGTTCTGGAAAGGAAGAGACCTGTGCAGATAATTTGGCTCACAGTAAAAACCTCCTGAATGTCTGGATCAGAAAAAAGTGAGCACACATTAAGTTGTCAGAGAAAAAGGGTGAGCACACCTTAGTTTTGTGTGCTTGCCCTACACTTAGCATGTGTTGGGCAAGCCACCTGTTTGCGGAATGCCAAACAGCATCAGGGATCCACTGATTTGTAACAGTGTTTTTACTGGTTTAAATCACCTGGACCGTTCGTTTTTGAGAGGAAATCTGTGTGTAATTCAGCTCCTGATAAATACCTCCTGAACAATGAACACTGACGGAATTTCAGCCAGGGAGAACTTTTAGCTTGTTGCAATCTGCAATTCACTGCTAGACGCCACCAAATCCCCTAAACCTTACACACTTTCACCTTTAAAGCATTTCATTTCTTGTTTCATTGTCCTTTGTACAATGAGTTGAGGAAATCTTTGTTTGAAAAAGTTCAGGGGAAGAATCCCGACTTATTTTGGATGTGTGAATATGATATGTTGAGTTGGTTCTTCAAGGAGGAGATCTATGTCTTAGCTAGATTTATTGAAAAAGCATGGACATTAAAACAGAAAACACTGTATCCTACATAAGAATACAACACTTTGACTTTTTTGTTGTCGATGGATTACATAAGATTCTTGTTTTCTCCATCTTGAATTGTTTGTATATATATTGTGTAGTGTCTTGTAAGCCCATGTGGACTGGGTACTTTAATGTGCATGACACTTAAATAAACAAATCAATAAATCAATCAGTCAAATAAAGCATATAATCAGCAGCTCATTTGCATTTTTTCAGTATGTTTACTGTTTGTCAAAAGGAGCATCTTACTGTGAACTGCAGTGGAATTTTAAACCAGTCTAAATAAACCATACCCACATATCTATTCAGACATTATTATTCCTCTACCCACGCACATTCACAACATGCATCAACATGCAAACAACACACACAAAAACACACAAGTACTGTGGGTTGAATGACTTCACTACACACATCCACACACAGCAAGCAGCGACACGCTCACTAACAGTGCTGGAGCCGCTGATCTACAGCTGGTGAAGAGGATCCTGCCCAGGTTCAGCTCTAACTTCACCTGAAGGGGTTGAACATTCCTGTGCCATCAGTCACAGTGAGGCAGCTCCTCAGCTACCTGTATGTCTCAATCCAGTTGTCCGACAAACCTTACCGTCTCATAATTGATCACACAGAGGAGGGTGCTTGAGGCAAAGACCAGGCAGTAACAGATGAATAAGAGCTGTTTACACAGATAATATCTACGGGGCGGCAGTAGCTCAGTCCATAGGGACTTGGGTTGGGAACCGGAGGGTCGCCTGTTCAAGTCCCCGTCCGGACCAAAATATGGAGCGTGGACTGGTGGCTGGAGAGGTGCCAGTTCACCTCCTGGGCACTGCCGAGGTGCCCTTGAGCAAGGCACCGAACCCCCCAACCGCTCAGGGCACCTGACCAAGGCAGCCCCCTCACTCTGACATCTCTCCACTTTGTGCATGTATAGGTCCTGTTTGTGCATGTGTGTGTCTTTCGGACCTGTGTGTAATTGACAAACAGAGTGAAAAATTGAATTTCCCCTCAGGGATTAATAAAGTATATAAAATTTAAAAAAAAAAAAAATTAAATCTGAAGACATATCTCTCTTTGTGTAGAATTTTCATAAACACCAACCTTTTCATGTATTATTAATCAAAATTATCACTGGGCCTCTGATGACGTTACACCTTTGGCTCTGATATTTCCCTTCCGCATACCGTACACTGACACTCACATCAGCACCTTGGCATTTTAAGCAGATTGGTTCAATAAAAGTAGTAATTAACTCTTAAATATTAATGGAAAGCTTCCTCCATCCAAACACTTTAGCATACTGTATGTAGAGAAACAGCACTGGTCCATTCGAACACATTTTCCTTATCCGCTGTGAGGGTCATAAGGACAGAGGGATGTTGTATGCTGTAAAGCCCTGTGAGGCAAATTGTGATTTGTGATATTGGACTTTATAAATAAAATTGATTGATTGATTGATTGATTGATTGACTGTTTCCGTGTGTGCTGGGACAATATTACTCCATGCTGACAGTTAACTTACACTTGCTCTCTGTATCTTTAGCCCTTTTTACACAGAGATCAGGCTATAGAGCTGAACTGATGTCTCTATTAAATTAAATAAAAACTAAATTTCTCTAAAAAGACTGCAATTGGAAGAGAATATAATATTTTTCTTGATTAATAGTATAATGCTATGATGTCTATGAAAGGTTTTATTTACAGAGCCCTCCCCAGAGTTTAATACACTCAAAATGCCCATCCCATATATTGATTAAAAAAAAAGAAAGAAAGAAAGAAAGAAAGAAAGAAAGAAAGAAAGAAAATGCTGTGCTACCAAAGGCAATGCACCACCATCCAAAATAATAACTAGCATATGTAATCATAATCATTAAACAACTTCCATTATTTCCATTATTATTACTACTGGTTTCTGGTATGCTGTTCTGAAGTTGTGTGTGCGTGGTGATGCTGTACTTGCTGTGGGTATACGATCATTGTCAAACACTGTAGTCTCGATTTCAAACGTATTAAAAAGTGGAAAACTAGAATGTAATATGAGTGTTACATAAGCCATATCACTGTTGACTGTTATAGTTTTTGTAAAGTGTTAGTAGGTCATAAAAAATGTCATTATATTTTTGTCATTTTGACCCCCTGTTGATAACCCATGCTTCAGAGGTGAGTGATCTCATCTTTGTTAAGTGATAAGATAAAAGCCCACCACAAAACCACCAAGTGATTCTTATTTAATGTGATTAGCTTTCTTGGACATTCTGTGTGTTCTGTATGTCTTTATGCTCAGCTCACGCCTGACCCGTTGGAGGCCGTCGGAGGCTGAGGTTCAGCCAGAGTTCACCGGGCTACTGCCACCACAAACGCCCAGGGAGCCTTGTTTCCATGTGTCACTCTAATGTGGCGGAGAGATGAAGAGCTGCTCACATCCAACCTTCTGTCTACTGGGGCCACACGCTGCCTCTGACAGGGACTGAAGGGGTTAGTGTGCGTGTGTGGGTCTGTATATGTGTGTAGTGTCTGTTTTAGGTGATGTTTACATCACATCTGAAGGTATACAAATTCAAATATGGGTCTGATGTTTTTTAATCACTGTAAATGCCTACAAACTGCATGGAATCATATTTCTTCAGTTGTGTTGTGGACATGTGTGCTACAGAATGATTTCCTGCCATACATGTGACTTGTATTTGAAGGCTCACAGTGGAATGTGTCAGAGAGGTTACTCTGTGCTAGTTCAGTCAAGTTCAGTCAGGAACTCCATTTAATGTCATCATTTTTGAACAAAGTTCATTTTACTTGGAACTTGGAAATACTAGTTTTACAAAAAATAATAATAATAACTCAAGGTTCATTTTTAACCCTATCTAAACCATAAGATGTGGTTGAAAGCTTCAGTTCCATCTGTACTGCTCTACTCCCCCAGGGAAGCTAAATATAGAAAATATTACTGACCAAATGTTCTTATTAACTAAATGTCATTTTTACGGTTATTATTACTGTGATTATTATCTTTTTATTTTATTTTATGTATTTAATTATTTTATTTTTATTTTTTTGCCTGTCCACAAACTACACTTAGTTCTAATCCGTTTCATATACACATACATTCATAAGGGGGCTTTTTATTTCTTCCCTCTTCTTTTCTCTTTTTGTTTTACATTACTCAAACCGATTAATCGAATATCAAAGTAACTGACAACGGATTAAAGGTGTAAGGGGTGTGCTCCGCCTTGTCCCTGGTGGCTGGGGCTACAAGTTCTCTGTAGCGGGTTGCGGGCAGGGTAATGAAGTCAGGGTCTACTATATAATTCTCAAAGATGAAAAATCATGCACTCTTCTCGCTGTAAACCCCCAATACACAGGCACCCTCCTTAGGGTCTGGGGGCTGTTTACTCACAGGGGTTGTGTCCACAATTGGCCAGTCCCCTCCTATAAAGGTCTGGGGGTGACCCACAGCTGGGCCAGTCAGTTAAGCGGAGGAGAAACATGAAAGAAAAAGAGAGGATGAGGAGGAGATGGAAATGGAGAAAAAGAAGGAAGAATGGAGGAAAAAGGAATTTGGTAAAAGAGAAAAACAAAAACAAAACAGAAAACCTTGGTTGACCCTGACTGACCCATCCTCCTGACTAATCGTTCCTGCTGACCAACTTCTGGGGCTCGAGTTGTGCCTCACGCCCGCTAGTCAGGGCAGTGCTTACTCAGTTTCTTTTTATATAAAGAATGGTACACCTTTTGTCCACTATTATTATTACTAGGATTTTTTTTCTCTTTATTAATTGAATTAATTTTACAGTAGTAGTAGTATCTATTATCATTATTGTTATCATTATTATTATTATTGTTTAATTAACTATTCTTAGTATTATTATTACTATAAGTAATTAAGTTAGTTATTTATCTTTTTTTTTTTGTGTGTGCTTCCCCCGCTCCTCCTTTCTACCCTATTTCACACACACTTGCCTGCACACCCATCATCACCTAACCTGTATGAGGGGTCAAATGTTTCACCTAACCACACTACAACGCGTCACTTGCGCCTACTTAGGACACATCAGATCTAATCAAACCGCGTGAGCGCACGCCTACATTTTGCATAGGGTTACTATGGAGACACGAGTGTTACACACACGCTCGCTACATGACGCGCAGGCATTGTGCGCTCCACTCACATGACGCGCTCACACGTCTTATCAGTACGCGTGCACAGCGCGTTACAAACGCCACACATGCACTACACTTGCGTGTGCTTGTGAATCTCCCACACACACAGTGCATGTACACATCATTAACACCTGAACGCGTCAAATTACTTTGGCAAACTGTCTGTCTCCATAGTTTACACGTGCAGGCAGGCGTGTGTGTGTGTGCTTCACAAGAAGTGAAATGAATAAATGAATCAAGTTGCAGCAGACGTATGCGTGCATATACACACGTGTGATTTTTTTTAATCTTTATTTTATCCTCACAAATCAGAGCTACTGACCACCCTTGATGTCTGGCTGTGGTTTAAAAATATTTAACTAAGATAATATATAGGCTACAACAGCCTAATTGTGAATATATAGCCTATTATTGAATTGGATCCTAAATGCTGCAAACCTCCATCTGTATGTTTACATTTTTTTTCGCATTTTGCCGTTTTGTGAATTTGACTGTTTATGGAAACAGCTTTTCAGGCATCCTTAAATCTTACTCCCCCTCTCCCATTCCTAGTAGTGGTATATCCCGCACTCTTTCCAACGGGCGGGGCTAGCAGCCGTTAGTACTTGGCAGCAGTAGCAGCTGTGGCTGGACCCGGCTGCCCACATCGCGCATCACAGGCATAGACGTCGGAACTAGGGGTGCGAGTGGATGTGGGTTCCCCGGAACTGACCCCCTTTCCACGAGAGCAGCTAATAGAGCTTAGATCGGGCCCAAAAAATCCAGCTCGACTCGGCCCGAGCCCATGCACGTTATGTCCGGGACCGGCCCGGCCCGTCCAATTAACTGTAATTATGGGCCCGAGCCCGATTTAAACCCGACATTTTTCAATAAGCTGGCTGTTATAATTAAGAGTATTTAACCGCAATTCTTGTTATTTGTGTTATTTGAATGGCACAACACGGAAGCATGATTATGTAGCCTAATAAAACAGGTGTTTATTTTAGGATCCAGGTGGTGAAGGGCTGTGCTAACTAGCTTGCTATGCTAAGACGTGCGTGCATAGACACGTCGTGTGGTCACAGGGGTCAAAAGTGTCAGCTCTTGAAGCAACAACACGTCGTGTTACGGACGTGTGACACCTAGCATCGCTATGCTAACTAGCTTGCTATGCTAATCAGACGTGTGTGAGTAGACACGTCATGTAATCACAGGGGTCAAAAGTGTCAGCTCTTGAAGCAACAACGCGTCGTGTTATGGACGTGTGATACGTATATATATATAGACTTTATATATACTGTATATATAGGCCTATATATATACACACACACACATATATATATATATATATATATATACAGTACAGGCCAAAAGTTTGGACACACCTTCTCATTCAATGCGTTTTCTTTATTTTCATGACTATTTACATTGTAGATTCTCACTGAAGGCATCAAAACTATGAATGAACACATGTGGAGTTATGTACTTAACAAAAAAAGGTGAAATAACTGAAAACATGTTTTATATTCTAGTTTCTTCAAAATAGCCACCCTTTGCTCTGATTACTGCTTTGCACACTCTTGGCATTCTCTCCATGAGCTTCAAGAGGTAGTCACCTGAAATGGTTTCCACTTCACAGGTGTGCCTTATCAGGGTTAATTAGTGGAATTTCGTGCTTTATCAATGGGGTTGGGACCATCAGTTGTGTTGTGCAGAAGTCAGGTTAATACACAGCCGACAGCCCTATTGGACAACTGTTAAAATTCATATTATGGCAAGAACCAATCAGCTAACTAAAGAAAAACCAGTGGCCATCATTACTTTAAGAAATGAAGGTCAGTCAGTCCGGAAAATTGCAAAAACTTTAAATGTGTCCCCAAGTGGAGTCTCAAAAACCATCAAGCGCTACAACGAAACTGGCACACATGAGGACCGACCCAGGAAAGGAAGACCAAGAGTCACCTCTGCTTCTGAGGATAAGTTCATCCGAGTCACCAGCCTCAGAAATCGCAAGTTAACAGCAGCTCAGATCAGAAACCAGATGAATGCCACACAGAGTTCTAGCAGCAGACCCATCTCTAGAACAACTGTTAAGAGGAGACTGCGCCAATCAGGCCTTCATGGTCAAATAGCTGCTAGGAAACCACTGCTAAGGAGAGGCAACAAGCAGAAGAGATTTGTTTGGGCCAAGAAACACAAGGAATGGACATTAGACCAGTGGAAATCTGTGCTTTGGTCTGATGAGTCCAAATTTGAGATCTTTGGTTCCAACCGCCGTGTCTTTGTGAGACGCAGAAAAGGTGAACGGATGGATTCCACATGCCTGGTTCCCACTGTGAAGCATGGAGGAGGAGGTGTGATGGTGTGGGGGTGTTTTGCTGGTGACACTGTTGGGGATTTATTCAAAATTGAAGGCACACTGAACCAGCATGGCTACCACAGCATCCTGCAGCGACATGCCATCCCATCCGGTTTGCGTTTAGTTGGACGATCATTTATTTTTCAACAGGACAATGACCCCAAACACACCTCCAGGCTGTGTAAGGGCTATTTGACCAAGAAGGAGAGTGATGGAGTGCTGCGGCAGATGACCTGGCCTCCACAGTCACCGGACCTGAACCCAATCGAGATGGTTTGGGGTGAGCTGGACCGCAGAGTGAAGGCAAAGGGGCCAACAAGTGCTAAACACCTCTGGGAACTCCTTCAAGACTGTTGGAAAACCATTTCAGGTGACTACCTCTTGAAGCTCATGGAGAGAATGCCAAGAGTGTGCAAAGCAGTAATCAGAGCAAAGGGTGGCTATTTTGAAGAAACTAGAATATAAAACATGTTTTCAGTTATTTCACCTTTTTTTGTTAAGTACATAACTCCACATGTGTTCATTCATAGTTTTGATGCCTTCAGTGAGAATCTACAATGTAAATAGTCATGAAAATAAAGAAAACGCATATATATATATATATATATATATATATATATATATATATATACAGTATATATGCTATAAGTGTAGCCTATATATATTTACACAGTTTCTTTCTTTCTTTCTTTCTATCTATCTATCTATCTATCTATCTATCTTTTTATTTTCTTTCCTTGTTCAGGCACTATTTTTAACACTTCTACAACAGATCATTTGTTAGCCTATAATAACATGATACTTGCAGCTTTATGTTGTTAATGAATTTAAAACATAAATTTTAAGGTCAAGAAAGTCATACTTTGTGGTAAAACTGTTGAGATACAAGCTTTTTAATTAGAAAGAATAAACAGGAGGAGGTCGCGTATGTGACGTCATAGTCCCAGGGGGGTCTGAGGACTAGGGAGACCCACATGTTGTGGAACAACCACCGTCAGACCCTGCTCACTATTCCTGAGCACTCATCCTGTGCACAGAATCCACTGAAAAAGCAGATCTACAAACTCACCATCCATGGCACATAGTTTGATCGCATATGAATTAATGTATCAATTAAATATTGCCCTTAAATAATGATATATTAAGTGGGTTAAGTCATAGTGACCTAACCATTAATTAATTAGGCTAATAGTGTGGACCATTAATTGATGAGTTAATGATGAATTAATGTATGAGTTCATCATTAAATGTATAAATGTGCGTTAGGCCTACCTCAATATCTTAAATCAAATTGTTAACGCTATGAGGCTGATGTGGGCAATTAATCATGAAATAGCCTTCACTGCAAGACAGAGCGGACATTGAAAGAAACTAGAAGAGTTGAACTTTCCATAGCTGTGAGTTGCTTGTTAGAGCGACATCCCAGTGCTGAGAAATACAGCATTGAATTAACGAAACAGAAATCGTCTGCACACACATTTGCCTACACAGGCTAGCCTACTTGTTTACATAACTTATGAACTCGTTTGCACAGATATGAAACAAATGGAGGAAGAACTGAAGCAGCTTTGTGATGATGCTACTCAAATATTTTCACACATTATGAGGACAGTTCAAACTTATTCTGCAAAGTAGCTTATGGTTTACTAATTTCCCATTTAACTGTTATCACAGACTTGTCTCTCTGTTGTATAAATAAAAAAGTTCATATCACTTCGTGACTTGCTGCATATCATAAATAAACAGCAGATCAACCAAAGTATTTTTGAGAGATTCGGCTTTTAATCAACAGCACACTGATATTGACAGATTCCAGACAACCTCAGTTATACAGTTACATTAACTGGAAAGTGGTTTGACTTACTACAGAAAATATATAGTCAATAATAAAGGTGGTGATGTTTATTTTAAAGATATACATTTAATTTATCCAACAAAAGAAATTCTTAAAATGTACAGACCTTCTGTCTGAATCCTGTGTATTCTGTAAACTGACACAGAAACTATTGTTAATTTATTTTATGAATGTATTTATGTTCAGTTATTTTGGACTGATGTTGACAATTTGATTCTTTCTGTAGGGTTAAGATTAATTTGCTAAAAAAAAAAAGAAAAAAGAAAAAAAGGACATTACTTTTTATTTGGAGAAAAACAATATGGACAGAAGACATCTTTTATTTTTAAACCATTGTATTTTAGATGGAAAGCTTCATATCCACAAAAGCAAGAGGACGGAAAGGAAACCCAATATACACCAGTTAAAATATGAACTAACCAATATGAAAGTCATCAGGACCTTGAATGTTCATGAAGCCTTAAAATCCTCTCTATAACTTGAACGTACTCACGACTTTGTATATTTGTTTTTATTTATTTACATTCATGTTCATGAATTAAAATAAAATTGGAGGGAAAAAAACAGTTACACAATAATGAAAAGATATCCCGGCTGCCAGCATTTTCTGGTGAGATAGGCTATGTTAAACAGAAAGTAGTGGGGAAATGTATGGAGGAAAGAGAAGTTGCAGAAGAGCGGGCTTCATTATAGAGCATCTACAGTGGCAGTGGAATTAAAATGTATTTTGTAGAAAATAGCTCTTTTAAAGTAAGAAAAGTCAAATATGAGGTGTTTTCTCATATTTGACTATTTAAGAAGGCTCTTATTTTTTCTTATTCTACATCAGAATCAAATGAAATTTAGTGTGTGACATTCTGAGGTGGTCTACTATCAATCTGAAGTGAAACCATCCTCTGGAAACATGAGATTTCATTTTTATTCAAAATAAAATCAAAATGAAATCTCTATACAGTCTGGTATTATGGCACTGACTCACAAACCCCAGACTCCATCTTGTGGCAGGAACAGGCAACAACACACAGCACCCCAACTGCTGTGGAAATAAGTAGGTATAATAAATAATATAACAATTTCATGAGAAAATCCCCTTGATATAAAGCTGCAAGTATCCTATTATTATAGGCTAACAAATGATCTGTTGTAGAAGTGTTAAAAATAGTGGCTGAACAAGGAAAGAAAATAGATAGATAGATAGATAGATAGATAGATAGATAGATAGAAACTGTGTAATTATATATAGGCTACACTTATCATATATATATATATATATATATATACCTATTGTATATATATATATACAGTATATATGTAAGGGATAATGTAAAATGAACCGGTGGAATCATCTTCCTGTTACGGTCCGGGAGGCAGACACCGTCTCCACATTTAAGACTAGACTTAAGACTTTCCTCTTTGATAAAGCGTATAGTTAGGGCTGGCTCAGGCTTGCCCTGTACCAGCCCCTAGTTAGGCTGACTTAGGCCTAGTCTGCCGGAGCCCCCTATAATACACCGGCCTTTCTGCTCCACTGTCTCTCAGATGAACTCATATCACAGCGGTGCCTGGACAGCGTGACGTGTGTGGTTGTGCTGCTGCCGTGGTCCTGCCAGATGCCTCCTGCTGCTGCTGCCATCATTAGTCATTAGTCATACTTCTACTGTTATTATACACATATGACTATTGTCACACATGTATACTTCCAGATATTAATATATACTTTCAACATATTGTACCACAGTAGCCAGAACTATAACTATAATATTATTACTTTCATTAATGTTGTTGTAAGCTACTGTCATTACCGTCTGTCCTGCATGTCTCTCTCTCTCTCTCTCTCTCTTTCTGTCTCTCTCTCTGTCTCTCTCTCTGTCTCATTGTGTCATATGGATTACTGTTAATTTATTATGCTGATCTGTTCTGTACGACATCTATTGCACGTCTGTCCGTCCTGGAAGAGGGATCCCTCCTCAGCTGCTCTTCCTGAGGTTTCTACCGTTTTTTTCCCCCGTTAAAGGGTTTTTTTGGGAGAGTTTTTCCTGATCAGCTGTGAGGGTCATAAGGACAGAGGGATGTCGTATGCTGTAAAGCCCTGTGAGGCAAATTGTGATTTGTGATATTGGACTTTATAAATAAAATTGATTGATTGATTGATTGAAAATAACACCCGACAGGGGAATAGCAGAGGGGTTCTATTCCCCTGAAGGGAGTTCTTTTCCCAGTATTTACCGGCTCATTATACATTATCCCGCTTATTACATGGCTAATTATCAGTTAAATAAATAATTTGAGACAGAATATTGATTAATTATACGATTTTTATTGATTTATAAATTAAATCGGGAGGAGAGAAAAAAAAACAACTGCCGGCAACAGCTGAATCTCCTTGTCAGGGCAGCGTCCCTAGCAACGCTGGGCTACATAGCAACGGTCATTACACAGTAATATCAGACCTCTGAATGCCGCGACTGACCAATCAAAATACAGTTTTTAATAGAGCTGTGTAATATCTATCTATCTATCTATCTATATATATATGTATACAGTAGGTATACATACATACATATATACTGTACATATATATATATATACAGTACAGGCCAAAAGTTTGGACACACCTTCTCATTCAATGCGTTTTCTTTATTTTCATGACTATTTACATTGTAGATTCTCACTGAAGGCATCAAAACTATGAATGAACACATGTGGAGTTATGTACTTAACAAAAAAAGGTGAAATAACTGAAAACATGTTTTATATTCTAGTTTCTTCAAAATAGCCACCCTTTGCTCTGATTACTGCTTTGCACACTCTTGGCATTCTCTCCATGAGCTTCAAGAGGTAGTCACCTGAAATGGTTTCCACTTCACAGGTGTGCCTTATCAGGGTTAATTAGTGGAATTTCTTGCTTTATCAATGGGGTTGGGACCATCAGTTGTGTTGTGCAGAAGTCAGGTTAATACACAGCCGACAGCCCTATTGGACAACTGTTAAAATTCATATTATGGCAAGAACCAATCAGCTAACTAAAGAAAAACGAGTGGCCATCATTACTTTAAGAAATGAAGGTCAGTCAGTCCGGAAAATTGCAAAAACTTTAAATGTGTCCCCAAGTGGAGTCGCAAAAACCATCAAGCGCTACAACGAAACTGGCACACATGAGGACCGACCCAGGAAAGGAAGACCAAGAGTCACCTCTGCTTCTGAGGATAAGTTCATCCGAGTCACCAGCCTCAGAAATCACAAGTTAACAGCAGCTCAGATCAGAGACCAGATGAATGCCACACAGAGTTCTAGCAGCAGACCCATCTCTAGAACAACTGTTAAGAGGAGACTGCGCCAATCAGGCCTTCATGGTCAAATAGCTGCTAGGAAACCACTGCTAAGGAGAGGCAACAAGCAGAAGAGATGTGTTTGGGCCAAGAAACACAAGGAATGGACATTAGACCAGTGGAAATCTGTGCTTTGGTCTGATGAGTCCAAATTTGAGATCTTTGGTTCCAACCACCGTGTCTTTGTGAGACGCAGAAAAGGTGAATGGATGGATTCCACATGCCTGGTTCCCACTGTGAAGCATGGTGGAGGAGGTGTGATGGTGTGGGGGTGTTTTGCTGGTGACACTGTTGGGGATTTATTCAAAATTGAAGGCACACTGAACCAGCATGGCTACCACAGCATCCTGCGGCGACATGCCATCCCATCCGGTTTGCGTTTAGTTGGACGATCATTTATTTTTCAACAGGACAATGACCCCAAACACACCTCCAGGCTGTGTAAGGGCTATTTGACCAAGAAGGAGAGTGATGGAGTGCTGCGGCAGATGACCTGGCCTCCACAGTCACCAGACCTGAACTCAATCGAGATGGTTTGGGGTGAGCTGGACTGCAGAGTGAAGGCAAAGGGGCCAACAAGTGCTAAACACCTCTGGGAACTCCTTCAAGACTGTTGGAAAACCATTTCAGGTGACTACCTCTTGAAGCTCATGGAGAGAATGCCAAGAGTGTGCAAAGCAGTAATCAGAGCAAAGGGTGGCTATTTTGAAGAAACTAGAATATAAAACATGTTTTCAGTTATTTCACCTTTTTTTGTTAAGTACATAACTCCACATGTGTTCATTCATAGTTTTGATGCCTTCAGTGAGAATCTACAATGTAAATAGTCATGAAAATAAAGAAAACGCATTGAATGAGAAAGTGTGTCCAAACTTTTGGCCTGTACTGTATATGTACAGTATATATGGACCGTTTCATTCCTATTCTGTTGCTAGGGCAACAACTTTGGTCCCTGTTCACTTCCTGTCAGCTTCTGCATTAACATACATTCAAACAGGAAATACAAAGAGACCCATTTAGAATGTTTATGTTGTCCAGTTTGAAACGGTCTATATAGCCTATATAGTATATACGTGTCACACGTCCGTGACACAACGCGTTGTTGCTTCAAGAGTTGACACTTTTGACCGCTGTAATCACGTGATGTGTCTACGCACGCATGTCTGATTAGCATAGCAAGCTAGTTAGCATAGTGATGCTACGTGTCACACATCCGTAACACGCGCGTTGTTGCTTCAACAGTTGACACTTTTGACCCCTGTGATCACATGACATGTCTATGCACGCACGTCTGATTAGCATAGCAAGCTAGTTAGCATAGCGATGCTACTGCTCCTGGGTCGATCCGAAAAATAGTTTCCCTGCACCATGTTGGAGGAATTTCTAATCACCGTCCAATATTTATTCATATTGCAGGCTAATGAACTGGGGTTGAGCGGACCGGTTGCCATGGCGACAACGACAATGCGTTCACCTGTGGATCTGACAGAGACTCTAGACTGATCATACACAGCTGGACTTGATTGCAGGGCACGAACTGAGAAAGGAGATCCGAGCGAGCGACAGTTTGGCTCTGGGAAGCGGAGCTACTGTAAAGTGCCCAACGAAGCCACCTTTATTGCATTCACGGCCGGGAGGGGGGGCAAAGACAGCCAGTGTAGGTGGAGAAGTTCCGGGGGTAGGGTGGAGGTTAGTTAAGGACCGGGGAATTCCACACAAATGCCCCGAATTGTCAAAGTGACATCAAAGCTTTACGTTCACTTGACACAAAAACTCTAGTTTTGTAAGTAGACAAAATTGTTTCAGTCAGATTGTTTTTTAGTCCCTCTTGTTTCTGGTACATTTATTATTAGGGACCTCGGCTGAAGGACGAAGTCCCTCTTGTTTTTGCTGCGTTTATTAGGGACCTCAGCTGAAGGGCGAGGACCCTATTGTTTTTGGTGTGTTTATTAGGGACCTCGGCTAAAGGGCAAGGACCCTATTGTTTTTGTAGCGTTTATTCGGGACCTCGGCCGAAGGATGAAGTTTATTATTTAAGTTTAAGTTTATTATTATTATTATTATTTTTATTATTTATATATATATATATATATATATATATATATTAAGGGCCCGAGCAGGTCACAGACCTGCGAGGTCCCTATTGTTTTTCTCCCGATTATTTATTTATTAGGGACCGAGCCTACAGGCAGAGGACTGCTCACAGAGCAGTCCTCGCCAAAGGCGAGGACCCTATTGTTTTTGGTGCGTTTATTCTTTCTTTCTTTCTTTCTTTCTTTCTTTCTTTCTCCCGCCGCCTCTTTGAACTGGAATTTGACCCCCTAAACATGCTCAAAAACTCACCAAAATTGGCACACACATCAGAACCGGTGAAAAATTTTAGAAAATCATGAAATTAACCCCTAAAGTGCCAAAATGGGCTCTCTAGCGCCATCTAGGCACACAAAAATGGCCGCTACGGCCTGTAGGAACGTCGTAGAAACATGAAACCAAAACTGCCGTGTTCGTCTCATGAAGACCTAAAAATCACGCGCAGACACGCCTGACCTAAATCCAACAGGAAGTGAGCTATTTGCCCTTTCAAAGTAAGATTTTGCCTTAAAACTGCCTTTCGTAAAAAATCTTCTTCTCATACACCGCTTATCCAATCGGCTTCAAACTTGCACAGATGACAGATCAACTCCTTCTAATCAAAAGTTATTCGTAACTTTTTCATTACTCGCTTAGTTTGGATTTTATGGCCTCCATAAGGTGAGATGTCAGAAAAACGTCCTGACGATCTTCGAAAGCTGTCCCATAGGAAATGAATGGCAGCAGGGGGGAGAAAGAGACCAATCTTAGGGCTTTTTCTAGCATTTGCAGCGTCTCCATACTTTGTGCTACAGACTCCATTCCAACTCTCAAATGTTGCCACAGGTCTCATCTATTCACTCATGTTTTCATCTTTTTCATATCTTTTACCGTTTTTCATCTGTGCCTCTCAAAGTACCATGAGCAAAAGTGGAGAAATTGTCAGTTTATAATGGGTGTGTATTGCACGGAATGCTGTGAGCTAGAGGAGAGGGCTCTAAAAATCGTCTAAAACTTTTGTCTTTAACTCGCTGCCACGGCCACAATTTTCACTGTACAGACACAATTTATACCACAAAACGTAGGAAAATTTGTCCAGCTCACAGATATGTTGACATGGAATCTTTCACACGTACGCATTTTTGCTGAGTGGCTCCAAAGCGAATGGAGCGCTGATTTTTTTCTCATTCACTCCCATGTAAACTCAGAGGAGAAATTTCTGGAAACAGCTGGGGTGCAACACATTTTAAACTCGCTCCCCTGACCACATTTTTGACTGAAGAAATACAAAACGCGACACGTGCGTTCACGAGACGTGGCTGTCTCTCAAAATCACTTTATTTTCTTGCTTGGACCAACGGTTTGGGTATGCGAAGCATTTGTTCGAGGAGTTAAATCCCTTTATAAACAGCCTTTGGTGATCTGCTCTCCTGACGTGTCTGTGTCTGCCACAGGTGTAGGCAAGTCATTAATCACCATGACAACGGCTGCACACACAGACACAGCCACAGGGTTCTCTGGTCTGTGTGTCTCACAATCTTTAAAGGACAGATTACAGCAGCAGAAACTTCATTTGAAACAGAACACACACATTATTAACCCCTACAGTGCCAAAATGGGCTCTCTAGCGCCACCTAGGTGCACTAAACTGGCCACTGCAGCCCGTAGGAATGTCGGAGAAATATCAAACCAAAACTGTTGTGTTTGACTTACAAATCACGCGCTGACACCCATGACCTAATTCCAACAGGAAGTGAGCTATTTGCCCTTTCAAAGTAAGATTTCGCCTCAAACGTGCTCTTAAAACAACACATCTCCTCCTACACTGTTTATTGTATCGGCTTTAAAGACGCACACCTGCCAGCTCAACTGCTACTAAACAGATCTTCTGTACAACTTTATCTCTCTCATCATCACATTATTTTGATGATTGGACCAATGGTTTGGGAATGGGAAGAACTTCTTCGAGGAGTTAAATCTCCACTAAAACAGGTCTCTCTGTGTTCTGTCTGTCTCTCTCTGCTCTTCTGCCAGGTGCACTTATTTAATTACCATGGCAACCGCTGTCACACACAAACTCACAGAAACATGATGTGTGTGTGTGTCTACATCTTACATGCAGACATGACAGGGGCACAATCTCCATTTTAACCCTTTAGGTGCCAGAGTTTATTGAGGAAAATATTCCATTTTCATTTCAACATTTCAAAAGGCTGTGGCTTGAAGGTGGTGAGAGATAAAGGCATACTGTAAATGAGAAAACTATTCATCATGACCCAAAGTTTGTGATAGGAGTAAATTAACTCATCTAATTTGCATATTGTGGCGTCACTAGTCGGCGGCCATATTGGATTTCATAAATCTCAGTAAAACAACATTTTGAACATATTTACACAGTAGATTTCTTTTGTTTTGTGTTGTTTTTGTCATCTCATCCTCAAAATAAAGGAACAGGAATCAGATGGGAGTAAATTAACTCATCTAATTTGCATACTGTGACATCACTTCTACATACCTACAGCTACAGAAAGCATTCAAACATCAAAACGTTCAGCTCTGTAAGGATTTTCTGACGTTTGTGGCAATATGTTTGATATTTCTAAATAATTCACAATGACGACATATGCTGGGGGCCGAAATGGGCGCGAGTGCGAGGTCCTGCCAAACGCTGCTTGCAGCCGAAGGCGAGGACCCTATTGTTTTTGGTGCGTTTATTAGGGCCCGAGCACCTAGCGGTGCGAGGACCCTATTGAAATGCAAGGATTTTTTATTATTATTATTATTATTCTTCCTCCAAATGAATTGCCTTTTTGGGAGGCTTAACATACCCGAAAACTCATGAAACTTTGCACACATCTCAGAACTGGTGAAAACTTTGATATTTTAAGGGTCTTGTGTGCAGGTTCCAAAAAATGGCTCAGTAGCGCCCCCTACAAAAGTTTGAGGAAACAGCCCCTGAAGCTAGTTTAACCTACATGTATGAAACTCGGCAGGCTTATGTAACACTCAGAGACGTACAAAAAAGCCTCTTGGAGGCATGCTCTAAACCCAACAGGAAGTCAGCCATTTTGAATTTACTGTGCAATTTTTATGCATTTTTGGCCATTTCCAGGGGTCATAAATGAACGAACTAGTCCTAGAGATTTCATCCGATCGACTTCAAACCTTGGTCTGTCCCATCCCAAGACCTTGAAGATGAAAAGTTATCAAAAGCTTGAGTTTTCGTCAATGCGTGTGACCGTGGGATGGCGTCAAAGTTAGGGGTCTTGCCACTAAACAGGAAGTAGTTTATAACTCCAGCATACATGGTCCAATCTTGCCCAACCTTCACAGGATTGATGCCAGTCCCGTCCTGAACACATCTACATGTCAATAATTAGAGATAAACATAGCGCCCCCTACTGGCAATGGGAAATGTCATGTTTTAGACTTTAATGTACATCTCTTACAAAATTGACCAGATCCATCTCAAACTTGGTGAAAAAAGTCATAAGACGTTGATGATGCTTTATTATGCAAACTTTGATGTTTTGCCGTGATGATAAACGTTGCTGTAACTTGACTCCACATGGGAATATCTTGCCAAAACTTCACACATATGATGACAGTCCAGCCCTGAACACATCTACAGAGGAATTTTGAATCACCGCCATAGCACCACCTTCTGGCAACAGAAAGCTACTTTATACATTTTTTGATGTCCCGCTTCTAGCAGGTTAATCAGACCCACCTCAAACTTGCTGGTCTAAGTCCTTAGACCTTGATGATCCTTAAAAATGAAGCTTTTCAGTTTTCATCAAACGCTGTCACCGTGGCGCCGCCTTGTTCGCCATCAATCACGATGTTGTTTTGAAGGGACAAGGGATGCTTGAAAACTCACCAAACGTGGCATACACATCACAGGTCGCAAGTCCTGTTGTCTGATGTGATTTTTGTGCTTTGATGCATCAAGATGGCTCAACAGCGCCCCCTAGAATATTTCAATTAAGCAGCCCCCAAAGCTGCTTTGACCTGCATGTATGAAACGTGGTAGTCACCTGTAACACTCTATCATGTACAAAAAAGCCTCTTGGAGCCATGCTCCAAACCCAACAGGAAGTCTGCCATTTTGCATTGACTTGTGCCACTTTTGTGCGTTTTGGCCCATTTCCAGGGCTTGTAAATTAACAAACTTGTCCTACAGATTTAATCAGATTGGCTCCAAACTTGGTGTATGTAAGCGTGACTATGTTGTGACCAAAAGTTATCACAGGATTTGCCCAATGTTGAATGGTGCGCCCGCTGCCGAGCATTGAATCTTGAGGTCTCACCATGAAAAACGAAATTGCTGTAGCTTTGGCATAAATGGTCCAATCTCCACCAAACTTCACATGATTCATATTAGTCCCACCCTGAACACATTCTCATTACCATATTGCCTGATAATCATAGCACCACCTAGTGGTGAAAGGAAGTACTTCTTACCAGACACTTATCTTTGGATTAACTTCAAATTTCAATGCTGTGGTCTATATTTGATGTTCACAAACATGTATCATTAGTGTCTACGCACGCTGCAGAGGGTTTAATTTTGATGTCTCGCTATGAAACAGGAAATTACTATAAATTTGGAGTAAATGGTCTGTTGTCCACCAAACTTGACATGATTCATATTTGTCCCACCCTGAACATAGCGCCACCTAGTGGTGAAAGGAAGTACTTCTTACCAGACACTTATCTTTGGATTAACTTCAAATTTCAGTGCTGTGGTGTGTATGTGATGTACACAAACATGACATATCATTAGTGTCAATACATGCTGCAGAGGGTTTAATTTTGAGGTCTCGCCATGAAACAGGAAATTGCTATATTGTTGCCATAAATGTTCTGATCTCCATCAAACTTCAGATGATTCATATTAGTTCTGCCCTGAAAACATTTATATGACCATATTTCCTGATACTCATAGTGTTAGCTAGTGGTGACAGGAAGTAGGTCTCAAACACTTATCTTTTGATTTATCTGAAAGTTACATGCTATGGTCTATATTTGATGTACAAAAACATGATGTATAATTACTGCACTCTCCAACTCCCTCTAGTGGAAAGAGGAAGTGATACAAAATGTGAAATATGTCATTACAGCACTGTATCAAAGATATGCCAAGTCACTCCTGCATGCGATGTCTAACTTCGACACATGAATTGACACGTCAGAAGACGTCCTGCCAGCCCCCCCCCTCCACCGAGTTGCGTGAAGGTGCGAGGGCCCGTTTATCGCTGCTTGCAGCTTTAATTATTATTATTATTATTACAAACATGTAAACTCCAATTTGGCCCTTTTCCCAAAATCAAAAACTCACCAAAATTGGCACATGCGTTTGGTCTGGCGAAAAATTTGATATTTCGGCAGTGTTGTATGTAGACGGGGCCAAATGGTGACATAGTGCCCCCTAGAAAATTTTGTGCCTCGAGCCCCACCTGTGAGTTTCATCTACAGGCATGAAAATTGGTGGGCTCATAGAACATGCCAAGACGCACAAAAAATCCTCTTGGACCCATGCCGTAAACCCAACAGGAAGTCGGCCATTTTGATTTGAATTTTTTACATGTTTGAACAAACGAACTCCTAGGGATTTCGTCCAATTGACTGAGATCCTGAGAACATGCTGATCAAAAGTTATTAAAAGCTTTTCTCTATGTCAAGGGGCGTGGCCGCTAGGGCGTGACAAATTTTGGCGATTTTTCGTTTTCTCACCATCGAATTTCGAACGGCTCTCACACCGACATACTTGATCTCAGCAGCTTCAAACTTGCTGGACATGATGATGGCTCCGCCCTGAACGCCCCGATATGTTAATATGTTAATATCCCACCTTATTCATAGAGCCCCCCGGTGGTAACAGGACATGACCAGTTTTTACTTTAACATGTACTGATGCCACAAACTTGACCGCATCAACTTCATTCCACTTCTAATGCATGCAGAACAAGTTGGTAAAGCTACCTTATGAACGCTGTGAAGCTACGTCTAATGGTGTCCATGTGGCGGCGTGGTGACTATCAATCCCTCGCCACTAAATACGTTTGGCATTTTGATGGCTTCAACGACCTCATCTCCTCATGAAAATGGATACACAGGTCAAGAATGGCAAGCTCTTACATCTGATAGGGGCGTCGCCCATGGGGGGGACAAAATGCCTCTATAGCGCCCCCTTGAAATTTTCAAAAACCCCTCCCCCTAAGGGTTTTTTTGGAGTTGGAACATGAAAATTGGTACACATGTGTATATTGTCCAGACGCACATAAAAGTCTCAGGCACCAATGGTCTACGCCAAACAGGAAGTCGGCCATTTTGATTTTGACTTGTGATTTTGGCGCGATTTCCACAGTTTGTATTTTAACGAATTAGTCCTAGGGATTTCATCCAATTGACTTCACATATTTTACAGATCATCCAGAGACCATGCTGATAAAAAGTTATTAAAAGCTTTTCTCTATGTCAAAGGGCGTGGCCTCCATGGCACCACCACATTTGATCCATCGCCATGCATATTCAAGCAGCTCTCTCTCCCACATACTTTGTCCAAACTGCTTCAAAATTTCTGTACATGATAAGAGCCCCGCTCTCAACGCCTCCATATGCTCGTATGAAATCTTGCTCATGCCGCCCCCTTGTGGAAACAGGAAATGCCCTATTATACATTGACATTGTCCAATTTGCTTGAAACTTCACGTGTGATGATGGCCCACCCCTGAGCGCACCTGCCCACATCTGGTTACGCTCGTAGCGCCACCTAGTGGATGAACGAAACAATGCGTTTTTTCTCTCCTGCCAGGTTTTTTCTCCCTTCTCGCTCCACGCCTCAGGCCCCCGCGGCTGCATGGGGGAGCGAGGGCCCGATCACAGCTGCTTGCAGCTTTAATTATTATTATTATTATTATTATTATTCTGAGAATATAATCCCCAATTTCACCCCTTTTCCAAATTCAAAAACTCACCAAATTTGGCAATCAACTTCATTCCACTTCTAATGCATGCAGCACAAGTTGGTGAAGCCACCTTATGAACGCTGTGAAGCTACGTCTAATGGTGTCCATGTGGCGGCGTGGCGACTATCGATCCCTCGCCACTAAATATGTTTGGCTTTTTGATGGCTTCAACGACCTCATCTCCTCATGAAAATGGATACACAGGTCAAGAATGGCAAGCTCTTGCATCTGATAGGGGCGTCGCCCATGGTGTTTTTTTTGGAGTAGGAAGATGAAAATTGGTACATATGTGTATGTCACCCAGACGCACAAAAAAGTCTCTGGCACCAATGGTCTACTCCAAACAGGAAGTCGGCCATTTTGATTCAAACTTTTCATTTTGGCGTCGATTTTGTGAGTTCCACACCTTGTAATTTAACCAACTCTACAGGTACAAAAACAACAATCAGTGGTCATTTATTTTTTTAGTTTTGTCAACAACTCCCTTTCCATGTTTGTGTTTCCAATTTGCTGCAATATTATGGGTAACATTAATAGCCTCTAGGCCCTGGGGACCTGGGGGTCAGTGATGACCTGAGGCTCTGGTCATCCAGCGACCTGACTCAGGACCAGCTTCTCTGCCTTTTGTTGGACGTGGTGGAGGTGGAGGTGGAGGTGACCACCACCTGTGCTTTTTTCCACATGTTCATCTATTCAACAGGATGTTAGGAGACTAGATGTGTGGTAATCAGCATCTGTTGGTGGTAAAAGTTACTCAAGCTGAAATAACGACTGAGTAAACTTTTATTTTGTTTAATATGTGGAATATGAATAAAACCTAAGTGAGGAGCAATCATGGGTCTGTTTTTATGTTTCATTTTCACCCAATTATTAAAAACATTGAACAACATTTAATGACTTTCTGAAAGGCTAATATGAAAAGAAAGTGATGTTACATTTAATATGAGTTACGCATTAACTCTGTCAGTGATTCTTTTTATGACTGTAGCTGTGTATTTTTTCCCGGAAGTTTTCTCCCCTGTTGTCGTGGTGAATCATAGTATCGGAGTTCCATTGATGATGGCTTTATCACTAAGATGCTCAAGTCAAAAATGTCTTATCTTTTGACTGCTTGTCTCTGATATCTCCTAACAGTTTTCCAAGAAATTTCTGATATTTACTTTGAAACCGATGCTATATTGCTGCATACTCTGTAGTTCTTATGCACAGAGCATGGCTGGCAGTGAATGCTTGAAAGACATAACAACAGTAACCAAGGGGGGAGGGGCTTAGCTAAGGATCATGTTATCCAATGACATTCCGTTTGGAGCTTCCACCTTGTTCCCCACTGCGTTGTGATTGGTTGTCCCTCTTCACCGAAGGACACGGCAGTCATTATGGTAAGTGCATTGTGGTAGGAGTTTGCTTGTAGCGTAGTCATTTTGTGAATGTTACGGGCTATTTCCACCAGATGCGTGTTGGTTGTGTCTCCGCTCCGGCACGGCAGCGGAGCCGATAGGATTCAATTTTAGTCAATGTGTGTGTTTCCACCGGCTGCGGCTGTGCTGCGTTCCGGCTCTGTCTCAGCTCCGGCACTCCGGAGCCCTCCACAACAGATACGCAGGACTTTGCCAGATGCCGGAGCACAACGCAGCAATTCAGCACAGAGCAGATCGTGCGGGGCAGGAAGTCACGCACAGAAACAAAATAAAACATCTGGTTAATTTTCAAAATAAAATACACAGTGTTCACGGCGGATCATATTTCCCTGCACTACACCTTGAAAACTACATAATGGGCAGAGGCAGGCCTGAAGTCAACAGGTCAGAGGTTTTCAGACGTCATTTCACCCCGTTGACACCATGGACGAGGAGATATTATACTAGCTGCGGCTTGTTCCTTTTAAATTCTGTATCACAAAATCAGAGAATTACATTTAAAAATACTACATAACATATATCCATCTAACACATATATCTCGAGATTCTGTGACACTGATAACAAACTGAACCTGAAAGTGTAACTCACTTGTTTTATGGTTGCTCATATAGTAGTACATTTTGGAAAGAACTTGAGAACTATATACTGTGTAAAACAGCATATAAAATCAACATAGAAGGGAAGAACATTATTACTTATTTTGAATTCAAAGAAAAGAAATTATGCACTACTGTCAATCTTTATATTTTATTAGGAAAATTCCACATCCATAAATGTAAACTTCAAAACTCAACTCCATTATTTAAGTTGTTTTTGATTGAAGTTGATTATTATTTTAAGTCTCTTAAATTGATTACAAATAAGAAATGTATATCAATGATATTCATTCAGAGGTTTTCAACGAATAAGCTGTCACAAATGTTGTGCTGTTTTTTTTTCTTTTTCTTTTCCTTTGTATCCTTTGTATGCATACTGTATACTGTTATACTGATATATACTGTTAATGATCCTTATTATGCTTGTATATAACTGTAAATCTTGTTGCTGCTGTTGCACAAATGGTTAACTAGAATGACTGATTGTACACTGTTTGTACACTGCAAACTTTGAATAAAGTTAAAAAAGAAAAAAAAAAGAGGAGATATTAATCATGGCAGTTCACCGAGGTGTCTTCCGGCAAACACAGCCGTTGGGTATTGACGGACGACGGAGCACGCAGCGGATAACCAGCGGTGCCGTTCCGCAATGGACACGCATCCAGTGGAAATCCGACGTTACTCGTGCTTCTGACATTATATGTGGGTTTGTATGCTATATAAACTATGTGTATCTACATTATATCAATTGGAATGTATTGTCACTAGCTCAGCTCAGTAAGATAGCGTAGCAGTTCGTTAGCATAGCCATTCGTAGCGAAGCAGCTAGTTAGCGTAGCGGCTAGGTAGCATAGGACCTACTTAGCCCCCAGCATCCTTCGACTCAGCAGGAGAGTGCGGTATTTTAGGTGTTGTGTCAGCTGACACTGGTTGTTTTTAAACTGTGGAATATTCAGTGATTAAATTGCAATGTTTTGCCATTAGCTTAGCTTAGTAAGCTAGCGTAACTTAGCGGGTAGTTAGCGTAGCGGCTAGTTAGCCGCCATTGTTCTCTGACTCGGCCAGAGAGTGATGTGTTGTAACTTAGGGGAGAGGGGTGTCGAACGGAGCATTTTTCATATTTCCCTCTCTGCACAGAGATGCATTTATTTATAGCAACCACATTTTATAGTGAACAACATACATATGTCCTCTACAAATCCCGACCATGTTTGCAAAGCTTGGATGAATGAGTCGCACTCAATCTAGCAGGAAACGAAGCTCATCTGCCTGTTTGCCTCCGCATGCAGGGATGAACAGATCCACGTTATAATTAACCGCAAAACACGTAAATAACTTCATATTACTGGCGTGTAACACTCATTAATGCTTTAAGCTGAGTCCTCTGGGAAATGAGAATGTCCAATTGAAATAATCTTCTCATGTTTAATGTCTGAAAATGAATTACATTTGTCCAGTGCTCTGTGATATAGCTTACTGTGTTTAACAAAGCATGTTCCAATGCAATTAAAGCATCATGTGTTTGTGGACATAATTGATTTAATAATACAAGTAGACAGTATTTGAAGAAGAAGTTAGAATGCAGTGTGGTCGTGAAACTGTTTGGCCTTGTCAATCAAAAAAGTGTATCAGGTGTGTGTGTGTGTGTGTGTTTGTGTTTGTCAGCTGCTTTCAATGTCAAATCATCAGTAAATTATCAGTTTGATTTTAATATGCTTAATAACTGGGTCTTTATACTTTTAGATGCCCCGTGGCAAGTCCTACCGTCACTCTGAGGCGGCTAAGTGGAGGATGGTGGAGCGACAGTTGGCCTCCAGTGACGCTGGTGCATGTATGTGGCGTGCCTTCTTGAAATCAACTTTTCATGTATATCCTTGCTGTATGACTGAGTTAAACTCCTAACTTTGTGTATTTTTATAGTCTTGAAAAGTTCACATATTGTGTTGAAGTGCTTGAACTTTGAATTTGGTCTCCTTTTTTTTAAAAACCATTTTATGTTCATCCACAGCTTGTGGCACAGGGTGGCGCCACAAAGTGCACAAACAGTCAATCTCTGAGCACACTGGGCGCCAGCATAAATTGGTCATTCCAGTTGAGGTCCCAGGCAAGACGGTATGTACAATTCATAAAGATTTCACTGATGATTAGAAGTTTTAGTTGTGTGTTGTCAGCCTAAAAGAAATCCTGTCTTTTGTTCCAGCTTGTTCTTCTTGTAGGGGCGTCCCATCTGCACTCCCTTGCAGATGGGATTGTGCTGATGCCAGAGGATTGCTACACCTTTGGCGTCATGTCCACTCCAGGGGCATGCACTGGCCAGCTCAGGACTGAGGTTCAACATGCTGTTCTTCCTCGGATCTCTGATGCTGTCTGTGTCATGGCCCCTAGCAACAACCTGATGGCCAGCAAGACACCTAAGCAAGGACACATAGCTTTTGGCCAATACATGGCCACTGTCTGCAGCGTCTGGCCGACTGCACAGGTTGGTTATTCATGTATTCTTTTTAATGAGGCTGATGTGTACAGGTCAGTATGATTTTCTCATTAACCATTATTATTTTGTTTAGGTCTTCGCTGGGACCTTGTCCCACGCTTGACAGTCCCGGGGGATATCCAAGAGTTTTTCCGGCAGGAATTTCACCACGTGTCAGCACGTCTCGGTATGTTTGAAAATAATGATACATTGTTCTAAACAGTTTTATGAAGGCTTATGAGAATTATATATTTTACATATAATTTCTAATATTATACCCATTATGGTTTTCTAATACGAAAGTTGACATTGCCTTTTTAAAATGTGTTTTTCAAAAACTGTATTTCTTTTCTTGTTCCTTTTTTTTTTTTTAAGGTGTGAAATATTTTCACCACGCTGACCGCTTCCCCCTGAACAACCGCAAGCTGTGGTGCTGTGATGGTGTAAGTAGAATATATTATTTTCATATCATAAATAGAAAATTATTCAATACAGTATGTTTGACAATAAAAGTCACATTTTTCAAAATAATATTTAAAAAATTTTTTGTCATTGTTTTGTGTTTGTAGGTGCACCCCAGTAATGACATGGGGATGCCTATCCTCGTGGAGTCGCTGTTGGCTTCCACCAAACAGCACCTGGAGATACCAGCACCTAAGCCACAGGTGTCGCGCCCGGTGTCTCCCAAGCCTCTGCCAAAGGTGGTTCCACATGTGATTGTGGTGGGGGAGGTTGTAATTTCACGGGCCCGCCCTCCTGAGTGGACGTCTGTACCAGTGGCGGCTGCTGGTCTTTCAAACAGGGGAAGCTCACTTTAAGTTTACATCATAATAGTTGTCATATTGTAGCGAGGCAGTAACTTATAAAAGGAGCATTTAATTGAAGCTGTTTTTCAACCACACTCATGCCATAGAACCACAGCAAAACACACCTCAAAGATTACTTTTCCCCACCCTTTGCACCAAATCAATCTGAGGTGTTGATCTGCCCTGCTGTTTAACTCTAAGTTTCTCCTCGTAAGGAGGACTGTCTATGGCTTCGCCAAAATCCGGTCGACAATATTCAAATTGTCTGCCATTATGAGCAGCTGGCTAGCTCGCTCGCTGGGGCTGCTGCGCGAGGCTAGTGTGACTGCCTGTGAGTGCTTTGGGACAGTGGAGGGACTCACAGCAGCACCCACTGCTCGCTGGGGACAGTAACTGCAGAGCGACAGAAGTCAGAGTCTCCAAACACGAGTACAGTCTCCAATAACACCAGAAAAAGATGCTAGATTTGTCGCTAGTCATTTTTAACAAAGACAAAGTCACTAAGAGGATTGGAAAAGTCTCCAGATCAACTCGGAACAACGGAATGGAACTTGAAAAATGCTCCGGTGCTGGTTTATATTTCAAGATCACTGATTCGCTCATTTCGCTGTCAATCAAAAAGGGATTCAGCCTCAGACAGATCATCCAATCATCATGCAGAAGCCCAGCGTCCAGGCCAGACCCCCAGAGACGCTGAGCGTCCGATGGGCGGGACAAAACCGAGCATTTATCCATTGACTGTCTAGTTTCGCTGCAGTGGAACAACCCACTCTATGCTTCCCCATTGAAGTCTTTGGACGCTGACCTTCCACTGTTTAATGCACTGTGACGCTATGGGAATGAATGAGAAGAAAGTTGCGTCAGTGACCTGTCATAAGTAGTTGATTCTGAACAAAAGTTGAACGCGTTCTAGCGCATATTTAGTCAATGAAATGTAAACACAACAGTACATATTTGACCACTTATTTTTTGACATTTTAGGGGAAGCTGAGCTTCCCTTGCAGTCTTAGAGCAATCGCCACTGGTCTGTACAGTTGGGCAGGAAGGTAAGAGACTGAACTTTGTAAATATGTTTCATGAAATAAAAATAAAGTTGTGAATTGATCCACTTTTTTTTTTTTTTTTTTTTTTTTTTGCTTTTTGTCATTACAGAGGAACCACTCTGAACATGAGCATGGCTCTGGTTCATCAGAGACCAGTGGTTCATCATGTGGTATGTGATCTTTCATTTAACCATGATATTTACATAACAGTGAAAGTTTGTGTGCTTAATATAAGAAAATGACAAGTGTTAGAAATAATCTACATGTCTGTCAGGTGGATGGAGCTCCAGTGGCCTTGCGAGAGTTTTTCATTCCACTGAACGTGTGCTGCTGGCCCCCCACGGTGGCGCGGGAGAGCGAGGGCCCGATCACAGCTGCTTGCAGCTTTAATTATTATTAGGGACCTCGGCTGAAGGGCAATAATGGAAAAGTAGGAGAAAAATAAAGACAATTTTACTGCTTATTATTTAGTGTGTGTTTGCTCTGCTGGGGAAGCAGGAGAAAATGTATGATTCAGCTGGATTTTAGTAAAAACTTTAATTTTTCACTTTTTTACTTTCAACATATTGTACTACAGTAACCAGAATTATAATTATAATATTATTACTTTCATTAATGTTGTTTAAAGCTATTAACATTATCGTCTGTCCTGCATCTCTCTCTCTCTCTCTCTGTCTCTCTCTCTCTCTGTCTCATTGTGTCATATGGATTACTGTTAATTTATTATGCTGATCTGTTCTGTACGTCATCTACTGCACATCTGTCGTCCTGGAAGAGGGATCCCTCCTCAGTTGCTCTTCATGAGGTTTCTACCGTTTTTTTTCCCCGTTAAAGGGTTTTTTTTGGGGAGTTTTTCCTTATCAGCTGCGAGGGTCCTAAGGACAGAGGGATGTTGTATGCTGTAAAGCCTTTTAGGCAAATTGTGATTTGTGATATTGGGCTTTATACATAAAATTGATTGATTGATTGATGTCGTCAGTAGTTTGGTTTTCAGAAGCCATCAAAGTTTTACTCCCAAGTCATGGGTTCATTGCCAAAAATGACCTTGCGTTCTACTGACACTGCTTGTTTTATCGACATTTCGACTCTTACGAATAGGCTAATTCACACTGTCTACGTGAGCTGGAGGCTGACAGTGAGAGCCCGAGGTCCCAAACAATGCTGCTTGCAGCTTTAATTTCTTAAGTCTTTGTCTTTGTTGTTTAGTTTTTGTTAACTATAATAACCTTGGTTGAAGCCTCACTAATTCTGTCATATTTGCTGCATACTCTTCTCCACTGCAGCTGTGTATTGTTACAGATTAAAGATAAAGCTTGATACATAATAGTGCCATTTTCCCTTTTCCTCTGCAGCCAGATTATCTTTAAACACAACATTCCACTGCTAAAAATTGGAGTTGCTGTGTTACTGTGGTCTACCAGTGGGCCCAGCATACCACACCTCATTGCTCAATCTCAGGAGCTGCGTTCCATTTGCTCCAAAATCAAATGCACAGTTTTTCTGGGGAGAAATAAACCATATCAAAGGGGAGAAAGAGACCATAAGAATGCCCTATTACTGTATATCGAACTGCTGGGTGTACAAAGCACAGGATTCTGATAGTACTGTGGGGCTGATGTAATGCATTCAGTGTGTTTATCTATGAGACATTTCTACATTTGATCACATGCAGCTGTCAAGGATAGCACAAGAACGTCTTAGATTTGTGTTCACAGTGGTAAAGACATGGAAGTTGCACAAGAATGATGTATTACCCACAAATAAATAAAAAACAATTTTGCTCTCAGTAGATTTACTCTGGGTCAAACAGCATCAGATACATTTTATATCTATATATTGTAGATCTATAATGATAAGCCTACACTTCCAAGTTAATATAAAAGCCACAGTTCAGTTTCCTTTTTAAAATCACATGATTAACTTTCTTTCACAGTCTAACTCCCAACTTGTCAAATATCGACCCTTTGTCAGTGGCCCTACATGTCAAAATATGTTCCAGGTACCCTTCCAGCATCAATTTTGGACACTCAGGGATGACATGTCCATTTACATGTTACATGCATTGTGTCTTTTCAAAAATCAACTTTTGATTTCACAGGAAGTGTACAGTAACAACTCATTAAATGCATATTGTCCCCTTTAAAATAAAGACCACAGGTAAAATGTTTAGTTTTTTGGTGTTTACTTCCTTAGGCTTAGGCTACAACAGAATGTGACCGCTATGGTTTGCCTCAAAATAAGTATATTTGTTACTGACGTAATGTAACATCATGTAACATACCTGACATACGTCATATGACATATGTCTCTAGTGTAGTATGCTACATGTACTAGCGCACTACATTGTAATTAAAACAACTTTCAGTTTCACACAATGCGCTTTTATCCCAGTTTTCATCTACTAGTTTTCATTCCCAGACTTTCATCTATTTGGGCATCTCTATCACTTAAGACAGTACACAGTAAAAAACACTGGGTTAAAAATTGACCCAGTGTGAGTAAAAATAGCATAGATGTCATAATGGTTTCACTCTGTGAAAATCTTAAGGGGTTAAAAAAATATTTTAAAGAATGTGGGGCGACAGTAGCTCAGTCCATGGGGACTTGTAGTGAACCAGTAGGTCATCAGATCAAGTCTCTGGACCAAACATGGAGCGTAGACTGGTCGCTGGAGAGGTGCCAGTTTGCGCCCTTGAGCAAGGCATTGAACTCACAACGACTTGGAGCGCCTGTCAAAGGCAGCCCCCTCACTCTGACATCTCTTCATTTTAAAGCAATGTATAGATCCCGTTTGTGCATGTGTGTGTGTATTTCGGGCCTGTGTTTATGACAACAGAGTGAAAAGAAATTGAATTTGGGGATTAATAAACTTCTCTTCTTCTAAAACCAACATGCAAGTGCCAAAAAAAACTTGAGGCTGGCTACAAGAGTGAGTCAATCCCCATAGGTTCCCATGTAAAAATGCCCAACTTTACAGCAGGTGTAAATGTGTACAAAAAGGTTTCGGTCTCTATAACTAATTTCCCTGTTCATGACAGCTGTACAAACCACCCAACAGAGGGGCTGTTTTGAAGTGGTAATCAAACACTAATGTAAATGTAACACTGGACACAGTGTTTTTAAGTGTGTAGGACACAGGAGGACATCAAGACAAGATGGAGGAAAGTCCATTGTGTTTTACCAACTTCCCAACAGTCCAAGCTTGAAAGTCCAAATAACACAGCCTGAATATAAAGAACAATCATCAATAACATCAGTTCCAGCCAAATGTATTTTTCTATACACATGGGATGACACATTGAAGTGTATTATGTTCTCACACCACTGTTGGCAATTCTTCTTTGCCTTCAAAAAATGTTACAAATCACTGCTGAAAAAGAAATACATTTTTAGGACCTGACAGTGCTATTGATAACATTTGGTTAGGCTTAGACACAAACATAACTTGGTTAGGGTTGGAGAAATATCATGGTTTGGGATGAAAGAAGTACTTGGTTAAAGGTAAAGGACCTTTAGGGTCATATCTTTTTGTTTTGTCTCTCGTACACAGCATAAAGGGACTACCACTGCATTTTGTTATGCAACACTAGGTTGTACAACGACAATCAATTTGAACTTGAATAGCTTAAATAATAATTACTTGGTCAGGGGACGACTATGGTCATGGTCACTGTGATCATAAGACTAGGTTCTGCAACATCAGCTTTGTTGAATTAGTGAGTTTTGGAGAAATTCAGCATGTTTCTATTCACAGATGTAGAAGAGGCCTGAAGTCCACAGCCTGGCTGCTTCTTAGAATCTGTTCTAAGTTATTTGGCACCATAATGGCCTGTCATGTACTACACAGAGGCTCAGGCACTAACATATGGCATTCTGTGACTAATGCTGTGTCAAAGTTACACAGCCTTTTTGGATGCTCAGACCTCATTGACAAACTAATCCATCACTAGAATTGAGTGTTTCACCCCGTCAGAGATGAATGCGATCAGGGCAACAGGAAGTTACTGAGACTGTGAGACTTGTCCAAAGGTTATTATATGTGGGGAACAGATCGCATACAAATCCTAAGCTCTGGAACCACATTATACTGTACCTTTCCTGGCATGAGATTGAATCCAGCTCAGGTTGTCTCTGCTCTCTATCCAGTTTTACTGCATCTTTATCTGCTGCCTTAATGAAGACTGAGAGAGCTGTGGGACTGGATGACTCCCACTGTGACTTCATTTAATTTGACTTCTGCCATAAAGCTTATACAACATGTAATGTGTAGATTTCAGTTCACAGGAATCAATATAACATTATGTAACATTACATGTTAAAAGGGAACTACAGTGATTTTGTTTTGTCCTTCCCTAAAGTTGTGGAATGTATGAAAAAAGAATTTAAAGAGGTCCACATATACTGACTTTTAATCCCTAGTATGGGCCAATAGTCAAAAGCACTGGATCCTACACTTCCCATAATGCATCTCAATAGCATCTCTGCATTACATCCTCCATAAATGACAAATGGCTGCATCCACTCTGCATGCCCAGTTTGCAATGCAGACTGTTCTCTGCAGTCTTCAGGCCCAAAGATCAATAACCCTGATGGCATCACTATGACGTCAATGGGGGTTATTTTCTTAGAGCCACAAAGGACATAAACAACTGTTCTCACACACCGTGTCCTAACTGGATGCCGCGCGAGTGAGCATCAGGGACTAAATCAGTTTGCTTGCACTGTTTTCTACTGGACTGTCCTAGATGCCCTCGAGCAATATAGCATTGAACAAAACCTTTGTTGGATGCCCAGTTTCTATTTGATTCCTGTCACTGGTGCTGAAAGTGCTGCAATGGACAAGGAATGGCTGATTCACAAGGTTGAAATTAGGAGTTATCTATATGATACCTCCTCATTTCACTATAAGCCTAAACAAGTTGGTGCCTAGTTAGAGGGAGATCAGCAGGGAGATGACCATTTCTACTAAGTATTGTGTGGGATGCTCAGCAGAGCTTACTAGCAAGCTAGCTTATTTTACAAAGTGTATGATATATAGTATGGTAGCTACAACAATGAAACCTAGAAGTCACCTGCAATAGTATCGTTGCAAATATGTATAATAAGGAAATGTACTCCACCATCTTATCAGTGGTTACTCTGAGACCACAGCTGCTGAATAAGTGTTTTGTTTACATGTCATGACGGCATTCCATATTTAACAGATCCAGTATATTTAACGTTCACTTGCTGTCAGGACATGGTGAGTAGAATGTGACAACCTTCATAGTGTAAAAGCCATAGACTTTAAATGCAATAAATGCCCAAAGTACTGTACATCATTCTTTCATACATGTATCTTGCCTGATCTATTATGATAAGGTGACTTGTTTCAAACACTTTAAAAGGGAAGTTCAATGCTGGTGATTAGATTAGATTTTATATTATTTTATTTATTTTGAACATGTTAAAATAACAAATAAAATATATTGGCAACAAACAAAAAACAACAAAAAACAACAACAGCTAACTTTCAGTAAGCCACACAAATAATAACCTTTCAATAGCTATGTTTCCATCCAAAAGTGATTCAAATCATTGGGAAATGTGCATTAAAAGAAATACGAATCCTGTGTTTCCATTAAATGTACAGACTTTGGTGAAAACTACGAACTCGTGCAAGTTTACCCCAGAACTGGAAACAAAACAAGTCTTGCATTCTTCTTCTTCTACGATTTCTGGCGGTTGACAACCAGCTTGTAAATGCATAACCGCCTTCCCGACCCGGAGTGTGGATATCACCATGGAGAGAGGTGCGCTACGTCAGACTTAATTCGAACATAACTGTTTCCATCCCCCGTTTTGCGAATCATCATTTTTTTGAATCAACCAAAACCCGGCTAAAGCGAGCGTATTTTAGTTTGTGTGAATCAGGGGACTTTAATTCGAATTTTGGCGTTTCCATCATAATTTTCAGATGTGATACTTCTAGATGCGCATCTAAACAGGCTGATGGAAACATGGCTAATGTTTGAAAAGGGTGTAGGATGAAGTAGAGAACTTTTCTAGTCCTACCCAAAGCAGATGGTCACTTGTGTCATTTATGATTAGTCCACTTATTACTTTCCTATCAATTACATTAGTAAATATATTATCAATTAATGCACTGTGTGTTGTTATTCTGGTTGGGCATGAAATTGAAGGGTATAGACTCATACTGCACATTGAATTGATTAATTCTGTAGTGGTATTGTGTTCTCATGGGTTGAACAAATCAATATTGAAGTCCCCACAAACAAAAAGCATTTTCTTGTTATTTATGTTCTCATACATTCCAGACAGCTTATCTCTAAATGTATCAATACATGATCCTGGAATTCTGTATACACAACTTATTAGTATGTTTTTTGATTTCTCTATTTCTATTTCCACCGTGGTGCTTTCCATGTCTACTACTTGTGACATGCTTTTTATGGATTTACTTTTATAGTTATATAGATGTATAAGGCAACTCCTCCACCCTTTTTTTGATTTCTATTTGTAAAATACATCTCATATCCCTCTTTGTCAACCATGGCAGTTTGTTTTTCAAAGTCTCGGAGATTGCTGTTGCAGTGAATTGCCTATTCAGTTGTGTTAGACAATGTTTGATCTTCTTTTACTCCATTCGTTTTTAAATTTCTGTTCAACTGTTCTTCAGTATAGTATTCACAATGGCTCTGTGTGTTGATGTAAAAATTGTTCTCAGGATCAATATTATTTACCATGTCATGTCCTTTATGTTCAGTGAATTCGAAGGTTTTCAGTCCAAATGTTTCATATTCAGATATCAGTTCTTGTCGTTGATCAGTATCTCCAGTTGGAGATAAATGACATTTGTCATAGATTGTCATGGGTTGTGATTGTCACGGATTGCAGATTGATTACCTTTACTGATGGGTTGTCATCTCTGATACTTGTCCAGCTCTATAATGTCTTTGATGGCCAGCACTTTGGCCTCCTCTGGTGGTCCGTTTAGTTTATGAATACTTTACAGTTAGATGTCCATGTTGAATAAATCCTGTTTTGTTTCCTCAAGATGCGTGCCTGTCTGGCGATGTCAGCATTTTTCTTCGTCAGGTGCTTGTTGAGATACACATTAGTTTCCCTCAGTTTTCTCTCCTGCTTGAGCAGTGCTGTTTTTTGTTTTCTGCTCACAAAGCAAATTATTATGGCTGGTTTCACGCTTTTGTTCTTTTGGGGGACAGGATGACATGCCGCGATATCTCTGCTGTCCACTTTTATCCCCTTGCTGTCGAGGAAGGTGATCACCTGCTGTTCGAGGGAGTCCAGATCAGGCTTGGTGGGCTCTCGATCCTCCGCCACAGCCCTGGTGTATGACCGGGGCCTGGTTTCCAAGCCACTGACAGTAAGATCATTCATCCTGGAGTTTTGTTCCAGGTCTGCCACACAGCCCTCCAACATGATTATGTTTTTATCCTTTTCAACATTTTGTTTTTTCAGTTCCTTTATTTCTCTTATCAAGTCCATGATCAGTTTCTGTTGTTTTGAGATATTTGCAATCTCTTCTGACATAAAGTTTAGAGACTTCTTTATGTCTTCAACTTCCTCTTCTGTAATTGAGCTTACCCAGATAGCACACATACATCTGGCCGACGTCGGCCTGAGGACGACACATCGGCCCTGAATTTATAACGTCTGACAAGCGCCGGCCGCATGGGCGGATATCTTTAAATTTAATACTCTTTTGTCCCAGCTCATCAAACGTCTCTGTTACGTCGGCTTTGGGTCGGCCCAGTGCCGTAGAATGTCTGCCCACATACAGAAGTCGCCACAGAGGCGGGATTTCATCTCCGCGATGTTTGTTCGGAACTGAGCTCGCAGCACACAGCATCTCATCGCAGTTGGTTTCAGGTAAGCTAACTGGAATAAACTGGCAGAAAATATCTTTGTTGTTTCTTCTGTGAACGTTAAAAGAGGTTCCTGGTGAGTGGCGAGGCACGACTGGGTATATATAGCTTAGCACATGTCCCCACCAACTAACGTTATCTTTCGTTAGCTGTTAGCTAGTTTAGCGGTTTAGCTCATGGGGCCGACGTCGGCCAGATGTATGTGTGCTATCTGGGTACCCTCTTTGGTCCCATCCTGTTTGCCCGGTGCAGTACATGTGTAAAGTCCAAAATAGAGTTTCAATCGTTGCTAGGTTACCAGCAGCAGCAAGGGTCGAGCTGGTATACAGCCAAGCTAGGCTAGTTAGTCCAGGCTAGCTAGCGGCTCGCCGGCCTCTTCTGTCCAAGGACCAAGCTCGGGGTATAGCTATCAGGCCAACCGAGAGGAAGGAATATATCCCAATGCAGACAGTCAAAGTTCCTGTTACACACAGGCGAGGTCTGATGAGGTGTGTTTGTCAGGTCACTTCGGTCCGGTGAATGGCTAGACTAAGCCGGCTAGGCTAAGCTAGCTCGCCGACTAACCGACCTTGGTCTTTCAAGTCCATGGTCTTAAATCCACCGGGATGACCGGCCACTGCTGTCCCGTATGGTTGGTTAACTTCAGCTCAGCTTCAGCTCTATGTGTGTGTTACATGTGTGAATGAACCAAAGTCCTGTGGACAAGGTGACCAAGTTTTCCGCTGGTGAGTGGCAACAGACGTAGCTGTCAGATGTAGCTGTCAGGTCGAGCTCCTGACCGTTGAGAGTAACGTGGCTGAGGCACTGAAAAGAAATTGATGGTGCTTGTTGCTGCTAACTGTTGGTGACTGTACATATTCAGATCCCCAGCCACTATCACAGCATTATCAGCAGCTAATGTTTTATCTTCCTTTCAGGAGATAATCCTAATTTAGAACAACACTCCAGACAAATACAGTTACAGGGCAAGCTTATGTGACAAGAACATTTAGATCCAGGTTTTACATACCAGGACAAAGCGACTCTACAAAGGATTTAATGTGTAGAAACCGGTAAAAAGATTGGATATTAGTGAGCAGCCCAAGTAGTCCTAAGTGGTTGTTTTTTCCTGGCTTTCTTCTGACCAGACCTGCACCTTGGTAAAGGGGATCTTTAAGGTATAGTTGGAATTTTTTGAAGTGGGGTTATATGAGGCACTTATCCATAGCCAGTATTAAATACAGTAGATGTCAGTTTGCACACCCGTAGTTTGGAGAAGCAGGCTGGTGAAGCAGGCTAGTGGAGTCTGACACAGAAGCTAAGCAATGTACTGCTGTAGAGTAGTCAGCAACAAAACATATTTTAGCCAACTTTTTTTAAATAAACACAAGAAGTTTGTGCTCTAGAGGAAGGATCAGCACTCAGTGAAAAACCTCCTAAGCCCTATGATAAGCTAATATGGCAAGGCTTAACTATACAGACCATTGAGCAGTGATAACTAGCATGTCTTTGGGGTCATCGGGTGGGAACCTCCTTTCACCAGTGTTTCGTCTAGTTGGTCCCACGACACCTCCAGGAGGCTAGACAGTGATCTCTGGCGTCCCAGAGACACTCCCCTAATGCCAGGTCTCACTGCTCCCCTCCCTGCACCAACCCAATAACCTCCTTTACCTTACTTACTGTACACATGGCTTTCTCAGCCCAAACAGCACTGCCACCTTCAACAAACCCAGGCTCCGTACATGCGAGCTCTAGGTAGAAGCAGTGCTGATACTACCTTTACTAGCACATTCACCATACTCTATTTCACACGCTACATAGCATAACTCCAATATAAGCTAAAGTTAAAGGAGATAAATAAACTCATAGGATCAGCAAACACACGCACCTTGCAGCATGGTCTCAAACAAAAGGGATTCAAGTAGGCCACTCCCACACTTAAATACTTCCTCTTCCTGGATTTCCTCCTGAGAGGAAGTGGATCTCTCCACCTGATCTCAAGGAGTTATGTGCCCTGCTTAGTAGTTCCCCCTGCTGGCCCCCAGCTGACATTATTTCTTCTCACCCAGATCCATTGGCTTGTCCTACCTGCTTCATCTGACATTTCCTTCACTGTCTTCCTCAAACTCTGTCCCCGCACTCCGAGTTCCCCCAGGAGCGAGACAGCTGATCTTGCTATGAATCCCCTACACCCCACTTCCACTGGACAAATCCTAGTTTTCCATCCTCGCTGCTCAGCTTCTGCTCCTAAGTCTGCATATCTAAGCTTTTTTCTTTCATAGGCTTCTTCCACTCAATTCAATCAATCAATCAGTTTTATTTATAAAGCCCAATATCACAAATCACAATTTGCCTCACAGGGCTTTACAGCATACGATATCCCTCTGTCCTTTGAAACCTCACAGCGGATAAGGAAAAACTCCCCCAAAAAAACCCTTTAACGAGGAAAAAAAAACGGTAGAAACCTCAGGAAGAGCAACTGAGGAGGGATCCCTCTTCCAGGACGGACAGACGTGCAATAGATGTCGTACAGAATAGATCAGCATAATAAATTAACAGTAATCCGAGAGACAGACAGAGATAGATGCAGGACAGACGGTAATGACAGTAGCTTACAACAACATTAATGAAAATAATAATATTATAATTAATAATAATATATTAATATCTGATAGTATACATGTGTGACAATAATCATATGTGTATAATAACAATATGTATGTGTATAATAACAGTAGTAGTATGACTAATGACTAATGATGGCAGCAGCAGCAGGAGGCATCTGGCAGGACCACGGCAGCAGCACAACCACACACGTCACGCTGTCCAGGCACCGCTGCGATATGAGTTAATCTGAGAGACAGTGGAGCACAAAGGCTCCCACTGAGTCTTCCCAAGGAACTGTCAGCTCAATGAAATAAACTATCCGTTGACTCACTGACCACAACACTATGTCAGGCCTCTGCTTGGTACAAACTATTTCCTGGGGAACAACAAGCTTTCCCCCTAAATCTACTTGCATTTCCCAATCACAAGCACCTTCTAGGCGGCCACACCCTTGCCTCCTCACTAACTTATCCCTTCTGTATTTCTCCCCCTCACGGACAAACTGAATTGCTAAACTCCTATCCTTAACACCTTCTGAATTCACCTGTCTTCGTTTCCCTTAGATGCCTGCAGCTAAACATTTCAATACCTGGTTATGTCGCCATGTATATCGGCCTTATGACAAGCTAACTTTACAGCCTGACAAAATATGCTTTAAGGTTGCGGTACGTGAACACAATGGGCATGATGGGTCCCCATTTACCCACAGTTTTAGGTTCTGGGGGGTTGGTAACACATCGTATGTAGCCCCTACCAGGAATCTAATACGATTCTCCTCCATACTCCACAGGTCCCTCCAACTAAGCTTCCTCTTCTCTACACTTTCCCAATTCAACCACTGTCCCTGCTTAGCCTGGGCCACTACCTTTGCACCCCTTAATATCTCCTCCTGTTTACGTATCTGTTCCACAACCAGCTTTCTTTTATCTTTGAGACCTGCTTTATTCCATACCGGTTTGCCTGAGCTAAGCCCCAGGCCTCCCCGGCCAAACTGAACATTACCTACAACGTCTGCATGTCTAAGAGCTGTCTCTGCCTCCCGAACTGCCGATCTTGGGTTCCGCTTCCTCCCCTTGGTTGGATTTGGAACCACACTCCTAACTACCACGTCCTTACTCCCAGATAACAAGAGGTCTGTCCTGACCTTGGTACATTTAAATTCCTCTGTTAAACTAGATACTGGCAGCTGAAGTATCCCTTTTCCATGCAATGCAACACTACTTAGGCATCTAGGAGCACCCAACCACTTCCTAATATAGAAGCTAACCGACCTTTCAGTTCTCTCCACAACAGATATTGGGATTTCATAAATTGACAATGGCCACATTAATCTAGGATATAGCCCAAATTACAAACACCACAACTTTCAACTTTCCTGGAAGTTCTGATTTATCTATTCTATCCAATCCTTCAGCCACATCTTTTTTAAATTTCACCACCTGTTCCTTATCATTCAACTCTACATTGTACCACCTACCTAAGCTCTTTACTGACTTTTCCCTAATTGTTGGGATTTCTTCATCATCTATGACAAACTTCCTATCACTTAACTTCCCTCTACGTATCGAGATGCTTCTAGACTTAATAGGCTTGATCTTCATGCTGGCTCACTTGAGGTTCTTATTTACCTTCTCTAGTAGCCTCTTTGTACATGGCATTGTTGTGGTCACCAGTGTCATGTCATCCATGTAAGCCCTAACTGGTGGAAGATGCAACCTGTTCTCCCATCTGTCCCCACCTACCACCCACTTAGAAGCCCTGATGATTACTTCCATCGCCATAGTAAATGCTAATGGAGAAATTGTACACCCTGCCATGATGCGTATTTCTAGCCTCTGCCAACCTGTTGTGAAACCTGCCGTACTTAGACACAACTTGATATCCCGAAAATATGCCTTCACTAAGTTAACAACTACCTGTGGCACTCTGAAGTAGTCAAACGCACTCCAAATGAGGCTGTGCGGTACTGAACCAAACGCATTTGCAAGATCTAAAAATATTACATGCAGGTCCCTTTTGTTAACCTTCGCTGCCTGAATCTGGTGCCAGATCATGCTAGTATGCTCTAAACACCCTGCAAAACCTGGTATTCCTGCCTTCTGCACCATAGTATCTATTAAGCTATTCCTTTCTAAGTAGCTAACTAATCGCTGCGCAACTACACTAAAGAAAATCTTCCCTTCTACATTCAAGAGAGAAATCATCCAGAATTGGCTAAGGTCCACAGACTCCTTCTCCTTAGGATTGAGGACACCCCCTGCCCTACGCCATGCTCTTGGGATAATTTGTTTCTCCCAAACTATTCTTAGCTGTAATAAAAACAGTAGGACTGTCCTGATTGTAAACTGAAAGTTTCAAAAGATGTTCAAAAATGCAATCCAAACTGAAAAGTCCGAGGCACTCCGGGGTAATATTAAAAATCCTTTAATAAGCACAGGGATATCAACACATTTCGACTCAACAAGTCTTCATCAGGATATGAGCCAGTCAAATTACAAACAGGTGTTGAAATCACTTTAGGAATGTGTGAAAGATCATGTGACAGATCAATCAGCCTATGCTGGAAACAGAAAGAAAATAAGTAAATAAACATATAAATGACAACAATTGCATGACTATGTGTGAATCACAGCAGTCATCAGAATAATGAAAAATACAAATACAAAATTTATACACGTGACTGTCAGATTTCAACAACAAAGGATGACAAGACATTGATGCAGAAATGTATAAATAACAGCATCAAAGGAACCTGTGACCAGCCGTTCAAGATACGACCACACGTAGAGACAGGCAGGAATAGTACAACAACAAAGTTAAAACATCATAAAAGGGTTGTCAAGCAGAGTATACATCGACAACTATCACAAGACAGTCAGTACACTAGAAATGTAAAAGGCCATTGGTACGCCAAGGAAACCCACAAAATATACTCAGTGCCAAAAAAGGCTGTCTACAATAAGCAGAAGGGCAGAAAGACTAAATTAAGGGAGACAAAATGACAGTCGTACTGCAAATACAAAATGATGAAAATATTTAGACTGAACATTTCATAACAAAGACTACAGTGACTGAATGATCCGTGTGACCCTGTAAATAAACAAATAATTCCTGTCACTTTAAATATATTGAGTAGTCCATATAGTTAAACATATAAATACCTGTAACAGAAAACAATTACCAGCAATGTTACAAGAAGGGAGAAAAGTCTATCTCTTCATTGAGACCAGGATGAGCACCATATGAGTAAATTATATCTCTCATCTTTTCTAACCTTTCGATTGCATTTCCTCTAAGCCTGCTTAAGATTACTGACAAATCTCTATTAACTATCTCCCATTCTTTACTGTCATTTGCCCTAGGCCATCTAACTCTAACCTTTTGCTCCATGGTTCTCTCTCTGACTGGCATACTGACCTCAGTGTCGCCTGCATCCTCTCTTACTACCCCCTCCTCCTCCTCAGTGGCAGTGTTACTGATATCCTGCGAACTGTGGTTTTCTACCTGCCGCTGGACTTCATCCGACTGACTCGACTGACTTCTTAGGAAGTACTGATCAATGCGGCTACTCTGCCCTTTCTTTGCCACACACTTTTTCTTTCCCTGATGAGTTCTGAGGCCTTTTATTGATGTTACTTTCTGCCAGCCGCAAGGACAAACCTGAAGCATCTTGTTCTCGACTGTGCTACTTTTATCCTCTACAGATGCGCTCGTCTTGCCCTGAGTGCTGCTAATTCTAGCCCTGGTGGATAGGTCCGTGCCCCTATCCTTCACTGAGTCACAGATCCAATGCATAGTCATGTCCGTTCCAATGTCTGTTACTGTGTAATCCACCTGTGAGTCATTTTCCACCCCAGCTCTCGCTGACTCTTGGGGTATTTTCCCTATGTTGGCTGTAGCTAATTTTGGTTGTAGTAAGGCTGCTAGGCCTCACCACTGCTACCATGGGTTGCTAGCCCATGCCAGCACCTTTGGGGTGTTTTAGGTGGGACCCTTAAAAGGTCCCACCTAAAAAAAATCAATATCAGTTTAAGTGTACGCTATATTAGGAGTACCGCTGTACCTTTCCATCAGACAGCCAGTTCAGACAGGAAAGGCGTTAACAGCTTCAGTTCGCCATCTATGCTCTTTTCAAAGCCACCAGACTCTATTTACAAAAACAGTAATTTTATCTTACTGAACACTTGAGGTGCTGGTCTACTTCTGCTTTGATAAGTCAGTTAGTTTGTGTTAATGGGTGACTCCACATTATTCCAAACTAACCCCTTTAAACACCAAAGTCACACAATAAGACAAACAAACTGTGCACAATAATTGTTTGAGGCAGCAGTAGACCAGCTGCTCCTGTGTTCGGCAATGTTAAAACACTGTTTTTCTGTATGGATTTGGCTTTGAAGAGAGCAATGTACCAGCTTCATTTTCTTGTTGAAAATCACTGTCTGACATGAAGGTAAAGCAGTGAAAATACTCTTAATATAGCGTACACTTAAACTGATACTGATATTTTCAGGGGGCTAAAATATGTTTGGCTGCTGACAGCTCCACAGAAGTAGGTTCCTTAGCTTACATGTTGAATTCCAGCCTGCTTCTTCAAACTGGGGGTGTGACGACTTACATCTACTGTATGTAATATACTGTCTATGTATAAGTACCCCTTACAACCCCATTTCAAAGATCTGAAAAATCCCTTCAAAGGTGGTTGGAAGGAAATGGAGGTTTGTTCTTTACTTTCTAGGTCACTTTAAACTGTCCTGCCTGGCCTGCTATCAGAGGGATATTAACACATTTATACTTGTCATCTGATACCCCACTTGCCAGGGTCAGATATGCAGAACATACTTGGTAAAAAGTGAGGGGCTAGCAAATAAAACCCCCTGTAGCAGGCTCAGCTAGAGTTACAGGTATCAGTCACGTGACTGACACCAAGCCCTGGAGGACAAAACAGCAGTCCAGCATGGCGGTCAGCTCTAGAAACTCAACCGAACTGCAGCACAGACCCGTCAACTTTCCGTCTGTCTCCAGCCACGAATATTTGAATCACCTCTCCAAAGAAGAAAAAAGAAGATATATGAACAAAAGTTTTGGGCACTTGCAATCCTTAAGAGGCTGACACACCAAACCGACATCAAATTAGCGGCGCCTCACGTCGCCCTGTGTCAGTTGCATTTGAACACATTACAAAGACTACATCCAACGGCCAAGTAGCACGTACGTTCTGCACCTGCATGAGAGGAAATAATGTAAAAAAGGGAAACCGGAAGTCCGAGGAATGCATGAGATAAACAAAGTAGCGGAGTGAGAGAGTGGTACATCCTGTCAGCCAAGGGGTTTCCTATCTGTGCAGCCGAGCACCGCAGCACCTCCACGGACTATTACATCCAGACAGTCCCGGTGTTTCCTCCGCAGGCTCCACTTCACTCAGCTGCCCGACAGATAGATAGATACTTTGTACACTATTAGGTAGAGCAGTAGTTGAGTACTGCATCATATAAACTTGTAACTTTAAGTATCAGACAAATGGAGTAAAAATTACAATATTTCTTAATGAGATGTAGTTAGGTATAAAGTAGCAGAAAATGGAAATACTCAGGTACAAGAATGTCAAAATTGTACATTGTGTAGTAGTACTTGAAAAACAATTCACAGTGCACTCACACTTTTTTTCCAGATGTTTAACCCAAAGTAACAATTGACGGAGCCAAATTTGTCAGTGCACAACACATATGGTCTATTTTATCCAGAGGTGTAAGACCTTTACGATGCTCAGCTTCACACATTTGAATTCCAGTGGTACTCTGAAGTATGGTATACCAATTCCTTGCCTCACCAATAACTCTCCACATGGATCTGAACTGACATAAGTCCTCATGTGGACTCCAATTCCACTGGACCCAGTTGCTTTTTCCCCTTCGTAAATGCTGGGATCTTAAGCTCAGTAGGACAGGCCAACTGAATCTGCCACACCAAACTTTCTATTTGCTTATACTTATTATTTGTATCACATCACTGGGGTTGAGGTAATCCAAAAATCCACTTCTTTCAGTCAGGTGTTTGTCTGATGTTCTGCCACCCCATCCTTTTGATATAAAAGAAACTGTTCCTTGTGGTGTTATGCCAATTAGATATTTCTTGGTATGGCGGTGTTTATATTGTGCGTATGTCTGTGCTCTTGCTCTTGCTCTTAGGTTTTTGGACTTTCCAATAAAAATCTCAAAGCAGTAAATATTGCAGGCACATTTACGAAAGACTAAGTCTAAATTTCATAGCTGTCAATTCATTTCAAATTGACAGCTGAAGCTCCTCTCGATTTGGCCAAAATACAAGTGCTGGAACAAGTCTCGCACTTAACAATTCAGTGGTGCTTCTGAATGTTCTGCTGGCAGTTGGAATTGATATCTTAAAGATACAAGCTAGTAATGAAAGGGGAAGGTTAATTTTCAGCTTCATGAGAGTTAACAGCTGTTGTAGAAAGGGAGAGAGGTTTGTACCAGTCCGAAGAAATTACATCACAAATGTTAAAACTGCTTGTAACATGGGGATTCTAAGTTAGTAACATGTATGCTATCATTTCTGACAGGTAACACCTTCTCCCTTCCAAAAACTGCTGTTAGCTTTTAAGACTGAAAATGAACATCCCCCTTAACTAGATAACTTATTTAACTAGTGTTAACTAACTTTTAGCCAGCATAACGTTAACTTAACAGTGCCATTGGAGCTGTTATGTGGTACCAAAAACAAACCATATCAGAACAATTGCATAATCGATTACGTTATGATCAAAACTACAATAAATAAATTACTCAGTGTTTACTTCTGCTTACCTTTGATGAAATTTTAGCTGCAAAGATGCGTGTACTTTGATGGCTGCCATTCTTTTCTCTCCCCGGGGACGGACGTACGTCTAGTAGCATGAATCCACAATCTCCTCCTCTCTGGGTTTTCTTTTTTGGAAGGAAATCTGTAGAAGCACAACCCAGACTTGTCTCCTTGCCGGTTAGTGCATCCGATTGAACAGCAACTGTCCGGCGTTTTCACCAACCCAGTCTCACAGAAATACATGAAATGACCACAACCTCTTAACACCATCGACCGTCGTTTTCCTCAATGATGTCTTTAACATTTCTGTATACGCACAAAAACACAGTGTGTGTCCTTGATAACTCAACAATATGATAGGCTTATAATTCAGCAACTAAAGGGGGTACAGACATGGGACCAACTGTTATAGAGAGCTCTTGACCTCAGCTATCATGTGAGTGTAGTCAACAACTGAGGGTGCTGTCAGATATGGATAAAATATGGATAAAATTAATTTCCACCCATTTAGAAATTAGATATTTAAAATCTGATCACACAAATGTGTTTACCATCCCCTTAAAGTCCACAGTGTACTCTCAATTCAGTATTTACAACTTCCAAATCTAGGAAAAACACTTCGATTTTTTAAAAACTAAATAGGGTCGTAAAAAGATAGATCTACTGAATATATCAAATATCTAGTAAAGCCGAACTAGTAATTACACTGCACTTAGATGAACTATGTTAAGAAAAAGTAAGGATGTTGATTAATTTCAGATATTTTATCTAATACTCTAGAAATGGCGTTTTTGGGATGGTAGTTCTTCCGGCTTATAGAGTTGTCAAATAGGGTAGTAAAAAAGTAAATCTACTGAATATATCAAATATCTAGTACAGCCGAAAATATAAAAGAGGAATATATTTGCTGTTTTAATAACGTAAGGGGAACAATTTATCCTCTAATAACTATAATTGAACTACCTCATTACATAAAAATGAGTTATATCACACACAATTCAATGTTTATAGAGATCAAACAATTGTAACTAATGCACTATAATAAATTCAGTCAAATGATGATAAGAATAGCCATAAAATAAAGTTTTCAAAGCTAGAAAACAACATTAACCACTGCCCATTGCGTGATGTTGTTGAACCAGGGAATTTGTGTGTTCACCACGACAAAGGATCCTAATTGACTTTACATTGGTATTGTTACCATGGCACGTACGTAATTTTAACCCATTACGTGCCGCCACCACGGAAAGCGGCGTTAAGAGGTCATGGTCATTTCACGTATTTCTGTGAGATCAGGTTTATTTTCGCAATACACAACACAAATCCGGTAAAAATTTACTGGCGGGCAGTGGAAGAAAACATTGTTTGGCCCTCCAGGTGGGCATTCCCAGTGGGACGTGACGTCACTTGAAAACTATAAATTGTCCATTGACCAGTCCTTATTCACCGTAAAACACTCGCCTCTTCTCCTTCTCTTGAAAAATATGTTATTTCAGTGGATCAAAGGATATTACAGTCCCTGATATCCTGTAGGAAACTACTGCGACATGAAGGTCATCCAGATTTTTTTTTTCTCCAACGATGCTGGTTCAGCAGGTGCTCATTTCTTCTCCATCTTTCCTCAGTGTTTACATTTGAAAACCTTGCTAGTAGAAGTTGGCAGAAGGACAGTTTACAGACTGGTGAGTTGATTTCATCATCCTGATAAGTGACTTGTAGCCACATGCCACTGCCATCCAAAGCCAACCACAAAAAGTAGACGAAAGAGCCTAAATTTAGCACAAAATTAGCAAAGCTGACAGAGAGGTGACTGGAAGCGTCCGCGCCTACATCGTAAGTCCAATCATGTGCTGTCAGAAAAAGTGGCATTGCCAAAATTATGTATTTGAATATTAATGCATACTGGGGGTGGGTGGTGGTGCTGCAGTGGGGGGCATGACTATCACTGCCCTCCCTCTCTAACCTCTTGATTACCGCAATATTTACAACTTTTGGGTCCACAAAAGACACAATATTTCTCAGGCATTTTGGTTTGGACAGGAGTATTTTGGGGTATTGGTGGTACCACAAGTCTGAGGTCAAATTTTTGTTTTTTGTTTCTTTTTTCTAAACCTGACTCAAGCTCATTAAAATCTGAATAAAAGAGGGTTCATAACCTGACAGCCACAAATCAATTGGATGCTGACAAATTCAAAGGGAAAGGAGGCATCTTGACCAAGAAGTACAATGATATAAAATGTTTAGTCACCATAGGGTGTGGAGGTGATGACAAGTCTATGCACAAATGCCAAGTACTGTATATTGTATTGTTATCTACAATCTGTGGAGGGTCTGTCACCAATTTTATTTTTGCTTTACATTCTTTGGTTTTCAGGCCCTTTCTTCAGCCCCAGAATCAGGCCCGTAGTGGCAGGAATTCTCAATCACATCTACATTTCATATAATGAAAAACTGCAGTGCCTGTGTTGGTTCATATGTGCTCAATGTTAAGAGAGGCAGGGGCTCTGGACGACCATGCTCAGGATCAATAAACGTTCTGGCATAGGATTCCCGTGCCCCTGGCTCATGCGGAGAGAAAATATATGAAAAACAAAAAAAGACTTGCCAGTGAGCCTTTGGGGACTCTGTGTGTGTATTTAGTCTAGCTCCTGATGTCCTTCAGCGGTTTCGGTTCAAAGCGCATAGAGTCTGAGCCAAAAGCAACTGTGAAACCAGCCCCTTGATCACAGTGGCATTGCCTTTGATTGAATTTAGCATTCAGTGGTAGGTCAAAATCCCAGCAAGAAGGTGTGTGAGGTAGAACACGTGGAGGTAGAAGCAGTCATGTCCAATATCCCACTTCTGTAATGCTCAGTTTGGGGTTAGAGAGGAAGAGTACTCAGAGCTGAAGAAAAGTATCATAGGTCTGTAACCACAGGGTGAGGACTGGGACCATTTCAGATGGTCCCTTTTACCAATTTTACACAAAGGGGATCACAGAGACAAGTTGTCCAAGTAAAAACAATAAGGTTTATTAAATATATAAATTAAAAACAAGATGTAAAAAAAAAATATTTGTCAGCAACCATAAAAACTTTTGTGACAGTCCTAAATGAGGCTAAAACCCAAATATACAAAAATAAATAGCGGCTGTATAAGTTAAGGACTGTTAGTCAGGGGGGAGGGTTGCCATCTACCAAGCCAGGGGGAATTTAAGGGGAAGACCCACTCAAGCCAATACAAAAAAAGGGGAGTGAGGTCTCACACACACATGTAAAACTAAAAATAAAGTGTACGGTGAAAACACAGCAAACAACACTCAACCATGCAAAAGGAGTGGATGCTTGGGGAGCTCAGCCCCAGCTTGGACAGGCCTCAGCCCTCCCTTCTTCAGTCAAAGTTCAGCCTGAATGCAAAGACAAAGAAAAAAAAACACATCAAAATGGGCAGGGGGGCGATAACACCGTTAAACACCGTATAACCTTTTACAAACTATCACATAAGGTAAGTACACTAATAAAAATATAACCACTAAGCAAAACAGCAGTCAGCACTGCAAGAAAAACAAGAGAAAAAGACAACTAACCAAAAACTCCTTGATGTAAATTAAAGGAGGGTGTCCAGAGTATTAAAGGAATGTCATGAGTTTCAAAAAAGGGTTAAATCAGCTCTCACTAATGGCAGGATCAGGCATTCACCTCTTTAAAGGGGCAAAAAGCAAAACCGTTTCACTGCTAGGTTTGCTGTTGTGCACTGCCTGTAGACCAAAACAAAGTGTGTCATGAGCCACACCTCCTTCTACCTCTGCTCTCCACCCCCACCCCCCCACTCGCCTCGTTACCTATCTCCATAGCGGAGCACCACAGCACCTCCAGAGACTATTACATCCAGACGGTCCCGGTGTTTCCTCCGCAGGCTCCACTTCACTCAGCTGCCCGATAAATCCGCTGCTTCTTCCCACTTTAACCTGAATAACAAACCAGGGCTCTGTGCTCTGGTTGGATCCAAACGGAGAGCCGGGGCTAGCTCAGAGACTAGCGGAGGCTAACTGGCTGTGCTTCCCTCCGGTCATGCTGCGGCTAACGCTCCACGTCTTCTACGTGAGCGCGCCAGGCCCATGAGCCGGCTCACGAACTCATGTGACTTTGCAGCCTAAGGATTTGCTGGGTGTATATGGTAGCATGAATGAGCTACACCTGGAGCCCATTCAACCCTAACCAGGCCTTCTTAAGCTGGACTGGCCTTTAAGATGGCCCAGACAACCCTACTACAGGTTCAACTTGATATTTTACTAAATATTTTTATTTACACTTAATATTCTGAGAGGACTGAGTGTGTGTATGACTGGGGGTGAGGATAATGCATCCAGTTGCCCATGGATGCAAACGTAGGTGTTTCTAGCCCATTTTTGGGGGTGCTGAAGCACCCCTAAATTGAATCCCTAAAATTTGAGAGATTTTTTTTTAATTTTTATTTTTTACTGTATGTCCCTTTTTAACAAGCTAGAAAAGTGTCAAAACCATACAGTACTTGGTTGCAACGTAATATTTTAACAACAAAAACACAGCTTCCCCTAAAATGTCAAAAAATAAGTGGTCAAATATGTACTGTTGTGTTTACATTTCATTGACTAAATATGCACTAGAACGCGTTCAACTTTTGTTCAGAATCAACTACTTATGACAGGTCACTGACGCAACTTTCTTCTCATTCATTCCCCTAGCGTCACAGTGCATTAAACAGTGGAAGGTCAGCGTCCAAAGACTTCAATGGGGAAGCATAGAGTGGGTTGTTCCACTGCAGCGAAACTAGACAGTCAATGGATAAATGCTCGGTTTTGTCCCGCCCATCGGACGCTCAGCGTCTCTGGGGGTCTGGCCTGGACGCTGGGCTTCTGCATGATGATTGGATGATCTGTCTGAGGCTGAATCCCTTTTTGATTGACAGCGAAATGAGCGAATCAGTGATCTTGAAATATAAACCAGCACCGGAGCATTTTTCAAGTTCCATTCCGTTGTTCCGAGTTGATCTGGAGACTTTTCCAATCCTCTTAGTGACTTTGTCTTTGTTAAAAATGACTAGCGACAAATCTAGCATCTTTTTCTGGTGTTATTGGAGACTGTACTCGTGTTTGGAGACTCTGACTTCTGTCGCTCTGCAGTTACTGTCCCCAGCGAGCAGTGGGTGCTGCTGTGAGCCCCTCCACCGTCCCAAAGCACTCACAGGCGGTCACACTAGCCTCGCACAGCAGCCCCAGAGGGTAGAATTTACGTATAAATAAACGGACACATTTTATGATGTAGGCCGAAAATGAGCTTCCCCTCCTTGAAAGACCAGCAGCTGCCACTGGTGTCTACCACTCAATACCAACACATTATTATCATTACCAGTCCTCATTTTTGCTGCATTTAATCGTAGGTCACTGTTTATGTTGTTAGGTAGGAGTTAGCTGACGTTTTTTCTAGCTAGGAAACGTGTTAATATTAAAGCTAAGGTGCTACTGACTAGCTAACTGACTGGATGCCCATTAACATTATAACTCCTATTGTGTGTATTTATTATTATTATTTTGTAGATTTCAAGCACTTTTCTTTTTTGAAGTGTATTTTTATTTATGTATTTGTATTATATAATACAGACAAGAAGGAAAAAGGCAGAGACAAACACTGAAAAAGTCAATTACTGTTAATGTGTTAATGTTACATGTTGTGCATTGCATTTCAAATAAAAGTCCAAAAAATAAGTCCAAGGTCCATTTTTGGTATTTTTGATACTCACTATAGGGGGCTGGTTTACTCCAGAAACATACATACTGTTTATGTGTATGTTGAGGAGCTGCTGTATCAAAATGAGTTATCCTCCCCCAGAAATTAGGGTTACGATATGTTTCTTTTATGATTCCAATCCATTCCTCTCTTGCTGTGGCTCAGCATTTAAATAACCTTTATCAGATTTGATGGTTTAGTCACAGACTTTCCCAAAAAGTGTTGTGCTTTTCTTTCACAAATGTGGGAATGAAATTGTGTTAAAATGTACAAAACAGTGAAATTTATCTTGCCTGGCCGGGCAGCTCTCTGGGTGCTCAGCACCCCTAAACCTCATATTTCACTTTGTTGAATATCACTTTTAATTGTCACTGTAAAATTGTAGATTTTTCCCACTGGTACTGTCACTTGACCGTTTGATCTCATCTCAATACTTGATTCGTGTTTCTGATTATTTGACTTGTAACCAAGCAGCAACCTCTGGGACTGAAAATTAAAGTCAACTCAAAAGTGCCAAAAAGCTGCAGTTCCTCTAATGTCCACTTGAGGCTGACTCCAGAAGCCAGGTAAAAAAAAAACAAAAAACAGTTTAACAGTGTTACAGTTAATTTTTCCAGTCATGACAACTGTCCCGGCATGAATTTTTATATAACTCACCTGTTTACATTTTAATAAGGCTTAAAGTTAGGTATAATTAATAGCTATAATTAATATCCTTTGGATCCTCAGTGAGATCCATCCCTTGCTCCTCCACAGCTCCACCCTCTCACCCAAATATGGCCTCTTCTGGCTCCAATGGCAACAGACAAAATGCCAAACTCAAGCCTTCAGAAAGGGAATCTACAAACCAATGGGTGACATCACGTTAGCTATATCCTTATTTTCACAGTCTTTGCCCTTGTGACGTAGCGATTAACAACCTGCCTTCTACTCATATCTGGAAACCCCAATGTTAACCCTTAGATGCATAATTGGGGTCAAAAATGACCACAGTGGTTGTTTTTTCTTTTTTGCAGTGTCTTTGTAATTTTAAATTTTTTATCATTTAATTTTCCACGTATTCCCTAATATAGGTTGTCTTTGACATGAAGCCATTTGGATTTGTATCTAATTGTTATATTTTTTAAGTAATTGCATTTTTTGTATCGGTACCACACTTTTCCATATGTGGGGTCAAAAATGACCCCAAGCATTTTCTATGGAATTTCAAGGGTTAACCCCAGGAACCTTCGATTTTTATCAACTGTGACTGTCAGGTATACATTTACTGTTGATCCACATATCTAATGCCAGCAGTCTCACAACCCTAAAGGTTATTTTTACACAGCAACATACATGTAAGTATTATCTTCTTTTTTTTTTTTTTTTACCTCAGAATACATATGCTGTTATAAAACATGAACTTATTTTCCACATCCATGATTTCTGTGTGGTAGAGTGTAGTGTTATCATCATCACATTACTACTTTGTAGTAATTTGTAGACATTTTCAAGGCTCAGCACCCAGAATTCCACGTAGGTATCACCAGCGCACGGCGACGCTTTCTCACAGAGCTCTCAAATGAGCTTGTGACACCTTACATGAGAAGTCAACTGGAAGTTAACCCATGCCTACCAACCTACATCACTGAAGCAATGGGAAGGTGTGGAATGACAAAAGCTGCAATCCAGCCACAGGAGAGAAGCAGACAGGGCCAACAGAAGAGAAAGAGGTGTAAGATGTGTCCAAAAAACAAATATCGCAAAGCCAACAATAGTGGTTGGAAATGCAGTGACCCTGTGCGCAGTGCTCACAGCCAGAAACAAGTAGTTTGTAACAGCTGCTCACAGTGAGAAGAGAGAAGACGCACATGTGTGTTCATGTGTGTGGACATGCATAGACAGACAGATGGACACACAAACAATGAATGTTGACGTTTTGATAGCTGTATTGATAGCAGTTTTGTGATCAAATGAAAGAAGGTGATAAGTGAGCATGTAAAATATGAAACCATTCTTGTGTTGACCAAAATATAATAAGAATCATCCTTTTAAAACCAAAATGAAGAAATATTGTATTAAACGCACTGATTCTAATTGGGATCATTTGTGGATGTTTACCTTTTTTTTTACCTTTTTAAAAGCTGTTTTGTGATAAAATGTTAATAAAAAGTGATAAATGAGAGTAGGTGTTACTGTGATGATCTGGAGAATTCAAGGATGAGGCCGATCACGAAGTTCTTTCTTAATGCACGTTTTATTACGAGCTCGGATCAACAATGGCTACATGCAGAAGCTATGTGATGATTGTGAACAGAGAAAGGCACAGCTTATATAGGATGGTGGCATGTATAGTTATTACCTAAAATGGTGCTCTGACACATTTAACTTGACCTTGGGCCAGCTAAAATTAGTCTAACGTGTCAATTCATCAGTAAGCCTAGCACTTCTGACGCCATGAGAAACATGATCCCCAGGGGGTCATGACCTAGTATCCATTGGTCAGTGGAGATGTAAAAATACATACTAAAAATAAATGAACATGTCAAACATGACATAACTCTTTTGTTGACCAAAATATAATAAAAATTATCATCTTTAACCAAAATGAAAGAAATTTCTTAAGTTTACAGCATAAAACGCATTCATTCAAATTGGGGTCATTTTTGACCTCACTCATGGAAGAGTGTAGGTATCAGTAGGTCATGCATCACAGATCGCTGGGGTGTCCCCTAGTCAAGTCAAGTCAAGTTTATTTCTATAGCACATTAAAAACAACCTCAGTTGACCAAAGTGCTGTACAGGCTATGCATGTCAATACATATAAACAAATATAAATAAATAAATATAAACATCCCTCTCTAAAACACATGGTAAAACTAAACAATAAAACGTAATAAAATGAACAATAAAACATCATAAAAACAAATCAAGATAAAAGAAATAGTACTAAAACCAAGATCTCATGCTTAACTAGTGCTGAAAGCTAGTGAGAAGAAATGGGTTTTCAGCAGGGATTTAAAATGCTCAAGAGTCTGAGCAGCTCTTATATGCAGTGGCAGGCTGTTCCACAGATTGGGGGCTGCCATCGAGAAGGCTCTATCACCTCTACTTTTGAGTCTTGATCTGGGAACCTCCAGCAGCAACAGGTTGGTAGACCTCATTGCTCTGACTGGGGTGTGGGGGTGTGGCAGCTCAGACAGATAGGATGGTGCCAGGCCGTTAAGACTTTTAAAAACGAGTAATAAAATTTTAAACTGGATCCTAAAAGAGACTGGAAGCCAATGTAGGTAAGCCAGTACAGGTGTAATGTGGTCACGGCGTTTTTTCCCTGTTAATAGGCGGGCAGCTGCATTTTGAACAGCCTGCAAACGGCGCATTGAAGACTGGTCAAGTCCAGCATACAGAGAGTTACAATAGTCTAAACGAGATGAGATAAATGCATGAATTACTCTCTCAAAGTAATGTGGAGGGAGGTAGGCCTTCACCTTACTGAGGAGTCTTAATTGAAAGAAGCTTGTCTTGACAACTGAACTGATCTGTTTATCCAGTTTAAAAACAGCATCAAATATCACGCCATGGTTCCTCACAGCAGGACGACAGTAAGATGCCAAAGGACCGATGGCACTATCATAGCCATCCAACAAATTGGCTTTTCCAAATAAAATTATCTCTGTTTTATTTTTGTTCAGGTTAAGGAAGTTTATCTCCATCCATGATTGTATGTCATTAAGACAGTTCAACAAAGCCTGGATAGAGGCATCACTGTTTGTTTTTATGGGCAGATAGATCTGAAAGTCATCCGCAAAACAATGGAAGGAGATGTTGTACTTCTTAAAAATAGACCCCAAGGGCAGCATATACAACGAGAATAAAATGGGGCCCAAAATGGAGCCTTGCGGTACCCCACAATTAAGTGGGGATGCAGCAGAAGAGTACTGGCCAAGATGGACAGAGAAACTCCTATCTGACAAATAAGACTGGAGCCATTTTAGTGCTGTGCCTTTAATGCCTACACAGAAATCAAGACGTGACAAGATAATGTCGTGATCCACTGTGTCAAAGGCGGCAGGTAGATCCAGAAGAAGCAGGACAGCAGAGTTGCCAGAATCAACAGTTAAAAGCAGGTCGTTACAAACTCTTAAAAGGGCCGTTTCTGTGCAATTTAAAACCAGACTGGAACTTCTCAGAAGGCCCGTTCCACTGAAGAAGTTCCTGGTACTATTTGGGGGGCAGGAACTACTACAGGAACGTCCTCTCGTTCGGCCCTCTCAACCGCCGTGTCTCCACTGAGTTAGTCTGGGGCCGTTAGTGGCCGTTTTGGTAAGGAAACGGAACCAGGGCGAGTGAGACAGGATCTGGAATTCGATGGATGTGCCTTTCTGTAAAAATAAAAGCACCAAGCTAATAAAAATGCAGTGAAACTTTTAATTTAAAGAATATAATTTACAAGAAAAGCCCCAAGCCATTAAGTTAATCGATTTTCTTACAACCCTCATCACCCCAAATCGATGGTGCGCCAGAATTTAAAGTTTTACTATGGTGAACACTTTTAGTTTGGTGAATTTGGTGAATACCGCATCCGCTCCCTAGACCGGAACCAGAATCCAGACAAAATTCAGAGTGAATAGACACCAGACTCTTTGCTTGGTGAAGAAATCGTTCAGCACAAAAGTCTTGTTTGCTAACGATCTAGCATTAAATAGAGCCAAAGGAAGAGTCATCTCTTCGCAGTCCGGTTTGGAGGTGCGGGCAAGAGGATGGAGGTTTCCGTACTCCACACCGCCGCGGCGCACCTGGCTCTGCCTGGGAAGGGGAGTCTCCACTGGCAGGTGAAGCTGGCCTGCGACCGGGTGATCGGGAACAACAGGCTGGATCCACCGAAGCCCCAGTGGTCGCAGAGGCGCAAAAAATCCGCTCGAACAGTAGCAGGGACGTGACTTGCAGGCAGATCTCAAGTGAGCTCTGAATCTCACCAAAACACCTCCCCGCTTGCCCTGTCTTCTGGACCGCTTCTTCTGCGAAGTGACAGCAGGTGAGCGGCGCAGGTAAGCCAGTACAGATGCCAGGAACGGTGGGAGGCTCGAGTTTTGATCGCCCAAACCATGCTTGAACAGCATCTCTTGGGATGTTCTGATGTTAAGAAGTGCTTGGCGATCATACACCAATACAGCAGATACATCTTGGCAGCAAATACAGAACAATAATACAGCAAACAGGAATCCAAGCAGCCCTGACAGACGGCTGGCCATACACACTGGTGCCATCTTGGTCTCAGGGTGTAGACACTCAGAGACTATTTTTACTCTCTGAGAGACCTAGATCCCTGTGGTAATTTACGCACATGTTCTCTCTATACACATTTTTTCAAAAGTATCCATATTTTTGAGCTAGTCTTTTCTAGTTCTTTTTCTAAAGACTGAACATAACAGTGTTGAGTAGGGAGTTAACAAGGTCTCCAAAGGTAGTAAACTATGGGGTGCCGTTTGTAAAGTGTCTCACGCTGAAAATAACATCAACATTTTGCCACATTTAGCTTAAAACAATGTTTAAAAAAGTATTGTGAATTTTTTAACGTCACCTTTTACCACATTTACAGCAATATTTGTTAACTTAGAAATATATTAAATAGTTAAATCTAAATATTAAATGTGGCACCTAAATGTTAAATGTTAAATCTAAATATTAAATCTAAATCTAAATGTTAAATCTAAATGCTAAATCTAAATCTAAATATTGGCAATAAAATAACATTTTATTGCCAACCTGAACTTTCTGATTTTGTATGAGTTTTAGATGAATTCAGCAACCATGACACCATTTCAAACTGCAACAATGAGTTTGTCTACCACACTGATTCATGCAATGGCAGCAGAGGATTGGTTGTTTAGTGTATCTTTCACTTCTTTTGTTGTTCACTGGTCAAACTTTAAATACATGACTGCAGAAATTACTGTCTATCACAGGAGCAAAGAGACCGAGTTTTACAACCGCTTTCTACATTCAGAACTCAAAACCTTTGGTTCTATTTAAGGGGCCAGACACACGCCACGTTTTTTGCTCACTCAAATTCATTGTTTTCAGTGTAGACATGCTGCAGGCATGCCAGAGCGCAAGCCTTTCCGAAAGCCTATTTTTCAGGGCGCGACGGCTGTGCCGTGAGATAAACTGAGAGTTTCACGTGAGTAGGAACAACTAATCACAGCTGGCAGGTATCTTTCCCTTCTTCTGTAAATATCACTTTATGGTAAATATGAAGAAGAAGCTGATCGTTTTAGTGCAGGGCTGCCAGAGCTTTGCATCTGTCCCACAGACAATATTTTTGGTCTAATACACACTTACAAAACAATCCCTGGAAGAAGATCAGCTCTGCACTCAGGATCTCTGGTAAGTGGGCTATGATACAGTGCTGGGTTTGGTCGCTTAGCAACCATAGATGCAACCTGCCTGGTTGCAGGTTGCATCTGGCACAGAGTGGGTACAAGAGTAGCACTCAGCACCTGACTTCGTGTTTTCCAGGTAGTTAAATACAGTTATAAGATGGCATGTGTACGGCTGCTACCAGTGAATCAGGAATTCTGTTGACAGATATTTTTGGATGTCACTCTCAATAAATCATGTTAAATAAAAGTAGATACATTCTTTTGAATTACATGACAACGTGTCATCACATAACACTTCCCCAAATGAGCATCAGAAGCAGTGAGCAACTCAAAGATGAGGTGGCACTATAATAAAACCTCCTCAGGTACAAAGACAAGAGACTCCGTAACATCTCTCCCTCTGTCTCTCTCTCACCTGACTAATGACTAATTATCCTCAGGAAGCCTCATCAGGATCAAGGTGGGGGGGAGCACAGGCGACAGAGCATTCAGACATAGAGAAGAGGCAGATGGTGGGTGTCTGTCTCCTCCCTGGGCGTGAATGAAGCACCGTTGCCTGGCTGCTCACGGCACACTAGCCAGCCAGAGAGGAGGCACTCTCAAGGCAGGCGTCAGGAGCCACGGGATGGTTTGATTACAGTGTACCCCCCACCCCACCCATGCCATTCTCCATGTTGGCCTGGCTGTCTTGCATCACTTCCCTGATGTGTTGTATACATCTGTTGCTGTTGAGTGTGAATTACTGCTGTTTGAGCCACTGATGCAAGGCTCATTAGTAAAGATACTCAACACATATAACCTGAGCCTTAAACAGTACAGGAAGAGTATCTGTAATAAAAACATATTTAACACTTCCTGAAAACAAATTCCTCATCTAATGTGATACTCCAGTGCTTTAGTATTTCAGAGTTGACTGACAGAGACAATTGAAAAAAAGAGAAGATATCCAGACTTTAATTCTCTGTATTGGTCGATCAATAGACTGTAAGAAAAAAAAAAATGTATGTGGCAACTGTGATGTCACCTATTGGTTTGTGAACTCCTGTTTTGAAGCCATAGTTTGGCTTTTTGTCCATCACATCTTAGTTTTTGGAGCTAGAGATGACCATATTTGGATGAGAGGGTGGAGATAACCCTAAGGCTAGCTGCTAACCTAATTAGCACATTGCATACATAGGCTATTTTCCAGAAAACCTGAATATGCAACTCTTAAGAGGGTCTCTGAGTACAACCAAACACTGGACTAGATGTTTTTAGGCAACAAAAACATTAAAATGGACTCTTACACTCTACAACATGTGTGTGACAGATAAAGGATGTCAAACTCACCCAGCAGCAAAACAGGTTAAAAAGATGAAGAAACTAAAGCCTAACCTACAGATCACAGTGTAAATGAATGACCACATTGCCTGATAATTGAGACAGAAGAGAATTAAAATAAAGGGATACCTTGCCAACTTTAAACCAGCTATGTGTCATTGCAGTGTGTGCAAATAAACACAAGTTTAGATTTTTTTTCTGTATTTAGAACAAATTGCAGCTGAGAACACTGTTCTTGTACACTGTCAAATGAATACAGAAGATACTAAAAAGCCTTAGTAGGGGTGGGTGCAAAGCAATAAAGGACAGTATCATCAGCACAGACATAAAAGGCAGAGTTTGGTATATTATGTCCAGTGCAATTTTTGTTCATTGTAAATATTAAAGGGCCCAGGACCAACTCTTGTTTTACCCCCTTGAGGACTTGCAGTACCTCTGAGGTGGCACCCTCTAACTTAATAGCCTACATTCTGTTAATTAGATAGTTTGCAAACCACCCAACTGCATGCTCTGAAAATCCAATCTCTGTAAAGCACCAGATTAGAGTACAATGGTCAACGTGATCAAAGGCAGTAACAGTACTATGATTTTTGCAAAATCCTGAGTGAAATGTTGACAGTATAGAGTTGGTGGCTAGGAAGTAGGCCTGTGTAAGGCTAACTAGCCAGCTTGCCCTTTTCAAGATTCGATTTTGGTTTTGGTATGAGAGACGAATGTATAGCTCCTTGTAACCTTATGTTATGCGTGCCCCAGGCACAACGTTTAGTTCAAAATCTACCAAACCAGACTGAAAATGAAAATAATCTGAGACATTTGTGTCAGAGTCTATGGGGCACAGCCACGTGGTTGTCGGACCCTTGTCGGAGTTGGCTGATGCTTCGCTATGATTGGCCAGTCTGCGATAGTGGCGGGACATAGCAGAATTAACATTCATGAACGAAAAACATACTGAAATTGCAAGAGCTACGGCTAGACCTATACTCTGTAATTAAGGGATTACGCCGTGGTTATGTTAACTAACCAATGTAGTTGCTGTGTTAGCGATTTGTCAAAGGATGGCACTTTGCTGTCACTCAAAGTGGCCACACCCTTAATTATGTATAAGTTAAGGCCTTAATAAAATGTGAGTGAGTTACATAAAAATCCAATCGGCGTACAGTTGTCATAGGAAAATAAGCAATAAAGACCAAAATTGTTTTATGTAGCAGGCTGTAAACTTTTTTATTTTCTGCTGTAAAGCTGAACATTTTAACATGGGGGTCTGTAGGGATTGACTGACTTCTGGAGCCAGCCTGAAGTGGACATTAGAGGAACTGCAGGTTTTGGCACTTTAGCATTAGCTTCATTTTTCAGCCTTGGAGACTGCCCTTTTACTCAAGCTTTATAAACACTGAATCCTATATTTCCAATGAAGCAACCAACAGCATTTTTTGTTAAATTCCTCAATGCATCCAGTTTGTACAGGCTTTTTGTAAAAAAAAAAGTGTAGTTTTTGAGTCAAATTTGAGGTATCTAACATCAGGAGGGTTACTTTTCTCTGTCAGACCCACAGAACACACTATACTACTACTACTACGTTTTAGTGAGTAAACTGATGCAAGAAATTACAACCCCACTTCCAAAAAGTTGGGACATTGTGTAAAATGTAAGTAAAAATAGAATGCAATGATTTGTAAATCCTTATATTTAAATGAATACAGTCCAAAGATATTTAATGTTCAAACTTATAAACTTTATTGTTTTTTGTAAAATATACACTTATTCTGAATTTGATGCCTGCAACATGTTCCAAAAACGTTGGGATAGGAGCAACAAAAAACTGGAAAAATTCTTGAATGCTCAAAAAACCCCTGTTGGAACATTCCACAGGTAAACAAGTTAGCTGGTAACAAATGATAGTATCATTAATAGGAATGAAAGGGGCACCTTAAAAAGGGCAGGTGTTCACAAGCAAGGATGGTCACTTTTTGAAAAACTGTGGGGGCAAGCAGTCCAACAGTTTGAGAATAACTATTCTCAATGCACAATTGCAAAGAATTAAGGGATTTCACCATCAACAATCTATAATATCATCAAATGATTCAGAGAATCCAGAGAATTATCTGCATTTAAAGGACAAGATTGAAAACCAACACTGTATGGCTGTGACCTTTGACCCCTCAGAGTGCACTGTATTAAAAACTGACTTGATTGTATCAAGGATAGTACTACATGGACTCAGCAACACTTTGGAAAACCATTGTCAGTAAACACAGTTTGTTGCTTCATATACAAATGCAAGTTAAGACTATGCAAAGTGAAAGCTATATCAACAACATCCAGAAGCGCTGCAGACTTCTCTGCGGTGACCTCATCTGAAATGGTCAGACACAATGTGGACGTTGTGACGTTGTCACAACAGCGTTGCTGCTTGGAAAAAGAGTACAGGTACTAGACTGACCTGCCTGCAGTCCAGACCTGTCTGCCATTGAACATGTTCCACATTATAAAGCACAAAATACAGTAATGGAGACCACAGACTGAAGCAACTGAAGCCATATATCAGGCAAGAATGGGAAAGAATTTCACTTTCAGAACTTCAGCAATTGATGTCCTGAGGTCCAACACACTTTTTGAGTGCTGTTAGAAGAAAAGGTAATGTAACACAGAGGTAAACATACCTCTGTCCCAACTTTTTTGGAACATATTGCAAGAATAAATGCATATTAATAAAAATAAATAATTTTGGTCTGCTCAGTTTTGAACATTAAATATCTTTTCTTTGGACTGTATTCAATTGAACAGAAGTTAAAAAAGGATTTGCAGATCATTACCTCCACAGCATCCCAACTTTTTTTGAATTGGGTTTGTACTAGAGTGGCCCTTTTTACAAACAAGACCCACATTTTTGAAGCTTAGTTATCAAACTCTGAGCAGTAGTTCCCATGATCACTAAACTTACATTTAACTGTAAAAATGGATGGCACCTTAAAATGTCTTTGCTCATTTTCCACATTTAAAGTTGCAGTGTGTTGTATATAGTGGCATCTAGCAGTGAAGACTACAGATTGCAACCAGCTGAAGCTTCTCCTGGTCTCCTGGTCTGAATTATTCGTAGAGGTTTTGGAGAGGATGAAGTGTACATTATTTATGTTCCCAACAACCTTTGTTAACTGCAACTAATAGACAAGATGTGGATATAGCAAACATACCTAGAACTGCTTCTATAGGAGATAACTGTCTGTTTCCAGAGGAATGTTGTTCAAGTCCTCAACTGAGAAGAAAAATGCAGCAGGTCAGAGAGGACATTCTTTATCCTGCCAAGGCCTCCAGGGACAGAGTGGTGATTCTTCATCCCTTATCTGAACAGTATCTGTGTAGGTCACAAAGGCTGGGTAATGTCTTCCTGGTACCTTGCTAATGACAGGCCTTTCACTCCTCCTCCTTAAAAGGTCATGACTAATTCCCTCCATCAGCCACCTTGACATTGTACAGGCAGAAAGAGACCATAAAGAAGTAAAATATAAAACTCCAAAACTTCATGAGGATGGGCTGCAAGGTGGTTGGTTTTAAATGGATTATTGCAAAAAATGATACACCTAATTAAAGACCTTCAAGTACTCTTCTCCAAAGGTCAAGACTAACAGCTTCCTCCAGACTGGCTTGATGCCACACAGGTGGATGCTCAGCTACAATATTTAATACCTTCGCGGATGCTAGTAGAGAGAGACTTCCAGTTAGCATGTTGGCAAATATCTCCCAGCTGAAGTGTCTATGAGCAAAGCATTTATTCTTCCAGCTCACAGTCTGACACTGACCTTTTCGTGAGAGGAAGCTTCATTCCCTCAAGATTCTGCTGGATAATGTTACTGGTAAAGAAAAGAGTTATATTTTTCAACAAAGCCACTGTTTGGCTGGCAGGTGTCTTTAACAGTTTAAACTGGCTGACCCTTTCTGTTCCCCACAGAATGTAATGACAAGAGGGTTAAAAGATAGGTTGAGTGACATTTCAGCCCATTCTCATTCCCAAGTCATCAAATACCACTACTTTGTCAGTGATTACAGCATCAGACACGAGCATCATAATGCGGCCGGATGGCACCTGTATGATATGCCACAGGACAGCATCAGTTTGAAACACTGCCGGTCCAACAAACCCTGCCAACCTGATCACACAAAAATACGTGAAATGACCACGACCTCTTAACACCGCATTCCATGGTGGCAGCACATAATGGGTTGAAATTACATGCCAGTACCACGGAAACAATGCCAATGTAAAGTCAGTTAGGATCCTTGGTCGTGGTGGACACATGGATTTCCTGATTCAACACCGTCCTGTATACACACAAAAACCCTGAAGTGTTCTGTTTAACTCTGTTATAATTTCACAACAACAACAAGATAGTTCGGCTGTACTAGATATTTGATATATTCAGTAGATTTACTTTTTTACAACTGTAAAGGGTTTGGTTTGGACCCAATAGCAGTACAAAGACAGGCAGGTATCATTGGTAACAAACTTTATTCACACACGTCCAGGAAACAATGGCAGTAGGCAAAACAGTCTGTCTTCTGGCCACTGGCCTTTAACAGTCTCTAGTGGGGATTGGAGGTTAGGCTCAGCCGAACCAAACCAGGACACTGGTGAGTAATGTCCGTGAAACTTAGTCTTGTACTCACTCGGTGAAGGAATAATCAGAGTCACAGAATTGCAGGAAGCCACAGAGGAGACGGGAGTAACACTCGCTCTGAAGAGCTGAATCAGGTAATCACCGGATAGCCAAGGGAGCAGACAGGCAGAATCCAGAAAGGGACAGGCGAGGATCATGGTCGGGGACGGAAGGCTGAGGTGATTTCCAGGAGATCGGTGAGGCAGGATAGTCAGAGGCAAGCAGGGTCGAAACCGGGAGATCAGGCAGAGAAATGCTGGAGAGTCTGGTGCAAGCATCGAGAACAATCTGGCAATGAATGAGTGTGGAGCTGGGGCTTAAATGCAGCCAGAGCAGAGCAGAGAGCACAGGTGAGTGGAGTTGGCTTGATGAGAGGGGTGTGTCTGATTGGCAGATTGAAGCAAGCAGGTGCAGAGTGGTGAGGCAGAGATGAACTGTGACAACGACTCTATTTTACAACAAGCCGCAAAAAACTATCGTCCCAAAAACGCTGTTTCTAGAGTATTAGGTAAAATATCTTAAATTAACCAACATCCTTGCTTTTACTAGTTCGGCTTTACTAGATATTCGATATATTCAGTAGATCTATATTTTTACGACCTTATTTTACAACTCTATTTTACAAGCCACAAAAACCTACCGTTCAAAAAACGCCGTTTCTAGAGTATTAGCTAAAATATCAAAAATTAGCCAACATCTTTACATTTTCTTAACATATTTCATCTAGGTGCAGTGTAATTACTAGTTCGGCTTTACTAGATATTTGATATATAAATATCGCGAAAATTTGAAAGGAATTGGTGATTAACCAAACTGGAAGAATCTCCTTTAATCTGGGCAGACAGTCTCCAAACGTATAAGAGGGGCCTCCGCAATGCCAGAGCAAACTATTACTCAGCATTAATAGAAGAAAACAAGAACAACCCCAGGTTTCTTTTCAGCACTGTAGCCAGGCTGACTGAGAGTCAAAGCTCTATTGAGCCTTGTATTCCTTTAGCCCTTAGCAGTAATGATTTTATGAGCTTTTTTAATGACAAAATTCTAACTATTAAAGGCAAAATTCATGACCTCCTGCCCTCAGATGGTAGGCCTACCTATCTAACCTCAAACACAGCTGTAGAATCTAATATATATTTAGATTGCTTCTCCCCAATTTCTCTTCAAGAATTGACAGCAGTGATTTCTTCATCTAAATCATCAACGTGTCTCTTAGACCCCATCCCAACTAGGCTACTTAAGGAAGTCTTTCCTTTAGTTAACACTCATATATTAGATATGATCAATATATCCTTATTAACAGGCTATGTACCACAGTCTTTTAAGGTAGCTGTAATTAAACCTCTCCTAAAAAAGCCCACCCTGGATCCAGAGGTGTTAGCCAACTATAGACCAATATCTAATCTTCCCTTTATGTCAAAGATCCTTGAGAAAGTAGTCGCAGACCAGCTGTGTGATTTTCTCCATGATAATAATTTATTTGAGGAATTTCAGTCAGGATTTAGAGTGCATCATAGCACTGAGACAGCACTAGTTAAAATTACAAATGACCTTCTGATTGCTTCAGACAAAGGATTCGTCTCTGTACTTGTTTTATTAGATCTTAGTGCGGCATTTGACACTACTGACCATCAAATTCTACTGCAGAGACTGGATCACTTAATTGGCCTAAAAGGTTCTGCACTAAGTTGGTTTGAATCTTATTTATCTGATCGTTTTCAGTTTGTTCACATTCATAATGAATCATCCTTACGTACTAAAGTTTGTTTTGGAGTTCCGCAAGGTTCTGTGCTCGGACCAATCCTATTTATTCTATATATGCTTCCTTTAGGCAACATCATTAGAAATCACTCTGTAAATTTCGGTTGTTATGCGGATGATACACAGTTGTATTTATCGATGAAGCCAGAAGAAAGTAATCAAACAACTAAACTTCATAATTGCCTTAAAGACATAAAAACCTGGATGAGCACCAATTTCCTGATGTTAAATTCAGACAAAACTTATTGTTATTGTTCTTTGCCCCAAACAACTCAGAGACTCTTTATCTGATGACATAGTTTCTCTAGATGGCATTGCTCTGGCCTCTAGCACTACCGTAAGTAACATTTGATCAAGATTTGTCTTTTAATTCTCATTTAAAACAAACCTCACGGACTGCATTTTTTCATCTGCGTAATATTGTGAAAATTAGGCCTATCCTGACCCGAAAAGATGCAGAAAAATTGGTCCACACTTTTGTTACTGGATTACTGTAACTCCCTATTATCAGGTAGCTCTAGTAAGTCCTTAAAAACTCTCCAGCTAATTCAGAATGCTAATTCAGAACACTGCGCTCGGAGAATGCAGGGTTACTCGTGGTCCCTAAAGTCTCCAAAAGTAGATCAGGAGCCAGAGCCTTCAGCTATCAGGCTCCTCTCCTGTGGAATCATCTTCCTGTTACGGTCCGGGAGGCAGACACCGTCTCCACATTTAAGACTAGACTTAAGACTTTCCTCTTTGATAAAGCTTATAGTTAGGGCTGGCTCAGGCTTGCCCTGTACCAGCCCCTAGTTAGGCTGACTTAGGCCTAGTCTGCCAGGGGACCTCCTTCCCTATAATACACCGTGCACCTTCTCTCCTTCTCTCTCTCTCTCTCTCTCTCGTATTCTATTACTGCATCTTGCTAACTCGGCCATTCTGGATGTCACTAACTCGGCTTCTTCTCCGGAGCCTTTGTGCTCCACTGTCTCTCAGGTTAACTCCTATTGCAGCAGTGCCTGGATAGTGTGATGTGTGTGGTTGTGCTGCTGCCGTGGTCCTGCCAGATGCCTCCTGCTGCTGCTGTTATCATTAGTCATACTTCTACTGTTATTATACACATGATTATTGTCACATATGTATACTATCAGATATTAATATATACTTTTAACATATTGTACCACAGTAGCCAGAACTATAATTATAATATTATTACTTTCATTAATGTTGTTGTAAGCTACTGTCATTACCGTCTGTCCTGCATCTCTCTCTGTCTCTTTCTCTCTCTCTATCTCTTTCTCTCTCATTGTGTCATAAGGATTACTGTTAATTTATTAAGCTGATTGAAAATTGATTGATATATTCAGTAGATATATCTTTTTACAACCCCATTTAGAACCCTACTTTGCAAATCAGAAGAACTACAACTATGTTGCTGATATGAATCACGCTGTATGGCACGGTCCTAGGGAACTGTAGTTTTTAAAAAAATATTAGTTTTTTTCCCAGATTTGGAAGTTGTAAATACTGAATTGAGAGTACACTGTGGACTTTAAGGGGATGGTAAACACATTTGTGAAATCAGATTTTAAATATCTAATTTCTAAATGGGTGAAAATTAATTTTATCCATATTTTATCCATATCTGACAGCACCCTCAGTTGTTGACTACACTCACATGATAGCTGAGGTCAAGAGCTCTCTATAACAGTTGGTCCCATGTCTGTACCCCCTTTTGTTGCTGAGTTATAAGCCTTCAAACATGCACTGAGGTCAAGGTTCAAAGGTCAATGGCTGAAAGCAGGAGCCATGTAGAATCTTCATACTGACATATGTTACTCTCCAGGTTGAGACCTTTCCAATGATGTATTTGGTTTAGCTCTACGACAAAGTTTTGATTTTTTCATTTTTTGGACACAAGCCATGCCAGGTGTAGTTTCAGAGAGCACTTTGAAAGCCCAGTGTAGAAAATGATTTTTTGACTTTACATTGGCATTGTTTCCGTGGTACCGGCACATAATTTCAACCCATTATGTGCTGCCACCATGGAATGCAGTGTTAAGAGATCGTGGTCATTTCACGTATTTCTGTGAGATCAGGTTGAACCCTGCACTTTCACCCCAGGATGCCGGCAGTGGCAGTCACATTTAGTGCCCCTTTATTCAAGTTTTTTCGCCAAAAGCTACATTTTACAAAATTACATTGAACACATCATGAGAACCTTATAATTTACCTTCTCCCCCAGAGCGCAGTGTAATGAGCTGGGGAGGGGGGCTGGGGGACATCAGATGCCCTGAGAAAAGTCCCTTTTTATCATTTAGTAGGTTTTGTCCCTATGTAGAAATGTTGTTGTGGCCTTATGTAACATTTCAAAATAATAGTAGTAATAGTAGTAAGAAATAGTAAAAGATAAACAGTTTGATTTTTTCTCTTCCCCCGTTTGTGGCGCCCCTTATGGAGGACACACTCCCTTAGCATTCGCCTGTACTGCCTGTGCCACGGGCATGAATGTAGATCCAAACCATGATCTTTTTTTGCTTCACCCAACCACATGCTTTTGTTGCCTAAACCTAACCATGTGCTTCTGTTGACGTCCCAGCATTGGTTGTGCTGTCCCAAAATGTCAACAACAGACACAGAAGGATTCTAAGGGCATAATATGTAGATGTGAAAGTCCATTGACAAAGTGGCGATATCTGATGACTTGGGATGTTGGACATTTTGTATTTTTCTTACATACAACAATTCCTGCAGTATAAAAAGACCAGAACCAACAATGAGTGACTTGAGGGAACGAGTTTGTGACTTCTGTGAGCAAGTTACCAACTTGTGCAAACAAGTTCGTTACTTGTATGCAGTGATGGGAATAATGGCGTTATAAATAAACGGTGTTCCTAACGGCGCTACTATTTTCAATAAAGAGTAATCAAAAAAGTTACTGTTTCCCCCGTTATAACAGCATTATCGTTACTGACAATAAAATGTGCCGTTACTCGGCTTTACTTGAGTTCACTGAAGTGGGTTTCACCCAAGCAAGCTCCTTGTCAGCGGAGCTCTAAAGTTTTTTTTCTTTGGTGAGGGGAAAGGTGAGGGGAAGCATAAGTGATGATGATTGGCTTAGGGAGAGTAAAATTTCATCATGAACCAATCAGAGGCAGAGTAGGGCCAGTATTCACAACCACACAAGCAGGGTTGTCAGGTCCGTGACTTTGGGCTTGTTTTTTTACAAATATTGGTAGTGGCGGGTTGCGTTTTCTTAGGCATGTTTCTAAAGTGGAGTTGCTTATTTGGGCTTGCTCTCTAAACGTCACCTTTCTCTATATATATCTGTCTAATAAGTTATTTAAACGCATGATAGTATGTCGGACTGCAGGATGTTTCCACAGCTCCACTCCCTTTGCCCCTCTCCTTCTCCGCACACACAGGTGACAGTCAGTCAATGAGACTTTTCACATTTAAATTGCATGATTAATGGAGGATCTTTAACTAGTGTAGATAAGTGTACAACGTTTTATAATAATGATTTATTCTATTAAGCATCAATTTCATTCATTTAACATATTCAGTGTTGAGTTTCATTACATAGAGTTCCATTAAGGGGGGGTGTCCAAGCAATTTGACATATTTGAGTATTTTATAAAAAAGTAACGCTATAGTTACTTTCCAGGTAATTAGTTACTTTTATAGTGCAGTAACTCAGTTACTTTTTGGGGAAAGTAACTAGTAACTATAACTAATTACTTTAAGTAACATTCCCAACACTGCTTGTATGTATGTATTAGTAACTTCACAGAACAAGTTACCGACAGATCATACTGTTAGTGTGATATATGTCCTTCCTCTGTGCCACTGCTGTCCAAAAACTTATAAAAACCCATCAGTAAGCCACACTGTTGCACTGGGTGACATGTTTCTTCATTACTATGAACATACAGACTGTAGTTTATTTTGACTCAATTTCTCATACAATCAATCAGTCAATCAATTTTATTTATAAAGCCCAATATCACAGGGCTTTACAGCATACGACATCCCTCTGTCCTTTGGACCCTCACAGCTGATAAAGAAAAACTCCCCCAAAAAAACCTTTAACGGGGAAAAAAATGGTAGAAACCTCAGGAAGAGCAAGTGAAGAGGGATCCCTCTTCCAGGACGGACAGACGTGCAATAGATGTCATACAGAACAGTTCAACATGATAAATTTACAGTATCCCATATGACAAAATGAGACATAAAGAGAGACAGAGACAGAGACAGAGACAGAGAGAGATGCAGGACAGACGGTAATGACAGTAGCTTACAACAACATTACTTTAAGTAATAATATTATAATAATAATTACGGCTGTTGTGATACCATATGTTCTAAGTATATGTTAATATATGATAGTATACATACGTGACAATAATCATATGTGTATAATAACCGTACAAGTATGACTAATAATAACAGCAGCAGTAGGCTGCATCTGGCAGGACCACGGCAGCACCACAACCACGTCACATGATCCAGGCACAGCTGTGATACAAGGTAACCTGCCAGATTGTGGAGGACAAAGGCTCCGGAGAAGAAGCTGAGTTAGTGACATGCAGTAAAGCCGAGTTTGCGATATGCAGTAACAGGACATGAATGTTAGCAAAGGAGAGAGAGAGAGAGAGAAGGAGAGAAGGAGGTCCCCTGGCAGACTAGGCCTAAGTCAGCCTAACTAGGGGCTGGTACAAGGCAAGCCTGAGCCAGCCCCAACTATAAGCTTTATCAAAGAGGAAAGTCTTAAGTCTAGTCTTAAATGTGGAGACGGTGTCTGCCTCCCGGACCGTAACAGGAAGATGATTCCACAGGAGAGGAGCCTGATAGCTGAAGGCTCTGGCTCCTGATCTACTTTTGGAGACTTTAGGGACCACGAGTAACCCTGCGTTCTCAGAGCGCAGTGTTCTGCTGGGATAATATGGCACTATGAGCTCTCTAAGATATGACGGAGCCTGACCATTTAGAGCTTTGTAAGTTAGGACAAGGACTTTAAATTAAATTCTGGATTTTACAGGGAGCCACACATACACCATGCTACTGACACAAATACTCACTAGAGCACCAAATATGGATTCGTCTGCAGCTGAAAATAGTTTCCAACAAATGCACTATAAACCCTGACCCTATTTTATAGGCCTCTGCTCGAAAATTGCATATCCATAATGAAATGAATATATCTCTGCAACCACAAGGTCTATTTGAATACTTTTGGTGTCATGGTAAAGGGAACACTTGTCAGATTTGTTAAGATGTGTAAATATCAGGTCCGGGTATCATCGGATAATTCATAATTCATTCGTAATTCAAAAACCAAAAACGGTAAATCTGTTATTTGATTCAAAACAAAAAAACAAGAGTACCCAAGAAAAACGTTTTTGATGTCAGAATCAAATAACAAAAAACCAATCAAACCCAGCCCGTTTTTGGTTTTTGCCGATTCATTTTACCGTTATTCCTTTTTGGATTGAATATTGAACAGGTCTGTGGACATTCAGCCAATTCGTTTTTGCGTTTGAAACCAAAAACAGAAGTCACGTGTTTTTTTCCTTTTTTCATTTTAAACCAAAAACGAAAAATGAAATCACATGATCTATTCCTTTTTTGTTTCCAAACGAAAAACCAGAAAACCAATTTTGTTTTTTGCAAATTCCTTTTTTCATTTCTCATTTGGGACAGACAGTAGCGCGGTGGGTATACAGGAAGCGGAAGTGAAGTGTAAAAACGTCAAAATAAAATCCAAGAGGGTAGAATCATATATATATATATATATATATACATACAGTACAGGCCAAAAGTTTGGACACACCTTCTCATTCAATGTGTTTTCTTTATTTTCATGACTATTTACATTGTAGATTCTCACTGAAGGCATCAAAACTATGAATGAACACATGTGGAGTTATGTACTTAACAAAAAAAGGTGAAATAACTGAAAACATGTTTTATATTCTAGTTTCTTCAAAATAGCCACCCTTTGCTCTGATTACTGCTTTGCACACTCTTGGCATTCTCTCCATGAGCTTCAAGAGGTAGTCACCTGAAATGGTTTTCCAACAGTCTTGAAGGAGTTCCCAGAGGTGTTTAGCACTTGTTGGCCCCTTTGCCTTCACTCTGCGGTCCAGCTCACCCCAAACCATCTCGATTGGGTTCAGGTCCGGTGACTGTGGAGGCCAGGTCATCTGCCGCAGCACTCCATCACTCTCCTTCTTGGTCAAATAGCCCTTACACAGCCTGGAGGTGTGTTTGGGGTCATTGTCCTGTTGAAAAATAAATGATCGTCCAACTAAACGCAAACCGGATGGGATGGCATGTCGCTGCAGGATGCTGTGGTAGCCATGCTGGTTCAGTGTGCCTTCAATTTTGAATAAATCCCCAACAGTGTCACCAGCAAAACACCCCCACACCATCACACCTCCTCCTCCATGCTTCACAGTGGGAACCAGGCATGTGGAATCCATCCGTTCACCTTTTCTGCGTCTCACAAAGACACGGCGGTTGGAACCAAAGATCTCAAATTTGGACTCATCAGACCAAAGCACAGATTTCCACTGGTCTAATGTCCATTCCTTGTGTTTCTTGGCCCAAACAAATCTCTTCTGCTTGTTGCCTCTCCTTAGCAGTGGTTTCCTAGCAGCTATTTGACCATGAAGGCCTGATTGGCGCAGTCTCCTCTTAACAGTTGTTCTAGAGATGGGTCTGCTGCTAGAACTCTGTGTGGCATTCATCTGGTCTCTGATCTGAGCTGCTGTTAACTTGCCATTTCTGAGGCTGGTGACTCGGATGAACTTATCTTCAGAAGCAGAGGTGACTCTTGGTCTTCCTTTCCTGGGTCGGTCCTCATGTGTGCCAGTTTCGTTGTAGCGCTTGATGGTTTTTGCGACTCCACTTGGGGACACATTTAAAGTTTTTGCAATTTTCCGGACTGACTGACCTTCATTTCTTAAAGTAATGATGGCCACTGGTTTTTCTTTAGTTAGCTGATTGGTTCTTGCCATAATATGAATTTTAACAGTTGTCCAATAGGGCTGTCGGCTGTGTATTAACCTGACTTCTGCACAACACAACTGATGGTCCCAACCCCATTGATAAAGCACGAAATTCCACTAATTAACCCTGATAAGGCACACCTGTGAAGTGGAAACCATTTCAGGTGACTACCTCTTGAAGCTCATCGAGAGAATGTGTGCAAAGCAGTAATCAGAGCAAAGGGTGGCTATTTTGAAGAAACTAGAATATAAAACATGTTTTAGGACCAATCCTATTTACTCTATATATGCTTCCTTTAGGTAACATCATTAGAAATCACTCTATAAATTTCCATTGTTATGCGGATGATACACAGTTGTATTTATCGATGAAGCCAGAAGAAAGTAATCAATTAACTAAACTCCATAACTGCCTTAAAGACATAAAAAATTGGATGAGCACCAATTTCCTGATGTTAAATTCAGACAAAACTGAAGTTATTGTTCTTGGTCCCAAACAACTCAGAGACTCTTTATCTGATGACATAGTTTCTCCAGATGGCATTGCTCTGGCCTCTAGCACTACCGTAAGAAACCTCGGAGTAATATTTGATCAAGATTTGTCTTTTAATTCTCATTTAAAGCAAACCTCACGGACTGCATTTTTTCATCTGCGTAATATTGCGAAAATTAGGCCTATCCTGACCCGAAAAGATGCAGAAAAATTGGTCCACGCTTTTGTTACCTCAAGGCTGGATTACTGTAACTCTCTATTATCAGGTAGCTCTAGTAAGTCCTTAAAAACTCTCCAGCTAATTCAGAATGCAGCAGCACGTGTACTAACAGGAACTAAGAAACAAGATCATATTTCTCCTGTTTTAGCTTCTCTGCACTGGCTCCCTGTAAAATCCAGAATTGAATTTAAAATCCTACTGTTAACTTATAAAGCTCTAAATGGTCAAGCTCCGTCATATCTTAGAGAGCTCATAGTGCCATATTATCCCACCAGAACACTGCGCTCTGAGAACGCAGAGTTACTCGTGGTCCCTAAAGTCTCCAAAAGCAGATCAGGAGCCAGAGCCTTCACCTATCAGGCTCCTCTCCTGTGGAATCATCTTCCTGTTACGGTCCGGGAGGCAGACACCGTCTCCACATTTAAGACTAGACTTAAGACTTTCCTCTTTGATAAAGCTTATAGTTAGGGCTGGCTCAGGCTTGCCCTGTACCAGCCCCTAGTTAGGCTGACTTAGGCCTAGTCTGCCGGAGGACCCCCTATAATACACCGGGCTCCCTCTCTCTCTCTCTCTCTCTCTCTCTCTCTCTCTCTCTCTCTCTCTCTCTCTCTCATCCTATTACTGCATCTTGCTAACTCGGCCATTCTGGATGTCACTAACTCGGCTTCTTCTCCGGAGCCTTTGTGCTCCACTGTCTCTCAGGTTAACTCATATCACAGCGGTGCCTGGACAGTGTGACGTGTGTGGTTGTGCTGCTGCCGTGGTCTTGCCAGATGCCTCCTGCTGCTGCTGCCATCATTAGTCATTAGTCATACTTCTACTGTTATTATACACATATGACTATTGTCACACAAGTATACTGTCAGATATTAATACATACTTTCAACATATTGTACCACAGTAGCCAGAACTATAACTATAATATTATTACTTTCATTAATGTTGTTGTAAGCTACAGTCATTACCTGCATCTCTCTCTCTCTCTCTCTCTCTCTGTCTCATTGTGTCATATGGATTACTGTTAATTTATTATGCTGATCTGTTCTGTACGACATCTATTGCACGTCTGTCCGTCCTGGAAGAGGGATCCCTCCTCAGTTGCTCTTCCTGAGGTTTCTACCATTTTTTTTCCCCGTTAAAGGGGTTTTTTTTGGGGAGTTTTTCCTTATCCGCTGTGAGGGTCTTAAGGACAGAGGGATGTCGTATGCTGTAAAGCCCTGTGAGGCAAATTGTGATTTGTGATATTGGGCTTTATAAATAAAATTGAATTGAATTGAATTGAATTGAAGTTTTCAGTTATTTCACCTTTTTTTGTTAAGTACATAACTCCACATGTGTTCATTCATAGTTTTGATGCCTTCAGTGAGAATCTACAATGTAAATAGTCATGAAAATAAAGAAAACGCATTGAATGAGAAGGTGTGTCCAAACTTTTGGCCTGTACTGTACATATATATATATATATATATATATATATGTATATATACATATATATATATATATATATATATGATATTTATGGGTAGAATGGCCATTCTATTAAAAATTTAACACCCAACATTATGCAAGCACAGAATCTAATAAAATAAATAAATAGGCCTACATATGCTATGCATATGAAATATATTTTATCCAAAAAATGTGTGATATATTATTTAGTTGCGTAGTGTGAATTAATAGCCTAATTAATTACATATGTGGAAATAGCCTGTGTCGTCCTTTGTTAACCATTTCACATACAGATGTTACTCATTTCAGTGCCACAGCCACAGTGAAGGGGGTGAAATAATTGATCCAGCGGTAGCTGCAGTGCGCAACAACAACCAGCAGGTGGCACATGTGAGCAGTTGAGATGCAGCGTCCAACTGAAACTGTTTGAGAATTAGCAGTAGGCTACTGTTATATTTTCTGCCGGACCTGTACAGTATACTAACTCGTTACACAGTCTTAATTTCATAAAGGACATTTATACTATGATATTTCCACAAGGGTCAGTGTCAGGTCCCCTGTTATTTAGCCTAATGATCTCCCTCAACAGTGTCATGATGTAGAACTGCAAATGTATGTGTGACATATAGGGTGTTTATGCGTATCCGCCCGCTAAATTGTGACATTATTTTATGCATATGATATCGATTTTGTATCTTTACAGATACCATACAGATGCCCCCCATTCAATTTAAAGCATAACTAATTTGAGTAAAGGCACGAGAGTTGGCAGTTACACCTAGAGTAAAGCTACTGAAGACCAGCAAAATGTTTTCATTTATTCTTTCAGGTGGGTAAATGTCACCTAAGCACATTCAGTTTTTATCAGTAGTGTACCCTTAATAGATAACTTGTTTATATGGTTTGTATTGTGCTTCGTGATATTGTTTGAGGGAGCTGTAACGTAAGGTAACTGCATACGAGTGGATGCAACCGTCACTAATGCTATCGTAGTTCCTCAGGGATTTAAGCTGTTATTACTTTCATTTTGACAATCTAACCTATGACAACACATTAGCTAAGGTTGTAAGGACTGTAACTCTTGGTAGCTGTTGTTGATTTTGTTAAAATATGTTGAATTGTAATTTTATGGGTTATTGTTTGTCGGACGATTGAACTAAGCTAACTAACGCTAACGTCAGCTGTCACTTGTTGCCATAGGAACGGCAAACATTCACGTATGGGCTAATGGGATGTGGGAGTGCAGAATCAAGCTTCATTGTAAATAGTTAAGATACATTGTAGGCCTATTTAACACAGGACGTGGGATTCTAGTAGGTAGTAAACTTTTAGAAAAGAGCTTAATTTGTAATACCATTTAATTTATTGTAATCTTTGGGTTAGGCTATTGTTTTCTATAAAATATACTAGTCATAAGAATTGGGACAGTGTACAATTTTTAACATAAAAGATGCACTGCACCAGAATTAGCTCAAAGCTAATTTACATCCGCAGTCCCCCACAATCAAAACATAGCCTACAACAGCACAATGACAAACACCAGGCTACAAAGCAAAAATACACAGAACACACCATACAAAATACAAAGCTACACACATATACACACATGGGGCAGGAGGCTTATTATATTTTACAGTCATTGTTAGTTCAGTACCAATCAGCTCACGAAAACCCAAATCTGCACATTTTACAGAAAACTGCGTCCTTACACTCTGTTCTATCAAGAAAAGTATCGATACTGCTGTGATGGTTGATTGTTCATTCTTGGTTGTGCAGGGAAATACATTTGGTTGTGAATGTGGTTCATAAATGGCGCATAAATTAGCGGGTGAACCCATAGCTGCGAGAACATGATTTCAGTTGGAGGTGCGGGAGTGCTGACTATTAAACACCCCCTCCCCAAAAAATGTTTGAGTTTATTAAATACCTGCAGAGATGCAACTGCAGTAGAAACATATGTGCGTCTCCCCACTGAGAGAGACGCTGCGCGCATTTACGCACGAGACGCAGCCTAACTTCATTAATTAACCTATCTGGATCTAATGTATCAGGATCTAATGTTAATTAATGTTCTGTGTTCTTCTACACATCCAAAAGGTCACACACAGTTCAGGTTCATAAAGTGAAATTGTTTGGAGTAAAGCAGCGTCCTCCTGATAAATCCTGAGCTCTATCAGAGCTGTCTAAATAAATACGTCAGAAGCTAAAAGTTTAATTTCATGTTTCATAATATGGATGGTTGGTTTAAATATCATAATATAAATGTCCTTTATGAAATTAAGACTGTGTAACGAGGTAGCATACTGTACAGGTCCGGCAGAAAATATAACAGTACTGCTAATTCTCAAACAGTTTCAGTTGGACGCTGCATCTCAACTGCTCACATGTGCCACCTGCTGGTTGTTGTTGCGCACTGCAGCTACTCCTGGATCAATTATTTCACCCCCTTCACTGTGGCTGCGGCACTGAAATGAGTAACATCTGTATGTGAAATGGTTAAAAAAGGACGACACAGGCTATTTCCACATATGTAATTAATTAGGCTATTAATTCACACTACGCAACTAAATAATATATCACACATTTTTTGGATAAAATATATTTCATATGCATAGCATATGTAGGCCTATTTATTTATTTTATTAGATTCTGTGCTTGCATAATGTTGGGTGTTACATTTTTAATAGAATGGCCATTCTACCCATAAATATCATATATATATATATATATATATATATATATATGATTCTACCCTCTTGGATTTTATTTTGATGTTTTTACACTTCACTTCCGCTTCCTGTCTGCCCACCGCACTACTGTCTGTTCCAAATGAGAAATGAAAAAAGGAATTTGCAAAAAACAAAATTGGTTTTCTGGTTTTTCATTTGGAAACAAAAAAGGAATAGATAACGTGATTTCGTTTTTCGTTTTTGGTTTAAAATGAAAAAAGGAAAAAAACCACGTGACTTCCGTTTTTGGTTTCAAACGCAAAAACGAATTGGCTGAATGTCCACAGACCTGTTCAATATTCAATCCAAAAAGGAATAACGGTAAAACGAATTGGCAAAAACCAAAAACAGGCCGGGTTTGATTGGTTTTTCGTTATTTGATTCTGACATCAAAAACGTTTTTCTTGGGTACTCTTGTTTTTTTTGTTTTGAATCAAGTAACAGATTTACCGTTTTTGGTTTTTGAATTACGAATGAATTACGAATTATCTGATGATACGCGGACCATATCAGTATATGTGTTATATGTGAGGAGTAAATGAAGATGGCACACAGCACAAATAAAATATTTTGAGGTTTGCCTAAAAAAAAAAGCATTTTTAGGATGAATATCCCTTTGGAATGATGCAGCAGCAGCAGCTCTAACCCTCTATCACATCATAGTACAATATGTGAACATTAACTCTGCAAAGGTTGATTCTGATAAAGTGAAGCAGAACAATATTAGAGAGGTTTTAGTACAGAAAATTCAGGCAAGCTCTCCAAAATTGCACCATGTTTGCATGTGATTTTTGTCATGTACAGTCCTATATCTTTCATTTTTTGTTTCTGTAAATCCCTACTGATGTTTAGGGTATACACATAGAACTGTCTGTTTGGTTTTTTTACTCTATTTCCCACTACTACATTTGAACCTGAGTTTCTATTCTGAGCTTTGGAGGCCCGTATCTCCGCGACGGCTTGGCCGATTTGAGTGATTGACACCTCGTTTGATTCGTTAGAGCCAATAGAATGACGCTATACCAACCAAAACGAGATTGACAGCACTGTAAGCCTATCAGAGTCAGCAGAACGCGTTGTGGGGCGATGTCGGCTGCTGTGAGTGGTCAATAGGCTCGTTGGAGATGAACTGCTCCTCGCCTGAAAAGTAGACGAGAGCAGGCGGCCGCAGCGGGGGGCGGTGACAAAAAGCTGCGGTGAAGTCGGACAGTTTCCTGACAGTTTCCAGCAGCCTTCAGTCCGTGCAGGAAGTCACAGACACACTAACATCCTGTCTGGAATGATGTCAGTTCATTAAAAAAGTGATCAGACCCATATATCAGTTTGTTTTCAGTCTCCAGTTGTTTTAATTATGATAGATTAATTTACTAAAATGCTTTACAGGTGAGATCTGTAATTTATGTTCATGGTTTATCCCCTATTTGACATGAACTCTCCTGTAAATCAGCATCATATCAGTTTGACCTGTCCCCTCAACTACACAGGTTGAATACACTGTGTTTGACTATAAGGTTCATATTTTCAGAGGAAAAAAAAACCCCAAGACAACAGCTTTCATTAAGGCTCAGTCAGATACAGTCAGGGCTTCACATCTGTACACATGTTATTTAAGAATCCTCACATCCCACTGACCACCAGTCTCTGTGTTGCTAAATACTTCAATAATTAAACCGTCCAATATTAATATAGTAGCCTACAGTAGACTCTGTATAGTTTATGATGAATGTATTTAGTCTCTGACAACTGAACTTCACCATCAGTCACACAACATGTTTTCTGTTCACAGAATAAACCTTCAGATCAGACAAATACAATCTTAATCTCTAGAATTCAACAAAAATGAGTATTTTATCTAAAACGTCATTTGTTGAGTCGACATCTTAACCAATCAGCTGTTAGATCAGGTGAGAGCCAGGCGGTGCAGTCAGTGGAGAGCAACTGCAGCGCGGTTTTATCGCCGTCCACTTTTGTAATACGTCAGAGCAAGTCGGGATGAAGTCAGACACAAAACTAACCAGCATGCATTGCGCGCCGATCGCCGGTGATCGAATATGCGCAGGCCTGGCTCATCTCGAACGAACCTATTGTTTTTGTTGGAACCTTTTTTTCTGCCCAGATTCATTTGAATGACGGACAACTCCCGGTAGTACGCAAACAGAGCGTGAATCAACAGCAGAATGCGCATTTTACGGTGAAATTAATAAGGTAAGAGCCATATTACAAATATATTTTGGCAAAGAGATTTCTGTTGTTGTTGTTGTTGTTCTTTGGGCTGTAGCTCTGTGATGGTTAAAGGGAGAGTGATTTGGATACATGTGGAAAGAGTGGAGTCTCAGCTTTCATTTGAGATGAACGGCGTGTGTTTTGAATAATGTGTGGTCGAGTTAGAGCCCGAAATATACCGAGTGGGTCGGGATATCGGTGCTGTTTGGAGTTGTTGGAGTTAGTTGTTGTTGTTGTTTATTTAGTTGAGTTTGGGGCATGTAAAAAGTTTTTTACAGCCTTGTAGCTGAGGTTCTGCTGTTAAATTTGATGGGCAACATCACTATATTCTTCTGATCAGTGTATTGATACACACCAGGCCTTTATTAGCAGCTCTAAACCCTCTAAAGCAGCTCTAAACCCTAAAGTCCCCCAATTGGGTTTAGGGTTCAACAGTTATAACATTTGCTAAAAACTACAGTGACTAGCTGTTCAAGGAAGTTACTGAGCCTTTTTTTATTAAATGAAACCATATCCTTCAGCAGGAACCGGTAGACTTGGGCCTGAGAGCTGCATGCCTAGCACATTATAGCATATTATATTTCATTGCTGGCAATAAGAAAGATAGGGAATCAGCCAACGATTAAAAAAAACAAAAACAATTTGAGCAAGATACCCTCTTTTCTTTTTCCTACCTAACCTAATGTAGATGTAATTTTTATGCCTCTGCACTGGCAAAAGTCATGGCGAGCGGCATTATGTCTGTCCATCCATCCCATTCTTGTGACTGTGATATCTCAAGTACACCTTAAGGGAATTTTTTCTTTCAAATTTGGCACAACTGTCCACTTGGAGTCAAGGATGAACTGATTTTGGTGGTCAGTGATCAAAGGTCAAGGTCACTGTGACCTTGTGTCCATCTCATTCTCTTGAATATAATATCTCACAAACACCTGTAGGGAATTTCTTCAAATTTAGCACAAATGTCCAAGTAAACACAGCAAAGAACTTATTCAAATTTGGTGATCATAGGTCATGGTTCAATGTTACTGTGACCTCTAAAACATGGTTTTGTGTTTTTCAAAACTCAAGAATTCATACACCAATAATGACAAGATTTCACAGGACCTATGAAGTGATGACATTTTATATCCAAAAGGTCAAAGGTCAGCTTCACTGTTCTGCAAAAACACTTTCTGGTTATTAATCAATGTCATATTTTAGAAACAGAAGGGGAGACAGACACTGAATAGGTAACTCTAATCTTGGATGTCCACCTTAAAACTGTGCAGATTGTATAGATCTTCTGTGCTGCCAGGGGGAAGATGTGTGTGATGTGTGATCCATGTTTTCACAGACATGGATGGTGTGAGAGAAACTTGACTGGTGTGCGGAGGCATACAACCGCATAAGGTAGTAATTTTAGTTACTGCACTACATTTATCTGACAGCTTTAATTAGCTTCTAAAGTCTTATTTAAAAAGATTACAGAAGTGGTTCCCAATCAATTTGACTTGAGACCACAAAATCAGCCACAGGTATGTGCCCTTTTTCATGTTTCAGATGAGCTCCATCCAGGGGCGATTCTAGGATCAGAGGTTTAGGGGTGCTGAGCACCCAGAGAGCTGCCCGGCCAGGCAAGATAAATTTCACTGTTTTGTACATTTTAACGCAATTTCATTCCCACATTTGTGAAAGAAAAGCACAACACTTTTTGGGAAAGTCTGTGACTAAACCATCAAATCTGATAAAGGTTATTTAAATGCTGAGCCACAGCAAAAGAGGAATGGATTGGAATCATAAAAGAAACATATCGTAACCCTAATTTCTGGGGGAGGATAACTCATTTTGATACAGCAGCTCCTCAACATACACATAAACAGTATGTATGTTTCTGGAGTAAACCAGCCCCCTATAGTGAGTATCAAAAATACCAAAAATGGACCTTGGACTTATTTTTTGGACTTTTATTTGAAATGCAATGCACAACATGTAACATTAACACATTAACAGTAATTGACTTTTTCAGTGTTTGTCTCTGCCTTTTTCCTTCTTGTCTGTATTATATAATACAAATACATAAATAAAAATACACTTCAAAAAAGAAAAGTGCTTGAAATCTACAAAATAATAATAATAAATACACACAATAGGAGTTATAATGTTAATGGGCATCCAGTCAGTTAGCTAGTCAGTAGCACCTTAGCTTTAATATTAACACATGCACATGACACAACAGCTAGCTTCTCTCATTCCAATTCAAACAGAGGACAGTGGTACTGACCACCTGTAACGTTTCCTAGCTAGAAAAAACGTCAGCTAACTCCTACCTAACAACATAAACAGTGACCTACGATTAAATGCAGCAAAAATGAGGACTGGTAATGATAATAATGTGTTGGTATTGAGTGGTAGACACCAGTGGCAGCTGCTGGTCTTTCAAGGAGGGGAAGCTCATTTTCGGCCTACATCATAAAATGTGTCCGTTTATTTATACGTAAATTCTACCCTCTGGGGCTGCTGTGCGAGGCTAGTGTGACCGCCTGTGAGTGCTTTGGGACAGTGGAGGGGCTCACAGCAGCACCCACTGCTCGCTGGGGACAGTAACTGCAGAGCGACAGAAGTCAGAGTCTCCAAACACGAGTACAGTCTCCAATAACACCAGAAAAAGATGCTAGATTTGTCGCTAGTCATTTTTAACAAAGACAAAGTCACTAAGAGGATTGGAAAAGTCTCCAGATCAACTCGGAACAACGGAATGGAACTTGAAAAATGCTCCAGTGCTGGTTTATATTTCAAGATCACTGATTCGCTCATTTCGCTGTCAATCAAAAAGGGATTCAGCCTCAGACAGATCATCCAATCATCATGCAGAAGCCCAGCGTCCAGGCCAGACCCCCAGAGACGCTGAGCGTCCGATGGGCGGGACAAAACCGAGCATTTATCCATTGACTGTCTAGTTTCGCTGCAGTGGAACAACCCACTCTATGCTTCCCCATTGAAGTCTTTGGACGCTGACCTTCCACTGTTTAATGCACTGTGACGCTATGGGAATGAATGAGAAGAAAGTTGCGTCAGTGACCTGTCATAAGTAGTTGATTCTGAACAAAAGTTGAACGCGTTCTAGCGCATATTTAGTCAATGAAATGTTAACAGCCTCAAAACCAGGTATTTTAAGCCAAAACATGATCTTTTCCTAATCAAAACTAAGTGGATTTTGTGCCAGACATAACAGCCTGTTCTCATTCCCAACTTGTCAAATACTGATTTTGGTGTCAGAAAACCAATGCAAAGAGCCATCTTTTGTGGCAGTATGATACACCGTGCAGTAGCGTCACTTTGTAACATTGCCAACAACGTACAATAAAGAGGTAGAAAGTCTCTATAAGGGACTGTGGGAGGGGTGGATGGGTCCAGGAAACCCAAGACTTCCACCTGGGAGCCTGCTGTTTGCTCGTCGTGTGAATGTTGATGATGATGATGTGTTTTTCTAAATATAAGCACAACGACGTAAACATGAAAATGAGGTGTTACACATACATTTTAAGTGTTTTTTGAAAAAACTGTATGCATTTAATGAGCAGAAACTGTACATTTCCTGTGAAAACTGAGGTGTATTTTGAAAAGACACAATGCATGTAACAGGCATAAACTGACATGACATCCCAGAATATCAAACACACTGGAGGATAAATAGTGCTTCATATTTCGTCAATGACAAAGCAGCGATATTTGACAAGGTGGGATGAGTGCGTTGAACATAACCATGCACTAAGTTTCTGCTATATAATAATGTGCAATTCTAATGTGTCTGTGCATTGCAAAAATCAATAATGCCAACATTTTTTGAGGTGATTGGGCTGCAGCACTGCCAGAAAACATTCAGTAGTGTTCCATGTGCTCAACATTTGAGGAAGAGAAGTATGTGGTGTCAAGCATCGTGAGGCGGTTTAGTTTGGCCTGAGCAGGCCTGAGGGACACACCTAACCCTGTTATCAGACAGACGGGGGTATATTAAAGGACAACACGGTCAAAGCAGGGCTCTGCATCCTTCTCTTTCCGTTGAGACAGTAGCAGACGCCTGTTGCTGTCTGCAGGCAGGCGATGCCACATCCTCTGTTTCCCATAAATCACACTGTGAAGATCAACTGTGTCAGGATGCAGATTTTATCAGTGAGCTAACTTCTGTACAGGTGATGACGTGATGCTAAGTACGTATGATGAACCCAGTTTATGACAGCAGTTCACAATTAGACACAACCACTCAACACTGAGACAGGGAGTGATGGAATAAAACTGTGACTGTAATCCTAATTTATTGCATTATAATGCTACTGTCAATGTAATATATGTATGTAACAGACGGCTGTCCAGTCAGCTGCATCAGCACATTACTCCTATGGTCTTTTCTTATCTGCACTGTGAACTGTATTTGTTTAAAGATGCCTCTCTGCCCCTGTTGATTCATTACAGGCTTATGTCCTCATGTAGCAGTGCACCACTTATCTGATACACTGCAGCCAGGCTGATTTACAATGACACTATCATCCGTATGTCAATACTGGGTTACAACAGAAGCAAGCAGGCTGCGACAATAGCCTCAGGCTGCTTTGATTTTCTCCCTGTTGAGGCTGAACAGACGTACTTACAGTTGCATGTTTCAGCCATCTGAAAGACAAAAAACACTGAGCAGTCAACAACCATAGAAGATGGCAGTATTCAAAGTCTATCTCTTCAACCATTTTAAACCAAAGTCAACTTTATCCATCAATATCTACTGACCATAAAAAATAAAGACTACAGGGGGGTAAACTAACAGCTGAAATGTCAGGGAACAAAAAGGTCATAGGTTCAATCCCATCAACAACTAAATGTTTCATTCACTGAACTTACACACTCCTGTACTGTAGGCCACTCTGGAGAAAAGCAAAAGATAAATGTCAACACGTGCCACACAGGCTTATCTGATGGGTATTGGCTGCTACAGTCAGGAATATTCCTCTGAGCAATGTTCAGTGCAGCTCATCTGTCATCTCTCAAGTTAAACCCTGATACCAATCAAACTTCACTGGCAGCGCTCAATATAACAAACTAAACAGAACGGTAGATTCTCATTTGTTTCTGCTGCCCTCATCAATATATTTGTATGAACAGCAGATCAAATTACTGTGTGTATGTGATGAACCCACAGAGAATTACCACCAACTTCAGTTTGCCTCAGTTGAAGTGTGTTTTAGGCATTTTACCATCCTCTGGCTAACTGTTTTACTCTACTTCTACAATATGCATGCCTCAGTGCTGAAATATTAATTTGGTGTTGTTTTGTTACTGTAAGATCTTGATTTGATTTTCTATTCCTAGGAGATTTTCTTTTTTTTCTCCATTGTGTGAGTGCATGTGAATGGTTACTGAGTAGCAGGTGGCACCATGTATAGTAGCCTCAGCCACCAGTGTGTGAATGGGTGAATGTGAAGTAATGTAAAAGCACTTTGAGCGGGCGTACGATTAGAATTTTGCTATCACTGCTCACTGCCACCCTACCCACTTTCCTGGGTAGGGTGGCAAAAGGATTTTCCAAATAGTGGGAAATATCAAGCATATATGCTGTTCTGAAAAAACATCCAGACAAGTGTTTTAGACCATTAACTAGAAGAAAACTGGACAATGGTTAGTTAAAAACATCACTGGGGGAAAAGGAGCAATATATAGACAGTAATTATTTTAAAATGTCACAGTTGATTGCTTTAAGGCTAATGTTTGAAATGCCTTAAGGTAGATTTATAGCAGTTACACCTCCAAAACACAATGGGGTTTCTGTAAAGTTTGATTAATTTATGACACACCTGAAACATACTTTTAACATGACTTAATAGCAACAATATCAAACACAAGTACACTTTTGCTGGACATGTTTTCCCCACAAATACAACATGCTAACAGAGTTTTCCTCTACTCATATGAAGCCAGAAACAACAGCAACATCTAACAAAGGTATCGTTACAAAATTAGGCTCCATTATAACTCACAAGGTTCACCGAGAAAACATTGTCTTATACTAGACACATTTTCCCTACATATACAACATGCTTACATTATAAGCATAAGGTTGTGACATTTTACATTGAATTAATTAGACAAGCAGCTGGCAGACTTTCTTCTACTCATATTAAGCCTGGATAAATCACACAAAAGACTATTTTGTGGGGGCTTTATTGTCTTCACAATTTATTGTTCCTTATTTGTGAAATAAAAGTACATAAAAGCTTCATTTCCACTGAGGTAAATGGTTTTCAGTTTATAGAAATAAACAGCAGGTCTGTGTCACTGTCACAGCATGGTATGGCATGAATTTGACACAAGTATAAATCCCACATTAGTATAAATAGAATCATAAATAATCTAAATAATAACATTTCCACTTTAACCTTAAATGTAATTTTTAATTTGGCTGCTTAAAAAGTTGAACTACTCCTTTAAGTCTTTGTTTGTTGTCTGCCAACACATTTCACAACCAACTGTAAATGGCACCAGCCCTCTGCCAGTACAGTGACATTGCTGTATAGTTAGGCTTATTAAAACATTGAATGACTCCTCTAAAGCAGGAGCTTGTTTGTGTTGCTTGTATGCCATCAGAGTTAACTGTATGGAACCAACATGTTGTAAAATACCCCGCTGGACTAATTAGAACATCAAATGTGTCATCTAACCTCCATCATGTCAACACAGTGGTTTTAATTGGCCAACATGTTTTATTGTCTCGTCTCACCTCAACAACAATGTGAACAGTATAGTGAGAAACAAAGCATCAACTGAACGTGTGTAGACTGAATAACACACACTAGTCTGTTAATAGGAACATATGTTTTAGAAATATTCTGGAAAGTAACATAAAAATATATTCATAGTGTAGATGCCAATGTGTTGAAAATTGGCCATGATAAACTAATGTAAGGTAACATGCATTTATACTGTATTATATGCATGACTTTATCAAGTCACATGCAGCCTGCATTATACTGTAGTAATCTATTTAAAAAAACACACTAGTTATATTGCAGATTAAAGGGAAATTTCAGTTTATTTCAACCTGTCTTCTATCGTCCTAAATTTGTTTCAAGTGACTAGTGACATAAAAATAATAGTTAGCATGTTAGCCATTAGCCTAGATACAGCCGGGGCGCATAGTAGCGTCAGACCTGTTAAAACATAAGTGAACGGGCAACCTTCAAGTGCAAAGTTAGTCCACTAAACAAGCTTTTTTTCCACAAAGACCGCCTCATATCGTTAGGATAAATGTCAGAGAACATATAGAAAATGACATGTAAACGTGTTGTCTTACCTTACCGGTGTGCTGCCATGTTAGCTCTGCTTTCCAAAGCTCGGCCGAAATATATCTCGCGAGCTCTAGATAAAGCCCAGCTGGATACTAACGTTACTCCAGGTGGAGGTGTCTCGTCCTCGGTCACATCCAGACCTTGAAAATAAGGCTGCAACCGGTCCCATTCCTTGCAACAGAGGCATTCCTCTTCTGTGGGGAAGCTCTTCGTCAGTGTATTCTGGCTCAAATAAATAAAGGCGGCCATCAAACTCTGCAAAATCAAATTCCTCCTCCACAAAGTCGAAGTCTGGCAAAAAGTCAGCCATTATTCTATAAATCTTTCATAAAATAAATGAATGAACTTTTCAGGCTACTGTCCAATTCTGTCTTCCAGCTGTTGCTGCTTGTTCAGGCATGCTATGAGATCGCTGCTTGTTCTCGTGATATTTCGGCCGCGCTTTGGAAAGCAGAGCTAGATGGTAAACAGAAGAACTTCGTGAAATTCAAGAACGGAGGAGGAGAGAGAGAGAGGCGCAACAGGTAGAGCCTTATTTTCAAGGTCTGGATGTGACCGAGGACGAGACACCTCCACCTGGAGTAGTATCCAGCTGGGCTTTATCTAGAGCTCGCGAGATATATTTCGGCCGAGCTTTGGAAAGCAGAGCTAGATGGTAAACAAACATGGCAGCACACCGGTAAAGTAAGACAACACGTTTACATGTCGTTTTCTATATGTTCTCTGACATTTATCCTAACGATATGAGGCGGTCTCTGTGGAAAAAAAGCTTGTTTAGTGGACTAACTTTGCACTTGAAGGTTGCCCGTTCACTTACGTTTTAACAGGTCTGACGCTACTATGCGCCCCGGCTGTATCTAGGCTAACGGCTAACATGCTAACTATTATTTCTATGTCACTAGTCATTTGAAACAAATTTAGGACGATAGGAGACAGGTTGAAATAAACCAAAATTTCCCTTTAACATGTTATTTTGACGGTATCTGCACTGATGGTGTTACAAATACTTGAACTAAATTAAACTAGGCCTATACAAGAGGTCAATATAATGTAACTATACACAATATAATAACTAAACAAGGTATAAATTGAACAAACTGACCTGTCAGAATGACACACAAGGGAGCATATGTAATGGCTTGGCCAAACCAAATAATACACAAGAGGTAACCAAAATGGACAGGAACTACAACTAAATACAAACCAAGACTAACTAAACTCAAATCTCCCCCATGACATGGCAGCACATGGTTTTGTCCAATGAGTTGGTTCCAGGATTTAAGAGTCCTCAGCCCACAGCCACACATTTTGCTCCATCAGGAATGGACTTGCCCAAACAACCGCGGTAACTCAAAAACAAAGAAACAGATGATTAATATCAAACAGTTTGCCTGTGTAGCCCTACAATGCTAGAATGTGTACACAAAAAATAGACAATGTAAGGCTAAAAGCAAATAAACAGATTCTAAATCAAACCAACTGTGTGATGGTAATGTTTAGGTATGACTGACTGTAAATTAAATTAACCTGTGTAGGTGACAAATTAAGTTTAAAAGTTTAAAGAGTGTGAATTGGGAAAGCATTACCATGTGTGGCTGTAGCTATCACAGTTCCTAATGTTAAAAGGTATTCATGCATTATAAATGACATCAGCAGCTGCATAAGACCGTGCTTAATTAGTGTCAGAGATCTCCAGCAAGACAACTTGAGCCTGAGACTCTTCTATTGCCAACAACAACATGCATAAATGAGCAAGAGTATGGAGATGCAGTAAGTGCATTGACTGCTTCATAAAGCAGACAGTACATATTTTTCTTAAAAATTAAACTAGAAGCCTAAATCTTAATGCTTTGTGGTCTGGGTCAAAGAAAAGTTTGGATCAGTGTTTCTGACCATTTGTTTTGTTGCCATGATGTACAGCAGTGCATTCCCTTCCAGGCTGTGAGCAGACAGAAAAGATACTGTCAGATTGCAGGATAAGCAGATTTGTCAGCTCCAGGATTCATAGCCAGGGCCAGAGAGTCAGCCTCACTAGGTCTGAACTCACAGGCGGCATTTCAACACAGTGGGCAAGACTGCAGGAAGAGAGCGCATGCAGCTCACCTGGGCATTTTTTGTAGCGCTGTGTTTTGTGTCACCTTGTGCAAATGTTTTGATTCAGAATTGATTTTTTTCCTGCTGAGGCTGTGCACATTTTGTGTGTGATAGCAACAGAGTCAGATGGGAGCAGACACAGAGGAGAGAAAGAGGAGTACCATTTTACGAGCTAACTCCATGCTCTAATGAATACAAATGGGCCCTCATCTGCTCCACTTTGCATGGTTGGTGGAGGGCAGTGTGTGACACCAGCAGGCCCGGCTCCACGGACACTAAAGGAGCTAATCATTACCCTTTCAGTGGCTATCTATCAACAGGCTAGCCCTACTAATCTGCCTGTGTCTGCACATGATGGATGTTTTGCTACCTCTAATGCCAGCTCACTCGTGCATGCAGACAGATAATCAGAAAGGGAAGTGAAAGCATATCTCATCATTACGATTATGATCCATACCGACGAATTACTACTGAGGGGTTTTGGCGCTCTGCAACTCGCTCTCTGCTGACATTCATAATCATTGATCACTGTGGAGATCCCAGTGGTGATAATAAATGAGTTATGGCAAAGGGCTGAAAGACGGATGGGAGGTGTCTGACTGGATATGGAAATGGAAAGATATATGGGTTAAATTGAGGTTGTTGTGGGAGCACAGGTTTCCCCAAAGATAATCTTCATCCCACTGTGAGCTAAGAGACAAACGCAGGCCATCTCAATGCTGTTGTGTTCTGGACAAACCGGGCCCACAAAATGCATTGTAAGGCCAGGGATGATTTTTTTGCCACCTATATAGCCTTAACTCCAATTTACAGAAGCTCTTCTACCATCTTCTGCAGACAACAAGCTCTAAAGACTCAAAACAAAAGCCTCTAGAATAGCTGAAATGTATTCATCCAGCACAGAGAGAAAACTGAAAGGAGGGAGGGAAGGTAAACAAGCCCAACAAACCCCTTCCTGAGGCTAAGCCATTGTGCCAGTTTGCTAATTTCCGCCTCCTGGTCAGGAGTTGTTGATTCCAGGAGGCTCTCTCTCTCTAAGTGAGTGTGTGGAGGGGGTGGTGGCAAGTGGGGTGGTGGGAGCATAATCCTTGGCCTTTTCATCGGCCTGTAATGATTCCGGGGCTCAGCAGCTAATAGGGCATTATCACGGCCCCTGCCTGGCCGGACAGCTGATTAATGTTGGAGGAGAAGACACGGGGCCCGGCTGGGGCCTGATAAAAGGGCGCTGGGATTGGAGGGAGCAGGATGATGAACGAGCTACAGAGCCCACGCCCGTGTCTCATTAGTGCGCCCCTACTCTTTGGCGTTGAGCTAATGTAGCGCGTCGGCACTGCAACCAGCATGGCTAGCTCAGGGAAGAATGCTCTGTAGGCTCATAAGAGCAAGGCAAGACAAGGCAGGGATGAAAGCATAGAGGAAGTGGACCGGGGTGGGGGGGGGGGGGGGGGTTAGTAAAATTGGGATTGTAAAATACCCTTTGCCAATTGGGAAACAGTATAGTACAGTACTTCCAAACCAGACTATAACATGATCAGCCAATCAATTGAAGTATTTACACTACATGAATAAACATCCTGCTGTATATGCCACGAAAACCTAATCATTGTTCACTGCAGAGATCCCACCGCTGATAAGAAATACTTTATGGGAAAGGCAGTGTTAGATGGCCACATTTTAAGAATAGGTTGAAATACAGTATGCCACAATTTCAATTTAAGGCTGTATTTGGTAACTTTAATTAAATGTAACCAGGTGGAAATGGTTAACAGAGATGGCTCATGTTGTTGAAGTGTTACTAGTTACCACTTTTACTATTATTACTGTAACAGGTTTGTTTGTAAAGTATTTCTCTCTGTGACATTGATAATTCAATTCAATTCAGTTTTATTTATAAAGCCCAATATCACAAATCACAATTTGCCTCACAGGGCTTTACAGCACACGACATCCCTCTGTCCTTATGACCCTCACAGCTGATCAGGAAAAACTCCCCAACAAAAACCCTTTAACGGGGAAAAAAGGGTAGAAACCTCAGGAAGAGCAACTTAGGAGGGATCCCTCTTCCAGGACGGACAGACGTGCAATAGATGTCGTACAGAACAGATCAACATGATAAATTAACAGTAATCCGTATGACACAATGAGACAGAAAGAGAGACAGAGACAGAGAGAGATGCAGCAAATGGCCACAGGCAGGACTCAAACCCTGGCCGCTGCAGCAACAGCCTTGTACATGGGGCACCTGCTCTATCCACTAAGCAACCAACGCCCCTATAATATGTTTATGAAAACATCTGAGGTGAGAAATAAGCAATGCAATAACAGAATCTTGATTCTTATTTGATCAGCGCTGCCTAATTTGACAGTTTGACCGCATTCATGAGCAGTGACAGCACCTGTCGTGGTGACATAATACGCCACAGGACAGTGTCAGTTTGAAACGATGAAAGTAACAATGTAACATAAGAAGATGGAAGTGTAGGGTGGGCGGGAGTGGTGGGGGATGGGTCCAACAAGACCCGCACTTTCACGCAGTGCCTGGTGTTTGCTTGCCGTATAAATGTATAGCCAAACCATGATGTTTTATTCTAAATCTAACACGTGCTTTTGTTGATGTCCCGGCATCGGTTGCAGTGTCCCAGAATGTCAGCAGCAAACACAGGAGGATACCTAGCGTGTAATTTGTAATTTGTCAAAGTCCACTGACTATATGTGATGACTTGGGATGAGAACAGGTTGGTTTTGCATGACAGGAGGGCTTAGCAAAAATATTTCATACATTTATACCTCACACTAATGTGTTCAAAAAACTTTGATTCAGCCTTTAAAACTGCTGACTGGACTCCATCCACAATATGAAGCGTTGTGTGTGCGTCCTGCTGTCTGCAAGTGTTAATGCATGTCATGTGCGCCTGTGGCACATGATAAACATTTATGAGGATGTATCTTGTCTCATTAACTGCCACCAGCTGTACGCCCCCCACCCCCCACTCCCCACCCCCTACAAAAGCCCAATTACATCCAGGGCTACGGAGCTCATTGATAACTAATTAGATTATTGTTAAGGGTACTGTTGCCCTTGTGGCTGAGGGGGCAGTGTGACAACATCTGAGTGATAGAGGGCGTTGTCCCAGGATGAACCCTTGACCCCATGCATCTGAGGGGTCGTAGAGCCACACTGAAATGAAGAGGAAAACCCTGTCTGCTTCTGCTGCAAAACACACACTTCAACCCCAACCCCACTAACACAAACATTCACATGCATGTGCACATGAAATCTTTCAATGCTGTCAGAGATCAATGGAGAAGCGGAGACAAGGCAAATACTCATAGTTAGGCAATATTAGAAGGATCACACCTGGGAAAATAACAATAATTTTAGTTATTCCACCTATAGACAGCTATGAAAGCTAAAAACTCAGGTCCGGATTTTAGTGGCAGAAAATAAGTACAAGCACTGGAAAATCTGTGGTACACACCATTTCTATTTTATGCTACTTTCTACTTCTACCAAGTGGTGTAAGTAATAGGACTATATTTCACAGGGAAACACTGTACTTTTATCCACTATATATTTGCAACAGCTGTAAGGCAAGGCAAGGCAAGGCAAGTTTATTTGTAGAGCACAATTCGTACACAAAGTAATTCAAAGTGCTTTACAGAACAAGAAAATGCATTAAAATCACAATACAAAATTGTAGTAGTTGTAGTTACAATTTACATTGCAGATTAAGCTTTAACATATAAGCCACCCCTGACCCCTCACCCTGGACCCCAGAAAGAAGAATTCATTGCTGAACAGCACACACATGACTGTAATATAATCATGATTGTTTGGTTGAAAAACAGCATTTGAACTTTAATATTTTCTTTCTGCTGGGGTTGAATGGCTTTCTAAATCCTGCCACAATAAATCAGCACAGGCAGTACACAAAATACTATATGGGACCCTAAATATTATAGAATACCATCAGGAAAGCTGTGACATAGGTTATATGTTTTTAATGCAGTTGTATTCAACTGTTAAACCTAAATTTCAAAGACTTTACCGATTATAATACAGGCCTCCAAGCTGCAAAAATAAATGATATAATTACTAATCAAAAAACAAATTAACAAAGATATTGCAGGTGACAGGGACCAAGACAGGCAAAATACAAATTGAACTTTCCTCTGTTACCCTGAGGCAGTCTTACTGCACCTGTGGACACCCATATGTAAAACATGTTGTCATCTTCAAAATACACATTTTCAAAAATTAAATTACTAAAAATTATGGAAATGAAATGAAATATTAAAATGCTGCTTATACATGACTGGATCGATAATAATATCAATAATAGAATGATAGGGTACCGCTACTTTATAATCTAAAGGATCTAACTACTTCCACGATCAGCTTTATATGCATGAAAACACAAGTGAATTTACACTTTCAGTCTTTTTGCACCCTCAGTCTGCATGAAGTGATCCAGGAGGTCCACCATGGCTGAACAAAGGGAAGGAAACATCACAGTTCAGTCCACACTGCTTCATTGACGGGAGATCTTTTTTTGCAGCTGTGCAGAATACGTGTAATACATTTGATGTAAGGGGGATTCACTGTCACCTTACTACCTTTACTGTCCAGCTGGTCACATTTATTTTAGCTTCTGAGATCTGTGCAGGTCTTCATATGTCAGTACTGTGCCACCTTAGGTCAGACTGTGGCAGTATGTCAATCTGCACATTATCACTATATTAGCTGTCAACATGCCACAAATTAACTTCATTCATATACATACATACAGTGAAGTGATTTTGATACTGTGGTATGAAGAGCAGCAGACAGTAATGTTACGATGTATTACTATGAATAAGTGGAAATACATTTGGCATCAACAGAATAATACATTCATGAATGACAGTTACCACAGTGACATTCAGCACCAGCAAAACCTCTTAAAAACACCAAGATCAAATAAATGTGTACAGAATGATAAAGAGCCAAAGACTGATCCCTGTGGGGCTCCACAAAGGATTTCATGTTCTAAAAATATAAATAATCAAAAAGTGGGCTGTTAGAAAAGAGGAAATGCTTCTCCCTTGAAAACACAATGTCATGTTGAGGTGTGTTAGAAGGGTAAATGTGTATGGTGCCATGTCTTTTGAGAAGACCCCCCCCCAGCAGCTACACTGTGGGTGGTGGGGTGGCACAGTTGTTTAGGGATACATGACTCCATGGGGGGGTCAAAGGTTTATTAAAGAAGAAGCAAGTACTTTTTCAAAATACAGCCCCATTACCCTCTCTTCCCACCCCCAATCTGCTCTGCTCACTCACACACACACACACACACACACGCACACACACACACACACACACACACACACACACACACATACCCTGCACATACATTGCAACTGTTGGAAATGGACCAAGGAAATGGTAGTAGATGATAGATGAGTGATATATATATATGTATATATATATATAATAGAAAGAACTTTATTCATCCCCGAAGGGAAATTCAGCTATCCGTCAGCTCATAAAAGACAAAAAACAATAACCACACGTCCCCTCATCAACAACAACAGTACATTGGTATTAAAATAGAGTGACATAAAATAAGTTGAAATAAGTGCATACATAGAATTATGTATAAAATAAAATTGTCCATTCCATAGTCCAATCAGTTGTGGCTAACGTGATGTGTATGAGACTGGATTCAGGAGGTGTTAAATAGTCTTATTGGCATGGGGATGAGGGATTTCCTGAAACGCTCTGTTTTGCAACACAGTGAGCCGACTGCTGCAGCTGCTCCTCTGTTGCTCCAGAAGACTGTGGAGAGGGTGTCTGCTACTGTCCATTATAGCTTTCAGTTTGTTCAATGTGCCCCTCTCCACCACACTTCTTAGTGGGTCCAATCTCCTGCTGAGCACTGAGCCAGCTTTTTTAACCAGCCTGTCTATTCGCTTAAGAGTGGTAGTGCAGTAAATCCATGGTTTAGATATGTTAAATATGTGTAACTTAAAGCCTTTTTTGTACCAGACTGTAAACATGATGACAGTCTTTGGCACATGTTCAGTTTTTAGTACTAGAGGTTGCCGCTTGGGTAAATGTCATTCCATGGGCCTACACAACAAGCTCAAAATTCTGGTAGAAACTGTTCTAAAAGACAGCCGATGTAAATATTTTCAGTATCCAGCCAAAAGCTGTCACCCAATAATGATCTGAACATGAGTAGGTATTACAACATGTAGAGCCTGGCATAGACTGTTGTCTTCGGATGTCCGACATCAAGTTGTATCAGCAAGGCCAAGCTGTAGTTCTGTCTTGGATCACTGAATCTGACCTCCCCACCTCCCCCTGAAAAACAAACCAGCCTTCCTTTCTCATCCTAAAGGAGGGAACAAGAGTTTCTGAAAGTCATATAAAAAGAGGCTCATTCTCTCCTGTGAAGCATTGATGTCTAGACGACTACTCTCCCATGAAAGGCTCAGAGGCCTTGTCCCTCACACTCATCCTCTCCTCCCTTTGTCTTGTCCCTGTGCTACTCCATCTTCCCCGCTGGCACAGGACAATTGCCAGCCAACGCTACTTCCTAAACGTGTCATCGGGGCCCGAGCAATTCCCCGTTGAGCTTTGGCAGCCAGGGTCCGAGGGCGGGACCCCCGTGATCGTCCATGCAGAGCTGCAACACAAGAGAATGACTGGCTGCTCTCTAAGGCCTGGCAGATGCAGGTGTCAATCATGGAAGGAAAGGACAGTGGGAAAAAAACGGTGCTGATGATGACAGCAGGTTGAATATTTATCTGGCACTATCATTGATAGCAGTCATGATACTACCACATTCTGTGTTCAGGCAATCTGGGGTCCCAGTGCTACATTGAAAGGTGAAATAATATACTTTGATCTTGATTAGAAATCATCATCTTTCATCATGTAAGAGCAGTGTGTACTCCATAGGTTTATAGCTCACAGTGTCCCGACTCCACATCTTTTTTCCTCCCAAATTGGATCCTGCGCTCTATCTCTTAGCGCCGCCTCTCCAGGCTTATCACTAGCTAATGACTACATCGGCACACCAGTGAGGAGGAGGTCCAACAGTGTGTCTAGGTCTTTTCATGCCAGAGGGGCCTCTGCCACAAAAGGCTGTCCACAAAAGACCCTCTTATTCTCTCATTATTGACACCCTTAATTGTTTGTGCTGTCTCATAATGGCCCTCAAAGCCTCGCTATATCAGCAATAACCTTCTGTCTCGCTTGTATGGAGTAGATTTTTTGTTGGGGGGGGGGGGGGGGGGTAATGTAGCCTCTCTTATTCTGAGCCATGTGCCACTGCTGGGGGACTGAAATAAATGTAACAAGGGTTTTGAGCTGTTCTCTCTGCCACTTTCACAAGGTTGAAGCACTCTGTATTCATAACCACTGCCTGAATTTTGCACAAGTGCGTGTGAATTCTCAAACCCTCCAGAGGTCATCAGGGAATCCCATTTCCATATTGTATATTAGCAGCTTTGTGTGTTTGCCAAAACTGCAATTTGAATTTGGAACCACAGGCGCTTTGCGATATTGTTGTCTTATTAATTACGTGCGGGGGTGTTAGTACAAATCTCTTGATACATCAGGCATGGTCTTCAAACATGCTGCTTTATTATGAGAGGAAACGTTAGCCTTAATTAAACGACACACTTTTATTAGCACAGCGTGTAATGGTGGGTTCCATTCTTGTCAGCGGTGAATGCCTGACACTGGTGGTTATGCCAGTCAATGGCCTTTAAGAAATAAGAACTGTCTAATCCCATTGCAACTTGTGTAATTAGAGGGAATGCTCTTGTCATTAGTCAGGCACAAATTGCCCACTTACCCTGGCTGATAAATATTTGAGAGACACGTTTTATAAATTGTTAGGGTATTGAAATGAATTTGCCTGAAAGCAAATTAATAAGTTATTTATGAGGAGTGTTATCTTTCTGCATTCATAGCTGCACTGCATTTATTTGAGTACAGTAGGTCTAGTCATTGAGACATGCAGCCGGCAATAGCAGGCTGTACTCAACCTTAGTTCTGCTAAAACTTTTAGCCACACACACATAAGACTCATGCTAATAATGCATACTCACACACTTGTTATACATCAGCTGAGATTTATTTCAGCCCACAGCTTCAGTGTAACATTTAAATCCTTGCTGCTTTGCTGAGTGAACCTGTTACATAATTGTTAGCAAACAGTTTGATCAGGCAACCACAAGTTGTAACTCAGATGTTTTGGAGTAAAGCCCTAAAGACAAGACAGCTTAACCAGTTAACCTGTATATTTGGAATCTAATTTACCATTATAGGATGAAGCTTCCCCAGTGCAAGATAAGATAAGATAAACTTTATTGATCCCACACTGGGGAAATTCACGTCACAGCAGCTCAAAACACAGACAGAAAGTGGAGGGTGACAATATACACTCAGAAAAAAAGAATAAAGATTAAAAATAGAAAATATGTATACGGTATATGTGTGTATATACATATATATATATATATATATATATATATATATATATATATATATATATATATATATATATATATATATATGTATGTATATATATGTACATATCTTTCTGGATTAAAATATAAAAGAAATGTATATATAAAGTAAGGCATTAAAAAGAATGAACTGTACACACAAGATTATTTACACTATATACAAAATGGATGCGGAATGTTGGTAAGAGTATGTAAATTGCACACAGTCTTGGCAGCGATGATCTTATTCTGTGTTATGCAGCAGTCATGACAGTGCTGCATTACATCAGATGTTGCTGTTAAAAAGTCTGACAGCTGATGGGATGAATGACCTGCGGTAGCGCTTCCTCTTGCACTGTGGGTGCAGCAATCTGCTGCTGAATGAGCTGCTCAGTGCACAGACAGTCTCATGCAGGGGGTGAGAGGTGTTGTCCACGATGGATATCAGCTTGGCTAACATCCTCCTCTCGCCCACCTCCTCGATGGTCGCCAGGGGACAGTCCAGGACCGAGCCGGCTCTCCTGACCAGCTTTTTCAGTCTTTTCCTGTCCCTCTCCGTGTTTCCACAGTTCCAGCAGACCACTGCATAGAGGATGACAGATGCTATCACAGTGTCATAGAAAGTCCTTAGCAGTGTCCTGCACACTCCAAAGGACCTCAGTCTCCTCAGCAGGTGGAGACGACTTTGGCCCTTCCTGTACAGGAGGTCGATGTTTGTGGACCAGTCCAGTTTATTGTTGAGGTGAACACCCAGGTATTTCTACTTCTCCACAACCTCAATGTCCAAACCCTGGATGTTCACTGGAGTAGTCTGGGGCGCTTTCCTGCGGAAGTCAATCACTAACTCCTTTGTCTTGCTGCCGTTGATGTGAAGGTGGTTGACCTCACACCAGTTGATGAAGTCTGTGATGACCCCCCTGTACTCCAGATCATTCCCCTCTGACACACATCCAACAATGGTTGTATCATCAGAGAACTTCTGGAGGTGACAGTTGTCCATGTTGTATCTGAAGTCCAATGTGTACAGGGTAAAGAGGAAGGGGGCGAGGACTGTCCCCTGTGGATCCCCCGTGCTGCAGACTACCACATCAGACACACAGTCATGAAGCATCACATACTGTGGTCTGCTGGTGAGGTAGTCGATGGTCTACGTAGACAGGTGGTGGTCGACTCCAGCTCCTTCCAACTTCCCCCTGAGCAAAGATGGCTGTATTGTATTGAATGCACTAAAAAAGTCGAAAAACATGACTCTCATAGCACTTCCAGTGTTCTCCAGGTGAGACAGTGTTCGGTGGAGCAGGTAGATGACTGCGTCATCTTCCCCAATGCCTGTCTGATATGGGTCCAGTTCTGTTCTCACCAGGGGTCGGAGGTAGTTCAATATAATCCTCCCCATGATCTTCATCAGGTGGAAGGTCGGGGATACAGGTCTGAAGTGGTTGGGCTCCCTGGGGTGTGCAGTCTTTGGTACAGGAACCACGCAGGAAGTCTTCCACAGGACAGGAACCTTCTCCAGACTGAGGCTGAGATTGAAGATGTGCAGAACCACCTGACTGAGCTGAACACAGTCCCTCAGCAGTCTGGAGCTGATGCCATCCAGACCAGTAGCCTTTCTCGCCTTGACCTTCATGAGCTCCCTCCTCACCTGGTCGGCTGTTATGGAGAGGCTGCAGCGGGGGGTGGGGGCTGACTCCAGCTGAGAAAGATGGGGGGGAGGGAAATGTGAAGTGGAGGTGGGGTTAAAAGGTGAGGGGAGGGTGCAGCTGATGTCCCTGATGTCCTGAGGGAGGGGGAGGAAGTGTACCAGAGAGGGTGAGAGGGCCCTGGGTCTGTGCTCTGGTGGGAGGGGGAGAGAGAGGGAGCAGAATCAAACCTGTTGAAAAACTGGTTCAGTTAATTTGCCCACCCCAGGTCTCTGGATTCTGGGCCCCTCCCGCTGTTGCTGTGGCCCAAGATTGTATTCAAGCCTCTCCATACATCCCGAATGTTGTTTTGTTGAAGGCGCTCCTGCAACTTCCTCCTATAGCTGTCTTTGCCCCTCCTTACTTCTCTTTTAAGTTCCTTCTGGACCCTCCTCAGCTCTTTTTTGTCCCCCGATCTAAAAATCCTCTTCTTCTCGTTCAGAAGCACTCTCACGGCTTGTTGCTGGAGAAGCACCGCACCTTCCTGGTCAGTACAGTGTTCTCCACACAGAAGTTTATGTAGTCCGGGATGCAGTCGGTCAAACTGTCAGTGTCCTCCCCATGTCCACAGTCAGTTGTTCTAAAACAGCCCCTTAGTGCCATGCTGGTCTCCTCAGACCATTTTCTCACATACCTTATGGTGGGGGGTTGTCTACTCACCACAGGTATGTAAAGTCTGATTTATGGTCCTGCGTTAAATCAACGACGTACCTACGTCGTAGGGTACGTGGCTACGCAGGAGGCTCACCGTAGCCCCCAGCGTGGCCGGACGTGCACCTCCCAAAAAATGTAACTACACGTTGAGGCGACGCAGACCCAGCGCAGACCGAGAAGGCTGATTGGTTTGCTTGGTAGCAGTGCATTTCCGGTTCTGCACATCCCATCGCCTACTTCTCCTCCTCCTTCTTCTTCTGTTGCAATGCAGTATTAACATACTTTCTTCGACATCCAACAACTCCAACTCCAGCAAGATTCTCTCTCTCTCGGTTGCCATTGTTCACTGTGACCGGAAGCTAAACAAAGAATCAACTAGAGACGACAATAACCATTCAGGAAAGGAACGCAGCCCCCTACCGCTCTGGCGGTGAATTGCACCGCAACGAAATGGAGTGATTGAGAAGTTCGAAGGGTTCACGACGGCATCACAGCAACGATGTAGGTACGTCGTTGATTTAATGCAGGACCATAAATCAGACTTAAGCAGGGGAAAGATGGACCAGGTTGGGGTCTGAGCAGCCCAGTGGGGGGAGGGGTGATGCATCCTAGATGTTTGCATACAGCAAGTCCAGTGTTCTGCAGTCCCTGGTGTGGCAGTCCACATACTGTGTGAAAGTGGGGAGGATGGAGGACAGGGCAGCATGATTGAAGTCACCAGAGATGAGGATGAGGGACTGGGGGTGCGATGTTTGGAGCTGAGACACAACGGTGTGTAGGAGCTCACAGGCTTCCGCAGCATCAGCTGACGACGGAATGTACACCGTCATCGCGATGACATCCGATAACTCCCTTGGGAGGTAGTATGGCTGGATGCTAACCACTAGCAGCTCAATGTCCCTGGTGCAGCGCTGCTCTTTAACACTGATGTGCCCCGGATGATACCATCTCTCGTTCACATACATCGCTATCCCCCCTCCCTTCCTCTTACCAGTCTCTTTTACTCTCCTGTCCGCTCTGTTGAGAGTTACCACGTGCGAGTGAGTTTGTTCAGCCAGGTCTCTGTGAAGCACATCATGCTACACTCCAGGTACTCCCTCTGCAGTCTGGTCAGCGCCGTGAGCTCCTCCATGTTATTAGAGAGAGATCTCACGTTCCCCATAATAACGGACGGTATAGATGGTTTGTACCATCTCTGCACCCCTGCCTCCTTTTCATTAACTCCTTGGGGATCTCCGGTCTCTTGTTGGGGAATACATGAGTGTGGCACAGTACCAACAGCTGATCACGGGTGTAAACAATCGAGCTGTGGCTGAATGGCTCTCCAGAAGTAACTTTAAACAGTCCAGAAGTGAGTAAAAAGCATAAAACAAATCTCAGCAGTTGCACAACCATCGTTGAACACGAACGAGTGAGATTGGCTAAGAAGAAAATAACAAAAAAAACACAAAAAACACATTTAAAGGGCAGAAAGGGGTTGGAGCTACTGTAACCAGCTGCCACTCACGCGGTGTCATCTTGAAAAAGTCAATTTAATGCAGTTTTATTCAATGCTATTCTGTTTATTTGTTACATGCAATCATAAATATGATTTCAGTAAAATGAATAGTTGGCAGTTCCTCCAATACATTAGTAAAAATATCAGTCAAAAAATGTCAGTGTTTAGGATTAGGCAGCATCTTCATTCAGCTTTATTGTGTCCTGAGGGTAGAAGCTCCACCTGAGCCTTTTGGTGCTGCCTGGTGTAACAGGTACTTTCCTCCGGACCTCAGCAAGAAGAAAAGGCAGTTATCCTGGTGGCTGGGATCTTTTATGATTCTCCTGGCCTAATTGTTGCAGCGTCTGTTGTAAACATTCTTTACGCAGGGTAGGGCAGTGCCTATACTATGTTCAGCTGAACAAATCACTTTTTGCAGGACCTTGTGGTCCTGTTCGGTGCTATTTTCATATCAGGTGGTGATGTTCCCTGTCAGGATGCTGTCAATGGTGCAGGAGTAGAACTTCCGTGTTACGGGGCTAGGCTACTACCCCCCCCCCCAACCCCCAACCTTTTATGCTAGCCCAGCACCTAGCAAAAGCCTGCATGTCCCTACATGCTGTAGGTAACATGAAGGTGTAACCTGCTCTTACCTGGGTGAGTGCGATACTTCCCTAACTGGAGGGGTTTTGTGGTTTCGGGGACTCACCCAGCCTGTTGTTCGCAATGAGATAAGATGTTCTGGCAATGACTTGCTGTGAACAACCACATCATCAATGTATGTCACAACTGAGCTCAACCCATGTGTAACCACATTCATCAGCCGCTGAAAGGTTGCGGGTGCATTCTTCATGCCAAAGGGAAGCACATTGCACACATACAGGCACCTGCCAGTAACCCTTCAATAAGTCCAGTTTGGACACAACCTCAGCCCTACCTATGCGGTCTATGCAATCCTCCAGCCTAGGAATGGGAAAGGTATCTGCTTTGGTCACCTTATTTACTTTCTGGTAGTCAATACATGGTCTCGATGTCTCATCTGGCTTGGGAACCAGCACTACAGGAGAGCTCCACTCACTCTGCCCATGCTCCACAGCACCAATCTGCAGCATGTAAGACAACTCTTCCCTCAGCATCTGCAGCTTAGAGGGAGCTAGCCTATATGGATGTTGCTTTATTGGAGTAGAGTTGCCTACATCCACATCGTGGACAGCTAAAGTTGTATGCCCTGGGACATCCTGAAAGAGGGAGGAGAACTCAGCTATGAGAGTCCTGAAATCAGACCGCCACTCTGATGGAAAGTGCCCCAGCTGACCATCAAGGGATCTCAAAGCCTCCGAGTTCCTCAGACGGAACCCAACAGTGTCAACTTCTCCACTTGCATCCTCTTCTGACATCTGCCCCATAGCTGCACAGGTAACAGGCGGCCCACAAGAACGACCATGATACTGTTTTAACAGATTAATGTGACATAATCTGGTCTTTCGTCTACCCTCTGGAGTGCTGATCATATAATTTTTGTCACCTATCTTTTTCAAGACAGTAAATGGACCACAAAACGACACACTCAGACCAGACGCTCGCTGCGGCACTAAAGCAAGGACCTGGTCTCCAACTGCAAAACAGCCTTCTTGTCAAACTGAGTTTTCATACGGTTCCTGGGATCCGTATGAAAACTCGCGCTACATTGCTGACGTATTGCGGTAAGCGAGTTGTGTCATTTCCGGTGTTTCTGTGACAGCGTCTCTGTACTGCTCTGGTGGATTCTACTAGCCTGCTTTCTCACTTCAGTTGCTTTAACGTTGCTTTAATGTCTACTTCAAGTCTTAACCCACACTGGTTCTGTTTAAGCACTTATAGCTCTCCTCCTTTCTACGACTTTCTCGCTAATCTCTTAGCTGGTGTTTGCACGTTACTAGCCTTGGTAGCTACATTAGCTTTACAGTTAGCGATGGCTTCTCCCTCTGCTCTTTCTTGCTCGGTGTGCCAAATGTTCAGTTATGCCTCTGCCTCCTTTAGCGACAGTGGTAACTGTAATAAGTGTAGCTTATTTGCTGCGTTGGAGGCGAGGCTTAGTGAATTAGAAGCGCGGCTCCACACCATGGAAAACCATTCAGTAGCTGCGGTAGTTAGCCAGCCCCCTGTAGCCAGTGCGGAGCCACACAGCATAGCCTTAGCCTCTGCTAACTGTCCTCCGGTAACTCCCATTCAGCCGGGAGGTTTGGTTACGGTTCGCCAGAAGCACAGCTCCAAGCCGAAGCCCACGGCTCACCACCAGCCTGTTCACGTTTCCAACCGCTTTTCCCCACTCAGCGACACAGCCGCTGAGGATAAAACTCTGGTTATTGGTAGCTCTATTCTGAGAAACGTGAAGTTAGCAACACCAGCGGCCACAGTCAAATGTATCCCTGGGGCCAGAGCGGGCGACACTGAATCAAATTTAAAACTGCTGGCTAAAGCTAAACGTAGACTCAGTAAGATTGTTATTCACGTCGGTGGCAATGACACCCGGTTACGCCAATTGGAGGTCACTAAAATTAATATTGCCTCGGTGTGTGAATATGCAAAAACGATGTCGGACTCCGTAGTTTTCTCTGGACCCCTCCCAAATCTGACCAGTGATGACATGTTTAGCCGCATGTCATCATTTAATCGCTGGCTGTCTAAGTGATGTCCAGCAAACGATGTGGGTTTCGTTAATAATTGGCAAACTTTCTGGGGAAAACCTGGTCTTATTAGGAGAGACGGCATTCATCCCACTTTGGATGGAGCTGCTCTCATTTCTAGGAACCTGGCAAACTTTATTAGTAATTTAAATCCCTGACAACCCAGAGTTGAGATCAGGACTCAGAGTCGCAGTCCTATACACCTCTCTGAGCTTCTAGTTCAGTTACCCAGCCATAGTTTTCATAGTTTTATACAAACGGTGTCTGTCCCCCGACCACCTAAATTATTTAAATCTAAAATTAAACAAAGAGGAGTTGTGCATAACAACCTCATAAAAATTAAAACCTCTTCTGTGACAGAAAGACAAAACAGGAGAATTAAATGCGGACTGTTAAATATCAGGTCTCTATCGTCTAAAGCAGTGTTAGTAAACGAATTAATATCAGATAATCATATTGATTTACTCAGTCTCACTGAAACCTGGCTGTGTCAAGATGAATATGTTAGTCTTAATGAGTCCACTCCTCCCAGTCATAATAATACCCACATTCCTCGAGGCAACGGCCGAGGAGGGGGAGTTGCAGCCATTTTTAACTCTAGTCTGTTAATCAGCCCTAAACCTAAACTAGATTATAATTCATTTGAAAGCCTCGTTCTTAGTCTTTTACATCCGACCTGGAAAACCTCGCAGCCACTTCTATTTGTTATAGTGTACCATGCTCCTGGCCCGTATTCTGAATTTGTATCTGAATTCTCAGAGTTTTTATCCAGTTTAGTTCTTAAATCAGATAAAGTTATTATTGTAGGCGATTTTAACATTCATGTCGACGTTGATAATGACTCCCTGGCTACCGCGTTTATCTCATTATTAGACTCCATTGGCTTCAGTCAGGGTGTACATGAACCCACTCATTGTTTTAACCATACCCTCGATCTAGTTCTGACGTATGGAATTGAAATTGATAACCTAAAAGTCTTTCCACAGAATCCCTCGCTATCGGATCATTATCTGATTACTTTTGATTTCTTTGTACTCGATTACACGCCACTCAGCAACAGTTACTATACTAGATGTTTATCAGATACTGCTGTCGCAAAATTTAAGGAACAGATTACTCTGTCGTTAAATTCAATACCAAGTCCCTCAGTAACAGAGGTTTCCTGTACCGACTTTAACCTCTCCCGAATTGATCATTTTGTCGATAGCGCCTTAGGCTCGCTGCGAACAACACTTGACTCTGTAGCTCCTCTTAAAAAGAAGTTAAAAAAGCAAAGAAAGTTCGCTCCTTGATATAACTCTCAAACCCGTAAGTTAAAACAAATATCGCGAAAATTTGAAAGGAATTGGCGATTAACCAAACTGGAAGAATCTCGTTTAATCTGGACACACAGTCTCAAAACGGAGAGGGGCCTCCGCAGTGCCAGAGCAAACTATTACTCAGCATTAATAGAAGAAAATAAGAACAACCCCAGGTTTCTTTTCAGCACTGTAGCCAGGCTGACTGAGAGTCAAAGCTCTATTGAGCCTTGTATTCCTTTAGCCCTTAGCAGGAATGATTTTATGAGCTTTTTTAATGACAAAATTCTAACTATTAGAGGCAAAATTCATGACCTCCTGCCCTCAGATAGTACCTATCTAACCTCAAACACAGCTGTAAGACCTAATATATATTTAGATTGCTTCTCCCCAATTTCTCTTCAAGAATTGACCGCAGTGATTTCTTCATCAACGTGTCTCTTAGACCCCATCCCAACTAGGCTACTTAAGGAGGTCTTTCCTTTAGTTAACACTCATATATTAGATGTGATCAATATATCCTTATTAACAGGCTATGTACCACAGTCTTTTAAGGTAGCTGTAATTAAACCTCTCCTAAAAAAGCCCACCCTGGATCCAGAGGTGTTAGCCAACTATAGACCAATATCTAATCTTCCCTTTATGTCAGAGATCCTTGAGAAAGTAGTCGCAGACCAGCTGTGTGATTTTCTCCATGATAATAATTTATTTGAGGAATTTCAGTCAGGATTTAGAGTGCATCATAGCACTGAGACAGCACTAGTTAAAATTACAAATGACCTTCTGATTGCTTCAGACAAAGGACTTGTCTCTGTACTTGTTTTATTAGATCTTAGTGCGGCGTTTGACACAATTAACCATCAAATTCTACTGCAGAGACTGGATCACTTAATTGGCCTAAAAGGTTCTGCACTAAGCTGGTTTAAATCTTATTTATCTGATCGTTTTCAGTTTGTTGACGTTCATAATGAATCATCCTTACGTACCAAAGTTTGTTTTGGAGTTCCGCAAGGTTCTGTGCTCGGACCAATCCTATTTACTCTATATATGCTTCCTTTAGGTAACATCATTAGAAATCACTCTATAAATTTCCATTGTTATGCGGATGATACACAGTTGTATTTATCGGTGAAGCCAGAAGAAAGTAATCAATTAAGTAAACTCCATAACTGCCTTAAAGACATAAAAACTTGGATGAGCACCAATTTCCTGATGTTAAATTCAGACAAAACTGAAGTTATTGTTCTTGGCCCCAAACAACTCAGAGACTCTTTATCTGATGACATAGTTTCTCTAGATGGCATTGCTCTGGCCTCTAGCACTGCCGTAAGAAACCTCGGAGTAATATTTGATCAAGATTTGTCTTTTAATTCTCATTTAAAACAAACCTCACGGACTGCATTTTTTCATCTGCGTAATATTGCGAAAATTAGGCCTATCCTGACCCGAAAAGATGTAGAAAAATTGGTCCACGCTTTTGTTACCTCTAGGCTGGATTACTGTAACTCTCTATTATCAGGCAGCTCTAGTAAGTCCTTAAAAACTCTCCAGCTAATTCAGAATGCAGCAGCACGTGTACTAACAGGAACTAAGAAACAAGATCATATTTCTCCTGTTTTAGCTTCTCTGCACTGGCTCCCTGTAAAATCCAGAATTGAATTTAAAATCCTACTGTTAACTTATAAAGCTCTAAATGGTCAAGCTCTGTCATATCTTAGAGAGCTCATAGTGCCATATTATCCCACCAGAACACTGCGCTCTGAGAACGCAGGATTACTCGTGGTCCCTAAAGTCAACAAAAGTAGATCAGGAGCCAGAGCCTTCAGCTATCAGGCTCCTCTACTGTGGAATCATCTTCCTGTTACGGTCCGGGAGGCAGACACCGTCTCCATATTTAAGACTAGACTTAAGACTTTCCTCTTTGATAAAGCTTATAGTTAGGGCTGGCTCAGGCTTGCCCTGTACCAGCCCCTAGTTAGGCTGACTTAGGCCTAGTCTGCCGGAGGACCCCCTATAATACACCTTCTCTCCTTCTCTCTCTCTCGTATTCTATTACTGCATCTTGCTAACTCGGCCATTCTGGATGTCACTAACTGGGCTTCTTCACCGGAGCCTTTGTGCTCCACTGTCTCTCAGATTAACTCATATCGCAGCGGTGCCTGGACAGCATGACGTGTGTGGTTGTGCTGCTGCCGTGGTCCTGCCAGATGCCTCCTGCTGCTGCTGCCATCATTAGTCATACTTCTACTGTTATTATACACATATGACTATTGTCACACATGTATACTGCCAGATATTAATACATACTTTCAACATATTGTACCACAGTAGCCAGAACTATATTATTACTTTCAATAATGTTGTTGTAAGCTACTGTCATTACCTGCATCTCTCTCTCTCTCTCTGTCTCTCTCTCTCTCTCTGTCTCTGTCTCTCTCTCTCTCCTCTCTCTCTCTCATTGTGTCATACGGATTACTGTTAATTCATTATGCTGATCTGTTCTGTACGACATCTGTTGCACGTCTGTCCGTCCTGGAAGAGGGATCCCTCCTCAGTTGCTCTTCATGAGGTTTCTACCGTTTTTTTCCCCTGTTAAAGGGTTTTTTTTGGGGAGTTTTTCCTGATCAGCTGTGAGGGTCATAAGGACAGAGGGATGTCGTATGCTGTAAAGCCCTGTGAGGCAAATTGTGATTTGTGATATTGGGCTTTATAAATAAAATTGATTGATTGATTGATTGATCCTGTTTCTGCACTGCAATGAGCGTGTCTCGAGTCAACACTCAAAGTTCACTTATCCCACACCACTTTGCAAACACTGTGTCTGCAAGGTCAACTGGGGGTGGGTCACTCGCTGGACATGCCTCTAAAATAGAGGGTGACACGGGAGTGGATTTTCAGTCCCATCCCATCCTACTCCCACAGAAATAATCCCATCCCGTCCCAATCCCATGAAAAAGGAAAAAAAAAAATCCTGTCCCATCCCAGTCCCACAAGAATGACTCCCGTCCCATCCCACTCCCGTGTTGTGTTTCAGTTACAATAAAAAAAATCTATATATATATCTATAGTACATGGATCACACAATGCCTACCTTAGTTGAATATAAACCCAAATATGACATCTAATGTTGTGTTTTGATGTTTATTGCCTAATTATTTTAACATTCACTCCACCTTGATGCTGTTCAGAATGAAAAACACATTTGATTTCTGATGCAGTCAGACAACACGTCATAAGAACCAGGTCTGAGAGAGAAAAATGTAGTTAAAGTATTGCAGTAAAAGTAGTGTTTGGTTCCTCTGACTGATATTATTATATATGGCATCATTAGATTATTAATACTGAAGCATCAGTGTTAGAGCAGCATGTTACTGTTGTAGCAGGTGTGCAGTTAAGTTGGTCGTATTTGCTCTTTTTGTTGAGATGGTTTTAGAACAAACCTGGCACACCGGCTTGTCCAAATTACTGGGCTGCCCTCTGTCAATTGGTTTAAATCCAAAACACTCCCACACAGGGGCCGTGGCATTTGGTTTAGGAACAAGTTCCATGTCTTTTTCTTATGCTCAACTCTCTGTTTTCTTCTCCGCCTCGTCTCCCCTCACGAGGATCGCACTGTGTGTGTATAGCTCATAGCCCCGGCTCCCTCACAGAGACAAAGACACTCGATGACAAGAGGTTTCTCTCCGTTCATTACGCTAATGAACCAATTCACCTGGCTGCCAGACGATGCACGGAAGTGAACGCTCTTGTCGTCCAGTCTCTTTGGTGGAGAGAGACGAGGAAAAAAAAACGGGCATGAATATGGCAATTAATCCCTTTTAATTTACCGTGCAATTACCCGACTTATCACATATGGCGACAGGCCTAATTATGTTTCCCAGTCCCGCTCCCGTTGACTTTTTTCCCATCCCGTCCCAATCACGTGAAGAATAGTGAAACTGATTCCCATCCCGTGGGAATCCCACGGGAATCACGTGACCCGTGGGACTCCCGAAAAAATGTCAGCCTCTACTCTACAACTGCGGGAGCCTTGGCCACTACCTCATTTGTAGTCGAACCTGTAACTGCTTTTACTTGAGACCGGGTGACTACACAAACTGGGAAAGCTTCTGGATATTCCTCCTCTAAAGCCTTGGTCTCTGCCACATCACAAGGAGTTGGGGTTAACAGAGGGGTCACCACCACCTGTTTAGAGCCAAGTCATTCTCAAGTATGAAAGTTACACCCTTCACTGGAAGTTTAGGAGTCACCGCTACTTGAGCATATCCAACAAAAATGTTAGATCGTACAAACGTTTCAGGCAGATCAATGGTACCCGCCACCATGACAGACTGACCTGAGCTGTGTCTCGGAGAACTGTAACTGGTGTCTTAGGTGCTCCTTCTTTGACTGCAACTGTCCCGTCTGACAGGAAACCATCAAACATTTCCATGTCAGCTTTATCAACAGTTTCCACAGGTCTGTGGACTGGGTTCAGACCTATAAGACTACATGGCACCGAACGACCAGCTTCTCCCCTAAAGGTGTCCTTTTTCTGGAGGGCTGGACAACAAGAACTAATGTGGCCAGGCTTACGGCAGTAATGGCAAATTATGTCTCCTTGGAAAGGAGAAGGCTTGTGCTGTTGCCCACCATTCTGAGGGTTCATGGGGGAATGCCAGCTACCACCAGTTTTATCACTGTGGCGTTTCTCAAACTCTCCTGTCTTCTTAGCTTGACCACTAGGTTTATCACACTATGAGTCCTTATGAATGAGGACATAGTTATCAGCTGCTTCAGCAGCCTTAACCACAGTTTTTGCATCTGCATCATTCAAGTAGGTCTGCATGACTTTTGGCAGGCTCTGCTTAAACTGTTCCAACACAATCAATTCCCACAGCTCCTTGAAGGTGAACACTTCACTAGCTCTCAGCCAGTTGTCAAAAGCTGCTTCCTGTTGACGTGCAAAGTCTAAGTAAGTCTATCCTGGTTGCAATCTCTCAGTCCTGAACCGCTGTCTGTATGCCTCTAAGACTAGCTCATATGCTTTTAGCACTGCCTGTCACACTATATCATAGCTGTCACTCTGAGCAAGGTCTAAAGCAACATAAGCTTCCTGGGCTTTACCTGTTAGGGAGCCCTGAATGAGAGTTACCCAATCCTCCTTAGGCCAGGCTCGCTGTACGGCTATTTTCTCAAACATCTCAAAAAACAGCTAAACCCTCTCAGGATCGAACCTTGGTACCAGAGAGAAACACTTATTCACATCAAAAGCCTCTCGCTGCTCCTGACGTCTGTTGTGTAAAGCAAGCCTAGCTTTCTCCAAGTTGAGTTTCATCCTCTCATGCTCTCTCTCCCTCTCCCTCTCCTGACGCTCAAGCTCCTTCTGACGAAGCTCATGCTCTTTTTGTTGCCGCTCACACTCTTTGTTTTCCTCCTCAGGATTGCAATTGATCAAAATGCACAACATGAGCTCTAGCTTCTTAGCCTCCTCTGAAGCCTCTAACTCCAAATACTCCATCAGTTTCCATAGCTTAGCTTTGGTTAACCGTGTGCGTGTCAAACTCATTGTTAAAACTGCCATTTTAACAATGTTAATGCTTGGAACAACAAAATGGGGTATACACCAAAGTACAGACAGCTATGAGTGAGCAAAGTTACCCAAAATGGTAACAACAATGCTAATTAGCCGCAACGCAAACAAATATCCATTCAAACAGGATTTGCACACAATGCGTTAATATTACAGGCCAATCAACACAACCAAATCACACTCAAAAAGCCAAGTCTGACAACATAGCCCGCCAATGCCGACTCATAGGCTCCAAGCACACAGAAGGCTGCCATCACAACGCTGCGCCACAGAAAAACACAGCCACAGAGAGAAACCACTCCAAAGGGACTCCACGTCACTGCCACCGACAAACAAATCAACAAGCACGGCTAAGCTAGGCAATGCCAAGCCAAAATACACACAACAACATTGAGCAATATACACCACAACAGCTGATTACCAAACACCAAAACTGATCAAAACACGCAAACACTACACTTCATTTCCCGGACGAGCCCCCAGTTGTTACGGGGCTAGGCTAACCTAGGCTCAATGTCTAGTACTACCCCCCCCCCCCCCTGGAATTTCCTCAGACATAACAGATAAAACAGTCTTTGCCTTGCTTTTCTCACCACTGAGTCAGTATGCAGCTCCCAGGTCAGGCTCTCAGTGATGTGGACACGAAGGTATTTTAAGCTGTCCAACATCTCCACCGAGGACCCATTTATATTAAGGGGAGTGTAGTTTTTTTGCTGCTTCTTACCAAAGTTCACCATCATCTCCTGTTTTTCTCACATTCAACAGTGGGTGGTTGTCCTGACATCAGCACGTCAGGTCCTCTACTTCTATCAGGGAGGCTTTTTCATTGTTTTCTGTGATCAGGCCCAGCACACCTGTTTTATCAGCAAACTTGATGATGGTGTTGGAATCTGAAGTGGCTACACAGTCATGTGTGTACAGGAAGTACAGCAGGGGACTCAAAATGCAGCCCTGCGGTGCTCCGGTGTTAAGGATGAGGGTGGAAGAGATGTGTCCGCCCACTCACACCTCGGGTCTGCCTGTTAACTGTTATTTCTGTATCCAGTGGTATAGGAGAGTACACCCACTTCCTCCTCAGTAACCTACCCATCTGCCTAGTAATACAACAACCTCATCAACTGCCACTAGACCACTGGTCTTATCCAGTGTTGGGTAAGGGTTACTTTAAAAGTAATCAAAGTACGTTACTACGTTACTTTTTAAAAAAGTAACCAGTTACTTTACTGCGTTACTCCCTGAGTAAAGTAACTCAATTACTTTAAAAGTACTTCCAACGTTACTCCCTGAGAAAAGTAACTCAAGCACTTTTAAAGTACTTTTGAATATTCTACATTTCCTATTGGGCAATGGACCACAGGGCACTAAGCCTACATTTTTTTGTCTCCAAAATTAAAGTTATGGACCACTTGCCCTTCACTGAGATCCAATTCTCCCATCACAGCCGTCACTTTGACCAGTAGAAACACAGAACGATCTGCTGCTGTAGACAACTGTATGACAACAACACCCCAGCGTTTTTAATATTTCCTCTAGGGATGTTACCACACAGAGTAAAAGGGGGAAATGATGGTGTGAAACAGCAGAGGCACTTTGTCAACCCGCTGAGTTAACATTACTGTCATTAGCATCAAGCTAGCAAACAATGGTACATCCTCACGGTCGGACATAAAGTAATAACATTAACAAATAGCGGCGGGGCTTTTACTCACCACAACTGCAGAGGCTCCCAGCTTCATTTGAAACAAACTACATTATAGACGCTCCGTTATTTATTAATTCCTCTGTGTGTTTATATATTTACTTTTTATCCGCCCCATTGTCTTTGTAAACTTAACATATCGCACCGTCATTTCAAACTCAACACTTGTTTCAAATTAAAAGCCCCTTATAACCTGGGCTGAAAGAATCCCTCCATTTTCTAAATAGGCTTTTATTCTGAAACATTTGTCAGAACTTCCTGTGGAAGATACAGTAGCTTGACAGTTTACATATGGTGCTTCAAATGTAGCTCCTGCCATCTGCTGACGCTTTTAGGTGACTACAACAACATGTCGGCTGGCACGTGAACAGACAGTTCTGGCAGTGACTCAAATAATAGTCAAAGTAATAAAAACAGGACAAGAATAACCCGATGACATCACACACGCCGTGAAAGATGACCGGGGATAATTGGTGAGTACCAGCGTGTAGCGTGTAGTGTGTACCAGGCATAATGCAAGTCCTGAGTCTGAAATATGTCTGTCAGCGAGTCCTCCTCCACCTGTTTAGACTCCACCGTAGACAACAGCAGCATTTCTCCGACCACGTAGCGAGCCACAAGCTCCGTGGCTTCTTTCAGACTGATAGGTTTAACGTTATCTCCGTTATTAGAACCAAACGACAGCCGTTGCTGTTTCGGAGCTGAAGGACCAGCGTTCTAAAAGTAACAAAAGTAACTGATGTCTTGTTTGAAAATGTACTTAAGTATTTGATTACTCAAACAGCAAACTAACACGTTAGGTTACTCGTTACTGCAAAAAGTAATCAAAGTACTCTAACCAACTATATACCTATACCCAACTCTGGTCTTATCCATGGCTATTTTCTGGCTTTGGCGTGGTAAAATGACATCTTCAGTCCTAATTTTTGTTTTTTTTGAGATGGGCAACAGCTCTCAATGACTAGACCCCAATTTAGAGGTCTGGAACCAGCCTAGAACACATCCAGAACACTTTCTTCTTGCAACTGGAACAAAATACTTTCACGTTTGCTAATCTTTTGATTTAAAAAGCTGAAGTTATTAACCCTGTGGGCCAAAATGACGCGAAGTGCTTCAAATTCACACCTGTTCTCTATGGATTTTCTCCGCAACCGTTTGTCATAGTGAGAAGCCACTTATATCACGTGAAACAGGGGAACCGCAGCTTTCTGACAAGACCAAGCACTTGTTGGTACTCCAATGTTTTCACAAGGAAAAAAATTATGAAGTTACACTAAAATTATGTATAACAAAGCTTTCATACAGCTTTGCACACACATTACTCTTGGATGGATTACTCACGATTGCAGGGTCGCACAGAAATGCCATCTATATCACATGAAGGCGCAGAACTGGAACTTTCCAATGATAATAAACACATCATTGTGCTGTCATCATGCTGTAAATACAGATCAATTGTCTACAACATATAAAAACCTGACAAATTTCTTTACAATCCATTATACAGATCTTATTATCAGTCACTTCATATAGTGAGGAATATCATATCTTACCACGTCTTAGGCTTGCGTGTGTTTTTCCCTTTCTATCTACATTTGTCTCCATATTGTCCAATATATGGTTTACACTCCATCAAACTTTGTATGACAAAGTATTTCTGCAATTTGCCTTTTGTTCCAATGATTGAAGCATTCATAAGAAGACCAGCGCACTTCACCTTTGCGCACCCAGACAACTGTAGCCTAATTATGCATGCGTGACGTAACCTCAGGTCACGTTCGGGGCAGGTCAGTTCAGGTCAAGTCAGGTCAAAGAGCAGCACAGAGCACGTAAGTCAAGATCATGTCATAAAGAAAACGTCCAGAATTTTTTTTTACTGCAAACAAAGTGGCAGATATTATCTTGGAGGACATCATTGCACTTGGTTGACTATTTTTCTATTATCTTAGATGTAAATACTGATATTGCATGTTTCTTTCAAATAAAACACATTTTTGAATTGTGAATGAGTCAATGGAATTTCTCAAAGTAATCATTGCTTAGCAATCAGGATACAGAGCTGTAGAGGGATAGGGGACTGTATATGGAGATGCAGAGGAATGTTGGCCCTCACATGTGCTGTTAGATCTGGAGGAAAAAGAGAATGGGTTAATGAAAACATCGATTAATGTGAGTGACTGTAGCCCGTGTGTGTTTAATTACGAGTGTGGGCAGGTGCACCTTTGACTTCGACATATGACAGGTAATGGGTTGGTTCTGGTACTGAGCTTTACCAGTATGGGTGGGTTCAGGTTTTCAAAAAGGGACCCATGCAGGACTCTAAACTAAAACTGTTATAGATCAGACTCCTTTGGCAGAAACAGCAGTTTTACCGCATTACTGTATTGTTGAGAGTTTCGGATCTGAACTAACGTGTTGTCCACAGCAATACTTTACTTAGCTTACTTGTGTGAGGGGTTTCGAGGAATATAGCTAATTAGGATGATTGATAGCATACAATTCTCAAAGAAGATTTGGTTCAGTCATGAGGAGGCACATTCAGTAGGCTAGGGGGTTTATATGCAGCAACCTTATCATGCACAAACCTACATCAGGTCTCTCAATAAAACATTTTAAGAAGGGCTTGGGAAAATTGCATTTTGACACTAAAACATAAGTACTTCATTAAAAATTTGAACGTTCACAATACTAGGCCAAGCCTTTAAATATACCAGTCCTTTACGGGTTTCAAAATCAGTTGCTATACATTTACATCACAACGGCTGGTATTATTTTCACCTTGTCAGTCTGTGTGTCTGTGTGTGTGTGTGTGTGTGTGTGTGTGTGTGTGTGTGTGTGTATGTGTGTCATCATGACAAAATGTGGTCCTGGTGATGCCTGGTGTAGTGGGAACTACACACTTTGTACAGTTGAGATCAAAATGAAAGCTGAGTTCAGAGTTGGGTGTGATGCAAGCAAGGGAGCTGAAAATAGGATGGTAGGAAATAGGGAAGGGCCCTTAGCCCCCACACTTTTTGCCCCTGGCCGACAATTGTTTGAGTTTTTGATTGTCGTATCACAGCTGGAGTGATCTCATCGCAAGATAGTTAGATATCATTTACATACAGCTATGGCAGCAAACAAGGGGCCTCATTCACCAACCCTTCTTAAGAAGAAATTTCTTAAAGCCCACCTACACAGTCTTCACAAAGATTTTGACATTCGCTGATATTTGCTTATTTGGGATTTGTTCTTAAGAACAGACGCTACATACTCAAGAGCACTCTTACACACATTTTGTGCTGACATGTTTGTGCAGAATAAATTGTTATTGTGCTTTCTTCAGTTCTACAGTTGTACAACATTGTAGGATTTAAATTGCAATACCATTTTTACAATTTCTAATATTTCTTAATAATGATTTGGATTGTTTTCCAAAGCATTATGGTCTTTTAAAACAAACCCTAGACTTCACATACACTTTAATTCACATCATTTAATAGACGTGTTAATTTTCTGAAGTGGGGTTGTATGGGGTACTTATCCATAGACAGTATATTACATACAGTATATATCAGTCAGCACACTGCCAGTTCGGAGAAGCAGGTTGGAGCCTGACATGGAGGTTAACTAATGTACTGCTGTGGAGGGGAGTCAGCAACAAAACATATTTAAGGCACCTAAAAAAACAAATTGTACCTAAAAAATCAATTTAAGTGTATGCTACATTTAAAATTATTTCACTACTTTACTTTAATGTCAGACAGTAATTCCCAATGGGAAAATGAAGTTATTATATAGCTCTCTTCAAAGCCAGACTCCAGACTTTAATTTTGGTGAACACAGGAGCTGTTGGTCTACCACTGCCTCAAACAGTTAGTTTGTTTTTGTTTTTGTGTGACTTTGACATTTAATGGGGTTACTTTGAAATGACCAAAGTCACACAATAACAGAAATTAATTAACTGATCAAAGCAGTGGTCAACCAGCAGCTCCTGTTTTCAGTGAACTGAAATTACTGTTTTTGACAATGGAGTGTGGTGGCTTTAATAACAGTATAGATGGGGAACTGAAGCCATTAACGGCTTCCCTGTCAAAATTGGCTGTCTGACAGAAAGATTAAGCAGTGAGCATACTCTCAATATAGTGTATACTTAAACTGAAATTGATGTTTTTAGGTGGGATTTTTTTTTTTTTTTTTTGAAACAATTACAGACAAAAACATACTGCAGTCTATACATGGCAAACACAGTAAATAGAACACAATACTACAGTCATTTTAAAATACAAAACATTTATATGAGAAACTCATAAGTGCAAAGACATAGTACAGGACAGAATAATGCATAGTACTTTCTACTATGCAGTATAAACTATAGTGCTGCTGTGAATACCAAGAGTGTCATGTGGAAGACTAATGTTGCCAAGAGTGTGTGTGCACCTGCCGCCAAATGCTGCAACTCACACGTGCGTTATTGTGTGTTCACACCAAACACAAAGCGAGCATTTCACACAGCCCGATTACATACAAAGCTGCGCCAGGTGACAGGAATGATGCAAACTTAAGAAATTTGCACCTGACATTACAGTGAATCAGAAATGGAGAACAAACTTGTTGTCACCATCTGTAGGCACCTGGCGCTCTATGACTCAATGTCAGTACTGTGCAGAGGCAACAAAAACAGAGAGGAGGCTTGAAGAAAAAGCGACCAAGTTCTGAAAATATGTCTTTTTGACTTGTGTAGGCTATGTAAGATAAGACAAGACAGAACTTTTTTGAAATTGCTGTCCAACAGTTGAAATACAAAGTTAGAGGTGTGCAGAGTAAAAAGCGTGCAGTATACAAGCACTAAAATAATGAAGCAGAAAAAGCAATGTATAGCAAATACAAAATACCATATAGCAACAGTAATTATAGTAATAGTAAGGTGCCAAAAGGTGCAACAATATAATATAATATATACAATGACACCAACAGATTACCAGTATGAATGATAAATAACGTATGGTTGCTCATAAACATCTTGGTTTATTTTGTTTGTCTATTTTGTTGAGGTTCTCATTAGTAAAATGCTCGGAGTAACTTAAGTTGGTCTTTTCATTGTGAAAGATAAAAAAAACAGAGAGAGTAAAGCAGTAATGCGCTGCTGTGGACAATATGAAAAATGTCGTTCAGAGCACAGAGCCTCTGTGTTCACCAGCTAATGATTGTTCTTAACTGTGAACCAGGTTGCTTAGCATGTAAATTCAAAGACAATTTGTCATCAATCCAAATACCCATGTACTTATAACAGGAAACCCTTTCCAAGGGAGTCCCATCAGCAGTAGCAAGGCTGATCTTATTTAAATCAGCAGTGCGTTTTTTGTGAAAATCATGTACTTTGATTTTCCTGGATTTAAAACCAATTTAAGATCAGTCAGAGTTCTTTGGATAGAACAGAAGTCATCTTGTAAATTATTTAGAGCTAGTTCAACAGAGGGAGCAAAAGAATATACGATTGAATCATCAGCGTAAAGATGGATTGAGCTATTTGTGATACCACAATTAAAATCATTGATATAAATAGAAAATAACAGAGGTCCTAAAACAGAACCCTGTGGTACCCCTTTGTATATATTTAAAAATTCTGGTATGAAACCATCACCAATTACAGCTTGGGATCTACCAGATAAATAATTCTCAACCCATTTACATGACTTGTAATCAAACCCAATATTATGCAGACGCTCAAGAAGAATAGTATGGTCAACCGAGTCAAAGGCCTTAGAAAGGTCAATAAAAAGGGCAACACAATCAAGTTGACTGTCTAGTGCTTGAGCAACATCGTTCACAACCTTAGCAGTTGCTGACACAGTGCTATGCCCAGGTCTAAAACCAGACTGATAGATGTTTAAAACTTCATGCTCAGATAAAAAAAGATCTAATTTGGTTGCTTATCAGACGTTCTAATAGTTTCGCCAAGCAGGGTAGTTTTGAAATTGGGCGGTAATTATTCAGTTCATTTGAGGGGCCACCTTTGTGCAGAGGAGTTACAAATGCTGTTTTCCATATATTAGGAATACAATCAGTTATCAGCCCCTGTGGGCTTCCTAGGATCAAGACTATAAAGAGCACTGAGCACTTCAAATCTAGTAAAGGGCCTAAAGGAAAACCTATGGAGACTAGTATTTGCAGGAGTAGGGTTAGGGTTACTGACCAGGCTAGAGGTATGAAAGATATGACCCGCAGCAGTAAAGTCTCTGTTAAAAATGTCACATTGTTCATTTTTATCAAATACTGAAGATAGAGTCCAGGGAAATCTGAGTGGGTAAGGATGAGGAGGGGCTATTTGAGAGGATCTTGATTGTTCTCCAGAACTTAGATGAGTTACCAGAACAGTCAGATAAAGACGCGACATAATAGGAAGATTTAGCATTACGTATAGCTACAAGGCATTGATTTCAAAGATGACGAAAATATTGCCAATCATCAATCGAACCAGAGGCGCGAGCTTTATTCCAAGCAGTGTCCCTAATACGCAACAATTCAGCAATTTCCTGTGAGAACCAGGGGTTGCTTCTGTTCTTTGTTCTCTTTCTTAAAAGGGGCATGTCTGTCAGCCAGAGGCGGCTTTACACAGGGGCCAACAGGGGCCAGTGCCCCTGTAAAATTACTCCTGGCCCCTGTTGTGGCCCCTGTGCTGAACAGATAATACGCGTATTAATTTCTTACGGTGACATGCGCTGGCTTGAAGATCGGAACTAACACGACGGAGCGTTCTACACGGACTCCTTAAAGCGCTACACACACGCCGTGCATTACCTGCAAACTTTGGATGTGAGAGCTAACAGCGAGCAGCCCTGCCCACGCATGTATTGCTGCAAAGAGGCGAAGGTAAGGAAAACGATTCAGTTTCTTAACGTCAGTGTTTGCACATGTTCGTGTTTTACTTATGTTGTTCACTACAATAATAAAATCGTTTTTTATTGCGCTTAATCACGCCTTGGTCCTGCTATGTTTGTGAATAAGCAAAGCCATTGAAGTCAGTGAGCTTTATCTTTCTTAAAAGTCCGTTGTACAGCAATGAGTAACTTAATAATGGGTGAAATAACCAACAGGATTTAGCCTACTTGCTTAATGAAAAACTTGAATGGCCTTGTGAGACATAGATGTTAATCCTCTCCGTTTTCTTTTTAGTAGGCTATCATCATGAAAAGGAGCAAGAAGGACATTATTTAGTAGGCAAAAAACAACATAGAGAGAGTGAGGGAGATGAAGGTCATGAAAGAGCTCAGGAGCAGGAGGAGATAGAGCCAGAGGAGGAGAGAGAGCCAGAGGAGGAGGTTGGAGAGGTGGAAAGTGAGGCATCTGAGAGGCAATCTGAGAGTGAGGAGAAAGACATTCGGGCTCAGATAGAGGGACAGAATGAGGGACAACCAGATTCGCCTTGCATGTCAAGCACAGCACCATCAGGTTTGTGAGGTTGAACAAATGTGTGTGTGTAAGCAGTGTAGGCCTAATTACAATTCATATACCCTGTCCATGTAAAGTGTGAAGTCTGTCTGTAAATAATTAATAAATAGACCAGATAAATTAATAATGATAAAATAATGTTGTTCTCAGTTGCACTCTCATGTTTACTGTATTCATCTGTTTCCAGATATTAGCAAGTGCAGGGACGACAGTCCTGTGCAACCACACCTGAAGACCTTCCCTACCACATTAATGGGGGACAGGAGGTGCAGTTTCAGAGCCCGTTGGTATGGAATCCACCCCTGGATTGAATACTCTGTGGTGAAGGACTCAGTGTTCTGTTATGCATGCCGCAACTGTGTTTGACTCACCATTGGGTTTTAGAAACTGGAAAAAGGCGACTGAAAGAGAGGGAGGTTTTTCAGTGCATACAAAATCTGATAGGCACAAGCAAGCAATGATTGCATGGAGGGATTATCAGAGGGCTGTCAAAACGAATGCAACACTGGCAAATGTCCTTAATAAGGAGCACACTAAACAAATGAAAGAAAACAGAGTACATTAAAACAATTGGTGAAGTGCTGTTGCTTACAGCTAGGCAAAACATAACACAGAGAGGACATGATGAATCTGAGGAATCTATCAACAAAGGCAACTTCAGGGAAATTCTTGATACAATTGCCCATCATGATGCACTTGTTAAACATAGATTGCCACACAGTCAGTGGCAAAACGGCAAAGAAAGCTAAGCTCCAGACTCTGTGAATATCACATACTAGGCACTGTTGGTTAGAGGGAGCTAGACTGTGACAAAGAAACATTTCGGACTTCATTTTTCTATCCTGTCATTGATTGCATGCTTAGTGAATTAAGCAAACGTTTCTCAAAGACCAATTGTGAGCTGATGTGTAGTATCCGATCTCTCAACCCCAAGAGTGATGCATTTTTAAAAGACATCACTTTGTTTGAGTTTGGTCGTTTGTATGATGCTAATATTGATGACCTGGGACATGAGCTGCATCAATTTAAGAGACTTTTAGAAAGAAAAGTACAGGGTGGTGTGATTGAGAAGCCATCAAACACAGTAGCATTGACACGCTTCACTGAGCCATATAAAGAAGTATTTGTTGAGCTCTTTAGACTATGCAAAATAGCTGTGGCACTCCCAGTGAGTTCCACCTCTTGTGAGCGGAGTTTCTTCACCTTGAAACTGGTGAAGACCTACCTCCGGTCCACCATTAGTGAGGAGCGTCTAAACAATCTTGGGGTGCTCAGCATTGAATCTAGAAGGTCCAAGGCTTTGAACCTTAATGCATTTGTAGACCGTTTCTCAAGGAGTCACAATCACAGAATCTTGTTTTTGTAATGTTTCAGCCTACTGTGCTGCAAATGCTATAAGGTAGACCACTGTATGTGAATTTTCTTTCTATTGTTCCAGGTTACTGTACATAAAGATAGTGTAATTGTACAGATAAAAGTGTCATTCTATACAGATATAAGTGTTATTGTGCAGATAAAAATGTTATTGTGCAGATGTGTCATTCTATACAGATAAAATTGTTATTGTTCAGATATAAGTGTCATTCTATACAGATAAAAGTGTTATTGTGCAGATATAAGTGTTATTGTTCAGATATGTGTCATTCTATACAGATAAAAGTGTTATTGTGCAGATATAAGTGTTATTGTTCAGATATAAGTGTCACTCTATACAGATAAAAATGTTATTGTGCAGATATGTGTCATTCTATACAGATAAGTGTTATTGTGCAGATAAAAATGTTATTGTGCAGATGTGTCATTCTATACAGATAAAATTGTTATTGTTCAGATATAAGTGTCATTCTATACAGATAAAAGTGTTATTGTGCAGATATAAGTGTTATTGTTCAGATATGTGTCATTCTATACAGATAAAAGTGTTATTGTGCAGATATAAGTGTTATTGTTCAGATATAAGTGTCACTCTATACAGATAAAAATGTTATTGTGCAGATATAAGTGTCATTCTATACAGATAAGTGTTATTGTGCAGATAAAAGTGTTATTGTTCAGATATAAGTGTCACTCTATACAGATAAAAATGTTATTGTGCAGATATAAGTGTCATTCTATACAGATAAGTGTTATTGTGCAGATAAAAGTGTTATTGTGCAGATGTAAGTGTCACTCTATACAGATAAAAATGTTATTGTGCAGATATAAGTGTCATTCTATACAGATAAAAGTGTTATTGTGCAGATATAAGTGTTATTGTGCAGATATAAGACAAACATTCATAAAATAATGTGTTTTGTTTTGTTTTTAAATAAACTAATCATTTTGAACGCATAAATATTGCCCTCTTTTGTCCTTATATGTGCCCCCCTAAAAGAACACTGGCCCCACCTCGGCCCCCCGGTAATTCTGGTCTAGAGCCGCCCCTGCTGTCAGCCACAGAATTAAAAGCGTTAATAAAATAATTTAAAGCTAAGGTAGGATCAGAAATATCAGTTATGGAAGATATATCAAAAGAAGAAAAATCATTTTAAAAAATCCTGCTCCACAAACTTTTTAAAATTTCTCTTAATAATGAAACAAGGTTTTGATTTTACTTGTCTAACATCTTTGATACAAGCAATTGGTCAATGGTCACTAAAATCAAGCGGGAGAACCCCAGAGGATTTAAAATTATGTGGCCTGTTTGTTAGGATAAGATCCAATAATGTAGATTTCCCAAGATTAGATGGATTGGATCTTGTAGGAGCAGAGATCAGTTGTGAGAGATTTAGGTCAGTACACAGATCTTTTAGACCATCAGATGCATTACTAAGCCAATCAAGATTTAGGTTGCCCATTAATATGACTTCAGAGGAAAAGTAAGAGGAGATCAGATGAGCTAAATTAGAAATGGCAGTTGACAGAGCCGACGGGGAACGATAAACACCCAAGACAATTAATTTTCCACTGTTAGCACTGTTACTCAAGGAGACACTTAAGGCCAAGTATTCAAAGCACTTTGGGATGGCCACAGAGCTAACAACAGTTACAGAAAAACTTTTCTTAACAAAAATGGCCACACCACCACCTCTTGTAGGCTTGCATCTATCAGTTCTGAAAACATTATAACCATCAAGAGCAATATCATTATCACTCACTTGATCAGTTAACCAGGTTTCAGTAAATACAAAAATATCTGCCTTTGTTTGTAGAGCCCAGATGTTAATGTAGTCCATCTTAGAAATCAGACTATGTACATTGATATGAATAAAACTCAATCCTTTTTGCAACCTAAAATCTGCCTGAGATTTAAGGACTGAATGAGAGAATAACTGCTGTGACTCATAACACTGCCTAGCTATTGTTTTAATCTTAATTAAATTAGTAGGATTTCTGGACGGGATCTGATTCATTTGATTACCAAACCACTTTGCGTTCGAAGCTGGAATATCATAAATAGACAGAGGGGCAAAAACAGGTTCAGGCCTTTCAGAGATCCTAACAGGAATAAAGGAATCACAAATAGACATGGGGACAGCGCCACCATTTGTAACAGCAGCAACAGCAACAAGACCCGCACTGTCAGGGACAGGGCTGTGAGGTGATCAGAATGTGGACTGGGCAGGGTCTTGCTGGCGCGAGCATCACTGTAAATTAAAAGCAATTAAGTTTATAAAGTTGTGAGTCAACTTTTCAGCCCCCATCCTGTTCAGATGTAATCCATCAGAAATGATTTGTTTCACTATCAGGATTTGATCCATTTAGTCGGATAACATTTGGAAAGTTTAAAAGATTATTTTATCCCCCTTCCAGCTGGTGGAGCACTAATCCGGAAGTTAGTCGTTCGGCCGGTGGAAGTAAGATGCTCTGCTACTCTATGGGCCACACAGTGCGGAAGTAGTGCCAATTATCAGGGAAATGTTATACATGACAGTTGAAATATTTTGACTTCATGCGCCACTGAGCAATTTTCATAGGGATGAGCAGAGCCCCACGTTCAAGGCTGTATTCAGGTCTCTCAATACATTCATGGATGTAACTTGTGTATCTGTTATTTTTCTAGCAATAATCACAATTTTGCTGTGCATGTTCCTCTAGGAAGCATTAGTAACATTATATTTAGTTTGCTTCTAATATAACATATAACCAGAGTTGGGTATAACGCGTTACAAAGTAACATTAGAGTACTTTGATTACTTTTTGCAGTAACGAGTAACCTAACGTGTTAGTTTGCTGGTTGAGTAATCAAATACTTAAGTACATTTTCAAACAAGACATCAGTTACTTCCGTTACTTTTAGAACGCTGGTCCTTCAGCTCCGAAATAGCAACGGCTGTTGTTTGGTTCTAATAATGGTGACAACGTTAAACCTATCAGTCTGAAAGAAGCCACGGAGCTTGTGGCTCGCTACGTGGTCGGAGAAATGCTGCTGTTGTCTACGGTGGAGTCTAAACAGGTGGAGGAGGACTCGCTGACAGACATATTTCAGACTCAGGACTTGCATTATGCCTGGTACACGCTACACACTGGTACTCACCAATTATCCCCGGTCATTTTTCACGGCGTGTGTGATGTCATCGGGTTATTCTTGTCCTGTTTTTATTACTTTGACTATTATTTGAGTCACTGCCAGAACTGTGTCTGTTCACGTGCCAGCCGACATGTTGTTGTAGTCACCTAAAAGCGTCAGCAGATGGCAGGAGCTACATTTGAAGCGCCATATGTAAATTATCAAGCTACTGTATCTTTCACAGGAAGTTCTGACAAATGTTTCAGAATAAAAGCCTATTTAGAAAATGGAGGGATTCTCTAGCCGAGGTTATGAGGGGCTTTTAATTTGAAACAAGTGTTGAGTTTGAAATGACGGTGCGATATGTTAACTTTACAAAGACAACAGACAGGATAAAAAGTAAGAATATAAAAACACAGAGGGATTAATAAATAACGGACCGTCTATAATGTAGTCTGTTTCAAATGAAGCTGGGAGCCTCTGCAGTTGTGGTGAGTAAAAGCCCCGCTGCTATTTGTTAATGTTATTACTTTATGTCCGACCGTGAGGATGTACCATTGTTTGCTAGCTTGATGCTAATGACAGTAACATTAACTCAGCGGGTTGACAAAGTGCCTCTGTTGTTTCACACCATCATTTCCCCCTTTTACTCTGTGTGGTAACATCCCTAGAGGAAATATTAAAAATGCTGGGGTGTTGTTGTCATACAGTTGTCTACGGCAGCAGATCATTCTGTGTTTCTACTGGTCAAAGTGACGGCTGTGATGGGAGAATTGGATCTCAGTGAAGGGCAAGTGGTCCATAACTTTAATTTTAGAGACAAAAAAATGTAGGCTTAGCGCCCTGTGGTCCATTGCCCAATAGGAAATGTAGAATACTCAAAAGTACTTTAAAAGTGCTTGAGTTACTTTTCACAGGGAGTAACGTTGGAAGTACTTTTAAAGTAACTGAGTTACTTTACTCAGGGAGTAATACAGTAAAGTAACTGATTACTTTTTTAAAAAAGTAACGCAGTAACGTACTTTGATTACTTTTAAAGTAACCTTTACCCAACACTGCATATAACGTCATATGCCAACCCAGATAGCAAAATTCTTCCGGTCCATATCTGGCCCACACCTGACATGTTCATCCGGCCCACATACCGCATGGAATGATGGCACTTGGGCGCTCCGCTCCTGTTTGCCAAAAGTGGGCCACAACCAAGCCATCACAATGCCAGATGTCAACCAAAAACAAACCATATAACCTAGCACTCAACCGAATGTGGGCCACTGTACATTTTTATTCTGGCCCACATACCACATGGAATGATGGCACTTGGGTGGTCCACAGTTGTTTGCCAGAAGTGGGCCACTGAGCCAGAAGTGGGCCACAACCAAACCAACACACTGCCAGATGTCAGCCAAGAACAGACCCAATAAACCAGCACTCACCCAAATGTGGGCCACTGTGCATTTTTATTCTGGCCCACCTACCACATGGAATAATGACACTTGAGTGGTCCACACTTGTTTCCCAGATATGACCCACAGCCTAGTCATAATGCTACATATCAACCAAGAGCTGACCAAATACATTAGAACTCACTCAAATGGGAGCCACAGTTAGCTCTCAGACTTACCCAGAACTGGTTTACAGTCTATGACCTTGTCTAGCCTGCACACATAAGGAGTCACAACCAAACCATGATAAAGTTTTATGTCAAATATGAACAAATAGAATTAAACAGAACTGGTCTGAATTTGTGGCTACATGCCATAATGGTACCCCCAGATACTGTGTTGAATGGTGGCATGTCAGTGGTCCAGTCTTGTTGGGACTCATCTGGGGGTCTAAGATGAAGAAACCTACTGAAGAATTGAAGAAATTAGCAGACACGAGAAACAACTGGTGAACAGTAGAGGACTATGATTTTTAGTTTTTTTAACCTGTGAGACAAAACAAAAGGCAAAACAAAACAAAATTCAGGCAAAATCAGTGGAACGATTGAAAAACGTGAAAAAGGTGGAACAGTGGAGAAGCTGTGAACGGTCACTCCAAACAAATCTTGCCTGGGCCCAACATCATGGCTCGTCTTCTTGTGGCCCTTTAAGAAATGCACAAAAGAACGTTTTGTTGACTCAGCAAAGCAGTACTGTGGTTACTGAATATGGTGGCAGTGAAGTGCAAAACACAAAACCTTATCAGGAGACCAAACAAAAAAGGCCCTGTAAAATGATATAAAGGTTATACAATATTGTATTGATGTTTTTCAAAACTTAAATCCATAGTCTGTTTTTAATTACAATTAATCTGAAGCTACAGTTGATATCATGTCTGATCACTGACCCAATATCTGCTTGCTCAACCTCATTATGTTCAGACAAAAATGAAGGATGGGATTGATAACAAGCAAAGTGAGCTGGAGTAAAGCAGCTTCATCAAACACTCAGACAAACTTCACATTTAACCTAAAGTCAATACAGCATAATGTTTATGTGAGTTTGTCTTCATGTTAAAGGGGAACTATGCACGTCCAGTTGATTTTTTGCCGTTTTGCTAACCTTCCCTCAGCATTTGTTTTCAACGAAGCCGGCCAGAATGCAATCCATGGAGCAGTGGATAACGCTATACAGTATATCATATATGTGTTACAATGTGTGTATTTGTGTAGTCCTATCTGTCATAAAGAGATTACGGATTACGGGGTGTGTTGGTGTCATGGTGCCGCCAACACGAGAGCTGGAACACCGGGTCGGAAGCAGTGATCACGCAAGGTTGGTTTTCAGCCAAGAGAAGCTACATGGACGGCTGAGAGCCTCCATTCTCCCTGTAACAAGTTACAAGTCATTTATTTAACCAGCACTACTACTCTGAAGCTGTTTCATTAAGTAAAAAGTAGGTAAAAATCTTGAATATGTCCTCTTTAAATCCACAGCTGGAGCTGAAGATGGTGGCAAATAGTCCTCCACATAAAGCAGGCTTTCTCTATGACTCTCCATGGGGACCCCCAAGCTAGCTGTCAGTCTGGTGGGGAGCATAAAGTCCACACAACTGGACATTTACTAGACCAGAGGTGTGTGCTATGGCACGGCGCTCAGGCAGAACACTGGGGCCATACTCGGATCGGAAAAGCCCTGACAAGGGGATCAAAGATGGGATGAAAGTAGAGGTGAGGTCTCTCTGTCCTGGTTCTGGAGCTGAGCAGCAGGTACTGGGGAGCAGAGCACCAGCGGAGATGCACGGCCTACTTAGTGTTGCTTATAGGCCTTTTAACACACCTGAAAAACTGCTACAGTAGCTGGAATAACGCAGACATGAGGAAATGCTGAGATGAAAGAACTTTTGCCATGACAGGTATTAACTAACTCATTCATGTGAGTGGCTCCACATCAGCATTTACTTCATCCAGCAGCTCCAACATGGCCTGTCTGATAGTGTCTAAATTATTATTATTTTTCTTCTGTCATTCAAAAAATGTAAACACGAGTGAGAAACAGATTGTTTGTTCTACAGGAGGAAATGGTGTTAATTTTTATATATTATGCCAAGGTAAGTATTGTACTCCATAGCAGCATGGCTGAGGCTCTCAGTTGGAAGCAACTCCATCCCACATATTAAACCTGCTACATATCAAGTTGGAGATGACAATGAGTCAGCTAGCCTCACTCGCACAATTGCTGTGTAGTTACACCAGTCGACCACATGGTGGAGCTGAAGACCATGAATGCAGCAGAAAAGGGACAAGTTTGAGGTTAGATAGATGACAGCTAAAGACACAAAACACAGTTTGAAGCATTGAAGATGTGTTTCTAATTGAGACGAGATTTCCCTACTTTTCAGACGCTTGTACTGGCTTTTCAGAAAGGCAATGAGTGACAATTCCAGTTACAGTTTACAGTACTGCCCCATCACTGCCAGCTCAGTCTTTCCATCTACAGGCACATCTCTCTATGCTTGCTGCATGGTGGCCTGAACAAACTTCTAATTCCCAAATGACCATAGAGGAAAATATGGCAAAAATCACAACACAGCCTTTTGTAATCGTATTTGTTCATTTAGAATTGGGGAGATTTGTTCTGTACTTAGCCCTCATTTTTATACACATGCTGACAGTTTCATCTTGATTTCTGCTGTAGAACAGTATCACGCATATATTGCAAAATAGATATTGTAGCTGACTTACGTGTGTGCTGTGCGGCCCGCTTTTTCTCCTCCCTCTCTCTCCTCCCACCATCTCTGTCTCCAGCAAGATGAAGCCATCTTTTTATGTATGCCTCCACCTCCTGGTCCGTTGCAGTTGCTGTTAAGTGATTGTTTCTGACTGTTCCTAAAAATTGAGAAAACTGTAAATCTTTGGATAGATTACACACAATGGTGAGAAATGGTCAGCTGCATGGCATACTATATCCTTCCCATAGTTGGGCAGCAATGAATGTAGTTTGAAAACAGTCTAGCCATGACCAACAGCCAATACTAAAATTATAGGAGGAAAACTCTAACTTTCAGCTGACGAACTGATTGCAGACTGGTGCATCTCAGAGCAGGGGACAGATAAACAGCTGGCAGGGAGAAAATGCTGGAGCACACAGTCAGTTTTAGAAATTTTTATTTCGGTGCAGGTTGACGTTTCTGCACAGAGTATGTCTTCTTCAGAGCAAACAGAGCATTTTGTGAATGACAGCTTTAAACTGGTGCCTTATAACTTGGTTTCCGATTGATGGCCTGTATATGTTGTATTATAAGTGTTTTGTAACATTTGTATTAGACTGTCATTTTAATTATATTACTGACTTGTTGTGTGGTGTCACATGAGCTGTTTTTGATGACGCAGCTTACCTGCTCCTCCAATCAGAGACGCTTCACTGAGCAGGCACCCTATTTAAAGCTGTCATTCATAAAATGCTCTGTTTGCTCTGAAGAAGACATATTCTGTGCCGAAACATCAGCGACCTGCATCATAATAAAACCGACCGCGTGCTCCAGCATCTTCTCCCTGCCAGCCAATACTAAAACTCATATAGTCATGCAGTTCAACAAATTTGAACACACATGGGACATGATCAAACAGCCTTCACTAATTGCCTGTCACTGTAAGACTTGGTTTTGTAGCTGCAGCCAGAAACAACAAGCAATGCCATTCTGTTATAACAGAATAGAACAGAATATTGTCTGCTACCACACTGATGCATAATCATCCAGATCCGCATCTTGATAAATCAATTATATGATTCATTTCAGCACCAGCATTTCAATGTTTGGTGCTGACGTGCTGACGTATTGCGGTAAGCGAGTTGTGTCATTTCCGGTGTTTCTGTGACAGCGTCTCTGCACTGCTCTGGTGAATTCTACTAGCCTGCCTGGACAGTGTGACGTGTGTGGTTGTGCTGCTGCCGTGGTCCTGCCAGATGCCTCCTGCTGCTGCTGCCATCATTAGTCATTAGTCATACTTCTACTGTTATTATACACATATGACTATTGTCACACATGTATACTGTCAGATATTAATACATACTTTCAACATATTGTACCACAGTAGCCAGAACTATAACGATAATATTATTACTTTCATTAATGTTGTTGTAAGCTACTGTCATTACCGTCTGTCCTGCATCTCTCTCTCTCTCTCTCTCTCTCTCTCTGTCTCTCTCTCTCTGTCTCATTGTGTCATACGGATTACTGTTAATTTATTATGCTGATCTGTTCTGTACGACATCTATTGCACATCTGTCCGTCCTGGAAGAGGGATCCCTCCTCAGTTGCTCTTCCTGAGGTTTCTACCGTTTTTTTCCCCGTTAAAGGGGTTTTTTTGGGGAGTTTTTCCTGATCAGCTGTGAGGGTCCAAAGGACAGAGGGATGTTGTATGCTGTAAAGCCCTGTGAGGCAAATTGTGATTTGTGATACTGGGCTTTATAAATAAAATTGATTGATTGATTGATTGACCCCTAGTTGACCATAGCATCATATATTCAGAAGCATTAAAGAAAAGTAAACCAATTCATAAGACACATCGCAAAGAAATATAACCCACAATTAACACTTACCAGTAATGACATCTTTCAGCTGCAGGCTGTGGAAAGCAATTTTGCCATTGATGCCATGCCAGTTCAGCTGTTTTGCCAGGGAGTTTGTGGAGCAGTGTTTCATAATTCTCCACATTGTGTCTTTGATGTCAATTCCACCGATGACACTCAAAGCAGTAATCTCGGGGAAAAAGAACATACATGATATATATGAGCAGTATTAGTTGTACCACAGTTTTGACTGACTGAACATAAACGTTACAATGTTGAATGACGGTGGATAACCACGGGGACAACTTTGAAATGTGAAACGCAATCAGTAGATTTGCTGTAGCTGTAAACTGTGTACATCTTACTGTTTGGCATTTATGATGAAAATTATACAGCCTAGTGGTGGCGGGTTCTAACTGTAAACCCTGCTTTTGCTCAGCTACTAACCTGTAGAGCATCTCTGCTAGCTGCAGTCACCAATGAAGAGCTGCAGGATGTTGAGGGCATAGTTTTTCTTCAAGATATAATGTTTGCGTGTTTAAACCAATTTCTCTACAGGATCATGCAATAATTTCATAGAAAAACCCACAGCGTTCACAGCACTGGTCACTTTAACTTTGTATAAAACTGAATGTTAACTAGCTAACATTTTTTGCAACACTGGCAACCTCTAACAGGTGCACACCTCATTCAGCTACACTTGAAATGCACGGAACCCACATTTTGAAAATGTAATAAAACTCTGCTCATGCATTTCAAAAACATCAGAACGGTTCGTCCGTCGTAATCCAAGTGCCCTGATGCCGCGGCATGCAAAATTGACTTGAAAAGACGTAATTTACTGCACTTTAATAGCACCATTTCTCACCGTGGTCAGATAGCCTGCTGTGCAGGCGTGCTGTGTTTACACGGCAACTCGTGCGAGACTCGAGAACTAGCACCACCGTCTTGCTATCAGCTAGTCTTGCGCGAGTTGCCATGTAAACAGCTAAGCTAACTAACGGCTAACTTACGTTACGTTACCAGAACACTCTGTGGAACAGCAAAATGTCCGACCAGTAAGGCAACATAGTCCTCATATGTCTGCGCGGGTCCGCGAGTGCGGAAGATGCGTTGTCCCTCGCTGCCCAGGCTGTGGAGCAGCATGGCTTTTAGCCTAGCATCGTCAGCCTCGGCTAGCCCAATAGACGTTATGAACGCCTGGAAGGACTCACACCAGCGGGACCACGGGATAGGTGGCTCATCAGGCAGAGCAAGGAACAGAGGCAGAGGTGACAATGTAAGCTCCATCCTTGTCGCTCATGTTATGTCCAATGACGTGCGGACAACGACTTGTGCTCACTGTCTTTTACATCAGCGGCCATTCATACACTCATCACCGTACTAACTCCGCTTTACGGCACTGACGTCACATATTATATATATATATTATGTATCTATGTTATGGCCTTTTTGTCAGAAGACAAATTGACAAGCACACAGAAATATTATCTTCACATGACCTCATCACGTTTCTGTATTTGATGACAGTAAAGTTCAACTGACCGGTGCTGGTTTGAACCGCGACCCAATCACTGTTACACTACTAGCTAACGTTAGCTAACGTTAGCTGCGGCAACGTTACTGCTAGCTAGCTAACATCATATCAGAAATGGCCGACTCTGCTATCAGAACAGAAATGGTCTAATGTTGAACTGACTGGGTATATATAGATATTTAGTCTGATATAGTTTAGTTATTTGAGAGAGAATTTCATCTTACCTTCACTAGTACGGCTGTCTTCAAGCTCTGGGCAGAGACTGAAGTGGGAAAAGGAAAATCTGGGAAATTCCGACGGTAGCCCGACCGAGTACCACCATCGGAAAAACGTCAGGTCAGGTGCGTCAGTGCGCACTGGTGCAAGTGAAATTCCGCTGGGAGACCTCCACCAACCCACCAGCAGAAATTCTCTAGTGTCAGGGTGCACTGGCGCGAGTGAAATTCCGCTCCGCTCCGCTACCGGCCCTCCGGTAGAAACACTCCAGCTGAGTGTCGCTCCGATTCAGATAGAGCACCGATAGCCTGTAGCGGAGGTGTCCTATCTGGGGTCATTATTACTCTATCTCCAAAGTGTTCCTTTATTTTGATTTTCATCCACTTTGCACTATATGGTTGTGTCTTGCAAGTACTCTGTCATCTTTACCATAAGATCTTGAATAGTGATTTGCTCGTCATCGTGTTCTTCAAAAAAGTTTGCCACCTTTAGGAATGCTGTTCTCTCATCAACTTCAGGTCTTCCGACTTTGAATCTTTTGGGTTCGTTGCCAGGGCTTGCAAATAATTGACTGAGAATATTGTTCATATTTTGAAAGTTAGAGTCACATTGTTTGTGGTATATCGGATCTGCTGCATGAAGGTCACGGACAGATGATATTCTCCCAAATATCAGACAATTTGTCTTTCCTAAAGTGGCAAACCTGAACAATCCTTTCCTGGAAGTCTCCTGTTCTTACTGGGTAGACATCAAATTTCTCTCTCTGCTTCTTGTTCTTATCAGTTCTAGCTGGTTGTCCACAGAACAAGCAATGCTCTCGAAAATTGAAGTTTTGTTCAGAGCGGAGATTTATAAGTTGCACTGGTTGTTGCAAAGATGGTATAACATTATCACGTACAATATTTTCTGCTTTACAGTAGTTACAGCTGCATTCAACTTGCACTCTTTCTCCTGGAAATGTCACTAAGCAACTTCCGTGTTGAGCACTCGCACGATTCACACCATCGCTGCCTTTTGCTCGTAGAATAACTGATGTGTTTTCATCAGTGAATGACTCATTACATATTTTACACTTCTCCATTTCTCCCTGCCGACATACATTACACACTGCATAAAAAGAAAAGAAAACAGTGTTGTTTAGCAATGAGATTAGCCTAATAGAATTTGCTAATGCTAGCAAACTAGTTTGTGTCAGTAGGCGATAAAGTAGTTTTGGTTTTGGGACAAAAATTTAGAAAAGAGTTGGTAATTTAAAATGTCCAGATTGAATTTCTGGAAAGATGAAAAGTGGTTTCCTGCCAACAATGTGAATAGATTTTGCAGGTGCTAGTTACTTCTCACACACAGTGCATAGCCAAACAGGGGTTGAAGCCCAAAGTGTAACCCTGGTCCAAAACATTTGTTTATAGTTACAAAAAGAGGTAGTGTGAATTAATAAAGAAGTCGAGTTTGGGTTTCTGGAGAAATAAACAGTGTTTGTCTGGCAACGAGATGAATTGAATTTGCTAGTGCTAGCAAGCTAACGTTTGTTTGTTTCAATATGCAATCTACAATTAGGCTTACTTCAAAATGTGAAGCAATTTTGGTTTTGGACAAAATTGTTAACTGTTAGCCTAAATTGTCCACCTGTTATGATGGTTCAGAAATATAGTCTCTAGCCTACATAAATAAGTAGCCTAATCAGTTCAGTGTAGCTTATTTGAGTTGAATTTTTCCCCACTTGGCTAGGTTTGTTATTTTCCCCTATGATACTCGCTGTTCAGGGATGCTATCTGCTACTGTGTATAGCCAAATTGGTGCAAAGTGCATTCTGCATTGTGTTGTCTGCTATTGGTGAATCTGTGTCTGTCAGCTCTGTCTAGTTTTTTTGGCTAGATGTGCTGTGTGCGAGTTAATCGTTGCACTGCCTGCAATTGTTAGCCTATCTTTACCAACAATGTCTAATCTTACCAACAATATCTTGCAAACAATCTGTAAATTTACCAGCACAAAATGTTATCACCACATTATCTTCTGTGATTTATTCTATATTTGGAATGTTGTCTGCGGGGATGGGGGCGGGGGGGTCATAGCCTGACATATTTTACACAGCTCATTTGCATATTCAAATTCATGTAAAAAAAAAAAAAACTTGTAATACAAAAAATGTTACTTTTCATGTTTACTTTCATTCTGGAAAGTTTCATTGTGAAAGGAGTAAAAGAAAAAAATAAGCCCATTTGGGTGTATTGTTGTACGGCCATATTGGCACACATCTAGGATTGATGAGAATTAAACATATTTCCGCAACTAGGATTTCTTAGGACTTTTAGTATGTTGTTCTGGACACCTCATAGAAATGATGTAGGGTGAAAAAAAATTCTTACAATTAGTCTGATTTTTGGGTCCAAAATGAGCTAGATTTCCTGGACTATCAGCGCTTTCTGCTCCCTTGCTCCTTTTCGTCAATTTGAATATGGTGCGTTCAAAAGACTCGGTAATTTGGAATACATGAAGCGAAAAAAAACCCCATTAATAGGAAAAGTAACGGCAAATATAGTTTGAATAAAGATAAGATCCTTCACGACATACAGACTTAATAAAGTTGACTTCATTGAAAAAAAAAAACAGTCACTGTATTGAGACTGATATGTTCAGGTACAAACGTTTAAAGGGCTGTGTTAATATATTTTCCTTGATGTTGCTGAATGTCTTAGGGCCTAGAAGCTGAGAGGCCTGCCAGTCATTTTCTGTGTCATGACAGTGAGTTGTTTGGCAGAGAGCAGGTGGGAACTGTTTCTGTTCACAAATGAAGAACTGATAAAGCAGCAGAATGTAGAAGCTTTTAAAGGGATCTCTAAGCAATTGAATCAAGTCAAGTGGACTTAGTTTTAGGTCTGTCTTCCAGACCTAACCAGTTAGAATATAAAAATACTTTATTCATCCCCCTGGAGGGAAATTCAAGTTAGTTGCTTAGAGATGCTTTCTACCTGGACAAATGAGAATTTGCACAAACATGTTTACCAAGGGACGATATTTACCAACACAAATTTGTCATTTATTCTTTCTTTGATGAAGACCAGAGTTTCTGCTTTGTACATTCAGAATTGGGGCAAACACACAGGTTACCATTCCTCTCCTTCAGTGCTCATGTTCTCACTTCACACTGTTCTGTACACATGGCGATGGTGCTGCACCAGAACTACACAACTGCTGCATGACTGGCTGTTAACCTGTCACTTATAGCATCCAGGGATATGTGGCTGTTTCAATGAGCCAGGCAGGGAGAAACACATGGGACTGTCTGTTAGATGATAGACTGTTTGTGTGTCACTCTTAGCACACTCCATCTCCATTGTCAAGGAATGCGATAGGTTGTTTATGAGCTGGAACTTATTTTTTATGTGCATTCATGTTGTGCATTTAGTGCATATACTCAAATTAGAGAAAACACTGAAAGACATTGTTGGTCATTATGTTATTGTAAGACTTAACCTTTATTTTTTTATGAATTAATTAATTTGCAACAGACGGCTCGCCCTGCACATGGGGATGAAGGGTGTTGTTGTTCATGATAGATATTGGCTTAGCTAAAATTCTCCTCTCACCCACCTCCATAGTGGAGAACAGAAGGCAGTTCAGGCCTAAAAGTCTTCAGTCCTCTCACTACTTCCATAGCCAACTGCAGCAAAGAAGGTGGCACCTATGCTACCACAGTATGATCACATCAGTGCCTTGCACACTCTGGAGGACACGGTCTCAGCAGATGGAGACCACCTTGGACATACTTTAAGCACCACATGACCTTCATTATTGCATCATGGATATTTTTTTTATTTTACATATTGACATTACCTAACATCAGCATAGCAACATGACAATCACTCCCACCACATGAGGGACATCCTGGCTGGACGGGGGCTCCATCAGTGACCAGCTCCTTCACCCAGAATGAGTGAAGGAGCAATATTGCAGGTCGTTCCTGCTGCAACACTGTCAATTTGCCCATCAAGGGACCAAAAAAGGAATATCTACTTATCTTATCTTATCTTATCTTATCTTATCTTGTCCTGGCACATTTGTACTTCACAAAGTATGGACCTCACCATGTGGGCCACTTTAGGCTCACATCCAGATCACCCGGTGTTAACTGTGCCATATTTCAGCCAAAACTGTCCCAAATATGTTTCAACAAAGGTGGGCCACATGTGCTTCCTTATATGTGGGCCACTTTAGGCTCACATCCAGATTAGTCGATGCTAACTTGCCATATTTCGGCCAAAACTGTCCCAAATATGTTTCAACAAAGGTGGGCCACATGTGCGGAACCATATGGACCAGCCTTGGTTCACTTACGGTATGACCATTGACCACTCTGCCACATATTTGCCAAAGATGGGCCATATTTGTTTTGTGATATTTGGGCCAAATGTTGCATTTACTACATGGGCCAGTTTAGGTTCACATGGGTTTTGTCCGGGCCAGAAGAATGCCTACAGTGCCGGATCGTTACCTGAAGTGGCCCACATCCATAAGCTATCTGGGAACACAGCATCCAGTTGCTAATGGCTGATGTTAGCCTCCTGTTGCGTAGCCTCTGAAACATTAACGTTATCTTCCTTGTGCATTTCCACTTACTAGTAACGTTAACGCTACTATCTAACATTAGCACTGTAACCTTATTCTAAAACTCACTAACTCACTAACGTTACCTTGCCAACGCTTATGTCTATCATAAACGTAATGAGGACGTAATGGAGGAGGGGGGAGTTGTAGGAGGAGGGGGATGGGACTTTGGAGGGAGGCGGGACTTGTGGATGTTCAAATTTTTTCTAAGTGCTGTGTGAAATGCAAGAAAGGTAAGAGTAGCTTTAAATATGACGCATAGTGCAGCTATAAACACCAGCTATAGTGAAATATATGGTGCAGGTGTACTGCGGTGAATGTGTGTCACAGGGCTGGAGAAAAGTCTTATAGGGCTGTAGTCAACCATAAAAAAACCTTGGTCGACTGAAATTCTACATATGCTTCAACCAACTGATTGGTCGATGAGGAAACAGCCTGTATGTTATCTCTAGATTAACTAAACTGTCTGTCTGTCTGTCTGTCTATACTTATAGTGAACATAACTACATCTGGAGAGGTTTACTGTCTACATGTAGTCATGTCACCCAAACATGGAGGCAATTCTGCGGGAGCAGAAAGCTGGGCAGCAAGCCTTCCCCGTACTCTGTTACCCAACAGCTCCCTCTCATCGGCTTCTGTGTTGCCTGAATCATCATCGCAGTTGCCTGGGCCTGGGCCTTCCTCCTCCTCCTCCTCCTTCTCCTCCTCCAGGATATCACCTGCTGCCATACAAATGCTGTGGAGGATGCAGCAGGCAGCAGTCACCTTCGGGGCGAACAGAGGCCAGATCTCCAGGGCCCTCAAGAAGATTTTTTAAGGACCCCAAAGGTGCGCTTAATGATATTCCTTGCCCTTGCGTGGTGCCTGTTGTACCGGGCTTCAACTTGGCCTGTTAATCAAAATTCATGTAGAAAATATATGGTGTATTTCAAAATGACCAAAGTAAAAATTTGCTCTGTGTGTGTGTGTGTGTGTGTGTGTGTGTGTAGGAGAGTGTTCTTACTTGCTACAGGCTGGCGGTATGGTGTCATAACAGCAACAGGACGCTGCAGGCACAGTGTCCTCCATCTCCCAGCAGAAAGTACCCAGCTGGAGGATACAGGGCCTGTTGGTATATGGGGGATCTGCGTAGGACACGCGCATCATGTACATGTCAGAGTGAGACATCCTCATGTTTCTGCATGCTGTACTTTTGAGTTGGCATTATATTCTAGATGCATGTTTTTTAATCGTTTATATTTGTAGATTTATTTATTTGGGTTTTATCAGTATTTATATTTATTTACATTTGTGTGTTTTTGAGTTTGCTACATGTTTTTACTGGTTTTTATATTATTGCATGGATTTATGGTTTTATTCTTACAATGCATGCTTTGTGGACTGAGGATGAGAGGAACAATATTAGCCATGATTAACTGACCACACCCCCTGAGACTCATGATTGGCCGGCACAGGTCAGTGTGCTACTTAAGTGTGATGGGACACAGGTATGGGAAGAGCAGGAAACAGGAAGGAGGACACAGAGAGCAACACGAGAGGCATGGGAAGAAGACAGCGCACACACACAGGGTGAGAGCTGCATCACGGAGCAGAGGCTACCCGACGGAGGATCTGCACGGACTGAAGGCGGAGCAGCAGGTATCCGAGACGAGGCCCAGGACCGGCGCGTGGACGCAAGGCGACAGACACTTGGTCAACGCTCATTTAAGCTAAGTAAAGGAAAGTGTACAGCTGAGTTGGCCGACGTGTGCGTGTGTAACCCCTCTGTCTGTGTGAACACGTGACTGAGAACGCGTCTTGTCTTCCACAGCGGCAGTCTGTGGGAGGCAGAGCAGTGCAGCCACGTGGAGAAGACGCCAAGAGACTGAAACGAATGGCTGGCAGACAACTTTACAAGGCCTACCTCTTGCTATCCCTCCTCAGAGAAAGGATTAAGTGAACATTTCCCTATTCTGAACATTTCTCAGCACAGACATTTTTGAACTCTGGAAAGACTTTATTGAGTGACCTGGCTGAGTGGTAGCTTTTATTTGGACACATCCTCATTCCTGTCAGCCATTTTTAAACTGCCCATCATTGTTGTGTGTTAACCCTTTTTTAGCCATTGTTAATCTCTGCATTTGTCAATGCCGTGATTTTATTGGTTTTAAATAAATGATTTAAAGCCACACCGCAGTCTTCTTTTTAACAGTGGAAATACACAGTGCTGGTATAGAAAAGAACCCCACACCCTTTGTGTGACATTTTAATTTGGCGTTGTCGGCAGGATACCAGCTCCACTGTTAAAAATGGACACGGCACAGCAGAGTAGCACTAATACATCTGTAACTGCACAGTTTGTAATGCCATGGTTTATGGGGGCTGCTTGGATTCCTAAATTTGATGGTGACAAAACAAAATTTGTAGAATGGAGGGCTCAGGTGGAAGCCATGCTGAGAGCACAAGGACCGACTCAACAGCAGGAAGCTGGTTTTGTTTTGTGTGCCTTAGAAGAAGAGGCTAAGCAGGAGCTACAGCCTACTAATCCAAGAGATAAAGAGACTGGACAACAAGTCCTTGATACTTTACAAAGACTGTATGCCAAACCAGCCACTAAAGCACAACTACGTGCTAATTTTTTTAATTGTAAACAGGGGGCAGATGAAACTGTGGGTGCTTTTATGCTGAGATTACAAGAACTGTTTTTCAGATGGCAAGAACGGGATGAAGGTGGGCGTGAAGATAGGGATGACCTCTTGCTGGACCAGCTGATGGTTGGATTACGGGCTGGACCCATAAAGCAGGAGTTGAGCAGACACCTGAGGCGAAATGAACAGATGACCTTTGAGGCCATGTGCAAAGAAGCTCGGGCCCTGGAACAGGAGCTACAAGATGGGGAAGACGCCATCCTGTCCTAGAGGGTCACTGTGCCAGCCCCACGTCACACAACTACCACCAACCTGAGAGAGCTGAAAGACCAGATACAGGCTGAACTGCAACAGGGGCTGATGGGAGAAATGAAAAAGGAGATCATGGAGCAGATTAAGGCCCTTTCCGCTAACCTGGTAGAGGAGGTGAGGTCGCAGCTGTCCACCAGGGAAGCACAGCCGATCCCCGCATCCCGGCCCATGGACCACCATACACCTGCCACACATGCCCCTCGGGTGAGATGGGGGCCAACAGGCACAACAGCAGCACCAGCCTACCAGTGGGATGCACAGGGCAGACCTATCTGACGAAGTTGTGGTGCCGCTGGGCATGTTCAGCGCCAGTGTCCACGCAGAACATCAGGGCCTCAGGATTTTTAATCTCCCCTACAGCTGAGGGCCAAGCAGTGGGGGCAGTCACTCAAGAGAAGGAGCCCACAACACAGCCAAAGTCAGCCTTGGTCAGTGAGTGCCCTGATGTTATTGTTAAAATAAATGGGTGCTCTATACCCTTTGTGCTTGATACAGGATCACAGGTCACATTGTTGAGCCAAAGCTTATTCAGGAGGTACCTAGAAGGAACCGGTGTGACAAGTGCAGATGATGTACCATGGCTGACCCTGGGCAGCCTAAATGGAGGACAGGTGCCTTGTAGGATCTGCAACCCCAACCCTTACGAGGTCCCTCAATGCCAGCCATTGGCCCAAGTGACAGAAGTGTCCACGGTGGACATACAAGGGGAGCAAGAGTTGGTACTCAACAGTGTGGCACCAGACGTGGTCGAAGTCGCAGTGAGGCAAGTAGGGGTTACCGAGGGAGTCGATGAGCTCGAGTCGCATCCTGTGATGTCCCTAAAGGGGGATGGACTGACCCCAGACCAACAGAGGGAGATGACAGGCTTGCTGCAGAAGTGGACAAAGGTGTTTTCCCACCATGATGAGGACTTCGGCTGCACTGGTGCTGTGAAGCACCAGATACCAACTGGTACAACGCCCCCGAGTCGTGAGAGGTACCGACCTGTCCCCCCAAGTCTGTACGCTGAACTACAAACCTTGCTTCAGAACATGCTGGACAGTGGTGTGGTGAGGGAAAGTGCAAGTGCAAGTCCTCACCAGGTACTCCACACTGGATCTGGCAAGTGGCTATTGGCAGGTGGAAATGGACCCTGCTGATAGAGAGAAGACAGCTTTTACAACACCCTTCGGCCTCTACGAGTTTGAACGAATGCCATTCAGCCTGTGCAACGCCCCAGCAACGTTTCAGAGACTGATGCAACGCTGCTTGGGCAACCTAGTAAAAGATTCATTGCTGATTTACCTGGATGACGTGGTCGTGTTTTCCCCAGATTTCAGCAGCCACGTGCGCCACCTGGAAGAGGTGTTCCAGCGGCTCCAGTGCCACCTTTTCCAGTGAGAGGTGACCTACCTGGGACATGTCATCAGTGAGAAAAGGGTAGCCACAGACCCGGCTAAGACAGCAGCCGTGAGGGACTGACCAGTACCCCAGACAGTGAAGCAGGTAAAATCTTTTCTTGGCTTTGCGGGCTAGTACCGCCGGTTTATATCTGCCCTTTCTAAGATCGCAGTGCCATTGAATGCCCTAACACATGGCACCACCACCCATGGTAAAAAGTCAACCCCAATTAGCTGGTCCCCAGAGTGCCAGCGAGCTTTTGACCTTTTGAAAGAAGCCCTGTTGAATGCACCTGTCCTGGCATATGCTGATTTCTCTCTTCCCTTTAAGCTGTACACAGATGCCAGTTTTGAGGGCCTGGGGGCAGTGCTAACCCAGGTACAAGGAACCAAAGAACGAGTAATTGCCTATGCCAGCCGCAGCCTCCACCCAGCTGAGCGCAATGACCAGAACTACAGCTCCTTCAAGCTAGAGCTGTTGGCTCTGAAATGGGCTGTCACCGAGAAATTCAAAGACTATCTCTATGGTGCAGAATTCACTGTTTTCACAGATAATAACCCACTGGTGCACCTTGAAACAGCTCGGCTTGGGGCAGTGGAGCAACAATGGGTGGCCCAACTGGCTAACTTCAGGTATACCATCAAATACCGTCCAGGTACGCAAAATAAAAAAGCTGATGCTTTGTCCAAGTTGCCTGAACAAAAGCAGGAGATGGCTCCAGTGCATGCTGACCGGATCATGGCTGAAGAGGATGGAGCGTGGGTGGAACGTCAGTCCAGGGACCCGGACCTTTCCCAGATACAGCAGTGGAAAGAGCAAAATTTGTTTCGGCCCGAGGTATGTGAGTCCTTATCACCTTACATGAAAACAACTGATTAGACATTGGGACAGAATCTCGCTGCAAAATGGTGTGCTAAGAAGATGGTGCCAAGAGACTGGATCTGAACTTGAGATTTTCCAGGTGATTGTTCCAAAGCAGGAATCCAGTGGCGTGTGAAGAGCATACCACGAGGGAATGGGCCACCCAAGCAGTGAGAGAACCTTGGCAGCTCTGCGACAGCGCTGTTTATGGCCCAGAATGACCCAGGATGTGAAAGAGTGGACCGAGACTTGTCTGCAGTGTGTGTGTGCTAAAGCAGGACCTGAGGTGAGAGCCCCTCTAGTACCCATCACTACCTCTTATCCATCTGAAGTTGTTGGGGTTGATTACCTCTCTCTGGGATGCCCAGATGACCGGTACTCCTATATCCTGGTGATGACTGACCTGTTCTCAAAGTATGCTCTCGCAGTACCTACCAAGGTCTGCTAATACCACAGCCCGAGCCTTGTACAGCAGCCTTATCCAGACGTTGGGCTGCCCGGAACATATCCTGACAGACTGGGGGGCTGCCTGCGAATCATCATTGATAAGTGAGCTGTGCCAGCTCGGAGCCTGCGAGAGATTCAACCAAACCTTGTTGAAGCTGCTAAGCTCCCTGACTGAGACAGACCAGGCACAATGGCATAACCAGCTGCCAGCCCTCCTCCAGGCGTATAATAACACCACCCACAGTACAACCGGGATGACCCCGCACTATGTGGTACTTGGGAGACACGCCAGGCTACCTGTGGACTGGGCAACCGGCCTGAGCCCTACAGTAGAGACTCACACTCTACAAGGCTGGGTAAAACAGCATCAGAAAGCCCTGAGTCATGCATACCAGACAGCAAAGAGGCAGTCACAGCACCAACAAGAATGAGACCAAACCCGTTACAACCGACGAGCAAAGCTGGCACCGCTTCTCCCAGGCGAGCGGGTGCTCATTCGCAATTTCCGCAGGAGGGCCAGAGGAAAGTTGACCCCGAGATGGTCCCCGGAACCATTCGTGGTGATAAAGCAGCTGCGGGAAGACCACCCAGTTTATGTCCTTCGGCCGGAGGGTAAGGAAGCACCAACACGCACTGTGCATTGCAATAATCTCTGGCCATGCCCTTTAAATGTGTTACAGGACAGCAGGGAGCCAGCGGAGGAGTTGGAACTTCCAACAGCAGACCAGCCAAAGCATTAAAGAGATAGTGCACCCAAAAATGAAAATTCAGCCATTATCTACTCACCCTCATGCTGAGGAATGCTCTGGTGAAGTTTTAGAGTCCTCACATCCCTTGCGGAGATCGGCGGGGGGCGCGGCTAGCACACCTAATGGCTGACGGCGCCCCAGACAAACGTCCAAGAACACAAAATTGAAGCCACAAAATATCTCCAACATGCTCATCCGTAGTGATCCAAGTGTCCTGAAGCCCCGACATAAAAAGTTGTTTCGAAAAATGTCATTTGAACTCTGTTTTTAGCCACACTGTAGCCTGTAGCTCTGACTGCTTCTCTGTTCTCCGCGAGACCAGCGAATGCATGAGCTTTGCTTACCCCTGTTTACATCACCTGACACGTGCATCGCAGGGGGAGACAACGGTAAACACAGTAGCCAAAGATAATTTGCACTACTACTTTTAGCAAAGGACAGCCCAACATGTCTGAAGACTTTGAAATTGAGGAGGAACAGCATTTCTTTGTTGAGCCGTATTTATTTGAGCCCGAGTATACAGACGGAACTCAGGCTACTGGACGAAGCAGCCGCCGCAGCTCATGAGCCTAACCCTCAGCCAGCCGCAGAATGCCAGAGTCGAGCACTGGAAACCTGGTGGTGTAGTTGTTTCAAATGCAAAGCAATGCCAACGGATGAGGAAAGTCTTTGCTGCTCAGACTGGGAATTGGCGATGCCTGCACTTGAGAATCTGGACATCAGTACTGACAAGACTGCTGCTCTTCAAAGACCGTGCATCACAGATCACCCTGAGCACGCACACGTGAGCGCGGAGCACAGAGAAGCAGTCAGAGCTACAGGCTACAGTGAGGCTAAAAACAGAGTTCAAATGACATTTTTCGAAACAACTTTTTATGTCAGGGCTTCAGGACACTTGGATCACTACGGATGAGCATGTTGGAGATATTTTGTGGCTTCAATTTTGTGTTCTTGGACGTTTGTCTGGGGCGCCATCAGCCATTAGGTGTGCTAGCCGCTCCCCCCGCCAATCTCCGCAAGGGATGTGAGGACTCTAAAACTTCACCAGAGCATTCCTCAGCATGAGGGTGAATAGATAATGGCTGAATTTTCATTTTTGGGTGCACTATCCCTTTAACTAGAAACTTTTCCCGTGCATCTGTCGACATTTCAAACCTAGCCCATGCAGACTGGCTGAATCTTCTTACACATCCTGTTGCTCTGTAACTCATTCAGGGCGTTGACGGTGATGAAACCGGCTCCTTTTCCCTGACCCACGCCCCTGCTGCCATTTCTGCCAGCCAAGACAACACTTCCCCATTCCATTCTCCCCAATCTGAGACAGCTGGCCAACAAACTGCTGGAAGAATTCTTTCTTACTGTGACAGTTAGGGCGCAACTTTGTGAAATTATAGAGATCATAAGTCCTGACATTACATCCATGCTAGCTGCTGTCCCACTAGCTTCTGTAACACAATAGAATCTCTCCTTTAGGCTTTCTTTTATCTGTCTCTCTAAAAAGTGAGACATATTTCTGGTGTTTAGCATTCATATTCTAAGATAAATGAGTATCTTTTATCACATTTGATGTTAGAATTTGAACCCTTAATGATTATAACAATAGAGAAGAAAATTACCACTCACTCTGCTGACACAGTTCAATTCAAGATTTGTAGTCGACAATTTAGTTCATTCATTTTGAGTTATAGTGGTCTGAGGTTCAGCACTGCCTTGGATTGTCTTTGGTTTATTAGTAAGTTGAGTCTGATGCTGGATTAAAGTGGACAGTAGACAGTAAGCCTATACAAAGAAGTAACACACTGTATATCACAACTTAGCTGACAACTGATTTGGTCAATGACAATAGTGATTCAGTATGTTAAAGATTCACTCATACATCTTCTAAACATTTCTATTCAACATTGTGACACACAAAGTCAACAGTTTGTCAATGTTGGGCTGTCAGTAAGCGACTGTCTCCTTAGCCTTTGTGGTGTGTCCTGCCCCGTTGGCTCTCATCGGCCCTTGTTGGCTTTTTTTCAGCTGATTCAGCATGTTGAATTGGCATCGGAGATGGTGGAGCCCGTCAGTTAATGGACTCACTGTGATTGTCAGTTCAGCTCAATGCACAAGACGAGAAATTGAAGTGAGGAAAGTGAACAAACAGCTAAACTGCAGAGGGAGTGAGATCAACACAAACTTGTTCCATAAGGTCATATTATTTTTCTTTATCTATTGAGCTCTTTGGAAGAAATGTTTCCTGATGGTTTGTGTTATTGTTCACGGTGCACATTAAATATGCTCTGTTCTTTCAGCATTAGATTGTGTTGTTAATGTGCTAACTGGCTAACTAGCATGAAGACAGTCTTATAGTTTCCTCTTTTGAATGACGAATACAGTCTACTGCCGTCTGCTGGTGTTGAGACTTATTTCCTCGCATGCAGGCACAGAACGTACGTGCTGGTTAGCTGTCGTAGTCTGGTGTGTGTTCTTGTGCAACTTTTTGGCCGAGACACAAGCAACATGAGGTGATGCAGCAGTCAGCTTTTACTGCCGCCAATTCTTTGAAGTCAGTTTGGTGTTTTGGGGCCTTTACCCATGATATCCACCGACACTCTCTTCTTATTTCATCTTTTGAACTTTATATCTGTAATCTTTCCTGTGTCAGTGGAGGGTATGTGTAGGTATAAGGGGTATACCTACCTCTTTTTCTGGCCAGTTATAGTATACCCACCTATCAGCCAGAAAGCCATTGGAATATATAGGACAGTATACCCTCTTTCTTCTTGGTAATCTACCCATCTACCTAGCAGTACACCAACTCCATCAAATACCACTACACCACTGGCTACAGCCACTCAACTCCCTTATTCTGACGATAAAAGTATTGGATCTAGTGGTTAGTAAAGGCAGCTGAAAAGGCTACTAACTTTGGCATGGGAGACCAGGCTTCGAATCCCAGTCAGAGCAGGTTACACATATCCAGTCTGGACCCTTAGGAAAGGTTCTTAATGCTGCTAGCCTACCTCAGGATGAGTGAAATCGCAAAAAACAAGGGTCATACCGGCTCAGACGTTGCCCTGGTTAACAAGGTCTATGTCAGGTGTTGGGAAACCAGGATAACCTGATGAGAAAAGGGCTACTGGAACAAGAAATAGATGGATGAGGGCAGAGAATATGGGACTGTTGGAATGCTACTATACAAGTAATCCCAGCAAGAGGGGTTACATGCAGAGGATGTGGGACATATGGATGCTTCGAAACCCAGCATCTACACTGAAAGAAACAACTCCTAGCCCAGTGTTCCACATCCACAAATGGCAACTGCTATGACAACTAGAGATTGATGAGGTACAACAAACATGCTACGCCAAAGGGAGAGCCAGGACGACAGGTCAAAGTGGCGATGTCATCATCATCCCCACATGCTGGAATCCCGGCAACCCTGAAGCTGATTACCAAGGCTAAGTGACAAAGTACTCTCTGAAAGTCTGCTAGATGATGTGAATGCAGTACTATGAACTATCCCCACTAGAACCATAACTGAGATAAATCTGCTGATAAACACCACAGTAACAGTTTTCCTAGAGATGCTTGGCTACAAGATGAACATCATGAGCCACAAAGAGCACTATCCTCCATGGAGAAGGAGGTTGGAGGCCAAGATCAAAGCAACACGGAAAGAGGTTTGTCAACTCTCAGAGCTACAGAAAGGTGTGGGGAAGAAAGGGATCCCTAGGAAGTACAACAAACTGTCTATACCTGAGGTACTGGAGACTGCCAAGCAAAGGCTCACAGCTCTGGCCACCTGCCTACAGAGATACACATGAGAAGAAGAAGCCAGGAGAATAAATAGGATGTTCTCCACTGAACCATCCAAAGTGTACTCTCAGTGGCAAGGTAACAACATGAGTATAGATCTACCCAGGGCTGAAACTGAACAATACTGGAAGAGCATATGGGACAAGGTTTTTTCGCCAATGTTTCTGTAGCATATTGATGTTTTACAAGTTGGGGTTGCAAGCCCCACCAACATCCACAACAAACTCCAGACATTCTTCAACCGCTGCCACCAACGCCTCCTTGGAATCTACTGGCCCAACACCATCTCAAATGTGAACTTGTGGGATCTCACTAAGCAGGAACCGTTAGAGAGCCAAATCAAGAGGAGAAAATGGAATTGGATAGGCTACACACTCAGAAGACCAAACACCTCCATTATAAAACATGCGCTAACATGGAACCCGCAAGGCAAGAGGAAGCAAGGGAGACCTAAAGCCACCTGGAGAAGAACCACAGAGGAGGAGATGAAGGCAGAAGGGCTGTCATGGCAACAACTGACTAAGAGGGCACAAGACTTAAGAGGATGGAGGAGTTTTGTCAATGGCCTATGTTCCTCAGGGAATTTAAGACCTAAGTAAGTAAGTAAGTATATGGGAGAAGGAGGTGCTAAATAGCTAGTGGCTAGTGGAGCAGACCACAGCAATCTCCCAAAACAAGAGCCAGTCACCATCACAACGGCAGACATCCAAGAAAGCGTATCAGGTATGAAGAGCTGGACAGCGCCAGGCCCTGACATGATCCACACCTACTGGCTAAAGAAACTACCTGCACTATATGAATGCCTGGCAGCACAGATGAACCAGCTGCTGATGGATGGGACCCATCCAGAGTGGATGACTCACGGACGGACAGTCCTGATGATGAAGGATCTCCAGAGGGGCGCGGTCCCATCCAACAACCAGCCAATAACCTGCCTCTTAGCAGCTAAGATGAATAGGCACATGGGCCAATTAATGAGCAAGGCCCAGAAAAGAATTGGTAGTAATACCAGGGGAGACAAGCACCAGCTACTGGTCGATAGAGCAGTTACCCAAGACTGCAAGACCAGGCAGACCAACCTGTGCACTGCCTGAATCGACTACAAGAAAGCCTAAGACTTAATGCCACACAAGGATACTGGAATGCAACATCAACAGGACACTAAGACCCTTCATCAAGAACTCAATGGGGCTGTGAAAACGACTCTGGAGGCCAACTCAAAGCCAATTGCACAAGTTACCATCAAGTGCGGCATATACCAAGGTGATGCACTGTCCCCGCTTCTGTTCTGCATAGGCCTGAACACCCTCTGCCAGCTCATCACAAAGAGTGGCAACGGATACCGGTTCCAAAGTGGAGCAACCATCAGTCACCTCCTTTACATACATGACATCAAGCTGTATGCCAGTAGTTAGCAAAACATTGACTCATTGATCCACCAAACCAGGATCTACAGCAGTGACATCGGAATGTCATTCAGACTAGATAAGTGTGGTTGGATTATGTCCAAGAGAGGGAAGATGATCAGAACTGAGGGGGCTGAACTACCAGAAGGCAGCATTGCAGATGTTCAGGACAACTACAAATACCTTGGGGTCCCGCAGGCAAATGGGATCTATAAGGAGGCTGCAAGAAAGTCAGCCACAGCCAAATACTTACACAGAATAAGGCCGGCCCTGAAAGGTCAGCTGGACAGAAAGAACAAGGTCCGAGTCATCAACACGTACGCCCTGCCAGACATCAGATACCCCACTGGTATAATAAGCTGGCCTAAGGAGGAGATAGAGGCCACTGATATCAACACATGGAAGCCCCTCACAATGCATTTTTTTTCTAATTCACTAGACCCAGTTTTTAAAAATGGCACCTCATAAAACTATGTTGTGTCCTGCGCTGCACAGAGAGCGCTGCTGGAGTGCAGACACTTGGTGCTTATCAAAGTCAAGGAAGGATCCTTATATGACTGAATTTCAAGGAGGCTACGTCATTGAATCCCACGAAAGGACTGTTCCAATGTCGAGAATACTTTTTCTACCAAGGACTGTGTCCTTCACTCCGTGAATTTTCAAGGATACATATATGTATCCTCAGTGGGCATGAAGCACCCACAATTTTTTGCACACTTCCAGCATTGCCAAAATCTGCTTCAAGATCACTTGAGTCCAGCTGAAAGATTTGGGTTCAGTCTGGAAGAAATGTGTGGTCCAGAGAGCAACAGGAATTATTAGGCAATCTGACCATATTCTGTCCAATGAATTTTCTTAAATGCCCTCAGGCAGCACTGTTATGCACATTTAAGGAAAACAAACTGCTGTTTAAATTATTTTATTCCTTCTGCTGTCAGGCTGCAAAATGACTGGCAATAATTAGTAGAGGTGGGAATCACCAGAGGCTCGACGATACAATTTTATCACGATTCTTTAGTCACAATACAATATTACTGCAATTTTAAACATGTTGTAATTTGCTGAGTGTTGCGATAAAATATATTGTGTTCTCTATCGTTCTAGGCTTCCCCTCCACCCAGAGATATATTGTATGTATCTCTATTGGAGACCTGAACCCCAGGTAACATGGATAATTTCTTTAAGACAATCCACCTGTGGATGTGGCTGACAGCCTATATAAACCCCTGTTAACCACGCCCCCAGTGATTTTTCTGATTCCACTTGGAGCAGCGTGGCGTGTGTTACTTCTTTGAGACAATTATATCTCAATTTTTATCATATTTTTTATCATGTGACAAATACACAGTCTGTGCCTCACAGGGTTTGAGAGAGGGTGATCACCTCTCACGGTGGCTGTGTTGCACCTTGTAATTGCATATAACGTCCTTGCTGTTGCTGCCCTTGTGTTTGCATATTGTCTCTGTGGAGAGGCTTCCGTGCTGGACACTAAGGTCTTTGTCCCGGTCCCGTTTGGGTGAGGGGATATCCGTGAGTTTGTTGGTAGCGTGGGGCTTTGGTCAAGACGACCTTGTTGTCTCCATGCAGGGATTTTCTTCACGTTTCTGACACAGAACTCTCTTCTTTGTCCACTGGGGCATCGAGAAGGAGCTTGTGGGTTATTAGGGCTGCTGCCCGTCCCTTTGTTTGATGTTGCACCAATCATGCACAATACATTCCACAATCCCACAGTGTTGCTGGTAACAGTTCAGGAGGCGTGCTGAGAGAGCAGCTTCTGTGCGATTAAACACTTCTGCGTGGTGATCTCGCAAGGGTGGGACTATCGGGAGACTTGGGAGATATGGCATCAATAGACCATTTTTGTGTGATGTGTGGAGTTCAGTTGCCCACTGAGGCTAGAGGGAGGAACATGCTGCTGCAACAGTTGACAATCCATCCTTCTGTATGAATTGTTCTATTTTGCCATTATGGTCCTTAGAGGCTTGACTTTGTGTGTTTAGGGTGAAGTGTAGGTGGGGGCGAGGAGAAGCTACACCATCCGCAGTGCCCCAGCAGTCTAAGCGCCCCAGGAGGGGGGATTTCGGAGGCAGCTCCTTTGTTGTTTCCCGCCCTGAGTCCCCTTCTAGGTCCTTTTTGCCTGGGGACAGAATCAGAATCGGAAGTCTTGAAGCTGATGACCAGAAGGATATGGAGGAGGAAGGTGATGTGTTAGGGCTGTCAGATGATGCAGATGCTGAGGGGATGATGGAGGAGAGTGAGGCCAAAGAGAGTAAGTGCCAGCAATTCAGAAGCTTGATTGAGAGGGCTTCTCAGGCACTGGGCTCGGACCAGTGTTAGGTCAAGCTCCTCCCCCCTCACGCTTCAATGATGATGATCTCCCTGATCCAGAGGTGCCTTTTGCAGTCCCTCTCCTCCCAGATGTGAAAGACCTGATGCACAAGGCGTTTGAGAATCCCACGGCTAAACTCTCCTTTACTGCTACCACCAGATGGATGTCTGCCATGCAGGATAAGGAGAAGGTGGGCTGTGGTTCTTTGCCTCAGCTAGACCAGTCAGTGTCTGCCCTCTTATTTCAGGCCAGCTCTGTGCTAGGGCCAGCTACTCCATCAGGGGACTGCGAAATGCTGGATGCTTCACTGGACAAACTGCACAGGTTCAGACTCAACTGGCGAATACCGGGTCCATCTTAGCACTGTACCAGAGGAAGTTGATACGTCAGCTGAGCACTGGGGCTGATGTCCATCTTATTTCAGAGATACAGCTTGTTTCATCTATGTTGTCATCACTAATGAAAGAGCAAACACTGACTGCCGGGAATGGCATGTTGTCACTCTGGGTTACTAGGCACCAGCTGTATTTGTCCAGATCAAAGCTGCAGTCAGAGGACAAAGGGGCCCTCCTGAAGCTGCCGGTCGCACCAACGGCCATGTTTGGGCCTGGTGCCATGTTAGGAACCAAGCAGAAAAGGTTCAGGACAGAGGTGTGAAGTTGCAAAAAATATTTTAATGAAAATGCAGAAATTGAGAACAAATTATCAACCAATCAATCAATCAGCTTCATTTATAAATCCCAATATCACAAATCACAATTTGTCTCACAGGGCTTTACAGCATACGACATCCAACAATACATACAACATACATTTTCCGACATACAAAAATAAAGAAATCTAACAAAGAACTAACAAAAGTAGGGCCCAAAAAACAAATGAGGTCAACTAAGCAATAAGGAAACTAAGAACTTAAGACAACATAACCAACATTGACCTTCTAGATGTAGTGAGGGAGACTTCTTTCGCTCACACTCTCTCCCTCCCTCTTGTGTTCTGCCACACCCCTCTGATTACCCTATTGGGACCAGGTGAGACTTGATTACTCCCTGGTCTAACTGCCCATTAAAAGTAGCTGTGTGCAGCCGGCCACAGGCTTTCCTCATCTGTCCTGTCTCCATGTTTGAGAGAGATCATGTCACAACAAGGTATGCATCTTATCTGCCTCCTTTCTAGCTGTTACCTGTGTGCATGTTAAGTTTCTCTCTGGCATCTTCACAGGCGTTGTTTGCAGTAGGACTCACCCCCATCCCCCGACACCACATGAGTGCTGCGTGTGTGTGCTGGATCACATGTGGGGCAATTGTTTGGTCACTGTAACCTGTTGCCCAAGGTATGCTACTATTTACAACTGTAGTTTCATACATGAGTCCTGTACATGTCATACTTTTTACCTAATGTCATACTTTGGGTAATGTCAGTCTGTCGTAGGAGCAAGGAGTATGATGTTGGTGTCCTATATGCACTAGTTCCATTGTACTTGAGCAAAGGTAACCATTGTTCAACTGCCTATAGTGTTTTCTTATTCAAGTGAAGACCTATGTGTTAATATTGTTTGTTTTGTCCTATTAGGCGGAGCTCTGTTGCCACTGCTGTTTTTGTCCTGTAGTTAATTTAGTTTCCATACCCTTTTTTGTTTTTTTTTTCTTTTTTGCTTCTATTCATTTGTGATAGTTGATTTGGACAATTTTCTGTCTTAAGGCAGACTCAGTTGGCTCTACCCTGTTGCATTGTATGTGTATATGGATTATGTGAAGGCCTGTAACGTGAGGGAGCCATTTTACTCTGTTCTGTACACCTTTATTTTATAAATTGACGTGGGTGTGTAGCCTGTATAACCTGAGACTTGTGATATTGCTGGGTTTCTTTTCTGCCAGTCACAAGATGGTTGGGTTGTTATATGCCTGTAGGTGGTTGGTCACTGGGTGGAGCTTTTCGGCTATCCAGGGTTTTTTTCTTTTATCTGCTGTGGCCTTAACGTGTGTGTGCGTGTGTCCCTCTGCATGAAGAGTGGGACATTCTCTATTGCATGTGTTTGCTGTATGTATTAACCCGTGTGCCTTTTTGTCTTGCAGTGCATGTTTAAACTCCCTTCATGCTCGTGGTGGTGGTTTCCTCCCCCCCCTTCACTCCCATCCTCCTGTGGGTTATCCTGGCACCCTTCCCCCTGTACTGGTAATGAGCTCAGCCTAGAAATATTAACATTTTAGAGTGTATTTTAGAGTCTATTTTGTAATTAAGAACCATATTTTTTTACTTACAGCCTCTATTTTCAGCTTCTTTCCCCAATAAGTTAAATACTGGTGGATTTAAATAAAAGTGCTATTTTGAAACTAGAAACTCACGTCTCTGCTCCTTTTCTTCTCAAAGAACTTGTGATTGACTTAATCAATCTCTGGGTGAAATTCCCAGAGTGGCGTTGTCAACCTCTTGTACTCTGGGGTTATATGCCCCGGTCACATAGACAATGAGACACACAGTACATACAATATGGACTAGTCCAACAGCGACACAAAGGGGATACCTGACTAACAGTTAACATAAAACATCTAACACGTTTAAGCTGACTAAATATAAACTATCAAAAGAAACTATATACGAAGAAAATAATCAACTGTAAGCAAATTAATAAGTCCAATTAAAGGAAAGTAAAACTGACTGGCTAAGTCAGTCCCCCTTCTTCCATCTTTGACTGGCCTCTCCCACTTCCCTTGGACTGTCCTTTTAAGGCCTTCTCTGACAGGCTGCAGGTCCTTTGTCAGAAGGAGCTCAGGAGCATAAACAAAGAAAAGGCGAGTAACAAGTATTCTTTCAACATAAAGGACCATAAACAGAATGTTAATTGTGTGCACCCAAAATAACAAGTGTAAATGGAATAAAGTGCAATATGAAAGCAAAAGACTATGTGTAGTGTTATTATTTTTAGATGTATGTGGGTGTGTGTAAAAAGTGTGAACAAAAGAAATACTAACACTGGTGGTGGACCGTTGATGTGGCCACCACATGCCACTACTCTTGTGCAACAAGCACAGGAGGCCCGCCGTTGTGCTAAGGAGGTTTCTGATGCACTGACCCCCAAGGCCAAGCCCAGGTAGTCTGGTCAGTCTGGGGGTAAGAGGGTTGAGGCCTAGTTATAGATTGCCAGGCTGGTCTACTCTCTCTGGCAGAGGAGAGGCATCTCTCAGGTCCGGTCTCTCTCCATTCAGGCTGGGGGCCAGGGTCACATGGAGACAGTGTCTCTGCCTTCTGGGCCTGATGGCATCTTCAGTCCAGGCAGTCCCTTTGGCTCTCCTACACATGCAGCCAGTGCAGAGATGCATCTTAAGTCTGGGTTTGGGACCCAGGAGTCGCCTTGACACCACGGTACTTGTAACCAGGCAGTTGAGGGCAGCCCTCCGTTGGTGGGCTTGGCAGGAATCTTGCCAAGGGCAGTGTGCTAGGTCAAGTGACACATCGTCAGTCAGTGACGATGGGTGCGTCACTGACAGGCTGGGGTGCAGTAGTCAGGGAGAGTGGGGTCTGCGGTTGCTGGAGTGGTTCCCAGATCACTTACAACATCAACATGTTGGAATCGCTGGCCGTCCATCTCGCCCTGCGTCATTTTCTGCCCTATCTTCAGGCTCAGCATGTGCTGGCGAAGATGGATAGTGTGACAGCAGCAGCTTATATCAACAGGCAGGTTGATTTCTTCTCGCCTTTGCAAGCTGGCGCACCGTCTGTGGCTTTGGGCACACCCCAGGGTTCTGTCCCTGAGAGTGGTCTATGTCTATGTGGACAACCGTGCTGCAGATCTGCTGTCCAGAGGAGGTCCAGATTTAGGGGGGTGGAGACTACACCCTCAGGTGGTGAGGGAGATTTGGCTCTGCTACAGACGTGCAAAGGTCAACCTGTTCGCATCATGGGAAACAACCCACTGCACCCTCTTCCTATCCCTAGGGAGAGACATCCTCCCCTCGGAATGGACGCTCTGGCTCACCCATGGCCGAGCGTCCTGCTGTAGTCTTTCCTCCATTTGTCCTTCTTCCATCCCTTCTGCGAAGGATACGGATGGAAGGGATGAGGCTGATTCTGGTGTCCCCATATTGGCCGCACATGACCTGGTTCTCGGACATCCCGCCGTTGCTGGACAGGATTCCGTGAGAGATCCCAGTACGTCAGGACCTGCTGTCCCAGGCTCGGGGGACTCTGATTCATCCCTTTCCCCAAGGGCTCAGGTTGTGGGCGTGGCCCCTGAGGGGTCTGACTTATTAGCTCTGGGGATATCTCCTTCAGTGGTGTGTACACTGCAGGAGGCTCATGCACCATTAATGAGAACGCTCTACACGTACAGGTGGAGGGCCGTTGCAGCCTGGTGATGGGGGCGCCATGTAGATGCACTGACTTGCTCAGCCCCAACAATCCTGCAGGGGCTTTTGGATGCTGGGAAGTCGCCTTCGACTCTCAGGGGTACTGTTGCGGCGATTAAGGCTGCTCGGATGGGAAGCTACCAGTTACCTGGAGAGGCAGACAAGCTGGTTTCCCAGTTCCTTAAGGGTGCTAGGAGGTATGATGGCCTGCATTCCAGACCGTCCCTCCCACCCTGGGATTTGGAGCTGGTCCTTAGGGCTCTTGGGCTACCTCCATTTGAGCTTTTGGATTCAGTGGACCTGAAATGGTTGTCCTTTAAGTTTGCTCTTTTATTGGCGCTGGCAACAGCCAAGAGGGTGGGGGAGCTCCATGCTCTCTCTGTGCATGAGCATCAGTGCAGGTTCTTGCCGGAGGGGGCAGGGGTGGTCCTAAACCCTGCTTTCCTTCCTAAGGCTCTGTCTCCTTCTCAGCCGGGCCACGACATGGTGGTATGGTCTCTCTTCACCGAATCAACGGAAGAGGGAGATCGTAGGCTTGTCGCTTGTGTGCCCAATCAGGGCACTCAGGTTGTATTTACAACGGACATGGTGCTATAGGCAGACAGATCAGCTGTTCGTCTGTTTAAGGCCGGACCTCCGGGGTCAGCCGCTGTCCAAGGCTCATCTTTCACACTGGATTGTGGGAACTATCCAGCAGGCATATGTTGGGGCAGGGGTGCCCTTCCCGTCTGGGGTGCGGGCACATTCGACCCGGGGCATGGTTACTTCTTGGGCATTGTGGCGCGGTGCTTCTCTTAGTGAGATTTGCGCAGCAGCTACCTGGTCTGCCCCATCATGTTTGCGAGATTCTACCAGCTCAATGTGGCTGTAGGCACAGCGTTCAGGGAGTGGGGGCTTGGCTTAGCCCAATGCTAGTGACATTTTGTCTCTTTGTCGGGCCAATCTGGGTGGCTTGACGGAGTGGTCTCTCCACCTCCTTTTGCGGGGCCGTGTAGCCTAGGTAATGTCTGGCACCAGGGCTTGTGGCAGCAGGAAGCCTAGAACAATGGAGAACGTGAGGTTACATGTGTAACCCTGCTTCTCAGAGTGAAGAGGCTTCCCCTCCACCTCAAGGCCACTCTGGGATTTGTTCCATCAGATCTAGATCACTGGGGGCATGGTTGTCAGGGATTTATATAGGCTGTCAGCCACATCCACAGGTGGATTGTCTTAAAGAAATGATCCACGTCACCTGACCCAAGGGTTCAGGTCTCCAGTAGAGATAAATACAATATATCTCTGGGTGGAGGGGAAGCTTCTTCACTCAGAGAACCAGGGTTACACATGTAACTTCACGATATATTGCAATTTATTATTACAGCAAATTATGTCCCCAAAGGAAAACTTTGTTAACATTTGAACTATCTACTAAGATAAAGTTTTCAGTCTGTTCATCTCACTTCAGTCATTCTTTTGCAGCAAAATGTATCCAGTGGACTGATAAAGCAACTGATTATTTTAGTTTTATTTAGTTTAATCTGTATTTGTTATTTTAATCATTTATATAATTTTAAAAAATCAAAAATTGGCACTTTGTGACAATACAATATCGCAACACAAAAATATCATGATACTATGATATCAGCTGAGGAGGATAAAGACGAGGAAGGCTGTGGGTCCACACAGCATCAGCTCCAGGCTCCTGAAGTCCTGCGCAGACCAACTGTGCGGGATAATTGAAACCATTTTCAACCTGAGCCTGAAGCTGGGGAGAGTACCACAGCTGTGGAAGACATCCTACCTGTGCCCAAGACTCCGCACCCCAAGGACTTCAGCAGCTTCAGACCGGTGGCATTAACATCGCACCTCATGAAGACTTTGGAGTGGTTGGTGCTGTCTCGTCTCCACCCCGCAGTAGGCCTTTCAATGGACACGCTGCAGTTTGCCTACCAGCCTGGCATTGGGGTGGACGACGCCATCATCTTCCTCCTGTGTAGAGCTCTTTCCCACCTGGAGAAGCCCGGAAGCTCTGTCAGAATCATGTTCTTTGACTTCTCCAGCGCTTTGAACACCATACAGCCTGCGCTTCTGAGGGACAAATTGGAAGACATAGGGGTGGCTAATCACCTCACATCCTGGATCCTGGACTACCTCACAGACCGGCCGCAGTATGTCAGGACCCAGGATTGTGTATCGGACTTGGCTGTCTGCAGTACGGGGGCCACGCAGGGGACAGTGCTGGCACCGTTCCTCTTCACCCTCTACACTGCAGACTTTTCATACGACACCCCCACCTGTCATCTGCAGAAGTTCTCTGATGACTCACCTCATCACAGATGGGGATGACAGGGAGTACAGAGAACTGAACCAGGACTTTGTGGACTGGTGCCTGAGGAACCATCTTCAGATCAACATGGTGAAAACCAAAGAGCTGGTGGTGGATTTCCGCAGGCGCAGACTCCTCCCCCCAACACTGGTGAACATCCAGCACTGTAAAACCTAACAGCACATCTTAATAAAAGAATTGAGCTAACAGAACTCATATGACATAGAAAGTTTTAGTTACTCAAGTGATAAACTAACATGAACTCAAAATTGAATTGCTGCCATAATGACTCAGTCATTTGGAGTTTGATCAACTATTGGTATATTTTCAAGTTATGTGCAACAATTGCAATGAGTTATATTAACTTGTCTGATCTAAATTGATTTTATAGACATATCCACCTTATTTTCAAACACGGAAGTAAATAGTGATCAACTTCCCTTTTTTTGTGTGTGACTTCCGGTCAGCCGCTTTCCCTCATGCTTTCCCTTACCGGAGCTAACGGTGCAAGCTATTTTTTTTCAATTTTCAGTTGTTTATGTTAGTCAATCAGTTAGTTAGTTAGTTAGTTAGTCTGTGTATTTTCTATAAGGTTAGATAACTGTGCCCACGTTTCCGTTATAACGGAAATTTATTCCCCCTAAACACGAATAAATCCCAGCTAATCTACGATAACCATGTTATTAATTACACACAGAGAAAATACTAATGTTTGTTCAGTCATTGTGTTTATAGACTTTACAAACATCAGATTAGTCTAAACGGTGATATAGTGACGTGAAAAATGTGATATATACATATACATAGCTAAACTCAGCAAGGTAAACAACAAGCCGATTCCCATTTACACAGTGGTAAGAGTGCTGGACCGGAAGTGTCGCACAAAAAAACGGAAGCTGGCTGCGTTCTGTTTTGCCTCCGTGTTTCCGTGAAAAATAAGGTGGATAGACAGTATTGCAAATGTTCTTATCAACACCATATCTCATATTTTAGCTTAAGCCTGGTTGTTTTAAATAAAAAGGTTTCATGATAGATTTGATGCAGAAAGTGACTTTGAGCTTATCCTGTTTTGTGACTGATTGTTTACTGTTGCTATGACGATGGGTATTTTTGTGGCGACAAAAACGAGAGGGACCCAACTGCAGTGAAGATGGCCGACTAGGGCGCCACCATATATCTAGTGTATACTGGAAAGTTGGAAAGTCCCAAGCAGAAGTTTCTTCTTCGTGTAATTTTTTGCTTATTCGGCGGCCATAGTGATTAGCGGGTTGTGTTCAGAGAACGAGAGAACGGTAAGAAAAATAGTCTTTTAATTATCATCCAACGAGTGTTGTATGGTTTCTAAGATGTAATTCGTGCTATTTACAAATGCGATGCATCGAAGAATTAGAGTGTCATGTCTCGTGAAGGCTGTTTCTCCGCTTGACTCGATGGTCTGGGCTAACGTTAGCTTAGCCAAAGAAAGTACGCTAATGGATTTGGCAAAGTCGTATGGCAATTTTTTCAGCGTTTTTGGTGTGTGTATTACCCTTTACACACACACACACGCGCATATTTATTTCTTACATATATATGTATGTGTGTGTATAAATATATATATATATATATATATATCGGTAAGATATATAACGGTATATACATATATATATATATATATATATATATATATATATATATATACATAGTTCGTGTGATCCTGGTCACATTATTATTACCATCAAGGAACATATCTGTTGCCCGGACATAGAACTGTTGGCTGTTGGACTCAGGCCGTGTTATTTGCCAAAGGAGTTTTCACATGCCATTATTATGACTGTGTACATCCCTCCTCATCCTCATCCATCCTTCAATCATGTCACCGTGGCAACGACACTTTGTTTTTTTTTACACTAGTATGTGTGCCACTGCTGTATATATTGTTGCATATATTCTATTTTATTGTATATACTGTTGTACATTTTATATTTCTATATGTTATATATTATACTACAGTCTTTGTTGAATAGGAGCAACTGTAACACTAACAATTTCCCCCCGGGGATCAGTAAAGTATTTTTGATTCTGATTCTGATTCTGATTCTGATATATTCTTTTCTTCCAGATGCACCCTTCTATAATGGAAAAAGGCGACAGGCTGAAGTGCACAACCGTGTCGCCATCTGTGTTTGCGTGTCCTCTCTGCCCCAAATTCACGACCAAAAGTGAAAGTGTCATCCAGAGGCACTTGGCGAATCATGAGGCAAATGCAGTGCATTTCAAGGGTATGTTCATCAAAACATCAAAAAAAAAAATTTTAAAAAATCTGTGCACACCTGAGTGTGTGACAGGTGCGTCGGAGGAAAATTCAACTCGAAGAACAATTAGGGAGACTCCCGCACACTGTCTCGGTTTGTCTTGATTTATTGAATAAACGACGTTTCGGTCTGAACGACCTTCATCAGGTATACTTGCAACCTGCAAACATTTCTACACATGTGCACGACTTAATGTAGCACTGTTATGTCTGTTGTATAACTCTACTTCCCTACCTCGTGCAATACTGTATGTTTACACTGTTTTTTTATCTCTATGCAATATTTATTCCACTGTGTATCGCACTGTAAAATCTCGCTGCTAATATTCTGTGCAATCCGTAAATGTAAACATAGTTTACATTGCTTACATGGCTTAGTATGTACATTGCTTAGTATTTTTATTTTTAATGCTACACACCATGTGTGTATTGTACAACTCTGTACACAATTATCCTGCACATATATCCATATCTCTCCCATATATATGTACAAGTGAAAGGTGTATATACTGTAAGTAGTCTTGTGTGTATAGCCCTGCCCATTTAGTACTTTATATTTTATATTTTATATTTTATATTTGTTATATTTGTATATCTTTGATTCTGATATGTATATACAAATGTTCTGATTTTTAGCTTAATTTTATAAGTATCCTACTGTCACTTTCTCCTTCCTATCTGTACAGCTTGAGCTGCTGTGACAAGTGAATTTCCCCAGTGTGGGATCAATAAAGTTTTATCTTATCTGAGCTTATCTTATATATAACAACAAGACTGCCTACATTTCTAAACATCCAATCAGAGGACTGATGAAAACAATCAACACCTGTAACAAATTTAGGTGTCATCAGCTGGACTGCAAGGCCGGAGCTGTTTTATTCACATTGGATGTTCCTGAAATCTGTTGATAAAATTAATTGTCGAAACTGAAGTAATTGTACTTCATGACAAAAGTGGCACAGTCTATGAGGAACTGGTTAGGGGGGTTTTCTACAGAATCTTGGTTCTCCAAGTAGGAGCTCAAGGACTCTAGACCCTTTTCATGTGGTATATTGGTGTAGAGGCTAGCAACATCCAATGTGAAGAAAAAGAGGCGGCTCTGCCCCTTTTTGTAGAGAGCGTCTATGTGTAGGGACCAGTCCAAATTATTATCCAGGTGTACACCTAGATACTTATGACTTGGCACCACCTTGATGTCCATCCCACAGGTATTCACTGGCTGAAGAGGGGGCTTGGACCCACAGAAATCTATATTCATTTCCTTGGTCTTTGAGGTGTTCAGTAGAAGGCAGTTCTTGTGACTCCAGTCACTGAAGGCTTTTATCAGTTCCCTGTATTCAGATTCCTGCCCATTCCTGATACATGCCACAATAGCAGTGTCGTCCGAGTATTTGTGGATGTGGCAGGACTCAGAGTTGTATTTGAAGTCCGCCGTGTACAGTGTGAACAGGAATGGAGCCAGGACAGTCTCCTGTGGAGCCCCTGTGCTGCTCATTAATGTCCCAGAAACACAATTCCCCAACCTGACATACTGTGGCCTTCCTGTCAGGTAATCTGTGATCCAGGAGATAAAGGAAGGATCATATGATTAACGCATAATGTCTGGGCAGTACAACCCTTACACTGTACCACCAATGATTTACAGTGCCTTCTTTTTTACTGTTAACATAAATTAATATTAACCATATGCTAATGTGAAAGTAAGTATGACATTTGTTGTGACCATGTGTGCATGTTGCAACTGCAGCCTAATCTGAAAGTGCTGTTTATTTGGTTGTGTAAATTCTCATTTATTAATTCTCAGTTTATTTAATCTGAGAATTCAGTTTATTTAACTTTAGTTATTCTTCAGTCCTATTGTGAATGTGTGTGTGTGTGTGTGTGTGTGTGTGTGTGGCCACCACCACACAAACATAATATTTACATTTGTATTCATAACATTGATATTAAAGTTAAATCCATGAAACGTTAGCATTATAACTTAGTGATATTATTGTAGGCTTTTAACTAATTTCTGAGTTTTACAGTAGCCTATAAAGTCGTGGCGAGACAATTAACTAGTCACTTATACCGTTACGATAAACACGTAACTGCACAAAATGCATAAAATTATGTTATGTGTAAACGTACGTGTTTTTTAAGCTTTTATTTTTGTTTTAGCTCGGTCATATTTCCGGATCGAGCGGCGATTAACCAACTTCCGGTTGTGACTTCCCGCATGGATTGGATGTATGGCGGCGCCTTGTCGGCCATCTTGACTGCAGCAAGGTACTCTTGACAAAAACGGTCATTTTAACACAAACCATGATCTTTTCCCACCCCTAACCAAGTGGTTTTTATGCCTAGACCTAACAAGACCTTAACCACAGCGTTGTCACACCATAAAACGTTTTTATTTTTAAACAGTGATTTTTAACGGTTTGGGGAAGAGTAGAATTAAAGTGACGTATGCGCACACACGCAGAGCTGAGCAGTTCGAGCAGGAAGCGCGCTGCACACCTAATACCTCCATGGTGCACACAGCACGGAGACTCGACACAACCTGTCTGAGACTGAAGCTGGATAGATACACTCACAGAGAAAAGAAAAGAAAAAAAAAACACTTGCTGAGGCTGAGATTCAACACACACCCATCCGAGGCTGGAGAGATATACTCGTGGAGACACACACCCGGCCGAGGCCGAAGCTGAACAGATACACTGGCAGCGTGGATTTTCGGTGGTATATCATCATTTGCTTCCGTTTAACCAAGTCAGGTAATGCTGTTCTGTCTTTTATGAGCTTGCTAGCTTAGTATTTTCAGGCTAATGCTTTTTTTGTGTCAGGCAAGCTGACGTTACCATCACTGATAAATTCGCCATTGAAAGCGTGCACATTGTCTCGACATTAAGCTAGTTAGCCTTCAAACCAAGTAGAATTTTCACCACTGTTTGAAGTTTTCGACGCCAGCACATTATTCTCTAACCAAATTAAAATCACCAGAGTGCAAGGGACATTGAACTGACAGTTTTTTGTGGTTAGCTTGCTACCTAATAGGCCTTACATACATTGTTAACATTAACGTTAGCATAATTTAGCCTGGTAGTGCGAGGCTAGCATAATTGGAGTGCGCGCCACCTGCACGTGGTGATATCAGCCCAAACAGTCTGTTTTGTCCTTCCCAGAGGCGCTTTTAGGGTAATACCACTGAGATTTTCACAACTAAATAGTAAGCAGTTGAGTTTAAATAAGGTACTTTATATATTTGTTGCTTACAGTTGAAACCCAAACTGCCCCTGCTGAAAAAACCAGCTTAGACCAGCTTAGGCTGGTCAAGCTGGTCTTAGCTGGTTTGATGGTTTTAGCTAGGTTTTGGTCAGCTGGTCTTAACTGGTCTTGGCTGGTCTAGGCTGGTCTGATCAAGCTGGTCTTAGCTGGTCAGGGTGGTATGAGCTGGTTAGGCTGGTCTTGGCTGGTCAGGCTGGTCTTGGCTGGTCTAGGCTGGTCTGATCAAGCTGGTCTTAGCTGGTCAGGGTGGTATGAGCTGGTTAGGCTGGTCTTGGCTGGTCAGGCTGGTCTTGGCTGGCCGGGCTGGTCTTAGCTGGTCAGGCTGGTCTTAGCTGGTCAGACTAGCAGGTCGGGCTGGTCTTAACTGGCCGGGCTGGTCTTAGCTGGTCAGGCTGGTCTTAGCTGGTCAGGATGGTGTAAGCTGGTAAGGCTGATCACCAATTAGGCTACCGCAATTCAAATAATCCGAGCACACCTCAACATTAGAATATTTATTTATTTATTTATTAATAATTATTCAAGTTAAAAAAATAATTAATTAATTAATTAATTAAGAAAAATTAACTGAAAAAAAAAAGATAAGAAAAAAGATTGAAAACAGGTTTTTAATGTTCCCGTTTATTCTAAAACACATTCTGGAAACATTTCACAAAAGCTTGAAGCTACCAGTATCTTTGTCAGCATGTTAAACTACCAGGTCTGTCATCCCACAAACATTCTGTCAACATTTCATACTGACAGCAAAAATTAGTAAACATTTCACAAAATGACAGCTTTAAAGTACCAGGTCCATTAGCTTTAAACTACCAGGTCTGTCATCTCCACAAACATTACGTAAATATTTCACAAAATGACAACTTTAAACTACAGTACCAGGTCTGTTATAGCTTTAAACTACCAGGTCTGTCATCCCCAAATCACAAAAAGGTTTCACAAACAAAATAACATTGGGGGGAACATTGTCCTTGTGATGCCTCCCTCCCGCTCTGGAGCACAACGCAGCCACTTTTTAACGGTATTGCTCAAGTCTAGGTAGGATAGTTTGCGGTCAAACTGTCGAGCAGCAGCTGAAAGAGATGAGATATAAATAAATAAATGAATACATTTATATCAGTGTGCTGAACAAACATATTTACTGAACATGATTGTGATAAATTGTGCTTTTATTTTCATTTTTAGGATGCCAACTTTACATGTGGCCAGGTACTATAGACGAAAACTAGCCTTTTGGCTAATTCTGGCATGTTTACAGTTTTGTTTATTAACATGCACTGTCCCTGTCAAATAAATGAATAAAAAATAAAATTAAAATAAATGATTGACAGATTTAGTGTCTGAGATTTTTGGCAGCTGTAATAATTAATGTAGTGTCTTTAGGTTGGATTTTGTGTTTCTTTGTATTTGTCTAATATTATAATTTCCTCTTACTTGAAAATATGCCACTCTGCTGTACAAATCCATAATCCGCGAATAGTCATTAACTACAAACACCACCTCCCTAAACTTAACCCAGTCAGGGAATACGCAGGAATCTTGACGTTAATTTCAATACCTCACCGCCACTTTGAGCTGTAACCGTTTACATCAGTGACACCTTTAACTTAACAGTTTTAGTTTGTGATAAAGACTATAGACCACTATTATACAACAGAATTCAAATAGGCTGGGAGAATAAATCAAAGGCAAAGTTTATTTTACTTTTTTTTTTTTATTCGTGATATGCCCAGAGAGCGCCAGGGCTTTGTGTGCTCTCTGGTCTTTTGAAAAGTCGTTTGTGCCTCTGAATTTTTGCCCAAGTGCGCTCTGGCACACATAATAGTTGTTTTTTAATAAAACAAATAAATTCACGCACTTTCACAATGTTTTTGAGGACTCAAACTCTTTAGACAGCTAATTCAGAAAAATACCTTCAAAATTTAAGACCTCTTTAAGTCGTGATAAGACTTTTTAATACTTTAAGGGTCTTAATTTCCCCAAAATTGATTTATCAACTTTTAATACTTTGCAAGACCCCGCGGACCTCCTGCCAGTAAACCATTTTCAGGTGAGCAAACATACCAAACATGCAGCCTTGCATCACTGTTCGACTGAATGGCTGCTTGTTTCCTTTGCCAGCCCAGTTGAAATGACAGGCCAGGGAGTTGGTCAAGGCAGGTGACAGCATCCGTCTGATCATAGAGTCTGATGAGGTGCCCCCAACCAAAGCCAAGTGAGCAATCTAGAGATGAGAGAGAGAAGTGGTTGTCATCATGATGCTGCCCACACAGGAATCCTTTTATTTTTGCATCAAGAATCATTTTATCATCGAATCGTGGCCCTCTCAATCAGAATAGAATAGAATAGAAATGTATTTATTTAAAACAGGGACAATGCACAAATAAACATTAATCTTGTAGGAACAAGAAAAGATGCCAGGTTATAGCAGCTTTGCTAATTTCCACCCATAGTCCCTAGGCAGGTAAGGAAGGAATTGAATCGTGAGGTACCCAGAGATTCCCACCCTTAGCTCATACTGGGCTGTGATATATGAACTTGTTTCCTGTGTTTATGTTTTTTTTCCTATGATACTGTACAGGCAGTAGATTGTAAGGTGTTAAGTATATTGCAGTTCAGTTTGTCAAATAAATTACCATGCTTTGACAAACTGATTCATTCTTCAGTGGTGATTCTGCCTCATTGAAGTTGTCTTCATTCATGATCGGCAGGTCAATGGGAGTCATCTCAAGGGTTGTGCCTGGCGCTGGTCCCCTGTGACCACCTGGAGTAAATCTGGCATCTGCCAGTTCACTTTTGATGAACTGCACATCTCTTGACATTTCCTTTACTACCACTACTACTTCAGCGAGCATTGTGGTCATCTTCTCGATGGAAAGGTCTTTAAAAGAAAAAAAAAGAAAAGAAAAAAAAAAGAAAATTGTTAGTAAGAGAGAAAGTAAAACTTGCACAATTTGAAATAGACTTACCTTTCAAAAGCTGCCTGGTGTACTGACTTTGACCTTGCATCTGTGTGCTTAACACCTAGTATAAAACAAGCATCCACGCACCTTAATCACTGCACACATTGAAAGGCATTATTTAACTTCAAGTCTGCCATGGCCACCCACATATAATCCCCACCTCAGCCCACTTTAGTTTTGATCACAAAAAACATTTCTATACATATTTTAGTTCCCTCTTAAGATGTCTGGAGGTAGGAAAAACAAAGGTTCCAACAGATACACAAAAACAAGACTAATCTAATTTGTTCAAATAATTTTATTTTACATGCTCTAAATTAATAAATTGTGGTTATTAGTGAGGAGTGCTATCACATACCATTTTGTGGATGTTGAGGGCGACTGTGGGGGGTGTATTGCCTCGAACTGGATCCTGCTATATCTGTTGGGATATATATATATATACACATCCAAATTGTTTACTTGGCTGTAACTTCTGCTCCTCTTGGAAGTGGCTTGTATTGGAGGCTGAAAGAAAAACAGAATGGGTTAATTTTTTATGTTGCAATACCACAAAAAATAATTGTTGCAATAAAGAGATTTATCTGACAAAATCAATGTAATGTAATCAATGTAAATCAGTGTCCAGTGCCAGTGAATTGCTTTTTACTGTTTTAATTTGCTATACACATATCATTATGGCCTCATGTGATTTTTCATCAGCATTTTCGTAGCATGTAGTCACAGTAGTAATGAACAAACAAAACAAATATAAACTGAAAATAGAATAAACGTAAAATAAAGCAAAAACATCTGTTTTTTCACTTTCCTCCATAAATTAAATCACACTACTGACATCAATATACTGAGTGACAGTTAGAAAGACTTAAGACATTCAAAACACAGACAGACAATCTTATGCGAAAATTGATTTTTCAATCATGTAATAGTTTTTTTTATATTATGTTGAAAATAACCACATTTAGGCTATTTCATGTATGAAAATGCAGTATACAGTTGTTTTAAATTATGTGTGGTTTTTATTATAATTTTATTTTATTCTATTTATTCCATTTATTTATTTCACTTGTTACAAATTTCAGAGGACCCCATTTGAATTCCAGGCGACCCCACGTGGGGTCCCGACCCCAAGTTTGAAACACACTGTCCTACAGTAACCTTAGCACAGGGCGTCCTCACCGGTCCTCACTGCTATCTTAGAAAGCATAAAGGTTCATTCTCACTGCCGCGATACGGAAATGTGGGACGGATTTGCGGAATATTTGCGCAGCGGTTTTCCGCACTCAAACCATACACACAGGCGCGGTACGGACACAGTGTGGAATTTCGCGTTGTTGTGTTCCAAGTCCGCGCAGTGTGAACAGGTGTGGGTGAACATGGATTTGAGTAGTAGTAGCAGCAGCAGCAGCAGCGAGCTAGCAAGCTAACGTTTAACAAGTGTCAACATCAACTTTCCTCCGCGCTCCTCTCTGCTGGTCTCACCGACACTTCAGCACCCGTTCTGGGATACACAGTGTCGGCCCGCCCCGCCTGACCTCCGTGCTCCTCTCCCAGACACTTGAGCACACGTCCAGGGCCCCGGAGGTCAGGCCGGGGGGCCGCAGGACCACGGGTGGCAGCTCCGGACACTTCCACTTTAACCCAAAACGAGTGCTCACGATAACCAGATGAGCAGATAACGTCAACTAGGGAAAATAAAATGAAAACACCACAGTTGTAGCCTGTTAGCATAACATGAGCTAAACCGCTAAACTCGCTAACAGCTAACGAAAGATAACGTTAGTTGGTGGGGACATGTGCTAAGCTATATACACCCAGTCGTGCCTCACCACTCACCAGGAACCTCTTTTAACGTTCACAGAAGAAACAACAAAGTTATTTTCTGCCAGTTTATTCCAGTTAGCTTACCTGAAACCAACTGCGATGAGATGCTGTGTGCGAGCTCAGTTCCGAACAAACATCGCGGAGATGAAATCCCGCCTCTGCGGCGACTTCCGTATGTGGGCAGACATTCTACGGCACTGGGCCGACCCAAAACCGACGTAACAGAGACGTTTGATGAGCTGGGACAAAAGAGTATTAAATTTAAAGGTATCCGCCCATGCGGCCGACGCTTGTCAGACGTTATAAATTCAGGGCTGATGTGTCGTCCTCAGGCCGACGTCGGCCAGATGTATGTGTGCTATCTGGGAAGTTATCGTTAGCCAAAATGCACTGTTAGCTAAAACTGATGTGGCTAAACTGATGCTGTATGCTCGAAATGTGCCAGGTAACGTTAAAACAAAACGTTAAAAAATTTAATAAACTCCGTTAAGCACAAAAGCGGCAGTTATCATTCGTAGAATCAATAAAATCAGTAATATTCCCAACTTACTTGAGCAGTAGCCGAGCATGGGCAAAGGGGAGGAGGAGGAAAATGGCTGCTTCTTCTTCTTGGCAAACGAAACGGCAAACCCAGCTCCTTCTTGGCGGCTGTTTAACGTTACCTGGGATGTACCATTTCACTAGGTTTAAAGTTTGGAGTGTTGGGCTGTTCCACTCCTTGCTGTCACTGTTCAAAAGCACCTTTTAGATGTCTTTGTCATTATAAATTACACACAAACCTTCAGAAGACTTTAACATAGTAAAAAGGTACGTCCACAGCAAAAGGTGCTTAAATTAAAATGTATGAGACCCCCCCCCACCCTCTCATTATATGGTCTCACCTAGTTCAGTCTATGATTGAAACAGCATTAGTAAAACAATATTGATTCAGTGTTGGCATTTCAATCTACAATCTCAACCATCATACAATGTGGATTCAATGATATATTTTCAACATAAAAATTTTAGAAGGTTGATCAACCATTGATTTTTAAACCTTAACTAAAAATCAACCTTTTTGACCATAACTCAATGTTGATTTAACATCTTTTGCTATCTGGGAATGTTGATCTGGAAACAGTGATAATTAAGGATGCATCACTGCTACTGTTGTCATTTTGATCCTTAAAGGCAAATACCAACATTTTGGGAAATTAGCTTGTTCAAAACCTTTAAATTCGCTAGCTAGCTCATTTAACATTGAACCAGCTAGTTGACTTGCTTTCTTCCTTAAAAGTGCCAAAATGCACTGATGGTACTATGCCAGTGTAGCTTACTCTGCAAAAATTATTAGACAAGCTAATTTCCCCAAATGTTGGTTTTCTCCTGGCTCTTTTAGTGTTATTATTGTGTTAAATAGAAAATAAATAAATAAATAAAATAAAAAATAAAATAAAATAAATAAATAAAATGCCCGGCCTGTATTTCCAAATTTACACATATGTCAGTCTGGCTCACATGTGAAAGTATCTGCTGTCAGAATGGCTGTTGCGCAAAAGGCCTATAGGCTTAAACTGTTTTGGTTATCTATCTATAAAGCAAGAAGCGCCTGTGTGTCTGTCTGTGGCTCGCATCTCTCTGACTGTTTGTCAGATCGGCTTAAGCTTTCGGATATGGCTTGCGCATGGCACAATGGTGTGCATCCTTTATTTTGAAGTTTTTTGGTTGAAGTTTTTTGGATTATATATGAACACAAAGACTTTTGGGTTAATGTATCAAGTTATTTCCTCCAAGTTGGTGCTCACCAAGAATGTCTGCAATTTTTGCTGTGTCCAGTTGTAATTTGACTTTTCCTTTGAAGGCATTGGAGTGTCTGCCAGTCACACTCAAGCCCATCCTCCCAGGTGATTTTAGTTGACCTCTAGGTAGATGCAACACAGCTCCAGCTGCCATATTTTAACACTTTGGCCACAGAAAAAATACACTAATGGGCGGGGATCAGCTCAGGAGTACTGCTTCTAGTGTTGGAACATGGAATCGATTTATTGTCACATTTTACAGATTGTCCCTACAATGTGCGGTCAACTATAAATACAAATATTGACAATCTGGTAGTTGACAATATGATAATCTACCAAACTATTGTTTTCATTTGACAGTCGCAGCAGTCTGGTCGGTGCAGTAACACTTAAGCTACTTACTCAATCCAATTGGAAAGACTGTGGCACATGTAATAAAGGAACATTGACAGTATTCAGGCATTGCTATTGGAAATAGTGTTAGCTAGGGGGGATTGTTGGCAAGCTCAGGGGAGGTTGCTTTTGCTGGTTGGGCCTGGGGGAAAAGATGTTCAGGACTCTTCGGTCGTGAGGCGCTACCACCAGCCCTAATTCATGTGAGATTCATCAGGTGGGTGGTAGATAGTGTCTTTTAGGATTTAGATGAATTTACAGCAGCACCCTACCTTCTTAGCGTAACATGGCTGGTTGACGAGTCTGGTCCAGCTTTGCTAGCCTGTTCAACCATCTTATTCCATCAACCATTTTATACCATCTTAAACCATCAACCAGCCTTTTCAACCAGCTCAGACCATCAACCAGTTAACACCATCTAAAACCATCAACCACCCTATTCAACCAGCTTCTAGACCATCAACCAGCTAAAACCATCAACCAGCCTATTGAACCAGCTAAGACCAGCTAAAACCATCAACCAGCCTATTGAACCAGCTAAGACCAGCTAAAACCATCAACCAGCTAAAACCATCAACCACCCTATTCTACCAGCTAAGACCATCTGAAACCATCATCCAACCTGTTCAACCAGCTAAGACCATCTAAAACCATCAACCAGCTAAACCCACTAAGACCATCTAAAACCATCAACCAGCCAGTTTTACCAGCTAAAACCATCTAAACCCACCAGCTAAGACCATCTAAAACCATCAACCAGCCTGTTAAACCAGCTAAAACCATCTAAAACCATCAACCACCCTAAGCTGGTCTAAGCTGGTTTTTTCAGCAGGGGCTGCCTTAACTCAGCCAAAAAATTTTTTTAATTGTCTTTTAAGTCTATGGTTCTAATGTGAATTTATTTTCATTTCAGTTGTGGCTGAATCCAGGGACCAAAGTCATGTGGAAATGTAAGCTGTGTGCTTTTTCTAGTGCCATCAAAGTATGCTTACTGAGACAATACAGACTCCAACACGGACAGTATTCTACAGTTTCTCCCATACCATGCTTATATCACAACTGCATGTGCACTTATAGCAGTTTTAATGTTAGCAGGTTAGCAGGCAGTGATTCTCATGGTGTGGCTAGCATGTCAGCATTTCATTGTCCGCTATGTGATTTCAAGCAGCCATTTGTTGAGAGGGCCATGTTTCTTCATCTAAGGGGACATTTAAAACTGAAGCAAACTGTGCCATGCCCATTTAGGGACTGCACATTTAAATCAAATGTCTACTCCACATATAACTCTCACAAATGCAGAGAACATCAGAATGCCTCAGATTATGATGTGTCAGTTGTAGTGCCAAATGAATCAAATGATTCCCAGGACGTTGACATTGAACTTGAACAAGATGCAGCTCTTCCAGATGAAAACGATCCCAACCCAGTGGCAGGTAACAGCACTGAGGGTTTAGCTGACCAATTGCAATATAATCTGGCAGCCCTCCTTTTGAAAATGCAAACAATTCTCCATGTATCGGAGAGGGCAACACAGGATAACATTGAGCATGTGGATAAACTGTTTTCACTCTCACAGCCTCTTGTCAAACAGGCTGTTACAAAGGTACTGAAAAAACATAACTGCCCATTTACCGACACAGTTGTAAGTGATATTGTCCAGGCAGTCTCAGAGAGTAACATTTTGCACAAATCAATTACCTCTGAAGCCCCATTGACAACTGCTAAGAGAAGGAAGTCATATTACGAAAATAAGTTTCCACTTGTTAAGCCTGTGGAGTACCTTATTGAGTCTTCACAGCATACCTGTATGTATGTGCCCATTCTCTCATCTCTGCAGGAGTTGCTGAAAAAAGCAGATGTATTTGAGAAAGTCCAAGAAACTACCACACAACATCCTGGTCAGTATTCATCATATCGAGATGGTTCTTACTGTCAGGAAAACCCACTTCTCTCTGATAAGGACCTCAAATTACCTCTCATTCTATATGTTGATGATTTCGAAGTTGTAAACCCTCTCGGGACCTCCAAGAAAATTTACAAAACGTGTGCAGTTTATTGGACATTAGCTAACCTGCCACTGAAGTATCGCTCAGCACTACACTGTACACAGCTTGCCCTTTTGTGCAATTTGAGTGATGTACAGACTTTTGGATATGCAAAAGTGTTTGCGCCCCTTTTGAATGACTTAAAGACTCTGGAAGAGCAAGGTGTCTATGTCGAGACACTTGGTCAGTGTCTCAAAGGTACAGTCTACTGTGTTGCGGCCGATAACCTTGCTGCACATGGGCTAGCTGGTTTCAAGGAGAGTTTTATGGGTTTACACTGTTGCCGATTTCGCCTCACTTCCAAGGCAGACATACAGACGTCAGATGCAACCACTGGTATTTGTGAAATGAGAACAAAAAATCAACATGATTGCCTTGTTGAAGAAATACAAAATGATGGCTGTGAAAATGATTACGGTGTTAAAAGCAGTTGTGTCCTTTCTGACCATCTCTCATATTTCCACCCAATCACAGGATTTCCACCTGACCTACTGCATGACCTGTTCGAAGGCATGGTTCCTGTCGAGCTGGCCCTGTGTTTGAAAGGTATGATGACAAAGAAATATTTCTCTTTGGAGGATCTAAATAAAGCAATTTCTTCTTTTCACTACCAACATTCTGACAAGGTTGACTGCCCCCATCCAATTCCCCCAACATTTACCTCTCGCAGAACAATAGGGGGGAATGGGCATGAGAACCACGCTCTACTTAGACTGCTACCTGTTCTTATTGGCTCAAGGGTTCCAGAAGGGGACAGATTTTGGGAGGTCCTAATGGAGATAAAAGACATAGTCGAGCTTGCTTTGTCTCCTACTTTCACAGATGAGACCATACAGTACATGGCTTGCAAGATTGCAGATCACAGGCAGCTCCTTCATGAGGTCTTCCCTAACTTTCAGTTACGGCCGAAGCATCATTTTATCAAGCACTACCCTCACCTCATTAAGTGTTTTGGTCCTTTGGTGCATCTTTGGACAATGAGGTTTGAAGGAAAACACAAAGTTTTCAAGAAAATAGTGCGGGACACACAGAACTTCAAAAACGTGTATAAATGTATGGCAGAGAGGCACCAAAAAATGATGGCATTCTACATGTCATCACCGAGATTTTTAAAGCCACCAATCCAGACTTCAAAAGTGGAATCTGTCTATATTGAGTCTTTGCCCACAGATACACACAAACTCATATTGAGCATCACAGACAGCAAGAGTGTATATGTGGCAAAACGTGTAACCATTGATGGCACACTTTTTGTCGTCGGCATGTTTGTCTGCACTGGGGTACGCGCCGCCTTGCCTGAGTTTAAGGAGATCAAAAACATATTACTGATTAACAGTGAGATCTTCTTTGTACTGAAAGACTTTGAAGCTTGGTATGTTGACCATTTGCGCTCATATGAGCTGGCAGTTAACGAAAGAATGGGCCATACAGTGAAAGCTGTATATCAGCTGACTGACCAAACACCATTGTTGGCCTACAAAGTGTCAAGCAAACTAATCCTCACAACTAAACATTTCATTCCAGTTCCTGAGTAAACGAGCAGCTGCACATCGAGCAGTCAACAGCCTGTCACATCTGCATACACAGCTGGAGTACCTGGACAAAGCAATAGAATTGCAGTACGTGAGTAGTATTTTCCACTGATTAAATAATATATGGGGCAACAGATATTAATTATAGTTGTGCAGGTAGCTCCTGGAACATAAGCCAACTCATGCAGTGTTTCTTTTATGTTACAGGCGTCCCATGCACAGTTGTACAAATGGCAACACCAGATGTCCTCAAGTTAAGGGTCATCCTTGATGAAGTCAACGCTTTAAGGCTTAACGTACCCTCTCGCCCTGAGACTGTGAATGCCCTCATAACTGAGCTGAAAAATAAGCTGAACCTGAACTATGACTTTTGCCTGCAATTCCAAGACCCCGAATTTGACAATGCCCTATGCAATTTAGTTAACATAGAGGACTTGCCACCTAAGGCAACTGTGAAGATAGTCAAAGTAATGGAGTCCGATCTGAGTTCAGTCAGCACAGATGACACGGTGTTACTGTCAGACAATACAGATTCACCTGAGCACCTCTGTAGATGGCCTGAGGTTTTTGTTATTCCGACTTTCTCATACGAGGTGGAGTTTGCATTAAGAGAGGGCAACTGCGTGTTTGAGAAGGAAGGGAAAACCTTGAGGTTGACCAGGGATCAAAAACATAACATCCTGGATGTGATGGCTGCAGAAATATATAGATACAACAGGTATCCAAGTACCAAACAGTTAGACAAGGCTGCAGATGCCCTTGTGAATAAACACCCCTGCCTAAAAGAGAGAGGTTCCCAAACGGGACGGGAAGGATGGAAGAATAGCCTGCGCTTCAAGATGGGCAACTACAGGACGAAGCTGAGCAGAGCTGGCATAAAAGATGTGGCTGTGAACGCAGGGAAGCGCAGCCGTAGCAACCCAGAGGGTGCGTCACCACGGGCCAACATTAAACGACCCAGAAGAGGGAAAATCCAGTTCCTTCCTAACTATCCCCGTGGCGAGAACAAGGACACCCTTGAGACCCAAAGGATGGAGATGGTGGAAGAATTCAAGAAGACACCAGCTGACAGAGACATGATTCTCATCTATACGCACATGCAACACATCTTTGCACTCCGACGTGAAGAGATTGTGACTTTAGCTCCTCCCATCACAGAATTCAAAGCCAGATGGCCTGGTCTCTTCTCTGAAGCCCACGTGAGTAAAAGTATACTGAGAAACTTTAATAAAACAATGGTGATATCACACACACACACACACAATTATTTCATGATTTGGTTTAAGAAATTAGTTGTGATGTCCTCAGGTTGATTTCATCAGGGAAACAAACTCATAAAAATGTCTAAAATTACTTAAAATATTACTCATGGAGACTTTGAAATAGCTTAATTGCAATTGAATTATTTATGCCCAGAAAATTGTTTGTCATGATTTAGGCTATTTACGGAATATTTCTTTATGCTTTTGTGTTTGGTACAGGTCTATGGCGAATTCCATAGGGTTGCCAGTCAAAACCTGCAATATTCCTTCTTCGCTGCTCTTGATAGACACACGCCACAGCTGCTCAAACTCTACAAACAGAGGAGGACTGGAGCTTTTGGTGAGAAGATGACAGATCTGCTGACGGCATACAAGGAGCAGGTAAGTGTGTTAATATGTTTACTGAAGGTGCAAGTAACTGCAATAACACTGAATTGATGAAACTGCTATTAAATCTCTCTCTCCCTCTCTCTCTCTCATAAAAGGACAAGAATGACATCACAGCAGCTAGAACAGCAGCCGCGGCTGGCCTGCCACTCTACCTAAAAGAAGGCTCATCAGAGATCTCTAAGAGTTGCAAGGTAATTTCTTATTCTCCATCACTCTTCATTTTTCATAAGCTCTTATTGGCACTGTCAAGCAACTAATTTTATAAACACTTTGATGCAGCCTATTACAGTTGGCTCCATTAGCTGACTGTAAAGCCATTTTCTGGGAAACAGAGTTGAATTGCAATGACTGTAAAGCACTATAGGTATTTTTTTCTCTTCAGATCCAGTGACACCACCCATGAGTTTCAGTTGCACAGATACATCTGCTGTGCATGCGGGCTACAGGAGTGAGAGAGAATATAGCAGGGGGGAGTTCCCCAGTTACTGACCAAACACTATTTCAGTGATTGCTGTAACAATATAGAGCCATTTAACAGTTTTTAACACAAAAATATCACTTACAACACCTTTTAATGCAGTGTATTTGTACCCTTCCTGCCCTTTAGTGGACTATCAAAGGTACTGCCTAAAGCCGGTACATGTCATAGATTACGTTGCGGGAGTTAATCAATCTCATCCCTACCAATCAATCTAGTTTATTCCCTCTATCATACCAGTGTTGTCAGCTTCCTTATTCTACACCTGTAAATGTTTGTAAGTACACTAAATTACTATATCTCCCAAGAGTATTGTTATTTCTGCTTCATTAGCCTATGGTAGTTGAAACGCGGTTTGTATGCGTTCCGGACCTCATGAGTGTTCCATCTTTCAGGAGGAGGAGTCTGAAGCATTCCAGGAGGGTGCAGTGGCGCTGGTGGCTGTGGTGGATGAAGAGGACACTGTTTCAGGGATTCCTTTTCACCCTAGCCATGTGTCTGTTATCCTGGAGGATCAGGTTGTAATGTCTCTCAAATCTTGGACTGATGCGGTGGTGGTGTTGTTTGGCTTGATCTATGCTCTCAATTTGAGTTATCCGGCAAAGTTGAGCGGCTTCTTTGAGTTTATCCAGGTCATCCTCCTAAATCTTGATGATGGAAGAAAGCAGCTCAAAGCAAAGTTGCAGGCCTTGAAAAATGAGCTAGGGTAAAGTCAGAGTGGGTGTGGTCGGAAACTTATTGAGTAGCTGTGGTTTAAAACTGGCACTTATTGGTTTTAATTTCAATTTCTTGGATGGATTACTCGCGAATGCAGGCTTGCACAGAAACGCCACGCATGTCACATGAAAGCACAGGACCAGAGCTTTCCAGTGATACCACACACATCATTGTACTGTCATCCCATCATGCTATAAATCCATCAAATCAGTCATGTCCGCCTGGCACAAACTACATGTTTTGGACAACTGTGAAGTGACAGAATGTCTCACCATCATGGTTCTTATATTGCCAGATTCCAGAGAGTCTCCCCTCTTCATATGGCAGAATATGTCAACTTCCAACTTGCTATGCTGAGATACATGTAAAAATGTAAGAATTTAGTAACACGGATTTGTTTTTTTCATTGATATAAAAATCAATATAAAATACAGGCACATAGAAGGACAGGAAATGATGGCAAATCTGGTTAGCCCAGATTGTCCTGAAAAAAACAAGATATAGCATGTGTATGTAGCCTTTATAATGACTGTGATATGAGCTTAAAAGTAAAGGCAGTAAAAATACCCCCAAAACGCCTATAGGGCCCAAGGTCAGACCCATATTGAAGCGACTAAATACCCAAAATGTGATGTGTTTGTAAAGAATGTATTTTTTTCAAGTTACAAATTACTTTTATAATAAAATACATTTTCTTATATATAGTATTTTGTATTTTATTTTGGTACATTTGGTGAGCAAGTATTTCTAATATATAATATATATTTATAATGAGATACTTTTTGATGTATTTGTTCACATATGCAGTGGTACTCCCTAACACCTGGAAGCAGACTTTGATGTGTCCAATCAGTGGAGTAGCCACTGTAACAGACTCTGCTTCAGTTTCCTCTGTGCTCCTGCTGTTTTGTGGACATATTCCTCGAACAAAATATTTGCACTACTCTGGAGGTGATATTTAATCCAAGTTCCTTTATTAAACATTAATAAAGCAGGACATGTGTTCAGCTGTGCACTGTAAGCAGGTGTTTTTCAATATACAGGCAATATTTGGTTTCCGAATTAATGTTTTGGCACACTGATGCAAAAGTCTCTGGGGCGTCGGTGGCTTAGTGGATAGAGCAGGCGCCCCATGTACAAGGCCATTGCCACAGGTGCCTGGGTTCGACTCCAGTCTGTGGCCATTTCCTGCGTGTCACTCCCCCTCTCTCTCCCCCCTTCACACTTGTCTGTCCTGTCGATTAAAGGCTAAAATGCCCAAAAAATATCTTTAAAAAAAAAGTCTCAAGAATTCTCAAAAGTTTCAGTTAACGGAAGATTCAGCTTACAGGTCATTACGTTCCCGCAGTGGAAGAGGCCTAAATGTTGCATTGAATGAGGCTGTGTGAACATTGCAGTTCAGACTGTTCTCATAAACTGTTCATATGTTTTCCTGTGCAAAGTAATGCACCCAAATTCATACATATCTGTATCTATATGAGCCAGTAATTTGTTCAAAACCCACATATTTTGGAAGGTTAGGATCACGTGACCAATGCGCTGATGGCAGTAAACAAGGAAATGGTCCCAAGCAGTCCAGTAAGGGGGAAGGTTAGAGTGGCGAATGGGTCACAAATACAGGATTTTCCCCGAAGCTCTTCCCAAGGAGATCAGCGTTTGAAACCTTGTGAACATTGAGTCATTTAATGTACATCCTCACCATGTTTCCTTCCTAACCCTCGCCACAGTTACTTTAATTGCCTAAGCCTAACGTCCGTAACTGTACGTTAATTACATAACTTTATGTTAAGGACGTAATGCCATTCATGGGGGGGCGAGAGGATATCATACAAACTGTTGTGTGTGCATTTTTGTAGGATATTATACAAACCATTCTATGAGGATACGTTGTGTAGTTTCACTTCGGCACTGTGGAACATGAGTTACTGTAGTAACATGCCAGAAATCCTTTCTTCATCTGTCCTTGGCTCAGGTTTTTGTTCCCTGAACTCATTACTTTTGGCTGTCTATAATATGGAAGATTATTTTGCCATTGCTGTCCCATTCACAAGGGACTAATATCACCTGCAGGTGTTTCGTGGTTTTCTGTGAGCAAATCTTTCATATCAGTAATTTGTATAATATTAATTTCAGAAAAACTGACACTTGTATTTTGTTGAATGCAGAGTTTTTCTAAGAACAAAGTTAACCTTCACTCTGAGCCTCCTGATGTAATTCATTTCTGAGTATTTTCTTTGTCATCTCTACAATTCAGAATGATTCATTACTTTATATTTGATGACATTTGGAAACAGCCTTGCAAACAGTTTACACAAAAGAATCCAGTTTATAATGTTCACACTTGTGCATGTAATCAGCTTCACTTGGAAGATTGCCATATTTGAATGTGGACACATGATACAAGAATTGCTCTGCAATGCAGGAAATTGCTCTTGTTGACAGGTGTGTAGGAGAATGAAGGCAGGCCACAACAAAAAGATGAAAATGATTTCAATTGCAGATAAATGGAAGCTGTATAGACGTGCCAAGCAATTTGTTCATGCCAACTACCCAGAATGTTTTAGTTGAAACCCAAAGCATACACAGCCATTAGAATAAAGCAAAGCGCCACTTTGTAGAAATCCAGAGTCTCCTCTGCATATATAATCTAGGTTAACAAATAAAAAGGATCAATGCTTTTTGATAAAACTAGCAGAGAGAAATAGGTGAGAGAGAGGAGAGCGGGAGAGGAACAGGAGAAAAGACAACCGGGAAAGAAAACTTAGTGAAGAGGGGGAGTTCATAGAGAAGGGTGCCTAATTTAAGACAGGCCAGAGGCCAGGTGTCCAGCTGGTGTTGCAACAGCGTGAACTGGCAGCGAAGAGTTGACACACATTCCTATGCATGCATGTGTCCATATATACTGTGTGTGTGTGTGTGTGTGTGTGTGTGTGTGTGTGTGTGTGTGTGTGTGTGTGTGCGCGCGCACACTTTCTTGAGGTTTCTGTTTGATAAACCGTGTGAGTGAAACAATGCTACATGTATTGGATGACATAAAAAACTACAGGAGATAAAAAATAGAATTGAAATACACTCTTAACCAGTCTATATGCCAGAGTTATGTAGAGTAGTTTCAGTTTAAACATGCTGAGCCACGCTGTGCCCAAGGTGGACCATATCTGGTGTCAGGCCAGAAGCATGCCCAACCACCTTAGAGCAGGTGGCGTTATGTCGTAAGTTTTCTGCAGCCAACCCCTGACCAAACCTATTTTCCCCGGTAAACAAGCGTGTGTTGCTAGTAGAGTTCTCAATGTCAACCTGAGCCAGGGGTTCTGAATGTTTGCTGACTCATGTCTGTCCAACCTGTTCTCATCCCAACTCATCAAATACTGACACTTTGTCAGTGGACAAGGTACTCTCCTGCAACATTTTTGGACTTTCAGGGATGGCGTATCAGTTTACGCTTGTTACATGCATGGTGTCTTTTCAAAATACATTTCCACTTTCACAGAAAGGTACAGTTTCTGCTCATTACATGCATACTGTCTTTTTCAAAATAAACTTATAACGCAGGTAAAACACCTCTTATTTAGGTTTATTTCCTTGAGTTTAGGCAACAAAAGCACATGGTAAGTTTAGAAAAAAATGTCAGTTTGGCTTAAAATAAGTACGGCTGTTACTAACATAATTATTATAACATTATTAACAAAGCATGCTACACATACTAGCACGCTATGTTGTTATCAAAATAACTTCACTGACTTTTGGTTTTACAGGGGAAATGAACAGCAGGCTCCTGAGTGAGAGTCCAGTGTTTGTTTGTCACATTCACCTCTGCTCCTGCCCACCCTAGAGGGACTTTTTGCTCTTTATTCTACCATAATCACTGGCAGCTTCACAAACTGCCACTGTCTGGTGTGTAGCATACCGCTGCGAAGGGTGCCACTGACAATGCAGCGGTATTTGACAAGTTGGGTTGTTGCCCACTGCATCAAAAACTGCCACTCCACTGTCCAGCGCATATCATAATATCATATCATAAGCGTGGATGGATGAGTGTCTCCTTTTAGTCATTTGATGACACTACAAAAAGAAATGTTAACAGTTTCTTCAAACAGAGACTCTGGACCAGGCACCCCCTGACTCTTCGGGCCTATGGGCCTGTAATCAGTAATCTATCCATAATTATAAGCTATGTACACAAACACCGGTGCATACAGCAGTAGTAGGGTAAGGTGCTTGCTTTGCCCTTCCTCTTTATAATATGCATAACACTGAACACACACAAACACACTCACACAGTCTGGACATTCCGCTCATAGCCCCCACCAACCTGAAAAGTGGCCACTGCTGACCGCTCCTTTGACCCCGCTCAGGACACTGTGCAAACCTCCCACAGACAGGACAGGTGGCAGGAGATGAGGAAAGAGCAGAGTGTTTAAAACAGATCATGTGACCCCTCTTATCCCTCCACCTCAGACCCTTGACCCTCTCCGACCCCTGAGGCACCTGCGCAAGCTGCCACATGATAGGTGGACAACCTCTTGCCATGCACCATTGAGTCTGATGCCAGGGTGAATATGTGTATACTGTACATGCATGCCATGCAAATGAAAGTGTAGGTTATACAAACACAGACATTGAGGCAGTGCAAATTTATCTTACAATAGACAGTACGTTGACTGTAACCTTTGACAATAATACCAACATGATGAACAAAGAAAGCCAGCGGTGTCTTTTTTGTTAGAGGGAGCTGGCTAGCTTTCAAGATGTCTTGTCTTTAATGTCTTTATGTCAAAGACTTTTATCAAATCCGTTCTTCTGTTCTGTTTGTTTCCTTCTCTCACTGGCAGAGGTGCCGGTGTTTGGCCTGGTTCAGGAGTTAAATAGAGTGAGCCTGAGAAACAAGTGTTGTGCTCAAGATGTTGCAACCTTTATATTGTAAAGTGACAACGAGAAACACCATACGTAATAACAATTGCAACAATCAAATTAAACTACTAATCTGAGGAGTATGCAGGATGTTCCTTAAAAGGTAGAGACTCATACAGAAGTAATCCCCTCAGTCATTACTTATAACCCACTCTTAGTGTTTCTAAGGGTGTAATTATCTGCAGAGATTCTTCCCTCTGCCTGTGTTTTCTTTTTTATGGCTCTGCGCCAGTGATAGTCGTGGCTGGAGGGATTGTGTTTTTGGGTTGTCCATCCATCCGTCTGCCCATTCTTGTGAACATGATATCTTAAGACATACTTCAGGTAATTTATTTCAATTTGGAACAAACGTTGGCTTTGAGTTAAGGATGAACTAATTGGAATTTGGCGGTCAAAGGCCAAGGTCACTATGATATCTCAAGAACATCTTGAGGGAATTTCCTTAAAATCTAACACAAATGTCCACTTAAGAATAACTTTATTCATCCCCAAGGGGAAATTCAATAAACTTGGACTCAAGAATAAACTGATTAGAATTTTGTGGATGAAGATCAAAGGTCAAGGTCACTGTGACCTCATAAAACAGGTTTTTGACCATGATTCAGGAATTCATATGCTAATTATGACAAAATTTCACAAAAATATCTAATAAGATAAAATAATGAAATGATGACATTTTGTATCCAAAGGATCAATGGTCAACTTCACTCTGACATCATAATGTTCTGCAAAAACACTTTTCTGTGCATTATTCAGCATCACATCTCAGGAAGAGAGCGGGAGACATTTGGTCAGATACTGAATTGACACTAATCTTAGGTGCCACCTTTGAAATTGCACTGATTGTACAGATCTTCTGTGCTGCCAGGGGGAAAGATGTGTGTAAAGCATATTTGTTTTCACAGATATGAATGTAAACTGTAACTGCAACTTGACAGGTTCATGAAGGCATACAACCAAAAAGCGGTAATTTTAGTTTTTCTTTTTATTTTGACTCTAAAAAGGTAGCGACCAGATGCCAGACTGTAAGAACAGGCATCTAAAAGGAAGCCATGAAAATCACAGACACACTGAGGCAAAACGCTAAGCAGACAAAGATGTTCTAAAACAAAAGTAAATCTGGGGTTGGCGTGCTCACAAAGAGTGACTTAAAATCCCTGCATACTACACCTATAAAAATTGGGTAATCTAAGATAAAATTTTAAAGAATTGGTATCATGTATGATATCCACTTTCATCTATCATATTATTTATATTTAGAATCCTTTCTTTGACAGTAAGTCTATGTCAGCTAGCCTGAATTTAGGAATGCTGGATCTTGGTCTCCACTTGACCAACTCACCCAGTCAGGTAATTTCTGTCACCACAGCAGCAGCTCTGTTTGTAAGAAATCTTTCTGAAACTCAAACGTAAATTTAACCCTGTGCGTGTTTTTCAGGGTGCTGTCTGTACTGAATTTTCCCAGCAGTCTGGACACCAGAGCTCTCTGGGAAGCAGGAGATGGGCAAAGGGCAGGTCACAGAGCCACAACACTCACTCTCTTTAAAGTGTCCACCTGCAACCTGCTCCTCTGTTGTTTACTGCCTGCGGAGGGGAAACTGGGAACATGTTGGTCTTGATGAGTGAGGAGAACAGTAAATTTAGCAATCTTGGAACCTCAGCTTTCAGTCTGACAATTAGTCATACATACTTGTACTGTTATTATACACATATGATACATATGATTATTGTCACATACATAGAATATCATATATTAATATATACCCACAACATATTGTACCACAATTACTGCAATTATTATTTCAATATTATTACTTAAATGAATGTTGTTGTAAACTACTGCCATTACCAGGGATTGGCAAAAATACATCACAGTGTATTTCCAAATAAAATACCAAATACCCAACTTATAATTACAAAATGTATCAAAATAAAATACTTTATTTTTGCATTTTTCAAATGTAAAATACAGTGCAAAAAAATGACTGGCAGCCTATGGGATAGAGAGAAGGCAGCGTTCCAAGGCAACATGTAAACAGTTCTTGAATCCTCCAGAAATAATAATAATAGCCTAAAAAAAAACTGGACAAGGATATGATCAAAAACTCTTTCAAAAGTTGTGGACTGTGTGTGAAAACTGACGGGAGTGAAGACCCTCATCCTCCGCTTCGGAGCGGGACAGCAGGTCGCTCCGTGTCCGGAGCCCAGTTGGGACCGGACCGCAGTGCACGCTGTGGAAATGCTCTGATTGATTTGCATGGGGGCGAAGTGCTCCGGTGTGCGCAATGGAGACAGAACTGTGCAGAGACCAAGCTCTGACAGTGCAGCGAGAAGAACAGGTGCCAAGCAGCACATGAGGAAGATGAAGATGAGCTACTGAACGATGAGCTTGTTGTTGCATATGGTCGCCAACGGAATTCAAGCAGAAAGTGACGAGCTAATGTTGTTTATTAAATAGCGATGATGTGAAGATGATGAAGGATACTCCGCTGACACCGTCTTGCTTGTATATAGAAAGGTTTATTACAAGAAATACAGCATCAAATCAAGCGCCTAGGAAGCCTGAGAGAGAGTTCGAAGCCAATATGAACTGGTCTGAATAACGGCTCAATTTACCCTGCATATATAGGTTGGTTGTTTTGATGAACTTTGAGACAAAATGTGACAAGTGACAGAGAGACAATCTAGATGGAATCCAACCTTTCATCTTACTTATCTATCCTTGACCTAAGCCATAATAAAATCTTGACCTGGGCCCCTAACTGAATATATAAGACCCTGGTCATCACATAATATGTGGCATGTCAGATACTACACTAACATTAACTTAACAGTGAAAGTTAGCAGCTAATATTCACGGATTAAATGACCTAACATCAACAAACAACACTAACATTACACTGAAAAGGAACTTGTCTAGAATGCAAACTAGTCATGGTAAAGAGAAATAATATTAGAGATAAACTAGCAACATTAAACCACTCATCTTTAACGGGAACTGCCCATTGGTCCGACAGCCCATTGGTCCGACATCCCATTGTTCCGACCATATTAAACCCATTGTTCCGAAGTCCCGTTGTTCCGAAATCATCATGATGCCCTGTGGTTAAGGTCTGGTTAGGTTTAGGCACAAAAACCACTTGGTTAGGGTCAGGAAAAGATCATGGTGTGGGTTAAAATGAAAAAGAAAGTGGCAAACACATAAGCCGTGAGCCTGCTTCGCCTCAAGCCTTTCCCAGCTGACCCAGAGCCGGTCGCGGCGCACCATCAAGGCCGAAATACGCCCGCCGGGAGCCATTCAGCACCGTGGGAAGCTCCCCACACAACCCCGACCCCAGAGTTAATGACAGGAGGTTATGGTGTTTCATTCTCTCCTCTCTATGACACTTGTATCTCGACCAGTAGCCTACTTTTGTTGCGTTGCTGATCCTCTATGGTACACAAATACAGTAATAATCACATATCGGAACAACGGGACGTCGGACTAATGGGATGTCGGACTAATGGGCTGTCGGACCAATGACGTGGACCCTCTTTAACTGGGTTGACGTCCTCGACGGTCAGAGCTCAACAAGTCCGGGCAAGCCCAATTAGCCTACCTCCGAACACCAAGGCAATTTCTATGCAGTTAAATCTGCAGCAGCACCTAGTGTTCTTATTGTGTCATTAGCCTATAAGCCCACCTTGTCTCACAGAAAGTATTTTACAGTAATGCAATGACTGGTTGCGCAAGCCGGAGCATTTGCGTTCACATCAGACACGCATTTCTCCACGCCTGTCGACAAGCACTTCTGCTCCCAGCTGTCTCCGTCACATTTGGGGCTGTTTTTCCATCATGGGTAAGTAAATAACCTCATAAAATTATAGGCCATGTTTTCCTAACAACTGTACATATATGTCCACTTCTTAGTAATGAGTATATGTATATAAACACACACATATATACATCGCATTTGTCAAACGGGGTGTTTTATTTTGAAATTTGTTTTATTCTGAAAATTGACCGGATGCTGTTGTTGTTCCTTTGTTTGAATTCCTGCCCGGCTTGACACATTCGCTCGCGGCTCGAGCAGAAAATAGACCAGACGCCGAAACGATTGCTGCAGGGCCGGCCTGTGTGGATGACACAATTGGTTAACATGGGCACCGGATGGAAACTGGCTTCGCTTCGAGGCGCTTTGAGGCTATTCGCAGCGCTTCCGCGGGCGGTGCGGCCCTGGCATTACACTCGCTCTCCTCTTCCGTGTATCTAACGTTACCTTGCCAACGCCTACGTCTATCATAGACGTAACAAGGACGTAATGGAGGAGGGGGGAGTAGGCCTTTGTAGGGAGGTGGAGTTGTAGGAGGAGGGGGATGGGACTTTGGAGGGAGGCGGGAGTTGTGGATGTTAAATTTTTTTCTAAGTGCTGTGTGACATGCAAGTAAGGTGAGAGTTGCTTTAAAGCAGCTGTGTGGAACTTTTCGTTTTCGTTGATTATAGCGCCCCTTTGGTTGAAGCGGTATGACACCCACAGCCTGGTGTCGTAAAATTCCGACTGCAGCTGGCAATTACCACATGCATTTGTTTTGGAGAGCGAGAGGATTAACTAACGTCAGGTCAGTCCAAGTAATTAGTGGAAACAACAAAATTACTCAGTAAATTCTCCTGTCGTGTTTCTGTTCTGATCTAATGAAATCTGGTGTGTATTTTGAGCTACTAAGGCTACCGTAGTAGTGTGAGCCTCAAGTTATTCTGGGTAATGTAGTAACCGTTGTTGTGCTACTGGAAACAATGAGAAGCAGCCCTGTACGTTTGGTGTAAGGAGGAATAAACAGTTAACAAGTCATCTACTGAGTCCGCATTATTATGTGAAAAGATTTGGGAGTTATGCCTTTTCTTTTTAATTTTCATATTGAGACAGCATGATGGATATCTTTTTTGTGTCTGTACGTCCAGTGGCTGGGTCTCAGCAGTTAGCATGGCGCTTGTAGGGGGTCAGTACATCTTGCACGGAGGGATACACCGGTGAGCAACAGCTGCAGCTGGCTCTGGGACAGGTACGCTAGGTCACTCGGTAAAAGCAAACAAAGAGACGACACAGATGATATTACTCACTCGACTGAAAGCTGTCCATCAGCTCCTGCCGGCCTGGGGCGTTTTTTCCAGTTCATCTTAGGAACATGAAAAAAAGTTTCAATCATGCCAGGATTAGTGATTGCTGCAAAGTTTTAACTCCTTGTGATGCACTATCTCCCCAACGATGGTAGCACCGAATCCCATTCTGTGCAGCAAAATGGGAGCGGAGGATTCAGCCTCTCTTCTCGCCCGCTCAGCATCCAACACATGGAGTTCCTCATCTGTATACTCCGGCTCAAACAGGTATGGCTCTGGATCTGTGTCCGCTACAAGAAACTCTTCAAAATCGCGTTCAAAGTCGTCCATTGCAGCTAATATAGTCCGGAGATATCGCTAGGCTAAATAAACAGCTGAGTTTTGCTTACAAGCTACGTCTGTGCCTGCTCACCGGTGTATCCCTCCGTGGATCACAGCGCAGGACGTACTGACCCCCTATAAGCGCAATGCTAACCACTGAGACCCAGCCACTGGACGTACAGACACAAAAAAGATATCGATCATGTTGTCTCAATATGAAAATGATAGAGAAAGGGCATAACTCCCAAATCGTCTGAGTATTCTTTTATGTGAAGATACACAGTGAAGACATAACATAATCCTAACACAGCAAAGCTGTTACCTGCAGCCTTCGCTTGCAAAGCTAACGCTACTAACGTTAGGTCAGTCCAAGTAATTAGTGGAAACATGCTAACGTTACACACAAGTTAGTAGTAAAGTAAGACCTGTTCATAAATGTTCTGGTGTAGCTCTGAATTTCTTATAAACTGAGGACAACTGCCTGCTGTATATTCGTGTTCATGGTCACAGTCACAGATAATTTTAGATGATGCTCCTTCATTATCCGCCATGACATCAAAAGTACAACCAAGTCCTCATAGATACATCTCTGGTAAAACTGTTAGGTGTTATGTGTTCAGCAATGCCCATTGCGTACTGCTTACTCGAAGAACACTGTAAACACGGCTCCTTCTTCTGTGGTTTAATCGCTGCGGGCTGCTGCGGGCGAGCAGAATCACTTCCGCCTCGGGTGCCGTATTCTGGTTTGCTGACTTCCGCTGTGTGTCCAACCCGCGCGAGGCTACGCTAAATAGCCATATAGAGAAAGGCTTTTTTTTGTCGCTGTTGGGTTCAAATAAATATGCGGATCGTCAAGGGGGGGTGATACGAACTAGGGACAGTTTTATTAATGTTAAAAAGTTCCACACAGCTGCTTTAAGTGAAAGGCTGTCTGTCCTCAGCTTCTCAGTCAGATCCACCCTTTGCTCCTCCACAGCTCCAGCCTCTCGCCCAAATATGGTCACTTCCGGCCCCAAAAAAACAAGATGGCGACACTTAAAAAGCTGACTTTAGGCTTCAAAACAGGAGTCCACAAACCAGTGGGTGAGGTTACAATCTATTACAATTTATGGTCTACATACAGTAGCCTACTGCAGCATCAATGAACACTGTTCTGTTTGGCTACTGGCATCTGTGGTACCATTAGCTCTGAGTCCATAGTTCGGACGGCACAGGATACAATCTCACTGTAAAAAGCGCAGGCATACTGTTGAATGACTTTGTTTAAAATTGTGTGCAACTATTCTGGTAAAATTTAAAAAAATGTTTTTGATATTTTTTTTTTTTTAAAATTTCACTTACGTGGGATGCCCATTATCATTTGATGCATTTTCAAAACCAATACTGGCATACAATAAAACAAACATTATGCTGTGTTCCCACCAAACACGATGAACGCGATTTACTCGCTCGTAACGCGTGAGTTTGGACGCTGGACCATTTTATTAATTCACGTTATCGCATCATTCGCGCGAGTAGCAGGGAAGCCGGCTGTGCTAACTGGAGCTAAGCTAGTGCTAACGTTCATAGTACAACCATTCTGCAAACTAATTAAACACACATATTTACAGAACTTACCAAGTAGACCAGTCTCCTCGGCGACTTTCACCCAAGCCTGCTCCTTTTGTTGCGGTCTCTGTAGAGTAGACACGTAGTATCATATAGCTCCGGGTAGCCACTGACGACCATGGCTGAGATAACCACCATCGCTGCTTTGTACCTGCTCTGGAAGTCCCAAATGCGTCGGAGGGCCAAACTCCGTCGTTTTTGGGTTCACCCTGTCCTGCAGAAGCGCATCCAGCTCGGCGAGTTTCACCACCTCCTCCAGGAACTCCGTCTGGATGATAGCTGCTTTCAGCGGTACTTCAGGCTGACTGGGGCCCAGTTTGATGACCTGTTGGTGAGGGTTGGCGCCAGGATCTCCCGACAGGACACCAATTACAGGCGCTCCATTTCAGCTGCGGAGCATCTGTCCATCTGTCTCCGGTGAGTAGCAGTTTATTGCTGTGTCGTTGTTGACACACGCCAGTGACGTCGGGAGAATCTCAACGCTGATTGGCTTTCGCGGCACAGCGTCATGCGAATTCGCCTCAAAAGTTCAATATTTTCAACTCGAGCGATGAGTCGCCCGGCGCGAATTCGCGTCTAATCGTGTCTTTGCATTGACTTTGTATGTAATCTTGACGCGCGAATTTGCGAATTCGCGTTTGGTGGGAACACAGCATAAGACTAACTTTGCTGGTACAAAGTGTCTTTGTTAAATACATGAGAGCCAGTCAGGAAGATGTAGAAGGCAGCAGTTTATAGTTTATAATGTTAAATAAAATCCAAGTCAATTCAGTAATCTGTGTTAAATGTTCTCAAGTGCTAATTTGATGATAAGTATCCGCACTATGAAAGATGTTCAAATTTGCCTGCTCTGTGCTGCAGGAAAGGGGCAATACAGTTCAGTTCAGTACAGTTCAGTAATCTGTGTTCAATGTTCTCAAGTGCTAATCTGATGGTAAGTATCCGCACTATGAAAGTTCAAATTTGCCTGCTCTGTGCTGCAGGAAAGGGGCCATACAGTTCATACAAAATGCCATCATGGCTGCTGTCACCCCAAAGACAAGAAGTACTGCAGCACTCCTATGTCAAGCGGTTGACCCTCCCCACACCCCTCCTAAGCTCCCAGTCATGTAAGATGCATACAAGCTTGATGGTAAATTGATAACAAATATGTACGCGTGATTCAGTCTGCTTGTGTACATACAAATGATTAAGCCAATGACATCAAAATCTCATTCAAGTCAGTTACCCAAGGTTGGTAACCCTGATACCGATCACAGATCAGCTTACTGTAAGGTCATTAAATCCTGCAGACACTGTATGTTCTAAGTCCCAACTCAAACATTATAGTAATTGGGCTTGAAATGCAGGTTTCCAATTAGTGAAGCCATAGCTTGAAGCTTTAGTCATCCACTTTGTCTTAATCCACACGTGCAAAAAAATCGACCACTCGATAAAGTTTAACAGTTTACTTCAAAACTCAAGGATGGTACAGGAACAATTGTCCACTTCCAAATCCACAGTTATCCACAAAAAAAGAAGTAAAAAAAAGGGCAAAAGGGCAAAAAACAGTGCAGCTCTGCTCTCCACTGCAATTAGTTCTCTCAAATCCAAAAACTAGTGTAAAAAAAGAGTCAACAATATAATCCTAGGTACAATACAATAATGATTAGACCCTTAGCCTATCTTAAAAGTTACAAATGTAAATCTACATTAAAGTTATAGTTGGTAATCCTGTTCAGAAACACTTCTTGTTATATTGGGTGAAATGGTCCTTCCATCCTGAGAGTAGTCAATACATAATGTGTTCAGAAAAAGGAATGAAAAAAATCCGACCTCTGTGGCAGCTGCAGGGCTGTAAAAACTCTGACCAATCTCTGCCATTCGGTGCGAATGGAAAGAACCAATCAGATGCCTTCATGTCTCGTCCTGCCCGAGCCCCCCCCGTCCCTCCCTCCCTCCTCCCTGCGTGCACTCATCACGTTTCACCATTGCCGGAAATACTCAGCACACTCCTCAGCAGAAATACTAAGTAAGCAGGAGTTTGCTGAACAATGGCCGAGAAAATGCAGCCAAAAGTATCACTTCCAGCATTATTTGTAACGGCTCACCCTGCTAAACAGGCTGAGAAAGGAAAGTCAGAGGCAGAAAAGGCTGTGAAGAAAAAGGCTTTGGATAAAGCGAGAGGACAAACCAGACATCAACATCCGTGCAGCTTTTGAACGGTGGAGACAACTGAGGGAGCTGAAGGGCCTGAAAAGCAATGCAGAGGTTGCTGTCTTTCTGTTGGACAGGTAATTATTTGTTTGCTTCGGGGGGATTTGTTATTTTACTCAGCTCTCCTCTGCCCTGCTGGCTGCAGGATGCGCGTTCAGGCTTGTGTGGGGCCGTGGCTTTGGACGGAGCACTGACAGGAGGGGGAGGAGGAGGCGGAGCTTAGAGGAGGTGCCGCTTTCAAATCTTGCTAGCTCTCCAACATTACCAACTATAGCTTTAAGGCTCCTACAATAAAGTAAAGTAAAGTTCTGAAGACAAGTAACACTATGGAGCAATGGTTTCATGTGAGGGTCTCGTTTTGTTTACTCTCATGCACGAGGACGCGCATACACAAAGCACGGGGGTGAGGCAATACACATTCCAGCCAGCTATTCCAGTGATCAACAGGTAGTGGTAACATGTCAAGAAACAGAACAATGTGCCAACAAAAGCAAAGACTGCCAGACAACCAAACATGGATGGAAACAATGCAGGTTTTAAACTTTTAAGAAAACCAGCTTTAAACATGTTTTTGGTGGAGGAAAATGCATACATCACATTTACCTCAAGAACACACACTGTTTTTTTTGTTTGTTAGAAAACTCCATAGGGTATCTTTATCTGAGTGTCATGACTGAAACATAATTGGCATAACTCAAAAAACGTAATTCACTTTCATGTTGTTATTTTTTAGAAATGGTAAATGCTAACATGATTTTGTAGGAGTCAGACATTTAGCAAACCATTGTCTATTCATTCATCTAGCAGGCACAGAGCAACATCAGAATGCATTTGGAGTCATGTTTGTGTCCACCTGATGAAGTCCCTTAATCATTCACCTCCTAGATCTGTTTTGATCTCCCACCAACTCCTGAGACTGATTCTAGCCGTTTGTGCTCATCTTTTGCAGGTTCATCACCATAAGTGAAACCTTTCACATTACATATAGTCATTTAATCCATTGTTAGTATGAAATTATATACTAGATCAGTGCAGCTTTAATTTAGCATGTGTTAATGTGCATGTAAATGGATAGAGTTTGTCCACGTTTAGAAGTGGTACTGTGTCTTATATGCAGATGTGTTGCAGTGACACTACTGTATATTTACAGAAAAGGTTCTGTGAAAAACACTCAAGGTCAAGCAAAACATCTATTATCTTAGAAGCCAGTTTGGGTAATATTGAAGACACAAAACTAAAGACACTCCAGCATGACAAATCTAAAAATTACACTGCAGGCCCTTCCCTTTGTTTTGACTCCAATTTACAGTTATGTGTTTTTTGAATATCAACTTCCACATCTACAATGCATAAGTTCATTGCACATTCAACAGAGAGGGTGGCGATTCCATGCAGAGAAATGGGGCCTTGGGTTTCTGGAGGCCATCAGGCACCCCACTGTGTTTCTCATCCAAACTCATTTGGATGTGTGACTGGGAACGAATCAAGGAGAATTACTTTTACTCAGCCGAAAAGCTATTTCACATGCACACTGACAACCACACACCCACATATTTCCACAAACATAAGCACGCTGTGTGATTCAAGGGTGATTTTTAGCATCATCTTTCATGGATTTTTAGGATCTTCTTTGAGTTGAGAATGCAGTGCATTCTAACTTTCTGCTCTCATTTTAATTGTTTTATGGTTTTTGGCTCATCTAAAGGCACCTCTTGGACTGTTCCAACTGTTTTTAAGATAATGTAACCCAAACTGTGCCCTGGGGAAGTCATTTGCTTTCATCTTGACCATGACTATCCAAATAATTAGCTCTTGTGGGATGGTTTGCAATTTAGCATCACAGGGGCAGAATAATTTATCATAGCTGGAAGCTTTTATTAGATTGAACTATAACTGAAATCGAGCACAGAGGTGCACGTTTGGTGAGGAGGAGCTGAGGAAAGGATCGAGGATTTGTTTGATGAAAAAACAAAAGGTCATGAACTTTAGTGACCTTTGATCTTTGGAGTCTGCCCTCCAAATAAAATTAACAATGTCAGACTGCAGAAGTAAACCAATGCAGTTATAGTACATAAATAGGAGTCATTTTTAACACTCACATAACATCAGTGTCCATCAAACATATCAGAGCTCTGAGCAGAGTGTTAATTAATGATTCAGATCCTTAGGAAAATGCTCTCACTCAATTTGCTGTGTAAATGTTACAATAAGTGACCATTTGAGGTGTGAGTTTTGTCACTCCCAACATCAGTAAGCAACCTGAAGGTACGTATAACGTCTCAGTATGAGATTATGAAAACCATTTAGTGCAATAAACAGCTACTGGGCATTCACAAATCTGCTCTGTAATAAAAGTCGTCACACATCAAAAGCAATTTGTAGAGATGTGTATTAAATCTAAAACAGACATGTAGAACAGTTATCAAAAGTAGTTGCACAATCAATAAATCTGCCAATTCTTTACCGTCACATGGTGGCTCCATCAGGGTTAGATGCTTTGTCAGCACACATCCTTAAAGCAAACTTATTTGCAAAGTGACTGTATCTTTTATAGTAATCAGAAACTGATTTAAAAAGCTTCACGTCTTATCACAGGGTTGTATTGAACTAATGTATGTATGTATTTAACCTTTATTTAAACTCATGAGTACACTGAGGCAAGCCTCATTTACAGTGTCGACGAGCAAGATGAACAATAACAGAGATAAATAAAATTCATGTCACTATACAACAAAAGACTATAAAATACATAATCAGATCAGTGAAAACAAGTGCAAGCAGAGGAGAGAGAGTTCGTAATTAATGATTTAAAATGACCAAGGGGAACAGGTGAGTTTAACCTTAAGGTTTTCTGGAGATTGTTCCAAGCATATGGGGCATAAGCAGAAAAGGCAGACCTTCCCAGCTCGGTACGGACTCTTGGAGTTATTAATTGTGACCAATTACTAGAGCGGGTATTATGAGTTTTAGTGGACCGAACAAGCAATGAAGAAATGTAATCAGGAAGTCTGCCAATGAGGGCCTTGTAAATGAATATGAGCATGTGGGAATCACGTCTTTGAGCTAAGGAGGACCACCCAACTAAATCATACAGAGAGCAGTGATGTGTGGAATAGGGAGCTCCAGTGATAAACCTAAGGACAGAGTGGTAAATGGTATCTACAGGTTTGAGCGCAGAGGCGGGGCCATGAGTGTAAATAAGATTGCCATAATCTAAATCAGACATAAAAACAGCTTCAGCTATTTTTTCCTGCATGACATGGGAAAATTTGATTTATTTCTGTGTAGGAAACCAATTTTTTGTCCAAGTTTTTTGACAAGATTGTCGATATGTAAACTAAATGAAAACTTATCATCGATCCAAATAGCAAGGTATTTGTAGACAGAAACTCTTTCAATATAAGAGGCATGTATAGCGGAGATATGAAGATTATGGCATGTATTACTAGCTTTGGAGAACAGCAACCATTTGGTTTTTTCTGCATTTAGTACAAGCTTAAGTTCAATAAATGTCAAAAAAGTCAAAAGAAAAGAAACAGAGTGAGACTGCGAGAGAACAAGAGAGAGCGCGCACGCACGAGAGAAACGCAACATTAATTTACAGCTGTGGTGACCTCCTCCCAGGCTACCTTTGCATCATCAGCCCATGGAGGTCTGCTCGCAGTTCCGTATCCACCTTATTTTCAAACACGGAAGTAAATAGTGATCAACTTCCATTTTTTTGTGCGTGACTTCCGGTCAGCGGCTTTCCCTCATGCTTTCCCTTACCGGAGCTAACGGTGCAAGCTAATTTTTTTTCAATTTTCAGTTGTTTATGTTAGTCAATCAGTTAGTTTGTTAGTCTGTGTATTTTGTATAACGTTAGATAACTGTGCCCACGTTTCCGTTATAACGGAAATTTATTCCCTCTAAACGCGAATAAAGCGCATGTCAATCAAAAACTATGAACCAAAAAAGCACAATCTATCCCGAGTGAAACAAACTGCTTGATCCCCGTCTCCAGTGTACCAGCAGAGAACCTGCAGAACCGAATCAGTGAAAAAACACACCGGGCTACACAGCCTCTCTACCTGAGCAGCTGAAGCTGCGGCTCACACCCTCGACACACAGACGCACAGACGGTGCTTCTGCATGCCAGCCACACGTGTGCACAACTGTGAGAAATAAATATGTGAGGTGTACGCTGCTTTTCTATCTTTTTTTCCTTTTCTTTCTTTCTTTCTGTCAGCGACATACACTTCTAACACAGGACGGGTTGTTTTTATTGACTGAGTTGATTATTAAGCCATAGTGATGCGTGGATCGGCTCTGATAGCACCTGAATCAGCATGTACACATCAACCATCCAGCTGTTACATGATTGAGCTAGCAAAGCAGTTTTGTGTTGCTGTGTATGGTATTTATTCAGTTTTGGGAAATCACGATGTCTAGAAAGCATCAGTGGCTGCAGCTGACAGGGACAGCTAACACTAGCAGCAAAGCTAAATTCAGGACGTCATCTGTTAAAAGCCTCCTGTTGTCGGATATGACATGAAACTACTCCAGTTAGCTCAATCATGTTGTAACTAAGACATCCGCTGGAAAAAAATATTTTTTCACGGACCGTTTATTGAGTTATTGAGTTACAGACACCGCTAGCGGCTAACAGCTAACGGTTAGCCCAGCTAATCTACGATAGCCATGTTATTAATTACAAACAAAACGTGCACACAGAAATAGTAACGTTTGTTCGATCATTGTGTTTATAGACTTTACAAACACCAGATTAGTCTAAATGGTGATATAGTGACGTGAAAAATGTGATATATATATATATATATAGCTAAACTCAACAAGGTAAACAACAAGGCGATTCCCATTTACACAGTGGTCAAGAGTGCTGGACCGGAAGTGTTGCACAAAAAAACGGAAGCTGGCAGGGTTCTGTTTTGCCTCCGTGTTTCCGTGAAAAATAAGGTAGATATTCGGACACTGCGAGCTTGGACCTCCCGGACCAAAATATCAGTTTCCTCCTGGGAGAAGTTTGGCTGTCTGACGCTGCTGCTCTCTTCTGCCATGACTCTCATTACGCCTTCGCGCGGCGCATTTAAGGGCAAGGAGAGGGGCTCATTTGATTGGTGTGATGTGTGTTAAACCCACTACACGCCTTCTCTCCTCCCTCTTTCCAACTTGCGCAGGTAGGAGGGACAGAGGTGGGAAAGAGGAGTAGCTGCGCCAGTCGCACGGTGTGTCAAACTTGCATAATTCTATCAGGTCGATTTGAAAAAATCAGGTCAATAATTGTAGATTTAGACGGGTTTTTCAAATTGGGACGTGTTGGTTCATTGATCAACTGGGAAAAATTTAAACTAGCAGAAATCTGCTTTAAATGGTTAGATGAAGAGTCTGACCAATCTGAATTGAAGTCGCCTAAAATGATGGACTTGGAATTACAGTGCAAGGAGATTAATTCTGCAAGCTGATCAAAGGAAGCAGCATCAGCGGAAGGGGGTCTATATACTCCAGCCACAATGATGGTATTGTGGGGTCCGAGTTGAATTTTTTTAGGGCAATAAATTTGAGAAATTTTGGTCTGGTTATGGCACATTAAATGGAGACAGAGAGAAGGGACCTGGTGAAAACCACCACCGCGACCAGCTCTATCTGTTCTAAAAATATTATAACCATTGATGGAAATATCAGAATCTGGGACAGAATTTTTGAGCCAAGTTTCAGTGAGGACTAAAGCACTATTCGGACGGGATTAGTTTTACATGGGCACATGGGGTAATGTCACTTTACCACAGGACGTCAGTAATATTAATGGCCGATTCGCACGGGATAAGAAATATCAGTAAAACTACCACAAGTGGGAGGGGTAAATCCATTCACGCACCGCCGTCCCCTCCTGCCAATTGAGTTTGAATATTTTCGAATTAATTTAGTAGAGTTTGAATAATATTAGAATTTATTATATATATATACATATATATATATATATATATATATATATATATATATATATATATATATATATATTCGACACAAATACATGTACCATTGCGGCCCTAATACATATATATATATATATACATATATATATATATATATATATATGTATATATATATTAGGGCCGTAACGGTACATGTATTTGTGTCGAACCGTTCGGTACGCGACTTTCGGTTCGGCACGACCCTGTACCAAATTATTGGGCGCAGGATATTATTTTATTTTATTTTGTTTTATTTTAATTCCGTTTTTGCAAGCCGAACCATTTAAAATATCTAGTTCTCCGACGGACATAATTGAGTGACGGACCGAGTCCGACCGTAAATCTCCGCTTTCACTTTGTGCAGCACATTCTCGCATTTTGACAACATGGCAAGTGAGCCTGACAAACCTGAAGACCCACCCACAAACCTTAAGTCCTCCGTTTGGGAACACTTTGGTTTCAGGGTAAAATACGAAGATGGAAATAAACAAGTTGACAAGATAAAAGCAGTGTGCCGACACTGCAGAACAGCGGTTGGGTATGTACTTGGAAACACGTCTAACATGCTAACGCATCTAAAGCGACACCACCCGAGTTTGAACGTTAACCGGCACGACTAGAAAAAGCAATCTGGTGCAAACTACGATATCGTCGTCATTTAAAAAGAAAGAGTGTTTCCCTGACCATCGCGCTAAAAAAATAACCAACGCCATTGGAGTTGAGTAAAATTGTTTAAGCTGCACTTTAGATATAAGCATGTTTTGTTTACCGCATTTTAACAAAGTGGGAAAGCTAAGTAAGTTCCTTGTAAAACTGAATCTCAGCAGGCTTTAAAGAATACCGAAAAAAAACGAACCATGACTTGTGTACCGAGGTACGAACCAAACCATTTTTGTGTACCGTTACACCCCTAATATATATATTTTTACAAAAAAAACAAAAAACACAAAAAATAAGATGCTTATTGCTGGCGCAATATGAACGTGACACTCGGATGAAAACACCTGTTCTGACCTCACTGAAGTCCCAGGTTTGACCAACTTCTGCCTCGCTATCTGAGCAATGTTTGGATACTTCAGTGCATAGTTTTCCACCACAAGAGTGGATCCTGGTCAGCTCGTAGTGGTGTCTCATTCTGGTAACGTTTCATCTCTTCTTCAAAAAGGGTAGGCAGAGAGGCAACAGGTGCAACACTCTCCCTGTATGTCTCCCCGAACAGGTCACGCATCACGGACAGCGCAGTGGGTGGTGTTGGCGCAGCGGGCTCCTCCGTCGGCGCCTCTCCCTCCGTTGCTGCATATCTCTCTGGCCCAGCTTGTGCACGAGCCATCTCCACCCAAACGGGATTTGCCGTGATATACAACATTATTGATAGTATTAATTAATTATTAATGATATTCGAATTATCAAATTTAGGTTCGAACTTATAAAAAATATATATATTCGAATATATTTCTAACTTCGATTTTTTTTTTTGACAGCCCTAACACACATATTTACTGCTGGTCTATTCACACGGGATTAGTATTACCTGTGGTAATTGTCCGGGACCCTTTTACAGAAGGTAAAAGTCGCGGTAATCTTTACTTACATCATGCGGTAATGATTACTGACATGGTACATTCGGACGGGACTAAAATCTCTGGTAATTATTACTTTACCCCACGTACCTATGTAAAACTAATCCCGTCCGAATAGGGCTTAAGACATCAGGATTGGATTGGGCAATTAATAAATTAACATGGTTTAACTTATGATGGCTGAGAAGACTACGAATGTTCCAGTGAATTATCCCTAAGCCTTTTCTGAATTTAAATGACTGAAATTGAGAGGAGGCAACAACATCAGATAAACCAACATCAGAACCAGAGATGTGGGAACTAGAATGGCTGGCAGGACAGCAGGGGGCGGCAATGGGCTGAAGTGGAATATTTTTTAAATTAGATAGTTACCGCCCGTCTTGGGTTCAGCTGGAACATGAAACAAGCTATCCTCAATGTTATTCCTATTGGGATGGACGCTGGGGATGCATTTGTGAAACACGGAGTGTCAGCAGGGATGGGTGGGGTGGGGTTACTGTTATGCCTCACGAGCGAAGGTACTGACAGTCAAATGGAGAGGGCCTTGCAGGATTGCAGTGTGAGATTAATGTTTTGGGATAGATGGCGGGACCCTGTCTGGTTTAAGTGGAGGCGGTCATGTTTGAAAAGGTCCGGTCTATGTAGGAAGGTAGTGAAATTATCCGCGTAGGAGATACCAGTGCTGTTGCAGTAACCTTTAAGCCATACATGAAGCTGCATGAGTCTACTAAACTTAACGCCAAAGGATGGGGTTGGGAGGGGCCCGGAGATGATGCACTGTTTATTCGCGTGTAAAATATTGTCAATAAGGCAAATACAGTCTTCCCTGAGCTTTATTGATTGTTGCAGTTTGAGGTCATTAATTCCTCCCACGTGAGCCACAACAGTGCAGGCAGATGGTTGGTTTCGCAGCAGCTGGGGGATAACATCATCTATGTCATTAGTGCATGCACCTGGATGACACGAGGTGTAACACTTGTTGATTCGGATATCACGAACCATGGACGACCTGACTAATAGAACGGGGGACTGTTTTCATTGGAACTGGACACGGCAGATGACCCAGACAGATTGATACCAACAGATGAGCAAGGCAAAGGTCCTGGGGTGTGCCCACGCACTGGACGGTGGCAGGCAGCGGTAGCGCGCTTCACCTGTTGCTGAACTGCACGCCCAGGCATGGGCCCCCAGTGGAAGGCTGGCTCGGAATGATGGGCTGGAGTTCAACATCAGCTGGGACAGAGAGGATTAGCAGGTGGGATGGAGGTGTCCAGTTGAGCTGTGGCTGAGGAAACAGCAACCGGAATTGTGGTGTCTAGGTCAGGTTCAGTAGGGGCATGATTAGTGGCTCTCACTGTGACCAACGAGTCCATGAAGTCTTCCTCATCTCGGATGTAGTAGAGATTGGATATGCGTCCTTCCAGCTCAGCTATGGTGCGGCGATGATCAAGCACAGTTTGGCTCAGCTGAAGGCACCGATCACATCCAGTTGGTGAGGTGAGTGGTGGCATGGTGGGGAGCAGATGATAACTGGGGAGAAAGAAAAGAGCTCCGGCAGAAAATTGTGTTGTGTTTACATTCAGTTGGCAAGCAGCTAGCCACTAGCTAGTGTAGTTTCAGCCTGCGATGCAGATAAAAACTTACATGCAAGGACTCCAGATGGAGTCAACAGCGTTGAGATGGTAGTGATACAGATAAAGCAGGTTTGGATCCTCAAAGGACAGGAACTTACTGGCACAGGCCCAGTACTGGGCCCAGTGAGGTGAGTGGATATCCGGTAAGTTAGGTTGTTGCAGTGACGGCAGAAATTTCCCACGCTGTCAACTAATCCTTGCTCAATAAATAACAATCGTACGTTCAGTTCAGCATTGTCTCGATACATTTACAACTCAACAGTACAAGACAAAGTCTGACAAATTCACACGTAGGTAATTCAGAGTAGTTTTCTCACAGCTTCACACACTCCTGGTGTGCATGGCAGCCATGTCGATTAGGTGGAAAATGCTCACTGTGAAGGTATTTGGGGACGGCACAGGTCCGGCATTCATCGTTGCCCGGCTCCTCACAAGAGTGTCTGTGTGTTGCTGTAAAGTCTTGTTTCCACCAAGCAGTCTGGTTCAGATCAGTCTAGTTCACCTTAGACCAGGTATATTTTTGTTCGCATTGTGAAAATATTAAATTCCATTTCAGCTTTATATATAATATCACAAATCACAGTTTGCCCAAGAGGGCTTTACAGCATACAACATCCCTCTGTCCTTGGACCCTCACAGCGGATAAGGGAAAACTCCCCCAAAAAATACCCTTTAACAGGGAAAAAAGGTAGAAACCTCAGGAAGAGCAACTGAGGAGAGATCCCTCTTCCAGGGTGAACAGATGTGCAATAGCTATTGTGTGCACTGAATAAAGCAACATCATAAATTACTGTAATCCGAGGTGAATTAATCAGGGGTCCATGTCATTGGTCCGACAGCCCATTGGTCCGACATCCCATTAGTCCGACGGTCCGCGGTGCTGAACGGCTCCCGGCGGGCGTATTTCTACCTTGATTGGTGCGCCGCGACCGGCTCTGGGTCAGCTGGGAAAGGCTTGAGGCGAAGCAGGCTCATGGCTTATGTGTTTGCCACTTTCTTTTTCATTTTAACCCACACCATGATCTTTTCCTAACCCTAACCAAGTGGTTTTTGTGCCTACACCTGACCAGACCTTAACCACAGGGCATCATGATGATTTCGGAACAACGGGAGTTCGGAACAATGGGTTTAATATGGTGGGAACAATGGGATGTCGGACCAATGGGCTGTCGGACCAATGGGCAGTTCCCTTAATCAGCACATCTTAAATTTCACTGACAACTTTGACGATTCCATTTGTTTTTGTTGTTCTCTTGGATGACATATGCTTTAGTAATGATTGGATCTTCAAGCATTTAAAAATTGCATCACAGATGAAGAGGAAATACATTGAGTGCTGGACGGAGCAGTGAGTAACAACAACAAATCCTACATTTTAGAGTACTGTCTGTAGTGAAAACACTAAAGAGATCTAGGCTCTAGGTTAATGTCTGTATGGGCTATGTATGGTACTAAAGGTACTATACCGAAAGTGTTTGGTGGAAATGTGGCCAAAGCACAGAGCTGGAGTCAGGATGTGGTCAACTGAGCTTTATCTTAGCTTAAAGGCTGGAGGTGGAGGGAAACTGGTCTTCTGGTTCCGTCCAAAGTACACCTACCAAAACCTGTAAACTCACCAATTAACACATTGTATTGTGTTTTATCAAACAGAAGTGTAAAAATAACAATGTGTAATTTTAGGGCAAGATGCATGCTGGAACATTTCTTTGTGATTAACAGCTGGATGTAGAGGCTGTATGCAGCTTCCTGAAATCTGGTGGGCACAGTGAGGTCGTCAGATGTGATACCATGCTGCCTGTGCAGAGGCCTAAGAGACCTGTGTTCATTAACTGTGTTCATGTTTTTGGTGAACTTGACATATCCATTTGCAACTAATGAACGTGAACATGAACTCTCATGAGCAACGTTCAAGCACTGTGTTTTATAGCAGACTGCATGCCAGTGGTTTGTTGAAGACTGTTTCCCTGTCGATATGTGTTTCCTCCTACCTAAATCCTAAACAAACCTTATCCCTAACTCTTCTGCCCTGACCATGTGCGGAACTGAGAACACGGTGTAGATGTCACAGTTTGAGTCAGACTCTAAATGATCCCGGGCCAAGCACAACAGCAACAGGCAGCAAAATAGGACTGAAGGGGTTTTATGTTTTTTCTTGTGGCTACTTCCTCCAAACAAAATTTACTAGTGGCAGACTGAACATATACATGCAAAGGTACACCTTTAAAACATTACCAGCTGGTATATAAACAATAAAAACAATACTTAATAAAATGTCCCAAATAAAGCCACAATAAAATGTCTGTATTCCTTGCCACGCTGACGTTCCTCTTCAGGGCCCCAGGCAAACCAGTGTCTATGAGTCCAACTGCAGCCAGAAGATCTGGGGAAGTCTGACGGCGTCCTCCACACGCGGCCTCCAGCGTCGCGCTCTGTCCGCCGGGGAAAGTGCACCACTGAGGGAAGACACACAGGATCGCCTTAATGCCTAGCACGACAGCAGGGAGACTGTGCTTCTCTCACACACACTCTGCGATTTCCAACTTTCCTTTACTTAGCTTTCTTTTTGCATATCAGTCAGAGCGTCCCATTGGCACTCCTGGTCTGTGAGGTAGCTATCGATCAACCCTTCTTGTCGATCTGAAGCTCCCTGCATGCACTCACAAAGTTGGTACCACAATCCGATCTGAACTGCTTCACAGGGCCTCTGATGGCAAAGAAACGCCTGAGAGAATTGATGAAGCATGATGTATCCATGGACTTGAGCACTTCGATGTGGATCGCACGTGTACACATGCAAGTGAAGATGACCGCCCATCTTTTGGCATTGGCTTGACCACCTCAAGTTCTTTGTGACATCACCAACCAGGGGCCTAACACATCCGGTCCAACATACGTAAAGGGAGGATCTGTGCGTAGTCGGTCAGCAGGTAAGCCAGCCATGATCTGCTCTTCCTGTTTCCCTCGCAGCTTGCAACAAGTGATGCAGTTGAAGATGACGCTACTGATCGCTCTCTTCCCCCCAGCAATCCAGTATCCTGCTGCTCTGATGGCTCCTTCCGTAAAATGTCTTCCCTGGTGACAAACTCTCTTGTGGAAGTGATGGATCAGCAGCTGAGTGACATGATGTCTGCCAGGAATGAGTATGGGGTGCGACTCCTCCGATGTGAGCTGGGATAGCCGACCTCCAACTCTGAGAATTTGATCTTGATCAATGAAGGGACAGAGCTTGCTGAGTGGGCTTGACTTAGGGACCGGCCGCCCCTCTTGGAGACATTCAATTTCAATTCAATTCAATTCAATTTTATTTATAAAGCCCAATATCACAAATCACAATTTGCCTCACAGGGCTTTACAGCATACAACATCCCTCTGTCCTTAAGACCCTCACAGCGGATAAGGAAAAACTCCCCAAAAAAACCCCTTTAACGGGGAAAAAAAACGGTAGAAACCTCAGGAAGAGCAACTGAGGAGGGATCCCTCTTCCAGGACGGACAGACGTGCAATAGATGTCGTACTGAACAGATCAGCATAATAAATTAACAGTAATCCATATGACACAATGAGAGAGAGAGAGAGAGAGAGAGAGAGAGAGAGAGAGAGATGCAGGTAATGACAGTAGCTTACAACAACATTAATGAAAGTAATAATATTATAGTTATAGTTCTGGCTACTGTGGTACAATATGTTGAAAGTATGTATTAATATCTGACAGTATACTTGTGTGACAATAGTCATATGTGTATAATAACAGTAGAAGTATGACTAATGACTAATGATGGCAGCAGCAGCAGGAGGCATCTGGCAGGACCACGGCAGCAGCACAACCACACACGTCACACTGTCCAGGCACCGCTGTGATATGAGTTAATCTGAGAGACAGTGGAGCACAAAGGCTCCGGAGAAGAAGCCGAGTTAGTGACATCCAGAATGGCCGAGTTAGCAAGATGCAGTAATAGGATGAGAGTGAGAGAGAGAGAGAGAGAGAGAGAGAGAGAGAGAGGGAGCCCGGTGTATTATAGGGGGTCCTCCGGCAGACTTGGCCTAAGTCAGCCTAACTAGGGGCTGGTACAGGGCAAGCCTGAGCCAGCCCTAACTATAAGCTTTATCAAAGAGGAAAGTCTTAAGTCTAGTCTTAAATGTGGAGACGGTGTCTGCCTCCCGGACCGTAACAGGAAGATGATTCCACAGGAGAGGAGCCTGATAGCTGAAGGCTCTGGCTCCTGATCTACTTCTGACATCTGATGTCCTCTGCATACACTTCTCCCTGGACGGTGCAAATGATTGTGGCTTTGGCCTGATTGAGCTGCTCTTCATTGAGATGTTTGTTGCACTTATGCCAGCCATGACAAATGTTGTCCTTGCACCCCTTGATGAAGGACTTGGCAATGTGCCCAAGCCGTGCAACAGCCTTTAAGAGGGGACTCCAAGCAGAGAACTGTCCAAAGCTTGCACTTCCAAGCTTGCTGTGTGACCAACTGGTGACATAAGTAGTGACCTCTGACCGTACCTCTACATCTGACTCAGGGTCAACAAGGCTAAAAACCTCTCCAGATGATAGAATCTGCCTTTCGTTGGTGAGGAAAGCAGGTCCCGTTAGCCATGTAGAGAAGACCAGCTGGTCAGCTGGCAGTGATCAGGTAGCATGATCAGCTGGGTTGTCGTTGGTGGGCACATAGTTCCACTGACTTGCTTTTGTGGACCGTCTGATGCGCTGCATGCGATTGTGAACATAAACGTAGAACTGCCTTGACTTGTTAAAGATGTAGCCAAGCACCACCTTGCTATCGGTAAAGAACTTGACATCATCCAGCGTCACGTCCAACTCTTCTCGAAGCAGGTCTGCTATCTTCACGGCCAATATGGCAGCGCAGAGCTCGAGTCGTGGAACTGTACTCTCCGGTTTGGGGGCAAGCTTTGCCTTGCTGAAGATGAACCCCACATCACTGTGACCTTTTGGCATCTGTCACTTTCAGGTAAGCAACTGCGCCTACTGCTTTTAAGGAAGCGTCACAAAAAATGCACATTACTTTTCTCTGAGCTACAGACAGAGGGAGTGATGTGTACATTCTTTGTACAACATGTGTACAATTTTCAGCTCCTGTAGGTCCTCCAAGGAATCTCTCCATCTTTGCCACTTCTCATGACTCTCCTTTGGGAGTGGTGCATCCCAGTCACCAGCATTGGAGGTAATGTCTCTTAGTATAGAACTACCCTGGATGCTGACGGGTGCAGCAAATCCAAGAGGGTTATACAAAATATTGATAGTAGACAGTACACCACGTTTCGTTTCAAGCCACTTGAAACTGGAATGTGTCTGTGGACAGGTCCCACCTGAGTCCCAAACTGTGCTGCATGGGTGTGAAGTCCTGCCCAAGCTCAATGCCTTCCAGTTTTTTAGCAAGGTCTTCGCTTGGAAAGGCACTCATGACATCTGGGCTCTTAGATGCAATTTTTTCCAATCGTAGATTGGACTGAGCTAGCATGTGTTGAACTCTCTTTAGCACATCAATTGCGTCCGTCGCACTGGAGAACGACTTCAGTCCATCGTCGACATAAAAGTGGCGTTTGACGAAAAGTCTCACGTCGGCTCCGTACTCCTCTTCTCCTTCCACGGCCGTCCTATTCATGCCGTAGATGGCAACAGCTAGAGACGGGCAATTCCCGAACACGTGGACTTTCATACGGAACTCCACAATGTCCCCATCAAGCTGATGGTCTTGAAACCACAGGAAGCGCAGTTAGTTACGATGCTCATCTTTGACCAAGAAGCTGTGGAACATCTGTTGAACATCAGCCATTACTGCAACGGGTTCCGACCTGAAGCGTACAAGCACACCAACCAGGCTGTTGTTTAGATCTGGGCCTCTGAGTAGCACATCATTAAAGGTAGGGTCTGGAGGATTTTCCAGTTGCTGTTTGTAAACACACATTCAAATTCGGCCTCTCCTATCAGGCTCAACTCTCCCGGGTGTGCAGAGCCCGGAGGTACAGAAGAAGGCTTCACAGAAGAGGTTCAGGCAAGGCTCGCGCTGGTGCATGCTCGGACACACTCAGACACGCTCGGGCATGGCACCTGCGCTCTCTCATTGGCTGGGGAAATCTCCGCCCAGAAGCAGTCCGAGCTCACAAAAACATCAAAATACAGTTAAAGGGCAGGAGCTCTGCCCATAGGTGATGTTTAAGCAGGCTTTCATTTGTATATGTCTATATTTTGTTTTGTTTGAAAATCCTCCAGATCCTACCTTAAAGAGATACATTGTTATGCTGAGCACTTGAGTCAAAGACTACTCTTATCTGTCCTGGCTTCTGCGGATGATAGGCACCAAAGCTCGGCAGATACCAACACTCTTCATCATATTTAAGAAGAGGAGCTGGTTCTGCGTGTCCATTATAGAAGATCTTTTCCATGAACTCTGGTGGTCTTTCATCTCTGGCTTCTTCTTCAAAGTACGTCGAAGAGAAAGGAGGCAGTTGAGGGCTTGCTCCCTGTTGTTCGGCAGGCACTGTCTTGGAAAACGGAACGGGAGGGGGACCACCCAACTGTTTGAGTCGTCCTTAGAGAACTCTTCACTCATGATGCGGAGGAAGATCTCATCTTCAGCCAATAGTGCCAGTTTATTGTCCTCAACAGTGTGGCTAAAAAGCTGCTTGCCAAGAGCATCTTGAGCTGGCTTCCCGTGAGGTTCTTCCCTTGAGGCACACGTCTCCTATAATTACCCATCCCAAATCGTGGTGTTGGGCATATGGCGCATTGTGTGGCCCGTTGCACTGACTGCGAACCTTGTGAACTTGGATGATGTCCCTTCCAAGCAGCGGAAGGATTTCAGCTGAGGGGTCAAGAGGTGGTATCTTGGAAGCAATTGTTCTCAGATGACGATGATGTGTAGCAGCCTCTGGAGTAGGAATTTCCTCTCTGTTATTTGGTATCAGATTGCACTCGATGAGTGTCAGCAGTGCCAGGGATACCCCGCCATCAATAGCCTCTATCATGAAATCCATGGCTCTTCTTCCGCTGGTCTCTGTTATGCCAGAGCATGTTTTCAGTGTGTAAGGATATACCATTCCCTGAATGTTGAACATGTTGAAGAAGGCGGATTTGGCCAGTGACAAGTTACTCTGGATGTCCAACATCACGTACATTCTCTTCTTCTGTTCAGGACGTCCTTTGGGATATACCATGACCAGACACATTTTGGAGCATGACTTTCCGCGCAAGCCTTCCCCACAAACTTCTGTGCAGCTGGACGTAGTTACAGGTGAGTTCTCCTCAGCTTTCTCCTCGCCATCTCCCTCTGCTGAAGTGACAGGCTCCCTTGCCATCCAGGGAGGTGGACCTTCATGAAGAGCTGAATGGCTTCTGAACAGCGAATGGCAGTCTGACAGTCCCTGGTTCTATGGTTTGTTGACATACAGCATTTGAAGCAGATGGGATGCTCTTTCAGGAAACTCTTCCTCTCTTCCAGACTCTTCATTCTGAAACCCCTACATTTTCTGAGAGAGTGTGGTTTCTTATGAATGGGACAATGTCTCTCTGGATCTATAGGAGGCTTGTCACTATCTGGAGAGTTGGAGGCCTCAACTTCAGTTTTATTAGCAGAGATGGGAAATCTGTCTTTCCTGAAACTAGCCGAAGGTTTCTCATCTTTGTAGGGTGCTGTACTGGAGCCTTGGAGGGCAAAACTGGGATCCATTTTCATTTCTGCATGACTATTCACAAAGTCAACAAAAAAGGAGAAGGGTGGATAATGGACAAGATGCTTTTTTTTGTATCTGGTTCCTTGAGTAACCCATGTGTCTTGGAGATTATGTGGAAGCTTCTCCACAATTGAGTTTATGCCTCTAGCTGAGTCGAGGAAGCTGAGACCTGGTAGGTAACCTTCATTCTTCGCAGCTTCTATCTCAAGGAGAAGGTCTGCAAGCTCCTGAAGATGTTGGTTATCTTTGTTAGAGATTTTAGGTACATTCTCAAGACGTTTACATAATGAAGCCTCAATAACCTTAGGAGAGCCATAAGCCTTATCCAACCATTGCCATAGCCTGTTGAGTCCAGCTGCTGGATCGTTGACATGGACCGCTCTGATTCTCAGGGCATGTTGAAGTGACTCCCCGCCAAGCCACCTGGTAAGTAAATCTAGCTCCTCACTAGGTTTGAGATTCAAGCCTTCTATGGCGTTGTAGAAAGCAGATCTCCACGACATATAGTTCTCTGGCCGATTGTCAAACACTGTGCACCCTGCTGCGAGAAGGTCGCGACGAACGAGGAAGGCAGCGAGGTCAGAGACATCTGTGGTGTAAGCCTTGGTGTAAGTCTGTCACTAACCTTGTGTGGTGAACTCGCTGTGTTGTTGCCCTGTGCTAAGTAGGGACTGAAAGCATTGATGTTGGCGAGAGGGGAGATTGGGTGCCACGTGGCTTGAGGGTGTTTAAAACGAGAAGAGACGATACAGGCTGCAACATGCACTGACTATCATCGAAAGTGTCTTTATATTGGGGCTGTGAAGCATTTACTGTCTCTCTTTTATCATCACATTCATCTTCTTTTTGGTGGATGAAATGTGTATTAATGTAGTCATCAGTACATTGTCTTGATACAGCTGGTGATAAAGGGGGACCAATAGCCATCTCACCTTTACCACTTTCATTTTCTGCAGCAGCCTCAAGCACCTTTGCTGCAGCCAGTGCAGCTTCAGCTTCACTCTCTTCTTTAAGAGCGTTCAATGTTGCATCGATTTGTGTTCGTTCAACCCTCATGTCAATTTGAAGTTTTGCATATTCAGCTCTTTTCCGTGCAGCTTCCGCCTTTGCCCATGCCTCTGCTGCGATCTGGCTTGAGTTTGACTTGGAAGAGCGATGTCAGGATGATGCTCGGCTTACCTTTGACTTGGAATGTCGTGAGGATGATGCGTTAGAAGCTCCACACTCTGACCTGACCTCCAGGTTGGACACTTCGTTGCGGTCTGACATTCTGCTCTGGTAGATATAGTGTGTATCCCATCTACTCTTGTGCTCTTGATGTGGGCAATCTTTTCACTCTTCTGCCCTGACCATGTGTGGAACTGAGAACACGGTGTAGACAGTGAGCTAAACAATTTTCCAATAAAAACACTTTTTTGTGAAACTGTAAACAACATACAGACAGGAAAACAGAAATAAATAGATGTACAAGCCATATTTAACACATGTAATTATGCTTATATAACTGTACACTACTAACTAAGACAGTTATTAAAGTAAGTGTTAAAGGTAAGTACATTCAAGTGATTACAGGTAATGCAAAATGCAACAAGCTTTAACTATAGTAAGTTAACCAGTAAAAATAATCATATTCATTGAATCAACACACCGAATACAAATATATTCAACTATAATTGTACTCACAGATTGTGCCGAACGAAGAGCCAAAACAAGGAGGATGGATGAGGATGGAACTATACACCCCTCCACTGCTGTGTCTCTGTTCAAAACGGCTGCTCTGAGCACTAGAAATCAGTGTTTTAACTACCTCCACCACTAGGTGTCACTACACACACCTATTCTAATTACTGGGGCCAGAATACTAACCGAGTGGTCAGGATGTATGGATCAGGTAGTGACAGGTGTTGCCTCGTATTTGAACATGGGGGAGCAGACTTTAACACAACACCGGCATGCCCAGTGCAGTTGGCAATTCAGATAACGCAGCTACAGGTACTGCTGAGGCCAGTTCATGTGAATATTTGAAGGAGTTTTATGAACGAATCAGTACTGATTCTAAAAGAAAAAAAAAATCTCACATTTGCAAATTATGCCTGTCTGAAAAAACAAGTCAGAACATCAGTCACACTAGTGACAAAATTATTTGAGTTAAAAAAAACAAAACAAAGAAAAACATAAAAAATGAGAGTGAACCAGTTTATTTTTTGGGACTGTGAATGGTCAAAATTGGAAATATTGAACTATACTGTATATATTGAACACTCCGGTTGAGTGGATGCTGGCGTGACTTGCTGCCACTGCTCACCGGTAACCTTTTAAAGTTTTTATGTTTTTTATGGTTTTTATTGCCTTCTGGACGTGTGCTAGTAATTGCACTCAAGCGTTGGTTGGCCGAAGTTGCCACAAGTTAACAAGTACTGTAACGAAGTATTGTTACTTTTATACATTCCACCACTACCTATAAAAAGACATAATTTGTAATAAATTGGAATTTTCCTTAAAGCTGCACTTATATATATTTTTATATCAACAATAAATCAAATGACAATGTGCACTCTGAGGGAAGTTGTTCGTAGTAATAAGACCACACATAATTAAAAACAACTCTATGGTTACCCTCAGTGGATGCACTCTGAGCTCTCTCATTTGTCTAATTTCTAGCAATAGCAGGCAGCTGTTAAACCTATAACCCCACTGTACGCTACGTCACTACCTACCCAGCACTAACTAACACTTTTGTCCGTGCTGAGTCAAACCATGCTGTACCTATGTGCATTTCCTTTGTCAATTTCAAGAAGTGGAGCCATGCCCAAGGTGGACCATCTCGCCGACCACAGCCTTCTCCACTTGAAACAAGCATGTGTTGTGTGACTCAACTCACGTCTGTCCAATCTGTTCTCATCCCAACTTGTCAAATACAATGGCCCTACACATCAAAATATAATGTGTCAGGTACCCTCCTGTAACATGTTTCTTGGATGTTCAGGGATGGCGTGTCAGTTTATGCTTGTTACATGCAATGTGTCTTGTCAAAATACATCTCCGTTTTCTCGGGAAATGAATAGTTTTCTGCTCTTACTGTACCTCTGCAAACAGCTCACCTACAACACGTAAACTTCTTTTACCTTCTTACCGGCCCAGCCACGCTGAGTCTACATGCCAAGTCAAACCACGTCAAGTCTAGCCAGCACATGAGTGTGGAAAGGTATAAGACAGACACAGTTAGAGACTAGCCGTTTTTTTTCCCCGTTAAAGGGTTTTTTTTGGGGGGAGTTTTTCCTTATCCGCTGTGAGGGTCCAAAGGACAGAGGGATGTTGTATGCTGTAAAGCCCTGTGAGGCAAATTGTGATTTGTGATATTGGGCTTTATAAATAAAATTGATTGATTGATTGATTGATATAAAGAGCCAAATGACTGTCTCAGAAGTTGGTGGAGACCAAAGCAGAGAAAAAACACAATACATGTTTGTTGCTTTTACTAGTCATTCTATGTTGTCTCAACTAGGATTTGTGTTTGTTGAACTTGAAATGTCTTGTTGGTATCACTAAAAAAAACTTGTTGATGACACCTAAAGTATAAAGTTGATGGAACTAATCTGTCAGTTTTACCATTGTCGTACCAAGTATTAATTTTAAGTTGAAGGAACTCAGATAGATGTGCAAACAAATTAAGTTTCTGAGCTTACCTAACATGTCAAGGCTGCCAGGTTACAAATTATTTTAAGCTGAAGTAGCTTGTTCTTTTTTACAGTGGAAAAGGGGAGTGCTGTAACTGCTAATATTGCTTCATGCCTGCTAGGAGTGTAATAAACTATTGTTAGCTAACATGTTTACCATAAAAATTCCGTAATTTAATAATATGTCATTGTAGTCAGTGCTTACAGTTTTCGTGGCCCCCAACTGGCAAAAAAGAAAACCAATGAATGCAGCTGTAATTGTTAAATATAGATTATATTTGGTGAACAGTGCATAAAGACAATGGGTAACAATCAGTTTCTGAATATGTCTTGAAAATTCCCAAATAAAATTAAGCTTAAAATCAATGTAATTGTGAAATTAGTTTTGTTTGGAAAGATCAGTCTTACAGCATTTCCTGCAATACAAAATATATTAGTGTAATGGGATTTACAGTAATGTAATTTTTAGGAAAGGTGGCAGTAATATTGCTCCAGGAAAAAAAAAACCTGTTGTCTGAGGATTGAATGCTGCTCTCACAGAGAATAATAAAAAAAAAACAATGATAGATCCTGATAGGTAGGACAGGAAAATACCTTTTTAAAAATGTGGAGACAGGATATGACCCAGCACCTGTGACACACCTCCATGTCCCTACACACCTTTGTGTAGTGTATTGTGTTCCTCTGATGCTGCCCATCCCTTTCCCAATGACTGACAAAGTGCAGTCAGCCATAGCAACTATGCAAGAAGGGCCCTCAGGATGAGGGGGTGTGAATTCCCACCTCTTTTTCCTACACAAGAATTACACACCTTGTGTTAAAACCTTTCGGCTCCTGCTCTCAAGTGACGTTTTGCCAGCAGCAATGCCACAGGCTTCCTCTCTTCTCCTAATAGATGATGCGGTGATTTTTGAGTTCTTCAGGCCCCATCTGACTCCAGGTGTCACAGCTGTGGCCACATGCTCGGGCAGGACACGCCCTTCCAAAGACCTGTGGACACAGCCATGTTGTCATGCACTCATTTTGGTGTCACGCCACATGTCAGTCACTCAGCACCGAGCTGAGAGGCCAGCACTTAGCTGCCTTTCACACATCTGCAACAAACACGACTGAGGAGGCAAAGCTTCAGGCAGTCATTGCTGATGAAGATCCTTCACAAGGAGTGGTGAAAAATACAAACTCAGTGGAGCGACTTCTCGGTAACCTAATTACTTCAGCGTTAAGCGGTTATGCCACATCTTCGATGGCCATGGGCATATAGGCCCTGTTGTTGCATTCTGCTACTTAAAAAATTGTAACAACATGTAGGAGCTACAGGACTAATTATCACAAATATGAACATAGAAGCTCAGACACATACACAGAGGAAGCATAAGTCCAATCTCTTCTTAGGATGCCATTACTCCACTATATCTTTACGGAGACAATAGTGGTTTGCTGCTGTATTAATGCTCTGAATCCAACTCCTTTAAGTATCATGCACAACATGCGGAGACATTTACTTTTTTTAAACAGTGTATTAACTGGATTACAATCTACAGGAGAAGACACAGAATTCTCATTTTCTAACATACAATAACATAAACTAAAAAAAATAAAAAATCCCACAAACCCAGTCCCTCCCACCCTCACCACCCAACAAGGGCCATAATAAAAACACCTTAGCTCAAGTGCATGTCAGACATACAGTACAGGCCAAAAGTTTGGACACACCTTCTCATTCAATGCGTTTTCTTTATTTTCATGACTATTTACATTGTAGATTCTCACTGAAGGCATCAAAATATGAATGAACACATGTGGAGTTATGTACTTAACAAAAAAAGGTGAAATAACTGAAAACATGTTTTATATTCTAGTTTCTTCAAAATAGCCACCCTTTGCTCTGATTACTGCTTTGCACACTCTTGGCATTCTCTCCATGAGCTTCAAGAGGTAGTCACCTGAAATGGTTTTCCAACAGTCTTGAAGGAGTTCCCAGAGGTGTTTAGCACTTGTTGGCCCCTTTGCCTTCACTCTGTGGTCCAGCTCACCCCAAACCATCTCGATTGGGTTCAGGTCCGGTGACTGTGGAGGCCAGGTCATCTGCCGCAGCACTCCATCACTCTCCTTCTTGGTCAAATAGCCCTTACACAGCCTGGAGGTGTGTTTGGGGTCATTGTCCTGTTGAAAAATAAATGATCGTCCAACTAAACGCAAACCGGATGGGATGGCATGTCGCTGCAGGATGCTGTGGTAGCCATGCTGGTTCAGTGTGCCTTCAATTTTGAATAAATCCCCAACAGTGTCACCAGCAAAACACCCCCACACCATCACACCTCCTCCTCCATGCTTCACAGTGGGAACCAGGCATGTGGAATCCATCCATTCACCTTTTCTGCGTCTCACAAAGACACGGCGGTTGGAACCAAAGATCTCAAATTTGGACTCATCAGACCAAAGCACAGATTTCCACTGGTCTGATGTCCATTCCTTGTGTTTCTTGGCCCAAACAAATCTCTTCTGCTTGTTGCCTCTCCTTAGCAGTGGTTTCCTAGCAGCTATTTGACCATGAAGGCCTGATTTGCGCAGTCTCCTCTTAACAGTTGTTCTAGAGATGGGTCTGCTGCTAGAACTCTGTGTGGCATTCATCTGGTCTCTGATCTGAGCTGCTGTTAACTTGCGATTTCTGAGGCTGGTGACTCGGATGAACTTATCCTCAGAAACAGAGGTGACTCTTGGTCTTCCTTTCCTGGGTCGGTCCTCATGTGTGCCAGTTTCGTTGTAGCGCTTGATGGTTTTTGCGACTCCACTTGGGGAAACATTTAAAGTTTTTGCAATTTTCCGGACTGACTGACCTTCATTTCTTAAAGTAATGATAGCCACTCGTTTTTCTTTAGTTAGCTGATTGGTTCTTGCCATAATATGAATTTTAACAGTTGTCCAATAGGGCTGTCGGCTGTGTATTAACCTGACTTCTGCACAACACAACTGATGGTCCCAACCCCATTGATAAAGCACGAAATTCCACTAATTAACCCTGATAAGGCACACCTGTGAAGTGGAAACCATTTCAGGTGACTACCTCTTGAAGCTCATCGAGAGAATGCCAAGAGTGTGCAAAGCAGTAATCAGAGCAAAGGGTGGCTATTTTGAAGAAACTAGAATATAAAACATGTTTTCAGTTATGTCACATTTTTTTGTTAAGTACATAACTCCACATGTGTTCATTCATATTTTGATGCCTTCAGTGAGAATCTACAATGTAAATAGTCATGAAAATAAAGAAAACGCATTGAATGAGAAGGTGTGTCCAAACTTTTGGCCTGTACTGTATCTTGTTGTCAAACCACAACAGGTTGAGAAATATTTACCATGTAACTCCTGAAGCCAAAAGAAGCCATCAAATAGATATAGTTGTCTTTTACGATTGAATGTATTTTTTTTCTGTTGTCATGTATGAGACACATGGAGACAGGTGGAGTATCTGTACTCCATAATAAAGCAATACATTTATTACCAGCAATCTTGGACACTTTGATGAACCGCACCTTGTTTCTTCTGGCAAGAAGAAGGTTAGATATATCACTTAGTGAGGCTAGTTTAGGTGAACGAGGGATCTCAAAGAAATTAATCCCATTAAGAATTTCAAATATTCAATCTCAATAATGTTTTCATTTATTACATTTCCAGAACATGTGAATAGGATTACCTGTCTCTATTTCAGTTCAATCAGGAGAGACAGGAGAGTGAAGTAAAGATAATATTTAATACAGAATTAGAGTGTACAAACTAACAGATGATTTGTGCTGATTGAGATTTAACAGAAGTCTTTGGCGCTTGTACACCAGGGAGAGATATTTTGCGCACGAGGGACATCTGAGCGGCAGCAGGATAAATCCCCCTGTGGAGTCCAAACACTGGTGGTGGTGGTGGTGGCTGATGACTCTGAGGCTGCTGACTGCTGAGGCATATTAGGGTGATGAATCTATAAAGACTGGGTGGTGATCAATCAATCAATCAATCAAATTTTATTTATATAGCGCCTTTCATACATCAAAAATGCAACCTCAAAGCGCTTTACAAACTAAAAACGTACAACAAAAAAAAAAAAATACTACAAATATTGAAAACCCGCCCCTCCCACCCCCCCAGGACAGGAGTGGGAGAACTGTGGGTCGCCACACGAGCAGCGCCCCGTTTACTTAGATGAAAAAAGGAGAGGGAGGGAGGAAGAGGGGGAAAAAAAGCAACTCCCAAACTAGGCTCCTGTACACAGTGTGGGAATAGGAACAAAAACACCTCAGCACATAAGGAACATAATAAGACATTACAACAAAACTCGAAGACTTGCACATATGGGAGGGGGGGAGGGTGTTGGGGAGGGGAGGTGTCGCAGCACAGACACTAGGGGGTGCGCACGCAGCCACATTTGGGCGCATCGCATCACCCTCCCATGCTACATTGCGACGAAGGGAGGGAGGGAGGGGGGGGCCAAGAAGGCGTTGAGTTGGAGGGGGTGTGCGTGTTATATGTGTCTTCATGTGTGTGTATGTGTAAGTCCATGTACTTCATCTCCACTCAGTCCCAACCCATTGTCTCTGCCGTCTGATAACTGATGACGAAGACACGGCCATTGCCGTGGAGACGACCTTGAAGAGTTCTGATCCAGAAACAAAGTTCACAGGAGGAGGGGATGGTGGGGGGGAGATGGGGCCGGAGCATCTTGTCTGCATAACATCCAGCAGAGTGGAGAGGTAAACGGCCTTTGGAGAGCTGTTATCTTGGGGAGCCAATGAAGATAACAATTGTTTTGGGTCAGGCCCACACTGCAATTTTTTCGTCTGCCTTTGAGTCTCTCTGAGTCTCCTGGTGGCTTGCTTCCAATATGTCCGAACTGGTGGCCAGTTTCAGCTGAGCCGAGCTGACAACTTCTCCAAGTTGACATCCATCTTGCAAAGGAGTTCAGGAATCGCATCCAGCTTGCGATTGAACTCACATATCGCTTGAGTCTGAGTGGTGACAGCCCTGCACATTCCCTCAGTCATGACGGGCAGCTTCTCGATTGCCAAAAGTGCTGCCAACGTCTTCTGAACTTTGCGATAGATCAGGAAGCTGCTAACTCCAGCTACAGCAGAATGCCTGTTATCATAATTCCAATTATGTAGACGTCTTCAGCATCCTCAACGGAAAGGATCGACAGGCACACGATCCTCCACTTCTCCCAGGAGTCCATCGTGTATCCGGCTGCAAACGTTCCGTCAGGGCAGGCGGGCTCTCCTTTGCCCAGTCTCCTTGTCGAGAAAATTTGGTCAATTGCGTTGAGAGACCAGCTAATCAAATCCATGGTATTAGTTTTCGGATAGAAATGCAGAGAGAGGCTCCGATAGATCAGACAGAGACAGCACAAGACAAAGAGCAGCAAGCAGGGCAGATAGGGGCAGGGAGGGAGCGAGAGAAAAAGCGTCCGCCTTCGTTGAGAGCCAGATGATGGGGAGGTGGTGGGCACGCACGCCGGCAGCAAGGAAGAACTACAGCAGAGAAAGAACCATATTTAAAATGAGGTGCGGTAAGATGATGTAAGATCTCTAGATGGCATTGCTCTGGCCTCTAGTGCTACCGTAAGAAACCTCGGAGTAATATTTGATCATCATCATGTCACTAACTCGGCTTCTTCTTCAGAGCCTTTGTGCTCCACTGTCTCTCAGGTTAACTCATATCACAGCGGTGCCTGGATAGTGTGACGTGTGTGGTTGTGCTGCTGCCGTGGTCCTGCCAGATGCCTCCTGCTGCTGCTGTTATCATTAGTCATACTTCTACTGTTATTATACACATATGATTATTTTCACATATGTATACTATCAGATATTAATATATACTTTCAACATATTGTACCACAATAGCCAGAATTATAATTATAATATTATTACTTTCATTAATGTTGTTGTAAGCTATTACCATTACCGTCTGTCCTCTCTCTTCTGTCTCATTGTGTCATACGGATTACTGTTAATTTATTATGTTGATCTGTTCTGTACGACATCTATTGCACGTCTGTCCGTCCTGGAAGAGGGATCCCTCCTCAGTAGCTCTTCCTGAGGTTTCTACCGGGTTTTTTCCCCCATTAAAGGGTTTTTTGGGGGGAGTTTTTCCTGATCAGCTGTGAGGGTCCCAAGGACAGAGGAATGTCGTATGCTGTAAAGCCCTGTGAGGCAATTGTGATTTGTGATATTGGGCTTTATAAATAAAATTGATTGATGATAGGCTGAGTTAATTTTAGTTTAATAAATTCTGCTTGTTTTAAGTAAATCTTTTGTGTGGACTCCCTATTTTTCACATTCACTGAGCCAGTTTGTGACAACAGCGTGACCAGGATAGCTAATTATCCACCAAAATGATTACTTACCGAGCTGAACTGAACAAGCCATGATAAATCAATAATGTTGGTATGATATGCTAAGAGATAAAACATAGAAATGATCAAGACACCAAAAGTTTAGGTCAAATGGTTAAATTAATAGTGTACTATGAATGAACAGAAACAAAATTTACCTTGCCGTGAATGTGCTGCTTAGCCTGCAAAGGCTGAGGGCTGAATGCCGTGGATGCCATGCTGGTTAGCCTGCGAAAGCTGTGTGGCTCAATGTCATGAACGCGATGCTTGGCCTGCAAAGGCCAGGATAGCTACTTTCCCTTACTTATCAAGCTCAAGTGAACAAGCCATAATAAATCAATAACGTTGGTATGATCTGCTAAGAGATAAAAAACAGAAATGATCAAGACACATAAAAGTTTAGGTCAAATGATCAAATCAGTAGTGTATCATGAATGAACAGAAACAAAAGTTGACTCCCATTCACTGTCTTCAAAAGTGTATTCCAGGTCTTTCTCCCATTTGGTCCTAGAGTTTGGGGGTTTAGTCTCTGCAAGGGGCAAAATTATGTTTTATGTTAAGGATAAAATGCCTCTGGGGTGTTTAATCCTTTTTTAGAATTTCATCAGCTGGGGGGGAATCGAGGTGAGTGGAGTTTCCTCCTTGGGATGTACTTATGAAGTATCTAACCTGTAGATGATAGAAAAAATTAGTTCTGAGAGTGGGGGGCTGTATGTAACTGTTTAAATAGCATGTTATTCTCATAAAGATCTCCAAAACACTTATTTCCCTGGTTGTACCACAACTTGGTTATGCCATCTCTAAGTACATTTGGTAAGGCAAGGTTGGTGTGGGAAGGAGTATTACACTCCTTATTACAGTACAGTTAACACTATTAGGATGTGCCTGAATGGCAAACCAGGTTCTGGATGTGCATTTAATGAAAGGGTTATCAGTCCCATTCAGGGCCGTGCCTGACCAATTTGGCACCCTAGGCAAGATATTTGCTGGCGCCCCCCCCCCGACGGTTCGGTTCAAACCTCGGTTTTCAAAAACTACTGAAGAAACATTTCAAAAACTTCCTGAAAAAATGTCTGGATTTTATTAATTATTAAACAAATGTTGCATTGCAATAAACATGAACATTACTTAAGTTATATTAACTTACAGTTCACAATAAATAAATAAAACTTGTTAATCTCTTAACAGTCTACATTCTCTAAATAATCTTATTTCTCCACTGGCAGTTTGTGTGTGGGAGGGAGATGCACTTGAGGCTGCATCACTTGGTGCTGAGGTGGATGAGGTGGCTGCAGTTACATTAGTAGGCCCAGGATTTGCAGAGGTGGGGGACAAATACTTCAGAAGTGCATCTAAAAAGAGGAGATACATATATTTGACAAACTGGGCTTTTACAATATATTAATCAAATAGCTGTTGATTGTGAAACCATCATGGAATAACGATAATAGCACCTAACATTACAGCCTGCCTTGATCTAATGACATTTTAAACACAGCAAACAGCCAAAATATAAAAATGCAACTGTAACATCACAAATTGCACAAATCTGAAAATTGGAAAACATAAATATACAGTATATGAATATATGCCTGGTTGGTAAACAGTGAGTGGTTTGTGCAGCAGCACACTAAACATTAAAAGAAAAGATAGGCCAGTATATTCAATTATGTTGCTCATTCATTCCATCAAACACTTCGAGTCTTTCTTTCCAACTTTCTCTAAGATGGGAGCAACATTAACTGACATTAACTCTAGCTGAATGCTTAAAGTATTCCTAAAACAAGTGGCTAATGAAGTCGCAGTAACATTGACATTACGTAGTAGTAGCCTAACCACTAATCATTAGCGGCTAATGAGCTGACGTTAGCTTGCAAGTGCTTAAGTAACTGTAACTTACGTTGTGTTTCTACCATTTTAAATGAAGTGTTCATCACATCACATCATTACCTCGGTCTTGTTCACGTTTCTCCTCCTCTTCTTTTCTTTGTTTTTGTACTGCGCCCCAGAGGGCTTTTGCCTCTTCATCACGATGGCACCCAACTGTCAGTTTGTCACTCAGGAGCATCACATTACAGAAGACTGCAGGTAGCGGGGGAAGGGGGGCGCGGTTAGGGACTGTGGCGAAATTGATGCTGCCTGCCAGAGAGGCAGAAGGATGCCAAGCAGGCAGAAATTTAAATTAGAAATATAATTTCATTATTATTTAAAGACGTATGGCTATATGTACTGTTGTTGTTTTGTAGTGTATTCTTATCTAATTTTTCGAATAGAATGGGGAAGAAAAAAAAAACACCTCACTCCCTGGCGCCCTCTGGCATGCTGGCGCCTATCCACGGAGGCAAAACAGAACGCAGCCAGCTTCTGTTTTTTTGTGCGACACTTCCGGTCCAGCACTCTTACCACTGTGTAAATGGGAATCGCCTTGTTGTTTACCTTGCTGAGTTTAGCTATATATATGTATATATCACATTTTTCACGTCACTATATCACCGTTTAGACTAATCTGATGTTTGTAAAGTCTATAAACACAACGACTGAACAAACATTAGTATTTTCTCTGTGTGTGTTAATTACATGGTTATGGTAGATTAGCTGGGCTAACCGTTAGCTGTTAGCCGTTAGCCGTTAACCGTGTCTGTAATAACTCACTAAACTCACAAAGTGGCCCGTGAAAAAAATATTTTCTCCAGTGGATGTCTTAGTTACAACATGATTGAGCTAACTGGAGTAGTTTCATGTCGTATCAGACAACGGGAGGCTTTTAACGGATGACGATCCTGATGTTAGCTTTGCTGCTAGTGTTAACGTTAGCTGTCCCTGTCAGCTGCAGCCACTGATGCTTTCTAGACATCCTGATTTCCCAAAACTGAATAAATACCACACATAGCAACACAAAACTGCTTTGCTAGCTCAATCATGTTGTAACGGCTGGATGGTTGATGCGTACATGCTGATTCAGGTGCTATCAGAGCCGATCCACGCATCACTATGGCTTAATGATCAACTCAGTCAATAAAAACAACCCGTCCTGTGTTAGGAGTGTATGTCGCTGACAGAAAGAAAGAAAGAAAGAAAAGGGAAAAAAGATAGAAAAGCAGCGTACACCTCACATATTTATTTCTCACAGTTGCGCACACGTTTGGCTGGCATGCAGACGCACCGTCTGTGTGTCGAGGGTGCGAGCCGCAGCTTCAGCTGCTCAGGAGAGAGGCTTAGCCCGGTGTGTTTTTTCACTGATTCGGTTCTGCAGGTTCTCTGCTGGTACACTGGAGACGGAGATCAAGCAGTTTGTCTCACTCAGGATAGATTGTGCTTTTTTGGTTCATAGTTTATGATTGACATGCGATTTATTCGCGTTTAGAGGGAATAAATTTCCGTTATAACGGAAACGTGGGCACAGTTATCTAATGTTATACAAAATACACAGACTAACTAACTAACTAACTAACTAACTGATTGACTAACATAAACAACTGAAAATTGAAAAAAAATTAGCTTGCACCGTTAGCTCCGGTAAGGGAAAGCATGAGGGAAAGCAGCTGACTGGAAGTCATGCACAAAAAAACGGAAGTTGATCACTATTTACTTCTGTGTTTGAAAATAAGGTGGATAGCATTTGCCTAACCTGCCCTATGGGCGGCACGGCCCTGGTCCCAGTCCTCAGAGTATGGTATGACTTGATAAAAGGGAAGCGGACCAGTGCCACAGCTTATTATTTGTTTCCAAGCAGGGGGTCACTTAGCTCTATCTGCCAGAACCACTGTGTCCTGGACTGAGCAGGAGATAACCAGTTTGCTGTTTTCACTTTCACAGCTCTGTGGTGATTATTGGATTTCACCATTGCACATGCTCCTGTACACATTTGTTTTTGTGGGTTTGTTTGGTCAGCTGAAACTCAGGAAGCTTCAGTCCTCCACACTGGAGGGTATTATGCATGGTTTTGGTTTTGATTTTAATTCTAGGAACCATCGTCCTCCATATGAATATGGATATCATTCTTTGCAGTCTCTTGAAGAAATTATACTAATACTTGGAATTAGACCTTAGACGAAATTTAGCATTTTCCAGTTAAGATATGGGATCTGCCAGCATCATTCAGGTATTAGAAGCATTATTTAGGCGTGTATACAGCACATTTAGAATATGTGTAATTGGGGTTTTTACCAAAGGTTGCTTCACACAGCCTCTTGCCTGTTTAAGGTGGGCTCTATGCATTGTCATGGATACATTGTACACAAACCAATTCACCAACAGTTTGCAAGGCTGATGTAAAGATGCATGCCCAAAAGAAAAACCCACATTTCTGGTCAGACGGAGAAACACACCTATTTTAAAACACTGAAAGACTTGGAAAGCTTTTTGGATATGTGCAAATATTGCAACAGTGACTTTTCAAAAAAGGGGACTGAAGAAAGGAAAGAGGGAGGCTGAGCTTGCAGGGTCCAACAAGTCCACCATCAGTAGGACACTGTCAAATGCAAACAAAATAACAAGCAGGTCCAACTGTTCTACGTTTGCATATTTTGACATGATAAACAGCATGTTAGGGTACGTTAATTGGAGTATGCACAGCTGCATGTAAATGGCAATATTGGTGGAACATTAATTTTCATTAGCCATGTAAACAGCTTCGTAGGAATATTGTCTTTTTCTGACAAAAAAACAAGATTTTGTTCATGTAAACACACTCAGTGAGGCACACTTTACGCAGGGATTGGCCAGGTGTGCGGGTGTGAGAGAGTAAGCAGGGCTTGAACTTCATTCTTAGGAAGAAGCACTTCTGTCACCTTTTGGTTGAACAGCTAAGTGGTTAACAAAGACAGACTGTCCCGACGTATATGCCATCATCCCTTACCTGAGTCATTATTCAGTCTCACCTCTGTCTATGACTACAGGCTGTTCAACCTTTCTGAGAGCATGGCCATTCAGAACATCTGTAAACACTTTTGCCTTTACATTTGTTTGGACACTTCACATAAACAAGTGTGTTTCTAGTATGGGCTTAATGGTTCTGGATCAGATCAACACCAAGCCGACAGATGGCTGTCAGTTAATGTTGGGCCATCAGTGAGCGTCTGTCACTATAGTCAGTGCGGCGTAGCCAGTCAGGGAGTGAAATCACTCTGATTATCAGTTCAGCTAAGTGCACAAGAAGAGAATTGTAAGTGAGAAAAAGAAAGAAAGGGCTAGAGTCAAGAAGAGGTGAGACCAAAACAAACTTGTTCCATAAGGTCAGATTTTTTTTTTCTTTTTTTTTTCTGTTTAGATCTTTAGCAGAAATGTTTCCTGATGGTTTGTGTTGTTATTGACTGGCGCAAGATAAATTTGCTCTGTTCTTTCAACATTCTTTTCTCATTTCATCAACATTCTTTCTACGACTGGATCATCTGAAAATAAAGTTGAACTGGGCTTTAAGGGCTGGGAAGTCAATGTCATCATCAGAAAAGCCATTGTGGTCAGATTTCTGTGGATGAAGAACAAACTTGCTGTCTTGAATATAGATAAAAACTTGAAGGGCTCAGACATCTTTCTTATTGAGGACTTTACTGAAGCTGTCCGACAAAGAAGGAAAGAACTACTCCCTGCAATGACAGCAGCTCGTGAGAGAGGTGATATTGCATATTTGACATGTGACAAACTTATTGTACATCCACCTGCTCAAAACCCATCTCAACAAAGGAAGGCCAATGTTCAGAGTTTGGCTTACTAGTCTCCACCATTAGGCATGTACACAGGACTTTGATTACTTAATCTTACAAAGACAGCACATTATTCTTACATGTACCATGGTTTACAACACATCTGATTTGGAAGGACAGATCATTAACTTTTTTGATTCCTCTACAACTGACTTTTACAATTTTGATGTTGACCCAGACCAACATTTTTTTTCATCATTTGATATTTCTAACCTTTGTAGTTCTAATTAAACTCAGTTTAATGACTTATGCATGTCTCTACATCCTAATATATTCTCTCCATTTCATCTGAATATAAGTCTTTAAAGCAACTATGACAAATTCATTCATTATTTATCTTCACTCAAACATGTTTTTTCTGTTATTGCTTATCAGAAACATGGCTTACAGAAGCAACTAGAGAAATCTTTAAATTACCCAAATACAATGTGGTTCACAATGTCAGAGAGAATAAATCCGGAGGTGGAGTATCTCTGTTTATTCATGATGACTATGAATTTAGAATCAGGACTGATCTCTCTCTAAAATCTGATAAGGCTGAGGTGGAATCAGTGTTTGTAGAGCTCTTTGGTGTCTCTGGTGGAAATAATATTATTATGTGTGTTATTTATTGCCCACCTGATTCTATCATCAAAGATTTAATGACAGCCAACTTCTCTTGATTTGATAAATAAGGAAGGAAAACTCTGTTACTTTTTAGGATATTTCAACATAACATAAATCAGAGAGCCTTAGTGGGGATTTTCTATAGTCTTTATTCTGGTTACTTTTTCCCTCTCATTCATAAGTCTTCAACAGTTTATGCAGCAACTTTGATTGATAACATCTTAACTAACTCTTTGGGCAAAGGGATGAAATTTGGGGTTTTGTATTCAGATTTGTCAGATCATTTCCTCATATTCCAGTACTCTTTAATCAAGGCTAATAGAGCAAAACATACCAAGGAGAAAATGCACAAAATAATAATGAGCAGGTCAAGTATTTCTAAATTCAAAGAGCTTGCCAGTATTTTATGTAATGATATATATGATGAAAATAATATAGTTTGGGCTAGTACTTTTGTGAGTACTGCGACTATGTTGGTTTAATGTTGGTCCTCCAGAAACGTTTCGTTAGGATCACAACCCAATCAGAGTCACACATCTCATCTGACCCTTATTTCAGAGACTTCAGATACTCACTTTTTATGACATTGATATTTATCAAATGTGTTTTCATTTACAAAATTATTTTAGGTAAAGGGAATATTCCTGAACAGTTAATGGCTTATTTTACAGGTAATTCAGAGTTACATTCATACTTAACTTGTAAATAATCATATCTTCATCTTTTTTTCTTTCTTCTTCTTTTTCTTTTTTCTGACTTTTCAAAAATTTTCAAAAAGATTTAGGGGAACTAAACTATGGAATGATTTTCCACCTGATAAAATCAGTATCTCTGTGAAGTGTTACAAAAAATGCCTGGAAAAAAACATTTAACTGCTGTTTTGTAATGGGTTTGTGTCATTGTCCATAACTTTGTCAAAATTTTATTAGGTGGAGGCTTCAAGTAAGCTCTCTGGGTTTTATGCATCTCCTTGCACTGTATTTAATTATTCAGTTTTCTTGCTTTTTTGTGTTGTAATTGTGCAAAAAACAACAACAACAACAACTATGAACTATAAACACTGGATTGTGTTGTTAAAGTGCTAACTGGCAAACTAGCATTAAGTCTGTCTTCCAGTTTCCCGTTTTGAATGACAATTACAAACTAACACCATCCGCTGGTGGGGCAAGTTATTTCCTCCCACGCAAGCGCAGAACATACGTGCTGGTTGGCCATCGTCTGTGGTCTTTGCAGTGTGTTGAAGCGCAACTTTTTGGCTGAGACATGATGACATGAGGTGACACAACAGTCAGCTTCCATTGCTGCTGGTTCTCTGAAGTTTGTTTGGTGTGTCTGGGCCATAACATTGTCTGTATGTTGCCTTTACTAACCATGCAGTGTCAGCTCATCAGTAGGCTGATCTGCATAAATGGTATTCAACTGTGTCTACCTTGAGTTCACCAAAACACAGCCACAATGATGAGAACACACTGTTGCATGGGTGTCAATAAAACCACAAATGTTAGTTTCTGTGAGAAACAGCATCCACTGACCCTCGACTTCCTCTCCTCTCCCCAGCTCATTAAAGCTGCGGCTGAGTGCGGTGGGCTAATTGAGTGAATTGTCTAACAGTGGACAGTGTGTGTGTGTGTGTGTGTGTGTGTGTGTATGTGTGTGTGCACGCGCGTGTGCGTGCGTGTTTGTGTGTGTTGGAAACGTGTGTGCGTGTGTGTGTGCGTGTGTGTGTGTGTGTGTGGTATGCGGCTCCAACACGTTCCCCTGGATTGTTGTTAGAGCCCTGCTCCTGACAAAACCAGCCTGGGCCCTCAGCGCCTACATAACGAGCTATATGCCTGACAGGTGTGTCAAGATTAGGGGCGGGCTGTTCCCTAACACCCCCCTACCCACACACACACTCACACACCCATCACCCACCATCATCCTGTCCTCTTACAGTAAACATCCCCATCCGCCTGCCTGCCCACTCTGGGGAGCAAAAGGAGAGAGCATGTTTGACATAATTAATTGGCTCTTTCTTTAAAGTGAGTCAAAAGAGATGAAAAGGGTTATCAGGCTGAAATAATTAATTTGGAACCAAAGTCGCTGACAGTTGGGTTCTCTCAACAATTCACCTTTTTTTCCTCTCTCATCAGTGCCTCTTGAATGACGAAGGGCCTGATACTGGCTGGCCTGAAATGAGAGCATTTTAATGAAATATGGCTAAAAAGGAATTTAATTAATTTGAACCTACAGAAAAGGTCTTGCTCTTATACATTTTTCGTAGATTATTGGCCTCTATTGTGAGGCTAATGTAGCAAGCATTTTATTCCAGTTAATTTGAAACGAAAGAGGAAATTATGTGGATTAATAATGGCGGAGGTGGTTACACACATCTCTTCAATTGCCATCCGTATAGTGCCCTATCCATATCTTACCATCACAGTAATTAACGGGTTTCAGGAGGACTATTATGCCAGTCACTGAAAAGAGTTTGCTATCGCTGCCCAGAGAAGCACAGCTAGGATCATTCACAGGCTGAATGAAAGGCTGTGACTGGGATCAGTTAGGTTGCTGATTCTAATCACAGAGGTTCATTTAGGCAAACTGAGAAGACAGTCAGTGTTTGCAAATTGAATTGATGAAAGCCAATTTGCCCAAATATTCGCTCACTGTTGAAATGACCCATTTGTTCCTGCTGCCTGCTGTATGTTGAACTGCACTACAGGCATTTAACAACTGTTGAGAATTTATTGTATGTTTGTGACTGGCTAGGTACGTGCTTTGTAATGAGCTGAATGTGGTGTGAATTCTGTGTGTGTGTGTGTGTGTGTGTAAGAGAGAGAGAGAGAGAGAGACAGAGAGAGAGAGACAGACAGACAGACAGACAGATAGAGACAGAGAGGCTGAGTTTGTGGCTGCTGCTATCACCATTAGTGCTAATTTTGTTCTTTGTTGAATGGACAAAGGAGGAGTAATTGAATCCATCACCATTCTTTCCTCTCGCTTGGATACTCTACTTAACCTGCATGGTCCCAGTAAAGCAAGAAGTCTATCCTCAGATCAATGGTTTTCAAATGCTTCACTTAACGGGATGTGCTCAGAGTGATTAGCGACCTTCATTTTTAGCAATGTTCCCCATTTATTATTTCAAATATTGCACTGTAGGCCTTACCATTTCTTAGCTTGCTTGACAAGAATGATTGGTATTTGGTGATAGAACTCTAAACCAGCTCATCTCATCTTTATCTTACGGAGATTTAACATATGGAGTCCTACAAGGTTCAATACTGGGACCCTGGACAATCTCATTCTTCAGTTTAATTTTAACTGCCTGTAAAAGCTAATTGTTAAACTACCTTAAATGTAAGTGCTAAGCTTTAAAAGCATTGCTTAACTTTTCTTTTGAATGAGGTTTAAAATTTATTATAGTGCCACTTCTTTTCCCTTAGTTTGATAATGTTTCATTAATATTGCAAATATTTTAGAATTTCATTTTTTTTTTTTTTCATTTCAATTTCATTTTTCTTTTCGCTGGTCAATATTGCACATTATTCAAAGTTTCAGGAAACTTTGAATAATGTGTAATATTGACCAGCTAACTTTGAAATTCGGTGACCATTGAAAACCAGAGGGAAATGTGTAAAATTGACCAAATGACAAGTGCTAGATTTTACTAAATTTTCTGTGTCTGAATGAAAACAAATATGTTGTCTGTCAGTATAAAGGCATACTTTTTTTTTTCATGCTGATCTTGATTCAAAACATGCCTAATTAACATTGTCGTTAGTAGTGGCAGTATTAATAATAGTCGATGTACTACGTTTTTAATTATTATTGTTGTCCACTGACCGAAAAAAAAAAAATCAGTTTCATATTTCAGAGATAATACTGAAGAAAAGTCTAAACTACTGCATGGTAATCAGGCTGCTGTTGGTGTGATGTTGAAGCATTCAACATCACACCAACAGCAGCCTGATTAACAATTTATCATCTGAATGAGCTACAATGTTGCTTTCCCCTCCCCAGAGAGCAGGTCCAGCCATCTTTTGTGGTAATCTCACCCCAGCCTGCTGCTCCTTCTCAATGAGGGGGAGCCCCAGTGCTCTCATGGGGCCCCTGGAAGGATCTGGGACCAGTGAAGCAGCACTCCACAGGGGACCCACCCTAACATCCTGCACCTCTCCCCCTGGAGTGCACATATAATTGTCACTGGATGCTCGTTAAAGAATCCAATTAATCAGAATGGATTGGCCATTACAGGTCAGCAGAAAGGGCACCCAAAACAGTTGGCCTTTAGTTCATCTCATATGTGGCTCTAAACCAAGACTCGCTGTACCATGACTCCATAATGTCCCCTTGATGTTCTATTAACATTTATTACTCTAGAGAAGACATAGGGGCTTTGCAGCATGCACTTATCAATACGGGTACTGGACCTATATTCTTGGATTTAGGTCAGCACCTCCATAAGTGCTTTATGGCCCGGGTTACACTGCAGCCCTTTATTATGAAATACAGATTTTTTGGAAATGACTTTTTTCTCTTCTGTGGGATATAACCCAGTTCTGAGCCTATATTAACTGACAGTATTGTTAATTGTGGCACCTGATTTGATTTAGTTTGAGTTTTAGTCACATTTTATTTTTTATATTTTAGTGTGTGTCCCAGCTGTTTTATTACTTCTTCTTGTCTAATTTTCAGTGGAATTTTGGATGCATGAAGTTGATGAATCTGTTCCTTGGTAACGTTAGCCAACATTACTAGCAGATTACACATTATACGTAAAGCAAAACAAGTAAAGCAGCTAAATCGATTATTTGTTTGTTGGGGGACACACCAGAAGCAATGTGTAATTCTTCAGATGCAGGTCATTGAATAAGACTTTTCAATAAAGGAAAATTTGCTTATTTGGCCGTTTTTCACATTATAGTTTTTTGGTTTCTTTGTTTTATAATTGATTTATTGAAAATTGTAACACATTCAGTCATGGTTTTACTACATTATATTGTGGAAAATGTTTATAGTACCAATTTTAAAATATTTGGGATTTTTATTTTAGTTTTTTAGACAAAATTAAGACTGACCAACAGTGATGTTGGAAAGATATATAGCGTCAAACCATTTTTTTGGTTTAGAACACCCACAACAGGCCTTCTCATTTTAACTGCATCTCCCAAATACTGTGATCTGTCTGCTTCTTATTGAACTCTATGCTAATACTGGTGAATAATGCAAATCAGACGTTAGATATGGTTCTATGGTCATGGTTCAAATTTGGATTTCTCCATGTGGCCCAAAAAATGTGAATTCAGCTTTTTCAGCCTGTGCCCTTTAACACCAACTGGTACTGCTAAACTTGAGACCTAAAGTTTTGTTTTAATCTCATTCTTCAGTTACTTACCATTAGCTTATCTATTTGCTAGTCATGACAAACAGATGATTAAGGTCATGAGATGTGGCTGAAAGTTCTGGAACGCCAATATGATTGTTGAGTTGAGTGAGATTGTTGATGTGAGATTTTGTTTTGTCTTTTTTTTTTATATTTAAAAAAAAGTTTAGGATCACACCTCTAAATGGCTCCTAACAGTATCAAAAATAATTTATCAAATATGTAGGACCTTAAATTTAAACCTACCAAAAATACATTCCAACAGAAAAACCTTTTTATCCATTAATCATTCTGCTCTCCAGGCGTTGTCTTGTACAATAGACAAGAACGAACACTTCAGTGTTCCAATAGAAGGTCTGTCTTCCCTCTGACACTACAGCAGTCAGTGATTTAGGCTTGTTGTTCATCGGGAGCCTCTTTGATAGCTGCCATGTGAGGCAGATGCTCGAGAGGAATCAATGGTCACAGCTTTTGTTGTTGCTCAGGGGCTGCAGTATTACACTCCTATTTCAAGCACAGTGCTCTTTTTCCTTTAATAGTTACCATTTTTAAAGCTCTTTTAGCAGCGGTGAAAGATCCCGTTTCTACTGGCTTGTACCTGCATTACCAACACATACTGACCTCCAAGCCATCTGTGGAACTCAAAACACAGATCATCTAGATATGAGGGGAAGAAGAAGCTTGTACTGTGAGTAGAGGCTCCCAGTGGACACATTACCTCTCTTCCTGTGTGTTCGTCGACCACACAGAGAAGGAGACTCCGGGGACCATGTGCAGTGCTGGTGGTGCAGACTGTAGTCTTCTTTCTCACACTTTTAAATCACATTCTCTCTGCCTCCTCCACAAAATTAGAAGCAGAAGTTTGTCTGAGGTGCAGAGTCTAGTGTATAGGTGGAAAGAGAGACAGATGGGGATATGAAAGACGGAGGGATGAAGTGCAGAGGCAGACGGGTTGGGGAAGATGAATGATAAGCTGCTGAAGAGCACTGTCTAGTGGCACAGGGAAGGACTAGCATGTTGGATCAGGCTGAACCCAGCTGCTGAAACTCACTACAACCAGGTCATAAAAACAGCACATAGAACAATTTGGAGCGGGGCTGAAAGTAATTATTCTGTATTACTGAGATTCTGAGATTTTTCCTGAGAAAACAAATTTAACTAGAACTCGGGTTACTTTTGAACAAATCTTCAAGTCTCTTCACAAACGATAGCCCACACTTTCCCCTCTATACATCCTGCAAATGTTATTTTCAAAAAGGCAGTGCATGTTAAGATCTGCTCATAATATTGTGTTTCTATGTCTGGGGCACTAATAACTGCATGTAAAGTGATAAAGCAACACGCCCTGTTTTACAGTTATGTCAGCATTTTGTTGTTGAGCTCAGACTGAGTGGGTGTGGACCAGCTTCCATTTCATCATCCATTTCTTTGTTTAAATGAACATTTGACTATATACACTTTAGTTCTCTTTGTACTAAATCCTGGGATGGTAGCTCATCTCCCAATCTCTGCAACAAGGAGAATATCAGCAGCATCAATCCTGATCCATAATGCATCAGTTTCTAGTATCACCGTGGAACAACTGTGCGCCACTGCTCTCTTAGGAGCCAGGAGGTACAGAGAGAAAATAAATTATCAATCCCACACTTGCTATTGTGCTTTTAGCAAGGCGAGAGGCCACATAGCACTCTGGCTATGTCATCCTCACCAGCTCTGGCTGTGAAATCCTCTATTTGAGGCGCCGGTGTACGGATAATATGTATGTAACCAATGTCCTGGTGATGAGTGGCTCAGTCTACTGCTCCAAGAATAAAGCTATGTCACAGTGTCACATTTTAAGGATAGGAGGTTTCTTATGTGGGATTATATTTTTCATGAGAGGGCATTATGCAGTGGGACTGCACTGTTCTGAAGAATGTTTATCACCTACACATGTGCAAAATTATATATATAAAAAAAATATTTTAGTATCAAAAGGTTGTCTATTTATTGTTTACTCCTGAATTGTAGTGCTTGCATTGAGGCAGAGCCTCTGAAACACTGTTTCCACCATGAGACATTAAAATGAGGGTTTAAGTTTAATACCAGCCCCATTCATTGGTCTAATCCTATGACTTAATAAGTTTCATGGTCAAATCTATTGCTACACTGCTGAAATAAGCACATACATGTACTGTAAGACTTACTGCATTTTGCAAGTAAAATAGAGAAAAAAAAATAGAAAAACGTCCTTATATTGTGATTTTCTCTAAATCTTATTTTTGCTGTATTATCAGTATGTCCAAGGTCAGGCATCTTATTGAGGCCATATTGCCCATACAGTCACTTTAATTCAGTTGATATTAATTAGTTTCTTAATAATTTGACAATTTGATATTTTAAAGTTTGTCTCACAGCGTCAGGAGTGGTGAATGTATAAATGTGACTGTGATGTCATTAATACAAGGCCATGGACTCCTACTAAATTATATTATTTATACATAATACTATGGTATGAATATGCAATAAATGGAAGCTACTGCTGGCTACATAAATCTGCCTACACATTTAACAACATAAATTAATGGCAAACATGGCATAATAAAGGCATAAATGTTAACTGAACATGTACGAGCCATGTTTTGCTGGGGTACTGCAATGCCATTTGGACACACTACACACAGAACTGCAGTACACAGCACTGTTGCACTACAACTGGGAGTAATGATAATGGCAGTTTATTTACTGTGTTTGGTCAGCTGTTGTAGAATTGCAACTTTTTTGTACTTATATTTTACTTATATTATTATTATACTTATAGTACTTATATATGTGTGTGTGTGTTGGGGGGGGGCGGGGGGGGGGGGGGGGGGGGGGGTAGCATATTTGAATAACCAACATATATTATGTGTTTCATTTCTCCAGGCCTTCATTTCAGTAGTGAAGATAGTTCACATTATCCTAAATATTTTTTTTTTCTCTTTTTAACCTTTTTTTTTCTCATAACTGGTGAATTAAAATGAAGTGAGGATGAATGGTGAACTGTTAGTACACTGTAGAGAAAGCATGCCAAACCACTATAAACAGGGTAATAAAGATCCTTCCGAGTTCCGAGAAATGACTAATCCAACAAAGCTGTCCGCTGTAAATTTACCATTTGGAATTACACAGCTTGTCATTCAGAGAGCACAATTGAAATAGGTCTTGACAGGCAGTACAGATGAACTTTGTTCCCAGAGTACTGTGAGTTTAACTAAGTGAGTCAAGGCTTTTGGCTCAACATCTCTTCTGATAGACAAGTTTTCAGCTGGTGGGTGACTGCGAAACTGTAGACATCTGCTGATTCTGCATGCTACTTGTGTTCAGTAAAACAGCTCATTAACATGGTTGTGTCAAACAACCTTACACCACTGGTAACAAATCAGTCAATGCAGATGAATGTGGCATCAATGTCACCTTGTCAAATACTGACAAAAGTGATAAACTACTTTTTTTAAAAGCCAGAAAACAAAAACAGGAAAATGTTTTGTATGAGAAAATCTAATGTTATATATTTCCTACACTTTTTTCCCTAAATTTCCCTTTATCATCAGAGAAGTTTTACTAACCTGAGCAGGACAAACCAAACATTTCCAGGATTTGTGATCCTAGGTGCTGCTCATTTGAATAAAGAAACACGAGATTGAGAGAGAACTCATCTCTCATTCGGATGAGAGGTTCTCCAACATCTTCACATCTTCTTTTGCTTGATGAACAATGCTAATTGGGCAGCACGGTGATGTGGTGGTTAGCACTGTCGCCTCACAGCAAGAGGGTTGCCGGTTCGACCCCGGGTGTGGGAGCCCTTCTGTGCGGAGTTTGCATGTTCTCCCTGTGTCAGCGTGGGTTCTCTCCGGGCACTCCGGCTTCCTCCCACAGTCCAAAGACATGCAGATTGGGGACTAGGTTAATTGATAACTCTAAATTGTCCGTAGGTGTGAATGTGAGCGTGAATGGTTGTCTGTCTCTATGTGTCAGCCCTGTGATAGTCTGGCGACCTGTCCAGGGTGTACCCTGTCTCTCGCCCAATGTCAGCTGGGATAGGCTCCAGCCCCCCCGCGACCCTCAAGAGGATGAAGCGGTTAGAAGATGAATGAATGAATGAACAATGCTAATTATCTGTCAGCTGCTCAGGCATGTTGGCTAAATACTGTCTCCATTATGTCCATATCTTTGTACCCATAGAGAGAACAGGCAAAAGAGAAGAAATGTCTTTACTGCTCATCAGAAGATTTTATCATCTCATTCTACAATTAGCATACATCTGATATAATGATAAACTTTTTAAATGTTTAAATCATTTTACCTTTATGTTACAACTTTATCAGAAGATCAGAATTTCTAAATTTTTAATTTGGCATAGAGGAGGGGCATACTATGGCAAACAAACAAAAAAGATGTGTTCATGTTATAACAAGAAACATTTCTTGTAGGGATACATCACACTGCATGGGCATATATATATATATATATATATATATATGTCTGTCTATGTATGTATATATGTATATATATAAATTTAAATGGCTGTATTTTGTATTTATTTGACTGCAAATTTTTGAAGCCATAACCAAATCTGACCTAAAAATAATAAAATAAATATATTGGGCTTTATAAATAAAATTGAATTGAATTGAATTGAATTGAAATAACTAAAATAATAACATTTCATAAAAGTCATATTATTCTATGTCTCATTTAAAATTTGGCCAAAAATAAACTGTTTCCATGAACTAACCAACGTGCACTACAAGAATAAAAAACCAAGGTGTTTTTCAACTCCAGGACCTCATCTTCAGTTTTTAAGTGTTAACTTTCAAACATCAAAGAGTAATTTTTAAAAATCTAATAAATCATTTATGGCAGAGGGTCATGGATTTTCACTGTGCTGAATGTGCAAAACATGAGTCACTCAGGTAAGCTCAAAGACAAATATTTGTATCTTCGGGGAGGGTAAAAAAAAATCACATCCCAGCCATTCCCCACCACTGATAAATAAAGAACAGCCCCTAATATGACAGTAGTCACTTGTGATGACGAGCCCACAGAGAATTATTATTAACTGTGCAGTTCCCATCAGCTCTACAGAGCTTTTCAGCATCTGTGGGTTCATTATTTGGTTTTTGGGCTACAATCTCCACTCTCCCCTCCTCATCTCCAGCAACAGCAGCAGGCAGCTGCTTTCAGTGAAACAGCTCTGATAAACCCACTGCTAGTAACAAGCTGCAGAACACAGAAGTGATATTTCTCTGTCTTCTCTCTTTCCATAAAATATTCACATCCTTGTCAATAACTCATAAAGAACTGAGGGGAGTTTACATCCATGTATCCAGTCAAATAGCTTGAGAGGGGATCTCATAGTCAAAGGACAGTGTTTAGATGTCCAAAGGGCCATGCTCCTAATCTAACACTGTGGGTGTGAGAAGTGTGGGTGGAGGCCAACAGCTCAATTGCACTGTTGTCACTAAACCACGCCCACGGTAAAAGGATCCAGTCATGAAGCATTTCCTTAGTTATACTCGGCCCACATATTTCGTGATAGTCAGATGTCACATCAGGGCCTTTAAGGTGTTTCCAGACTGGCTTAATTTCAAACCTAGAAAGGCATGCTGAGGCTGAAACCAGAGGAACCTGAGAGAGAAAATGTGGGGTGATAATTGCCTATACTTGTCTCAAAGCTGGACAGGCAGCCATTTTTGTTTTTTTGTTTTTTACAACCCAGGATATCATTGATGTCACAATAAGAGCTCAAGTTTCTCTTTCATGTCACAAAATTGAAAGCTGGGTTTCTTTGTCAAACACATGCAGGGAAGTTTCTCCTCCTTGTCCTCCTCCTTCACCACCACCTCCTTCTGCTCCTGCTCCTTCTCTTGCTCCAGGTCCTATTCCTGTTCCTCCTCTTCATCCTCTTTCTGCTCCTGCTCCTACACCTACTCCTGTCCCTGCTCTTCTTGCTCCTGCTCCTGTTCCTGTTTCTGCTCTTTCTCCTCCTCCTCCTCCTCCTCCTCCTGTTCCAGCTCCTCCTGCTCCTCCTTTTCCTCCTCCTGTTCATGCTTTCCTCATTTTTTCACAGGGGCCTTGGAGAAGAAGCAGCAGTGGCTGTCAGGCTGTACACCCTGTTCCTCCTCAGGTGCTCATGTAAACAACCTCTGCCGCAGGCCCTGTAACAAGAGAGCTCACTTTCCACCTCACAGCACCACATGTTGTTCCTGTTAGAGATGCATTCCCTCCACACAGGTTTCCCTTCTAATCGGGGGTGTCAAAGACAGGAGAGGGGGAGAGACAGGGAGGAGGAGGGAGAGAGCAGGAGTATTTCACAGGAGACGCCTGCATTCACGGCTCTAAACTCTACATACGAGCAGCCGAGTGTCGCAGAGACGAGCTAACTGTCAATCACGAGCACCCGTCTGTGCAGGGCTCACATGGTAGGCTGGTGCACAAAAAGACAATGTGCTCTCAGATCATTTACACACCTGAGTGGGAGAGAGTCGTACGTCTGCAACTGGAACAGATTGTTATATGTGTGTTTTGAAGGGTGGGAATTATTCGCTATATGAATACATGTCTGCTATTTACACAGTTTTGAGGGCTGTGCTGCTGCCGTTGTGGTGTAATAGAGCTACGGTGCTATGAAGGCACTGAATCTTTCTGGGCCATAACACACATCCACGCTTCTGCTAGGAGCACTGGATCACTGCAGCTGTGCTTACATGGTAGTGACCCTTTAAAGCCGCGCACAGACACACAGATGGAGTTCATTTCAGTTATAATAATGCGGGAATCGCAGGAAAATAGAGAAGTGAGGGATGAGAAAGCTGTGGCCTGTATTTCATGTCAGATTTGCTTCTGTGCTGACTGTGCAAAATTTAAATCTGCTTTCTCATGGAGTTGACTAATGCTGTGTGTCCAAGTTGAAGGCTTTTATAATGGGGCACCCCAATAGCTTAAAGGTTAAGAAACCCACCACAAACCCTTATTTCCTGTCAACTCTCTACTATCTCTGAATACAGCTTAAAATGATCAAAAATATTTAAATAACATCATTGTTAATAATACATAGTCCACATATTTGAATGTTTCCACAATTCACTATTTACTCCCATGCAGTGTGATATATCCTTATACAATAATTCATATGATATCTTAAAAAAAGTCCTGCACACAGCTTACAGGTTAGATTAGGCTTGGGAAAGCATCGTAGTTGTTTTGTTTTGTTTTTTATATTGTTTTTGTTGTTCTTTTTTAGGGTGTCGTCATGTTGACACATATGTGTAACATAAATATCTCCTGGGTTAAAGCCATAGACAATAAAAATAATGCATGTAGCTACCATGATGTCAACCATTAGTGTGTGACACCCGTTTTGAAGCCTCAAATTTGGCACTTCAGCCGCTGCCATCTTCATTTTTCTAATTCTAAACACAGCTGATTTACAGAAAACCACCACTCTGAAAACTAACTGAAACCAAATTCGATTAAAATATACAATAAAAAAAAAACTGATAAAAATTACAAACTATAATTTTGCTGGGTTAAAGGGGATTTTCACTTATTTTCAAAATATATACATGTTATTCCTGTCTAAGACACTCCAAGAATATTAGTAAACATGAACAATTCTCTACCAAAACCAAAAACCAGAGTGCTAAAACTCTTGGTTTGACTCTTGATTTGTGATGTCATAGGGTGTGAAGTCTGGAGCTGCTCCTCAGACAGTGAAAGGTGAATTATGTTGTAGATGACATTGAAAGGGGAATGTTCTGAATATATGCGCAGCTTTTCTGTTTCAGAGCTGAGAACACTATAATAGAATAAAAAGAAAACAAACAAAATCAGGCTCCCATTCATTATCTACTGTATGAAGCAGCTCCAGACTCCTACCCTATGACATCACAAGTTTGAGACCTCCTGCTCTGGCTTCTGGCTTTGAGAGGGCGTAACTAATGTTCACAAATATTGATTGAACTTCCCTAGGGCATGGAAATAACATTGGAATTCTCAGTTTGACTCACTATGCAGACTTTGTCGCTCTTTTTGCTATGGAACCTGACTTCCTGCTTTGCTAATGTCATATGAGGTAGGACAGCCTGCAGAGCATAGGTCACATGATCAAAGCCTCCTGGCTTATGATTACAAGGTTGGTGCTTTACTTTTCATAAGTGTAAGTACAAATCAGGAAATGTGCCAATGTTCAGTGCAAATGCAGGAAGTAGAGCCTCCTTTATGTAGCAGGGGTGAGGGTAAGAGTGTGAAGGTGAAGGTGGTGAATGGATGCACATAAAAATGTCATACAAGAGATCAACATTTGTGACCTTTGCCTTTTTATTAACTTTTATTAACTGTAACCACGATCTTTCCCCAAATATAGTCATTATTTCTGCAGTCATTCGATCATTATGGATAAAATGACTATGTGAAATGTGATAGGTCACTCATAGTGATAACCTACATCATCCAAATCTGCATGGTGCACTCAGCTCCACAGAGCTTTATCTTTCTCAAGGCACAGACACAACAAACCAACTTCAGAGAACTAGCAGTGACAAAAGCCCCCTGCTCATCACCTCACATCACCTCTCGGCCAAAAAGTTGCACATGAACACACCACAAAGACTTTAGAAAACGGCCAACCAGCACGTACATTCTGTGCCTGCATGACAGGAACTAACTCTCCACACCAGCAGATGGTGGTAGACTGCATTCGTCAATTAAAAAAAGAAACCAGAAGACCACCTTGATGGCTAGTTAGCCAGTTAACACATACACACACTCACACACATTTTCCACTATTAGACAATTCACTCACACACACGCAGCCTTAATGAGCTGGGGAGAGGAGAGGATGTTGCGGGGCAATGGATGTTTTTTCTCATAGAAACTTGTTTTGGTGAATCTCAAAGTAGACATAGTATCAGCCTACTGATGAGCTGACACTGCATGGTTAGTTGACGCAACATACATGCAATGTTAAGGCCCAGACACACCAAGCCAAATTCAGAGAACTAGCAGCAAGAAAAGCCAACTACTGTGCTGCCTCACGTTGCCAACCAGCACATACGTTCTGCGCCTGTGTGAGAGGATATTTTTATTCATACCAGCAGACAGCTGTCTGTAGTTGTCACTCACAAAGGGAAACTAGAAGACCATCTTGATGCTATTTAGCCAGTCACCACATTAACAACACAATCCAATGTTGAAAGAACAGAGTATAGTTACAGTGTGCCAGTCAACACTAACACAAACCATCAGGAAACGTTTCTGCTAAAGAGCTCAATGCATAAATAAAAAAATCTGATCTTATGGAACAAGTTTATGTTGGTCTCACTCCCTCTTGACTTAAGTTGTTTGTTTACTTTCCTCACTTCAGTTTCTCTTCTCGTGCACTGAGCTGAACTGGCGTAAAAAAAAGCTGACTAGTGCTGCTGAGGGCCAACATTGACCGACAGCCAACCATCAGCTTGGTGTGTCTTGTTTATTTTTCTTTCAGCTATTACTTTTTCTTTTTCCAGTCTACCGTTTTGGGCAGCAGTAGCTCAGTCCATGAGGATATGGTTTGGGAACTGGAGGGTCGCTACTTCATGTCCCTGTTTGGACCAAGTACAGAGTGGTAGCTGGTGGTGGTGGTGGTGTGGACTGGTAGAGGAAGGCACTGAACCCCAAGTGTATCGGTCCTGTTTGTGCATGTGTGTGTGTTTCGGGTCTGTGTGTGTGTAACTCATGGTATCATCAAAGACGGTGGATAAACCAAGACGGTCCACTGCGAGTCAGTTTCCTGTATCAGTGTCATGTGGGGTTCGCGACCACTTGCCCCTTTAGGAGACTAACAGCAGGTCCTGAGTCCATAGACTTCAGTGGGAGAAATGAATGTGATTACAGATTATGGCCGATTCTTTCGCCCCATTGTCATGGAAGCAAATATTCGACCCATTTATCACAAGCCACATATCTTCAGAACATTCCAACACCAAAATGGCAAATTTCAGACGGACAAATCAGGAGAAAATTTACTTTGTTCAAGACCTGTCTCTGTCTCAACAACACACTCTCGCGAGATCTGGCAACAGATATCTCCTCTCTGGTGCTGAAATCAGTACAGTTTCACCACACTGGATTAAAAAACTATTTTTTCCAGCGGATATCTTAGTTACAACATGATTGAGCTAGCAAAGCAATTTTGTGTTGCTATGTGTGGTATTTATTCAGTTTTGGGAAATCAGGATGTCTAGAAAGCATCAGTGGCTGCAGCTGACAGGGACAGCTAACGTTAACACTAGCAGCAAAGCTAAATTCAGGACGTCATCTGTTAAAAGCCTCCCGTTGTCGGATACGACATGAAACTACTCCAGTTAGCTTAATCATGTTGTAACTAAGACATCCGCTGGAAAAAATATTTTTTTCATGGACCGTTTATTTATTTAGCTTACGGCCAGTAAGGGTACAGACATTTGACAGAAGCGAGGTTGGGGATACTCGTCTCTGATTGGCGGTTCTCCATCGTCTTTGATTGGGGTACGGGGGACAACGCTTACTTAGGAGACCGGAAATGTATACCATTTCATACAATGGGAGTATATTGTAGGTGGGCCATCTTGTAGTAATCCAGTATCTTTGGTATCATTTTCAGCCACAGCAGGCTGGTTCCTAAAAAAAAAAAAAAAAAGGCAAGGCTCTGATGAGCACCAGTAACAAAGTTAGCAACTAGCTGAACTAGCTGATAAACATAAAAGCACTTAGCAGCTGAAGAGCCACATATTGGGTTTAATGTTGATCAGACCGTAGGTGCCATGTGCATATATTGTAAAAAGGAAGAATTTTAGCATTGTACTTAAAAAAACATTGGCCTTGATTGTATTGTTGGGAGTTCAGATGACTTGAGCATTCTGCTAAGGATGCACCACATTCACATAAAGTCCCAAACACTGGTTTGACTTTCACACCAGTCCAAAGAATCATCCCTTGTAACTGATTATAGGTATTTATGGTCTCATCAGGTTTGGTATTTGATGTCAGTCTTCTTGGTACTTTGATCCACCTCGCTTTACAAACCCTCCTTTGAGGAGACCCATGACTACATTAGGGTACAGATCATGCTCTCGTAGATCTGCTCCGGGGCTCCATATCCACACTTATCTCTGGAAGATGATTGACAGGTTGGGGTTTATTTCCCCTGAGACCGCCTTCTAACCCCTCTGTTCTCCTCTCATTGGATGATTTCCCTCCTTGCTCTCATTACACTCCTTATCTCTTTGCCCTGCTCATGAGGTTTATCTTTTTAATTATGTCGCCACTAACCTGCTGAAGAGGCTTCATGAGTGCCTATCGGTGGCCAGGGTCTCCTGTGTTCCAGACTTTTCTGCTGTCTGGTCACACACACACACACACACACACACACACACACACACACATACATGCTCCTCTTGGTCCCACATGGGCCCAATCTCCCTCTGTTTCCTCACGTACAAACCTTTGGGCTGAGGGTCTATTGACGGGAAATAACCCATTCATGCACAAGCTCAATCATACATTCTGTTTCATTTTTCTCCTGCTCCCTGTCTCTGTCTTACTCACCTGCTTACCCTTCTTTTTATCCTCGCCATCTCATTTGTTTGCCCAGAAGGGGTTTCAAAGAGGCTCTTTCTTTGGGCTAGCAGTTCCCAGTTCAAGGTCAACAAGCTCTCATGAGACATTTTAACACTTTTACGGCCGATGTGATGTTGCCTTCCTGGTGCGTCAGGGATCTAGACTTGGCTCTGGAAGGGATTAGAGTTCTAACTTGGATACAGCTAGTATCAGACACCAGGACACTTCTAAACTCCACAGCTGTAATTTTTGTGACCCACCAAAGGAGTACTTATAAAGACATTCCTGGAAACAGCAGGCTATTTTGGTCCAATGCAGTCATTGTCTTATGATTTGTGAGTGCTGAAGGTGAAGTCAGTCCAGGCTCAGCGAATACTGCCAGCCTTTTTTAAATATTTATGGCAGTGAAAAAAGTGATAGCATCAGCTGTGAACAAGGGTTTCAAGGGGGCAGCTGGGGTCAAGTGCCATTGCAGCAGGGGAACATTTAAACCAGTCACCCCTCTCACCCCTCTTTAGGCCAGGTCTGATGTGCTCCATGTAGGCTGGCAGGCTCCCCAAGGGTTTAACATCCAGGCTGTGAGCACACAGACGCAGCAGGGGCTTCCTGAATAACACAAATCATTGTCTCATAACCATAGTGATAGCTACAAGGTCAGAGGTGAAATCACTTCTAATTCAGTAAGTACTTTTCATTCATGTGCAGTTTGCACAAGAGCAGAATGAAAATCATCAATACAAATTTATTAAATATATAGTAATTCTCAAATTCACCTCTTTATTAATTGTAAATAATAATAATAATAATAATGATAATAACAATAGCTTTTTACATTTTCTACATACTAAAGAGTATCACAGGTTTCATTTTTAACCTTCAAGTGTGTCTCCATACTTCTTTTTGAAACAGATCAGTCAGGATGGGAATGAATCAGAAGCAGACAGCCAGAGCGGAATGTTTCTCTCCTGAAAGATGGGATGAGCCACCTTATGAAATTCACACTCAGCAATCTCAATCACAGCCTCTTTTCAAATATTCCCCTGCCTTTGCCATCTATGCTTGTTGACAATGAAGTGCGCAGCCTGTCTGGCACGATATCAGAGGTGAATGTGGAGGGGGGGATAATTGATTTGACTTTGGAGGCAACGAATCCCTGCGAGGTTTGAGGGCAAACGGAGGAGGAGCAGCCACGGAGTGTGTAATCACTGGGTATCCATGACACCACAGACAATAAACCCTCTTAATAAGCCTAATCTCTATCATTGGGATAGAGGAAGAGAGGCAAGAAAGCCGAGAAGGCGAGGGAGAGCCTTTTATGGCAGCTAAATTGGTTTTTCTGTAGCAGGGATTAAGCACAATGTTAAACCCTTTAAATGCCCCTGAATACCTTGATATTCATGAAAGCTGATCACATAGCACAGGCAGGCATGCTGAGGACGTGAACATGCACACATAGGCTTGCAATGGATTCCACATTGCGATGTTTGTTTTTCTTGACAAATAAACCCACAGTGGAAAATGTTATTTAGATGTTCTTGCTGAAATCCACGTTAAGGATTATCGCTTTTAATTTGCCCTCATCTGTAACATTTTGTCACTTTTTGTAACTGTTGAATTACTATGAAATATTGAGTTTTTCTGTTTTATGAGTGTGTATAGAGACAACCTGATCTCACAAAAATACATGAAATGACCACGACCTCTTAAAAAAAACACAAAAGTGTTCTTGATATTAAAACAGCAAATATATTCCTCTGTTATAATTTCCCACCAATAATGATAATAATAATAATAATATGATAGTTTGGCTGTACTTGTTTGTTTGTTTGTTTATTTAGCACATATTAAAAAAAAAAAAAGTCAACATTACAATTACCATAAAAAAATTGACAATCAGTAATACAATTACCATTAAAACAATTTACAGTCGGTGATATAAGAACTTCTTTTTAAGAAAAAGTTTTAAATAAATAGAACAGTGGGGAACATGCAAGGAGGTCCAAAAAACCCTCAAGGGGCTTGACAAGAGGACTTCCCTAAATAAACATTAAATTAGACATTGTCATGAGCATAAAGGCATGATATCACACTCACACCCACGACCTCATACACACTCACACGCACACGCATGCACACACAGATACAGAGATCAGGTTGTTGTTATTGATATAGCAAGAAATGTTTCACAGATTTTTTAAATGATTCATAAGAAAGTTTAACAAAGTGGGGAGGAAGAGAATTCCATAACATGGAACCTCTGTGAGAGATCTTAAATTGGGATGAAATAGATTGCGAATGAAGAGGTCAGAGCTGGGATGCTTTTCGGGTTAAATAATTGTGAAATTGATTGTTTGGGGAAAAGAAATTGTGAAAGAAAGTAGGAAGTGTTTTATTTAAAGAACCATATACAAATTGAGTAATTTGGAGCTTATTAATCTGATAAATACTGAGGATGCCAAATTTATGAAACAAAGGTAACGAATGACTTCTTGGAGCTGAAAGGGCAATAATTCTCATAGCTGGTTTTTGTAACCTGAAAATTGGTTGCAGTTTTGTCTGGTGAGTAGGGATAAATCATAGAATAATAAAGGGTGAGGGAAACTTTTGTGTTCAAAAGATAACGAATTTTTCCAATTATTCCAATATTTTTTGCAATTTTAGATGAAATAAATTAAATGTGAGGCTTCCAGGATAGGTTTTTATCAATTAGTACACCAAGAAAACGAGTTGATTCAACATTAGCTATTGAAACATTATCAATCAACACTGTTATATTCTCGGTGAGCTTCTTGTGATTGTAACTAAACAGAATAAAATTTGTTTTCTTAATGTTTAGTGACAATTTATTGATTTTGAACCATTTGGAGATTTTGTCTAACTCTTCATTGACAACTTTCATAATTACATTAGGATTTCTATGGGAATAAAACAAACTAGTATCGTCAGCAAATAAAATTTTGGATAGCTGATCTGATACATTGGACAAATCATTCATATAAATAAGAAATAACAATGGCCTGAGGATTGATCCCTGGGGAACACCACATTTTATAGTAAGAGGGGGAGAGTTCACTCCTTTAAAAGCAACAAATTGTTTTCGGTGCTCTAAGTAACTGGTAAACCACAACACAACCTGCTCATCCAGTCCCAAATATTTCAATTTTTGTAACAAAATAAGGTGATCTACGGTGTCAAATGCTTTTGACAAATCTAAAAAAATTCCAATGGTGTATTCTTTGTTATCACTGGCTCTGTGTAATTCATTAGTAAGATGGGTAATAGCCATGTGGGATTTCCTAAAACCATACTGATGTTTGTATAATATTTCATTCTTGTCAAGATAGCTCAGTAATCTGTTATAGGCTAGCTTTTCAAGAACCTTTGAAATAGAGGGTAAAATGGAAATTGGTCTGTAGTTAGTAAATATTGCAGGATCTTCAGCTTTGTATATGGGAATGATTTTGGCCATTTTCAATTCCTGTGGCACAATTCCTTTAGAAAAGGACAAGTTAAATGTATGTGTCAGTGGTTTGGCAGTGGCATCAGAAACCACTTTAAGTAGCTCTGCACTGATACTGTCATAACCTGAAGCAGAATTCTTCAAAGAACCTAATATCTTAGAGACTTCACTGCAGTTAACAGGACTTAGATGAAGTCCACCAGTAGGGGGTGATGTTATAAATTGGAGTGGGCTTTCATTGACCGCATGAATTTTAGAGGCCAATGCTGGTCCAACTTCAGTAAAAAACTGATTAAAGTTGTGGGCTATAGTTTTAGGATCCTTTACTAGTGATCCATTGACTTTAAATTCATTGGGAAAGGATTTCTTTGTTTTTCTTTTGTTGAGAATTTTATTAATGATACACCAGAGTGCCCTCATATTATTTTTACACTTGGAGAGTTCGGTACTGAAGTAGTGTTTCTTTGCCCCTCTAATAATATGATTTAATTTGTTTCTGTATTGTGTAAATTGCTTACGATGAAATGGAATAGGATTGGAGAGATATTTTTTGTATAGCTTATGTTTATTTCTAAGGGACTTGATATTACTTGATGTACTAGATATTTGATATATTCAAATATTACACATATATATAACGCCGTTTCTAGAGAACTTGCTAAAATATCTGAAATTAACCATCATCCTTACTTACTTCATCTAGGTGCAGTGTCACTACTAGTTCGGCTTTACTAGATATTAGATATATCGGGTAGATACATCTTTTTACAACCCTATTTAGAACCCTACTTTGCAAATCAGAAGAACTACAACTATGTTTCTGATATGTATCAAGCTGCATGACGCGGTCCCAGGAAATTGTAGTTTTTTTTAAAAATCTAAGACTTTTTCCCAGATTTGGAAGTTGTAAATACTGAATTGAGAGTACACTGTGGACTTTAAGGGGATGGTAAACACATTTGTGAAATCAGATTTTAAATATCTAATTTCTAAATAGGTGAAAATTAATTTTATCCATATTTTATCCATATCTGACAGCACCCTCATTTGTTGACTACACTCACATGATAGCTGAGGTCAAGAGCTCTCTATAACAGTTGGTCCCATGTCTGTACCCCCTTTAGTTGATGAGTTATAAGCCCTCAAACATGCACTGAGGTCAAGGTTCAAAGGTCAATGGCTGAAAGCAGGAGCCATGTAGAATCTTCATACTGACATATGTTACTCTCCAGGTTGAGACCTTTCCAATGATGTATTTTGAATTTGAACAATTTTTATTGAACATGTTAAAAGAAACAAAAAGTCAAACAAAATAAAGCATACGACATAAAAAACAAAAAAACAAGCAGAGCAGAATCAAATAATAAACAACTTAAATGGTACTGGTCATGTTCAGAAGGGGTAAGAAGAAGTTAAAAAAAAAACTTTTCTAGTCCAAACCCCTTATATTTTATGTGTGCAATTTAACTAAAAAAAAAAATACAAAAACCCCTCAAAGTTCGATTTTCAAAATATAATACAATAACAGACAAATACACCAGAATTTTCAAACAACCTTCCAACAACACAAAACGCAAAAACGCAATTAACAAAACAAGACAAAAATCACTGTTCCATCTCATATTTGCACAATACTTTCTTTCTGAATAGTTTTTTAGTTTAGTTAAGGTTTCACATGTTTTTATCTCATTGTTGTTGTTGTTCCATAAGTTTATACCCTTGGTTGAAAGACAGTGAAGTTTTGCAGTTGTTCTGATTGGTGGTTTTTTGAATATGTGGATTCCTCTGATATTATGTTTACTTTCTCTCAATTGGAACAACTCTTGGATGCTGACAGGTAATTGATGATTTATTGCTTTGTGCGTGATTTGAATAATTTTATAATCAACCAGATCTTGGAATTTTAGTGTTTTTAATTTGATAAAAAATGAATTTGTAGGTTCTCTGTATGTGGTTTTGTTTATGATTCGAATTGCTCTTTTTTGCAGGATGAATACTGGATGTTTGTTTGTTTTGTAAGTGTTCCCCCATACTTCCACACAGTAACTGATGTATGGAAGTATGAAGGAACAGTACAATGTATATAGTGAGGATTGATTTAATAGGTATTTGACTTTTTTCATTATTGCAAGTGATTTTCTACAGTGTCCAAGAGTTGCTCCAAGTTGTCCCCACAGCAGAGCAAGCTTGTGTCGTCTGCAAACAGAATTGTATGTAGGGTTTTTGATATTTCACATATGTTGTTAATGTACAGTATGAACAACAATGGTCCTAGTACTGAGCCCCGGGGCACTCCACACGTGATCTCCTGCAATTGTGACTTATTATTGTTTATTTCTACATACTGTTGTCTATTTTGTAGGTAGCTGGATATCAAGGATGATGCTGTCCCTCTGATGCCATATCGATGTAGTTTTTTTATTAATAATTCATGGTCTACTGTATCTTTTTTTAAATCAAGAAATATCCCCACTGCATTTTCTTTGTTCTCTATTGCCGTTGTAATTTCTTCTACAAATTTTATGAGTGCAAATGATGTTGTCCTTTTAGCTCTGAAACCATATTGTTGTTCATACAGCATGTTGTGTTTTGTAATGAAGTCGTCCAATCGTGTCTAAAGTATTTTTTCCAGTATTTTAGAAAACTGTGGGAGCAGAGAAACCAGTCTGTAGTTTGATAGTGTATGTCTGTCTCCGGATTTGTATATTGGTATAACTTTTGCTGTTTTCATTTTATTTGGAAATATCCGGGTTTGTAGAGACGGGTTACAGGGGTTTAGCTATACAATCAATGATATTTTTAACCATAGTCATGTCAAGACCATTCCAGTCTGTCGTCTTCTTATTCTTAAGTTTTTTTTACAGTGTCAATGATTTCTTTTTCATCAGTCCCTCTCACAAATATTGTTTCATTAATATATATCTTTTTACTTTCAACCCCATCACTACTACCAGTCTTTGCGATCTCTCTGGCCAAACCAGGACCAAAACTGACAAAGAATTTGTTAAATTCCTCTACAGCTGAGGCCATGTCAGCAGTGGTCGTGCCTTTTTTTTTAAGAAATATGGGTATCCTGTCCTCCCACTTCCTTTTTTAATAATGTCTTTCAGTATTTTCCACGTTTTGTTAATGTTGTTTTTATTTGCTCGTAATTTCCCCTTAGTTATCCATGGTTTTTCAACATATTTTTCTGTTTAACAGTTTTTTGAACTCGTGGGCAGTGTTTTTCATAAAGATTTGTTATTATGGACAGAAATTTATTGTAGGCCACATTTACATCTTCAACATATATTTTATTCCAGTCTTGTTTCATTAGCTCTTGTTTAAAGGCAGTGATGGCTTCCTGTGATTTATATCTAATTGTTTTGATTGTTTCTGTGTAGTTCTTGGTCCTGGTACAGTTCTGTATGATCGCAAAGACTGGCAGATGGTCACTTGTATTGTTTAATAATAATCCACTTTATTCTTTTTAATCAATGACATTATATTATCTATCAGTGTAGCACTGTGATTAGTTATCCTGGTTGGTCTTGTGATTGAGGGATATAAACCGATACTGTACATTGAATTAATGAATTCTGTGGTTGTATTGTGTTCCTGTGGATTTATCAGATCGATATTAAAATCTCCGCAGCTGATGATAGTTTTCCTATTATTTATATTACTGTATAGTTCTAGTAACTTTTCCTTGAATGTATGGATGCAAGATCCAGGTTTTCTATATGCACGGCTTATTAGAATGTTTTTTGATTTCTCCATTTCTATTTCAACTGTGGTGCATTCCATGATGTTGTCCATGACAAATGACATATTTCTAACAGATTTACTTTTATAGTTATTATCGATGTATAATGCGACCCCCCCCCCCACCTCCAGATTGAATACTTTTTGTACAGTACATTTTGTATCCCTCAATCTGAACCATTTCAATTTGGTCCTCCCTAAGCCAAGTTTCAGATATTGCTGTTGCTGTATATTTCTTGTCCAGTAGTCTTAAATAGTGTATGATTTTTGAAAAGTTTGATTGAAGGCTCCTGCTATTAAAATGTATTACTGATATTGCTTCATCCATTTTCACATTTCTTTTAAACTGTTCTTCCGTGTAGTAATTACAATCATGTGGGTGTTGTTATAAAAGTTATTTTCGTGGTCAATGTCATTTTCTATGTCTTGTGATTTGTGGTCAGTGTATCTGAAGGTTTCCAAGTCCAGTTTTTCATAGTCAGATGGGTGGTTATGAATGTCCGAACTGGTCATGGTGAATTTCAGTCTATTCAGTTAGTCAGTGTTTGAGTTTCCTTATGTTGTTCTTCTTTGCTGTCTTAATATCCGTGGATTCATGCATCATATTTGTCTAGTTCGCTGATGTCCCTGATGATGTGTACTTTTGCTTCCTCTGGTGTAGATCCGTCTTGCAGTTGGAAGTCCATGTTGCTTGAATCCTGTTCTGTCATTTGACAGACCTCAACAGTTGGTCGAAAAGGGCAATGATTCAGCCAAGTGAGGTGATAATTTTAGCTGAGTTGCTGCACTTATTCGCCGGACACACACACGTCAATGCGCAGACTGGCAAGCAGCTGCAAAGCACCCGAAGCAGCCAGGGGCTAACCTGGCGTACAGTTACAGGACACCGATCTGCAGAGCCACAAGAGCAAGCCACAGCAAGCGACTCTCAACCCGTTAAATCAACCACACATGAGACAAATCTCCACTTACCTCAGTGAAGTCGATCGCCAGGAGAGGAGCCTCTAGCCGGTGAGTTAGCACACACAGCTTCCCGAGCCAGCAGCACTGAAAGAAAGTGGAAACTTCCCTTGAGCAACCAGCAAGGAGAGTACAGCAACTCAAGCCGGCGGGACAGATTCAAATCCGAAGGACACCAAGTCAGATCGGTACCCAAAAAACAAACAGCCAGGGCTTCCCACACAGGTAGGCAACAGGTTGCAAACGCAACCACTGCACAGCCAGCGTGACGGCGTGGTACAGCCAGCGTGACGGTGTGGCTGGTTCTGTGGCGCTGGCTTGGGGTCCACTCTCCCCTGGTGGAGTGGAGGGTGGCCGGGTTGCCAGGGGCAGACGGCTCCATGTGATGGTGTTTCCTCTCTGGTTCTTCCGTGCTCAGCCTTATTTTTGTCTTCTTATTTATTTATTTATTACTGGCGTTTGGATTCGGTTACGGCAGACGGACGGCAACCTGAAATGGAATGAAGCCCACAGACGGCAGACAGTAGCTAAAAAACAGTAGTAGAACGCGCCCCATCCGCCCACAGCACAATGCTCTTAAAGCCCTACGCTATCAAAAGCTGGCAAAATACATTTGTTTTTTTTATGGCCTTGACATTAACCTGTCATATTGTTAAGTTATCAAGGACACTTCCGTGTTTTTGTGTGTATACAGGAATGTTAAAGATATCATTGAGGAAAACGAGGTTGACATGACGTTGTTGAATCAGGGAATTCGTGTGTCCACCACTGGAAAGGATCCTAATTGACTTTACATTGGCACTCTTTCCGTGGTACCGGCATGTAATTTCAAGCCATTATGTGCTGCCACCACGGAATGCGGTGTTAAGAGGTCATGGTCATTTCTATTTCTGTGAGATCAGGTTGTATGGAGAGCAGGATTTAAAGTGGATCTTCAGGGTTCTGTTCCAGAAGTAAGAGGACATCATTCAAAATCCCACAGACATTTTGCATAAAGTACAGATAGATACAAATCTGACCAGAAGCAAAAAGAAAAGAAATTATGGGTCGCAGCCTTTACATTCATCTTAAATCGTTAATAAAGGTACTGATCCCCCATATTAGTAAATACAGGTTTACTCCACACTTTGTATTTTAGCAGAGTTTAACAAACACCATAGAGTGATGGAGAAATGAGTCCTAAAACCTTGGAATTTGTGAGCATTTTACCCCTCCAGGTTCCCTCGTCTTGAAGTCAGTGGGTTTATTGGATGGGTTTTCAGTTAAATGACTGACTGTGGTTAACACAAACTTAAAGGGCCAGTGTGTAAAATGGGTTGAAAACAGTGACATCAGTGGTCAAATTCTAGATTGCAGGGCTCACTCGCTCACCCCTCCCGTCGGGTAAATGATGGTGGCCTCGTAGGGACAAAAAGCCTTACGCACGAGTTTTTCAGGAGTAGGTCTATCTAGCGACGAGGTGAATATTTATTTAGAAATCTAAGCCATGTTACAATATTGTAATGAATCCCTCACAAGCAGGAGACCAGAGGAGCGTTCGGGAAAAAGGCCAGTTTATTTGAGCATTCCAAAAACTCTGGTAACACTCCAGGGGGTAAAAGACTCCGTCCCAAACTCTGACTCTTCTAGTGTAACACACACACTTCATACACACATACTCGTTTACCATGCCAAGTGGGGACCCCCCTCCCCTCTCTGCTCCACCAACCTCCAGCCCGCACACTGACTGACAGCGTAGCCGGTAAACAGAGCTCAGCTGTTTATTTAGCCTAGCAATATCTCCGGACTATAGTAGCTGCAATGGATGACTTTGAACGCGATTTTGAAGAGTTTCTTGTAGCGGACACAGACCCAGAGCCATACCTGTTTGAGCCGGAGCATACAGATGAGGAACTCCATGTGTTTGATGCTGAGCGGGCGAGAAGAGAGGCTGAATGCACAGAATGGGATTTGGTGCTACTGCTACCGTCAGGAGGAAAAGCGCCGCAGACAGTGCATCACAAGGAGTGAAGTTGCGTCTTCTTTTCCTCGCAGATGACGGTTCGGGTTCATTCTCTCCTGTTGCGTGGTAAGTGTGGTCCATTCGCAAACTTTATAACTAAAAAAACTTTTCACTACTCTCTATCGACGAACTACTAACACACTCTGCTGTTTCCTCCTCCTTCTTCCTTCCTTACGCTGTCTTCGTTGGTTTATTTATACACGCGAAACACGTTCTCTGGCTGGCTGGATTGTCCGCTCGGTCTGCCGTACATACATGGCGGCGCAAGATGGCGACCTCTCTAAAGCAAGGCCCTTGCTATATATATATATATATATATATACATATAAAAGCATAATTATAAGGCTACGAAAACCAAACAAATTTTATTTTATAGTGATTATACACTTATATAAACATATTAATGGGTAGAATATTCAGATTCAGATTCAGATTTGACAATAAACCATGCCAAATATTACACACTGGCCCTTTAAGAGACTTTCATGGTTTATTCTACAACATAAAATCATCAGTAAATACCCCACTGTTAATTCTGAAGTTTTACATGTTTTAAAAAATGTGGTTGCTAACAAGAGGCTAAATTAGTCTCATCACTCTGAACAGGGTTTTACAGCATCGTTGTGGTGGTTACACTGAAGTCATGTGATTGTGGTGTAGTTTATTTATAGCCTAACCATAGCTCTTTACCCTCTGGTGCCGGAACCAGGTTGATGTTGACTTTCAGGTTAGCCATTAAAAAAAGTCATCCTTGCACCACTCTATTTGCAACAAGTTCTTTGTAGGTTAAATGTCACCAGGGGCGTTTGTAGGATTCGAGGACATTGGGGGCTTAGCCCAGACCTCCGTAGGAGGGGTTCAGGGTTTCTGGAATTTTTATTTTTGATGAAAAATCTCTATTTTGATGCTTTTGTGGCACTTTATTTACCCTTAAAAACTTTTTTACTTTACTCACTTTTTTAATAAACTTTATTGTTAATTATGTAATATGATGTTAAAATAATTAGTAATAAGTATTAAGTTGCAACAGAATACTTTACAACTGCTATCATTAAAAATATATTGACTTAAGTTGGAAAAATAGTTACATGTATGTATTTATGTTAACAGTGGTAGATTCTTAGTCCTATTCTTATTTTTTAAAACATACATACATATATATTTAGATTCAGGGCTTTTTATTTTTTGTCCTATTGTTATTTTTTTAAAACATATATATATATATATATATATATATCTGTGTGTGTGTGTGTGTGTATTCTGTAAACAGATGTTTTGATTTTTGTTGTTGTTAAATGCTACCCCCATCTCTTCAATTCAGCAAGAGTTTACTCTGTTTTTAGATTCTTTGTTTTTGGGGGCATGCAAGAAAAGAAAAACAAAGTGTTCTTTACAAATTGAATATAACACAGGGTGAGTAAGTGATATACAAGTGGTCATTTTGTGGGTAAAATATTAATTTAAGGTTCAAACAGACCTGTAGCCTACGATCAAAACTCTGCTATAAGCTAGGAAGTGAGCATTAAGTTTAGAATATTTTAACACAGACACAGCATGTGTTTCCAAAATCAATTGAACCTATGTGCTTAAGTGCATGATACTGCAACTGTTGTTTATCATATGCTAACCAGGGTCACAATGGCATATCGGTTTCAAAGTATACTGTGATATTAAAATTAATGGTTATCATACCATGTACATTTGCTTATCTATAACATAAAAAAATGCAACTGGACAGGAAACATCAACTTTATTTTAGTTATTTTAAAAGAAAAGTCTTTTTACACATACTTCTATTAAAAAAGGGTCAGAGATTCAAATGTAGAAAAAAAAATATATAATCCATCTGTTTTCAGTCCTTTAAGGGTTATTCTGACTGATAATGATAATAATAATTCTCTAATACTGTGATATCGTGAAACCACAATTTTTTCTGAGACGGTTATCATACTGTGAAAATCTCATACCGTTGTTACCCTTATGCTAACTTTATTTGTCATTTAAAATGTTCTACTTTTTCAGAGTGATATTAAAACACCTGTAGGCGACATCATAACTGCATCTTTCTGTGGCTCAGTGCAGCAGAGCTTATCATTCCAGTTGTTGAAATAATGCAGATAAATTAGAGAATATTTCCTTTCTTCCTTTACAGTTTTAAGGTACCAAATATTTGGTAGTTTAATCATGTGGTTACTACCTAAGAATGAATGTGATCGGATGAAAAAGGTTAGAGAATGGGCACAGACAAAGTGCCAGGTGTTACATAAACAGAAGCTTTAATATTAGCTAATCCCCAGCTCCTTCATGACCTGCAGGCCATGTACAGCTTAAAAGCTGCTATGTTACAGTTTGTTATGCTATTTTTGACCACACACACACACACAAACTATCTTTGTCGTTCTCTCTCTCTCTTTCTCTGTCTGTGTCTCTCATGAACACACATACACACACAGCTAAGTGGATTACACACTGATGATTTGTGTTTGACCAAAAGCATTTAGTCACGGCGCGCACAGCAATTCAAACCAAGGATTAGGACCCTAGCATGTCATCCGTTTGGTCAGCAAGCATGTCTAATGGCATCAGTGATTTAGCATGTCATATATGTCTGTCAGCATACAAGCTAAAAGGACAAGAAAAAGGCTGTGTACAGAGTGTACAAGAGGAAAGCAAGTGGATAAATAGCAGCAAACAGTGGGAGAGAGCTGAGAAAGTAAGGTTCCTAATTTAGGTTTCAGGTCTCTGGTTCTCATTGACACCAGATGCAGCCAAACACCAGTACTCGGCCCTTTATTATTGTCAGACATGGAACAGCCACATACCAGTATCATGGAGGCTCCTCACTCCTCCACTGCAGACCAATGACACGACTGACTTACAGATTTATGAATTTGACTGTTACATGTGTTTTTTTTATCTAAATAATGCCAAGGTATTAATCCATCCCCTTGTATAAAGCTGCAGTATCATTCTGTCAGCTGCTGTGAAAGATTTCCAGTAGTCTGGGTGTCTGTGTCCTGTCTTTGTCTAAATAACTCTGAAAAGAACAACTAAATATGTTTTGTACTTTTTGGGTATATAAATCAATTTAAATTTAAATCATGCTAATGTTACAAATATACTATATTACAAAAATACTGGAACCAGTCAAATCATGCCGCCTTCTCCATTAAATTTCCATTTGGGTTATTTACAGGTCCAAAGACATGTAAAATCCCAAGTTAAAACTACCAGAGCTGTAGCAAAGATTTTAAATATACTGAGGACAGGAGTCCATCCGCTGAATGCATCCCATAAATAGCTTGACCAGACACTAAAACTTAAGTCTTGAAAACATTTTATTCATCTGTTCTATACGACATCTATTGCACGTCTGTCCGTCCTGGAAGAGGGATCCCTCCTCAGTTGCTCTTCCTGAGGTTTCTACCATTTTTTCCCCCCATTAAAGGAGTTTTTCCTTATCCGCTGTGAGGGTCATAAGGACAGAGGGATGTCATATGCTGTAAAGCCCTGTGAGGCAAATTGTGATTTGTGATATTGGGCTTTATAAATAAAATTGAACTGAATTGAATTAGGTTTAGTCAAATTCATTCAGTTAAGTGGTTGATTACTTTTCTGTTCTTTTTGTATCTCCCAACATGGTCTCAGTGGCGCTTCAGAGCCTTCTCCACAAATAAAATCTTGGTGTTGAAATTCTGAATTATTTAATTACTCCTTTTTTTTAAAAGTCAAAATCTAAAAATACTGGATTCTTCCAATAAAATCCATTATTTTTTTTCTGTAGAATGTATCTCCCCCATGTTACTAAAACCCCCAAATTCCAGAGATGACATGACCTCAGTGTCTGACCTCGATGCTGTAAATTTTAGTTGAAAAATAGAAGTTTAAAATTTTGATGACATTATTTCAAGGAGAGTTATGACGTGTTCAGAGTAGAACACGTGTATTTGCTGTAGAAACAATGATTGTAAATACCCTTGATTAGGGCCAGCATGGGGGGGGGGACTGATCACCTAGGGCCCCTGTGGGAAGGGGGCCCATGAAAAACCTGGAATAAAAAGTTGGGTTTTGTTTGCATTTCTAATAATTAGAGCCATAAGTTAAATTTAATTTAATTTAATACATTGAATTTGTATAAATAAATTGATTGAAAAACTGAACTTTGTACCTCCACCCCAGAAAAATGGTTTGGTCAACCCCTGCACAAGGTTTCATCTTATGCTGTTGGAGCACAAGCATACACTGTCATGTCTTCCCCCACGAAAAGCAAATTGGGATTTCAAAAAAGGAAAGAAAAAAGGAAAGCAAACAAGAAAAAAAATTCAAAACATGCATGAGAGAGACATGGATCAAGCAAGGATGGGCGGGGCCCCCCAGAGACTGCTTATGCATAGGGCCCAGAATTTGGTGCTATGCCTTTGCACTCAACATAAAACAGTCACATTTTTGCTCAGTTGTAATCTAGAGATGACTTTTGACCTGAAAATCACCTAATCAGATGTGACAGGGATAAAAACATTGTACTATTTAATTGTATGAAATGAAATGGGTTACCTATCTACCTGTTACAACATCACCAACACAGAATCACTATCAAAAGCTTCCATAGTGAAATGTGTGTTTGAAATATACCTCCGGGCAATGCAACCAAGGACACGTCAAAAAGAAGTGGCAGTGAAGAAAGCCGAGCAGTGAATGTCTCATGTAAAAATCCAGGGACAACCACACACCGTGCAGTTTGTAAGCCATGTCCTGAGTGTGCAGTCCCAAAAAATGTTGACCTTTTGGCCTGCAAACTTCTCAAACTGCTGCTGCACACATATCCCAACAGTGACAAACTTCATCTTTGCTTGAAATTTAGCTTTGTACATTCCCAGAAGAGAGACGGGGCGGGGAGGGGGGACGAGTCTAAATCACCAAGGGGACCGTGACAGTGCCTTTGAATCTTCAGACCCTCTCTGAGAAAATTCGGTTTGACCTCCATGACCGAGTGGCTGTGGAGTTTGTGTCAGGGCAGGAAATCACTGTATGATGACAATGCCATATGTGATTAGACACAAACTCACTTTCTGCCTGAGGAGGAGCACAGTCTGCCTTTGTACTCGGGCCCCTGACACTGAGGAGGGTTTTCATGGCCATGGTGACGAGTGTCTTGATGAAAGACCTTCACTGCTCCCCTGACTCGTTTTTGAAATTGTTAAGAGATGATTTAGCTCTGTTGTCTGTCCAGGTGACAGTGGTTGTCTTGGGAGTTGCTCTTATGAGTATATGCTATCATTTATTGGATACCAAAAAAAGGCGGCAGCATTTTCACACCGCAGATCTTTTAATTCATCAAGTATTATTGTCAGGACATTAAGAAACTTCACAGGTATTGTATGTTTTTCAAAAGTAAGTCTGTATCTGTGAGGCCAAGTTTGATCCCAGTCTGTTGACATTGGTCTTGACCTGTCTTTGCAGTGGCCTCAGCCTGTTGGATCCCCACTGGTTGGACATCTATGGAGACTCAGGAACTTGAACGTTTGCCACAAAACACAGCCCTTCATGTGTGACCAGACCATTGTTCCCTCTCACACAAAGTCCTCACTTTGTTGTGTGTGACTGTTGCTGTCTGTGGATGTGGCCATGTCAAATACAAGTTACTAATATGCAGTTTGCCAAAACAAACCTTTTTCTATTGGTTCAACACATACAGCATCAGGGTCAAACTTCTTTGATATATTTCTAAAATGAAACAGATGTCTGCAAAATAATATACATCAATAAAAAGTAAACATGACCAAGAATACAGTACTGGGTTTCAAGGGTATGTGAGTCAGGGCCCCTGTCTGGCTGCATTTGCTCTGAAGCTACCAGGTTGCCATGGGAACATGGTGCCACATGCAGACACCTCTTTGACTGACATGCATGTTCCACACAGACAGCCTGAAGACAACGAAACAATACAAGGCGGAAGTCAGCCATTAGTCTGGTTGCAAGTCTTTAACCTCCACTTGATCCCTCTTGGGAAGCTGTGTGTGTGTGTGTGTGTGTGTGTGTGTGTGTGTGTGTGTGTGTGTGTGTGCGTGTGCGTGTGTGTGTGTGTGTGTGTGTGTGTGTGTGTGTGTGTGCGTGTGTGTGTGTGTGCGTGAACATCCCATCAGTCACATTACAAAGCATCAGTCATATCAAACACCAGCTATCTTTTTTTTTCATTATGTGTAATGAGTTTTATTAGACATTACATAGAGGCTCATCAGTAAGGAACAGGACAATGACAGTATGCTTTTTAAATAGCCTTATATTAAAAGATTATATCCCTTATATTATAAAATTTTATATGTTATTGTAACTTTATTCTAAAAAAAAAACCACACAGAAAAGGATCAGTGGTGTATTTCATAACATGACTACCCATGTATTTATTCACCCTGGTCAAAATCACTTTATCCATTACAGTCAGGCTGGTGACAATGCAACAGAGGTTGTGACACATCAGTGATGCTGCTTTAGGAGACGTGTAGTATTGTGCCCCCTTCTGGTCATCCACGCTCTTTATTTCTGTAATCATACATATAAATGATTGGTGGCAGGGGAGTAGCACCAAATTCTGCGCCCAGTGCATAAGCAGTTTCTGAGGGCCCTCGCCCTTCCTCTCCCGATATGTCTCTCTCACTGCTAACTATTAAAAACATTTTTTTTCAAAGTCAGTTGGCTTTCTTTCCTTTCCTTTCCTTTCCTTTCCAATTTCCTTTTCTTTTCAATTCATCACTCTCCGTTGACTTTGTATTGCATAAATTTGGTTTATGGACTACTGTATTTTAGTAGTCTATAGTTTAGAGGAGAAAAATATCATAATATTATTTTTAAGCCATAGCCTATCTCCCATAATAAAAAGCTGTTTCTGTTTTCTAGGCTGCTAAGAAGACACCGGACGACACCCCAGAAGATGGGTCAGTCAGGTATAGATCAATATAATACATAATAATGTTCAGAGTCAAAATGTTCAGAGTCAAAAAAGATCATACCATATCATAGCCCTCTGCGGTCAAGTTTTGTTTGGTAGGGTTTGGTACAAAATGCTTCACCTGTAAACTATTTGCGACTGACCTTCAGCACAGATTCATGTACAATGTATACAATGATTTATATACCACAGCTAAGGTAGGGGAGTCAATCATTTCAATGGTCAGAAATATATGAACCACACATGTATAACTTTGACTACACTCATTCATTTTTTCTCTCAGTCTCTTGTCCTTTGTCTGCAGCCTGTGCTCTGTGGATAGAACAGTAGACTGAACAGTGTAATGAAAAACCAATTAGCTGCTTTTGGCACCAAACACCCAACACACTCATCCCACCTGAGACCAGCTCTGTGTTAATTCTCCTCTCCAAGGACTTGTCCAGACTGTAACTGCTTCTCATGGCCGTTTTGTGCTCTCTTATTAAAAGACATGCTGACATGGCAAAGAATCTATTGCTTTGGCTGGAAATATGACTCCAGGACAGGCTGCTGCTGCTGCTGCTGCTGCTGCAGCTAAGCCACAAAACTCCATTATTACCTCGATTCCAGCTCCCTCTTACAGAGCCGAGGAGAGTGGAGACGCTCGTGGAATAGGAGGCTGATTGTGATTGATGGCTTCCCATTAGCAAGTCTGTTATCGCTCTGGCTTGGGGGGAACAACCACTGAGTTGTAACACAACACATTACCTGAGTCTGTCTCCCCAGCCCTTAAATAAAATATAGACCCTCTCTCCGAGATCCTCATTCCCCGCTCAAGGCACTCTGACTGTTATCCCGTCAGCTGTGATTTGCTGAGCATTCCCACTCAATAAACACATCATTAGTATTCATATTAAATGGAGCCAGTTTTGGAGATATCTGCACTGCTCTGTGTCTCTCTGCTTTGCAGGCATGTAAGTCTTGATGGTGGATGTATCTGCTGTAACTTCACCAGTTCTGATTTTTTTCTCCTCCGTCTTTCCTTTGTCTTTGGTGCTCCCTGTCAAAATGATTGATTGGGACCAGGGCACAGAGTGTCCTGCATTACCCCAACAAATGATCTGGCCCTTGCTGGCAGACCTTGGCCAGAAAGAAATCAATATTTCACCATTAAAATCTATCAGAGCAGAGTTAGGGCAGCAACTGTCAGAGGCGACACTATCAAGCCGCTGCAACATTAAACATGACACTTGCAGCACATGAGTAATCAATATCTAGTGGTTCACAGATCATTTGTGGTCACCTTTTAAGCAGTGATGGATGTCTCCTGGGGCAGTGATTCATGTTGTGACACAGTTTAACAGGGTTTTATTCCAGTTTAGACGGTCATCCCCCAGAGATGAGCTGGAGATGGAGCGCTGTGGTTCCCCGCTAAGACCTATTTCATTGTGTTCGGCCTGTCCTCAGCGATTACTGCATGCCTTTTATAGGTTTTGTGCCCTGCTATGTGTGAAAAACACGTAAGCGATTGCAAGGTCAAACTTTATGAGTTCTAGCACCTGTGGCAGACTGAACAAGTTTTACATGAGGTGTCAGAAAGGTGGCAGGAGGTTTTGGCAGAATGGCACAGACTGCTGGTGGTGCTTATATAAAAAGGAGCAAATAAAAATGTAAATCAGTGTATTAAGTTAAATCTGGTTCGACTGACTCTACACACAGCTACGCACAGGTGTGGGACCTGAAAGACAGTTTACAATTCAGTTTTATTGTAGAAGTAGAAGATCAATGAGCACTGTTAACTCATGCTGGTTTGGAGCAGGCCAGTGTATTGTTCATCTTAACACCACTGAATGCTGGTTTGTTTTTATTTATAGCTAGGTCTGCACCATTAAAATTTTAAGATATAAAGTGTGCAAATGTAGCACAACTTTCATTTTTATTGAACCTTCCCCAAAGTAAAACACACACATACCCACCTGACTCCCTTTAAAAGTTGGCCACAGGGCCAATGTCTTCAGAGATGATTTCCAGTGTCAGTCTGTTGGTGATGAACCACTTATGGTTTCTCCAAAGAATCAACTTATCTGATGAACACAGAGATTCCATCAGTGATATTATGTCTATGTTATGTTTATTATGGAAGCCCAATAGGCATTCGGTTCAGGCTGAATATTACACAAGCCTTACCTGTACATGCAGGTACATGCATATTACACTGTTCATACTGTACTCTCTTAAATGCAACATACATCTGTCTCATTGTGTCATATGAAATACCAGACTGTTCTTGGTAATTTGTCCATTTTTTACAACTCATATTTTAAAACTGCATATTTATGATGCCGGTAAACATTTTATCTTCAGTCTCTACAATAACCTGGCAGTGCTAGAGGAGTTGCTTTGAAGCTTTGCAACTACCATTTAGTTCACACTGGTTAAACAACAGCAGAGCTAACATAGGGAGAAATTAAGTTTGGTTAACTGACGCTACTTAGAAAAAGTAGTTAAAACTACTTCAAACTTACAATGTATGTGTAATATAAAAATATAACAAATATAATACAAAAGTCACATATCAGCAGAAAATGCCACTCAACTAAGTTTATTGTAAAAAGTGCCCAGTAGTTCAAAGGTAATAAATATATAAACCAAAAAAATACAATGCCCCACTATTCATGGAAAGGTGCAGGAATGTCAGCTTCAGTTTTGTATATAGTGTCCATCATTCAGACACCTGCCTTAAACAGAGGCCTGTACTACAAAGCCAGTTCAACTTACCCAGGATATTTTTTCGTTATCTGGCTTGACTAACCCATCACATTGGCTGTCTGGATGAGCAGTACTCCAAAACTGGTTATCAACTAGTTCATATCAACTAGTTCGTTATCAACTCTGGGTTTTTCTATCCAGCCATAAGTGCATTCTTGTGAAAGAGGCAGGGGTGTTCATTATGAGCGACATCATCAGACGTCGACTTTGAAAATACTACCCAAAAATTTACCGTTAAATTACATGTTGTAGGTGTCACAAGGCTAAATGTGACATATAGTACTTTTTGCTATTTAGTTGGAAGATGACAAAACTTCTCTATATATGTCCCATAAAATACTTAAAAGTGATGCCAGACTGTTTTCTGCCACCAAAGTAAATAAAGGTTGGAAAAGGAGCCTAGGTAATGATTGATGAGGTCTATCTGACCCAAATGTTGCATTTATAACTACGGGAGCCAATTAACAGTGTGTTTGTGATAAAATATTAACTTTTTTTCCCTAGTTCTTGTCACACAGGTGTATCATGTCATTTAAGCTGCAGTGATTGAATCTGAGTATAAAATTAGCAACACTATCACAAAAAGTAAACTGTGCATAAGTTAAAATACCACTAAAATCATGTTTTTAGTGTTTTAAATGATCTCTTCATTTGTTAGAAGCTCTTTTTTAAAACCAGTGGAAACAGAGCCCTGAAACAATGAAATGATTCTACTGACCTAGGGTAAATGGACCTGCATTTCTATAGCACCTTTCTAGTCATCTGACCACTCAAAGCGCTTTTTTTTTTTTTTTACACTATGAGTCACATTCACCCATTCACACACACACACACACACACACATTCATACACTGGTGCCGCCTGCTATTCAGTTTTAACACACTCACACACTGATGGAACAGCCATCAGGAACAATTTTGGGTTCAGTATCTTGCTCAAGGATACTTCAACGTGCAGACTGGAGGAGCCTGGGATCAAACTGCTGATCTTTCGATTGGTGGACGACCCGCTCTACCTCTGAGCCACAGCCGCCTATAACAATATAAAGACTACTCTATTTTACCTGAGACTCTGGACTTTTGTCCATGGACACTTTTTCTTCAGTGATGTGATTGGTCAGTGGTCCAGATGTTGACATGGTGATTTATCCTGGTAAAAAGAGAACCACCTTTGTGGTGCTGAAAACCCAGAGTTAAATTACCTCGCTAACTCCAAATCCTGCTTCATAGTACAGGCCTCTGAATTACTTAGTTAGCCAGGTAACTTCTAAAACAACATGCACCAACTTCTCTGAACATCTGTAAATAAATAGCAGTCATCAATACTTCTGACTATTTGTGGTCGAGAAGGGTTCATTAACAGCAGAGAAGGCATGGGTAAATGAACACAAAATATCCTTAGTTGGCTAGGTTTGACTTCTTTAACTGAAAAACCCAACATTCTTACCAGAGCCCTCTGAGTTAGAACCTCAATACTGAGTAAATGAAGGGGGCTGTGCGTTTTATGTACTGCTGCTGTGCCAACTGTACAGATGTTAGCTGTAGGCTAGAGCAAAGGACTGCAAAAGATAATGGACGTAGCTACCATGACGCCGTCCATTGGTTTGTGAACTCTCATTCTGAAGCCTTGAGTTCATAGCCTGAGTATCAGACTGAAGCTCGCAGAACCTTCAGTCTGACATTGCCTCCATTGAAGGCGATTTACAAGGGGGAGGGAATTTGATTTTTTCCCTAACCAATCAGTAGAGATCAACGACTCACCCAGAATCTGACGTCATTAGTATCCATGCCTCGGGGGTGCCGAAAACAAGCGAGCATTGCCCGTTTAAAATGTCTCCGTCATCGTGCACGCCCAGCTGCATCGCCGTTAAATCCAGTTTAGCAGCTTCCTTAATTTGGTCCTCCATTAACGCGAGTAGTGGCGAAATACCTCGATAGCATAGTTAATGTGGTCTGCAGGATCTGTAGCGGTCGCCATTGTTGCTATCCTCACCAGTTACCTACTGGCGTACAGCTTGCCTTCAGCGTGGCGCTAATTGGCTAATCGCTAGACCCCCGGTGTTCATTGGTCCGTCCATCATTTGGACGAGATAAATCGCAAATTCATTGAAGTATGCCAGACCAGAGATGCAAGCCTACTCAGTTGCGTGGGCGGGGTCTATGGTCTGGAACCAGGCTATTAAGTTCAGCATTTTGGCTGTCACCTTCTTGTTTTTTTAAAGCCAGAAGAGACCATATTTGAGTGAGAAGGTGGAGCTGTGGAGGAGCGAGGGATGGATCTAACTGTGACCGATGACACTATCTGCAGATGGCCCATCACTCAAAGCGGTCACACCCTTAATTACACGTAACTTTAAGCCTTAATAAAATGTGAGTGATTAATAATAATTTTATTATAATAAAAATGGGTGAGTTATATAAAAAATCATTACCTGTACAGTTTAATGGAGTGGGAAATTAGCTATAGAGACAAAAACTGTTTTTTACCAGGCTGCAAACATGTTTATTTCTGCTGTAAAGTTGTGTATTTTAACATGGGGGTCTCTGGGGACTTAGACTCACAAGTCAGTCTTTAGACGCTTTGCTTAACTAAAGACTGATGTCTTTCTCCCTGATTTTGTGTTTAGATGGGCGGATACAATTTCAGAGTTTAAAAAAACTCCCTACGTTGCAGAACCAATAGTAAATCTGCAGGGCGGTCCTTCGGTGGCTCACTGAACTCTTGTGCTCGTAAACATAGTCCGACTGTGTGTTTGATAGAACTTGTTTCCTTGTGGATGAGAAAAGGGGGAGGGCACATTTCCAGGAGGGCGTGTCCTTTTCAAAAATGCAAGAGGCGTTGCTTTGTTGCTGGCCGTTTTCTCCAGTGTGTTAAACACACTTTAGAAAGGAGTGTCCTCAGACTATCAGAAGGCGGAGATCTCTGATTGTCTGGTGGCGAGACTAGTGGGGACTGACTGGCTTCTGGAGCCAGCCTCAAGTGGATACTCAAAGAACTGCAGTTTTTGGCACTTGTGTGTTGGCCTCATTCTTCAGCCCCCAAGGCTGCCACTTGCAAAGGACACACTGAATACGATAGGATAAGATAAGAAAAGATAAGATAAGATAAGATAAGATAAAATAAGATACACCTTTATTGATCCCACAACTGAGAAATTCCAGTGTTACAGCAGTCAAGGGGAAAGAGTCAAATTAAAGATTTCAATATTTTAAAAAAACAATAAATAAAAATAATAATAATAATAATAATAATAATAATAATAATAATAATAATAATGATAATGAGCAGTGGATAAAAAGCGAGCAATGGATTAAAGTGAACAAATTTAGTGCAAAGTGAATATTGAATGTGCAAATAAACAACAACATGGGGGACAACAATGCTTATAGTGGTGTCCATAAAGTGTCCATAGTGTCCCTAAAGTGTCCATGGTGCAGTTTACTGTGAGCAGTGCTGGTTATGTAGCCTGACAGCAGCAGGAAGGACCTGCGAAAGCGTTCCTTCACACACTTTGGGTGAATCATTCTATCGCTGAAGGAGCTCTCCAGAGCGTTTATCTCCTCCTGCAGGGGATGGGAGTCGTTAGTCCTCAGAGATGACAGCTTGGCTGTCATCCTCCTTTCTCCCACCACCTGCACAGAGTCCAGAGAGCATCCCAGGACAGAGCTGGCCTTCTTGATCAGCTTGTCCAGTCTCTTCCTATCTGCAGCCGAGACGCTGCTGCCCCAGCAGACCACTCCATAAAAGATGGCTGATGCCACCACAGTGTCAAAGAAGGTCGTCAGGAGCGCCCCCTGCACTTCAGAAGACCTGAGCCGCCTCAGCAGGTAGAGTCTGCTTTAGCCTTTCCTGTATAGTGCTGTTGTGTGATTAGTCCAGTCCAGTTTATTGTTAAGATGAACACCCAGGTACTTATAAGATGTCACCATCTCAATGTCCTTTCCCTGGATGTTCACTGGTGTTGGGGGGAGGAGTCTGCGCCTGCGGAAATCCACCACCAGCTCTTTGGTTTTCACCATGTTGATCTGAAGGTGGCTCCTCAGGCACCAGTCCACAAAGTCCTGGTTCAGTTCTCTGTATTCCCTGTCGTCCCCATCTGTGATGAGGCCGACGATGGCAGAGTCGTCAGAGAACTTCTGCAGATGACAGGTGGGGGTGTCGTATGAAAAGTCTGCAGTGTAGAGGGTGAAGAGGAACGGTGCCAGCACTGTCCCCTGCGTGGCCCCTGTACTGCAGACAACCAAGTCTGATACACAATCCTGGGTCCTGACATACTGTGCCCAGTCCGTGAGGTAGTCCAGGATGTGAGGTGATTAGCCACCCCTATGTGCTCCAGTTTGTCCCTCAGAAGTGCAGGCTGTATGGTGTTGGCGCTGGAGAAATCAAAGAACATGATTCTCACAGAGCTTCCGGGCTTCTCCAGGTGGGAAAGAGCTCTATGCAGGAGGAAGATGACAGCGTCGTCCACCCCAATGCCAGGCTAGTAGGCAAACTGCAGTGGGTCCATTGAAGGGCCTACTGCTGGGCGGAGACGAGACAGGACCAGACTGGACCAAACAGACGAGACAGGACAGAATGTGTCTGTGTAAGTGTGTGTGGCAGCTCAGCCTCTAACTGAACTTTTTCCACGGGGTTAAACAAATTTATGAAGCTTGGGGATACATACAATTATTTTTGAAGTCGTGTGGACAAATCTTTAAATGCAATAGTGCATATGTTGCTAAATAGGTTTGGATGCAAGTGAGGTGGGGTGGTAACTGCTATTGCAGCTCTTGCCACCCCATAGATACGCCCCTGTCTAAGACAAAATGTGGCCACTGATGTCACTAACTTAAATCTAGATTTGGATGAAAGTACCTAACCAGTAGGCCAACCTGAATCATCATACTCAGGATTTTTAAAGAGGTGTATCAAAGTGTTGACCAAAACAGAAAAATTAGTGGGAGAAGATGTATGTGGACAGCAGCAATTGGCTCCCTTTGAATGTTTCCTCCTCAGCAAATATGTGAGAGCTCTCAACCTTGCCTCCTGACCCTCATTCTGTGAGAGGAGATAATTGCTTGTCAGGAATAAATAAAGAGATTAATGAATTCATTAGCGGTGGGGAGTTTAGCTCTTCAGAGCAGCACTTACTGCTATGACACATCACGCCTATTGTTTTACTACCTAGTTAGCCTTGAACAATAACATTCACACAGCAAATTGCCTCATACGCTCATGTAAACCGCAGAGAAACAGTGTCCTTATCCTGGAATTTAGCAATAACGCAAACAAAGGCTCTTTAAATCCTGATTATTCATCTTAATTACTTTTGTCTATATGAGCTTGTGTCTATGGGAGCTGCTACAAGACAGGACACATTAATCCACATTAGCAGTGAACACTGTACCAGTTGATGTGTGCAGTTTTGCAGTGGCACTACAGTTTGTGTTTCAGAGTTTGTGCCAGATACGTAGTACTTCCACTTAATTAGCTGCAGCTTCAAATAGACAATTCAGTTTATCTTATGAGATATCCCACACAAAGTATATTCTGGTCAAAGTTCAAATAGTTTTATTTTGGGACTGTTCACATAGATGTCGACGATGTGAAAAAGGGGGAGGCAATTCAAATAATTTTTTAATCATTAATCAATTTTTCATTTTGGTGTAAAGGAGGGGCATACAAATTCAAATACTTGTATTTTGAAAATACATAACTACGTTTGCATGAACTAACTTCATCTCCAAATTTTAACTCTTACCTTTCAAACATGGGTAGGTTTTAAAAATCGAATAACTCATTTGTGGTGGAGGGAGCGTCATACATTTTTCCCCAGCACAAGGAAAAATATTTGTAGCTTCAGGGAGGATCAAAATAAAAAACAAAACAAAACAAAACATAAAAATTAAAAAAATAAAAATCATCAAAAATCTTCTTGACTGAAACTTGATGGGTACCCTTTATGAACCGTAGCTGTTGAATACCTAAAATATATGACAGTGGGTAATTGAAATCATTAGGTACAACTTAAAGTAGGACCAAATAAAGCACCTTGGGTGTGTGTTAAGATAGTTTGTATGATCCTATGTAACTCACTGCGTTATCTTAATATTTACAGATTAGCATTGAACTAACACAACGAACTGACAGTTTGTTATAGACAATTTGCATTGTGTTTTCACTGGGTTACGTATAGTGTTATGAGTGTGAGGAATTTTCAGGAAAAAAATCCCTTAGGATCCTGTGTCTGATGCACACTGGTCTGTCATGCATATATTCCTTTGTTCTTAGGTTGGTTTGATAATTCACTGTTGGTTTGGTAATTAACTAATTCACCATTCAGAGCTGCTGTCCACAAAATACACCTACACATCCAGTTTAGCAGTGTTAAAGTCCTCTGTGCATGCAGTAGGTGGTATTTGCATGGGTGGATTGACAGCCCTCCTGGTAGAAAATTATTCAAAATACAGAATACATGGGTCGAGAATTAAAACAGGGAACCCTTGCGTATCTGGAAAAGGTGGAGCATTCAAGGGACATTTTTAACATTGGTCTTATTAGAGTTACAGCACTTAAATAAACTATAAAAACAGTGTTATGTTATATTCCATGACACAGGTTAGATGATGTGAAAAAAACATGATGGAGAAACCTTTTTAATGCATTCTTAGAAGAGTAGTATATTTTATATCAGCATTGTAGCAACTGTAATTTTTGAGAAATATGATAACTTGTTTTACTTCCTTTAGGATGAATTGTGTAGTGGTCAAACAGTTCCACTCACTGAAGCAACCTCTGAAACCTGAACATGTGCAATTTGTTGGTTTAATAAAGACTTAATGGCCATTTGGTAACTGCCTCTGATGTCTGTTTACCTGATACAGGCTACATGTCTCATCCAGACAGTAACACAAGCAGTTTAAAGTGCAGTGGAGGATGCATACCTGATGATGGAAGAGGAGGTCTGCAAGAGTAGAAATCTGCAGGGAAAATATACTGTAGAAATGGATAAAAGATTATTGTAAAAGTATTGTCAGGGAATCCAGTGAGTTTAACAAGATTCCAAGAGTGTCCTGGCCAAGATAGCAGCAATACAAGTTCCTACAACTCATGTAAGATAGCTAACAAAAACACTACATGTAACAAAATCAGAATTAAACACAAATCATATTGTGAATAATGAATGAAGTTGGATTTCATCATAGAAAAAAACATAATGCCCTTAAACAAAACAAGAGCTATTAAAAGACATTGAAATAAGCTAGGCCAATCTAAAATATAAAATTAATGAGACTGACAAAACAAAATAACCAAGACAGAAGAAAGAACACAATGACTGGAATATAAAGATATAAGTTCCCTCTATGCTTGTGAAAAAAGAATACTAAGGGGGTGGTGCAAAAAGGGAGGGGCACATCAAATATTTTTTTAAGCACTGGGGAGAGACTTGAGTTTTTTATTTTGGCTTAGGAGAGGGGCATACAAATTTAAATTGTTGTATTTTACCGCCCCATTTTTAAAGACAAAATGCCTTCCAAACCTGCAAGACCTGTTTTTGTTTGTTTTATTTAGATTGGCTAAAATGACACAATAAGCATCATAGCCAGAACCTGTAAAAACAGAAATTGTTGGATTTTTAAATTTCCAGCAGCTCTTCATGTTTGGCAGGAAAAACACAACCAAATGTGAGTTGAAAAAATGGTTATATTTTATCAAAATCATTTTATTCTACATTTAAGAGTGAAAAACTGAGGCTTTTTTCAACTGCAGGATTTCATCTTCCACTTTTAACTTTTAACATTTAAACATAAAAGGGTAAGTTTTAAAAATCTAATAACTAATTTATGGTGGAGCATTATACATTTTCCCCCAGACACTCAGGGGGACTCAAGGAAAATATTTGTAACTTCAGGGAGAGTCAAAAACAAAAACAAAACTAAATAAATATAAATAGATAAATAAAATTAAACCCACAAAGTCAGGGCGCTGAGTAGCTCACCTGGTAGAGCAGATGCCCCATGTACAAAGGCTACATCCTTGCCACACTGGCCACAGGCTTGATTCCAACCTGCAGCCCTTTGCTGCATGTCATCCCCTCTCTCTCTCACAACCTTTGATACTACCACTGTCCCATCAAATAAATGAGGTCACACCCCAACCACTTTGCTCATCATATACAGTACAGGCCAAAAGTTTGGACACACCTTCTCATTCAATGCGTTTTCTTTATTTTCATGACTATTTACATTGTAGATTCTCACTGAAGGCATCAAAACTATGAATGAACACATGTGGAGTTATGTACTTAACAAAAAAAGGTGAAATAACTGAAAACATGTTTTATATTCTAGTTTCTTCAAAATAGCCACCCTTTGCTGTGATTACTGCTTTGCACACTCTTGGCATTCTCTCCATGAGCTTCAAGAGGTAGTCACCTGAGATGGTTTTCCAACAGTCTTGAAGGAGTTCCCAGAGGTGTTTAGCACTTGTTGGCCCCTTTGCCTTCACTCTGCGGTCCAGCTCACCCCAAACCATCTGGATTGGGTTCAGGTCCGGTGACTGTGGAGGCCAGGTCATCTGCCGCAGCACTCCATCACTCTCCTTCTTGGTCAAATAGCCCTTACACAGCCTGGAGGTGTGTTTGGGGTCATTGTCCTGTTGAAAAATAAATGATCGTCCAACTAAACGCAAACCGGATGGGATGGCATGTCGCTGCAGGATGCTGTGGTAGCCATGCTGGTTCAGTGTGCCTTCAATTTTGAATAAATCCCCAACAGTGTCAGCAGCAAAACACCCCCACACCATCACACCTCCTCCTCCATGCTTCACAGTGGGAACCAGGCATGTGGAATCCATCCGTTCACCTTTTCTGCGTCTCACAAAGACACGGCGGTTGGAACCAAAGATCTCAAATTTGGACTCATCAGACCAAAGCAGAGATTTCCACTGGTCTAATGTCCATTCCTTGTGTTTCTTGGCCCAAACAAATCTCTTCTGCTTGTTGCCTCTCCTTAGCAGTGGTTTCCTAGCAGCTATTTGACCATGAAGGCCTGATTGGCGCAGTCTCCTCTTAACAGTTGTTCTAGAGATGGGTCTGCTGCTAGAACTCTGTGTGGCATTCATCTGGTCTCTGATCTGAGCTGCTGTTAACTTACGATTTCTGAGGCTGGTGACTCGGATGAACTTATCCTCAGAAGCAGAGGTGACTCTTGGTCTTCCTTTCCTGGGTCGGTCCTCATGTGTGCCAGTTTCGTTGTAGCGCTTGATGGTTTTTGCGACTCCACTTGGGGACACATTTAAAGTTTTTGCAATTTTCCGGACTGACTGACCTTCATTTCTTAAACTAATGATGGCCACTCGTTTTTCTTTAGTTAGCTGATTGGTTCTTGCCATAATATGAATTTTAACAGTTGTCCAATAGGGCTGTCGGCTGTGTATTAACCTGACTTCTGCACAACACAACTGATGGTCCCAACCCCATTGATAAAGCAAGAAATTCCACTAATTAACCCTGATAAGGCACACCTGTGAAGTGGAAACCATTTCAGGTGACTACCTCTTGAAGCTCATGGAGAGAATGCCAAGAGTGTGCAAAGCAGTAATCAGAGCAAAGGGTGGCTATTTTGAAGAAACTAGAATATAAAACATGTTTTCAGTTATTTCACCTTTTTTTGTTAAGTACATAAGTCCACATGTGTTCATTCATAGTTTTGATGCCTTCAGTGAGAATCTACAATGTAAATAGTCATGAAAATAAAGAAAACGCATTGAATGAGAAGGTGTGTCCAAACTTTTGGCCTGTACTGTACATAAAGAACAGCCCCTCATGTAGGTTGTTTACATTTCAGAATTATGATTATATAAATTGATACATTATGGCTTAGAGATATGCACTGTATGAATACCTGTAAACTTACACTCAACATTAATCAGCATGTATCTTAGCATACATCACTGTTTTTAAATTCCATTGTATTTTCCATATTAGGTTACAATTTCTACACACTAGCTCATATAAATAAAGGTTTTATAGTCTTTCCAGTTCTGCTAACCCAATTTTAAACCCTAAATATGATTATAATCCTTGAAATTAGAGCTGTTAATTTATCATATAACTGTGAATACAGCATACTTTAGGAACTGTTCTTTACTTATCAGAGGAGGGGGATGGCTGGGGTGTGACTTATTTTTAGTGTCCAAGCAGTGACTGCTCTTGGAGTCTTATTGTTTTTTGTTCAGATTCCTCTTCTTCTTCTTCCTCTTCTTCTTCTAAAAGTGTTTGTGCACCAAAAACCATACAACAAAAACTCACCAAAATTGGCAAGTGGGTTGCAAATTCCACCCACTACTTAGGCACAAAAAAAAAAGAGATCGTACTTTTGCAAACTCATCCCAGACCATTTGTCCAGTCATTCCGAAACTTTGGCAGGATCAGCTGCAGACATTGCTGCTCTTTTCAAACATTTGTCTTTAAGTTGAATTTTACATTAATACTCATAAATAAAAAATGGCAAAAGCAATTGTAACCAAATTGAATGCACATTTGCGGATGGTTTGCTCAAGCTTCACTAAGCAGTTTTGGGATATTCTGCCACAAATGTGATAAGTTTAAATCTCATAATCAGGTAATCGGAAATGCCGTTTGCACCCTGTCAGGTCATGTCTCAGTTGATGCATTATATTTGGAAATGACCAGGGGTGTCAGTGGCTTAGATTTTAAACTTCTGTTGTTTGTTTTTAATGCCATTAATGGCCTGGCTCCTCTCTACTTGTCAGAGATTTTAACTATCCGCAATAGTGGCAGGACCCTGCGTTCGTCTGGTCAGCTTCTGTTAGAAGTCCCAAGGTCGAGATACAAACAATGGGGTGACCGTTCTTTTGCTGTTGCTGCTCCAAGATTGTGGAACAGGCTCCCCCCAGATATTCGCACCACTACTGATGTCAGCCTTTTTAAATCTAAGCTGAAGACCTACCTTTTTAGAATGGCTTTTAATTCTGACTAGGGCTATCCTTTTTTGTTTATTTATTCTGTTTTAATGTATTTTATCTATGTTAAAAGGCTTTTAATACCCTGTAGCACTGTCACACTTTCCATTGTTTTTCTTTTCTGTATTGTCTTATTGTTTGTTTGTTTTTGTTTTGTTGGTACTTCATGTACTTTCATTGTTATTTGACACTGTTGTTAAGCACTTTGGGTACCTTTGGGTTTTGTAAAGTGCTATAGAAATAAATGTTGATTGATTGATTGATTGATTGATTGATTGATTGCAACCGCTAGTCACTTCAGAAGTCTCTCACTCTATATTTTTAAGAATATGCTAAATTACACACAGAGGTTTAAGGTTTGAACCTCCACACTGAGATGTACCACACTTACCAAACAACTTTCAGTGAAGTCTTCAGTACTACACCAGGAACCAGCATGTTTTTTTTTTATGATTGTATCGCCAACTGTTAAACTGTTCTGAATATTATAAGTTTTGTGACGTCCCTCTCTCTGCTTTCTGCTTGTGAGACTGGTTGGCCTCCTGGCTTTGGAGCTGCTGGGTGGGGTTGGTGATGTCATCAGGAAGCAACCTGTACCTGGGTATATCTCCTGTTTCTGCCCATCTGCTGTGAACACTTGTGGTTTAAAAGTTGACATGCCATATCCTCTTCTACTTTATTAATTCACAAACTAAAATTCCCAATCTCCTTTGAGAAATTGCAAATATCCAATATATTCAACTCAAGTAAAAAGAATTTCATTCAATTTATAATTCCTCTTGTCAAACCCTACTATGACCTGAAACAATCACCTGTTTCCTCTGTAGTTAAGTGGTAAGGTGGTTTACGTGTCATGCAGATGTTGAGCATTCTTGCTCTCGCCATCCTGCAGGTGGCCTGAATCTTTGCATTTTTCAGGATAACTATTACTTTTCACACAGTAGCACTATTTGTGTATAAATTAATAGACATGGGATGCCTTCCAGATCTTAAAAGAAATATTCAATACAGATGTAGTCAAGCAAAACACAACATACATTCTGATTAATAAATATGCTGAGTGTAAGTTTACAGGTATTCATACAGTCCATATCTCTAAGCCATGATGTATCAATGTATATAATCATAAGTGGTTGGGGTGTGACCTCATTTATTTGATGGGACAGTGGTAGTATCAAAGGTTGTGAGAGAGAGATGGGATGACATGCAGCAAAGGGCTGCAGGTTGGAATCAAGCCTGTGGCCAGTGTGGCAAGGATGTAGCCTTTGTACATGGGGCATCTGCTCTACCAGGTGAGCTACTCAGCGCCCTGACTTTGTGGGTTTAATTTTATTTATCTATTTATATTTATTTAGTTTTGTTTTTGTTTTTGACTCTCCCTGAAGTTACAAATATTTTCCTTGAGTCCCCCTGAGTGTCTGGGGGAAAATGTATAATGCTCCACCATAAATTAGTTATTAGATTTTTAAAACTTACCCTTTTATGTTTAAATGTTAAAAGTTAAAAGTGGAAGATGAAATCCTGCAGTTGAAAAAAGCCTCAGTTTTTCACTCTTAAATGTAGAATAAAATGATTTTGATAAAATATAACCATTTTTTCAACTCACATTTGGTTGTGTTTTTCCTGCCAAACATGAAGAGCTGCTGGAAATTTAAAAATCCAACAATTTCTGTTTTTACAGGTTCTGGCTATGATGCTTATTGTGTCATTTTAGCCAATCTAAATAAAACAAACAAAAACAGGTCTTGCAGGTTTGGAAGGCATTTTGTCTTTAAAAATGGGGCGGTAAAATACAACAATTTAAATTTGTATGCCCCTCTCCTAAGCCAAAATAAAAAACTCAAGTCTCTCCCCAGTGCTTAAAAAAATATTTGATGTGCCCCTCCCTTTTTGCACCACCCCCTTAGTATTCTTTTTTCACAAGCATAGAGGGAACTTATATCTTTATATTCCAGTCATTGTGTTCTTTCTTCTGTCTTGGTTATTTTGTTTTGTCAGTCTCATTAATTTTATATTTTAGATTGGCCTAGCTTATTTCAATGTCTTTTAATAGCTCTTGTTTTGTTTAAGGGCATTATGTTTTTTTCTATGATGAAATCCAACTTCATTCATTATTCACAATATGATTTGTGTTTAATTCTGATTTTGTTACATGTAGTGTTTTTGTTAGCTATCTTACATGAGTTGTAGGAACTTGTATTGCTGCTATCTTGGCCAGGACACTCTTGGAATCTTGTTAAACTCACTGGATTCCCTGACAATACTTTTACAATAATCTTTTATCCATTTCTACAGTATATTTTCCCTGCAGATTTCTACTCTTGCAGACCTCCTCTTCCATCATCAGGTATGCATCCTCCACTGCACTTTAAACTGCTTGTGTTACTGTCTGGATGAGACATGTAGCCTGTATCAGGTAAACAGACATCAGAGGCAGTTACCAAATGGCCATTAAGTCTTTATTAAACCAACAAATTGCACATGTTCAGGTTTCAGAGGTTGCTTCAGTGAGTGGAACTGTTTGACCACTACACAATTCATCCTAAAGGAAGTAAAACAAGTTATCATATTTCTCAAAAATTACAGTTGCTACAATGCTGATATAAAATATACTACTCTTCTAAGAATGCATTAAAAAGGTTTCTCCATCATGTTTTTTTCACATCATCTAACCTGTGTCATGGAATATAACATAACACTGTTTTTATAGTTTATTTAAGTGCTGTAACTCTAATAAGACCAATGTTAAAAATGTCCCTTGAATGCTCCACCTTTTCCAGATACGCAAGGGTTCCCTGTTTTAATTCTCGACCCATGTATTCTGTATTTTGAATAATTTTCTACCAGGAGGGCTGTCAATCCACCCATGCAAATACCACCTACTGCATGCACAGAGGACTTTAACACTGCTAAACTGGATGTGTAGGTGTATTTTGTGGACAGCAGCTCTGAATGGTGAATTAGTTAATTACCAAACCAACAGTGAATTATCAAACCAACCTAAGAACAAAGGAATATATGCATGACAGACCAGTGTGCATCAGACACAGGATCCTAAGGGATTTTTTTCCTGAAAATTCCTCACACTCATAACACTATACGTAACCCAGTGAAAACACAATGCAAATTGTCTATAACAAACTGTCAGTTCGTTGTGTTAGTTCAATGCTAATCTGTAAATATTAAGATAACGCAGTGAGTTACATAGGATCATACAAACTATCTTAACACACACCCAAGGTGCTTTATTTGGTCCTACTTTAAGTTGTACCTAATGATTTCAATTACCCACTGTCATATATTTTAGGTATTCAACAGCTACGGTTCATAAAGGGTACCCATCAAGTTTCAGTCAAGAAGACAATAGTTGGGAAATTTGGCATTTCTGCTGCTCTGGGGAAAGCAAACACCACTTGTTGCCCTTTTTTATTTTTTAACCAGGAAGCTGTAAAGGCTACAGATGTGTATTTGGATAAATCTTGTCCCCTGAAATTAAGACTACTAATCAAATACATAAATGGTCCTACAACAGAAGCTGACCAAAGTAAAAAAGTCTGATTGTGCTTAATATTCAAGACTGTGTTCAGGTATGGATGACCTTAATTTCCTAAGCCTGCGTATATTCCAACTGTACCATTCACTTTCAACCAAAACGCTCTGAGCTTTACATATTCAATAAAAAAGCACTGTCCTTCATATCTGATACTGTACAGACAGGGCAGGTGTAGCTGTCAGAGATCCACTACAGGTGAACATCAAACACCCTGTGTCCTCACAGCCAGTGCAGTACACATCATCATTCCTTTATCAAACCTCACTGTAGATATAAGCTAATTTCATCGAATAGAAGGTGTGGTATACAGATGCATATCTTTTTAGATATACGTTAACTAGGCTGTGTGTTTCCCACTGATTCGTGAAGGATGTGAAAGACTCAGGAGATAAGAGCAGGCTTTAAAACTGATCTCCTGTGTGACTGTGTTTGGCACAAAGGAGCCAAAGCCTTCAAACACTGGAGCTGATCTGAAGAACGATAGATGCTTCGCCACTAATCCCCCCTGCAGGTAAGAAGAGATAAACTGCACCAAAGAAGAAAAAAAAAACACAACAAACCCTGCGCTCATTGTTCAATTCAGCTCAGGTTAAAATGTCACCGGGCAGTAGCCACCTCGAGCTCTGAATGGCCTGACAAGAGCCAATCAAAAATACTGTCTTGTCCAGCGGAAACCACCAGGCAGCCAATCAGGAGCTCAGGTCTCACTGACAAGACTGTCTGGCTCATTCGGGGGCCAGCCAGTCCTGGCCTATGCTGCATGCAGATGTTCTCCAGCAGCCAGCCTCTAGCTTTGAGGTGGTGCAAAGACAATGCCATTCTGAGCACAGGCCTGGTGGAGAGATCCCTCAGTCCTGATGGGTCTTTTCCTGAATGAATTTGTACTCGTACTGAAAAACAAACAAACAAACAAACAAACAAACAAAAACAAGAGTGCAGGAAACAGTCACTGAACAGCTGAATCCACATTGATGGCCAGTTTCTTTGAGTATATAACACTATCTGATACTTTTGTTCTTATCAATTTACTGTCCATTTGAAGAAAGGAGCGTGAAACTAATACTAATTCAACATAATTTTTTGCAAAGCATAAGGTCTTACCAAGGCAAGCTGCCGTCCTATGTTTCCCATAGTTATAACCCCCGCAAAGAAGATGCAAGGTAACCAGGAGCGAATATACAGGAAGTCTGGAGAAGTATACCTGCACAGAGAGGAAGCACATGACAGCAACTCCTAACTCTTTCAACAATACATACAAACACTTAACTTTAATCAGTGTTTTGCTCCGACTGACTATTTAACAATAGGGTCAAATTCACCATACATTTTTAAGCAGAAGGAATCAAGTTTTCAAATACCAAAAAGAAACTGTGTCAGCTTTGTGTGAAAAACATTGATTTGTCATCAGAAATGCACTCCAGCAATTTTTAAAGTCAAACTGAAATCCCTGTTACTCATTTGGCAAACCATTTTTTTTTTTAATCTATTTTTGTATTAACCTGCAAACACTTTGATTGAGGAATCTTAGCCAGGCTAGGCATCGCTGGTGGAAGATGTACAGTGCCTTGCAAAAGTATTGACACCCTATTTTGTTGAGTCACAACCTTTTAAGTTGATTTTTATTTGGAGTCTTTTGCATTGGACCTACACAAAATTGTCAAATTTGTTGAAGTGACGTGAAAAAAAGCTTGTTTTAAAAAACTTTGAAAAATAAAAAACTATAATGTGGTGCATACATTCATATTCACCCACTTTGCTATGACGCCCCTGAATAAAGGTGTTTTCACATATAGTCCTTTTTAATTCTTTCCCCCTAAAGTTGACCAAAAAGTGAATTGACGGAAAAGGGACTCAGTTCACATATGTGCAAAAATGCTGAGTCACCACTCTGAGTCCATTTAGAGGGCTGAAAAGGACCAATTGTGAAAACACCCAAAGTGTCACATGATCTCAGTACATATACACCTGATCTGAAAGGCCCCCAGAGTGTGCAACACCACTAAGCACGTTTACCACCAAGCAAGTGGCAACATGAAGACCAATACCCCTTTTCGACAGTCATGGGCTGGCTTGGCTTGGTTTGGGCCATCAGCCCAGTGTGGCAGGTATTTGCATTTCCATTACTACAGGGCTGCCAAAAGTTCCACTTATTCAGTGATACACATTTCATTTCCTGTAGATTCTTCACAATAAAAGTCCCCTGTTATTTTGCTATATAAAAACTTTTATTGTTAAGCAGCAAAATCAGGAAATGTTGAGTTTTCAAGCAGCAACTTCACACAACTTACAATACAACTGAAAGCGAACATGAAACAGTAAAATAAAGCACCTAAAGTAAAAGGATGCAGGAGAGAAACTATAGTTCAAACCACAGAGATTCATTTAGAAGCTACAAAGAGATGACTGGGAAGCTACAGAGAGCTGAATACACAGAGACTTTTAAAAAGCCTTTCTCTCTGGTCTCCTGCGGTTTGTTTGTGGGGGAGAAGCAGGGTCGTCAGGGGTTGGCTGTGGTCAGCAAGACGTCACCGCTACCTGCCCTGCTTTTGGACCTAATCTGGAGATGGTTGTTCTCCGTTTGACATGGCACAGCGCATCTAACCTAATAATGGAAATGCAAATCTGCACAGCGTGGCTTGACTCAGCGCATACAAGGAGCTCTCCAAACAGGTCAGGGACGAAGTTGTGAAGAAATACAGATCAAGGTTGGGGTTCTAAGTTATGAAACTTAGTTTAAGATCTCACTGAACACCATTAAATCCATTATTAAAAAAAATTAAACAAACAAACAACAAAAAAAAAAACAATAATATGGCACCACAACAAACCTGCAAAGAGAGAACTGCCCACGAAAACTCAAGGACCAGTCAAAGAGAGACAAGAGATCAACAATAACTATATGTGAAGGAGCTGGAAAGTTCCAGAGCATAAAGTGGAGTATCTGTCCATTGGACCACTTTGACCACCACGTTTAAGTTAATCATTTTTTTGAAATTTAAAACTAGTTTTTTATTTTTTTCCCACTTCACCAATTGTGACTATTTTGTGTAGGCCTATTACAAAAAGTCCAAAAACCAATCCTTTTAAATTATAGGTTGTAATGCAACAAAATAGGAAAAACACCAGGGGGGTTGAATACTTTTTCACCTGCATCCTCTTCTTCGTCCTCCCTGTTCATGTTCCAGTTTTTTATCCATTTGCTTCTACACCATATCAATATGCAAACTAGTTGGGAAGGAACTTACTGAAAGACTCCATTATAAACCAGGAGTTGAGTGGCCAGTGTTGCCAACACGGCGATGCTGATTCCCAGGCCAAAGCCGCTGCGGGAGCGGTCAAACGTCCACCACAAACCAATGGAGAGCGCCGCCAGAGTCAGAGACAGTTGGACGTTGTTGGCAAAGTCCACTTTCTGACAGAGGTATAGTCAAGGACCAGGCAGTCAACAGCTGGTGGTTAAAAACTTCATTTAAATAGCTGTGTTGGAGTGCAGTGGTGCTGTGGAGATGTATGTACAACTTTACCTTTGACCCATTAGCCAGCAAATCCTGAGGAAAAAAAGCACAGCATGCACTGCATTAAATACTGGTGTGCAGTACACACACAAACCACTGCCTACACTGAAAGGGGAAAAAATGTCTAGTCTATCAAAGTTTTAGACGGACTAATTGTTTTTACGCCAACTGAACAGAACTACAACAGATGCATAAAGCCTCCAAACTTTAAGGATACAGCACTTGCGTGGTTGATACCCACAAACACAGCCACACAGCGCATCACACTGGACCATTCCCGCTTGAACTTGTGTGGCTCACCCAGACGGTTGTCGATACAGGGGTACAACAACCCAATCATCGCTGCAAGGGGAGAAAGGGACGGAGAATAAACAGAACAGAAAAACAAGAGGACACCCCAGCAGTTTTCACTACTGTGGTGGTACGGTCACCATGTACGCTGGTATTGTTTTGTTGAGAATAGGAATTCAGATAGCATACATGCTATTCTGACAGTATACACATACAGCCATGGAAGGATTATTGAATGAGCCTACCAAGCCCAAAGGTTCATGGCCCCCCAGACCAGAGACTCCAATTGATGTGACTGTTAACATTTCTTGTTGGAAATTAATCAACCACAAAGAGGTTCAAAACAGCCACGGAGAGACGCAGAGTAACAGGCAGAGACAGGTAACACAGGCAAAAATGTTTGAGATGATAACACTTCACTGCCTCTGTTAAATACACCATAAACTGATATGCGTCTGTTCTTACATTCGGTCACTGCTGTCAAGGCTTCTTTTGACAGTGAGCCAATCAGCCAATCAAATTCAAGCAAAACTGTGGCTGTATATGAAAGCAGGATTTTGACTGGACGGCTGCTCCATGCTACTTCACGTAAAGTTGATGAGTCATTACTGAAGGTCAGCTGACTTAAAGCATGGCTTTCCCCACTTCACGGCCAGTTTCAAATGCTTTATATGAATGAATGAATGAATGAATGAATCTGAATTTGTCTAATATACTTAAAAAGAAATTGCCAATTATCTTATTTCCTGGCAAAAAAAAGCTAATTTCACACACTGCCATTGGTATCATGAAAAACAGGAAAAGACTGCAGTGATTTGCTCACAGCTCACATGCTGATAACCTCTAGCCTAACTAATGTGGCTCCAAAACAAATTAACCTCTGCACTGTCAACAAAAAGCAGTAGCCCTACTCTGGGGGACAAAGCATAGTATGTGTACTAGCAACAAGTGGAAGCAACAGGCTCCTGCAGGAGGCATGGTGTGTCTGGGGAGGAAAAGAGCCTAGGGCTGTTGTGCTTTGTGCTGAGCCGCTTGGGAACAGACAGCGCTGCGCTGTATTTCCATCCACAGCTCTACACCCAAGGGACAACATTTCAATAACGCTGGCTAGTTGAGCCTGATGGGCATGTTGTGCATTCATATATAAGCATATATATGCGTATATGTGTGTGCAGTTATACTCCTGCATGTATACTCTTATGCAATTGCATTGAATAATTCTGTAGTTTCTATTTGTTCATCTCAGGAAAATCAAAAATATCTCATTGCACTTTGATTAACTGTAGTGTCTACATAGATAAAGTTAATCAATACAGCTCTGCACTCTTAAAGGAGCTATATGTAAGAAATCTAAATCTAATATGTCACAGAGAATAAGGAATAATGTTAATATAACATACTGATCTCACCGACAACAACAGCCAGAATATTCACATTTAAAAAAAAACTTTACGGTCTGCAAATCATGTTTATGTTCTGAATTTGTGTTTTGGCCTGTTGTGCCACCCACTGCCATCTACCAGTCACGCAGTCAGTAGAGTCGCAGCATCCGGGTTGCCAGTAGTTACGACTGAGCTACAATGGCTGACGGTGCGACTAAACCAAAACGACCTCGTTATGATTCCCAAAAACACCAAGACAAAACTCGAGGCAAAGCGAGGGTCTATATAGGAAATGCTTTTGAACGGTGAAGACGGTTTAAAGCGGAGAAGAATTTGAAATTGGATGTCGAAGTGGCTACTCTTTTCCTTGACAGGTAAGCTTTAGCCAAAGTTGGCTAACTAGCATCATAGCTAGACGGGGATGGACATTTCGAATACTTTCAACTGTTATTCATTTTCGATCATACATTGTAGCCCATGTGCAGGTGGGTCATCGACCCGACTGATTTTTTTGAGAAACAAACGTTAGCAGCACGGCAAGCAGCATTCGCAGTGTCCCGGTACATAGCTTAGCAGCCGGCTCCTCCTCCGCTGTATCCCAGCAGCAGCGTTAGCAGCAGAGAAACCGGACTTGCTCACGGTCCGCTGGAAAACCGAAGATCAAGGACGCGGCGACGCGGCCCTGCCACGGCAGCCGCCCGTGGGCAAACAAATCAGTCTCCAGCGTGCCGCTGTCCAGCAACCTCGAATCTGTAGGGGAGGGGGGGTAGACACGACTCGCGGCAGTATTTTGAATTTGAGTGCAGTAACCCAGTGTTTCCCACAGGATTTTGGGAAACTATGGGGGGGGGGGAATTTTGAACATTGTAAACTGAAATTGAAATGGATTTGTATACAAAATGTACAGAAAGGTAAAATCATCAAGTTTTGAAAAAGTATTGCAATTTCATTTTGTCTTTAATGTTATTATCTTATATTATCTTTGTAACATGATTATCTTATAGAATGTTATTACTATCCTAAAACATTCTCCAGGTCCTCTGAAACTCTGCAGGACTTATTTCCACCCTGCCCAGCAGCAGTACCGTGGCGAACGGTCCCTAACTGCGGGGAGAACGGAGCAGGCTTCACCGGAGGTCCGCCGCTTTTCCCGGTCCCTCTTCTCCACACTTTGGGCTCTAGTTTCGCAGACTGGGCGAGGCGAGGGCGCAGCGCACCTGCACTTCGCCAACTGGGTGTGGCCAGGCGGATTTTGCAAGTTTGGCACACCGTGCACGCTGGCACAGCTACTCGTCTGTCCCACCTCCGTCCCTCCTACCTGCGCAAGTCGGAAAGAGGGAGGAGAGAAGGTGTGGAGTGGGTTTTACACACATCACACCAATCAAATGAGCCCCTCTCCTCCCCCTTAAATGTGCCGCGCGAAGGCGTAATGAGAGTCATGGCAGAAGAGAGCAGCAGCGTCAGACGGCCAAACTTCTCCCAGGAGGAACCTGATGTTTTGGTCCAGGAGGTCTGCTCACAGCAGAGCAGACCTCCACGGGCTGATGATGCAAAGGTAGCCTGGGAGGAGGTCACCACAATTGTAAATCAATGTTGAGTTTCTCTCGTGCGCGCACACGCTCTCTCTTTCTCTCTCGCAGTCTCACTCTGTTTCTTTTCTTTTGACTTTTCTAAGATGACAGATGCTGAATATATACTCCCTATCTGATGCTGTGGCTGTGTGTGGTTGGCTGAGAGGGATGTGAACTCATTAGTTTGCAGCTGTGTTAATCAAATCAGGTTGGGTTTCCATTACGCATGCCAAACGTGCCAAACGGTGCCAATCCCCTTTGATCTGACATCAGATGTGATGGGACAGTCGGTATAGATATATTTTTATGTGCTGATTGCAGATAGTTGCATTGAATAGTGTTTTTTGGGTATTTATTGCATCGTTAATGTGCCTGACATTCTGGAAACCTGCCTGTGAGGTTTTGGTGACGTGTGCGCACTGTCCGCCGGTCAGCCAAACTTCGGCTTACACCGGCTGTGCTCCCCCTGCGCTGACAGTAGACCTGGTTTCAGATGGCGAGCTTTTAGCGCACCTTCGGCGAAGCCTTTTGGCACGAAACTGTCACTGCACCAAGCTGGATCTGTCGACACCTCCCCCTGCTGCGCCACCACACCCATCTCAGCGCACCTCGGTCTGCCAAACTACCAAACTGAGCATGCCTCGGGTTGCGCTGCTCGAAACTAGCTCTGTGTGGGGTTCGCCACCCTGCGCTGCGCCGGGAAACTAGAGCCCTTTGACTTATTTCCACCCAGCTGACAGTGGGACTTATATTCATTGTGCCGACAGTGGCTTGGAAAACCGCCCATAACCATGTCAAACGGGGAAGAGGGAAGAGGGAAGGCGGCTGGAGTTCCTCCAACATTTGCGGTTAGATTATCATATATTTTTATTGACAAAAATATAGGCTGCTTCGGCTGATTTTTTTTATGCGCACATGTGCCCCTAAATATTTTTTACAGTTCGCACACACGTATTTTTAGTCGAGTGAAACGCTCGCACTGTCGAGCGCTGGATCTGACAGCCTGAGCACATCGGCACAAAACGCTACGGCGTTCGAGATATTGTTTATATCATGAGAAGTCAATACTTTCGGCAGCCTAAATCTTTTATTTAGAAACTATGGCGGGTCAAATTAAACTATGGCGGGTCAAATTAAACTATGGCGGGCCGCCATAGTTTCGTTAATAAATGGGAAACACTGAGTAACCGTTTTGGCCACATTCTTACATACAGCGCCTTTAAGGCCTTGTCAAATAGTAAGGATTAGAATTTTAGCTTTGATTAAAGTTATGGTTACAGTTATTTATAATGAGATTTATGATAGGGGTGGGAATATTAGAAAATCTTACAGTATGTTTTTGATTCTTGGTATCATGATTTTATTCAGAATCGATTTGCACTTCAGAATTGATTCTTGATTCTTGATATAAAAGGGCATTATTTTCTGTCTGTTAGACTAGTGCACTAGGTGCCAAATCACGCGCTCGTGTTTAGGCTACTGATATGCATTATTAAACTTAACTGGTAGTTTGCTAACTGATCTCGATAAGGGATACTGCAGAAATGAACAAAAAAAGCAGAGAACAGTGTAATTTACAGAATTTGTCTGTGTGTTCTGGTGTCAGAGAGCTCAACTGTGCTGTTAATTAAATTGTCCACATTGTCTCCAGCTGTGGAAAACACACCCTTCCCTGCAATGCTAGCACAAAAGAAGTCCCTTCTAATCCACAATACTGTGCCAGAGCCACAGGTCCCTTGAAATTAAACTGGACTGAGTTATTTCCTTCACCTAATCACAGTTGAAGTTTTGGTTTAAGTTCTGTAAAAGGCTGCAGTGTGTGTTGGCTGGCTGGCTTGTTTGCACTGTGCCTTCAAAATACAATTCTACCCTTTTTGTTCTGCTAACATCACATTGTCAACAACGTAGGCATTTCTGGAATCTGTGAATCAATAAGAATCAAAACATGTAGTTCTTGAGATACAGTTTAGAATCCAAACTCACTGTGAGAAAAATATTACATCTATGGCACCGCCATTAAAAACAGACTGTCTGAAATGAGGAACTGTTTCCAAAAGCAGTTTTTTTTAATTGGTTGAGAAAAGTACTCGAAGTTATTAAGTACTTTGAAAAGAACGCGTGGCAGAACAACACTACCTCTCATTTCAGCTGACTCTCAGCTGAAAGCCCCATCCTTGACACATGTCATACAGTACACTGCATGACAGCTTTGATGATCTGTTTTCATCTTACAGACGAAAATATAGCAGACAGGATTTTTTTCACATTATGTGAGGGGGGTTCACATACCTGAGGCTGTGCCACAGCAGGGCGGCACCCACCAGGCTGAAGAGAAGATACTGCTGATGACATCAGGTGGAAAGAGGGTGACATTTCTCTGCACCTGAAGTAAGTTCAGCACCAGGGCCAGAAAGACACCCACGGTAAACAGCATGACCCCTCGGATCACCAGGTTGGTAGTCCTACAATACGGAGGAAAAGGAGTCAGGAGACTAGGAAAATGCCTGCAGTGATTAGTTTTATACTGAAAACTCGCACAACATGATAAAAAGAATGCAGGGCCTCAAAGTACATTAATACAGTGTACTGTATCCTATGCAGACTCCTACATATCCTCCCATGGTTATCTTACATATGGCTATGACAACAACATTTCCGTTCATTCATTTTCCGTAACCGATTATCCTACTGGGGGTCGCAGGGGGGTTGGAGCCTATCCCAGCTGTCATTGGGCGAGAGGCGGGGTACACCCTGGATGGGTCACCAGACTATCACAGGGCTAACAGAGACAGCGGGGAGAACATGCAAACTCTGCACAGAAGGGCTCCCCGACCCTGGGTTTGAGCCCCCCACCCTGCGTTCGAACTCGAAACCCTCTTGCTGTGAGATGACAATGCTAACCACTGCACCGCCATGCCACATCCGCTGCACTGCTCTACACTGGTTTAAAAAAAAACAACAACAACAAAAAACAACAAAAAAAAAAACACATCCCTGCCTTTGGTCATCATGTTGCTCTTTTTACAGTGAGTTTAAGGGAGAAGACATGCAGCTAACCTGTTGGTGATGACTGAGATATAGGGGCCCCGGAAAGGCTGTGACATCTGCCCGGGCCCCGACCACTGCTGCTGGCCACTGGTCACTGTGCTGTCGCTCATAGCTGTCAGTGTTCGGGACATTCATAAGCCTAGGTCAGGAAAATACAGAACAGTGTGTGACGTCTTTATCCACCAGTGACTTTAATGTCCTCCCCTGACATCACAGACCAAGCTGAAAAACAAGAACAAGCAGGGAATCAAGAAAGACCAAAGAATCCACCCTAAAACACAACTAACATCTTGCTTTTAATTTCAATGACCTTAGACAACCTGTGTCCACATATAATATACATACATCTGTCATCCTAGCTGCGGCGTCAGACCATCAGTTTTTAAAGGTAATACTTTTTGACACAAGTGACAGTTCTGGAGTAGCGGCGCTGAAAATGGGGTGATATTTCATCCAAATGAAGTGAATAAAGGCTTCCAGTAGGTTTGAGCAGTATCACCTCAATTCAGTATGTATGATTTATGGAGTAAAACTATCAATAACAAAATATGTGAATTTATGAATGCATTTGTATTATCTACAAAAGACTTGCAAAATATTGTTTCAAAACATTAAATATAATATATGTAGATACACTGTGCAATCCACAAATAAACAACCTACTATACTTACTATATAAGTACATAATGTATTACATTATCCATACAGTGTATTTGTTGCAAGTCTTTGCTCTCCCATGCACTCTGGTACTATTTGTAACCCTGTCTCTACAGTTAACAGTAAAAATCTGACCTTTATATAGATATTGCCTCTTATTTTCTGTGTGAAGGCTATATACACTCTGTTGCCAGTTATTGGGTCCACTTTCCTAAACTAATGCAGACAATCCTGCAACACATCCTACCTTCATTAAAGCTTGCAACATTACATTCTGTCAATATACATTTTTTGTTTTGCTTTGGGTTTCCTTTTTTTGTTGTTTTTTCATTCCTACAAGTCTGTACATAATAGCTTAATGTCAGTGTTTTTTTTATTCAGATATATGTCCGTGGGGATCTTTCTGTACATGTTCTTCACACTGTGTATATTAAAAGCTACTGAGAATCCAAGTGAACTTATCCATTTGCTTACAGGGATAGTTCAGTTTTGTTAAAGTGGGGCTGTATGGGATACTTAGCCATAGTCTGTATATTACATACAGTAGATGTGATCGGCTCACCCTCAGTTTGGAGAAGCAGGCTGGAGTCCGACATGGAGGCTAAGCAATGTACTGCTGTGGAGGGGTCAGCAACAAAATATATTTTAGCCACCTAAAAAAATCTATATCAGTTTAAGTGTAAGCCATATTGAGAGTGGTTTCACTGCTTTACCTTAATGTCAGACAGTGAATTCTGATGGGAAAATGAAGCCATTATATTGCTCTCATCAATGCCAGACTCTTTTGAGAAAAACAGTCATTTAACGTTGCTGAGCACAGGAGTTGCTGGCCTACCGCTGCCTCAAACAGATATTTGGTTTGTATTGTTGCTTGACTTTGGCGTTTAAAAGGGCTAGTTTGGATTACCTTAAGTCAAACAATAACACAAACTAACTAAATAGGGGCTGCTGCAGCAATTAACTGGCTACCTGACGAACTTAGCCTAACTGCTAATCATGAAGCAGCGTCAACAGCATTTGCCTGTTTTCACTAACGTTACCGACTGCTGATGAATGCGTTTAAAATGGGCATTGAAACAGTCCATAGGGACTTGGGTTGGGAACCGGAGGGTTTTCTGTTCAAGTCCCCGTCCAGACCAAAATACGGAGTGTGGACTGGTGGCTGGAGAGGTAGTTCAACTCCTGGACACTGCCGAGGTGTCCTTGAGCAAGGCACCTAACCCACCCAAATGCTCAGAGCGCCTGTCCATGACAGCTCCCTCACTCTGACATCTCTCCACTTTGTGCATGTGTGTGTATTTTGGACCTGTGTGTTAATGACAATGGAGTGAAAAATTAAATTTATTAATTAAAAAATTAAATTTTTCACTCCATTACTTTTTTAATTAATAAAGTATATATATAAAAAAAATCTAATAAATAATAATAATAGAAGCTCCTGTGTTCAGCAAGCTAAAATAACTGTTTTTGTCCATGGAGTCTGGTGACTTGACAAGAGCATAGATGGCGAACTGAAGCTGCCGGCTGTCAAAGGTGAAAATATTCTCAATATAGCATCCAATTAAACTGATAGTGACTTTTTTTGGGTAGGACTTCTAGGTGGCTAAAATGCATTTTGTTGTTGACCCCTCCACAGCAGCACATTGCTTAGCTTCTGTGTCCGACTCCAGCCTGCTTCTCCAAAGTAGGGGTGTGCCAACTGTCATCTACTGTATGTAATGTACTGACTTTAGAGAAGTACCCCATCTGGCCTCACTTTAAAAAAAAAATCCACCCTATTCCTCTAAACATGCAATACTCATATCATGGAACTTTGATTCTGATTCTGAAGCCTGTTGTCACATTGTCTTTGCCGTTATTCCCTCAGTCACCATTAATGAAGTAGCTCCAGGATGTGTCTCGAAAATATAACATTTCCACCTGCTCTTGTTTTGATGCTCAGCTAATGCAGATGCTTGTTCAATACCATCAGAGAAGTAAATAATTAATAATATTTTCTATGCAGGGCATTAAGCACACTTGTCTCAATACGTGAAGGTGCTGTTAATTGGTTAATACTGTGGCACTGATAGATGATACTGATGCCACCAAGCTGCACCACTTTTCCAGCAACAACAGACACTTTGTACCTGACTAAATTAATGATGAGGTAGCGTTAGATGACTGATTGCATTCAGCGGGCTTGTGGTGGGCTGCACTCACCATTGGCCCCAGTGTGCCCCCTCTGGTAGTGACAATACCTCAGAGGAACACACTGGGAATAGTTTACCTCATGTGTCTCTGTGCTGTCATCTCACACAGAACTTTAAAACACAATTACAATCTAACTTTGATGTTTTAATAACTTAGCTATCAACAGGGCTGCTGCAGCAATTAACTAGCTACCTGACGAACTTAGCCTAACCGCTAATCATGAAGCAGCGTCAACAGCATTTGCCTGTTTTCACTAACGTTACCGACTGCTGATGAATGCGTTTAAAATGGACATTGAAACACCAGAATTATGGTAAACAGTAATAACGAACAAGCACTCGTGTACGAGGCGGATGTGCTAGGTTAGTTATCCCGACGGTAGTTGGCTAGCCTGATTATGTGGAATAGCTAGCTAAAGTGCATTTGTCATTAACAGCCGTCGTAGCGAACTGACTGGGGTCAAAGATAACCCTTACCTTATGTTGAAAGACAGCTTCCAATACAATTAGACATTCCATATGACATTTACATAGCCGATCTTATAACACTAGGTTGCAATACATTAAAATGTCCATCGACCTCCAGCTTCTCTCCCTACTGAGACTACTTCCGGCTGTAAGATGAATGAACACCGAACACCCAATCGGCGTGTAAAACCATGACGTAACCACGTTACACAAAACTGATGTATCACGTGAGTTCACGTCGAAGGATTGACCTAACCAGAGATATTAGATAAAGCTGACCAAACTTCAAAAAGAATCCTGCAGAAGTCACAGACAGGGCCCATAAATGTCAAATATAAAGTCATTAATTTAACCTGAAAATCAAGTGATAGTGGAAATATCATGTTTAAAGTAGTACACTGGAGAGAACTATATGATTTTTTTCTAGCAGTTTAAAGAACAATGTCCTTTGTGACTTCTTGTAAAATTGATGTGAAATTGATTAAAACACTTAAAAAGACTAGTGTAAAGTCTCAGTTTTCAAATATAAAGAGCTGTGTGCTGCAGTCATTCCTCTCACACAAACATAGTTTTTTTTGGGGGGGGGGGGGGGGGGGGGGGATTCCCCGCAGCACATTTGATGTGCTCTCGTGGTCTAACAGGCTTACAGAGATGCAGATGTGAGAAAGTCACAGTACGGAGTGGATCACTCTTAATCCTCAGTCCCATTTACACTCCATTTTGTATTCAGCATGCTGAGGCCTGCTGCTCACGATGGGGTTTCAGGGATTGTATCTGGCTACACAATAGTTTGAATATAAACAGACTATCCATGCTTTCCCATTTCACCATAGCTCAGTTAACTTTATCACGGTTAACTGTAGTTTTCATGATACAGATGTCAAACTCAGAGCAAGCTGCTGTTGTTGCCTGTGATGATGCCAAACAAGTGAAGGTGGAAGGAAAGACGAAAAAGGGTGACACAGGGCTACTAGTTCTTAAGATCAAAACAAATTAGAACTAGGCTTCTTAATACTATGCAGGATTTCCTTATAAAACAAGTAAATACTCAAAAAATGGCAATGTCTCTAAATCATCACTTATAACCCACTCTTAGCATGTGGCGGTACCCTCTGCCTGGATTTTCTTATTTTGCTGTGTTCGGGACGTTCCTGGGCACAGCGCTCAGGTAAGGTCAGAGCTTCATAAAAGTAGCGACCAGGTGCCAGACTGCAAGCAGCAGGCATCCAATCGAAAGCTACAAAAAACTGAAGACACAGCGCAAAAACAACAACAAAAAACAACGCAAATACAACGAACAACAGCCAATCTAGGGTTGGCTTCACTCTCAGTAGCGATATTGTTTACAATCAGCAACCAACAACTCCTGCACAGCATACCTTGAATTATTTAGCCTATATTTATTTAAAGTCTTGCATAAAGTAAATTAGATTTAAGCATATCTTCAGCACATAAAACTGGACTGTGCATTGTTTTCAGTCTGCTGGGCTGAGCCTAATAGTTTTAGAAAAAAGCTGTTATTCTGCAAAAAAACAGACAGCTTACATTCAAAGAGATACATTTAGATCATGGGGCCTCAGGGAGATGTGATTTACAGAACATATAATGAAATAGTTGAATGAATAATTAAAATGTAAAATTTTGTGGTTTTGTCAGCACTCAAGTTTTGTTGGTGACCAGTCAAAAATTTGTGCAGAGTTTCCTAATTAAACAAACTGATATGCATTTGCCATAAAATTGCAAACCATAACTAGTTTTAAAAAGTTATAAAAACATAAACCAAACAACAACAAAGAGAGAATACATTACAAGGATCACTAACATTTAGGGACAGTTCATTACTTATGAGGGGGAAGGGGGTGGTGCAAAGAGGGGGAGGCATGTTGAATAAATTTTAAAGCATTGCAGAGGGACTTGTTTTTTATTCTGACTTAGGGGAGGAGCATACAATTTTAAATGGTTGTATTTTGTATTTATTTTACAGCAGATTTTTAAAGAAAAAATGTCTTAGGGCATTACACCATTTATCATAGTCAGAAACTGTAAAAACCCATATTACCGTTGGATTTTAACATTTCTGACAGTTCTTAGAAACATCATGTGCTACAAACGCTTCCATCAGAAAAAAAAAAAAAAACATAACCAAATCTGAGCTTAAAATAGTGATATTTCATCAGAAATTACTTTATTCTATGTATCATTTAAAATTTAGCAAAAAATAAATCATTTGCAGGAACTAACCCGCATGCACAACAACAATAGACAACGGCCAGAGAAAATGATTGAAACATGGCTACAACTCATTATCCCCAGACTCAGCCAGCTACAGTGATTAATTTATGCTTCTGACATTTATTTTTTATGTAATGAGATGACTCAGCAGGTTCTATGTACTGTGCTACTCACAGTCCCATGGGAGACTCACTTAACCCTAATAATTAGAGTGATAAAGGAAGTCTGGTAGGTAAGAGGAGGGTATGGGGGCTTTCGATTAGTTGTCAAGGGCTACTTGGAGGCCCCCTGACACAGCCAGAGAATATCCAGGGATTCACTTCATCATTCTGCCTGTGCCAAATGCTAAGGGCCTTTTCATTATCAGACCACTGACTCCCACTGTCGTCTCCTTCGGTATAAATGTGAATGATGGCGTGCGCAGGGTGCTGATGGAGGGGTGGTGCCAGGCCCTCATCGTAAATGTCATCCCCATTGGACCGTTGCAGGTCCCGGCTCCAAAATAATAGGCCCTGTGACCTCTCTGTTGTCTATAATTAACCTCTAACCCCTCCCTCCCGGCCTCATCCACCAATCCCCAGGCAGCCATGATGTGGGAGATGCTTTTTGCCAAGCCTCTTATACCTCGGCTCCTGATTCTCTCACTAAGCACTAGGCACACGAGGCATAAATTGGGAAAAGGGTGTGGGAGCAACAAAAGAAAATGTATGTTGTATGAATGAATGAGTGAATGCGTCACATATTTTGGATGACCTGAGCACTCTGCATTATAAGGCCTAAAATTAAATCTTTTAAAAATGTAGATGTATCCCTGACAGGACCTGAGAAAGATTAGAGTCAGGGTCATCATGACATACAAGAATGTGAAATCTTTGTTTTTTATGGTAAAATCAAAATAAAAACTAATTTCCAAATTCTTCTTTGTTAGAATGGAGAATCTGATTTCAGCTGTGCACCTTACAACAACCTCCACCCACAGGGCACTCAGAAGAAATGTGGAGTTCCTTCTTACATTGAGTGTTTGACATTCCCTCTCTGTCTGTGTGTGTGCTTGACATCCTCTGAATCTGCATTAACCACAGCTGTACCATGTCTCCAGCAGCAGGGGAATAACCACGTTCTAGACAGACAAGCTTGGCTAAAAAGAGAAAAGAGGAATGATCTGGAGAACACAGGTACCTCCCGTGTGCAGGCATACTGACATTTACCACAACAATGAAGCATCCAACAAGCAAAGTGTGGCAACGGTAGGTGTTGGCTAAATAACCCCAAATCACAATAGAAAGTCAAATGATCCCTAATGGCTAGAGCTGACACCTGTACATAATGACATTTTGAGGATGCACACACAGACAATTATAGGAGAAGAATCACACAAGGAGGAAATGAGACATTGGGGGGGGGGGGGGGGGGGGGGTTTGGGCGTTCTCTGTCTTTAGCAGCAGTCTGGGTAAAAGGCAGCTCTCATCTTCAGCCAGTGGAAAACAGAGAGGAGTCATTTGTGGTGCACGATTGTCTGTGCAATTTTTTGGGACTTGGAGTAGGAAATGCAAATGCCCTGTTGCTGGCAGCAGCATGGAAGCTATGCCAGCATGTGTGTGGCATATTGAATGATAATGACAAAGCAGGCTGTATCCCTTGTGAGCAAGCCTGCGGAACAATGATTACAGATTGGCCGGTGTGTCCTTAGCATCACAAGGGACTCTGATTCTAATGCTAATCAGAGCTACTGCCCATTGAAATATATCTGTACTTGCAAGGCAAGAGGAAATAAGATGGAATATCCCAGTAAGGCTGCAACTGTGTAATGAAGCCCTTCTTATTTTGATATTTTAGCCCACAGGAATTTGGAGTGGCTTTTGGCAGGCTTAACCTATTGCACCCCCTGCTGGCCTGAGGCTGGTACCAGGGTGATACAGGCTTATTTTGTTCTAGATGCAATTATCCGTCACCAGCTGAAAATTTTGATGTATGAGCTTGTTGGTATTCTGCGTTATTCAGTTTGTTATTTGAGGGGGAGAGCATGTTAAAGATGTCGCATCTTCGTCTGTTGGTTAGATCATACAGGCATGTGCTAATCCAGTCTCAATATACAAGGCACACACACACACCTAGTGGGATTCATCCTAGGTTCAGATTTTTCCACTCTCATCCCCCCTGCTCCATCAGCCTGAATCAGTCACACTCTCTCCCCCCACCTTTCCTCTTTGAATGTACTTTATTTTCATTCCGAGGAGAGAAACAAGAAGGAGAGCCGAGGCACAGTGATGCTCAGCTGCACACTCAATGTAGGTTAATGGAAGGGAGGAGAGTCTGAGCTCAGGCCACCTCCGATTGGCTGGCTGGCGATGTGCAGCTTCTCCGCAGCACAACCTGTCACTGTTAATCAAGGGCCATCTCTTAACAGCCAGCCAGGGCTATCAGAGAGGTGAGCCCATTGCTATTCAGGATGAAACAGATGATAAATCATTTGTACATAATTAGTGCTCAGCAAGGTTACAACTGACACGTATTTTCATCTTAATTAGGAGGGAAATTTGTTCCATTAATTTAATTTGGTGCGCATGAGCGCCTCTGCACCTAACTAAGTTAATCTTACACCTGTCAGGGTGGGAATGGTGTTGGGCCTTGGATTACGGAGGGAATGGATAAGAGTCCTCTCTCAGATTGTTTCACACACCTCCAAGCCAATTGGACTGTAGTGAAGCAGCAGTGGCAAATAAACCTGCAGCTTTGAACATCTGCTGCTGTGTGGGAAAGTAACTGCTAGGGGCATTTAACTCCATGTTACTGTTCTTCAGTCAGCTTGGAATTAGTGTGTATGATGATAAATATAGACAGATAAACCTTGTCTTCCACAAACACACTGCAAAAACTGATCAGGGAACAGAAAATAAGTCAGTATTGTATCCTCGATGCCTTGCAGCCAACCAATAAGATGGGCATAAATGCTCCTTCATCCTAAAACAAATATTTAAGCAGATCCCACAAATGGGCATTATGGAGAAAAACATGTTCCATCACAGGGAGTTGTAGGCCATTCATACCCCCAGCTGTCTGATTTACAGCCATAGAAGCCTCCATATATTTGAGTGAGAATCACTGTCTGATCTCGTTGCAGTCCAGCAGGCAGGACTAAGTCCAAGGACTAGGTCCCTTTTCATCGTTGAGAGCTGTATGAAGCTGTAGTAATTGCCCCAAAGAAGTGGTTCAATAGAGAAGAAGATGGAGAATGACTGATTTAGTAACTATAAGGTTTCTAATGGAATTCTCCACTGCCTCTTGGGCACTCAAGCTGACAGCCATTACCTGAACTGATGCATAGTCCATTACGGGATCCCCCACTTTAATAGAGTGTCTATCATGTGAAATACAGAGATGTCAGGTGCCAAAGCATGCACTCTCACCCATGTGTGAAGGTTTAACCCAACTGTAACAGCTTTTCTTTTAGACACTGCTGAATGACCTCACAAATGTATTGAAAACCAACAGAGAAAGAGAGAAGAGGTGAGGCACAAACTTGGAAAATGCTGTTGTTGGATGCTGTATCACTCCTAACTGTGATCGTCACCCTCTTTCAGGACAGGCAGTGTGGTGCTGCTGACTTAAGGGCGACCAGGCTGCAGCATGTCTGCAGACCTGGTGCTCAGCCGGCTGTGGCACTTGACATCATTCAAATAGGTTTCAATGACACATTTTCATCCAGCGACCTGTAAAAATGCCAAAATACCAGGTTGTTCAAGTTAATTTTTGCTTTTGATTGACAGCAGGAAAATATTAAATGTAAAGTGATCCAAAAAGCGTGTGTGTGTAACTGAAAAAGCATTTAACTGCAATGTGAATGCAATGCAAACAGAGTAGCAAATTTTGAATATTTCCCCAAACGGAATGATTGTTTATTGTTGATATTAGGGTTGCGATTTAAGGTTATTTCCAGATTAGTTGGGATGAAATAATCACTTATTATTATGATTATTATTTACTTATTATTTACTAGACAAACTGTTTGGTCAGAAAATCACAATTTCCTAACGTTCAGCATTTGTCCGATAAACAATCCAAAACCCAAAGATATGTATTTTACTATCATATAATAAAGAAAAGCAAAAAATCTTACAGTTGTACCATGGTACAGTCGTGCAAGGTTGCTTGAAAAACAATGAAATCAATTAATCAACTTTTCTTTTGGTTGACTTTTCAAATAACTGACCAACCATTTCAGCTCTATACATTTTTGGTAATACAGCTGAGTATTATTTGAAATGTTTTTATGTTAGTGCCAACACAATGCCTTAGTTTCATTACCAATAGTGAGTATTGCAATACTTTTTTGATAACTTACTTTGGTACATTCACTCTATCTAGTAAATGCAAGAACAGTTTTGAGGTACTTAATATTCTCACATTCAGCTGCATATTTCTGCTCAATTATATCTCAGAGGAAAATATTATACTTTTTCTCCATGGTTTCTCTAACAGCTACAGGTACTAATATAAAATATACATTACTACAATGTACAATATTTATACCATACATTGAACTACCTAGTATATAATGTAGGTGAAATAAGAATTTCTACCAGCAACATTAAAATACTGGTAAGACATAAATGTATCAATAATAGTACTTCAGTAACAGAAAATCAACCTTTTAAAAGCAGCCATCCTACACAGTAAGTAGTTCTCTAATACTCTGGAACATTTTGCTGTTAATACTTACACATTTTTATTTAATTAATGTGAATGAAGCAGTCTTACTTATAATGGAGTATTGTACATGGTCCACTCAAACCTAGCATAGGGTTTGTTGGGCTGGAAATGTCACCAGCTCTAAGCATTACAATAGGAAACCTTTAGCTCTGGAGATGCATGTGTGCTGAGCACAAAAAAGAGGAGGAGATAGTGTTTTAGGTGTAAATGTACTGCACCACCTGCAGACAGCTCTAAACAATATAGTATATGACTGCAATAGGTGAGATGAATGTGGTGTGTGTGTACAGTACATTGCAACAATATGCATGAACACAGATTCACAGTGTAATACATTTAAATGGAGGACAAATAAGGAATAGCTATTAATAATTTAACTCACAGACTTGTCACCATATCTTTAATTCCAAAGATAGAATTTATTTCAAATATTCTTCACTGCTTAGTTGATTTCTAAATTTGATTTAACATATTATATTATCAAATATACAATATGAAAGGCTCCGGAAAAAAACACTGTCAAACACATAATTTCAGCTCTGTAAATATTGAAATATTCTCACAACATGAACTGAAGCATCACACACAGAGCCACACAGGAGAATTACTAACAACCTGCTGCAGTGGTTTCTTTTTATTGACTTTTAACCAGGGAGCATTTCAGTGTTAGTTGTTACTAATGTTTTCTTTTCCACGAGTCCACACTATTTTTATTCCCAGTGGCCACCTGCTTCCTGTCCTTTGTCAGCTCCTCCCGAGCCATGGGCTCGATGATGGCGCCCAGCTGGGTGACAATCTTGGGCTTACTGATCTTTTTGACAGTCCGCTCAGTGTTCCAGGTGCGGCCCAGTGGGGAGCGGATGGTGCTCTCAAACTGTGCATGGTTCTTGAAGGGAAAGGGCAGAGAGTTCACCTGGTGGAGGCTGATAGAGCTGTTTCTCATCTCTGACATGATGACGCTGGGCAGGTGTTGATCTTTCCTGGGTGGAGGCGGTGCTGCTTTGATCCTGAACCTCCTGCGTTTGTTGCGGGACGGCTTGAGGCCCTTCCCTCCCCACTCGCCCCACCCAGGCAGCGACAGGTCCACCACCTTTGGCTTCCCTGCCTCTTCCTGCTTCCTCTTGTCCTTAAGAAAGTCTGAGATGACATCGTCTCCGGCAAAGGCCTCTTTAATGAGCCCCCTCTGGTCCACCTTTTCATCTGGGTCCTCAGTTTCCTCGATGGTTGGGGCGAGCGGAACTTGGATGACTTTTATCTCTTTGGTGAGAATTTTTTTCAGCTCGATCCCTCTCTTCCTTTTTCTGGTTTTTCCTGCCTTTTGAGTTGCAGATGTCAGGTTTTCTGTGGCTGGGGGCTGCTGGGGTTGAACAGGTGCTTCATCAGTGGCTGACTTCTCCTGACTGAGGAGCTCCATGTCCTCCAGAGTCCTGACCCTCGTCAGCCCTTCCTCCAGCTGAGCTGCAGTGTCCATTTGGCTGGCATCTGCAGCTGCCTCAGCCTTCTCGGTTTCAGCCTCCCGACAACTGTCTGTTATTCCTCTGAAAAGGCCTGTAAACTCTGAACGCTCTTCTTCCTCTTTGTCTGATATATCTGGGTCCTCTGCTGCAGCTTCAGTCTCCTCATCATTCTCAGCTATCACAGATACTGTGTCAGTCTCCTGAGCCTGACGCAGTTTCCTCCTGCTGTCAAACTTTCTGAGAAGCGCTTCCTCTTCTGTTTCCTCAACTTCCTCCTCATCCTCTTCTTCTTCGGCTGCTCCAGGCCCCTCTGATGTTAGATCCACAGTGTCACTTATCTCTTTTACTGTGGAATCTTCAGAGAGCTTGCCTCTCATCCAGGGATTTGAAGTATCCAGTCCTTGTTCTGCATCATTTACAAAATCAGGCAGAACCTCCGCTTCACCTGCTTCCTTCTCCACCTCTCCCTCTTCCTCATTATTAAGCGAGGTCACCAGCTTCTGCGTCAGCTCTTTGTTCATCTCCAGCTGCTGCTGCATGGCTTTACGAGCCCCTTCGTCATATTTAGCCATGATCGCCTTCGACTTGGCCCACTTGCCACTGTTCTGGTGTTTCAGCGACATCCTTTCCTGCATCCTGGCCAGCTCCATCTTATTCAGCTCATCTAAGGCAGCGCCAGGGTCCATATTCACCATCTCATCGAACTGCTTTAGAAACTCCTTTCGCTTGGCTTTGTTCTGCACTTTGTGGTATTTCTTGCTTTTAATCTTCCTCTCTCTTCGTGCCTTTGCCTCGTAGTAGGACTGCAGGGCCCGAGCCTTCTGCAGCTCTGCGCGTCGGATCTTGGCCTCTTCCAGGCTCATTGCTCTCATTGAAGCCTCCTCAGCAGGGGTTAGGATGGGGTCATTGATGGGCTGCTTGTTTGCAGACAAGAGGGCAAAGATCTCCTGTTCGAGCTGAGTTTGTGCTTTCCAGCTGGTCACAACCCTCTCTATGGGTTTAGGGGAAGAGGGCTCCTGGTTCAGGGGGAAGACCAGCTGCTCGGCCCTCTGGTTCTGTTTGATGATACCTTTCCATCGGGTCACCTCTGTGGCTGCCTTCTGAAATGCCACATCTCTCTGGATCCTCTCACTCTCCTGCTTGCTGAGAGGGCACTCAATGGTCTTTTTGCGATGCTGCAGATTCTTCAGCTGCTTCTTTGTCTTCGCTGGAACAGCGGGGGTTTTCTCCACGGTCCCGATCAGGTCCAACAGGTCGATTTTGTCGCCCTCCCTCTCCGCGTTGACAGTAAACTCAGACATCTGGACGCCCGCCTCTGATCTCTCTCCCAGCGTTTTCTTTCTCTTGCCACCGAGAGCACTGATGGCTTCCAGCAGCTTTTGGCGTTTTCGTTCATTTTCGCCGCCATCCTCTTCCTCTTCACTGGTGATATTTTCATCCACTTCATTTAGATTCACGTCGTCGTCGTCGTAGTCTACATCTTGCCTTACTGCTGCGACCTCATCTGTACCCTCGGAGCTCATCTTGAGACTCTTTTTACTCACTTTTTTCTTGAAAACTTTAGCCATGCTGGAGTAAACACCGTCGAACTGGATAGGAGTGTACACACGTGTGCCGTAAACCGAGCCGTTATCGTAAAGTAATCGCCGTAATATGAGCAGCACTGTCGTAAAATATCTCTTTGATCCTCTATCTTTTTTCATCTTTCTCTATTGATCATATTTAAAAGAAATGCAACAATGATAAAATATAAATGTGCAGAGATGTTTGTAAATAACAACGACTGACAACGAAAATATGAGACTTATAATTACAAATAAATTCAAATGTGTAAAAATAAAGGAAAAAAGAGGGCAGTGTAGAGGACCCTGGAAGGGAGCAGGCTGGGGAGATAATATGTTTTAATATGTATAGGCCTATGTGTTGGAAGAATGATATATGTGTACCATCCTAAAATGTATATTTCATAATAACACGCATGAATTTTAGTTCCTATCTGTGTTGTTTTTTGTAATCTCGGTGCTCCCTCTGCTGGCTGGTAGTGCGCGTGCATGATATGTTGTCTCCATGTGTGTGCTCCTCGTTACATTTATCACGCGCTTAAAACATGAATTATAGATTCAAATATCACATAATATTATCCATATTATAATACTATTTATTGTGTGGAGCCACATTCAAAATTAGGGGTCAATGACAAAGACTATTTGGCTGTCACATGTTACAGTCATGTGATCTGTTAAATTATATCATATGGGAATAAGAGGGAAAATATTTAGATGGATCAAGAATTTTCTAACTAACAGGAAGATATCAGTAAGGGTGGGTAAAAACTTGAGTGAAAACTACACAGTTGAGAATGGAACCCCTCAAGGTAGTATTATTAGTCCGATTTTGTTTTCAATCATGATAAATGACATATTTAGTAACGTATGCAGTTCTATTGGTGTTTCGTTATTTGCAGATGATGGGGCTATGTGGAAAAGGGGGCGAAATATTGCATTTGTTGTTGGGAAATTGCAGGAGGCTATTGGAAAGGCAGAAGCTTGGGCATTGAAGTGGGCTTTAGATTTTCAGTTAATAAAACAAAAGTGGTTGTCTTCACCAAAAAGAGAATACAAAATCAAGTCAATCTTAAGTTATATGAGCAAGATTTAGAAATAGTGGATTGTTTTAAGTATTTAGGGATGTGGTTTGACAAAAGGATTACTTGGAAAACACATTAAAAAAGTAGTAGGAAAGTGTAAAAAGATATTGAATATTATTAGGTGTTTGAAAGGAAGAGATTGGGGCGCACATAGAGCATCATTGAAAACGGTATATATTGGTTTAATCAGGTCAGTATTAGATTATGGTTGTATAGTATATGAATCTGCATCAAAAACAATGTTAAAAAACTGGATAGCATACAGTATCAAGCACTAAGAGTGTGTTATGGTGCAAAGAAAACCACTCCAGTGTCAGCCTTGCAAGTAGAGATGGGTGAAATGCCTCTAGAAATCAGAAGAGAGCAGATATCATTGATATATTGGGCACATTTAAGGGGACATGGAGAAAACCATCCAGCTCAGAATATTTTAAAGCCGTGTCAAGAGAAAGAAAGAAGAAAGGTACAAAGTTTTGGATGGACAATTGAAAACCGGGTTAAAGAAAGTAGGATAGCTGATAAAAATATGAGCAAAACAGTTCCACTTTCTATTGTCCCACCTTGGACACTGGAAGAGGCTATTATCGATTTGAGATTACTAAAGAAAGAAAAAGGGAAAAGTGTGAGTGTGAGTGAAGTGAACAAATATATAAATAAGAAATACAGTCAGTTTATTAAAGTATATACAGATGCATCCAAATCAGGACAAAACAGAGTGGGAATAGCATTTGTAGTTCCAGATTTAAATATTGTATTGAATAAAAGAGTCAATGATGATTTAGCAATATACACAGGAGAGCTACTGGCCATTCATATGGCATTGAACTGGGTACATGAAGTCAGACCAGGTAAAGTGCTGATAGCATCAGATTCCAGTAGTGCATTGGTCAGTATAAAACAGATTCAGTCAGATATAAGACAAGATATAATATTCGAGATAGCACATATATTATAGGGAATAAAGAGAGCAGGAGTTGAGATCAAGTTCATTTGGGTTCCAGCACATATAGGATTTGAGGGGAATGAACTGGCCGATAAGTATGCCAAGAGTGCAACAAGAAAAGAACAAATATCAATGGTTGTAACATACAGTAAAGCCGAGATTAAAAGTATAGTAAAATCAGAGATGAAGAAGAAATGGCAGACGCAATGGGACAGAGAGAGCAGAGGTCGACATTTTTACAATATACAAAGGAATGTTGGAGAAATGAGAGAATGTCAAAGGAGCAGCAAAGAAGAAGACATCATATCACGCATGAGATTTGGTCATACGGGGTTAAATAGCACATTATTCATAATACAGAAACATGAAACAGGAAATTGTGAACATTGTGAGTCAGGAGAAACAGTAGAACATATCCTCTTTCAGTGTCCAAAGTACCAAACACAGAGAAACACACTCAAAGCAGCATGTCAGAGAAATAAGATACCATTTAATGTAGCAGATATATTGAGAAGAAACTCAGGGGATGTTGTATTTGGAGAGATTTTTAGGTTTTTGGAAGCAACAGGGCTTGTTAAAAAAAATTTAATACATAGTATAATTCTGTTCCACACTCCAGTCCAGAAGGTGGCGGTAATGCACCTGAAAAGTTGTTTGCCAACCGCCATAAAAAGAAAGAAGAAAAAGAAGAAGAAGAAGAAGAAGAAGAAGAAGAAGAAGAAGAAGAAGAAGAAGAAGAAGAAGAAGAAGTCATGTGATCTGTCATCGTCAACACTTTAGTTCATCATGGCGGCGGCTGCGTCTGTTTTCCACAAAGTGAGAACTGGGTCTAAAATAGGTGCTCAGTATGACCAAGAAGGCAACCTCATTCAGGTAAAGAGTATTTAAATCAGAATTCCAACAGAGTGACGAGGCTCTGACTGTAAAAACCGCCTGTAACGGGTTGTAACCACCCGGAGGCTGGTTAGCTAACGATGGAGCTGACGGTACTTGTTAGCTCATAACGGGTGAGGTTTAATTTTGTCTCCATAGTCAATTCAAGAACAGTTTAAAAAAAATAGTCGGAAGGCAACTTCGTGACGGCTGACGGAAACGTCCCCACCGCACTACTTGGCTTCTTCCTCAGACATTTAGTTACGTTAGCTATCTTGAGTTATTAAACTGCACGTCTGCTGCTGGGTGGGATTCAGTGTCTTGCCCGAGAGCACTACAGCGGCCCGGGTGGACACTGGTTTTCTTCAGAGGTAGATGATCATGATGATGATGATGCTGATGGTGATGATAAAGACGGTGTGTGTTTGGCTCCCAGGTGGAAACCCGAGAGGATGAGGAGCAAAGCGTCAAATTGGCGGAGATCCTGGAGCTCCTGCTGGTGGCTGGATACTTTAGAGCACGGATTAAAGGCTTGTCACCTTTTGATAAGGTACACACAGGACCTTTTTGAGCTCTCTCCCTGCTGGTCCCATCATGTGTATGAAAACGCCCTGATTCATGCGAAAGAGGGCATTACTTGTTACTTTTGTTAGACCAGATGATTAAGATACAAGTTTTGCTAAACTGTGAACTCAAGTTCCAATAGATCAATGAGTTCAGGAAGCTTCACGCAGTAAACAGTGCCACTGATTTTTAAACCTCCACACTCACTCAACTTGTTTCCTACTTGTCTCCTCTTTAGGTGGTCGGGGGTATGACCTGGTGCATCACCACATGTAACTTTGACATTGATGTGGATCTTCTTTTTCAGGAAAACTCAACCATTGGTCAGAAAATGTAAGTCGTTTTTCAGTTGGCTAGTTGTTCCTGAAGTTCCCATACACTGTAATTTTGAGCTTTCCCAGATGAACGATGACAGTTTGGAGAGAAGTGTGGTGAAGTCTTTGATCATTAATCCAAAACAGTGACCCTAGATTGCAATGTGAGGACAAAAACTCGACCAGTGTTAGAAATTTGAAAACAAATTCTTACATGTGGACTATGGCTACAGCCCAAGTCTACTAACCAACCATCAGAATATGACATTCATAGACGTATTCATAGAATATACTGAATATATACTGAATATGCTGATGAAGCAATGTAAGCACCACTTTGATGTCAGTTAAAAAGTGAAACAGCATTTTGACCAAAGCTTGATTTTTCTTTGCTGCATTTTCAAAAGTAAGAGCAGCACAGATGAATGACATTCACACATAACACACATGATGTGTGTCTGCTATCATTTTTCTCTATGTACATAATGTGCTGATTCATCAGGCATTCATCACACAGACTGACTTGCCTCAAATTTGATATTGTACAGTCTGACACAGAGTGACCACAAATGAATGTGATCCACAGTGTGACAGGCAGTGAATCAAGACAACAGATGTATATTACAATAAATTGAGCATACCGTTTGTTAAGGCAGGCCATGATGTCAAGCTCAGCTCACACCCCAGCTACAGTACAGGCCAAAAGTTTGGACACATCTTCTCATTCAATGCGTTTTCTTTATTTTCATGACTATTTACATTGTAGATTCTCACTGAAGGCATCAAAACTATGAATGAACACATGTGGAGTTATGTACTTAACAAAAAAAGGTGAAATAACTGAAAACATGTTTTATATTCTAGTTTCTTCAAAATAGCCACCCTTTGCTCTGATTACTGCTTTGCACACTCTTGGCATTCTCTCCATGAGCTTCAAGAGGTAGTCACCTGAAATGGTTTCCACTTCACAGGTGTGCCTTATCAGGGTTAATTAGTGGAATTTCTTGCTTTATCAATGGGGTTGGGACCATCAGTTGTGTTGTGCAGAAGTCAGGTTAATACACAGCCGACAGCCCTATTGGACAACTGTTAAAATTCATATTATGGCAAGAACCAATCAGCTAATTAAAGAAAAACGAGTGGCCATCATTAGTTTAAGAAATGAAGGTCAGTCAGTCCGGAAAATTGCAAAAACTTTAAATGTGTCCCCAAGTGGAGTCGCAAAAACCATCAAGCGCTACAACGAAACTGGCACACATGAGGACCGACCCAGGAAAGGAAGACCAAGAGTCAACTCTGCTTCTGAGGATAAGTTCATCCGAGTCACCAGCCTCAGAAATCGTAAGTTAACAGCAGCTCAGATCAGAGACCAGATGAATGCCACACAGAGTTCTAGCAGCAGACCCATCTCTAGAACAACTGTTAAGAGGAGACTGCGCCAATCAGGCCTTCATGGTCAAATAGCTGCTAGGAAACCACTGCTAAGGAGAGGCAACAAGCAGAAGAGATTTGTTTGGGCCAAGAAACACAAGGAATGGACATTAGACCAGTGGAAATCTCTGCTTTGGTCTGATGAGTCCAAATTTGAGATCTTTGGTTCCAACTGCCATGTCTTTGTGAGACGCAGAAAAGGTGAACGGATGGATTCCACATGCCTGGTTCCCACTGTGAAGCATGGAGGAGGAGGTGTGATGGTGTGGGGGTGTTTTGCTGGTGACACTGTTGGGGATTTATTCAAAATTGAAGGCACACTGAACCAGCATGGCTACCACAGCATCCTGCAGCGACATGCCATTCCATCCGGTTTGCGTTTAATTGGACGATCATTTATTTTTCAACAGGACAATGACCCCAAACACACCTCCAGGCTGTGTAAGGGCTATTTGACCAAGAAGGAGAGTGATGGAGTGCTGCGGCAGATGACCTGGCCTCCACAGTCACCGGACCTGAACCCAATCCAGATGGTTTGGGGTGAGCTGGACCGCAGAGTGAAGGCAAAGGGGCCAACAAGTGCTAAACACCTCTGGGAACTCCTTCAAAACTGTTGGAAAACCATTTCAGGTGACTACCTCTTGAAGCTCATGGAGAGAATGCCAAGAGTGTGCAAAGCAGTAATCACAGCAAAGGGTGGCTATTTTGAAGAAACTAGAATATAAAACATGTTTTCAGTTATTTCACCTTTTTTTGTTAAGTACATAAGTCCACATGTGTTCATTCATAGTTTTGATGCCTTCAGTGAGAATCTACAATGTAAATAGTCATGAAAATAAAGAAAACGCATTGAATGAGAAGGTGTGTCCAAACTTTTGGCCTGTACTGTACATCAGCTGATCTCAAGCAGCTCAATCAGCTGATTGATAGAGGGAAGTCAGCTGATGGATCACGTGATTCCTTTCTATGCAACCAATTAGCAAATCTCATTGCAGGTGCCCTACTTAACCCCAGCTCCTCCGTTTTTATGCTGTGTTTGACGCGGGCTGGGCGGTATATCGATTTTTTACAATATATCGATATATGCTCAAGCACTATATTGATTTAGACAATACCGTTTTTATCGATACTGTTTGAATCGATATAGAGACAGATACAGATTAAACAGAGGAGCAGCTCTCTGTCGTTGATGGAGAAACTGTGAGTGAGTGGGGCGGAGCTGTGCGGAGAGAATGAGAGAAGAGAGATACACACTGGTATGCGTTATGTGGCGCAACTTGACCCTATATCGACACCCAACTGGTCAAGACATGTAGTTTTGGGGGGGGGGGGGGGTCTTTGCTGCTACTCTCTCTGCCTTAGGCTGCTGTGTAGGTGCATGGAGGGCAGAGAGGTGTGCTCTCTCTGCCTTCGGCTTTCCACATAGGCACAGGGAGGGTGGAGAGGTGTGCTCTCTCTTCCTGTAGCTCTCCATGTAGGCTCGTGGAAGGACAGAGAGGTCCCAGAACAGAACCATACTGCCAAATATCAAACTGCAACTAGGGATAAAGTTTTCTTTGACTGAAGTGGTCCTGACTGAACTGGCTTTATAGCCAGCTGTGCAGGGGTTACATGATGTAGTCAGTTTTACTTGTTAGTGAATATAATCATTGAAAAGGGATCATTTATCAAACTACAGTATGTTTATCATATTGTTTTACTTTTTTTTTTTTTCATCTAGCGCAGCCCCAGTGTACTCTTTCACAATCTTTAGTTAGTTTGGTTCAATGGTGTTCATTATGTCTTTAGTTTATGATAATGACTTTAGTTGTTCTTTTTTTCTCAGACATGTTAGGATATTACATACCTTGACTTGTTTTGGCAGAAACTTCCGCCTTCCTCAGAAGTGTCATTTGGTGGTGGTTGTGATGCGTCTTTATCAGCTGATCTGTCAATCAGCTGATATTAGGGAGGTGTGACCGTCCTGTCAAAAACTGACAGGACGGTCACTCCACCTGCTGTCCGTCCGCCGCCTCTCCAGGATGCTGCTCCAGGTGTGGGAGAGCAATGAGGACAACAAATACCGGCGCTGGATCAGGGAGGCCATTGAAATACGGAAGCGGGGCCCAGGGACAATGAACAGGGACGACGGGGCATATAAAACGATAACATATCATCTCGCGATAAAGACTTATGCGCCATCGATAGAAAAAACGTTCGATATAACGTTTGATAATGTTACTGTATTCTGTCGGGAAAAAACATGAGGAAAGTTACCCTTACGCCGGAATTCCACTGGACGTGTGTCCATTGCGGAATGGCTGTGCTCATTATCCGCTGTGTGCTCCGCCGTCCATCAACACCCAACGGCTGCGTTTGCTGTGCGGAGCGGTGCAGCTCCGCCGGACAGCGGGAGTCACGAGAACCCACAAGATCTTGCGAATTCACACATTATCGCGCGATATAACAAGATGTAGTTTCTATAAACAGAACCACAAAACCAGAGGAGTAGTAGGAAGACATCTCGGTGCACCTCCATGATTAACATTTCCTCGTCCATGGTGTCAGCGGGGTGAAATGATGTCTGAAAACCTCTGGCCTGTTGACTTCAGGCCTGCCTCCGCCCATTATGTAGTTTTTAAGGTGTAGTGCAGTGAAATATGATCCGCTGTGAACACTGTGTATTTTATTTTGAAAATTAACCAGATGTTTTATTTTGTTTCTGTGCACGACTTCCTGCCCCGCACGATCTGCTCTGTGCTGAATTGCTGCATTGTGCTCCGGCGTCCGGCAAAAATAGAAGTCCTGTGTATCTGTTGCGGAGGGTTCCGGAGCGCCACAGCTGTGACGAAGCCGGAACGCAGCACAGCCACAGCCGGTGGAAGCACACACATTGACTAGAATTGAGACGAATCAGCTCCACTGCCATTCTGGAGCGCAGACGCAACCCACACGCATCTGGTGGAATTTGGGGGTCAGAGTCGGACTGTGCAAGGTTGGTTGCATGAACACACTCACTTGCTCCCTGGTAACCTAGCAACGGTGTCACGCAAACAGCTAACAACGTCAGGTTTGGTTGCGCCATCCTCGTGTACAACCAGGGTTGCCAGGTTTGCTTATAAGCCTGAGACTTTGGGCTTGTTTTTTGTAAAGTCGCTTACAAATATTGGTAGTCGCGGGTTGCAGGGGGTTTTTTTTGGGCTTGTTTCTAAAGTGGAGTTGCTTATTTGGGTTTGCTCTCTAAACGTCGCCTTTTCGCTATATATATCCATCTAATAAGTTTTTTAAACTCATGATAGTATGTCGGACTGTAGGATGTTTCCACAGCTCCGCTCCCTCCGTCCCTCTCCACATACACACAGGTGACTAGGGCTGTCAAAATTGCTCAAAAATGACGTTCGAATATTCCTTCTAAAAATAACTCATAGGTTCGAACCATTCAAATTTTTTTTTCCGCATTATATCCACAAGAGGGCAAACTAATACAAGGAAACATACTTCTGTATGTATTAATACAAGGAAACATAACTACTTGTAGGTATTTTTATTTCAACATAAACGTCTTTGAAAACATTTACATACCTACACATTAAAACACATAAAACAATTATAACATTACGTTATAAACGACCGCGGACCTCTCGCTCGTCCCCCCCTCTCTGACCCATGGCCACACCGCCTGTGGAAGCGCTGCGAATAGCCTCGAAGCGCCAGACCGTGACCAGCTCACGCCCTGCAGCGATCGCTTCAGCGTCTGGTCTATTTTCTGCGCGAGCCACGAGCGAATGTGTCAAGCCGGGTGACGGAGACAACAGCTGGGAGCAGGACCGCTTGTCGACCAGCGTGGAGAAATGCGTGTCTGATGCCAACGCCCACTCGCAAAGAGGACAGCTGCGGTGGTGTTTTTTTTTTCCTCCACAATCGAATATCAGTTTTCACATTCAAAGGTCCATTTTTTTTTTCAAATTCGAATTTAGAATATTCATTGACAGCCCTACAGGTGATGGTCAGTCAGTGAGACTTTTAACATTTAAATTGCTCAATTAATGGAGGTTATTTCGCTAACAGGTCGGTGCGGCTTCTGCAGTGATGCGGACGCAGCGCCGGTCCGTCGTGGTGAAGAGGGAGCTGAGCCGGAAAGCAAAGCTTTCGATTTACTGGTCCACCTACATCCCAACCCTCACCTATGGTCATGAACTCTGGGTAGTGACCGAAAGAATGAGATCGCGGATACAAGCGGTGGAAATGAGTTTCCTCCGTGGGGAGGCTCGGCTCAGCCTTAGAGATAGGGTGAGGAGCTCGGACATCCGGAGGGAGCTTGGAGTAGAGCCACTGCTCCTTCGCATCAAAAGGGATCTGTTGAGGTGGTTCGGGCATCTGACTAGGATACCTCCTGGGCGCCTCCCGCTGGAGGTGTCCTGGGCAGGTCCCACTGGTAGGTGGCCCCGGGGCAGACCCATGCTGGAGGGATCACATATCTCGTCTGGCCTGGGAATGTCTTGGGGTCCCCAGGAGGAGCTGGAAAGCGTTGCCGGGGAGAGGGATGTCTGGGGTGCTTTGCTCGGCCTGCTGCCCCCGCGACCCGGCCCCTGATAGCGGATGAAAATGGATGGATGGATTTCGCTAACAAGTGGGCGAAATATGGAAAGAATACAATAAAGATTTGTAGAAAGAAAGAGGATTAAAAGATTCAACTTCAAGAGAGGGGTGATTCAAAGGCAGTGCGCAGATTCAGATTCTGTGTGAAATATGTACCCATCATTCAGATCTTGTTCAGCATACCAGCACTATTACAGTGAAAGTAAAATGACTCGTTATATGCAACTTCTTTACTTTCATTTTCATTCATTCATTTATTCTTTCCACGTTTTTGGTAGGCTAGTTGGTTTGGTAGAGTTCAAGGGCTATAAATATAAAGTATTTGTAAAGTAATTTTGGTTGCTGGTCTTGGTTGCCCAAGATCTGGCAACACTCTGGAACACAACACAGAGTGGAGTGAGTAGCAAGAATGAGTGCAGTTAACGACGAAAATGTCGAGTAGTAGTTTTTATACCATCTTGTGTATGGTCATTTATTTGAGTGTTTTCTAATGGTTGTGTTGACATTACATTTTCCTCTGTGTGCCTTGACTGATGACTGTGATTGAAATCAGAAGAAAACTATTGAGTTTAAAATAGATGTTTTAAAATTTATTTATTTTCTCCTGGTCCTTATTTTAAATAGGTAGTAAAGAAAATATCAATAACTAGCGTTATCGATCAATATGAACCAGCTATATTGTGATATATTTTTCAGCCATATGGCCCACCCCTAACTAAAAGTCACTCTCTCACCTCCAGCTAGTTCAGAATGCAGCAGCTAGGCTTCCTCCCTATCCTGGCTCCTCTCCATTGGCTTCTTGTGTGCTTTAGAATTGATTTTAAGAATTTCCTGATCACTTTTAAAGCTTATCTGTGTCTGGCCCCAAGCTATGTTGCAGAAATGTTGACCCCATATGAGCCAGCTCATAGCCTTAGATCCTTAGGTGGAGCCCTTCTGGCCGTTCTAAAGTAGAGGCTTAAATCTAATGGTTAAGAGGGTTTTGCCATCACGTTCCCTTGGATTTGGAACGACCTGCCTGAGGAGATAAGGCTCGCACAATCAGTGACTTGTTTTAAATCACTTCTTGAAACCCATTTTTATAGACCTGCTTTTATGTGATGTTGTCTTTTTATTAAGATTTATTTATCTTATTTCTGTTTCATCTTGTTTTATTGCTTTAGTTGCATTTGTTGTTTTTGGTCTTTTAATTTGTATTTATCTATACTGATATTTTGCGTCCTGCATTTTTAGTCTTCTTGTTTGAACTTTACCGAAATTCGGTCTGTTTGGTAGGCCTGTTTGGCTCTCTCTTGTTACATGGACCTCTGAATATCCCGTTTCTGCTTTTGCGTTGTCTTTCTCTTTGCAGAGCTCTGACAGAAAAAATAGTGTCTGTGCTACCGAAGATGAAGTGTCCTCATCGCCTGGAGCCTCATCAAATCCAAGGGCTGGATTTTATCCACATTTTTCCAGTAATACAGGTGAGAGAATTTCTAATCCTAAACCAAGATACAGACTCTTCATATTAACATTCAGCATAAAAAAATTATAAGTTATGAAAGTGTGAAGTGTACAGAATTCATACTGATTTATTCATGTATCTGATCAGCTGTATGTTGTGCCCCCTACAAGTGGTTGGTGAAGCGAGCCATAGAGACCAGGGAGGAGATGGGTGATTATGTGAGAGCCTACTCCATTTCTCAGTTCCAGAAGACCCACAGCCTCCCAGAGGTAACTATACAGTACCAGTCAGTCATAGAGCCAAAGCTGAGTTGAAGCTGTTAATGGACTGACATCTAGATGATGGACAAGTTAAAGAGAACAAGAGAAATTACTATTTTGATCAGTTATTTGAATGCTGGAACATTGATAGGTACAGTTTGTCTGATTTGGGAACTTAAAACTCCATTTCCACTGAGCAGTATGGTACGGTTCAGTTCGGTACGCTATTTTTCCGTTTCCCCTTCGAAAACTTGTGGATAGTACCGATGGAACCATTCCTAACCGTTACCATTGTTGGTACCCCTTCTAGTGTTGTCACGGTACCAAAATTGGGACCCACGGTATGATACCAGTGAAAGTATCACGGTTCTGAGTAGTATCACGATACCACAGCAAAAATGAGGCAGATGTGCCTTTTGTCATTTATAAAAAGATAAATCACTTTTCTATAATACATCAATGATATTTCAGTGGAATAAATACTTATTGACTTATTCATACTTCAAAAACAGCATCAATAAGTGATTAACATGTAATTATAACTACTTAAAGTAAAAATGAAGATTTTGAAAAGATTTAGGAGCACAGAAAGAGCGCAGTGAAAATTTTACATAACACATTTAATAGGAAAACAACAAAATGTTGGGTCACCTGGCACACTTAGCTGAGTTCATCAGATGAACTCAACTAAATTTTAAAAATCTAATTCATGGTGAAGGGTCATGCATTTTCCACCAGTCACATCAAAAACCTTAAGAAAAAATATTTGTGGCTACCGGGGGAGGTCAAAATAAAATAAATAAATAAAATAAAAATCAACCAGCCACCCTCCTCCCCTGATAAGTTAAGAACAGTCCCTTGAGTGCAGTGAGGTTTGTGGACCGTTACCTGCCACAAAGCGAGAAATGTGAACGGTTTGTTTCGCCTCTGACACGTCACATACCTGTGTGCCGCCACGGCTCGGATGTTCAGGTACTTCTGGGCAGTCATGACACCAACGCTATATATGGCGCATGTGTGTAAATTAACAGGCCCTTTATTCCAAAAGTGGTAAAGAAAGCAAGGGAAGAACATTTAATAAAGCCCTGGAGGGTCGGAGTGGATGAACCCGGTTAAAGAGTACCTGCCCGGACGGGACGCTCTAAAACTAAAGTGAGCGTGCCCACAAAGAGGCAGGGATCATTTCACTGGTCAACAGTAAATCTGGCGTTCTGTTGGTTGGGGGATTTTGACAGGGTTGTTACACAAAAAAATCCAAGCGCAGGGCAGAAATCTGAGAGCAGAAATTCCGCGAGCGCACAGAAACAGTTTGAGCGCGAGGAGAAAAGCCGAAGCTCGAGCAGGAAACCTGTGCCAGCAACATGGTATCTGAGTGCGAGCAACATGGTATCTGAGTGCGAGCACACAGTTTGAGCAGAAACAGAGTAGATCCAAGTGCAAGCAGAGACTATTTGAGTGCGAAGGCAGGGTTTTTGAATGTGAAATCAATAAATAATGCTCTCAAACTGATAGACCACTCTCTTGAATAAAGATAGGGATAAAGCTCCATACTGGTCTACTGCTGTGCCGATCTGTCAAAGTGTTAGGTAAAAGCGGAGCAAACATTCAAATATAGCGTACACTTTTCATTAATATGGATTTTTTTCAGGTGGCTAAAATATGATTTGCTGCAGTCCTATCCACAGCAGAACATTGCTGAGCTTATGTGCTGGTAGAACAAAGCAACAAAGTACATATAATAAGCACAGCAGAAACGTCACATAGGTAGGACCACCATGTCTACCCATATATCTTTAAACATTACAGTTACAGCTGAAAATGACTACAGAACAACAAGTTTGCAGATTTTACATATTTCTGCAATTTTAATCAACTGCCAGTTTTCTACCCAGAATTGATTGTTGTTGTTAGTGCTAAGTCACGGTGATTTGGTCAATAGACAATGAATGGGACTGATTTTGTGGACCCACAGAATGTTTGTTTTCTTTGTTATACCCAAATGAGCTTTACATTGTTGAAGTGTTCTCAGTTGTGAAACAGGAAATGTACTCATACACTCAGAACATTTCCCTGGGTGCTCTCAGTGTCATCTAGAACAGTGGTTCCCAACAGGTCTAGCCAATGGGTCCAGATTTCTTCTTAGTCATTAGTACAAGGTCCCACAGTTTAATACATTCAGCATCATACTTGCGTTCTGCTATGTCTTTGAGCTAGTTTGCTGTCTCTGTTAAGTAGCTGTCAGTTAGTCACTGACTCGACAGCAGAAAATGGCACTTCAAGATAAAAGCTCTGTGCTGGACATTCACTGTACTTAAAAACAAAATGTGTTTTTTTTACAAACTTGACACATTTTCAAGTCCCTTGTGGTTCATCTGAATGGGCCTGTGACCCACTTTTGGACTGCGACCCATCAGTAAGGAACCACTGATATCTAAAACATTTTTCATCATTCATTGTCTATGGAGCAGCTCCAGACTTTCTACTTTAGTACTCTCGTTTTTGGCTTTAGGAGAGAGATATTCATATTGGCTTATATTTTTGGACTGTCTAAGACCATAGGAATAACATGAATTTTGAAAATGGGTGTAGTTCCCTTTTAAGTCAAAATTATGAGATACAAAGATAATAAAAGTCAAAATTATTTTGTATTATTTATGTGGTAGTAATTTCCCACATTGGTTGGCAGTTTACCATGAAAACCAAAAAGTTGTTAGGCTGTATGACATAAATTGTTCTCTAAGTAGAGCTGGTGTTGACATATGCTGAAACCCTGTGGTCCAGGATGAAGAGTTCCTCCAGAGGAAAGACAAGGCTGTGAGAGCAGTTCTGGATGTATTGGTGAGTTGCTACACCATCAGGCATCATATACATTGAATTAATAATGTAACTACTTAATTATGTAACTAAAGCAAATTAGTTGGCGATTAATTTAAAAGTTGAAAATTAATCCATTAATCTTCAACTTTTAAATTAATCACCAACTAATTTGCTAAATGGATGAATTGAATTTTAGTAATTTTCAAAAAAAAAAAAAATTAAGTAAAAGCATATTTGAATTACTAGGATGACTATTTATACTGCATGTTTAAAAGCAATGAGTACAAGCAGTTTCTGAGAAGTTTTCCAGCTCATCCGTTACTTTATTTCTACACTGCATAAAAATTCCTATGACCTGAATGAGCAATGTGGTGTATTACAGGAAGTGTACAAACCCCAGAGGAAGTACAGGAGGCAGAGGGATGCAGGGGAGCTGCTGGACGAGGAGTCTAGGGTTCACTCCACTCTGCTGGAATATGGCAGGTAAGATTTCACATCAGGGGCCTATACTAAGAAGCAACTTCAACATACCCAGGAGATCTTTTCGTTTTCCCAATCTAGCCATGAGTGCATGTAGCATATGACCAGTCACAAACATCAACAAGTCCACTGGCAGCAGAGTGGCATGTTTTATGTTGGAAGAGCAAACTATAATATCATAGAAATATGAACAGGTTACACATAATCAGTCTGAAAGCAACACATTTGCAGCTGCTAAAGGCAGGGTGGACAGCTGGCGAAAACAATGCCGACTTTGTGAATATGTAAGTTCATAGGCTTGTAATATCCATGTCCTATCATTAGGGCCAGAGTATATCTGACTTTGATTACACTGGTGCATTTCATTCAATTAATGAGTTGTTTAATTCAGTTCACTTGCATTCAGTGTTATTTCTAAAGCCCAATATCACAAATCACAATTTGCCTCAGAGGGCCTTACAGCCTATGACATCTCTCTGTCCTTGGACCCTCACAGCATATAAGGGAAATACTCCCTCCAAAAAAACATCTTAATGAAGCAAAAAATGGGAGAAACCCCAGGAAGAGCAATTGAGGAGGGATCCCTCTTCCAGGACGGGCCAATGTGCAATAGATGTTGTGTACAGAACAGATCAACATAATAACAATGACAAAATGATTTGTAGAGAGAGGGAGAGACAGACAGATGCACAGCAACAACAGTAATGACAGTAACAACAATAACAATAATTATAGAAATATGAATAATATCAATAGTAGTTCATGATAGCATATACGTTAAAGTATATATTGCTGTATGATAGTATAAATATGTGACAATACCAATCATGTTTGTTATGATAATAGAAGTATGACTAATAATAACAGCTGTACTAGTAGGCATCAGGCAGGACCACAGCAGCAGCACAACCACTACACTGGTTTCAGTCCTACCTCACTGATCGGAGCTTCTCAGTTAACTTAGGGGAATTCAACTCAGCTACGGCTCCTCTCACCTCCGGTGTCCCCCAAGGCTCCATTTTGGGCCCCATCCTCTTCTTGCTCTACATGCTGTCATTAGGGTTGATTTTTAAGAAACACAACATACCTTTTCACTGTTTTGCAGATGATGTACAGATCTATCTGCCCCTTAAATCCATTAGCAAGGATTCTGTACAGCCACTGCTAGAATGTTTAGATGTCAAAGATGTCAAATCCTGGATGGACACTAACTTTTTAAATCTCAATGAGGATAAAACAGAGATCATTATATTTGGATGTGACCCCTCCGATTACTCCGCTGATTTTCTGGGCCCCTTCACTCCTAACATCCGTTCCTCTGTTAAAAATCTCGGTGTGACCTTTGACAGTGCTTTTAAATTCGATAAACAAGTTAGATCAGTAATACAAACCAGCTTTTATCAACTCAGGCTCTTAGCTAAAGTAAAGGGCTATCTCTCCCCCCAAAATCTAGAGAGGGTAATCCATGCTTTTATAACCTCACGTCTGGACTACTGTAACTCGCTTTATGTCGGTATTGACCAGTCACTGCTACACCGTCTACAGCTTGTCCAGAACGCAGCAGCCCGCCTCCTCACTGGAAAGCGTAAACACGAACACATCACACCAATCTTGGCCTCGCTCCACTGACTTCCAGTGCGTTTTAGAATTGATTTTAAGATTTTATTGATTGTTTTTAAAGCCCTAAATGGGCTGGCACCCCCTTATTTAACTGAACTCCTGCACTTTCATGCTCCCTCCAGAGCCCTGAGATCAGCCAGTCAGCTATTACTGGCTACTCCTAGGACTAGGCTGAAGACCAGAGGTGACAGAGCCTTTGGGGCGGCTGCCCCTAGGCTCTGGAATAGCCTGCCCCTGCACATTAGGTCTGCCCAGACCCTAGAGGTTTTTAAGTCTTTTCTTAAAACCCACTTCTTCTCTCAGGCTTTTAACTCAGGTTGAGCTGGACACCCAAACATTTTATCTTATTTTGATCTTATTTTATAACTCTTGTATTTTATTTTATTGTATTGTATTTTATGTATCTTATGGTTATTATTGTGGTGTACTATTGGGTACCTCATTGTATTTGCTTGTTTATTTCTATTGACCTGTTCAGCACTTTGGTCAACCTTGGTTGTTTTAAATGTGCTTTATAAATAAAGTTTGAGTTGAGTTGAGTTGAGTACCCATGACACAGGCATAGCCACGATTCGAGGGAACCTGTGAGACAAGTAGTAGTGGTGGGGGAAAAATTGATACAGCATAGTATCACAATATTTTCTATTTTATTTTATATAAATTATTAATATCATGAACAGACTGAAAACTTTATCTATTTAGATAAAACAGATGTTGACAAAGTTTTCTTTAGGGGCATAATTAACAGTTGAAAAAAGTTGATAAATCGCAATATATTGCAATATATTGTATCACAATACTCAGCATATGGCAACATATTTAAAATCGCAATCAGTGTTGGGCAAGCTACTTGGAGAATGTAGTGAGTTAAGCTACCAGTCACTCTACATCAAAATGAAATTTCACTATCAGTCAAAAGTGTCAGTCAGAGTGCTCAGAAGGTTCATCTAATCATGTGACGAAGGTGCTCTTTGGTGGGAATGTTGATATCAAAAAAGGGAAATCCAAGGCACTCTTCTTTAAATGTATAGAAAGCCTTTATTTAAAAAATGACTGTTTCATATAGAAAAGGTTAAAACATGATGAAAGTGGGTTACAGCCCACACGTTTCGGCACAAAAGCCTTCTTCAGGGTGTAACCCTCAGCACACTAATGCTCCTTACAAAGGATGATTAGGAACACCTGAGTAGGTAGGAGGAGCTCCTTACATAGGATGATTGGAATCACCTGGGTAGGTAGGAGGACAATAAAAACATGAGAAATAACAGATCATGACCAATAGATGGCTCCACCAATTGTTAAACAATTAAATACAGAGAAAAAGAAAGAAAAAACACTGCATCTGTAATGATAGAAAAAAGTTACAAAAAGGACTGAAATCAGTGTCTTCATTTAGACCTGGATAGATAGTGGCTTTCATTTGGTAAATATAAAAAGTCTCTCTCTGCAAAAGTAATTTGAGTCTGTCACCACCTCTAATGTTTTTTTGAATACTTTCTAGGCCTTCAACCATGAGTGAGCCAGGATTGCTGTCATGTGCTTCATAAAAGTGCTTAGCCATTGGGTAATCAAAGTTTGCTTTTCTAATAGCATACTTATGCTCAGAGACTCAGTCTTTTAAACGTCGCTTAGTGCGGCCTATATAAAAACAACCACAGGTACAGGACAATCGATAGACCACAAACGTAGTATTACAGTTAATGAATGACTTGATGTCATAAACCTTGTTAGTGTTAAAGTTACTGAATTGTTTGCATTCTTTGATATTGGCACAATGTTTGCACAAGCCACATTTATAAGTACCCTTCACAGGTCGATGAAGCCAAGTTTTTTTATCTGAAGCAGAGAGATGGCTAGGCACCAGCCTGTCACGTAAAGTGGGGGCCCTTTTAAAACTGATTTGAGGAGGAACAGGAAAAACCTCTCTGAGCAGAGGGTCACTCTTGATTAAACTCCAATTAGAATGCACAATCTTTTTTACAGAGTTTGCAAAAGAACTATATTGTGTGACAAAGTAAATTTGCTCTGGTTTTGAAAATTTTTGTTTATTTGTCATCAAGAGCTCAGATCTAGGTATAGATTGGGCTTTTTTGTAAGCACTCTGAACAATCTTAGCCTGGTAGCCTCTATTTGCAAATCTGTTTGACATAATTTTTGCCTGATTTTCAAATTCGGAGTCATTGTCACAAATACGTCGCAGACGTTGAAATTGTCCAAAAGGTATATTGTCCTTCAGCCACTTAGGGTGGAAGCTGTCAGCCCTTAATACTGTATTTTTATCTGTTGTTTTTCGATATACTGTGGTATGCAATTTGCCACACTCACCTTTGGAGATGGTCAAATCCAAAAAATTAATGCTGTTTTGAGAATATTCAATGCACAGTTTTATGTTTCTATTGTTAGTGTTTAAAAAATCATAAAACAATAAGAGTTCCTCCTCAGAACCTGTCCAAAACAACAAAATGTCATCAATATACCTCCCCCACCATTTTATCTTGTCATTATATCTGGTGTGAACGACTTCTTTTTCCCATAATCCCAAAAAAAGAGAGGCATAATTAGGAGCAAAACAGGCCCCCATAGCAGTACCTCTATCTTGAATATACAATTGATTTTGGAAGAGGAATACATTATTTTTAAGAATCAATTCAGTGAGCTGTAGAATGAATTCAGAAGGAGGCAAAGAGTCCATAGGCCTGCTCTGTAGAAAATATTCTAGAGCATTTAGTCCATCATCATGGTTAATGTTGGTATACAAGGACTCTACATCTAAAGTTACCAAAAAACAATCAGGAGGAATTATCATTTCATGAAGTGCCTTTAAAACATGAGTAGTGTCCTGAATATATGAGGGCAGTTGTTGGGCGAAAGGCTTGATATGAAAGTCCACAAATTGAGAAGCAGGCTCTGTAAGGGATCCATTGGATGATATAATAGGCCTCCCTGGAGGAGATTCAAGATGTTTATGAACCTTAGGGAGCATGTAAAAAGTGGGTATCCTAGGATGTTCACACCACAAGAAATCATGCTCCTGCTTGGTAATCCAACCAGCCTCCTTTGCTGTGGACAGCATCTTTCCCATTCTCTTCTGCATGTTTTCCAAAGGATTAGAGGACAGTTTGTGATAATACTCCAGATTGTTCAATTTCTCGAACAGTTTTTTCATGTTTTGAGAACAAATTTTCAATGTCAAAATCTACCTTTTTAGTGAAAGCTGTCAAAGTAGCATTTGAACTAGGTGGCATGAAGTGAGATTTAGGCCTGAAATGAGAGCTAGGGGCTGTTGTAACATTTCTTGGAGTATTTTGATGGTACCATACTTTTAGATGAAGTCTACCGTAGAACTTGAATAGATCCACCTTGGTACTGAATTCATCGGTATGATGGGTGGGTGAGAAAGAAAGCCTTTTAGACAACACATTGACCATATCCGGGGTGAGAGATGTTTTAGATATGTTGATTACCGTGTGTTTTTGTTCCTCAGGCTCCGCCGCTGTTGTTGCTCCACCTGACGTCAGTTTTCTTGTACGTCTCCTCCCCCTCCTTGTTTTTTTCTTTTTATGATGGATCTTGTGGGTTTGGGCCACTCGCCTAAAAAATCAGATGTGGATGATGCAGCTGGGGAGGATGCAGTGGGATTGGAGATAGATTCCTCATCACTGCTGGTCATGTTAAAGGACACAGATCTCTGTCGTGGTTTGTGTTGTTGTGCTGGTTTGGTCCACTTGTAAACCTTGCCCTCTTTGTAATCATTCTCGTCTCGCTTGAATTTCTTTATTTTCTGTTGTTTCACCCAGTTGGTTAAGTCTTCAAGATCCTGTTTAAGCTTGTTTTCAAAAGGCAGTTTCTTTTGGTCATCTTTCATTTGGGAGATTTGTGTTTTTATCTCATTAAGTTTAACTTGAAGTGCCTCTTTTTCTCTCTTGCTTTGTTCAGTAATTAACAGGATGAGATCTGATGAACGTTTATTCAAGATGGCCTCCCATTTAGATTTAAACTCTTGTGTCTTCCATTCCAAATGAGGGAAATTTCTTTATTCTTAGACCTCTTGGAATATGTCCCTCTCACCAGTAGTCAGACAGGTTGACAATACTCCAGTGAAGTTTTATCTCTTTCTCTGCCATCTTTTTCAGTTTAAAATAAGTCTTTTTCAGATCTGGTTCAACATCAGGAGAATCAGAAATGCCATCAAATAAAGACTGACTTTCAATGATGTTTTGCCTTGCTCACTTGTGTAGGAGAATGCTTCACTGGATCTTTCATTCTCCATCTTGAACTTGTAGCCGACCTTCACAATGCTCATAAGATAAGAGCAGAGCTACTCCAGAAGAGCACGTCCCTTGTGCTGTATGTTCTCAGTCAAAAAAGTTCAATTGTATATTCAAGATAGAGGTACTGCTATGGGGGCCTGTTTTGCTCCTAATTATGCCTCTCTTTTTTTGGGATTATGGGAAAAAGAAGTCGTTCACACCAGATATAATGACAAGATAAAATGGTGGGGGAGGTATATTGATGACATTTTGTTGTTTTGGACAGGTTCTGAGGAGGAACTCTTATTGTTTTATGATTTTTTAAACACTAACAATAGAAACATAAAACTGTGCATTGAATATTCTCAAAACAGCATTAATTTTTTGGATTTGACCATCTCCAAAGGTGAGTGTGGCAAATTGCATACCACAGTATATCGAAAAACAACAGATAAAAATACAGTATTAAGGGCTGACAGCTTCCACCCTAAGTGGCTGAAGGACAATATACCTTTTGGACAATTTCAACGTCTGCGACGTATTTGTGACACTGACTCCGAATTTGCTCCTCCGAGAACCGTCACCTTATCGTGGTGGAGGAGTTTGAGTGCCCTAATGACCCTAGGAGCTGTGCTGTCGGGGGCATTTCGCCCCTGGTAGGGTTTCCCATGGCAGATTGGTTCTGGGCAAAGGGTCAGACGAAGAACGGTTCAGAAGATCCTTCATGATGGAAGATAACAAGAGTTGGTGTACCTGGCCCGGAGGGTTACCGGGGCCACGCCCTGGAGCCAGGCCTGGGGTTGGGGCCCGTGGGCGAGCGCCTGGTGGCCAGGCCTTCGCCCATGGGGTCCGGCCGGGCCCAGCCCGAACCGGCTACATGGGCTCGTCCCCCTGCAGGCCCACCACCCGCAGAGGGATCCAGAAGGGTTCGGTGCAGTGTGGATCGAGCAGCAGACCAAGGCGGGGGCCTTGGCGGTCCGATCCTCGGCTACGGAAGTTGGCTCTTGGGACATGGAATGTCACCTCTCTGGCGGGGAAGGACCCGGAGCTTGTGGAAGAGGTTGAGCGCTACCGGCTAGATATAGTCGGCCTCACCTCGACACATAGTTCCAGCTCTGGAACCCAAGTCCTTGAGAGGGGTTGGACTCTCTCCTTTGCTGGAGTTGGTCCGGGTGAGAGGCGGAGGGCTGGGGTGGGCTTTCTGATAGCCGACAGTGGACGAAAGGGTTGCATCCCTGCGCCTTCGGGTCGGGGAACGGGTCCTGACTGTTGTCTGCGCTTATGCGCCGAACAGCAGTTCAGAGTACCCGCCCTTTTTGGAGTCCCTGGGACGGGTGCTGGACAGTGCCTCGACCGGGGACTCCATTGTTCTGCTGGGGGACTTCAACGCTCACATGGGCAATGACAGCAGGACCTGGAGGGGCGTGATTGGGAGGAACGGCCTGCCCGATCTGAACCCGAGTGGTGTGCAGTTATTGGACTTCTGTGCGGGTCGCAGTTTGGCCATAACTAACACCATGTTCGAGCATAAGGATGTCCATCGGTGCACGTGGCACCAGGACAGCCTAGGTCGCAGGTCAATGATTGACTTTGTAGTCGTGTCATTTGACCTGCGACCATATGTTCTGGACACTCGGGTGAAGAGAGGAGCAGAGCTGTCAACTGATCACCACCTGATGGTGAGTTGGATCAGGTGGCAGGGGAGGACGCCGCGCAGACCTGGCAGGCCCAAACGAGCAGTGAGGGTCTGCTGGGAATGCCTGGCGGAAGAACCTGTCAAGATGATCTTCAACTCCCACCTCCGGGAGACCTTCGACCGCGTCCTGAGGGCGGAGGGGGACATTGAGTCTGAATGGGCCTTGTTTCACTCTGCCATTGTCGAGGCGGCTGTTGCGAGCTGTGGCTGCAAGGCCGCGGGGGCCAGTCGCGGCGGTAACCCCCGAACCCGCTGGTGGACACCAGAGGTGAGGGGAGCCGTCAGGCTGAAGAAGGAGGCCTACAGGGCATGGTTGGTCTGTGGGTCTCCAGAAGCACCTGATGGGTACCAGCGGGCCAAGCGGAGCGCAGCAGCGGCAGTCGCGGAGGCAAAAACTCGGGCGTGGGAGGAGTTCGGTGAGGCCATGGAGAAAGACTATCGATGGCTCCAAAGAGGTTCTGGCAAACCGTCCGGCCTCAGGTGGAGGAGTTTAAGTACCTCAGGATCTTGTTCACGAGTGAGGGTAGGATGGAGCGGGAGATTGACAGGCGGATTGGGGTGGCGTCAGCAGTGATGCGGACGCTTAACCGGTCCGTTGTGGTGAAAAAGGAGCTTAGCCAGAAAGCGAAGCTCTCGATTTACCGGTCGATCTACGTTCCAACCCTCACCTATGGTCATGAGCTCTGGGTAGTGACCGAAAGAACGAGATTGCGAGTAGAAGCGGCCGAAATGAGTTTCCTCCGCAGGGTGGCTGGGCTCAGCCTTAGAGATAGGGTGAGGAGCTCAGACATCCGGGAGGGACTCGGAGTAGAGCCGCTGCTCCTCCACATCGAGAGGAGCCAGTTGAGGTGGTTCGGGCATCTGGTAAGGATGCCTCCCGGACGCCTCCCTTGGGAGGTATTCCGGGCATGTCCAACCGGGAGGAGACCTCGGGGCCGACCCAGGACACGCTGGAGGGATTACATCGCCCGCCTGGCCTGGGAGCGCCTCGGGGTTCCCTTGGAAGAGCTGACGGAGGTGGCTGGGGAGAGGACTGTCTGGGCTTCTTTGCTGAGGCTGCTGCCCCCGCGACCCAGACCCGGATAAGCGGAGGACGATGAGACGACGAGACGAGACGAGACGAGACGAGACTCCGAATTTGAAAATCAGGCAAAAATGATGTCAAACAGATTTGCAAATAGAGGCTCCCAGGCTAAGATTGTTCAGAGTGCTTACAAAAAAAGCCTAATCTATACCTAGATCTGAGCTCTTGATGACAAATAAACAAAAATTTTCAAAACCAGAGCAAATTTACTTATTTTACTTAAATTTACTACTGTCACACAATATAGTTCTTTTGCAAACTCTGTGAAAAAGATTGTGCATTCTAATTGGAGTTTAATCAAGAGTGACCCTCTGCTCAGAGAGGTTTTTCCTGTTCCTCCTCAAATCAGTTTTAAAAGGGCCCCCACTTTACGTGACAGGCTGGTGCCTAGCCATCTCTCTGCTTCAGATAAAAAAACTTGGCTTCATCGACCTGTGAAGGGTACTTATAAATGTGGCTTGTGCAAACATTGTGCCAATATCAAAGAATGCAAACAATTCAGTAACTTTAACACTAACGAAGTTTCACTATATTGAAGCTATCCCCAGAGAAATGTAGCAAGCTAAGCTACGAGAAAATGGGAAAAGTAGCTTGCCACTTGCACAGCTACTTTTATCTTTTTTATTTTATGTCAAATCAGCATTAACTCAGTGATGAGAAAAAATATCAGCCAAACAAATAGGCAGGCAAAAGAATGTTCAGTTTAACTGTTTAGTTTAAGGGACAAGGCATGTGAGAAACGCATCAAGAAGTGCAATGTAGCCAGTCAGAGGCAGATTAGGGCGGGTTTTGCCAAGAAAAGCCAATAGCGAAAGCAGCAAGCAGAATAAACTGAAGGATTAGTATGTGATGTCATGTGGAAGTCCTTCCCTCGTCTACTTGCCACCTTCAGTGTGTAAAAATAAGGGACACCTTCATAGTGGCCCCACGCCCAGGGGACAGAAATCAAGAGGGGGGGGTCTGTGGGTCCTCCCCAGGAGATTTTGAGTGTCAGACACACAATTTGTGTTTTTAATTTATTTATCAAGTTCAAAGTCTTCGCTACTCTAAAAATGAATGTAACAGAGAAAAAAGTCAATTATAGTTATGTTGTATCACTTATATTAAGGATGAAAATAATAAACAATTTGGTAAATTTGGAAGAAGCAAGACAGCAGAGGCTTCATGTAGAAATCCGGAAGTAAACCTTTTTCAAGAACCTTTTCATAGCCTACATTTTAAGACCTCATCACCACTTCGAGTTCTAACTGGTTACATCAGTGACACAATTTAACTTACATTTACCACTGCTAACTATACACTGACAGTAGTTCAGGAACAGTGGTTCCTGATAACTCCTTGGACCACTGTGTTCATGCAACATAATTCAGATAGACAGAGTGGGAATAATGGGATAAGGGGGACATGAAATACACAGTGACAGATATAGAGTTGGGCCTTGTTTGTAGGTGTGCTGAAATTAGCAATTATGTTATTATTTTGCAGTCTACACAGTGTTGTCTAAATATTACTTGTAGGTGCATTCATAAACTTAATTAGGCTTAGCCTAATTAATTATTTGGCCTATGCCTGATCATTCTTTTAATTGGCTTACATTTGAGCCATTTTTTCCATGTTCTTAATCTTTGATTTTATCTTTCTTGTCCTTCCGACAAGAAGGTATATCTTTCATATAAACTGTGGTTGGGGGGGGGGAGCCAAGGGGCTTTGCTGGTCTCTGGACTCTCCTGCCCTCTCAGGATCTGCTCTGAGCTCCATGGGATCTCCTTCAAATGGTGATGCCATTTTCCAAGAGAATTTATTGGTCAGTAGGTGGGGCCATAATACCTGTTGAACATACCCTGCTGCGGAGCAGGTTAGGTTTTCAGGTAAGAAGTGAGCCATCGTTGTAACACTGGAAACCCAGAGTTAACCTGAAGTAAGTTTGTCAACTCCAAATCCTGCTTCATAGTAGAGCCCTCAGGTGTGTGTGTGTGTGTGTGTGTATGAGTACAGTACAGGCCAAAAGTTTGGACACACCTTCTCATTCAATGCGTTTTCTTTATTTTCATGACTATTTACATTGTAGATTCTCACTGAAGGCATCAAAACTATGAATGAACACATGTGGAGTTATGTACTTAACAAAAAAAGGTGAAATAACTGAAAACATGTTTTATATTCTAGTTTCTTCAAAATAGCCACCCTTTGCTCTGATTACTGCTTTGCACACTCTTGGCATTCTCTCCATGAGCTTCAAGAGGTAGTCACCTGAAATGGTTTTCCAACAGTCTTGAAGGAGTTCCCAGAGGTGTTTAGCACTTGTTGGCCCCTTTGCCTTCACTCTGCGGTCCAGCTCACCCCAAACCATCTGGATTGGGTTCAGGTCCGGTGACTGTGGAGGCCAGGTCATCTGCCGCAGCACTCCATCACTCTCCTTCTTGGTCAAATAGCCCTTACACAGCCTGGAGGTGTGTTTGGGGTCATTGTCCTGTTGAAAAATAAATGATCGTCCAACTAAACGCAAACCGGATGGGATGGCATGTCGCTGCAGGATGCTGTGGTAGCCATGCTGGTTCAGTGTGCCTTCAATTTTGAATAAATCCCCAACAGTGTCACCAGCAAAACACCCCCACACCATCACACCTCCTCCTCCATGCTTCACAGTGGGAACCAGGCATGTGGAATCCATCCGTTCACCTTTTCTGCGTCTCACAAAGACACGGCGGTTGGAACCAAAGATCTCAAATTTGGACTCATCAGACCAAAGCACAGATTTCCACTGGTCTAATGTCCATTCCTTGTGTTTCTTGGCCCAAACAAATCTCTTCTGCTTGTTGCCTCTCCTTAGCAGTGGTTTCCTAGCAGCTATTTGACCATGAAGGCCTGATTGGCGCAGTCTCCTCTTAACAGTTGTTCTAGAGATGGGTCTGCTGCTAGAACTCTGTGTGGCATTCATCTGGTCTCTGATCTGAGCTGCTGTTAACTTACGATTTCTGAGGCTGGTGACTCGGATGAACTTATCCTCAGAAGCAGAGGTGACTCTTGGTCTTCCTTTCCTGGGTCGGTCCTCATGTGTGCCAGTTTCGTTGTAGCGCTTGATGGTTTTTGCGACTCCACTTGGGGACACATTTAAAGTTTTTGCAATTTTCCGGACTGACTGACCTTCATTTCTTAAAGTAATGATGGCCACTGGTTTTTCTTTAGTTAGCTGATTGGTTCTTGCCATAATATGAATTTTAACAGTTGTCCAATAGGGCTGTCGGCTGTGTATTAACCTGACTTCTGCACAACACAACTGATGGTCCCAACCCCATTGATAAAGCAAGAAATTCCACTAATTAACCCTGATAAGGCACACCTGTGAAGTGGAAACCATTTCAGGTGACTACCTCTTGAAGCTCATGGAGAGAATGCCAAGAGTGTGCAAAGCAGTAATCAGAGCAAAGGGTGGCTATTTTGAAGAAACTAGAATATAAAACATGTTTTCAGTTATTTCACCTTTTTTTGTTAAGTACATAACTCCACATGTGTTCATTCATAGTTTTGATGCCTTCAGTGAGAATCTACAATGTAAATAGTCATGAAAATAAAGAAAACGCATTGAATGAGAAGGTGTGTCCAAACTTTTGGCCTGTACTGTACGTGCGTGCGTGTGTGCGTGTGGCGTTGCCCGGAATTTACAACCACAATGCCATATACATTAGCTTTAATTAAGCCATACACAACAAAAAAAATACAAGCGAGCAAGCAGTTTGTGGCCTGCCGGTGCCAATACAATAGCCAAGTCAACACGGGGGTCTACAACACAAGCAGCAACAAACAGCACTATTTTTGAAAAAAGGCTAGAGACTCAGAATCTCTGAGAAGGATAATGAACATGAAACTACTTACCCATAATGCTTTCATTGAGCAGCTGTCATTTTAAATCAAATCCAGCAAAAATGACATGCTATCCATTGCAGCCTACATGAAATGTGTAAAATTACTAATATCCGAAAACTCCAATGTGTTTGAACATGCCGAATTAAAAAGCATTCCTGAACTGCATAGTAATATTACCTGATCTTATAACACCATAGTAGCACCTCCTCTCCTTCTCTCTTCTCCATGGCCATCTCCATCGCAGTTCTCTATTTCAGCCATCAGACAGAATAAGGCTAGCTAGCTCACCAGAGGCACTGGGCTCATAACAGAAATGGCAGGGGCAAAAAAATTGTGTGTGTGTGTGTGTGTGTGTGTGTGTGTGTGTGTGTGTGTGTGTGTGTGTGTGTGTGTGTGTGTGTGCGCGCGCGCACGTGTGTGCTCTTGTCAGTTTCTCTGTAGTTCATCTTTTGTCCAAGTTCCTTAAAGGCACTGTCATTTATTTGTATCTCCATGTACATGTATCATGAATGTCAACACAGTCAACATTGTAAGCAGCGTTTGACCACACACCATAATGTATGGGTCAACCAGATAAGCATCCATCACGATATAAGAATTTGGTCTCAGCATGCTGCCAACCAGAAGAGCTGCACTAGAGAGCAAACCCCACCATTTCTGCCATGCTGCTTTTGTCTGTCTAACGTGATAGTAAATCGGATATCTCTGGAATTTGGACTGTTGCTCGGGAAAAAAAAGCTTTGGAACCATCAAATTCTACTGGGAATATTCACGAATTAATAATTATATAATTAATAATGAAAAAAAAACTAAGTTGCACATCCAGACCCTCCTCTGTCCAGTTTCTATCAATTAGTCTGTGTTTAATACAGGAACAGAAATCAGTAAAATACATATTGAGCATTAAGAGCAAGCTTTTGCTCAAAGCTGAATTCTTGTGAAAACCACAGCTTTACAACATCAAACATATTCCCTTTTTTTCTTAGACATATACATTCTCTTGGTCCCTGCCTTGTTGACCTGAACCCTGGTCATGTACTGTTGTAGTCATTAATCCTCACACAGTTTCCTATCTTTCTGACATGTTTTTTTTTTATCCATTCATCCATCTTTCCCCACCTTTGTACTAGAATGTCACATTTCCTCCTGTAAGTATTGTATGAACATGTGAAGCTTTGTTTTTTTCTGCAAGGTTCTTCTCACAGCACTGTGTTTTTTGGTTGAATGTGTCTGTTAGAGAATGCAAGCAGTTTTCACACACATTATTTCAGGCATGATGGATGCGAACTGTGGTGCTGCTTTGATGTCCTTTTGTATTTAGTTATGTATTTAATCAGAGGGCTGTTTCTCATCATGCTGGATTACTGCCATTTGATGTGTTAATGTTGTAATGTGGCATGGTGTATTTGAAAACTCCTTTTTGGGGGGCAGAGGAAATGCTTATTTTACCTTATTTATGTGACAGAGTTCTCTCTCTCTCTCTCTCTCTCTCTCTCTCTCCATCTAGACGATATGGATTCAGCAAACAGTCCAAACAAGACAAGGTAGGTACTTAAATGATTTGTGAAAGGAACACTTAGTTAGGAACAGTTAGTACTACTGCATATGTAAGAAAATTGGAAGTATTTAGTGTCTCCAGAGGGAGCTGTGTGAAGTCAGATAAATGTCCAGTTATGAATGGGAGTTTGATTTGAAGACTACATGCTCGAGAAGTAAAAAGATCAGGGGCCTCATTTAGAATACTCTGTAGAGATTCCACATTGTCTGTTTTCATATGTACAAATGAGGAAATGCATGTAAGCCAGAAGATACTCTGATTTATAAAACCCTTTGTATGCCTGCCAGTGTGCAATTTCCTTTTATAAATTCCAAATTAACACAATTTTGCTAGCACAAGTACAAATATCACTGCTGCATTTGAGTGTTTATGAATTGGATTTATAAGAAATGTGATATGAGGTGAATTTATATGTGTGAGAGACATCATTACACCTTTAATGATTTATCTCACATGTAAAATTTGGCTTCAATTCAGTACCACACCATCTGTGTCGCCAATTTCCACGTCTCCAAAATGTGTGTACGCATGTGTCAGAGTTTCCCTAAATTTACGCACATTTCCTCGTCAAGTTTTTTTTTTTTTTTTTTCCTAAATCCCAATTTATGCTTAAAAAATGTCATAGGCATATTTCAAGCCCTTTTCTGTGCGTATGCAATGGTTAGAAATGAGGCCCCTAGAGGTGTGGTGTTAGAAAGAAGTGATTATACCAGACCCGCTTCTCATCCCTGTGCAGGCTTGAGCCTACATTAGCCACTGCTAGCATAACACACCAGAAAAGCCGGACCAAACCGTCATTGTTGTCATTGAATGCATGCAATAAAAAAGACAACATCTCTGGTACTGCAGCATCGGTTTTGAAACAGTCCATCATGAGTTTGAGGTTATAGGAGTGCAGTGCTGATTCAGTAGAGTACTCTTGTAACAGTGAAATGACTTGAGCAGAAGTTAGATTTTGGTTCTTTTTGTCTGCACCAGCATTTACTTCTCTTCCTTTTTTAACTCCTTAGTCCTGTCTCCCTCCTCTAGGTGGATGAGAGGAAGGCTTCACTGCCTGGTGGCTCTCAGGCGGCGCCACCTGGGATGGCAGAGGTGTCAGAGGAAGACGACCTGCGGGCAGCGGAAGAGGTGAGCACTTTATACAGTGAGTGCATTATACATGGAAGGAAAAATACCTTAATACAGTCAGGTAGCCGCAAAAAGAGCAGGGAGAGACAACAAAGACACCTACAAACAGCGGAAAAAAACCCTTATAAATGAAACATATTTATTGCAGTTACACATAAATGCCCTGTGCACTATATATATATATATATACATATATATATATATATATATATATATATATATATATATATATATATATATATATATCTTTCCACTCTTGCAAGGAGCACCTGTAACGCAAATAATTTCCCCTCAGGGATCAGTAAAGTATTTCTGATTCTGATTCTGATTCTGATACTTATTGCCAGGCAAAACATAAACGTGATGTACAGTGCCTTTTCAAAAATACCCACCCCCTCCCCCACAAACAGTGTGTTTTTCATATTCCGTTGCATTATAACCTTTCATTTTAATTGATTTTTTTTTAATAGGCCTACACAAAATAGTCAAAATTGGTGAGGTGAAATGAAAAAAATGAAAAAGAAAAAAAAATAGTAAAGTACTAAAAATATAGAAGAAAAACCAATGCTTAAAGAAAGAAATAATAACATGAAAGAAGTAACAAGAAAGAAAGAAATAACATGTTTGGTGTTCTTAAAAAGGCATGTAGGAGACTCTACAAAGAAGGCACTTTGGTCATATGAGACTAAAATTTTACTTTGTGGCCACCCTTACATATAGCCCAGCTCTGTGGAGAGTACAGTTCAAAGTGGTCCAATGGACAGATACTCAAGTCTCACCTGTGGAGCTTTCCACCTCCTTCAGAGTTATTGTTGGTCTCTTTGTTGTCTTTCTGATCAATGTCCCCCTTCCCTGGTCTGTGAGTTTTGGTAGATGGGCCTCTCTTGGCAGGTTTGTTGTGGTGCCACATTTTCCACCATTTGTGGTGCCACATTTTGAATGGATTTAATGGTGTTCAGTGTTAAAAGTTTCAGGTATATTTTTACCCAGCCCTGATCAGTACCTCTCCAGAACTCCAGTCCCTGACCTGTTTGGAGAGCTCCTTGGTCTTCATGGTGCCACTTGCTTGGTGATAAACTTGCTTTGTGGTATTGCACACTCTGGTGCCTTTCAGAACAGGTGTATATGTATTGAGATCATATGACACTTAGATTGCACACAGGTCTACTTTATTATGTGACCACTGAAGGTAAATGGTCTTACTTAGGGGCTTCATAAGAAAGGGGGTGAATACATATGCACTTACAACTTTTAAGTTGTTTTTTTTCCCCAGAATGTTTTCAAACACGTTTGTTTTGTTTTTTGTTTTTACTTTTCCGTGTAGGTCCATTACAAAAAATCGAAATTCAAATTGGTTTAAATAACACGCAACAAAACAGATAAAAAGCTAAGGAGGGGGTGAAGGCACTGTACACTAATGAAACAAGACAAGAAACTATCTGGTGTGTGTGTGTCTGTGTGTGTGTGTGTGTGTGTGTGTATTGTAACTTATTTTCTACTCTTTCTTTCCTCTGTAAAGCACATTGAAAAGCTGTGAGATTATGCTCTAAATATAAAAACTTGACCTTGAACTCCCTATTCGGCCTTAAAATGGGATGAAACCTGTGGTTATTTTTTCTCTCAGGTGCGAATCAAAACCCTCATGACCAGCATGGCTGCCATGGCACGTGAAGAGGTAGACAACACCTGTTAACTGTCTTGTTCTCTCTCTTTTCATCCATGAACTGTTTAGAATTGAATCACCACATTACTCCCCTGATAATCTGGGGTCAGACCTCACAAACTTACCTACAATGATATTAATAACACTTAGCTCTACGTTTTCATGTCTTTTTCTATTTTAAGCATTACTCTGTCATGTACAGTATTATTGTTTTGTTCAGTTATCAAGGCTCTGTTCATTTTTAGTGATCTGGTGATTGAATCTTTTTGTATCACTGCATTAGCTGTAAACTTAACAGCTAATTGGCTAAAACATTTCTGTGAATTGTACATTAGTCAGTGGTTTTCAGTCAGATTTTTTTTCTTGTGTAGGGAAAGCTGACAGCGAGTGCAGTGGGTCAGATAGTGGGACAGCAGTCTGAGGAGATCAAGCAGATTGCTTCTGAGTATGCTGAGAAGGTGAGCAACAGTCAGTGGTAATAATGATGTCATGTATTGGCATGAATATTTGATTTCCCTTATGAGCTAATTCCTCCCTCCTTTTCCGACACCTGTACATAGAAAGATACTTTTTTAAGCTTTCTCACTGGTCCTGCTGTTTGTAGATATTTTATCCCAACTGGTATGATATCATTTAGGAAATTTTTGCAGTGGAAACAGTTACCTTTTCAATAGGGCTTATTAAATTTGGAAGCAGTGGAAAAAATAGATTCCCTTGAAATACCCATCTTTTGTTTAAATTTGTATAAGTTTTTATTATCATTTTATTAACATTATTATCATTATTATTATTATTATTATTATTATTATTATTGTATTTATTTTTCTCAAATGAAAACCAAACCATGTTATATGTTTGTTCTAAAATGACATTGTAAAAAGCTAAAAAGATGTTCACTCTGTAAAAGTCCCTAACTAAAGAAGACTTTGAAATGCTGCTTATTGGGTGATTAAAAAAAAAAAATGGGGAAAATGTCCAAAAACAGAAAATCATAGAATGATCCCATAAAGTTACAATCGTTGTGTCGCTTTTCTATCAGTCACATACTGTCTCACTCACTCTGTCTTATTGAGCTCCTCATCTGTCTGCAGTAATTCTTGGCTGCTTGACAGATGATTCAGTCTACTGTATGATTCTTCAAGTTCCAAACCCCATGATAATAATTTTGGCACCTAAAAACAGTTTTATCATGATCCTAGTTGAAGGAAGAATTGCAACATCCTGACCTCAACTGAACCAGCGTTTCCCACACATTCATTTATTTGTGGGGTTCTGCCATGATCAAAACATCTTCCACCACATATAGATTTTCTGTTTTTTGAAGCTAGACTGTTCATTAGGAGCGCTGCTAAAATATATGTACCTTTCGGTTATTTATAGCACCACACTGTATGAGTGCAGAGCCCACTTTTGGTAAGACGTGTTGGTCAGAGCAGCAGAACATCAGGCGCATTGAAAGTGATCAATCAATCAATCAATCAATCAATTTTATTTATAAAGCCCAATATCACAAATCACAATTTGCCTCACAGGGCTTTACAGCATACAACATCCCTCTGTCCTTATGACCCTCACAGCTGATCAGGAAAAACTCCGCAAAAAAACCCTTTAACGGGGAAAAAAAAATGGTAGAAACCTCAGGAAGAGCAACTGAGGAGGGATCCCTCTTCCAGGACGGACAGACGTGCAATAGATGTCGTACAGAACAGATCAGCATAATAAATTAACAGTAATCCGCATGACACAATGAGACAGAGAGAGAGACAGAGAGAGAGATGCAGGTAATGACAGTAGGTTACAACAACATTATTGAAAGTAATAATATTATAGTTATAGTTCTGGCTACTGTGGTACAATATGTTGAAAGTATGTATTAATATCTGGCAGTATACATGTGTGACAATAGTCATATGTGTATAATAACAGTAGAAATCTGACTAATGACTAATGATGGCAGTAGCAGCAGGAGGCATCTGGCAGGACCACGGCAACAGCAAAACCACACACGTCACGCTGTCCAGGCACCGCTGTGATATGAGTTAATCTGAGAGACAGTGGAGCACAAAGGCTCCGGAGAAGAAGCCGAGTTAGTGACATCCAGAATGGCCGAGTTAGCAAGATGCAGTAATAGAATACGAGAGAGAAGGAGAGAAGGTGCCCGGTGTATTATAGGGGGGGTCCTCCGGCAGACTAGGCCTAAGTCAGCCTAACTAGGGGCTGGTACAGGGCAAGCCTGAGCCAGCCCTAACTATAAGCTTTATCAAAGAGGAAAGTCTTAAGTCTAGTCTTAAATGTGGAGACGGTGTCTGCCTCCCAGACCGTAACAGGAAGATGATTCCACAGGAGAGGAGCCTGATAGCTGAAGGCTCTGGCTCCTGATCTACTTTTGGAGACTTTAGGGACCACGAGTAACCCTGCGTTCTCAGAGCGCAGTGTTCTGGTGGGATAATATGGCACTATGAGCTCACTAAGATATGATGGAGCCTGACCATTTAGAGCTTTATAAGTTAACAGTAGGATTTTAAATTCAATTCTGGATTTTACAGGGAGCCAGTGCAGAGAAGCTAAAACAGGAGAAATATGATCTTGTTTCTTAGTTCCTGTTAGTACACGTGCTGCTGCATTCTGAATTAGCTGGAGAGTTTTTAAGGACTTACTAGAGCTACCTGATAATAGAGAGTTACAGTAATCCAGCCTTGAGGTAACAAAAGCGTGGACCAATTTTTCTGCATCTTTTCGGGTCAGGATAGGCCTAATTTTCGCAATATTACGCAGATGAAAAAATGCAGTCCGTGAGGTTTGTTTTAAATGAGAATTAAAAGACAAATCTTGATCAAATATTACTCCGAGGTTTCTTACGGTAGTGCTAGAGGCCAGAGCAATGCCATCTAGAGAAACTATGTCATCAGATAAAGAGTCTCTGAGTTGTTTGGGGCCAAGAACAATAACTTCAGTTTTGTCTGAATTTAACATCAGGAAATTGGTGCTCATCCAAGTTTTTATGTCTTTAAGGCAGTTATGGAGTTTAGTTAATTGATTACTTTCTTCTGGCTTCATCGATAAATACAACTGTGTATCATCCGCATAACAATGGAAATTTATAGAGTGATTTCTAATGATGTTACCTAAAGGAAGCATATATAGAGTAAATAGGATTGGTCCGAGCACAGAACCTTGCGGAACTCCAAAACAAACTTTGGTACGTAAGGATGATTCATTATGAACGTCAACAAATTGAAAACGATCAGATAAATAAGATTTAAACCAGCTTAGTGCAGAACCTTTTAGGCCAATTAAGTGATCCAGTCTCTTCAGTAGAATTTGATGGTCAATTGTGTCAAACGCCGCACTAAGATCTAATAAAACAAGTACAGAGACGAGTCCTTTGTCTGAAGCAATCAGAAGGTCATTTGTAATTTTAACTAGTGCTGTCTCAGTACTATGATGCACTCTAAATCCTGACTGAAATTCCTCAAATAAATTATTATCCTGGAGAAAATCACACAGCTGGTCTGCGACTACTTTCTCAAGGATCTTTGACATAAAGAGAAGATTAGATATTGGTCTATAGTTGGCTAACACCTCTGGATCCAGGGTGGGCTTTTTTAGTAGAGGTTTAATTACAGCTACCTTAAAAGACTGTGGTACATAGCCTGTTAATAAGGATATATTGATCATATCTAATATATGAGTGTTAACTAAAGGAAAGACCTCCTTAAGTAGCCTAGTTGGGATGGGGTCTAAGAGACACGTTGATGATTTAGATGAAGAAATCACTGCTGTCAATTCTTGAAGAGAAATTGGGGAGAAGCAATCTAAATATATATTAGGTCTTACAGCTGTGTTTGAGGTTAGATAGGTACTATCTGAGGACAGGAGGTCATGAATTTTGCCTCTAATAGTTAGAATTTTGTCATTAAAAAAGCTCATAAAACCATTACTGCTAAGGGCTAAAGGAATACAAGGCTCAATAGATGCTTAATCATTTATTCTAGTGGGTCTAAACTGGGTCTAACTTGCCTCTGCAGTAGCTTCTCCTCTCCGTCGAACTGATCTGATCAGCTCTAAATGGATTAACAAATCAGTTATCCACCATGTAACTCACAAAATACTGCTGAGGAAAGAAACAAATTAATGGAGAGCTCTGCCCGGCTGCGTTCATGGACCTGCAAAAACTTCTGAATTTAGAGAGGACACACACACACATTTAAATAAAAAAAAAAAAGAAAAGGAAAAAAAAAGGTTTTTAGTATTGTATATAATAATACCATAGTACTACAGCCCCCTAATTCCCGCCAATATTTAAATATGCTTAAATGCCCCTCCAAATGTATAGATAAAAGGCAATTTCTCTGTTGACTGTGATAATTTTTTTTAAGTGTGGAAATAATAGTTTTTTTTGAATGGTTATCTCCTTGCAATGTTATGCTAGATTTCTGTCACAGCTAGCTAGCAAGCATACATTCCATGCATTAGCTAGCAAACAGCCCATATATTCTGACCATGTCACACTTGCTAGCTTTGCGTAAAGTTAAGATACGTTAACTTCCCTCTTACTTGTTGATGGGAAACTTATTTTTGTAACACCATACCAATTATTTGTACCAGAACTGCCACGTTAATTGTGTAAATCAGTTATATTTTTCTAAAGGTGGTCAGTAATTGCATGGATTTTTGGAGAAAACAGGGCAATTTGAGATTGCTAATCAATCAACCAATACTAATGTCAGCTATCGTAGCTTGGTTACCTGTAATATGCCACAAACTAACCCACCAACCAACAATAGTGCTTATGGACATGTTCAATTCATGTTATTGTCTTTATTACATTATATTTGTCAAATAGCCCACGTGAAGTCTGAGTTAAGTGAGTGTTTTTGGGAAGTTGGACAGATTTGGTCCTACCCAATATTAACTCATAATACAGAGAGGTATAAATCCAAGTTGTTTGCTTTAGACATTTGTAGAGGCATGTACAAAACACAGCACTCATTCAAGCAGCTTGTGGTGGTCCAGCACTTCAAGAAAACCCTTTATGCTACCATTCTTTCCTGTTACCATTTCCTTGTTGTAATATTATATCTCCCAAATGTCCCTGCAGCAGTCGGAGCTGTCATCAGAAGAGCGTTCAGAGCGCTACGGCCCACTGCAGCAGCACCGCAGGGCTGTGGCCTCTCTCAACAAACAGATCCAGCAGAAGACTAAACAACTGGATGAGGTCAGCAGCTCATTGTGGTTCACTGTGTAGTCCACTCACACCACGCTGTGTCAAACACTTCATTACAGCTAGAGCCTCTGTGATCCTGAAGTGTTCTATCTATACAGGAATTTGTTGGTGGCATCACAGAAACAAGCATGTAGTTTTTATACATTTATTGTAACTACAGGATCCACATGTAGAACAAAGGGCAGAAGACTTCTTACAGAGAAGACGATAAATGCAGCACTTCCATATGCAGTCAGCATCACTTAGCTGTTGTAACACAAAATGAACACCTTAGAATGTGTAGTGTGTAATGAACTATAATGTACAGCAGTTAAAAGGGAAGGTGTGGTAATTATCAATAACACAATTTATTTCTTTTGACAGCTACAAGCAAACCATGCAGAGGTGAAATCCGGCTGTGACAATGCGAAGAGAAAACTGATTGAGGTAGGACAAGGCTAAAATTGTGTGGATGGGGTGTATCTTTGCAATATACTTGGTGTGAATGTTCCATCTGCGTCCCACTGCAGGAAAATCACGGGGGGTTATTTTGCTTGTTTATCAATAAATATCATTTACATGCCACTGTATCTTGCACCGTGTAATGTTGTATTGTGCTTATTGTTAATAAATAAAGCTGCCTACTGAGCGGATATTTAATACATTGCAGGCACGGCGTTATGGGTGGGCCTGACAGTCTTAGGCCCACCCACTTTTCGACAGGCCCACCCTAAACTTTTCTTCAAAAAAATAAAAAGTTTTTAAAATATTTTAATTTTGTCATGAATGATTCAAAATCAGCTAATAATCACATAATTTGTGCTAATGTAGTCTAAAAGATTAACACAATACAACAATACTATCGACTATGCCAGAGTATAATAAAAAATAATCCCTGTACTGCGCCTATAGCAGGCTAATATATTGTTACTCACCACTAGACATCTTTACAGAAGAATGTGCGTCTGTTATTCTGATTGCTGGCAAAGGCATCGATGATTTTATCTGCGTCCAGATCTTTGGTCCTCCTGGTGTTTATGGTCAAGAATGCCAGGTTACTGTTGCGTGTATCACCACTGCTGTTCCTCAGGTATGTCTTCAAACGTCGAAGGCAAGAGGTGCTGCGCTCGGGCAGGACCTACCGTAAATAATGTATTATCGGCACCCGATAATACATAAATAATAATACCACCAGATAATGTCACACAGTTGAACAAAAACAATTTTATTCAGTGACAGTGAAAAAATGAAATTTTGTTTGTGCATTTCTTGGGGGTGCTATGGGCTTCTTTGGGGGTGATGAAGCACCTCCAAGCTCCCCCCAGCGCCGCCTAGTGCTCTTCTTTGGTCAGAACCAAGGAGAGCAATCGTGGGTAGGTCCGTCCTATGCACTGAAACGTCATTAAATGCAATCAAATATTTAAGGAGCATCAAGCAATTAAAGTCTGTCTAAAGCAAGCACAGGTAATATGGCAGTATATCAGTCAGTCATTATTATTAAGTCAAACAGTCATGTACTAACGTTTGTAATTTAAGGCCCACCCACAATTGGTCTGGCCCATCCAAAACTGAAATCTTGGTGCTGTGCCTGATACATGGTATCACATCCATGCATAGATGTATAATAATACTTAGATACTAGATTCCAAGATGGCGCCTGTTCATTCCAATAGAGTTGCTCACTGGATGCATACGCCAAAAAAAGTTTTTAGCTTCTGGGTTTACATCTGTGGTGGGTGGCCCACTGAATCTGTGCAGTAGTGTTTCTCCTGCTGGCCCTGCCCTCAAGTCCCCACCCAGCTCATAGACTTTACATTAGCAGGATGTCACAGATTTTTAAATCCATTTTCTTGGCTCCAGGAACGTTTAACATATAAAACCGTATTGGATAAAAAATAAAAAAAATAAAAAAACATCATAGAAACACTTACCATTGACCTTGTTTGTGGTTTTAGGGGTCATGTCAACAGTTTTACAGATGTCTCTTTCATAATGGTGGTCTATGGGGAAAATGCTTTTTGGGCTGAATGGGATTTTTTGGGGGGACCTGCATCCATGCCACTATAGACTAGTGTTGTCACAATACCAAAATCTTTGTTTCGGTACCAATACCAATATGAATTTCGATACTTTTCGATACTCTTCGGTACTTTTCCTAAGGAAAAGTCCTTTTGGATACAAACCTTTAGAACAATAAATAGTAGGGGTGTAACGGTACCAAAAAAATCATGGTTCGGTAAGTACCTCGGTACGGACGTCACAGTTTGGTAACTCAAATGTTCCACCAAGTTTGTGTTGTCTCCCTTTGCGAGGCAGACTTTCTCTTGTCTTTTTTCACATGCGCCAGCTGCGAATGTTGATACAGGTGTTGTCATACACACCACTTGTGCAATCTGTGCTCCAATAGGAACAAGAAAGGCGTTTGTGTGCATAATTGAGTAAAATAAATTAACTAATAATGAAGTGAATCAATTTCAAAGTACCGGTATTTTCCAAATGCAGTATAGTACCGTTTGGAATACTCTAGTACCACGGTACTATTTTAGTACCGGTATACCGTGCAACACTACTATAGACACAAATCCAATGACTGCTTTGTGAGTTCCGCCATCTTGCACCACCATTACTGCGATCGCAATCATCTCATTTTACTCAGCTAAGTAATGACAGACCTTGGCATAAAATGTAGACATCATTGACTGTCTGTGAAATAACACTTAAAGGGGCAATAAGCAAAATCGTTTCACCGCTAGGTTCGTTGTTGTGCACTGCATGTAGAGCAAAACAAAGTGTGTCATGAGCCACTCCTCCCTCTACCTCTGCTCTCCACCCCACTCGCATCGTCTGTGCAGCCAAGCACCGCAGCATCTCCACGGACTATTACGTCCAGTCGGTCCCGGTGTTTCTCCCACAGGCTCGGTGCTCCAGTTGGATCCAAACGGAGAGCCGGAGCTAACGTTAGCTGGGAAGCTAGCGGAGGCTAACTGGCTTTGCCGGCAGCTGAGTGAAGTGGAGCCTGAGGAGGAAGCACCGGTTAGCCCCCGCTAGCTGGCTGTGCTGGCAGCTGAGTGAAGTGGAGCCTGAGGAGGAAGCACCGGTTAGCCCCGCTTTCACTGCAGGCAGATTCACTCGCCACAGGCGCGAGGAAATAAAACCTAAACAGCCAACTTAGTTTGGCTTAGTTTAGCAGTTAGTGATGTCTCGGTCTCTGCTGTGTTTAGCTATTTCCCTGCTTTCCTGTTAGCGTTAGCACTAGTCGGCTGCCATGCTAACGTTCCTACTCTTCTCTGTGAGACCGTGAGCGCTCCCGGCTCACGAAGAAGAGAGGAATGTTAGCGTTAGCTCCCAGAGTTAGCACTAGAGCTACTACGGCTACTGGAGTAGCTTGCAGCTATGGAGCGCTTCTACCAGCTCTTCTCGTCACTGAGCCTCGCCTCCATTTCAGCAAATATATTGCATTTATTACAGGTACCATCATCATTGAAGTAGGCAGGGAAATAACTAAACACAGCCAGCAGGCTGCCCGCCGGGCTACATTTTACAATGCTAATTGCAAATGTTAGCTGGGCTGCCGGGCTACTCACCTAACAGAACCGTAACACATTCACATGAACGTACATGAACGCGCAGCCGGACCGGCTTGTAAACAGTGGGCTGGAGATCAACACAGAGAGAGGGTGTGTGAGGTCATGCTATACTCCAGATCACTCCTATAAAACCTAGAGGTTATGGTCTTTCAGTTTAAAGGGTGGTGTTTCTATGTAGCATTACTTTTAACAACATCAGGAAGAACCTGTGCAGTTCTCAACTGTTCCAACAGTAGTGGCAAACTGTAAAATTTGGAAAAAAAACTGATCATGGAGCAAGTAACATCAGCTAAGTGAACACTGCTAAGCCACCGTAGCTAACGTTTGTAGGCTAATGTACATTTGGCTGTAGTGGGCCCACAGAATAAACAAAATTGATTAACTGTGGTGTTATTGTAAATTCAGAGAAACAACACTGGAGACAGCTTAGGGTAGTGAAATGACCATTCACTTCATGGGCAACAGCTCTGGTGGACATCCCTGTAGTCAGCCAATGGCACTCTCCCTCAAAACTTGGGACATCTGTGGCATTGTGTTGTGCGACCAAACTGCATATTTTAGAGTATCCTATTATTGTGACCATCCCAAGGCACACCTGTGTAGTAATGATGCAGCTTAATCAGGATCTTGATATGTCACACCTGCCAGGTGAATAGATTATCATGAAAAAGAAGAAGTGTTCACTAACACAGATTTTAACAAATTCGTGGCCAAATTTGGGGCGAAATATATTTACTGAGTGCATATAAAATATGTCTTAGATGTTTAACTTAAGTCTGTGAAGAATGGGAGCAAAAACAGAAGTTTTGCATTTTAGTTTTTGTTCAATGTGTATATGAATATATCTAGTGTATATGAAGAGGCTGTGTGTGCTGATATGTCGCCTGTTTCTCATAAATGCCAAAGGCATACAGTATCTCACATAAGTGAGTACATCCCTCCCATTTTTGGAAATATTTTATTATATCTTTTCATGGGACAACACTATAGAAATGACACTTTGATATAACTTAAAGTAGTCAGTGTACAGCTTGTATAGTAGTATAGATTTACCTTCCTCTGAAAATTATTCAAAACACAGCCATCAACATCTAAACAGCTGGCAACATAAGTGAGTACACCCCACAGTGAACATGTCCAAATTGTGCCTAAAGTGTCAATATTATGTGTGCCAACCATTATTATCTAGTACTGCCTTAACCCTTTTGGGCATGGAATTCACCAGAGCTCACAGGTTGCTTCAGGAATCCTCTCCCACTCCTCCATGATGACATCATGGAGCAGATGGATGTGAAGACACCTTGCACTCCTCCACCTTCAGCTTGAGGATGCCCCACAGGTGCACAGGTGAGTTTAGGGCTGGATACATACAGTTGTCTTGGTGCTCTTCACCAAGGTGCCACACATGCTGAAAGAGCACCAAGACAACTGTCCCTTGCCTACAGTCAAGTATAGTGGTGGCAGCATCATGGTTTGGGGCTGCATGAGTGCTGCCGGCTCTGGGGAGCTCGGTTCATTTAGGGAAACATGAATTCCAAGCAGAGCATGATCGCCCCTCTTCGGAAACTGAGTCGCAATGGAGTTTTCCAACATGATAATGACCCAAAACACACTTAGTAGATGACAACTGCCTTGCTGAGGAAGCTGAAGGTGATGGACTGGCCAAGTATGTATCCAGCCCTAAACTCACCTGTGCACCTGTGGGGCATCCTCAAGCTGAAGGTGGAGGAGTGCAAGGTGTCTTCACATCCATCTGCTCCATGATGTCATCATGGAGGAGTGGGAGAGGATTCCTGAAGCAACCTGTGAGCTCTGGTGAATTCCATGCCCAAAAGGGTTAAGGCAGTACTAGATAATAATGGTTGGCACACAAAATATTGACACTTTAGGCACAATTTGGACATGTTCACTGTGGGGTGTACTCACTTATGTTGCCAGCTGTTTAGATGTTGATGGCTGTGTTTTGAGTAATTTTCAGAGGAAGGTAAATCTATACTACTATACAAGCTGTACACTGACTACTTTCAGTTATATCAAAGTGTCATTTCTATAGTGTTGTCCCATGAAAAGATATAATGAAATATTTGCAAGAATGGGAGGGGTGTACTCACTTATGTGAGAAACTGTATTTCTCCTAAGGGAGACCTAAAGGTTGATCCCATCTTAAAATATCTGAAGCCCACGAGACAGTTTCATATTTGTTATCATCTGTATTATATTGGCAGACACATGGAACTATTTATAACTGAACGTGAAGGACGAGCAGAGCGGGTTGTCCACTATTCAGAATATCAGCAGTCAATCCCCAGCTCCTCCAGTCCACATGTTGAAGTATCCTTGAGCAGGATACTGAACCTCAAAATGCTCCTGATGGCTCTTCCATCAGTGTGCGAGTGACCAGTGTATGAATTTGTGTGTGTATGGGTGAATGTGACATGTTGTGTTACAGCCCCTTAAGTGGTCCAAAGACTAGAAAGGCACTATACAAGTGCAGGTGGTCTGTTTACCAGTTTTTTGGAGGGTTTTTTGCCAAACAAAAGCATTTGTGTGTCTCCCCAGGCTACAGAGCAGTCGGAGAAACTGGAGAAAGAGCTGAAGTCTTTAGATGAGGTGGAGGAGCAGGCTGACAGCAGGTGAGTGGTGGAGGCTAATTATCTCTGACTTCTTTGTGTCATTTAATCCTCATGACACAGTGGATCTCCCTCTGTGATTAGTGTCAGTCCTCAGGGTTTATTTCCTCCTCCATCCCCAACAGCTGCCTGCTTGTCTTTAGAATTGTTTAAGACCCTGGAATCTCTGCAGTTTAAGAGTTCAAAGAATCATTGAGCTCTCAGTGTTATAAAATAATTTTACATCATTCAGTTATACAGTCCGAATTTGGGTCGAAAGTTGGGATCAGGCCAAGTGCTGTGCCCTCTGAGATGTTGACCATCTTGCTTATGGACACTTGAGCAATATTGGCTGTACACACAGGCCATTTCAGGAAAGAAACCTCTGATCTTTGATTAATGGGACAGTCCATCTAATTATGTTTTGCTCTGTTGAACAGCTTGCTGGAGAAGCTGAGGGCTCTGGTGACAATGAATGAGAACCTGAAGCAGCAGGAGCAAGAGTTCCGCACACACTGCAGAGTGAGTACATCAACACACACACACATAAACAGACCGGGAATCTATATCCAATGAGTTTTGAAATCCTGCTTGACAGTAAATGGGTACTAATTTTCTGTTAAATGTGAGTCCAGGAAGAGATGGCCCGTCTGCAGCAGAACATTGAGGAACTTAAGACAGCATCAGGACAAAATACAGAGGAGGAGAAGGTTCGTATCTGGTTAGAATTCTGTTCTACATTCACTAATGCAACTTGTATTTTAGCATTTGTCTTATACACATTAAAACATGTACAGATTCTTAATGAGTGTAGCTTCCCCTTGGTTTTGTAATAATTTAACTTTCTCCTCCTTTCTTTTTCTTTTCGTAGGAGAGGAACCAGCTGATAGACAAACAGTACAACACAGACAGAGAGAAACTACTGAAGATCCGTCTGCTCATGGTAACTACTTAACATAACATTACACCAGATTAGATGGAACTGGAGTGATTTCTGTTGGTAACGAGGTCACGGCAGCAGATAACAGACTACAGATAAGAACAAGACAAATACTGCAGGGTTTCCTGCTGGTTTACATATCTTGGAAGATTTCAATGTCCTTGAGAGATGGAAGTAATTCCGTCAAATATTATCTGTGACGGACATACAACACCTGAGTGAACACACTAATTTTACCCCATTTACTGACGAGATGCTATGAGAGGTCACCACAAAATACCATCCATCTCTGCCAAAGCAGCACTCAAACATTGTTCCAAATGAGTCCGCACAGAGTTTGAAAGAGAGACTAAATAAGTAATAAATATATAAAAAGAAGAAACAACCATAACATTTTCACTGGTCTCCATGCTGCTTTCTACTGTTTACTAACCTGTTCTTTGGCCTGTCCATGACGTTTGATCGTGACACACCAGTTAAAAAAAAAAAAAAAAATTACTGAAAGACATACTAGTCTACTGGTAATGGGAAAGGGGTTGATCCTGTTTTTACATGTTTGAAAAAGACCACATCCACATGCTAATTTTGGTGGAAAAGGAGTATTAGAGCCCCTGACATGATGTCAAATTACTAAAAAGATTTTTGGATAAATCATATATTGACCAAGGCATGAAACCCTTCACAAGACAGCACATAGACATTCAGCATTAAATGGTTTCACAGTTATTTTGCCCTGTTCTGGTGACAAGGCTCCCCTGTGGGGCCTGAACATGGAGATCACTCAGGACTTCACTCTGTTCAGGCTCGGAGGAACCGTGAGATTGCCATCCTGCAGAGGAAGATTGACGAGGTGCCGAGCCGGGCTGAGCTGACCCAGTACCAGAAGAGATTTATTGAACTCTACAGCCAAGGTGGGATCCTCCTTAATATCTGGTCTAACCAGGGTTGTGATCAATGTCTGCAAAAAGCCAAAACAAAGACATTAAATCTCTGCTAATTCTTGTTGTGCCCTCCAGTTTCTGCAACACATAAAGAGACCAAGCAGTTCTTCACACTGTATAACACGTTAGACGACAAGAAAGTTTATCTGGAGAAGGAGGTAAATCACCACAGCAGTCGTCATTCCCATTGTAATCCCAAATTCTGCTTGAATTTGGCTTTAAATCTAGATTTGTCTGTGACTTTAACAACTCTGACCTATTTGACTATCTATCTACTTTACAAATTTAAAGGGGCAAAAAGCAAAATCGTTTCACCGCTAGGTTTGCTGTTGTGCACTGCCTGTAGACCAAAACAAAGTGTGTCATGAGCCACACCTCCCTCTCCCTCTACCTCTGCTCTCCGGGAGCTAACGCTAACGTTCCTCCTCCTCTTTGTGAGTGAGAGCGATGTTTCAGCCTGGCTACATTTTACAATGCTAATTGCAAATGTTAGCTGGGCTGCCGGGCTACTCACCTAACACAACCGTAACGCCTGACCCATTGCTGGGACCGAGCCGCTAATAACTCAAGCTCCGGATATTAACCCATGCTACGATTGTAACATTAAATTTAACTGAATCGACATAGCAACATGTGGCTAACGTTACTGTAACATTAATTAAAACAGACATTTGACTTTATGTTGTTACTTGTTACTGTTTACTGTTACCTGTCCAGGAGAAGAAGAGCTAGCTCCGAGTCAGATTGTAGCCCCTTTAGCTCTCGCAGTGCTCTCCACCTTGGAAATGCAAGGCCAATGTTAATACGAGTTCTGTCCCTTTCTTTATCCGACAACTTCTTCGCCATGACCGTTGTTTCTTTAGAGGTAATGTCGGATCCTGGTCGTCTTCAGGTGAACGTTTTGTTCCGTTCTCTGCCATTTCGCTTCGAAAATATGCGCTTCCATTGCTCACTGGCTGTAGCCTTTTATAGGGAGGGAGGGCCAAGGGCTCCGAGAGGAGGGAGGAGGCACCGATTCACATGAACGTACATGAACGTGCAGCCGGACCAGCTTGTAAACAAAGGGCTGGAGATCAACACAGAGAGAGGGTGTGCGACGTCATGCTATACTCCAGATGAAATTACACCTCTAGTTCTTCACATAGCGATTTTTTAATTCCTTCAATCATGAAATGATGAATTTCCGCTTATTGCCCCTTTTAAGGTGAAAGTCACCAGCAGACAAATGTGTGTTCTTAATATTTATGAGGGAATCTCTCTCATCTCTGTAGGTCAATCTGCTGAATTCCATTCACGACAACTTCCAGCAGTAAGTATGAATACACTTGTCTGCTGTAGTTTCTTTTGTTTTATTTGATATGAACATGCCAGTAGCATTAGAACTGTACATTTATGCACAAGAATCAGATGTGCTGTGTTTAGCATTTGTAGCAAAACCCTAATTTACAAAACCTGTCCTCAGGAGGCTTTTTTCAAAGTTAACATGGTTAAAATGAAAAGAAAATACATGCAGACAAAATATAAAATACTGGTGTGTCTACTGTATGTTTGTAATATGATACACTGACTGTCTCTGCTACGCGATCACATAAAATACATCAGTGTGTTTCTCAGCTCCGTTGAGTGAATAAGCTCTAACCTGCTGTGCTATGGTCCAGGGCCATGTCGTCTTCAGCAGCAAAGGAGCAGTTCCTTAGACAGATGGAGCAAATAGTGGAGGGAATCAAACAGAGTCGCATCAAGGTACAACTCTATTAAAGAATAATTCCGTTTGGTACTACTTGGGTTTTAATGTATTTTATAAATTGGCTATTATTTCTGTGGTTACTGTACTCAACGGGTCAAATGCTGAGATGTGGGAAGATTGTGACATTGCTGAATGGAACGGAGCAACTCGAGCAGTCACATGATGAAACAATTGTTCTAGCATAATAAAATGGAATCATCTAGAGACCAAATTCTAACAGTCTTTTCATCAGTTTTTTACAAGCTGCTGCAGCATGTGTGTGACACCTGCTTCCTGCTCATCTGCTTTTCCAGATGGAGAAGAAGAAGCAGGAAAACAAAATGAGGAGAGATCAGCTGAATGACGAGTACCTGGAGCTGCTGGACAAGCAGAGGCTTTACTTCAAAACTGTCAAGGACTTTAAAGAGGTGAGAAAAAAGATAAGTATTAGCTGTGCTTCATTAGATATGGAAGAATGAAAGAAGGTTAGGTTACTAAAAGGTACAATGAGAGGCTGTTTAAAGTCACACTGTTTCACACTTCCAAGAGCACACCTTTTATAATAAAAGTAGAGGGCAACCAATCACTTAACATATTTTAAGGATATATTCTATATATATTGGTTAGCTTATTGATTTGAATGGGGTGGACACACTTATTGTAACACAATATAAACTGCAGCCTCCAAAATCATCATAACATTGAATCAACACCGCTCTAACATTTTAACAATTTAAGTACAATGCGATATGGTAGGTAGACTGGTGCAGACTCTTTGAAACAGAAGTGTTGTATATTAGGACTAGGGGTCGCGTTAACCGGATATTCTCAGTCATTGACCGTTTTTTTACATCAATGACCGGAAAATCTGAAGGCCGTCAGTCATTTTGACCGGTTGCAATTACCACCCCTGCCCACTTGGCGATGGAGTGCACAGTCATTGGTTTAAGTGGCTGGCGTTTTCACACTGCAGAGGAAAAAGTCATTCATCTGCTTCATGTAGCATTGTTGACATAACGGCCTGGACACACCGGACGCAGAACCGAGGCACGGCGCCCAGCAGCGGAGGCAGTTTTCAATCGGCGCCCATGTTAACCTATCTGACTGTCCACACAAGCCGCTGAGCAGAGCGGAGCGGCGTGCCCACGGAGGCAGCGCTTCAGTTCGGCATCTGGTCTATTTTTCATGCGAGCCGCGAGCGCTTCTGTCAAGCTGGATAGAGCGGATCGTACCAAACAGGAAGTCGGACACAGAAAAGACGAGAGAATCCGGCCAATTTTCAAAATAAAACAACAGCACGCACTGAGGTATTTAAAATAACACAACAGTGCATAACCGAACACATTTTTCAATACCCTAATCATTTCATTACAATTTTAATTTTGTGTCACCGAGCCTACAGACATAACTACATAACGCCCTGGACACACTGGACGCGTTAGTGACACGTTAGTGCCGCGTTAGTGCCGTCCGGTGTGTCCAGGGCGAAAGCCTAATGGCACGAGTGTGTGGATGTCTGTTCATCTTTTCGTTCATGTCCTTATTAATGCACACTTTATAACTTGCTTGTTGGATTTATTAAAAATGAACGAATGAAAACTAAATGTCTTTGAATATCTTTATTATCATTTAAAAACGAAAATTAAAATGACCGGTAAAAATAGATTATGACCGGATTTTTATGACCCTGTCGGTCAAAATGACCGGCGACGAAAAAGTCTAGTGCAACGTCTGATTAGGACATACAAAAATAGCTGGATTATTACCATAGATACAGTCTGTATTTATGGAAATGCCCACAAAACGTCACATCCTTTTACGCCGAGGGGAAAAACAAAATGTTTGCTACCATGCTGAAGAGTTGCTGTGTGTCTGCAGGACAAATTAACTTACGAATCCAGAGTTAAAGGGTATTTTTAACCTGGCCTATATTTTCCCATGTTTCTGTGTTTAAGTGACTAATGGGAGCAACATTTTTTGAAGTTGGTCCAGTATACTGATAGAGCAGCGACCATGCTAAGGAAACACTCAAGGCATGTTTGCACCGTCAGTGTACATCCACTAAAAGTACTTGTTTTTGCCTCTGACTGGCTCAGATTGTTATTCTAAGTGTCTGACAACATTATTAAAGGGTCCCTACAGAGCCAGACCTTTTTGTTAAAGAGCCCCAAAATTGCCATCGTCAAACCCACCAGACTCCTTTTAAATAATCAGTAATTTCCTTTCAGCAGAAAACAAACTTAATTCAAAGTTGACAGAAACAAAATAAAACTCACAGAAGTCATCTTGGTTTGACTTTCCACACTTCTGAAAATCTTTAACTCTGGTTTGGTCTAATAAACCTTTAATTCACATGTGAAAATATGCTGGCTCTATACACGCTTAAATTACTGTTTATTTGGATTCTGCTAGGTTTTGTGATAACAATTTTGTGGCTGTTTCCTGTTAAACAAAAAGGATCTAACACTTTGTCCAAACAGTATTTGATTGTTTAGCCACTGGTAAAAACTGGAGCTGTAGTTCTTGAGGTCGCAAATCCCTGCATGGTAATGTTATAGCACATCGTCAAAACCTAGGCTAATGGTGTTGAGTAATGTTAGCTCTGCTGTAGAGAAAAGGATCATGACATGAGCTGTAGTGAGCAACACAAAGCATTGAAGGACTCTAGAACACAGCAACTACAATAGAGCCTGACTGGTATTAGACAACAGGGTTAAGTCTATATCTTATCCAGCTTGAAAACTCAGTGGAATAGTAAATGTTTTCTGCATTACAAACTGTCATAACTTTTCTCCGCCTGGCACATAAATGTGTGTTAATTTATGACCTAAAGATGAACCGTAAACCCACAAACCAGAGCTGAAAGTTTCCTGTAATGACCATCACTGACAGCCTACTTGCTGGTGGTTATATTGAATGTCATTTCCAGGAATTATCACAATATAAAACAATATTTGTGTTTAAAAAGTACAAATGACAGAAAGACATTAAGTATTCACCTATCTTTTAAGTGGTTACATCTGAAGTATGGTCACATGCGCACAGCTGATATCCTGTGTGGTTTGTTTCCATGAGCGCACAGCCTGACCGGTACAGTGGTTTGTTTACATGACAAAACAGAATTGCATATTTAAAAGATTCAGTGTGGACAGAGAGGCACTTGCCTGCCGTTAGGACACATTATTAGGCCTACATATTAGCAGAGAGAAATATTTTTACTGGACATTATGACCGGAGAGATTTAACTATGTCACACTTAAACAGATTTTCCTGCTCAAAAGCTGAATAATTGAAACCCTGAGCACTGATGATAAAGTTGCTGCTGCCTGAGAGACACAGAGGCAGAGATAAAGAGAGGGGAAAAGAAGATCAAAGTTGGATTATTGCACATCTCTGAAAGTTCATAACTTGCGATATTTTCTAACAAGCTTACTGCTCAGAATGCAATGCACCATGACATCACTGCCTGTTCTCTGTACTGTCTAGCAGTCTGACTCCACTGGTGAAAATGTGAGTGAGCACAAAATTTATTGGTGAGCAGATATCAGCCAACATGTATCGTGATTATTATCACACTACTTAAAAAATTAAGCATTGCCTCATTTCTGTTGGTTTGTTGACCTGAGATAAAAGTCTGTGTATGACATATGGTGATGTAACATGATGTAACAGTAATGATGAATGTCTTTTTTTTTTTTGTGTGTGTGTGTGTGTGTGTGTCACCAGGAGTGCCGGAAAAATGAAATGTTGTTGTCCAAACTCAGAGCGAAAGGAGCCTCGTAACCCTGGAACCGCTGTTGCTAAACTGTTGTTGATTGAAAGGAAATATGTCATCTGTATGATGATGACAAATTGATCACAGATTAATTTTAAATGTATGGAGTTTTATTAACATTCCAGACTTTGTTTCATCATTCTTCTTTATGACTTGCATCTAAAACCCTGCGAGAGGGTGCTCATTACATGTGCTAAATCCTGCCAACTGAAAAACAGAACTGGCTTTAAATTGATTAAGTCAAAAGAGGCTCATAAGTGCTTCACATATGTTGGCTGAACCTTAAGCTTCACCACAGTGATCACAAATGACTGTACCTCACTTTCTTAGCATCGAGTCAGTCTGTCCTCTCAAAAATTGTTGAATTTTCAAAAGAACAATATGTAGGAGCCCCATAATAATCCTGTAAATCATAACAGTGTGTTTAATGAATGAATGATAAATGTTGCACTTAGGGACTGAACCAAAAGGAGCTTAAATGTCAGATCTAATGATAACTTGACTAACATTTACTTTCCACCTTTTAGAGCTGTCTAGGCAGCTGTGCTAGCTGTAAAACATCCCCCTGTTCTCATGTTGATCATAAAGTGGAGCTTTCACTCAGAGAACAGAGACCTATCCCCACTCCATCATCACATTCGATGTATGGAGTTTCCTATTGCAGCTTTAAATATTGCTCTTTGTATATTAAGTTCTTTGCCAATAATGCTATTCTTATGTGCCTCTTAAGTTTGAATTCACATCATTCTTAGATCTGCCTTTGTCACTATCCAACAACTACTGTTTCATGAATAAAAATTGAAATGCCTTCACTGTTACTCATTTCAGGTAAGATGTGGTCTGTCAGACACTGTGTGCTGACTAAAGACAGTGCATCACATGTCACCAGACTGTTGTCAAAACTCATATGATGACTCTTGAAAGGAAACATCCTATGTATCAAAGCTCTTCAAATCTCCTGTTGCAGATGTACAAGGTGGCAAAATAAACATCTGTTCCAACAGTGAACTGTATTCTCACCAGTCCAACAAAATCATGCAAAGTGTATGCCAGCCAAAGAATATGACCATAATTTCTTAAAATCTAACATTTCACAGTCATGGTGAATTAGATGGTGGTTAACCCAGCAGAGTCAACAACAACATGACAGTTTTTAAATGTCACACCAGGGCCCTATTTCAGAAAGCAGGACTGGTGAAAACTCTGAGTATGTTAAGCCTGCGATGAGGCAAACTCTGACTTTTTCGTTTCACAAAGCCATTTCAGCGTAACCCTGAGTCAGTTACTATGGCAACATACTCTGTGAAGCAAACCTGCTGGCTGGCAGGTTTGCTTCATCTAAGCCTGGGGCTGATCACCCGCTGAGCGTGTAGTAGGAAAGAGAAACATTGCATGTCCTTTAGTGAATGAAGTTGTGGATGTTGAGGCAGAATTTATTCGGGGGCTGTTGCGTCAGGAGAAGGTGATTAGACCCCGTTTGGATGTCTTCTCTGAGGAGTGTCTATGTGAAAGATACAATTTCACCTCACACTCTATCATTTATCTTAACAATCTGTGTCACCCAGATATATCAAATATTACACATCGTGGATTTGCATTATCATCGGAGCAAATTTTATGCATTGCCCTTGGTCTCTTCAGCAGCGGCTGTTTTCTTTATGACATCAGAGATACTGATCACATCAGCAGGACAACAGTTTGTTGGGCTGTGAGAAAAGTGACTCTGGCTCTGAAAAGACTTGCCCATTTTTGTGGTTTTCCCTGGGCATAAATCAGAAAGGATCATCAAAGAGTAAATCCACAGAATTGCAGGGTTGTCTGTGTTAATAAAAAATTAATCTACGTGGATACATTATGCAATGATTTATGAATACTTTTAATATTTTCAAAGATTTCCGCGGTGCAATGGGCTGCTTTTATGGGATACAGCGAATTACATTAAAATATATGAACATCGTTAAGAAAAAAAATGTTTCTATATTTTCTGTATATTAGACACATTAATGCATCACATAACATCACGTCACATTACCTATTAATACGCTATTAAACTGCAGCAGCCATATTATATTTATTTTATTTATTTTATTTTTTGAAGACATGCTCAAAGTCTTAATTTGCTGTCATTAAAATTCAGTTGGGATGAAATAAGTGGCTCAGCTTTTAACTCTGCTTTCTGCCAGTCCAAAGACATGATATTTAATGTTCAAACTCATAAACTTAATTGTGTCTCATTTTGTTTTGTTTTTACACTCGTTCTTAATTTGATGCCTGCAACATGTTACAGAAATGTTGTGACAGAGACATGTTTCCCACTGTATCACATATTAACAACACTGTGTTTTGGAACTGGGGACACTAATTGTTGAAATTTTGAAAATGAAATTCTTTCCCATTTTTGCTTGATTTACGACTTAAGCAGCTCAACAGTACGAGGTCTCCATTGCTGTATTTTGTGCTTCATAATGCTCCACACATGTTCAGGTCTGGACTACAGGTAGGTGAGTCTAGTAGGCTACCTGGCTGTTGATGACTTGTGGGAGGAGCTGATGATGATGTTGCACGTGCAACCCACTGGCGGTGGACCAACAGCTGATAGCAGGAATGAGCAGCTAGTAGCAAGAGGGAAACACCTGAAGATGACCAGCTGGGGAGACAAGGAATTGCGTGCCCTCCTTGCCACTTTATTAGCATGCTTCATGGAACAGGTCTCAAGGCTTCAGTGTAAACATTAAGTGGTGAAAACAAAAAAGCTTGTTAACTACAAGCACCATCATCTATTGACAAAACAAGATCCATTAAGTAGCTGCTCTGGAGCCTGCCACTGTATCAGATGATACATGCATACATCCAGATGGTCCTCCTTAGAGTCAGAGTTGCACTCCTCTAACATTGTCAGACTCATGATGGACAGTTGTAAAACATTAAGGTTCCAAATCACTGCAGCAGAAACAGACTTTACCAACACATTCTCGCTCCGATCTCGTCACATAGACCTATTGACGTTTTGATCATGGACTTTCTATATCCACATGTTGTTGACGTTCTGGGACACCGTGTCAAGTTCTCCCTTTTCAAGATACACTTCCGTTTTCACAGATTTAAGGTTTACATACAGTCTCTTTCAAAATAAACGCACTGTCGCTACAACACCGCAAATTGATGTTTTTTTTCCTTCAACGACAAACACATGGTTGGCTTTAGGCAACAAAAACGTGGTTAGGTTTAGGCCACAAAAGTGCGTGGTTAGGAAAAAAGAATAGGGTTTGGCTTCAGAATCTTACATGACACAAACACCGCTCTTTATGGTGAATGTCAGTGGTTTTTTTGGACAAAAGCACATGGTTAAGTTTAGGCAACAAAAGGAAGTGGTCAGGTTTAGAAAAAAAGAACAGGGTTTGGCTTTAGAACGTTGGGTGAACGTTGGTGTTTGTTGGACCCATCCACTACCCCTTCCGCCTCTCTTGGACTTTCGCCGCCTTAACTTTTGTCCTTGTCCTGCCCAGTGGCATATCCAGAACATTTTTACTGGGGTGGCCAAGATGGGACACAAAGCTAGTGTGGGGTGGCCATGGCATAGCGAAGTATAATGCCACATACGCAGCCAACCCCGGTTCGAATCCTGGCCGGAGGACCATTGCTGCATGTCACATCCCCTCTCTCTCCCGTGATTTCCTGTCTCATAACTGTCAAATAAAGGTGTCTATGCAGGTAAAAAAATATTTGAAAAAAAAAAAGAGCCTTTTTTTTTAAAATTCCATTTCCACCTATCACAGCCCTCAGGAATCTCTGGTTATTTTAACATGTCGATTTTTAATCAGTAATTATGTTCAGGATAGGGTACAGATATTCTAAGAGCCATTTCCTTATAGTGGATTAAAGTCCTCATCTCTTCACAAGTTAGATTAGGGTAGCAATATTCAACTGCTCGTAACTCATCCTATAGAATAACATTAATTAGTCATCAGCTCATCATCTGTGTCACCTGTATTGTTACCTGTGTTTGCTCTACTAATTGAGGCACCATCTTGTGGTTACATAAAAACACAGCAATCCAGGCAACAGAACAAACCAAAAAATTCAAATCAAAGCTTAATACTTAAAGACAGGCCTTATTAAAAAGTTTATCTGTAAGCAAAAGATAAAATAAGCTTGTAAGGAAAAAAGGAATATTTGTTGTTCTTTACATGCTTAGTTCATGGTACTATTTAGCTTAGATATAATTTGTTGGAGATACTGGAATCTGATTTTTTTGGTTTGTTCTTTGCCAGGTGTGTTTTTATTTAACCACAAGATGGGGCCTAAATTATAAAGCAGACATAGGTAACAATACAGGTGACACAGGTGAAGGCCTGATGACTGAATAATGTCATTATATAGGATGCCTTATGATGTACGAAAAGGGGTCTGCCCATTTTTCCGACAGCCCATTGTTCCGACATCCCATTGTTCCGACCATATTAAACCCATTGTTCCAAAGTCCCGTTGTTCCGAAATCATCATGATGCCCTGTGGTTAAGGTCTGGTTAGGTTTAGGCACAAAAACCACTTGGTTAGGGTCAGGAAAAGATCATGGTGTGGGTTAAAATGAAAAAGAAAGTGGCAAACACATAAGCCGTGAGCCTGCTTCGCCTCAAGCCTTTCCCAGCTGACCCAGAGCTGGTCGCGGCGCACCATCAAGGCCGAAATACGCCCGCCGGGAGCCATTCAGCACCGTGGGAAGCTCGCCACACAACCCCGACCCCAGAGTTAATAACAGGAGGTTATGGTGTTTCATTCTCTCCTCTCTATGACACTTGTATCTCGACCAGTAGCCTACTTTTGTTGCGTTGCTGATCCTCTATGGTACACAAATACAGTAATAATCACATATCGGAACAACGGGACGTCGGACTAATGAGAGGTCGGAACAATGAGAGGTCGAAACAATGCTACAGCACTGTATGAAAATGTGCAAAAAGTGGTTTTCAACCCAGACAGTATTCATGTCCAGGGCCCTGATGAAGGCATAAATTGAAACGTTGGCTTTGACTCAGCGTGCCGTTTTTATCAAGCAGTTCTGCAGTTGACGTTGTCACTGTGACCATCCTCCTGTTTCATTAGCAGCAGCAGCAGCAGATGCGGCGTGCTCATCTCATGGCTGATGGCTCACCTATCAGACCTGTATGGCCATTGGCCAAATGTCCGCTGAGCAGAAATCAGCTCTCACAGCCTCAGTACGACCATTACTGTGTTAGTTAAAAATGTAAAACTGGCCCTAAATCAGCTGACTACCTGTCATCATTGATTGGCAGCATTTCTCTTGTTTCTTTTGTTGACGGACTTGACCAACTACCTATCAGATCTGGGGTGGCCACAGGGGTGGCCAATGAGTTTTCAGGGGTGGCCCCGGCCACCCCAGGCCACCCCTCAAAATCGCCATTGGTCCCACCGCGTTTCCCCTTGATGCCGCTGGGCACCATTAAACTATAGGCTAATGGCGACCAGCTGCGTATCATGCTGATGTTAAAGAACACCTTTTTTCGTTGGTTTCTGACGCAAAAGTCACTGCCCAAGCATCGGATTTTGACGTCTTTGAAGTGAGACCAGGCTCACTTTACAGGGCGTTTCAGCATACAACATCCCTCTGTCCTTGGACCCTCACAGTGGATAAGGAAAAACTCCCCAAAAAAACCTTTAATAGGGAAAATAAATGGTAGAAACCTCAGAATGAGGGGGATCCATCTTCCAGAATGGACAGATGTGCAACAAGTCAGCTTCATAAAGAAATGGTTTTCCCAACGCTTCTGGGATGAACTGGACCTTTGATTGAGTCAACATCAGTGTTGGACCTTGCTGATTCTCTTAAGTGGAGGCTGTTAGGGTGTCACATTTATGAACATGGTTTTGACATGACATCACATATGGGTTCAGGTATCAGGTGTCTGCATACCTGTAGCCATGTGTTGTATCTGTCAGGCCAGAAACTGGTGAAAATGTAAAGGTGTGACTAAGTTGAGGTTACTTCCCACAAGATCCCCAAACTAGTATTTGTATGTGTGTATCATGAGTGTGTTTGTGCTCCCACTATCAGCTCAGCTCGCTCTCCAATTTTACTGATTGTGATACTGAACAAACAGTTTGCATGTCTCTCAGCCGTCAGAGGCCTGATGGGCAACATAAAAACATGTTCATGTACGCAAGCTGCAGCCAAACAATAAAGTGCCAAAGTGTACATGATTGTACTTTTCCCTGTACTGGAGTGGTTACTTAACTATAAAGTGGATCGGTTACAGCAGGTTAACACTGGAGAAGATACAACAGGCTGCTTCTGCAGCAGCTTCAGAGAACATCCCATGTGTTGAGGCTGTTGTTTGTAGGATTACTGATACATTACTGATAATGATAGTGTACAGTTGAGTATCTGACTATGTCACTGTCAGTCAGTGCCTCACTGTCGAAAGAGGCATTGAGGAGATAAAGCAGGAAGTGTGTGTAGAGGGGGATGAGTAGAGAAGAGAGTGGCACTCAAATGTATTCTGAGTTCAGTAGAGGAGGCCTAACCGGGACCTGCTGGAGGGACACACCCGCTGGACCCAGGACTGTTTGTAGGACATTGCTGCTTGGTCTGCTGGCAGGTGTCTGATGTGTTTCACTATGAATGTTTCCTTGCTGCTGCTGCCTGGCTTCGTGCTGCTCCTGATTTTCAGTGCTGGAGCAAAGAAGCAAGAAGCAGAGGTTGAGGACTATGGCACTCGCCTGCGAAGCCTCTGGAAGCTGCACATGAGGGACACCCTACTTTCAATAATGTTGTTGTAAGCTACTGTCATTACCTGCATCTCTCTCTCTCTCTCTCTCTGTCTCTCTCTCTCTCTGTCTCATTGTGTCATACGGATTACTGTTAATTTATCATGCTGATCTGTTCTGTACGACATCTATTGCACGTCTGTCCGTCCTGGAAGAGGGATCCCTCCTCAGTTGCTCTTCCTGAGGTTTCTACTGTTTTTTTTTTTTTCCCCCGTTAAAGGGTTTTTGGGGAGTTTTTCCTGATCAGCTGTGAGGGTCATAAGGACAGAGGGATGTCGTATGCTGTAAAGCCCTGTGAGGCAAATTGTGATTTGTGATATTGGGCTTTATAAATAAAATTAATTGATTGATTGATTGATTGATTGATTGATTGATTGATTGAAAGGACAAGGTGAGCAAGCACCTGGAAACTCTTACTATAGAATGGAATCTGTCATTTAACAGAAGTTCTCTTGATTTACTTTCTTTTACCTTAAGAGTTACGAAGTACCGGACTCTACGAGTTTAATTTCACCCCTGGTGTATGCTACTCAATGAATCATTTTGTATCAGTTGTGTGTTTTGTATTAGTGGACATAGAGAAGATGTTTAGGCATATTTGGATCCAGAAGTCAGCACCAGGGGTGATCTGCAGGTCATGTTCCCATTTGTCTGAGGGGGTGGATATGTAATGATCAGGTGTGGATATTATCTTGTAAATTTTGGACAGTAGTTTTTTTTTCTGGTAGAAATGTTAATCAGGTCCGATGTTAGTGGAGGGGATATCTAAATTGGAAGAGCTAATGTTGATTTTTTATTTAACTGAGGATTTAAGCTGAATAAATTAGGGATGCACCGAAATGAAAATTTGTGGCCAAAGCTGAAGCCGGATAAAATTAAACGCTTTGCCGAATACCGAGTACCGAATACTGTTGTTTAGTTTTTCATTAGTTTTTGCAGATGAACCCTCCAGATTAGTGTTGTCATGGTACCAAAATTGGGACCCACTGTGCGATACCAGTGAAAATATCATGGTTCTGAGTAGTATGACGATACCACAGCGAAAATGAGGCAGATGTGCCTTTTGTCATTTATAAAAAGATAAATCCCTTTTCTATAATATATCAATGATATTTCAAAGGAATAAATTACCTATTGACTTATTCATACTTCAAAAACAGCATCAATAAGTGATTAACATGGGGGATTGAAATAAAATAAATAAATAAAATAAAAATCAACCAGCCACCCTCCTCCCCTGACAAGTAAAGAACAGTCCCTTCATAAGTAATGAACAGTCCCTAAAGTGTGGTGAGGTTTGTGGGCCGTTACCTGCCACAAAGAGAGAAATGTGAACGGCTCGTTTCTCCTCTGACACATCACATACCTGTGTGCCGCCACGGCTCAGCTGTTCAGGTACTTCTGGGCAGTCATGACGCCAAGAAGAGGACATTATTGGAGCCGGACTTCTCCGTCGCCGGTAAGCCTTATCTTGCGCCATGAAGCAGACAGAAATACATTCCTGTCTGTGTCTGTGACCCCCGTTCAACCCACAACCGGCGGGATTCGCCTTTCGCTTTTGCTGCTGGTTGAAATCTGTACTCACACAGCATGCTGAATGATTTATTTTGCTCGCACAAAACTATTTTTAGTCGCAAATGCGAGTGCGGTGACGGACGGCATAAAATATCGCCACACTGCTGACATTTTACTCCGTCCGTCACCGCGCCTGCGTTATCAAAACACGCCGCTATTATTCGGCCTTGCTTTTCACTTATTCCACCGAATACTGAATGTGTGTTTTTTGCAATATTCAGCCGAATATATTCGGTTACTGAATATTCGGTGCATCCCTAGAATAAATTCTAGAAAGTGATTCTCCCCAATGCCACACTAATGAACCAAATGAGGAAATGAGACCAAAGTGTTGTTATGGAAGATATGTTTAAGGTGCGTGATACCTTTACTGATTCATGCCGAGAAGTGGTTTTCTGTTCATCCTGAAGTCAGGATTGTTCTAGATGAGGGTGTGTTTGGTAGGTGACATTATGCTGTTGGTTATTTTGTGACATTCCCAGCAGGCTGTCAGAGTTGTAGCTATTGTTGGGTTTTTGAAACATGGATGATGTGTGATGGAGCAGCTTATGAAAGGCAGGTCTGAGATACAGATTTCCTTACAAAATGTTTGCTCTATGTCTATCCAGGAGTAGTGGAATTGATTATGATCCATCCATTTGTGAATGTACTGGAGTTGGTAGGCGGTGAGGTAATGAAGAAAATTTCAAAAAGCTCCATAGTTTTGGATTTTTGTAGGGTGGCTAGTCTAATTCTAGGTGTTTTGTTTTTCCAGTTAAATTTCAGGATAGCAGAGTCTGGAGACTATTTTTACAAGTATAATATTTTTGATTATATTAGGCCTACATAGGATTTTTTTTCTGTTTTTTACAGAACATATAACAAATAATTACAATATAACCACAAAGTGCAGAGTAAACAAATGAAAACCGTATCAATCACAAACACATATCTCTACACACACACACACACTCAAACACGCACATGTGCGCACATACACACACACACACACATGCACACAACTAACCAAACGCTGTCGTAAAAAGAAACGTTTTTAACCTGTTTTTAAAAATGGTCACTGATGTGGCATCTTTCACTGTCTCAGGCAGGGTGTAAAAAAAGTGTAAAGTTGTGAATCGTCTGTGTAATTATGATAATTTAAGTTGTGTTTACATATGACGTGAAAGTGGAAGCATATAGAGGTTAAACAGCAGTGGTCCAAGAATTGACCCTTGGGTACCCCACATGTAATGTCCATTTTGTTGGAGGAGAAATCACCAATGGAGACAGAAAACTTCCTGTCTTGTAAGTAGATTTTGAACCAGTTCACCACATACTGTTATAACACTTAAAATATGTTGGTACACATGCATATATCAATTTGTTGCCATGGAATAAGTAGTATTAGTAGTACTAGTATTTTTCCCACATATTCATTCTAAATGTTTACCATTACAGTGCTTTGAAAACATCTCAGAAATGGTGAAAAATCATACTGATATTTTTTTCCATCTAATGTATAATGGAATGCCATTAAGTATACAATATTAACAACAGTGAATATTCATCCTTTTTAAAAAAAATAAAAATAAAAAAAATAAACATTGTCATTGTATGATCTTTGCAGAATTACTTTCACCATAAAAGCGCTGGTCAACCGTTTGTTTGAGCATGGCTTTACACATTGAAAAATCATACTTATGAAATTATTTCAGCATATATAAATATAAAAGAGAGAGAGGCCTGGGAGTTTGAGGGTTCTGTGCAGTATCTTAGCTGTTGTTAGGACTGCACTCTTCTGGACAGAGACCTCAGATGTTGTACCTGGAATCTGCTGGAGCCACTCTTCAATACTGCCCTCTGGTAGATTAACCACTTCACTTCTGGATAAATAAAGTTCTTTCTATTTCTACTTCTATTTCTATTCTACATTTCCAAACATTCTAGTATCCATGTGTGTGGCATTGAGTCATAGGCTTTGGTTGGTTGGTCTGCCTGGTCTTGCAGTCTTGGGTGACTGTTCTATTGACCAGTAGCTGGTCGCTGGCTCCCATGGTAACTACCATCTCCGGTAGTTAGATGGAACTGCACCCTTCTGTCCGTCCTTGTGTCATCCACTCTGGATGGGTCCCATCCACCAGAAGCTGGCTCATTTGTCCTGCCACGTATTCATGGGGTGCAGTTAGTTTCTTTAGCCAGTAGGTGTGGATCATGTCAGGGCCCAGTGCTGTCCAGCTCTTCATACCTGATACTCTTTCTTGGATGTCTGCTGTCGTAATGGTAACTTGCTCTTGGTGATGGGAGATTGCTGTGGTCTGCTCTTGGATCCACTAGCCACTTAGCATCAGTGTATGTGATGCCTCCTTCTCCCATATGCTCTTCCAGTATTGTTCAGTTTCAGCCCTGGGTAGATCTATACTCATGTTGTTACCTTGCCACTGAGAGTACACTTTGGATGGTTCTGTGAAGAACATCCTATTAATTCTCCTGGCTTCTTCTTCTCTTGTGTATCTCTTTAGGCAGATAGCCAGAGCTGTGAACCTTTGCTTGGCATTCTCCAGTGCCTCAGGTATAGACGGTTTATATATGCTGGGGTTCAAATTCCGGTCAGGGCAGGTACACATATCTAGTCTGGACCTTTAACTGCTAGCTTGAAGGCAGTTGTGATAGATGTAGCAATTCCAAGTGACAGCAACATCAGGAAGAAGGAACAATACCAAGAACTGAAAGAGGAGCTAGAAAAGATGTGAGGAGTAAAGGCTTCAGTGGTCCCAGTGGTAATCGTTAATGGCTGGGGGGATTTTAAATATGCTGAAATAATTTCACAAGTATGATTTTTCACTGTATAAAGCCATCCTCAAACAAACGGTTGAACTGCGCTGTTATGGATAAAGTAATCCTGCAAAGATAATAAATTTACAATATTTTTCTTTTTTTTTAAAAAAAAGGATGAATATTCACTCAATCAATCAGTCAATCAATCAATTTTATTTATAAAGCCCAATATCACAAATCACAATTTGCCTCACAGGGCTTTACAGCATACAACATCCCTCTGTCCTTATGACCCTCACAGTGGATAAGGAAAAACTCCCCCAAAAAAACCCCTTTAACGGGGAAAAAAAACGGTAGAAACCTCAGGAAGAGCAACTGAGGAGGGATCCCTCTTCCAGGACGGACAGACGTGCAATAGATGTCGTACAGAACAGATCAGCATAATAAATTAACAGTAATCCATATGACACAATGAGGCAGAGAGAGAGAGAGAGAGATGCAGGTAATGACAGTAGCTTACAACAACATTATTGAAAGTAATAATATTATAGTTATAGTTCTGGCTACTGTGGTACAATATGTTGAAAGTATGTATTAATATCTGACAGTATACTTGTGTGACATTAGTCATATGTGTATAATAACAGTAGAAGTATGACTAATGACTAATGATGGCAGCAGCAGCAGGAGGCATCTGGCAGGACCACGGCAGCAGCACAACCACACACATCACGCTGTCCAGGCACCGCTGTGATATGAGTTAATCTGAGAGACAGTGGAGCACAAAGGCTCCGGAGAAGAAGCCGAGTTAGTGACATCCACAATGGCCGAGTTAGCAAGATGCAGTAATAGGATGAGAGTGAGAGAGAGAGAGAGAGAGAGAGAGAGAGAGAGAGAGAGAGGGAGCCCGGTGTATTATAGGGGGTCCTCCGGCAGACTAGGCCTAAGTCAGCCTAACTAGGGGCTGGTACAGGGCAAGCCTGAGCCAGCCCTAACTATAAGCTTTATCAAAGAGGAAAGTCTTAAGTCTAGTCTTAAATGTGGAGACGTTGTCTGCCTCCCGGACCGTAACAGGAAGATGATTCCACAGGAGAGGAGCCTGATAGCTGAAGGCTCTAGCTCCTGATCTACTTTTGGAGACTTTAGGGACCACGAGTAACCCTGCGTTCTCAGAGCGCAGTGTTCTGGTGGGATAATATGGCACTATGAGCTCTCTAAGATATGACGGAGCTTGACCATTTAGAGCTTTATAAGTTAACAGTAGGATTTTAAATTCAATTCTGGATTTTACAGGGAGCCAGTGCAGAGAAGCTAAAACAGGAGAAATATGATCTCGTTTCTTAGTTCCTGTTAGTACACGTGCTGCTGCATTCTGAATTAGCTGGAGAGTTTTTAAGGACTTACTAGAGCTACCTGATAATAGAGAGTTACAGTAATCCAGCCTTGAGGTAACAAAAGCGTGGACCAATTTTTCTGCATCTTTTCGGGTCAGGATAGGCCTAATTTTCGCAATATTACGCAGATGAAAAAATGCAGTCCGTGAGGTTTGTTTTAAATGAGAATTAAAAGACAAATCTTGATCAAATATTACTCCGAGGTTTCTTACGGTAGTGCTAGAGGCCAGAGCAATGCCATCTAGAGAAACTATGTCATCAGATAAAGAGTCTCTGAGTTGTTTGGGGCCAAGAACAATAACTTCAGTTTTGTCTGAATTTAACATCAGGAAATTGGTGCTCATCCAAGTTTTTATGTCTTTAAGGCAGTTATGGAGTTTAGTTAATTGATTACTTTCTTCTGGCTTCATCGATAAATACAACTGTGTATCATCCGCATAACAATGGAAATTTATAGAGTGATTTCTAATGATGTTACCTAAAGGAAGCATATATAGAGTAAATAGGATTGGTCCGAGCACAGAACCTTGCGGAACCCCAAAACAAACTTTGGTACGTAAGGATGATTCATTACGAACGTCAACAAACTGAAAACAATCAGATAAATAAGATTTAAACCAGCTTAGTGCTGAACCTTTTAGGCCAATTAAGTGATCCAGTCTCTGCAGTAGAATTTGATGGTCAATTGTGTCAAACGCCGCACTAAGATCTAATAAAACAAGTACAGAGACAAGTCCTTTGTCTGAAGCAATCAGAAGGTCATTTGTAATTTTAACTAGTGCTGTCTCAGTGCTATGATGCACTCTAAATCCTGACTGAAATTCCTCAAATAAATTATTATCATGGAGAAAATCACACAGCTGGTCTGCGACTACTTTCTCAAGGATCTTTGACATAAAGGGAAGATTAGATATTGGTCTATAGTTGGCTAACACCTCTGGATCCAGGGTGGGCTTTTTTAGGAGAGGTTTAATTACAGCTACCTTAAAAGACTGTGGTACATAGCCTGTTAATAAGGATATATTGATCATATCTAATATATGAGTGTTAACTAAAGGAAAGACCTCCTTAAGTAGCCTAGTTGGGATGGGGTCTAAGAGACACGTTGATGATTTAGATGAAGAAATCACTGCGGTCAATTCTTGTAGAGAAATTGGGGAGAAGCAATCTAAATATATATTAGGTTCTACAGCTGTGTTTGAGGTTAGATAGGTAGGCCTACCATCTGAGGGCAGGAGGTCATGAATTTTGCCTCTAATAGTTAGAATTTTGTCATTAAAAAAGCTCATAAAATCATTACTGCTAAGGGCTAAAGGAATACAAGGCTCAATAGAGCTTTGACTCTCAGTCAGCCTGGCTACAGTGCTGAAAAGAAACCTGGGGTTGTTCTTGTTTTCTTCTATTAATGCTGAGTAATAGTTTGCTCTGGCATTGCGGAGGCCCCTCTTATAAGTTTTGAGACTGTCTGTCCAGATTAAACGAGATTCTTCCAGTTTGGTTAATCGCCAATTCCTTTCAAATTTTCGCGATATTTGTTTTAACCTACGGGTTTGAGAGTTATACCAAGGAGCAAACTTTCTTTGCTTTGTCAACTTCTTTTTAAGAGGAGCTACAGAGTCGAGCGTTGTTCACATTGAGCCTACGGCGCTATCAACAAAATGATCAATTTGGGAGAGGTTAAAGTCGGCATGGGAAACCTCTGTTACTGAAGGTATTGGTATTGAATTTAACGACGAAGTAATCTTTTCCTTAAATTTTGCGACAGCACTATCTGATAAACATCTAGTATAGTAACTGTTGCTGAGTGGCGTGTAATCGAGTAAAAAGAAATCAAAAGTAATCAGATAATGATCCGATAGCGAGGGATTCTGTGGAAAGACTTTTAGGTTATCAATTTCAATTCCATACGTCAGAACTAGATCGAGGGTATGGTTAAAACAATGAGTGGATTCATGTACACCCTGACTGAAGCCAATGGAGTCTAATAATGAGATAAACGCGGTAGCCAGGGAGTCATTATCAACGTCGACATGAATGTTAAAATCGCCTACAATAATAACTTTATCTGATTTAAGAACTAGACTGGATAAAAACTCTGAGAATTCAGATACAAATTCAGAATACGGGCCAGGAGCACGGTACACTATAACAAATAAAAGTGGCTGCGAGGTTTTCCAGGCCGGATGTAAAAGACTAAGAACGAGGCTTTCAAATGAATTATAATCTAGTTTAGGTTTAGGGCTGATTAACAGACTAGAGTTAAAAATGGCTGCAACTCCCCCTCCTCGGCCGCTGCCTCGAGGAATGTGGGTATTATTATGACTGGGAGGAGTGGACTCATTAAGACAAACATATTCATCTGGACACAGCCAGGTTTCAGTGAGACTGAGTAAATCAATATGATTATCTGATATTAATTCGTTTACTAACACTGCTTTAGACGATAGAGACCTGATATTTAACAGTCCGCATTTAATTCTCCTGTTTTGTCTTTCTGTCACAGAAGAGGTTTTAATTTTTATGAGGTTGTTATGCACAATTCCTCTTTGTTTAATTTTAGATTTAAATAATTTAGGTGGTCGGGGGACAGACATCGTTTGTATAAAACTATGAAAACTATGGCTGGGTAACTGAACTAGAAGCTCAGAGAGGCGTTTAGGACTGCAACTCTCTGTCCTGGTCTCAACTCTGGGTTGTCAGGGATTTAAATTACTAATAAAATTTGCCAGGTTCCTAGAAATGAGAGCAGCTTCATCCAAAGTGGGGTGAATGCCGTCTCTCCTAATAAGACCAGGTTTTCCCCAGAAAGTTTGCCAATTATTAATAAAACCCACATCGTTTGCTGGACACCACCTGGACAGCCAGCGGTTAAATGATGACATGCGGCTAAACATGTCATCACTGGTCAGATTTAGGAGGGGTCCAGAGAAAACTACGGAGTCCGACATCGTTTTTACATATTCACACACCGAGGCAATATTAATTTTAGTGACCTCCAATTGGCGTAACCGGGTATCATTGCCGCCGACGTGAATAACAATCCTACTGAATCTACGTTTAGCTTTAGCCAGCAGTTTTAAATTTGATTCAATGTCGCCCTCTCTGGCCCCAGGGATACATTTGGCTATGGCCGCTGGTGTTGCTAACTTCACGTTTCTCAGAATAGAGCTGCCAATAACCAGAGTTTTATCCTCAGCGGGTGTGTCGCTGAGTGGGGAAAAGCGGTTGGATACGTGAACAGGCTGGTGGTGAGCCGTGGGCTTCGGCTTGGAGCTGTGCTTCTGGCGAACCGTAACCCAACCTCCCGGCTGAACGGGAGTTGCCGGAGGACAGTTAGCAGAGGCTAAGGCTATGCTATGTGGCTCCGCACCGGCTACAGGGGGCTGGCTAACTACCGCAGCTACTGAATCGTTTTCCATGGTGCGGAGCTGCACTTCTAATTCACTAAGCCTCGCCTCCAACGCAGCAAATAAGCTACACTTATTACAATTACCACTGTCGCTAAAGGAGGCAGAGGCATAACTGAACATTTGGCACACCGGGCAAGAAAGAGCAGGAGAAGGAGAAGCCATGGCTAAGCTAAAGTAGCTAACAAGGCTAAGAGCGTGCAAACAACAGCTAAGAGATTATTGAGAAAGTCGTAGAAAGAAGGAGAGCTATAAGTGCTTAAACAGAACCAGTGTGGGTTATGACTTGAAGTAGACGTTAAAGCAGCGTTAAAGCAACTGAAGTGAGAAAGCAGGCTAGTAGAATCCACCAGAGCAGTACAGAGATGCTGTCACAGAAACACCGGAAATGACACAACTCACTTACCGCAATACGTCAGCACGTCAATGTATGGGTTATGTTGTTAATATCGTATATTTAGTGTCATTCCATTATATATTAGATAGAAGATAGATTGAAAAAATATGCTGTAGGGAACATAAATTAGGGCATCGCACGGAGGCACCAATTATGTAGGGATCAACAATATTAGGCCTCACCAAGAGGCACCATTAATGTTGTAAATTGGCTATCGGAAATAATCAATAATTATTTATAATAATTAATAATTATGTTAAATAATGTGACTTAATTAACATTAAAATCACCTTGTGGGGCACCATTCCCAGAAAGGGAAAATGATAGCCAGTTAAAGATATCAGTCTCATAAAATACGCTAAACTATTCATTTGGAATTTTGACTAATAATTAATTAAACAGACAGCAGGTATGTTTCCAAAGAATTATATTTATTCATAAAGTAGCAAAGCAAAACCAAACATACAAATTCAACAAACAACAAACTATATACAACCTTGGTGTGTGTGCATGTGTGTGTGTGTGTGTGTGTGTGTGTGTGTGTGTGTGTGTGAGAGTGTGTGAGTGAGTGAGCGAGTGAGTGAGTGAGTTAGAGAGAGAGAGGAGAGAGAGAGAGAGAGAGAGAGAGAGAGAGAGAGAGAGAGAGAGAGAGAGAGGCGGGTTTGGCCTACAAAACAAACTGGCTGATAAGAGAACTACAAGATGGCCGAATCAAAGCTGGCTTCAGGTCCGGGGAGGTGTTTGTCTGACCGTGTGGTCAGGACAAAGACAAAGGAAAAGAAGCGGGAACTTTGAGTTGCCTCTTTGGGTGTAGCTCTGTTGAAAGCCTATTTGTTAATGAGTCTATGAGTCTTGTGTTGCAAACGGTCTGGATCAGTGCAGAGATTGTTTAGTTGTGTGCAAGCATCTGTCTGTGAACAGCATTAGCAAACTAGAGAATGCAATTTCTGAAAAAATTGTGGGTGTGAATGCGAGTGCTGAAAAGCTTACACTACACTGCAATGCTTGCTTGAAACGTTGAATAATGCAATGCACACATGAATGATGAGGAATATTTGAAGGCTGTTTGAAAAGCTTACGCTACACTGCAATGCTAGCTTGAAAGGTTGAACACCATGCATGTATGAATGTGAAGAATATTTGAAGGTCTTATGAAAAGCTTATGCTACACTGCAAAGCTGGTTTTAATGTGTATGAATGTCAATGAATAGTTGAATGAGACCAATACTGTTGAATATTTCAAGGTACTTGAAAAGCTGACGCTACACTGCAATGTTTGCTTTAATGTCTAAGAAGGTGGTGAAGTAGTAGGAATAGTCAGAAAAGTGGTAAGGGTTTCAGTCATGCTGTCTACTACATGTGCTACAATTACTGAGCAGTATGTGTGTATAATATTACAGTATGTTACAATATGTATTTGGGTCAATGACGTGACGCTACTTTTTTTGTGTCCATATGGTTTAGTCAGATTGGGTTAAAGGGTTAAAATTTGAAAATAAATGTATGATTAACTTACAGACTTTAATTTTGTGTGGATCCAGTATAAAATTTCTGCTTTTAATACATTTTGAGAGAATATATAAGAGGATAATGGCAAAAATGTCTGAGTGGTGTAACCATAAAAACTTGCACCAAATAATTAAACTTGCTTAAAAACACTAAATTCTCAATAAAACACCATATCAACTAGTTAGGCATGATTTTTAAATTATTACTTTTTTATATTCAATAAAGGTAATGGAACACGATTGTTCTAAATATGAAATTTAATTTGGGGAATCATGAAAGTCAGGTAAACTACATGAAGTGTCAAGTGGTGTAACTACCATTTAAGAGGCCGTTTTGTTAATACTGTAAAGAAGGCCATGTGACAGGAAATGGTATTACAGAGAAGGACCCCTGATGATCACAACTGCTGCATGACAAGGTTAGAATCTCCTAAAATTACTAATAAATTGACGTTTTCAGACTCTGGTCAGGTTTGGTAAGTTTACATGTCAAATGGTATGACCCTAGAAAAACATTAATAATCCATAAAAATCATTAAAATGAATATTTACTTTAAAAATTATGTTTAAATATTGAGACTAAGGCCATGTGCTTACACAGGTGTCCATGGTAATGCCTGTCAAATTTGATTTTAAAATGAAATGTCAAATGGTGTAACCGGTTACACCATTTGACTCCTATTAAGAGCCTTTCTGTTATAGGCCAATTATGTCAAATATCAGCAGTTTATGATAGTAATTTGTTAGATATCAGTAGTTTATGATGCTAATTAAAGATGTATTATAAAAAAAACTACTTTTGAACTTGTACAGTAGCTTTAGAATACCTAAAAATCCAATAATTCATTTAAAGTAGAAGTGTTACTCAAACATTAAAATTTCTGTCTGTAAAATACAATTATTTACATTTCTGCTATTTAATTACTAATATATGATACATTTATAGAAAACTAAAGTAATCAAACTAAATAAATGAAATCAATTAGATGCCAGTTTCTAACAAGGAAAAAGTGGCTCGTCATAGAGTGCTAATGCAAATGAATGCTAATTCTGCAGCAAGGGCCAATTACGTCCTTACGAGTTGTTGTTGTCACGTCACTTATTCCCTTATCAGAATTTAAAATACAAAACATGAAACATGAATTAAATTTTAAAATTAAATTATAGCTGCTGCTCAGCAATGGTCGGGGCCGGGCAATTTAGGCAAAATTAGGCAATTCTGAGCAACAAGTAGAGTGTAGGAAGATGAAAAAAAGGTGGCATTCTAAGCATAAGAGACTATGCTCTATCTCACTGAGCTAATTAGCAAGAGACAACTCTGCGGTATATGTTTAAAACTTCTTCTATCTCATTATAGGAATTCTACAGCTGCAATGATTAGTCAATAAATCAATAAGTCAAACACATAATAAACATTAATCCACAACTATTTCATGATGGATTGACTGTTTCAGGCATCAGAGTTGGAGGAGGATATCCTCAAATCTGCGAAGGTAACTCCAACACTGATGGACCTTTAGTCAGACAAAGTGAGATGTTTGTGGATGCCAGATTGGAATTGGGGAAAGGTAATATGAATTTTACATAATTTTATAGACAAACATTTAATATAGAAAATAACTGGAATGCCAATCAATAATGAAATTATTCATAGCAGAGATAGGCCTATTTGTAAAATTGTAAATGCACCATTACAGCTTCATTTTAAAAGGAAATCAACATTACCTTTCAGCAGCAAAACTGCACAAATAAAATAAAATTAGGCTAAGCAGAAAAAAACACTTATACCATTATTGGGAAATGTTAGGCCCTATGTGTAGTTTAAATTCTCATTAAAATAAAACTCTAGTGTATCCTGTTGTTGGTCTCAAAACAGCACAAACAACCACAATGACACATTAACCGCGAAACTACCTGGATCATAATTATTTTAACCTTAGCAGTCTCTAATCCACATAGCATGATGCCTGAACATAGGACTTTCGCATTAGAATGTCCGTTCTGCCTTTGCTGAGGCTTGAACTCACAACTTCTGAGACTGAGGTCCGTCTTCTATCTCACTGAGCTAATTGGCAAGTGACAGTTCATGTGTGGCTTCACAAATTGACTAAGCCAAGCATCAGGGTGCCAGACAGTAGCCATCCATGCCATGGAAAAGCTTTCCATTTCACTTTCAAAGTGAAAGTTCCAAAGCTGTAGCACATATGGTTGATTTGTTATGAATTTTCAAAGTTTTGAAATTTAGAGGCTTGCTGTAGCGCCACCATCAGGACTATTGTCTTGTGTTTCCAGTTGAGGACATCTGGCATGGGACTGGACCTTTATGAAAAGTTTGGGTAGATTTCTCATATGGAAATGTTGCACAAGCTGAGGCTTGAACTCACAATCTTCAACACCAAGAACCATCCTCTCTCACTGAGCTAATTGGCAAACGGAAATGTCACATGTAGCTTCACAAATTGACTAAGCCAGTCACCTGTGTGCAAGACAGCAGCTGTTAGTGTGTAAAGGCAGATTTCAAACGGCTGTCAAAAATTCAGTTATTAAGACAAAAATCCGAAAATACAAAAATTGCATCTAGACAGCATGGAGATGTTGGTAATTTGTTTTTAACAATGATTTATTGGCTCCATAAGGGAAAAACTGATGTTTAAAAATGCCATTTTTGCATTGACTCCAATTGTTCGCATTAGAGCAAAATTCAAAATGCTGTAAAAAAAAAAAAAAAAATCAGTTTTTGAGATAAAATTCTGATATTTTCCAAACATCATCTACCATGACTCCAAAATTTTGTCATTTTTTTAATGAACATTGAAAATGTATTTAGCAAGAATTTGCAAGTGTATGTTTACAATACCGTTTACAGTCAAACATTTTGATGCACTGTAGGCTCAATTTTTGATAAATCAAAAATCTGTGTGGATTGTTTGTGTAGGACAGTCTGAAGATGCTCTGTAGCAAGTTTGGTGTCAATTGAGCAAAACTTGTGGGAGGAGATATAAGTTTTACAGGTTTTGAAAAAAACAGAGTGATGGACTTCATAATTTGCAATAGATTTAAATGTACAAAAGTTTCTTCAGTATTGGGGCTACATTTTGGTGAAAGTTGCAAATCTGTAGCACATATGGTTGATTTGTTGTGAATTTTCAAAATTTTGAACTTTAGAGGCTTGCTGTAGCGCCACCATTAGGACTATTGGCCTGTTTTTGCAGCTGAGGCAATCTGGCATGGGACTGGACCTTTGTGCAAAGTTTGGTGATTTTTCGCGCATGGGAAGTAGGATTTCCTCGGAAGAAGAAGAAGAAGAAGAAGAAGAAGAAGAAGAAGAAGAAGATGCAGGATAACAATAGGGTCCTGGCAGCTTAGGCTGCCCGGCCCCTAATGATTGTTGTTAGCAAAGAATTTACAGTAGAACAAATTAGCTAATTGTTGACAGATGTCCTTTTTTCTGAACTTTCTCTCTCATTAAATTTTTATCAACCATATTCACAATAGTAGACCAGTTCACCCTTATGAGTTGTTGTCAGGTGACTTTTTTCTTATCAGAACTTAAGATACAAAACATGAGTTAAATTTTAAAATGAAACATGATTGTAAAATGTTTTCTCAGCAAAGAATTTACAGTAGAAGAAATTAGCTCACTGTTGTCAGATGTTCTTTTTTCTGAACTGAAATAACATGAAAAAAACAAGTTCACTTAACCTTGTTGACTGTCATATTTGATTTTCAGTGTCAATTTCTTCAACAAACAATGGTGTTTGACTGTAGAAGGAACATGGTCAGGCAGTGTATCATTACACGTATACGTTACACCAATTGACACAACCCAGTGTCATTTGGTGTAACTGGTATTTTTTCATAAAAATATGATTATATACAGGAAAATAAATTTGGAGTAAAATGTGGAATAAATGTAATCCACTTTTGCAGTGCAATAATGTGTTTTTTTTTTTTTTTAACAAATTTTACATAATTTGTCACGCGTTTAGAAAAAAAGGGGTGTTTTTAGGAAATGTCCTGCTCAGTATTGCCAAAATGCATTAAAATTTAAATATAGAAATACTCCAAAAATCTTATTTCAGTTTAATGCTTTTGAAATAAAGATTTTTTTTAAGTACACTTAAATCTACTGTAGGTGGATAAAATATTTAATATTTATCATTGTTTTGTGGTTACACCATTTGACATTTTCAGGAGCATTCAGTCTTACTTTTCATAAAAAATGGTGCAAATGTCATTTCAAATGACATAAAACCAACAAAAATACAGAATGTACATTTTAACAAATCTGATGCATGCTTTTAAAACTATTTTTGAAGATATTTCTGAATTGCTGAACTTGCCAACCCTTATTTGTCACTGATCAATTTAACAGTGTTGGGGTCAACACATTAGGCTTCACACAGCGGCACCAAATATGTTGGGATCAATATATTAGGTCTCACCAAGAGGCACCAAATATGTAGGGATTTAATTGGCTATCAGAAATAATTAATAATTATTATTAATAATTAATAATCATGTTAAATAATGTGACTTAATTAACATTAAATCACCTCGTGGGGCACCACAAAACAAAATGGCTGACAACAGAGAACTACCAAAATGGCCGAATCAAGGCTAGCTTCAGGTCAGGGGAGGTGTTTGTCTGACTGTGTGGTCAGGACAAAGACAAGGGAAAAGAAGCGGGAACTTTGAGATGCCTGTTTGGGTGTAGCTCTGTTGAAAGCCTATTTGTTAATGAGTCTATGTGAATGTGATTTGTGTTGCAAACAGTATAGATTAGTGCAGAGATTGTTTAGTTGCATGCAAGAATCTGTTTGTGAACAGTATTAGCAAACTAAACACTTAGTTTTGGCGAAGCCAACTCATCAATGACCTAACTGCAACCAATCACAACAATAACTCAATGACAGCATTAAATCACATACAACAAGTTAAACAGTCTTGCTTAGCCTGTAAAGCTGTGATAAGCTATACCCAGTTGTTACATTACCGATCCTTGAGTGGATGGGAGAAAGAGTCACTTGTTGGTGTACTGCTTTCTTAGCCGTCAGAAAAAGGCTGGGAAGATGGTTCCAGCTGCAGTCTTTGTTGGGTCCTTTATTCCAAAGGTGAAACTCCGAGGAAGCTGGTCGCTCAGGGTTTAGCAGAGTTAGACGCTGGGTGCTAACTCACTTAGTTCCTTGTTGCTGGAAAGCTAGTTGCAAACCTTGTGTTTGCAAGAGAGTCTATGATCAATTGCCCTCCCTTTAGTGGTTTGGGGCAAGGAGCAAGGGTCTGGGCCTCTGCTGTTCCAGGCCCAGCCGGAAAGAGGTGTCCACTGTTCAACAGCTGGAGCAAGAGAGAGAAAAGGCTTGGAGGAAGCAGAACTTCTACATGCCTCTGACATCACAGAGTCATATGTCACTGTAAAAGTCCTGTCCAATCAAGTTGTGAGACTTGTGTCTCACTGGAGGTGTGAGGTGAGACCTCCTGTGGAGATAGTTGTCACCTAGCTCTCTTTGTTTGAAGACAAAGAGCATGCAGAGGAAAAAGCCTTTAAATCTCCAGTTTAGATTTTACCAAATGTCCTGTGAATCCCAACAACAGTCATAATCACAACAGTAGCAACAGTAGTATAATTAATAAAGGCTGATGGAAAACACTGATATATAATGTTTAGATACTATTTAAAATGGAGATTCTGCTGCCCTAATCTCTGCTTCTGAGATTGTGAGACATGCACACACCCACAGGCCTGTGTTTGTGTGTCAGCAACTGTTGCTATGGTGATTAACGAGGCACACCTGGCAGAGCACAGAGAGAGAGAGACAGGCACACAGAACACACAGAGGAGAGCTGTTTTAGTGGAAATCTAACTCCTCGATCTACTAGTTCTTCCTATTCCCAAACCGTTGTTCCAATCGTCAAAATAACGTGATGGTGAGAGAGATACACTTCTCCTGAACGCATAGATATAATTTTTTGTGTTTGTGGAATCAAAAATGTGATCATACTCGCAAGTTACAAATGTGTTGCCCCTCAGCTGTTTTCCAGAAATTTCTCCTCTCAGTCTGAATATAAATCGGTATATTCCTGGCTGCACTGAACTGCATACACTACATTACTCTGCTTATGTCTGGGTGTTTTGTCCTTGGGATGGACAAGTTTCTGTCACAGTGTGTTACTGGGTTTAAAGTGTACAGGGATGTGGTGTTTGTTGAAAATCCTCCTGTGTTTCTCAGACACTCCTGCAACATCAGGAATGACAATGTTGTTACGTTTTTGTGTCTCTTCCTCGCTGTCTGCTCTGGGTCTTTTAGATGATGAAATTTGAACGGGTCAAATTTGGCAGCAGGCCAGCAGGAAGAGAGAGAGAGAGAGAGAGAGAGAGAGAGAGGATTTTTAAACCCAACATTTATTTACCACTATGTACACTGTAAAAAAACATGATACATTACATTAACACATAATATTATTACATAGGTATCAAAATTACATCAGCACAAGTCCAAAACTCAACTGTCCATCCATTACAGAGCAGAGCACCCCCCCATAACCCCAAATCAGCTGGAAACTCTCCAGGTCATGAGCAGCTCTGTAAAGACTGGACTTCATCATTCTGACAAAAACAGGAACCACATCAATATTCTTCTCTTCCTCAACCTTCCTCCTGCAGCTCACATACACCGCCATCTTTGCCTGTCCTAAAACAAAGTTCAATATCTGACATTTGTTCTTCTCTTGATGAGTGTATTTAAAACCACAAAAACCTGCTTGATAAAAATTTCTCCATATCTGCTAAAAAGGGTTTCCAACAACACAAACAGAGCAGTCAGATGAGTGCATGTAAAAAGTGCCCAAGCACAGCGTCTTGGGGTAAAAGCCTAAAAGAATATTCAACTAATTAAAACACTAAAATGCAATAAACTAAGATAAGATTACTAAAATGGGCACATGTAAAAAGCCTAAAAGAATTTCACTAATTCAAACACTAAAATACAATAAACTAAGATAAAATAAGTAAAAAGGGCCGACAACGCCACCTAGGATTAATGAGCCTAGGACTCTAAAAACAGGTTCGTAAAATCAGGAAGAGAACCCTATATACCACCTCTGTGTCCCCCACCTGTTCCAAAATAACAAATGGTTCGGGATTCCACCACGTACACAGTTTTCCCCTCCCTTGTCTGTTTCTGTCCCGTATCCAAACTCTCTCCCCCGGTAACAATGGAAAAGCTTTTGCCTTCCTGTCATACTGTTGTTTGTTTCGGGAGGCTGCACTATCCATCTTCTGCCTAGCCAGATTATACGCTACAGATAACCTCTGCTGGTGCTCTTGTACCCACCCAACTGTATCATGCCTCGTCTGCTGGGGGCCTACACCTAGCCCTACATCAACTGGGAGGCGCAGATGTCTCCCGAACATGAGGAAGGAGGGGGTATAACCAGTGGCACTGTGTGTGGTGTTATTGTATGCATGTACCAGTTCAAGCAAATACTCAGGCCATCGGTTTTGCTTAGCGGTCTCAAGGGAGCGGAGCATGTTTAACAGGATCTGATTAAAACGTTCTGTATGGCCATTACCGACAGGGTGGTATGGCGTGGTACGGCTTTTAGTTATACCATAGGTATCACAAAGTTGCTTCATTAGTGCCGATTTGAAATTTGGACCCTGATCGGAATGAAACCATGCAGGGCAACCGAAGGGCTGTATTACATGGGTCCAAAGGGCTTTTACTGTGGTTGAAGCAGTTTGGTCATGTGTGGGGATAGCCCAAGCAAAGTGGGTAAACAGGTCAGGCTGCAGGCGACACAACCCTGGTGGAAACGACGTACCTCCCCCTCCATACCAGGCCAGTAGAACCGTTGACGGATCCGAGATAAGGTCCTCTCCACACCGGCATGGGCGGCCGCTTCATGGACACTCTTCTAGACTTCTTGGCTCCTGGCACTCAAGCACACAATCTGGAAACACACTTCATGACTGTGTGGACCTATCGTTTTACGACACAGTAATTTGCCCTTGATTGTTCTTGTTCTTTTCCACTGTTGTAACAGTTTCTGGACTATGGGTGACAATGACTGGCGCTCCGAACTATGGGGGGTTACCTGTGTGTCCACATACCTCTTGACAGTTTGTATGTTCACGTCACCAGCCTGTGCCACCTCCCACTCACCACTGGCCCACTCCTCTTCACCTCCCTCAGGGGCCAATTCCACAGCTGCCGTGGCAGCTTCCATTTCCAGCTCTCGGCCTGACACCTCTGTGGGTAAGGGATTAGCTGGGAATCTGGACAGTGCATCTGCATTAGTATTACTTTTTCCTGGGCGGTACTTGATGTCATAGTCAAAGGAAGCAAGCTGTGCCACCCAGCATTGTTCCACCGCGCCCAGGTTAGCCGTCTGCAGGTGAGCAACAGGGTTGTTATCGGCGTACACAGTAAACCGTGCACCAGTCAAATAGTCCTTAAATTTTTCCGTCACTGCCCACTTAAGGGCTAGAAGTTCCAATTTGAAAGAGCTATAATTAGCATCATTCCGCTCAGTCGGGTGTAGGCTGCGGCTGGCATAGACTATCACTCGTTCTTGTCCTTCTTGAACCTGGGCCAGGACTGCTCCTAACCCCTGATTACTTGCATCTGTGTAGACGATGAATGGTTGCGCATAATCTGCATACGCCAAAACAGGTGCTTGTGTTAAGACCATTTTGAGTTCATTGAAAGATGCCTGACACTCAGGAGACCACTGTACTTTACGGCTTTCAGACTTTTTGTCAATGGGAACGCCTGTCAGTAGTTGGTTCAGGGGATGTGCAATTTTAGCAAAGCCAGACACAAATCGTCTATAGTAGCCAGCTAGGCCTGGAAAAGCTCGTACTTGCCTTATGGTGGTAGGAACAGGCCAGTCTAGCACAGCTGAGATCTTATTCGGGTCTGGTCTCACCCCTTTCTGATCCACTACATGGCCCAAGAACTTCACTTCTTGTTGCAGCAGTTTACACTTGTCCAGCCGCAGTTTCAAACCATGCTGCCACAGCCTATGGAACACCTGATCTAGATGTTGCAGATGGGAGAGTATATTATGATGTCATCCAAGTACACCATCACAGATTCAGACAGTTGACCACTTAAACACTGTTGCATCAATCATTGGAAAGTAGCTGGCGCATTGCACAGACCAAATGGCATGCGCTCAAACTCAAAGAGCCCGAGTGGTGTGGTAAAAGCTGTCTTCTCTCGATCTTTGGGGTCCATCTCAACCTGCCAGTAGCCGCTGGCTAGGTCGAGAGTGGAAAACCACTCCACTCGTGTCAGATTGGTCAGCGTCTCTTCAATCCTGGGCAGGGGAAATGCATCTTTATGGGTTACTGCATTTAGCTTCCTATAATCGACACAAAACCTCCAACTGCTGTCTTCCTTCCTCACCAAAACTATGGGCGCAGCCCATGGGCTACAGCTCTCTCTGATGACTCCTTTCTCAAGCATACCTGCGAGTAGGGATTTCATCTCCTTATACATGGCAGGAGGAAGAGGCTGATACCGTTCTCTGACAGGGGGAGCGTCACCAGTGTGAATGCGGTGCTGTATCAGGTCTGTACGTCCAAAATCCTCATCGTGTAGTGCAAACACCTTCTTCCACTTCAACAACAGGGTGCATAGCTCCTCCTGTTGTTTCTCAGACAGATCAGGTCGATTAGTGAGATCACTCACCTCCTTTGGCAGCTCTTGATTCTCTTGGTCAGCTGCCAAATCCACCAATGTCACTTCTACAACATCGCCATCCCCAAGGGCCAGGTTCAGGTCACGAGAGCCATGCACGTCAGCATCATTTACGTGGTACAGCTTGCCAAGCTTCTGGTACCGACCTAGAGTCAAACAGTAGGGATGTGGGTTACAAACACTCACAGGCACTCTGCCATTTCTCACCACGGCTAGTGTCCTGGCTACTCCTACGTTGTTGGTTTCAGGCAGGGCTTCCACTAGGGCACAGTAGTCCACTCCTCCTGGGCCTGTCCGAGCCCGACCCCACACCAGCATCTCGCTCTTTGGGGGGACTTTAATGGTGCGTCGGCCAGTTGGCCGTACATATCCCAACAGCCCATCCTCTGCCATGGTGACCTCAATGCGTCGACATTCAGCAAATGCATCCTTCCATATTTGCCGGTTTTTCAACTTCTTTGGGGGGGAAGCAGACTTATCAGACCATTTAAAAAGGGCATTCCAGCAGACAGTCACAACATTCATTCCAATTATGAGTGGGTGTGTGCAGTGTTCATCCTTTACAATCACAATTCCCCGTCCAGGTATCTCCACACCTTCCACTACCATATCTAACACAGCATAGCTTGTGTAAGGAATCTCTAGGCCGTTAGCTGCTCGTAACTGAAAGACTATAGGGGTCTTACCAAGCTTAGCCTGGGAGAAATGCTGCTCAAAGAGACTTTCCTGCGTTAACGTGACCTGAGACCCCGTCTCTAACAGTCCTGACAGTTTGACTCCTTCAACTTGTACTCCTATCGCTGGACATTTCCCAATAAATGCCTCTGTGGCCCTAGTCTTTTCTGGTGTACTTCCAGCCCCTGCCCCCTGGACCTCAGCAGCAGGGACGGCTAGTTTAAAGCCGGCTGTGGGGCAGCTGACCTACAAAATCTAGCAATGTGGCCTGCTTGTCTACAATGGTGGAAAATAGGCCTACCTTGCTCATCCCAGTGGTTTGTCTGTGGGGTTGGTCGTCTTTGTTCCCTCTCAGGTTGTGTTGGAGGCTGTGGTGGAACGCTGGCTGGCTGGAGGAGCGGTTTAATCTCTTTCAGCAATTCCTGAGTGAGCCCAGTCATTTGCAATTTTACATCTTCCATGATCTCTCGTTTCAGGGTCTCTTTCCAGCTGGCGTCCTGTGAGTGAGCTGGCACACGGGGGTTATTCACAGATGCACATGTTACCTCCGGTTGTAGGTTCCCATGTTCCGCATCTAGCAACAGCGCCTCCTGTCTCAGTGCAGCAAAAGTTTCCTCGGGATTGCGGCGGGCGTAGATCTTAAGGGCCTGAGCCAGGGGGCCTTCACGTAGACCCAGCAGCAGTTGGTCTTGCAGCACTGTATCGGAGGGGGCACCATCTGGGTCATGTCGCCGCAACCTGCAATGTAGCTCGCGTAACCTCAGAATATATGAAGGCACCATTTCATCAAGCCTTTGGACACAGCTAAAAAACGGAGACCTCAGCACTGGGGTGGGAGTTATATCTCCGTAAAGTGAGTCCAAATACACAAAGATTTTCTGTACCCGATCCCTCTCATCTCCTTCTAAAACACTAACCTGCAGTTTAGCTTCCCCAGCTAATGCACCCAACACAATTTCCACCTTCCTGGCTTCTGCTAACTCTTGTGAGCCCAGTAACCCTTGTATTTGCTCTTTCCAATCATTGTATTTTACATCATCGCTTGGCCCTTTAAACTTGGGCAGCCAAGGGGCACAAGGGTATACAGGCATCATCATTTTTACACAGTTATTTCTGTAGGTTTTCTAAAACTCTGCTCGAAGTCCTAATCCTGCCGACAACGCCAAATGTAAAAAGTGCCCAAGCACAGCGTCTTGGGGTAAAAGCCTAAAAGAATATTCAACTAATTAAAACACTAAAATGCAATAAACTAAGATAAGATTGCTAAAATGGTAAATGTAAAAAGCCTAAAAGAATTTCACTAATTCAAACACTAAAATACAATAAACTAAGATAAAATAAGTAAAAAGGGCCGACAATGCCACCTAGAATTAATGAGCCTAGGACTCTAAAAACAGGTTCGTAAAATCAGGAAGAGCAGAGCTTTAAAATAACCAAACAGGTGTAGCAGGTACAACAACTTGGGTTTATTACCATAAACAAAGTCTTTTCAAAAAGGCGGTTTAACCCAAGGTTAAGATGTGTGTTAAAAGTCCATGAATAAAAGTACATAAAATACACTGGTAAACTATACAGGTCTCAGTGTGCGGTTTTTATGTGACAGGTGCAAACACTGTGGGCTTTAAATGTCCTCGTAAGTCAGGCTAGTGCCGCCACGGACTAGTGTACTCACGTATTTCCTGGGCTGTAGCAGAGCTAACTACCCAGGCTGGAGTGATGCAGCGTTGGCGGACACTACCGTCGGCTCTCAGGTGGCCACTCCTCATCCGGGGGAACCCCTCTGTCGCGACCCAGATGTCGGCTCTCGATCCTGGCCACCGCGTCAGCACTCGACGTCGGCTTCCGGTTCCTCCACGCTGGACACCTCGTCCCGCTGAGCGCTTCCCGTCAGGAATCCTGTCCTGCTGCCTGCCTTTCCACCCTCGCCCCGTCTGCTGTTCTCTGCGTCCTTCCTCTCTGTGTCTTCTTTCGCCTCTCACTCACCTCTCTGTTCTTCAAAGTTTTTCTGGGGTTTTGGCCCTCCCCTCAGCCACTGATTGGCGCTCTTAGTGGTCGTGTCAACTGTCAATCACATCAAGTGCGGCTGCACAGGTGCAGCACATCTTAATCAAGTAAATAAGGCAGGTAAGAGATTCAAACTCCAGCATGCATCAATAAAATCCAACAGTAAAACAACTATAAAAAAAACTGCAACCATGAAAATAATAAAAACATGCAATTAATAACACTAAAAAACAAATAAAATCATACACAATAAAAACATAAAAGCATGCATAGATACTGCAAAAACACTTCAGCCTTATTACATGCACTCTGAGAAACAGTGAAACACCGTCTCTCTTTGGCTACGGAAGGGGCATTTCTCCTCCACAGCAGCATTAGTAACAGCTGCTACAATGCCATGTAGGATCCTCCACTGCAGGTCCGCATGCTTCTTTGTTAAAGGAGATTTATACAAAGACCTCCATGCTGGTTTGATGTCAGGGTCTAAGTCCAGATAAGTCCTCCACAGGGTGTCACTGCATCCATTCAGTTTATTCTGGTTCAAAGTTTTAACCATCAACTTATACAGAGTCTTTCCTCCAAAGAAGCTCCCACAGGGTCAACAGAGTAAAGGACCAGAACAATTTTTAAAATCTGGAAACAGACCAATGGCGGGATAGGAGTCCGTACAATTTGGCAGCAACGCGCCATCACAAAAGTCAGTTTACAGAAGGCATTGATGTCCTGTCAGCTTCTGTTTCCAATGTTTCAGTAACTGATTTATGACCCGTGTAGATCTCACTCCCATCCGAGCAGCCAGTCCAACGGGATCATCCAATCGAGGTCCCGCCAGCTCCACCACCTGCGCCAGAGTAGAAACTCCTGCAGTGTGAAGCAGTCTGGAAAGAGTAGGCCCACCCCAGCCTGGACAATCCAAAAGTCCTCCAAACAGTACAGGCTCCTGTAGGAGCCAGTGCAGAGAGTCATACCACTCCTGCCTCTGCTTCCTCAGCAAAGTCCACACTGAGAAAACACTTCTAGAAAAGGCTGGCAGGGACGAAGTGTCCAACTTCTTGGGGTCCATCAGAAACAGAGACAAACCCCAGGTCTGTGGGCCCAGTGAGCAGTCTCTAAATAAACTGAAGGCGGAAGGCAGCGCCCCTACTGGCCAGATGGACCAGACCTTGTCCACCCTCCTCCTTAGGAAGAAACAGCATGCACAGAGGTACCCAGTGCAGCCTGCCCCAGAAAAAATCAACCAAAACCCTTTGGGCCTGTGGCAGAAGAGAAGCTGGGGGATCAACGCAGGCCAACCGGTGCCACAGAGCAGAAGAGACCAAATTGCTGATTACAAGAACACGCCCTCTGTAGGACATTTTAGGTAAAAGCCATTTTCATTTCATGAGCCGACCTTTGACCTTTTCTAAGACATTGTCCCAGTTTTTCTGTAAAAACATTTCATTGCCCAAAAAACTCCCAGGTATTTTAGTCCTCCTTTGTTCCAGACCAGACCTCCAGATAACCTGAGCCGATCCCTCAGCCGATCCCCCACCATGACAGCCTCACACTTCCCCCAGTTTACTTTAGCAGAGGATATGCAACCAAACAGATTAACAGTGTTCACTAACACATCAATATCTTTCTGTGTGTTAACCAGGACAATGACATCATCAGCGTACGCCAACAGTTTAAAAGAGGCATCACAGTCAGGAAAACAAATACCAGTCAGATCATTCCTCAGTTTATGGAGCAGAGGCTCGATGGCCAGAGAGTAGAGCATGCCGGACAGAGAGCAGCCCTGTCTGACCCCCCTCTGAACACTGAAAGGAGCACTCAGACCTCCATTGATTTTCAGAACACTCGCAGTGTCACTATACAGAACCTGGATCTTGGCTATAAAACCTGGGTTGAACCCGAAAGCAGCTAAAGTTTGCCATAAATATTGGTGTTCAACCCAGTCAAAAGCCTTTTCCTGGTCTATTTAAATCAGACCAGTGTCTACAGCCAATGAGCTAGAGGGGGAGAAAGGGGGAGAGGGAGAGGGAGAGGGGGCCGGCCATCTGGCCTACAAACAAAATGGCTGACAACCACAAACTACAAGATGGCCAAATAAAAGATGCCTTCAGACCAGGGAAGCTTTTGCCTGACTGTGTGGTCAGTCAGGACAAAGACAATGGAAAAGAAGTGGGAAGTGTGAGTTCCCTCTTTGGGTGTTGCGCTGTTGAAAGCCAATTTGTAAGTGAGTATATGGGAACCATAAGGAGGCCGCAAGAAAGTCAGCCACAGCCAAATACCTACAAAGAGGCCCTGAAAAGTCAGCTGAAAGGAAAGAAAAAACTAACATCATTTAGCTTTGGTGAAGCCAACTAACCAATAACCCAACTGCAAACAATTGCAATAATAACTCACTGAACAGCATTAAATCACAGTTGACAACGTCAAACAGTCTTGCTCCTGTACAACTGTAATGATGCTACACCCGGTGGTTACATTACCAATCCTTGGATGGAGGGAAGAAAGAGATGATGCTGTGGCATGCTGCTTTTGTTAGCTGGCAGTGGAAGGCTGGAAAGAACTGTAGTGGGGTGGCTTAGCTCAATATATCACAACAATCGTTCATTTTGTGATGAAAGCACAAAATCTGGTACATGTGTTGGTGGATATATTTCAAACAAATCTGGATATTGGGGCATCGCAAAAACGCACCCTAGTTGCCGTAGCAACCATTTATTCAATAAAATTAATCAAAATATTTAAATGATTAATTACAATATTTTAAAAATGTACATATGTATTAAATTAAGAAAAATACAGTTAGACACACTCACAGTTCACATTAAATTAAGAACAAGCGTAAATTCGCAATAGCTGCGACCTCATACATGCATGCATCCACACAACATTCATACACACAACCTCAAGAAAAGCAAAATTTTCATTTTGAAATGCTTAGTATAGCGCCACCTATGAATGAATCCTGGTCATTTTTTCTGGCATAGTTACTCATGGTCTCTACTTGCAGTATGCAAATTTCGAACATTTTTGGTCAAGTACTTTTTGAATTATTCAAGAAAAGCTTTGTGGACCGACCGACCGACCAATCAACCAACCAAAAATGGCTGCCAGTGGTTACTGGCATGGAATGGTTTGGCTATCCTATAGGTGCTGTTTCATGTTTTTAGTGCCACAAATATAATTTAGAGGCATATTAAAGTGGAAAAAGCTTTATAAAAATGTAATAGAACAGAACAAGAGCTTTTTAAAATGTTTTATTAGCTTCTCATTCACAGTTTACGGCCTCCTCTTTGGCTTGTCTTCCTGTGTTGCTCCTTAGTGGGGCAGCATAGCTCAATATTTTTCTAGAATCGTTCAATTTTGTGATAAAAGCACCAAATTTGGCAGATGTGTTGACAAATATATTTAGAACAAATCTGGATACTGGGGCATCAGAAACTCACCCCCTGGTGGCCACAGCAGGCAATTGAATCCTACCTGCCCATGGACCCGTCCCGTTAATTGGATCCACTCCAAAATGTAATGGCTTCTAAGTTGGACCATGCTACATGCCTCCACCAAATTTTGTGAAAATCGGTTGGAACGTTTTCACATAATCCTCATCCAAAAAATGAATGGAGGTGAATGGGCGGGCATGTGTGGGTGGCCCGTGGACACGCCCCCTGAGTTGGATCAACACCAAAATTTAATGTATTTTAAGTTGGCATGTATTACATCCCTCCACCGAATTTTGTGAAAATCGGTCAGGCAGTTTTTGTATAATTCTGCTAACAAACTTATAAATTGGGCGGCATAGCTAAAAAAATTGTTCATTTTTGCGATAAAAGCGCCAAATTTGGTACATTTATAGCTTAATATACTGGAATAGAACACTTTGGTCACCCCCCCCCCCCCCCCCCCACCCCCCCAAGCTGCTGTTACCATGTTTTCAGCACCACAAATATAATTTAGAGACCAGTTAAAGTTTCATTCGGTACAGGCAAGAGCCCACCAAATGGCTGCATGTCTCGGACCAGAGATGTCATGTGCCCTTCCAATGTTCCATGCTTTGACAGGCAGCATGGTCAACATGGAAGTCGCTGCCACAACTGACAGATGCACTACTGATGCTGGCAAGTGGACCAAAGGACATCCCAGATGATGCAATGAGCATTATTGAGAGGTTTGTCATACTTCTCTTTGACAGAACCAGCACTGCTGTACTGAGTTTTTCCGTGGAAAGAGCTTCCTTCTTGCATCATCTACCTTGGTGCAGGTGCTGGTTCTGTCAAAGAGAAGTATGACAAAGTATGACAGAGTTTCTGATGCCCCAATACCCAGATTTGTTCTAAATATATTTGTCAACACTTCTGCCAAATTTGGTGCTTTTATCACAAAAATGAACAATTTTATAGCTATGCCGCCCCACTAAAGAAACTTACGGGTCCGTGAAATCCAAGTTGTTGTTGCCTCGAAGTTTTTCCTCTTCTTCTTTCGTTACTAGCAGTTGGCAACCGTTGGCAACTAGTGTAGGTACAGCCACCTAGAATTTACTTTTCTACTGAGGCCCATATTGTTTTTGCGATGCCCCAATATCCAGATTTGTTTGAAATATGTCCACCAACACATGTACCAAATTTTGTGCTTTCATCACAAAATGAACGATAATTTAGCTATGCCGCCCCACTACTGGGGTTCCACATGCAGTCCTTGTTGTGTCCTTGTTCCAAAGATGTCACTGGGTATCCTTGCAGAGTTAAAAGTTTGGTGCTAACTCGGTTTGGTTCTCCTTGTCGCTGGAGAATGAATTGCAAACCTTGTGTTTGGCACACTAACTTGTCTGATATTCAGGTTCTGTGTCTGCTGGAAGCAGGCCCCATTCAGAGCAAAGCTGCAGCTCCTGTTGTGAGCATGCAGAGGTGAGAGACTGGGAGAAGGGCCCAGGAGCAAGAACTCCCTTCAGAGGTTTTGGGCAAGAGAGGGATGGAGAGTCTAAACTTCTCCTTAAGTCGACTTGGTGGAATCACAGAGTCGCATGTCACTGTGACACAGTCAAGTTTGAAAACTGGGTCTATGGGCCGGACTCTCACTTAAGGGGGATTTATAGTTGTGTGGAAGACCCTACGCCGTAGCCTACACACGTTGCATATGCCGTTGTGTGCATTTATACTTGTGCGGTGGTGTGCCTGTGTCACTCTGCAGTTACACCTCCAAAACACTAGTTGGTGGCAGAGGTTTCTGTGAAGTGCTGTGAAGTTTAGTTGATTCAAAACACACCCAAAACACACAATAAATATGGCTTAATAGAGACAATTTCACAAACAAGTGCACAAATCAGCTTCACTAGCAATCACTTGTCTTTATCTGGACACATTTTCCCCACAAATACAACATGCTCACATTATTAGCACAAGCCTATGGCATGTTACATTGTAAAAATTAGCCCAGTTCCCGCCGATCTTTTCCTTTTCTCATATAAAACCAAGGACAACAGCGACATAAAACAAAGGTTAGGTTACATAATCTGGGTCCATTACAACTCACAAGGTTCACAGACAAAACAACTGTTATACTAAACACGTTTTCCAAACAATTACAATATGCTAACATTATTAGCACAAGCTTATGGCATTTTACATTGTATAAATGTAGCGACAAGTGGAGATTTCCTCTGCTCATATGAAGCCAGGATAAATGATACAGCATAAAGGCTTGTTTATGGGTCTAAATGAATTATTATTTATCTGTGCCAGGTTATAGGGGATGAAATGTGGATATCTACAGGATTGTTGCAATGGATGAATGTAGCATGTTGGTTGATTGATTTGAACTTACTTTGGTTTGTATTGTAGGAGGAGCTTCTGGTATAAAAGCAAAGGAAGAAGCTCCTCTGATGGCAGTGCAGTTTGAGCCTAGTGAGAGGCAACATATACTAGGGCTCCATAGCCTGGGGCCTAGTATTGGTCGTTTTCTTCTGTTTGTTTGACTTCAGTTACCTTTTTGATAGTTTGAGTTAGTGTTGGGCACGGCAGTTCTTTAGATGTTACTGAATCACTAGAATCAGTTCACTAAAAAGATTCGTTCAAAAGATTCGTTCACCGAATCATTCAATGCTTGGTGGGAGGAGCCTGCGACTCTGACTCACTGAATTGATACACGACTGAACGATTCATGTTTCAGTTCCGGGAGTGGAGACGGCCAGGAGCGCTGTGTTGCTTTGACAAACACGTTTGTAAAAATAAACTCGTTTATAAATCATGATGTTTTAAGTGTCCTGTCCTATATATAGTAGGCTATCGTAAATGAACACTGTTTAGAATGAGGGTTTTTTAACTGGTCTACTCGGCAAATTGGGCTGAGGGCTCACGTGCACTGCACTCACTGTGCAGTACGTTCAGTCGCACTGTGACTGAACGAACGTGGCATGCTACAGTACCAGTGCTTTCAGTGAGTTATCCGTTTACCGAACGTACTGCGGATCACGGTCACTTAACATGCACACTTTTGCACAGTTACCTCTTAATGAGAGGATCTGACAGTCTCAGCCACGCGCTTTCCCAAACTGCGGGTTTTATTCACTACTTGTTACATGCTTTGTTATACTGTACGTGAGTTGTTGCTTGCTGTGGCAATTTAGAAAAGTTAAAAAAAAGTTATTTCTCTCCGGGATCAATAAAGTGCCTATTACACTTGAACATACCACACCCCCAGTCTCCATTGCTGCAGCTGCTGCTCTGCTCTGACTGGTGAGTCTCACTCTTCTCATTACTGCTGCCAGCCTAACGTTTTAAGTTTTTTTATCTGGAAACTAAATCTGTTAAAACAACGGGGAGGTGTGTGTATATGTTTATGTGGCTTGACTCCTGGCTACATTAGCCGTTAGCTTGGAGAAAACGGTCCCCATGAAAGTGTATCCCTGAGAGGCAGTCCCTCTCTCCCTGCAGCCTGGCTGTCTCCGCCGACTGAATCGGCAGTTCCAGTCCCGGCCTGTACGCTCGCTGCTGAGAGCTCAACTGAACTGAGAAAGGAACGAATCAGTTCTGGAAGTGATGCAGTTCAGTACGTTCACTTAAAAGATTCATTCTTTTGAACGACACGTTCGCGACCGACACAACACTAGTTTGAGTAATTTTTTAGTTTTTCTTTCGTTTTGTTTTGTTATTTTTGTATTTTGGCCATTTCTTTTTGCTACAAATGCACATTTGCGCACATCTGTGCCTGCACTTTAGATGGTGTCTTCAATAAATGGAAAAACCAGGTGAAGCTTGACTCCGACCCCTTCTTCCACAACTGGGCCATATCTTACACTGTCCTTTGTTTGATGAACAAAGAACATGTGGTCTCGGTCACCATTTCAGATGGCAAGACCCCAGAGAAGAAGCCTTCACATGTCCAGTTTAGAGTTTAACAAATGACAAATCATCTATGGTCCAGTGAATCCCAACACTACATAAAATCTACCTCTGCCTCTGAATACCAGCCCAGTAACTAAAAGAAAATTTGCCATTGTTCGTGCAAACCACAGATACATTACATTTGCACATTATTACTGTATGTAGCGTAGAAACTTAATGTTTCAACAGCAGTGCATTTAACATGTGGTCAGGTTTAGGCACAAACACCAAATGAACACTGGGCTCCTGTGTGAAAGTCCCGGGTTTGTTGAACCGATCAACCACCTCTCACTCCCACCCTATATGGACTTTCCAGCTCCTTATATTACATGGTTACCGGCAGTGTTTCACAGTGATGCTGTCCTGTGGCGAATCATCCTGCCACAACAGGTGCTGCCCAGCCAACCAGTGGAGAATCATAACACCGTGAAAGGTTCCGTCCAACCGCGTTGCAAACTGATGCTGACTGTCAGCGTATGACTTTAGTGTCAGTGTATGACACCGAAATCAATGACAAAGCAGTGGTATTTGACGACTTCGGAATGAGAATGGGTAGGCTATTATGATGGGCCCTGGTGCACACTAGTTACTAGTTATCCACCTAAACTAGCTACTGTATAATCTTATTTTCACATGATCAAATAGAGACCTGATATTGGATAACACCAACACACTTATTACCCAGAAATTATCATCATTGCATAAATGTATATGACAAAAAATACCAAAGAAAATAAGAAATGATTCATTTCTCATTTTTCATCATTCATTTTAAAACGTATTTTCTTATGGATTGCTGCTTACTACTTTACCAAACAAATAAAACTATGATGGAGATGGGTTTGCCTTTTTAAAGGCATATATAGCAAATAGCACCATTTTAATTTAATGTCAGTTTTTCTTTAAACATGGGCATATTTCTAAGGAGGCAATCTGACTCCTGCCTGTTTTCATATTGTTAGACGGCCCACTCTCTTTCTATGGGCTCACACCATGGGCCCGTCTATATTTACACCCCTAGCTGCCACAAATAAACTAATTTTTATACTTACCTGCAATTCATGACTAAGAAAAAGATTAGTTGTCCAATACCAGTTTCAAATTTCGCTATGAATTATCACCAAAATGTCTTAAAAAGCAATAATTTTAATTGTCTGATACCTGCCGAAACCCTGGTTGTGCAGAATGGCCCATTTCAGAAAAATACATAAAACAGGGTACGCCTATACTAAGTGGTGCATTAATGTGTAAACATCCATAATGTTGCACCTGGTAAAGGTGGAAAATTTTTTAATTTTTATATACTACTAGGTAGCTAAATCCATAAACATCAACTAGTCCATATCCATTGAGTGCACAGTTGCCCAAGTACAGTTTCACATGGTGTGTGTTTGGGATACAGGTCTTCTTCTTCTTCTTCTTCTTCTTCTTCTTCTTCTTCTTCTTCTTCTTTCCAGCAGTCTAGATGCCTTGTGGCACATTGCTGCCTCCCACGGGTCGAGTCTGTAATGCACTTAATTCCATTTTCACAAGTATAATCCTGTAGCGGCAATGAACTCAAGGACTGCTTTCACAGCCCTTGGCTGGTTTTCAGTGGGATTCAGAAGGCCCTTTAATGTAACATCCCTTTCAGGCTGGCCTGACACTGCTTCATACATCCTCTTTTGCTCTTCTGTGTACTGGCTGCACTCCATGAGGACATGCCTCACAGTTTGTTGTTTCTTGCAGGCTTCACAGAGTCCGTCTTTGTGTTTTCCAATCTTTAACAGGTCCCAGGCCAGCCCACAGTGCCCCAGTCTCAGCCTTGTCATGGTCACTGTATGCCTCCTTTCTGACCCCAAGTAGTTCTGCCCCTTTTTAACATTGTTCTGAATACTAAAGTAATGTCTCCCCTTTTTTTCCTTTTCCCACTGCTCTTGCCACCCCGCTGTAATTCTTCTTCTGATAATGGACCTATACTCCTTCACTCCTATGGCCACCTTCACATCCACCTCCCTCCTCAATGCCCTTTTAGCTGCCCCATCTGCCATCTCGTTCCCCTCTACCCCCACATGGGCTGGCACCCAGAGAAACGCAACCTCCCCTCCTGCCTTCTCAGTTTTATATAGCTGTAACAACAGCTGCACCACCAGGTCTGACCGGACTCCCAACTTGCCTTCCCCTAAAGTCATTAAAACAGCAGTAGAGTCTGAGCATATAACAACCTGCCCTGGCTGCACCTCCTCCACCCACTCCAATGCCCATATTATGGCCATCAACTCTGTTGTGAAGACTGAAACCCCCTCCGACAGTCTCCTGCTCACTACTATGCCCAGACTTGGAATACGAAAGGCAAAACCTGACTTCCCTGTTTCTGAATCTTGGGACTTGTCTGTGTAAATATGAAGACGATGTTGCCAGGAGCTTTCTAATCTGTTTGCCACCAGGTCACTATAAGCTGTACTTCCGTTTCTTTTTATTGATTCCAATATGCTGAGGTCTATCTCCGGTGATGGTAATAACCAAGGCGGTATAACTGGCCAGTGCACTACAGGGGCAACCCCCACCTCCCCCAGCCCCGGCCCCTCCATTTCCTTACTGATCTTAAAAATGAAGCACTCCTTTTTGACACTTCCTCCTCCCCACTCCCATGCATCCTCCAGGACTGATTTTGCTGGATTCTCCCCTTTATATCCCCTTAGTTTACTTATGTATTGCATTGCCAGCTTTGTCCTCCGAATTCCCAGTGGAGTCTCTTCCATTTCAACCAGTAAGGCTGGGATTGGGGTGGTGCGGAGGGCCCCACAGCACACCTTCAATGCCTTTGCTTGCACTACATCAAGACGCTTTAGAGCTGTTTTGGCTGCAGTACCATAGCAGAAACATCCATAATCTAGTCTTGATCTTACCATTGCTCTATATATTACAGGGTCCGACATTAACGGTTGCCAGAATGCCCGGGGCAAATAAAAATAGCCGGCGGGCCAGCAGACCCTGCGCAGACATGCCCGATTGGACAAGCAGCACCGACTCAGATTTTTTTTTCTTTTTTTTCTAATCACAGGGCAGGAACGATACCACGGCCAAATGGCCAGTGCCGTAATCCCCCTCCTACCCATATGGCCAGTGTAGCATGTCCTGTTTTTTTTAACATTAACATGACAAACAGCAAGGCTACGGCTAACAAGTTAATGTACTGACACTCCTCAGACAGACACATACACATACCGGACAGCCTCTCAGTCCTTAGCCGCTAATGTTAGCTCATGTACAACACAGGTACCACACAGAAACTTTTACAAAGGGTCATAATGTGCTTCTAGTGACTGTCAAATCGCCAGCGAAAGTTGTTTACACTGCCTGCTCTCATGGGACAAAGATCCTCTGAAAAGAAAGACAGTTCACTCTGCTCTGCCGCCAGGAACAAACTGGGAGGCCAAGATCCTCTCTGAGGAAGAGGGTTCACTTTGCTGCAGGGTTCACCAAAATGTTTTTTTGTTTTTTTCTTTTAATAAATTGAACACACATTAAAGAACATACAAGATCCTGTAGAGAATTAATACATATAATACAATACTATAAACATTGTCAAATTAAATGAAGGAAGAGGATTTTTTTAAAGTCAAATAAAATATTGGGGATTTATGTAAAAATATACATAGTGTAAGAAAAATTAGCTCTTATTTGAAACTCATAATTCAGCACAAATCAGCATTGCAATGAAAACCCAATTTTAACTATTTGTCCACCAAGATAGCTTCAGAGTTAACTTAACAACACTAACACAATTTCTATTGGTGATCAGCCAAAGTAACTGTGATGCTAGAATTATGACCTTTAGGGAATAATTAAATTTAATCAGTAAAACACAACAGGCTCAGAGACGTAAAATGACTGAATGCAAGCTATAGAAAACAAAAGACTGACTTTTCTACACATAACATTTATTACAAACGGAAAAACACAACACTACACTAATACACTTATGACAAAATAATTAAGACGAATGCAAACTGGAGTTAACAGCAAACATGTGCAACAGAAACCAAGGAACTAGTGACCTTCCCAGATAACAGCAGTTGTGGCGGGGAATTCAGGACCGAGGTTTGGTCTCGTTTTCTGACATTCACCCGGTTAGCAGAAAAGAAGTTATACCTGCAATTCCTGTGAGCTGCAGTTGCTGCTTTAGAGAGGCCTGAGTCCAAGTTGGAGCTGCAGAGATGAAGCTGTTGAGATTGGTCCGAGGTAGGAGAAAACAGAAAGGGTTTCTTGTCCAAAAATTAACCAACTTCAGTGTCTCATGGGAGATCATTTATAGGGAACATTGGGGGCTGGAGTTGCTCAGAGGCACCTGGTGAATCAGGGGAGATGTCCAGTCTTTAAGGGCAGTGTCTTTGGGTGGTTCCCCCCCTGGTGAGCATAGCTCCAGATGTGTAAATGTGTCTGAATAGTTTTCTTAGCAGATTATGAAAGCACTCATAAAATATTACATTGTTCCAGTACAGTGAAACTGATTGAAAATATGATATCCTGGCGTTCAGGGGATCAGAATGGCACCAAACATTATATGTTTCCTATTAGTGGTTGTGGAGATATGGATTATCAAATTTTAACACACATTACAAACGTTCTAGATGAGTCTAAATCACCTATAGTACATTTACACATAGCAAACATTCAAACAACAAGAGACAAAAGACATGAGACTGTGTTAAGCTGAATCTACAGTTTCTTCAAGACAGTTTCTTAGTTTGTAGGGGGAAGGGAAGGATGTTAGTTGTTAGTGTTATGCTGAGTTGGTAATTGTGACCACACTGAGTCCAGAAGGTATGTTGAGTTGATCCATCACTGGAATTTAGTTGTCCTTTGTCTTATTTTATATTCCTGTTCCATTTTGATAGCAAGCAAATTGGGATACCACATGTTGCCTTCACACACAGCAGGGAGTGTCCTTCTGAGGGACTCTTTTGTTCTCCGCCCGGCTGCTCCCCAAGTGTCGTTTAGCAGCTAGGTGACAATCCTGGCTGTCTGATGTCCCTCTTTGATCTGCTGTGCTGGCGTCTGGTTCAGGAGTGAAGCGTATTGGGGGATGGGGGTTTGTGTTCTGCTTAAGGTGAATCCTACAATAGAGACATATAAATAATTATATAATTAAAGATATGTAGGCTATGTTAGGTGAATACTCCTGTCAGTGACCCTGACCACTGGCACTGGCAAAAGAACTGGAGTTGGTACCCGGACGCTGCACTGCGGCTGCCCACTGCTCCTAGTGTATACAGTAGGATGGGTCAAATGCAGAGGTCAAATATATGTAATGTGCTGAGAAAGGACAATAAAGAATCTTCTTCTAATAATAATTTCTTAATAACTAGGAGATAACAAAAGAATAAAGAGATTTCAAAGACTTAAAAAATAAGGGACATGAATCAAAACAACAAGAAACGAGATATATCCCCAGTCATGCACATCCAGTTTTAATAAACTCAGTACTGTTTTTCAACACATATATTGTTTTGTCTTCATTCAATGTAGTTAGCACATATTGTTATTGCGCCATTGGTTTTGGCCTTGGTGCCTCACATTTTGGCTGTGACGCCCCAATAAATTTGTATTTATCAAAGGCCAAAGTGGCCTTGCCCTAAAAATATCTTAACTCCAGGCCTGTATTTCCTCTCCTGTTTCTGTCCTCGGAGGGGCCAGTTGCAGTGTGCTGCTTTTTTATGTGCTGCTGCCTCCATTGGCTGAGCGTCTCTGCTGACGTAAGATATGTCATGAGCGAAAATATGCACCACACAGCCAGAAAAAGAACCTCTTAAGCAGGGCAAGTAAGAATTTAGATGGGGCAAGTAGATTTGAGAAGTACTTGCCCGGCAGGGCAAGTAGGAAAAAACCTTAACGTCGGACCCTGTATTAGTATTTGCGTGTCTCTGCCAACACCCCAAGTACTTCCAGAGAGAGACCTCATCACATTAATAACCTTTTCACATTTACCTACAATACTGTCAATATGTTTTCCCCATGTGATTCTTTCATCAAAATGTACTCCCAAGAATTTAAATACTTTTACCCTCTCAATTGCCTGTCCATACATAGATAAACATTGGCATTTAGTTTTCTTATTACCAAACACAACATGCTTTGTTTTTTCTGTTGATATCTTAAAGCCACAGTGTGTAGGAATTTCTCCCATCTAACGTTGAAATCATATATTGCATTCAAACAGATGGCGCACTCTAGCGCCTCACTGTTTCAAACATGTATTGCAACAACTGTAGCTGCTGTGTACCAAAAAGCTATGATAACACTGATGAAACCATGTCATCCGATACTACATGGAGTATTCATTCAGGCTCCTACACAGACACACGCGACGCGAGTTGACAAACCCCCTCCTCACCATGCTGGCTGTGTTTACAACGTAGGACTGTTGGGGCGGATGTAAATTGAAACAAACCAATCACGTCTTGTCCTTTGACAACTGACAAGTGGCTCAACCTCACACACCTCATCCCTCTCCTTGCATTACTGCGCTGCTAACAGCTGTTAGTGGCCAGCGGCACTGCTGCCGCATAACAAAGTCCCACTCTTTGAGCATAATGCAGGATCCTCGTCGCCAAGAAAGTGGAAAAGGGAATCAAAAAGGCAGTGTGACCGGCGAATTAAAAAAACAAGGGTCAGCATTGGGGTTGCCTTTCCCAGGTGGAGAGAGCTGCTGAAGGAGAAAGGTAATACAATCACAGGCCAGCGCTAACAGCGGCTAACAGCGGCGCAGTGATGCGAGGAGAGGGATGAGGCTGTTAGCGACTGGTCGCTAACAGCGGCTAACAGCCAACAGCGGCGCTGGCCTGTGATTGCATTACCATTCTCCTTCAGCAGCTCTCTCCACCTGGGAAAGGCTACCCCGATGTGGGCCTTCGTTTTTTTAATTCGCCGCTCACGTTGCCTTTTCTATTCCCTTTTGCGCTTTCTTGGTGACAAGGATTCCGTCTCCCATGATGCTGCATATGCATGATCCTGCATTATGCTCAAAGAGTGGGACTGTGTTTCAAATTTGCCAGGGTAGTAGCGAAGCGCCTCTTGCTCCTCTCCTTCGGCTCCTCAGTCACGCAGCGCTGGCCTGGCTCTCAACGAAAATGCAGAAGGCGGTGCTGTATGTCCCTTGCTGGCGGGTGTATTCTCAAGATGGCAAAACGTAATGGAACCCCACAGACGACTTACCCGCACAATGTACAAACAAGTCCTAAATTCTCCTTTTATGAGAATAAGTCAGATTATTGGTGGAGGTAATAGTACACCAGTGATGACATATTTATGAATGCAGACATCAATTTTTGCCAATAAACAACTGAAAATGTTACACAATGTCCCTTTAAAGCCCCACCTGCTTCCCCAGTCAACTATTTTATTTATCGCTCCTTGCATTCTCTCAGTTATGTGTTTTATGTTCCTCCCACTTTTCCACACTGCTCCATCATCTGCGAACAGAGAGAGACCAAACCCAGGCCCAATATCTTTAAAAATGTCATTAATCATAATATTGAACAGTACTGGACTAATTACGCTTCCCTGTGGTGTTCCATTCTCAATGCCTGTGCTGCTAGATAGAGCCCCTCCCACCCTCACCTGAATTTCCCTGTTCTTAAGAAAGTCCTGGATCCAGTTTAGTAAGCGTCCTTGTATTCCTGCATCATACAATTTCACAATTAGCCACTCCTTCCACAACATATCATAAGCTTTTTCGATATCTAAAAACATTGCTATCAGTCCCTCTTTATTTACCATGGCCTTCTTTATATCAGACTCAAGTGAAAGCACCGAGTCCATAGTGCTCCTATCTCTACGAAACCCACTTTGCTTTGGAGTGAACCACCCCTCCTTCTCCAATTTATACGTTAACCTATCAGTCACCATTCTCTCCATTATTTTGCATATTACTACAGTAAGTGCAATAGGTCTGTACGACACTGGCTTCGCTGCATCCTTCCCCGGTTTTAAAATTGGGACCACTATTGCTTGCTTCCAGGCTGCAGGAAGAATTCCTTCCTTCCATATGTTGTTAATGAGAGCAAGTATTACCTCCAAAACTAACACTCCTAAATTCTTAAATATTTCAAAACTTAACCCATCTTTTCCTGGTGCTGTCCTTCCCCCATTCTTTATAGCTTTGCACAGCCCTGTCATGGAGAAGTACAAATTGACAGCATCAGTATTTTCATCATCCACTTTGAGTTTGAATATGTGGTGTCTCAATGTCTCATTCCTTTTCCTTATACCCTCCTCCCCAATGTTCGTACCACTATGGACAGCCTTAAACTTATTTTCACACATCTTTGCTTTCTCTACATCACTTGTAGCAACCACCCCTTCCTTCTCTAACACTGGCATTCTCTTCTGCCTCACTACCCCTGACATTCGGTGAACTGCTGCCCATACTTCTCCCACTGAAGTGTCTACCCCTAACCCTCCATAGTACTTCCTCCAGCACTCCTTTTTGGCAGACTTAATCACTCTTCTTGCCTTGACTCTCAACCTTTTATACTCTATCATATTACTCTCTGTCGTGCCCTTTCTCAGAGCTCTATATGCTCGATTCCTACCTCTGACTGCTTTATTACATTCTTTATTCCACCATGGGACGCTTACTTTTGCAGTGGGGTTTTTCTTAATAGGGATACACTCATATGCTTTATGCAATAACATTTCACAAAGACTATTACTCCACTATTGTTCCTTCCCCCTTTACTATCAAGGACCTGATCACACTTCTCTGCAAATTTCTTCCAGTCTGCCTTGCTGTAGTCAAAATAATCTGGCCTCATCTGCTCTTCAATTAACAATGTTTTCCCAGATCTCAACAAAATAGGAAAGTGATCACTGCCCAATGTGTACCTGTCCATGGAATCCATTCTCCCACCCTTGCCCACTCACTAGATGCTAGAGCTAAGCCTATACATGACACTGCCCACGTTCTTATCTCAAACCTAGTAGGCCTGCTATCATTCACACATCTGTCCATAAATTCCTCCACAGTGCTCCCATTACCATCTCTTGCACTGCTGCCCCCAGAGGGTTGTGTGCATTAATTGCATTCAAAATATTCACCCATCTATCCTTCTCCCACACCCTTACTACAACACACTCTAGTGAAGACTTGATTTCCACCTGCTGATACTGTACATCTGACCTTACGAACGTTGCACACCCCCCTCCTGACTTCTCATGTCTATCCTGTCTGATACTTTCATATCCTGGCACCACAAAGTCTAAACAAGGCTTAAGCCAAGTCTCCTGAATACACAGCATCTCTGGTTTATCTTTAAATGCATCCACAAATCTTTTAAGTTCCTGCCCATTCGAAATTAAACTTCTTGCATTCCACTGCAATATGTAATACATTCGCAGGCTAATCATCATCATCACCATCCTCGTGTGCGTCCATGCTTCCCTCTTCATAGTATTCACTTCTGTCTGTACTCTTCCTATCCCTTGCCCTTGCCCCCCCTACCCTCACATGCTCCTCTGCCCCCCGCGCTTTCTTCAAAATTCCAGTGTTACAGCAGTCAAGAGGAAAGAGTCAGATTAAAGATTTCAAAATTTAAACTTAAAAACTTAAAACTTAAAAAACTAGGCATGCAAAATAAGTAAAAAAATACCAGAAACGGCAATAAATAACAATAACAATAACAATAACAATAATAATTAAAGCTGCAAGCAGCTGTGATCAGGCCCTCGCTCTCCTGCCCCACTGCGGGGGGCCAGCAGCACACATTACTGAAGCGGTTATGTGAAAAGTCAAAGTAAGTTAACCCTGACGTGGTGTGACGTTTCATCTTCCTACTCCAAGAAAACCCCTATGGAGAGGGGTTTTTGAAAATTTCAAGGGGGACTATAGAGGCACTTTGTCCCCCCCCATGGGCGACGCCCCTATCAGATGTAAGAGCTCGCCATTTTTGACCTGTGTATCAATTTCGTGAGGATATGAGGTCACTGAAGCCATCAAAAAGCCAAACGTATTTGGTGGCGAGGGCGGCGCCATAGCGGCCACGCCCCTTGACATAGAGAAAAGCTTTTAATGACTTTCGATCAGCATGGTCTCAGGGGCTGAGGCTGTTGAGCAACCAGGGGCTGCAGGGAGATCCAGAGCAGGCATGGATTGGTGGTGTAAATGTGGGGCTTACTGGCCACTTTATTCGGTACACCTGTGCAATCTAGTACAATCCAGTACAACAGCTCTGCCACACATTGATTGTTACAAAGCTTTTACTTTTTCAGCTTTTGTCAGAAAGGTGATTATTCCACCTTATTGTTGAGGTCGTAGTGGGTGGTGTTGGTGTACTGGACTGCAATATATTTAAAAGTGTTCCTAATATTTGTCCCCCTCAATTAGACAAAATTAGGAGGCCACCTCAGTACACCACCACCATTCACTATGACCTCAATAATAAACAAAGTAGAGTCACCACTTTCTAGACGATGTCAACAATAACCGAAAATGTATAAGCTTCAGGGAAAAAATCATGGTATAGATGTTATACTGGATTGCATTCGATAACACAGTTGTACACAAAGTGGCCAGTGACTGTATGTTACATAAATACCATATTTCCTCAAATAGTAGCCGGGGCTACTATTAACAAAAAAATAGTTTGGGACCAGGCTACAAATAGGGGCAGACTACTATTTGAAGGAGGCTTTCAATAAAAGAAAAAAAAAATCACAGCCAAATTTGAAAATACAAATACTGTATTTTTTTTTAAATTTTAACAGCAGAAATATTTATGTAAACTTGTCTTTACAGTAAAGATGTATATTTTCTATATAGTATTACAAAGAAAGTACTGTATTATTTACAGTAACAAACTTTATTTTAACAGTAAAAATAGTTTTTGGTGTTTTTGTAAATCACCAATATTTACTATTGACTACACCACAGTGTACTAGTTGTCCTGCCTTGAAACAGCGAATCATCTCATCCTCTGTCCCATCTACAGCCACCGTGATGCCACACACCTTACAAGACAACATGCCACAAATTAATTTTAAAACTAGGCTACATTCATAATTTTGACTTTTTATCTCACAATTTTGATTAGGAATGGCGATTTTTTTTCCATTACTGGCGAAAATGGGCTTCCATAGATAAAGACGGTTGCGGTAAAAATATCAGTGCCAGAGGCAGTCCTGGCTAGTTTTACGCCCTGGGCGAACCATCCCTCGGTGCCCCCTGCCCCACCCCCCACGGTACGATACCAGTGAAAGTATCACGGTGTTCTGAGTAGTATCACGATACCACAGCAAGAATGAGGCAGATGTGCCTTTTGTCATTTATAAAAAGATAAATCACTTCTCTATAATACATCACTGATATTTCAAAGGAATAAATTACTTATTGACTTATACTTACAAAACAGCATCAAGAAGTGATTAACATAGGGGGGATCAAAATAAAATAAAAAATCAACCAGCCACCCTCCTCCCCTAACAAGTAAAGAACAGTCCCTAAAGTGCGGTGAGGTTTGTGGGCCGTTACCTAGGGTGACCGTATTTTGATTTCCAAAAAAGAGGACACTCGGCCGGCCACGACATAGCCTACTTAAATGATACTTGCAGTTTACTCAAAGATGCCTTATCATTTTAATATATTTATAATTTATATGTATGGATAGAAAATTCAGTTATATTACAAAATAATATCTCTCAAAGACAGAAATTCAGATAGGCCTCTATAGGGGACACACACTAGAGTGTGGCAATCCAAGCCCGATGGTACCGACGGGTCGGGCCGGGTTTGGTCAAAAATGTAGAGCTACATTTTTGACCAAACCCGGCCCGACCCGTTATAGCTATATAAATTGTATTAGGGCTCGGGTCAGATTCGGTCAGCTTTCAGTAAAAATGTAGTGTAAATATAAATAAAATCCTATTGTCTGTCCAGTTTATTGCTTGGGTACTGTTATTTATGTGACAACACCTGAACATAACACACACAGACACACATTGGCTGTTTGTTTCTACCTCTCCCCTCACTGGAAGTCTCGGACCTCCAGCCGCCCGCCTCCGCCTTGATTAAACACTGACAATAAAATAAAAGAGGGAGACAGGTTTTTCCTATTTTATCTTATTTTGTTATATTTCTCCCTCTCCTCTCGCTGGAAGCGTCGGACCTCCCGCCTCCCGCTCCCGTCTCAAACACGGAGGTCTCACTCTCCGCTGAGCACCCATGGCGCACGCCTGGCCTGTTAACCCTATGGGACCTAGGTGTTTTGGGGGTATTTTTACTGCCTTTACTTTTAAGCTCATATCACAGTCATTATAAAGGCTACATACACATGCTATATCTTTTTTTTTTCAGGACAATCTGGGCTAACCAAATTTGCCATCATTTTATGTCCTACTATGTGCCTGTATTTTATATTAATTTTTATATCAATGATGTGACTAAATTCTTACATTTTTACATGTATCTCACCATAGCAAGTTGGAAAAAGACATATTCTGCCATATGAAGAGGGGAGACTCTCTGGAATCTGGCAATATAAGAACCATGATGGTGAGACATTCTGTCCCTCTCAATGTATATGGTGACTACGGCCCTGTCAGCATGCATAATTAGGCTACAGTTGTCCGGGTGCGCAAAGGTGAAGTGGCTGGTCTCGTCATACAAAGTTTGATGGAGTGTCAACTGGACAATATGGAGATATTTGCATCTTGAAAGCTGGACTACAAATGTGGATAGACAGGGAGAAACACACACAAGCCTAAGACGTGGTAAGATACGATATTCCTCACTATATGAAGTGACTGATAACAAGATCTGTATAATGGATTGTAAAGAAATTCATCAGGTTTTTATTTTGTAGACAATTAATCTGGATTCATAGCGTGATGGGATGACAGCACAATGATGTGCGTGGTATCACTGGAAAGCTCTGCTCCTGCACTTTCACGTGATATGCGTGGCATTTATGTGCGATGCTGAATTCGCGAGTAATCCATCCAACAGTAATGTGTGTGCAAAGCTGTATGAAAGCTCTGTTATACATAATTTTAGTGTAACTTTATCATTTTTTTTGCTGTGAAAACATTGGACTACCAACAAGTGCTTGGTCTTGTCGGAAAGCTATGATTCCGCTGTTTCACGTGATATGCGTGGCTTCTCGCTATGACGCACGGTTGCGGAGAAAATCTACAGAGAAGAACAGGTGTGAGTTTGGACGCACTATGCATCGTTCGGGCCCATAGGGGAGCCTGTAGCCGTAAAAACTGTGTGACACAAACTCAGTGCTTTGGTCATTAAATAATGTCGGGCTCGGTTTGGGTTCGGACAGAAATATGCGGCCCGTGCCGCACTCTAACACACACACACGAACACACGGAAAACCCATTATCAGTTTATAAAAAAAAAAACCCAGACGCCCCGGACGGGACGTGAAAAGTGGACATTTGGTCAGCCTAAAGCTGTTAACGTTACCTAACACAAAGAGAAATGTTAACGGCTCGTTTCTCCTCTGACACGCCACATACCTGCGTGCCGCCACGGCTCGGTTGTCCAGGTACTACTGGGCAGTCATGACACCAACGAAAGAGGAAATTACTGGACCTGGAGTTGGACTTCTGTCGCCGGTACGCCGTTATCTTGCGTTTGTCAGCTGCTCTCATGTTCCCTCCTTTTGTGAAGGTTTTGTTGCCGTCCTCTGCATACCAGGCTTCATATGCCTCGCGGCGTATTCCCCTAACATTTGTTCGGAATATTTAAAAACTTCTAGCTTTAAATGAACACTGAAGTTGCGTCTTGTCGCCATCTTATCTGTTTACAATCAGCTGAGAGTGCGCAACTGTGCATGTGCCTGGGTGAGGGTTGATGTGTGTGTGTGTGTGGATGTGCTTCTCTGTGTCTGTGGATGTGTGTAATCCGGGTCTAGCGCTCTATAAATGCCAAAAATGTCACATAAACACCACCAGTTTATAAAAGAGGCCGGCGTTTATTTATTAAAGTTTTTTTAAAAAGGCTGGCTGCTAATAGGGCCCGGTGTTGTGTCCCTACTGGTTTCCAATTTAACTGGTTTCCTTACCGAACAGCTGCAGATGTGCTTCGCCTCCGTCAGCAGATTCGTCACAAATTCACAAACATACACAACATATTAGTGGTGATCTTAAAGTCGCAGCCCACATCTACCACAGCGAATATGCTTCTGTCAGTGAGCACTACGTACCAGCGACATTAAAAAAAGAAAGGAAAGAAAATATGATATACACAAATTTGCGTCAAGCTGGACTCGATTTCACATCAACAAAAGGACAATATAACACAAACCGCATGTCTACCTGTGTGAGCCACTGAGACTCACAGAGCACACGGCTTTCCTCAGGTATTAGTAAATTACGTCAGCATCCAGGTAACATTTTGATTTGGGCTGACCTGAGACAACTGGTTACCCTCGGCTTGCCTTGAAAGTACCCACACATATTTATCAATGTTTCTTGTTCTTTTCCCACGAGTCTACAAACATATTCAGTGCCACATTACAGTCTGCACAACACTGCACACTGACAAAGCCTGTCATGTTTAAAAAGTGACGATCTAACTCGAAAATACTCTCAAAATACGCTTAATAATATGTAAATAAAAACCAAGCACTTATAGCCACTGGATCATTACAGAGGTGAAGCAAGGACTTACATTTACTCACGTCACTATAACTGAGTAGTTTTTTGTGTACTTGCACTTTTTAAATCTAATTTGAGTGTTACATCAGTAGCCTATGTTTTAATTTAAGTATTATGCTTCGCTGCATTTTAAATGACTTCCGTGACCGAGTAAAAAAAAAAGTCAACCGAAATTTTAAAGAAGCAAACGGAATTGTATATGCGTTAACTACCATGACACAATAATAATAGTATTACACTGTATGACAACCTGGCAGCTAGCTCTGATGGAGACATATGAGCTCTAAGAACAAACTCACATTTATGGACGCACACTAAAAGAAATGTCGCCATGGTCCGAGAGAGGTGACGTCATGCTGTTATCTCTGTCTCTACAGGTACGCAGTGAGCGAGTTAGATCGTCACTTTTTAAACATGACAGGCTTTGTCAGTGTGCAGTGTTGTACAGACTGTAATGTGGCACTGAATATGTTTGTAGACTCGTGGGAAAAGAACAAGAAACATTGATAAATATGTGTGGGTACTTTCAAGGCAAGCCGAGGGTAACCAGTTGTCTCAGGTCAGCCCAAATCAAAATGTTACCTGGATGCTGACGTAATTTACTAATACCTGTGGAAAGCTGTGTGCTCTGTGAGTCTCAGTGGCTCACACAGGTAGACGTGCGGTTTGTGTTATATTGTCTTTTGTTGATGTGAAATCAAGTCCAGCTTGAGGCAAATTTGCGTATATCATATTTTCTTTCCTTTCTTTTTTTAATGTCGCTGGTACGTAGTGCTCACTTACAGAAGCATATTCGCTGTGGTAGATGTGGGCTGCGACTTTAAGATCGCCACTAATATGTTGTGTATGTTTGTGAATTTGTGACGAATCTGCTGACGGAGGCGAAGCACATCTGCAGCTGTTCGGTAAGGAAACCAGTTAAATTGGAAACCAGTAGGGACACAACACCGGTAACGTTAACGTTACAGCAGAGAGATGCTGAGCACAATTACACAACGATCACTTACCACGTCTGCTCGTTTTGTGATGCCGACAGATGATAAGACAGTATCTTTCAAGAAAAGCGTTTGAACCATTCCTGAGCTTCTGCGCTCCATCCATTCACTGTAGTCCTCGTAAACAAACATTTTCCGGACCGTTTCCACAGGCGTGTTGGGATCGATGTCCAGCAGAAATTGTTTCATCCTGTCCGTATACGTCACTCTGCTCCATGTCTTCGGCTTGTTACCGCAACCTTTTACAATAGATGTGTGAACCTTGATTTACAACAGCACTCTGTAAACTTTTCTCAAACTTTCTGCTGCGTCCAGCTGACGATACCGCAAATGCAAGGCTGCAAGCAATAACTACGGCACTGTCTCAGGTATGAACTGTGTCACTCAGCCCAGTGGTTTACTGAAGAAGGTAGTTCCGAGTGTTTGCTTCGTGTGTCGTAATGTTACTTAATTATACATTATTATTTCATAGCGTGGGGAATACGCAAGCCGTGTGTTTTCCACTAGTGTTTTGGAGTCATTTGATGGTGTAATTGATTAGTTTTGAGGGAGAGAGGGGGCTGTATCACCTCCATTTCAGCTGGCAGCTCTGTCCCACTGATCTAAAAACAGCAGGCACTGACATTTAAAGGTATCAGAATCAAGAGCTCGCCATTCTTGACCTGTGTATCAATTTTCAATCAGATACTCTGATTTCTTCGTCTCTTGTTTTAATGACGGTAGCGTCAGGAGCAGCCAAAGACCACCTGGTGGCAAGATAGTTATCTACCAGTGTTCATAAACAAAAGAATATTGGTCATGGCCGAAATAAAGATAAAGATAAATAATTATGTACAGTTAATGCGTTCAAGGTCTTCTGACTCTTTAAAAGTTGACATGGTGTCTGTAGATCAAAGTATGAGGGACAAGAAGAGGTTGAAAGTCGATGAGTTTTGAAGAGGATTTGAAGATTTTCCAATTTACTTCCATTCACACTAATTAGACTGCCACCAGAGCGCTACCTATTGGCCGATTTGCACCGAATTTTGCACAAACCCTCATCCGGCCATGGAAGACAATTAGCGAAAGTGTTGTGGTAATCCGACTGTATTTGCTCAAGATATGAAAAACTGTCTGTTTAATGTGCAGGAATTTGTTGTTTTATATTTTGGGCGTTTTTTGGACAAACAAAATTCTTTTAATAACTTTTTGTCAGGAGGGTCTACAGATGCTACATGCAAAGTTTGGTGCAAATCAGTCAAATCGCCTAGGAGGAGTTCGAAAAAGTAGGTTTTTCATTGTTCGCAATTTTGCAAATGGAAATTTAATGCAAAAGTGGGTGTGCCTTACATCACACAATTCAACTAAATTCAAGGAACTCTGAGATATAAAGTTTCAAAACGTGCAACATGTTATGTGGGAGTTGTGGGCCAAAAACGCTTTTGCATTGAAAATAGTGCCACCTGCTGGTCATTTTTGGTGTGTGAGTTACAGGGGCCAGTCTTTACCACCCCTATCAATTTAATTTACATAAGTGTTATGGTGTTGGCACAGTGCCAAATATTAAGTTAGACTGCCACCACAACGCCACCTAATGGCGGATCAGTAACACCTTTTTCAGATATCCTCAGGAGGGCATTGACAATAATTGTTCTAAGTTTCGTGTTAATCCGAGCAACTGATGTGGAGATATAAAATATTTCAATTTAAAGAGCGCCACCTTGTGATCATCGCCTGAAATTTTGCACAGAGCCTCAGGAGCTCATGGGGAAGTAGTAAACTGAGTTTCATGTCATTCAGACACACCAGTGTGGAGATATGCAGCACTTCCTGTTTAGAACGAAATCTGCAGGAAGTTGTTATTTAATAACTTGAGTATTGTTTGGAATATCAAAATTCTTTTAATGACTTTTTGTCAGAAGAGTCCACAGATGATGTGTGCAAAGTTTCGTGCAAATCGGTGAAATTGCCTGGGAGGAGTTCGAAAAAGTAGGTTTGCGTCATTTTGCGCATTTGTGGAGAAAAAACATAGGCGGAAACGGGTGTGGCCTATATCACGAGATTCAGCACAATTCACTGAAAGGGTGGATATAAGGTTTTTGAATGTGCGACAAAGTATATAGGAGTTATAACCCAAAACGCACTTTCCTTGATTATAGCGCTACCTAGTGGTGGAAATTCAGGATGACTATAGATTATAAAATTTTTCACCAGACCAAACGCGTGTGCCAAATTTGGTGAGTTTTTGAATTTGGGAAAGGAGCCAAATTGGGGATTATATTCTCAGAAGAATAATAATAATAATTAAAGCTGCAAGCAGCTGTGATCGGGCCCTCACTCCCCCATGTAACCGTGGGGGCCTGAGGCACGTGGGGGCTGTGGCGCGAAGCGAGAAGGGAGAAAAAACCTGGCAGGAGCGAAAAAAACGCAATGTTTCATTCATCCACCAGGTGGCACTACGAGCGTAACCAGATGTGGGCAGGTGCGTTCAGGGGTGGACCGTCATCACGCATGGGAAGTTTCAAGCAAATCTGACAATGTCAGTGTATAATAGGGCATTTCCTGTTTCCACAAGGGGGCGGCATGAGCGAAACCAGATGTGGGCAGGTGCGTTCAGGGGTGGACTGTCATCACACATGTGAAGTTTCGAGCAAATCTGACAATGTCAATGTATAATAGGGCATTTCCTGTTTCCACAAGGGGGCGGCATGAGCGTAACCAGATGTGGCCAGGTGCGTTCAGGGGTGGACCCTCATCACACGTGAAATTTCGAGCAAATCAGACAATAAATGAAGGATTTATATCAAGTTGATGTTCCATGGCGAAGGATGAAAAGTCGCCACTGCTGCGGCCTGCAACATGACAGGACACGTGTATCACTGTGGAGATTCACCAACTTGATCGTCATGTGTCCACAAAATGGAATTGATCAGGTCAGGAGCTTGAGGTTGGCGTTTGTCAGTGTAAAAGATGGCATTTCCTGTTTCTACAAGGGGGCGCCATGAGCAAGATTGCCTACGAGCATATGGAGGCGTTGAGGGCGGGGCTCTTACCATGTACAGAAATTTTGAAGCAGTTTGGATGAATTATGTGGGAGAGAGAGCTGCTTGAATATGCATGGCGATGGATCAAAAATGGCAGCACCATAGCAGCCACGCCCTTTGACCTACAGACATGCAGAGCACAACTTTTGATCAGCATGGTGTCTGGATGATCTGTAAAAAATTTGAAGTCGATTGGATGAAATCCCTAGGACTAGTTCGTTAAAATACAACATGTGGAAATCACGCCAAAATGACAAGTCAAAATCAAAATGGCCTACTTCCTGTTTGGAGTAGACCATTGGTGCCAGAGACTTTTATGTGCGTCTGGACAACATACACATGTGTACCAATTTTCATGTTCCAACTCCCAAAAAATCCTATGGGGAGGGTTTATCGAAAATTTCAAGGGGGCGTTATAGAGGCATTTTGTCCCCCCCATGGGCGACGCCCCTATCAGATGTAAGAGCTTGCCATTCTTGACCTGTGTGTCAATTTTCATGAGGATATGGGGATGGTGAAGCCATCAAAAAGCCAAGCGTATTTGGTGGCGAAGGAGGCACCATAGTGGCCACGCCCCTTGACATAGAGGAAAGCTTTTAATAACTTTTCATCAGCATGGTCTCTGGATGATCTGTAAAAAAATTTGAAGTCGATTGGATGAAATCACTAGGACGAGTTTGTTAAAATACAACATGTGGAAATCACGCCAAAATGACAAGTCAAAATCAAAATGGCCAACTTCCTGTTTGGAGTAGACCATTGGTGCCAGAGACTTTTATGTGCATCTGGACAATATACACGTGTCCCAATTTTCATGTTCCAACTCCAAAAAAAACCCTTATGGGGAGGGGTTTTTGAAAATTTCAAGGGGGCGCTATAGAGGCATTTTGTCCCCCCCATGGGCGACGCACCTATCAGATGCAAGAGCTCGCCATTCTTGACCTGTGTATCCATTTTCATGAGGAAATGAGGTCGTTGAAGCCATCAAAATGCCAAACGTATTTAGTGGCAAGGGATCGATAGTCACCACGCCGCCACATGGACACCATTAGACGTAGCTTCACAGCGTTCATAAGGTAGCTTCACCAACTTGTTCTGCATGCATTAGAAGTGGAATGAAGTTGATACGCTCAAGTTTGTGGCATTAGTACATGTTAAAGTAAAAACTGGTCACTTCCTGTTACCACCGGGGGGCGCTATGAGTAAGGTGTGATATTAACATATCGAGACGTTCAGGGCGGAGCCATCATCATGTCCAGCAAGTTTGAAGCTGCTGAGATCAAGTATGTGGGCAGGAGAGCCGTTCGAAATTCGATGGCAAGAAAACGAAAAGTCGCCAAAATTTGTCACGTCCTAGCGGCCACGTCCCTTGACATAGAGAAAAGCTTTTAATAACTTTTGATCAGCATGTTCTCAGGATGATCTGTACCAACTTTGAAGTCAATAGGACGAAATCCCTAGGAGGAATTCATTCAAATGTAAGTTGTGGAAATCGCCGTAACGAAACAATTCAAAACAAAATGGCTGACTTCCTGTTGGGATTTCACCATGACGTTAAGAGACTTTTTTGTGCGTCTCGATATGATACATGTGTGTAACAAATTTCATTTGCCTACGACAAACTAACCCCAATGGGGAGTTTATTTTGAAAATTTGTAGGGGGCGCTATTTCGGCATTTCGCGCTGACCATGTGCAACTGCCCAAAAATATCGAATTTCGGATGTGGCCGGACGAATGTGGAGAGTTAGAAGCATTTTCAAATTTGGGAAAGGGCCGAAATTGGGACACGAAATGTCGCAAGAATAATAATAATAATAAACAGCACGATTTCAATAGGGTCCTCGGACGACTTCGTCGTCGCTCGGGCCCTAATAATAATAAACAGCGCGATTACAATAGGGTCCTCAGACAACTTTGTCGTCGCTCGGGCCCTAATTAAAGCTGCAAGCAGCAATGAATGGGCCCTCACACCTTCACACAACTCGGTGGGGTTGGCAGGACATCTTCTGGCGTGTCAGTTCATTTCTGTCAAAGTTAGATATCGTATGCAGGAGTGACTCCGCATATCCTTGATACAGTGGTGGAATGACATATTTCACATTTTGTGTCACTTCCTCTTTCCACTAGAGGGAGTTGGAGAGAGCACAAATTATACATCATGTTTTTGTACATCAAATATACACCATAGCATGTAACTTTCAGATAAATCGAAAGATAAGTGTTTGATGAGATCTACTTCCTGTTGCCACTAGGTGGGTCTATGAGTATCAGGAAATATGGTAATGAAAATGTGTTCAGGGCGGGACTAATATGAATCATGTGAAGTTTGGTGGACAACGGACCATTTACTCCAAATTTATAGCAATTTCCTGTTTCATAGCGAGACATCAAAAGTAAACCCTCTGCAGCACACATAGACACTAATGATATGTCATGTTTGTGTACATCAAATACACACCACAGCACTGAAATTTCAGGTGAATCCAAAGATAAGTGTCTGGTAAGAAGTACTTCCTTTCACCACTAGGTGGCGCTATGACTATCACGGAATATTGTCATATAAATGTGTTCAGGGTGGGACAAATATGAATCATGTCAAGTTTGGTGGACAACGGACCATTTACTCCAAATTTATAGCAATTTCCTGTTTCATGGCGAGACATCAGAATTAAACCCTCTGCAGCACACGTAGACACTAATGATATGTCATGTTTGTGAACATCAAATATAGACCACAGCACTGAAATTTCAGGTGAATCCAAAGATAAGTGTCTGATAAGAAGTACTTCCTTTCAACACTGGGTGGCGCTATGATTATCAGGAAATATGGTAATGAGAATGTGTTCAGGGCGGGACTAATATGAATCATGTGAAGTTTGGTGGAGACAGGACTATTTATGCCAAACCTACAGCAATTTCGTTTTTCATGGCGAGACCTCAAGATTCAACGCTCAGCAGCGGGCGCGCCATTCAACATTGGGCAAATCCTGTGATAACTTTTGGTCACAACATGGTCACGCTTACATACACCAAGTTTGGAGCCAATCTGATCAAATCTGTAGGACAAGTTTGTTAATTTACAAGCCCTGGAAATGGGCAAAAACGCACAAAAGTGGCACAAGTAAATTCAAAATGGCGGACTTCCTGTTGGGTTTGGAGCATCGCTCCAAGAGGCTTTTTTGTACGTAATAGAGTGTTACAGGTGACTACCAAGTTTTATACATGCAGGTCAAAGCAGCTTTGGGGGCTGCTTAATTGAAATATTCTAGGGGGCGCTGTTGAGCCATCTTGGTGCATCAAAGCACAAAAATCACATCAGACAACAGGACTTGTGACCTGTGATCTGTATACCAGGTTTGGTGAGTTTTCAAGCATCCCTTGTCCCTTCAAAACAACATCGTGTTTGATGGCGAACAAGGCGGCACCACGGTGACAGCGTTTGATGAAAACTAAAAAGCTTCATTTTTAAGCATCATCAAGGTCTAAGGACCTAGACCAGCAAGTTTGAGGTGGGTCTGATTAACCTGCTAGAAGAGGGACATCAAAAAATGTATCAAGTAACTTTCTGTTGCCAGTAGGTGGCGCTATGGCGGTGATTCAAAATTCCTCTGTAGATGTGTTCAGGGCTGGACTGTCATCATATGTGTGAAGTTTTGGCAAGATATTCCCACGTGGAGTCAAGTTATAGCAACGTCTATCATCATGGCGAAACATCAAAGTTCGCCACCAGGCCGTGGCTACGCCCTTCGACGAAAACTCGCAGTTTCCACAATAAAGCATCATCAACGTCTTATGACTTTTTTCACCAAGTTTGAGATGGATCTGGTCAATTCTGTAGGAGATGTACATTAAAGTCTAAAACATGACCTTTCCTGTTGCCAGTAGGGGGCGCTATGTTTATCTCTAATTATTGACATGTAGATGTGTTCAGGGCGGGACTGTCATCAATCCTGTGAAGTTTGGGCAAGATTGGACCATGTATGCTGGAGTTATAAACTACTTCCTGTTTAGTGGCGAGACCCCTAACTTTGACACCATCCCACGGTCACACGCATTGACGAAAACTCAAGCTTTTGATAACTTTTCATCTTCAAGGTCTTGGGATGGGACAGACCAAGGTTTGAAGTCGATCGGATGAAATCTCTAGGACTAGTTTGTTCATTTATGACCCCTGGAAATGGCCAAAAATGCACCAAAATTGCACAGTAAATTCAAAATGGCTGACTTCCTGTTGGGTTTAGAGCATGCCTCCAAGAGGCTTTTTTGTACGACTCTGGGCGTTACATAAGCCTGCCGAGTTTCATACATGTAGGTTAAACTAGCTTCAGGGGCTGTTACCTCAAACTTTTGTAGGGGGCATTACTGAGCCATTTTTTGGAACCTACGCACGAGACCCTTAAAATATCAAATTTTTCACCAGTTCTGAGATGTGTGCAAACTTTCATGAGTTTTCGGGTATGTTAAGCCTCCCAAAAAGGCAATTCATTTGGAGGAAGAATAATAATAATAGTAATAATAATTAAATCTGCAAGCAGCGATGAACGGGCCCTCGCACCTTCACGCAACTCGGGGGGGGCTGGCAGGACGTCTTCTGATGTGTCAGTTCATTTCTGTCAACGTTAGACATCACATGTAGGAGTGACTTTGCATATCTTTGATACAGTGCTGGAATGACATATTTCACATTTTGTATCACTTCCTCTTTCCACTAGAGGGAGTTGGAGAGTACATCATGTTTTTATACATCAAATATAGACCACAGCATTTAACTTCCAGATAAATCGAAAGATAAGTGTTTGATGAGATCTACTTCCTGTTGCCACTAGGTAGCACTATGAGGATCAGGCAATATGGTAATGAAAATGTGTTCAGGGCGGGACTAATATGAATCATGTGAAGTTTGGTGGACAACGGACCATTTACTCCAAATTTATAGCAATTTCCTGTTTCATAGCGAGACATCAAAAGTAAACCCTCTGCAGCACGCATAGACACTAATGATATGTCATGTTTGTGTACATCAAATACACACCACAGCACTGAAATTTCAGGTGAATCCAAAGATAAGTGTCTGGTAAGAAGTACTTCCTTTCACCACTAGGTGGCGCTATGACTATCACGGAATATTGTCATAAAAATGTGTTCAGGGTGGGACAAATATGAATCATGTCAAGTTTGGTGGACAACAGACCATTTACTCCAAATTTATAGCAATTTCCTGTTTCATGGCGAGACATCAGAATTAAACCCTTTGCAGCACACGTACACACTAATGATATGTCATGTTTGTGAACATCAAATATAGACCACAGCATTGAAATTACAGGTTAATCCAAAGATAAGTGTCTGATAAGAAGTACTTCCTTTCGACACTAGGTGGCGCTATGATTATCAGGCAATATGGTAATGAAAATGTGTTCAGGGTGGGACTAATATGAATCATGTGAAGTTTGGTGGAGATTGGACCATTTATGCCAAACCTACAGCAATTTCGTTTTTCATGGCGAGCCCTCAAGATTCAATGCTCGGCAGCGGGCGCACCATTCAACATTGGGCAAATCCTGTGATAACTTTTGGTCACAACATATTCACGCTTACATACACCAAGTTTGGAGCTAATCTGATTAAATCTGTAGGACAAGTTTGTTAATTTACAAGCCCTGGAAATGGGCCAAAACGCACAAAAGTGGCACAAGTAAATTCAAAATGGCGGACTTCCTGTTGGGTTTGGAGCATGGCTCCAGGAGACTTTTTTGTACGTAATAGAGTGTTACAGGTGACTACCAAGTTTCATACATGCAGGTCAAAGCAGCTTTGGGGGCTGCTTAATTGAAATATTCTAGGGGGCGCTGTTGAGCCATCTTGGTGCATCAAAGCACAAAAATCACATCAGACAACAGGACTTGCGACCTGTGATGTGTATGCCACGTTTGGTGAGTTTTCAAGCATCCCTTGTCCCTTCAAAACAACATCGTGATTGATGGCGAACAAGGCGGCGCCACGGTGACAGCGTTTGATGAAAACTAAAAAGCTTCATTTTTAAGCATCATCAAGGTCTAAGGACCTAGACCAGCAAGTTTGAGGTGGGTCTGATTAACCTGCTAGAAGCGGGACATCAAAGAATGTATAAAGTAGCTTTCTGTTGCCAGAAGGTGGCGCTATGGCGGTGATTCAAAATTCCTCTGTAGATGTGTTCAGGGCTGGACTGTCATCATATGTGTGAAGTTTTGGCAAGATATTCCCACGTGGAATCGAGTTACAGCAACGTTTATCATCATAGCGAAACATCAAAGTTCGCCGCCAGGCCGTGGCCACCCCCCTCGACGAAAACTCACAGTTTGAGAAGTTTGAGATGGATCTGGTCAAGTCTGTAGGAGATGTATATTAAAGTCTAAAACATGACATTTCCCATTGCCAGTAGGGGGCGCTATGTTTATCTCTAATTATTGACATGTAGATGTGTTCAGGGCAGGACTGTCATCAATCCTGTGAAGTTTGGCCAAAATTGGACCATGTATGCTGGAGTTATAAACTACTTCCTGTTTAGTGGCGAGACCCCTAACTTTGACGCCATCCCACGGTCACACGCATTGACGAAAACTCAAGCTTTTGATAACTTTTCATCTTCAAGATCTTGGGATGGAACAGACCAAGGTTTGAAGTCGATCGGATGAAATCTCTAGGACTAGTTTGTTCATTTATGACCCCTGGAAATGGCCAAAAATGCACCAAAATTGCACAGTAAATTCAAAATGGCCGACTTCCTGTTGGGTTTAGAGCATGCCTCCAAGAGGCTTTCTTGTACGTCTCTGGGCGTTACATAAGCCTGCCGAGTTTCATACATGTAGGTTAAACTAGCTTCAGGGGCTGTTTCCTCAAACTTTTGTAGGGGGCACTACTGAGCCATTTTTTGGAACCCGCACACGAGACCCTTAAAATATCAAACTTTTCACCAGTTCTGAGATGTGTGCAAACTTTCATGAGTTTTCGGGTATGTTAAGCCTCCCAAAAAGGCAATTCATTTGGAGGAAGAAGAATAATAATAATAAAAAATCCTTGCACCGCTAGGTGCTCGGGCCCTAATAATTAAAGCTGCAAGCAGCTGTGATTGGGCCCTCGCTCCCCCATGTAACCGCGGGGGCCTGAGGCACGTGGGGGCTGTGGCGCGAAGCGAGAAGGGAGAAAAAACCTGGCAGGAGTGACAAAACGCTCGTTCATCCACCAGGTGGCACTATGAACATAACCAGATGTGGCCAGGTGCGTTCAGTGGTGGACCGTTATCACACATGTGAAGTTTCGAGCAAATCTGACAATGTCAATGTATAATAGGGCATTTCCTGTTTCCACAAGGGGGCGGCATGAGCGAAACCAGATGTGGGCAGGTGCATTCAGGGGTGGACCCTCATCACACGTGAAATTTCGAGCAAATCGGACAATACATGAAGGATTTATATCAAGTTGATGTTCCATGGCGAAGGATGAAAAGTCGCCACTGCTGCAGCCTGCAACATGACAGGACACGTGTGTCACTGTGGAGATTCATCAACTTGATCGTCATGTGGCCACAAAATGGAGTTGATCAGGTCAGGAGCTTGAGGTTGGCGTTTGTCAGTGTAAAAGATGGCATTTCCTGTTTCTACAAGGGGGCGCCATGAGCAAGATTGCCTTCAAGCATATGGAGGCGTTGAGAGCGGGGCTCTTATCATGTACAGAAATTTTGAAGCAGTTTGGATGAATTATGTGGGAGAGAGAGCTGCTTGAATATGCATGGCGATGGATCAAAAATGGCAGCACAATAGCAGCCACGCCCTTTGACCTACAGACATGCAGAGCACAACTTTTGATCAGCATGGTGTCTGGATGATCTGTAAATAATTTGAAGTCGATTGGATGAAATCCCTAGGACTAGTTCGTTAAAATACAACATGTGGAAATCATGTCAAAATGACAAGTCAAAATCAAAATGGCCAACTTCCTGTTTGGAGTAGACCATTGGTGCCAGAGACTTTTATGTGCGTCTGGACAACATACACATGTGTACCAATTTTCATGTTCCAACTCCAAAAAAAATCCTATGGGGAGGGTTTTTTGAAAATTTCAAGGGGACGCTATAGACGCATTTTGTCCCCCCCATGGGCGACGCCCCTATCAGATGCAAGAGCTTGCCATTCTTGACCTGTGTATCAATTTTCATGAGGATATGGGGATGGTGAAGCCATCAAAAAGCCAAACATATTTGGTGGTGAGGTAGGCACCATAGCGGCCACGCCTCTTGACATAGAGGAAAGCTTTTAATAACTTTTCATCAGCATGGTCTCTGGATGATCTGTAAAAAATGTGAAGTTGATTGGATGAAATCACTAGGACGAATTCGTTAAAATACAACATGTGGAAATCACGCCAAAATGACAAGTCAAAATCAAAATGGCCGACTTCGTGTTTGGAGTAGACCATTGGTGCCAGAGACTTTTATGTGCATCTGGACAATATACACATGTGTACCAATTTTCATGTTCCAACTCCAAAAAAAACTTTATAGGGAGGGGTTTTTGAAAATTTCAAGGGGGCGCTATAGAGGTATTTTGTCCCCCCATGGGCGACGCCCCTATCAGATGCAAGAGCTCGCCATTCTTGACCTGTGTATCCATTTTCATGAGGAGATGAGGTCGTTGAAGCCATCAAAATGCCAAACGTATTTAGTGGCGAGGGATCGATAGTCACCACGCCGCCACATGGACACCATTAGACGTAGCTTCACAGCGTTCATAAGGTAGCTTCACCAACTTGTTCTGCATGCATTAGAAGTGGAATGAAGTTGATACGCTCAAGTTTGTGGCATTAGTATATGTTAAAGTAAAAACTGGTCACTTCCTGTTACCACCGGGGGGCGCTATGAGTAAGGTGGGATATTAACATATCGGGGCGTTCGGGGCAGAGCCATCATCATGTCCAGCAAGTTTGAAGCTGCTGAGATCAAGTATGTGGGCAGGAGAGCCATTCGAAATTCGATGGCAAGAAAACGAAAAGTCGCCAAAATTTGTCACATCCTAGCGGCCACGTCCCTTGACATAGAGAAAAGCTTTTAATAACTTTTGATCAGCATGTTCTCAGGATGATCTGTACCAACTTTGAAGTCGATAGGACGAAATCCCTAGGAGGAATTCATTCAAATGTAAGTTGTGGAAATCGCCGTAACGAAACAATTCAAAACAAAATGGCCGACTTCCTGTTGGGATTTCACCATGATGTTAAGAGACTTTTTTGTGCGTCTCAGTATGATACATGTGTGTACCAAATTTCGTTTGCCTACGACAAACTAACCCCAATGGGCAGGGTATTTTGAAAATTTGTAGGGGGCGCTATTTCGGCCATGTGCAACCGCCCAAAAATATCGAATTTCGGATGTGGCCAGACGAATGTGGAGAGTTAGAAGCATTTTCAAATTTGGGAAAGGGCCGAAATTGGGACACGAAATGTCGCAATAATAATAATAATAATAAACAGCACGATTTCAATAGGGTCCTTGGACGACTTCGAATAATAAAAAATCCTTGCATTTCAATAGCAGTGCGAGGGCCCTAATAATAATAATAATAATAATAATAATAGATCCTTGCATTTCAATAGGGTCCTCGCACCGCTAGGTGCTCGGGCCCTAATTAAAGCTGCAAGCAGTGATGAATGGGCCCTCGCAGTCCACGCGCGTCAGGGCATGCTGCCGTCAGGGGGCCTGCACCTAGATGTCTTGTCAGCTGTAATAAATAAAAAAATAAATGTTATCTCTTACTTACATTTCCAGTATACAGGTAGGCACCCAACCCACGTATATAATTTTCCAAAAAGTAGAAGCTGAATACATGCCCAATAGTTAAAGGTCTTCTGACTCTTTAAAAGCTGACATGGTGTCTCTAGCTCAAAGTATGAGGGACAAGAAGAGGTTGAAAGTCGATGAGTTTTGAAGAGGATTTCAAGATTTTCCAATTTACTACCATTCACACTAATTAGACTGCCACCAGAGCGCCACCTATTGGCTGATTTGTACCAAATTTTGAACAAACCCTCATCGGGCCATGGAACACAATTAGCAAAAGTGTTGTGGTAATCGGACTGTATTTGGTCAAGATATGAAAGACTGTCTGTTTTGAACACAATGTGCAGGAATTTGTTGTTTTGTATTTTGGGCGTTTTTTGGACTATCAAAATTCTTTTAATAACTTTATGTCAGGAGAGTCCACAGATGCTTCATGCAAAGTTTGGTGCAAATCAGTCAAATCGCCTAGGAGGAGTTCAAAAAAGTACGTTTTTCATTTGTGGCGATTTAGCGAATGGAAAGTTATCGCGAAAGTGGACTTACACCACACAATTCAGCTGAATTCAGAGAACACGTAAATAGAAGGTTTAACAATGTGCGACATATTATGTGGGGGTTATTAGCCAAAAACGCTTTTGCATTGAAAATAGCACCACCTGCTGGTCATTTTTGGTGTGTGAGTTACAGGGGCCAGTCTATACCACCCCTATCAATTTTATTTCCATGAGTGTTATGGTGTTGGCACAGTGCCCAATATTAAATTAGACGGCTGCCAGAGCGCCACCTTGTGGTCATCACCCGAAACTTTGCACAGAGCCTCAGGGGCTCATGGGGAAGCCGAGGGTAACCTGAGTTTCATGTCATTCGGATACACCAGTGTGGAGATCTGCAGCACTTCCTGTTTAGAATGAAATCTGCAGGAAGTTGTTATTTAATAACTTGAGTATTGTTTGGAATATCGAAATTCTTTTAATAACTTTTTGTCAGGAGGGTCCACAGATGCTGTGTGCGAAGTTTCATGCCAATCGGTGAAATTGCCTGGGAGGAGTTTGAAAAAGTAGGTTTGCAAATTTGCTGAAAAAAAACGGAGGCAGAAATGAGCGTGGCCTATACCACAAGATTCAGCACAATTCACTGAACACGGGGATATAAGGTATTTGAATGTGCGACAAAGTATATGGGAGTTATGTGCCAAAACGCACTTTCCTTAATAATAGCACCATCTAGTGGTGGAAATTCAGGACTACAATAGATTCTAAATTTTTTCGCCAGGTGTGACTTATATTCCAAATTTGGTGAGTTTTGGGGTATGTTCAGGCAGTGAAAAATGCGATCATATGGGCGGAAGAAAAAAAAAAATCTGATCCCATCTGATTCCTGTTTCTTTATTTTGAGGATGAGATGACAAAAACAACACAAAACAAAAGAAATCTACTGTGTAAATATGTTCAAAATGTTGTTTTACTGAGATTTATTAAATCCAATATGGCCGCCGCCTAGTGACGCCACAATATGCAAATTAGATGAGTTAATTTACTCCCATCTGATTCCTCTTCCTTTATTTTGAGGATGAGACGACAAAAACAACACAAAACAAAAGAAATCTACTGTGTAAATATGTTCAAAATGTTGTTTTACTGAGATTTATGAAATCCAATATGGCTGCTGGCTAGTGACGCCACAATATGCAAATTAGATGAATTAATTTACTCCTATCACAAACTTTGGGTCATGATGAATAGTTTTGTCATTTACAGTGTGCCTTTATCTCTCACCACTTTCAAGCCACAGCCTTTTGAAATGTTGAAATGAAAATGGAATATTTTCCTCAATAAACTCTGGCACCTGAAGGGTTAAAATGGAGATGCTGCCCCTGTCATGTCTGCATGTAAGATGTAGACACGCACAGACATCATGTTTCTGTGAGTTTGTGTGTGACAGCGGTTGCCATGTGCACACCTGGCAGAAGAGCAGAGACAGACAGAGACAGAACACAGAGAAGAGACCTGTTTTAGTGGAGATTTAACTCCTCGAACAAGTTCTTCCCATTCCCAAACCGTTGGTAAAATTATACAGAAGATCTGTTTAGCAGCAGTTGAGGTGGCATGTGTGCGTCTTTAAAGCCGATACAATAAACGGTGTAGGAGGAGATGTTTTTTTTAAGAGCACATTTGAGGCGAAATCTTACTTTGAAAGGGCAAATAGCTCACTTCCTGTTGGAATTAGGTCATGGGTGTCAGCGCGTGATTTGTATGTCGAACACGCCAGTTTTGGTTTGATATTTCTACGACATTCCTACGGGCCACGGTGGCCAGTTTAGTGCACCTATGTGGCGCTAGAGAGCCCATTTTGGCACTTTAGGGGTTAATAATGTGTATTTGCTGTTTCAAATGAAGATTCTGCTGCTGTAATCTGTCCTTTAAAGATTGTGAGACACACAGACCAGAGAACCCTGTGTGTGCGTGTCTGTGTGTGCAGCCGTTGTCATGGCGATTAATGACTTGCCTGCACCTTCTTCTAATTCCCAAACCGTTGGTCCAATAATGAAAATAAAGTGATAGTGAGAGAGATAAACTTCTCGTGAACGTACGTGTCATGTTTTATATGTGTAGAGTCAAAAATGTGGTCACATGAGCGAGTTACAAATGTGTTGCACCTCAGCTGTTTTCAGGAAATTTCTCCTCTCAGTTTACATGGGAGTGAATGAGAAAAAAATCTGCGCTCCCTTCACTTTGGAGCCACTCAACAAAAATGTGTACGTGTGAGAGAATCCATGTCAACATATCTGTGAGCAGGACAAATTTTCCTACGTTTTGTGGTATAAATTGTGTCTGTACAGTGAAAACTGTGGCCATTGCAGCGGGTTAAATACAAAAGTTTTAGACGATTTTTAGAGCCCTCTCCACTCTAGCTCACAGCATTCCGTGCAATACACACCCATTATAAACTGACAATTTCTCCACATTTGCTCATGGTACTTTGAGAGGCACAGATTAAAAACGGTAAAAGATATGAAAAAGATGAAAACATGAGTGAATAGATGAGACCTGTGGCAACATTTGAGAGTTGGAATGGAGTCTGTAACACAAAGTATGGAGACGCTGTAAATGCTAGAAAAAGCCCAAAGATTGGTCTCGGTCTCCCCCCTGCTGCCATTAATTTCCTATGGGACAGCTTTCGAAGATCGTCAGGATGTTTTGTGACATGTCACCTTAAGGAGCCCATAAAATCCAAACCGTTCGAGTAATGAAAAAGTTATACAGAAGATCTGATTAGCACGAGTTGATCTGTCATGTGTGCAAGTTTGAAGCCGATACAATAAACGGTGTAGGAGGAGTTGATATTTTATAGCAGTTTTGAGGCGAAATCTTACTTTGAAAGGGCAAATAGCTCACTTCCTGTTGGATTTAGGTCAGGGGTGTCAGCGTGTGATTTGTAGGTCTTGATGAGACGAACATGCCAGTTTTGGTTTGATCTTTCAAGGACATTCATACGGGCTGCAGCGGCCATTTTAGTGTGCCTAGGTGGCGCTAGAGAGCCCATTTTGGCAATTTAGGGGTTAATTTTTGATTTTCTAAAATTTTTCACCAGGTCTGACATGCATGCCAATTTTGGTGAGTTTTTGAGCATGTTTAGGGGGTCAAATTCCAGCTCAAAGAGGCAGCGGGAGAAAGAATAAAGAATAAACGCAACAAAAACAATAGGGTCTTCTCCTTCGGCGAGAACTGCTCTGTGAGCAGTCCTCTGCCTCTAGGCTCGGTCCCTAATAATAAAGAATAAAGAATAATAAACGCAGCAAAAACAAGAGGGACTTCGTCCTTCGGCCGAGGTCCCAAATTAAAGCTGCAAGCAGCGTTGGGCGGGACCTCGCACTCGCGCCCGTTTCGGCCTCCAGCTTATGTCGTCATTGTCAATTATTTAGAAATATCAAAAACAATATGCAAATTAGATGAGTTAATTTACCCCCATCAGATTCCTGTTTCTTTATTTTGAGGATGAGATGACAAAAACAACACAAAACAAAAGAAATCTACTGTGTAAATCTGTTCAAAATGTTGTTTTACTGAGATTAATGAAATCCAATATGGCTGCCGGCTAGTGACACCACAATATGCAAATTAGATGAGTTAATTTACTCCCATGACAAACTTTGGGTCATGATGAATAGTTTTCTCATTTACAGTATGCCTTTATCTCTCACCACCTTCAAGCCACAGCCTTTTGAAATGTTGAAATGAAAATGGAATATTTTCCTCAATAAACTCTGGCACCTGAAGGGTTAAAATGGAAATTCTGCCCCTGTCATGTCTGCATGTAAGATTAAGACACACACACACATCATGTTTCTGTGAGTTTGTGTGTGACAGCGGTTGCCATGGTGATGAAGTAGGTGCACCTGGCAGAACAGCAGAGAGAGACAGACAGAACACAGAGAGACCTGTTTTAGTGGAGATTTAACTCCTCGAAGAAGTTCTTCCCATTCCCAAACCGTTGGTCCAATCATCAAAATAATGTGATCATGAGAGAGATAAAGTTATACAGAAGATCTGTTTAGCAGCAGTTGAGCTGGCACGTGTGCATCTTTAAAGCCGATACGATAAACTGTGTAGGAGGAGATGTTTTTTTTAAGAGCACGTTTGACGCGAAATCTTACTTTGAAAGGGCAAATAGCTCACTTCCTGTTGGATTTTGGTCAGGGGTGTCAGCGCGTGATTTGTAAGTCAAACATGCCAGTTTTAATAATGTGTATTTGCTGTTTCAAATGAAGATTCTGCTGCTGTAATCTGTCCTTTAAAGATTGTGAGACACACAGACAGAGAGAGCCGTGTGTGTGTGTCTGTGTGTGCAGCCGTTGTCATGGCGATTAATGACTTGCCTGCACTTGAGGGGCACACACAGAGCTCATGAGAGAGCAGATCAGCAAAGGCTGTTTATAATGGGTTTTAACTCCTCGAACAAATTCTTGCCATACCCAAACCGTTGGTCCAATCAAGAAAATAAAGTGATTTTGAGAGACAGCCACTTCTCGTGAACGCACGTGTCATGTTTTATATCTCTAGAGTCAAAAATGTGGTCACACGAGCGAGTTTAAAATGTGTTGCACCTTAGCTGTTTTCCAGAAATTTCTCCTCTCAGTTTATATGGGAGTGAATGAGAAAAAAATCTGCGCTCCCTTCGCTTTGGAGCCACTCAGCAAAAATGTGTACGTGTGAGAGATTCCATGTCAACATATCTGTGAGCTGGACAAATTTTCCTACATTTTGTGGTATAAATTGTGTCTGTACAGTGAAAATTGTGGCCGTGGCAGCGAGTTAAAGACAAAAGTTTTAGACGATTTTAAGAGCCCTCTCCACTCTAGCTCACAGCATTCCATGCAATACACACCCATTGTAAACTGACAATTTCTCCACTTTTGCTCATGGTACTTTGAGAGGCACAGATCAAAAATGGTAAAAGATATGAAAAAGATGAAAACATGAGTGAATAGATGAGACCTGTGGCAACATTTGAGAGTTGGAATGGAGTCTTCGGCCGAGGTCCCCAATTAACAGGTAAAGTTTTTAGAATCCTGCATAAATCCTATTCTGTAGACACTTTTTTGCAAACTAGAATACATTAATGGAACCAAGATCTAAAAAGAAATGATATTAATTTAAGATGGAGGGAATGTTGGAATTTAACAACAGGTATTATGGCTAATGAAAATTTGCCTTTAATCCAATACAAAATAATGTACAGAACCTATTGTACAAAAGATAAAGTTAATAAATATGATAGTAGTATATCAGGGAACTGTTTTAAATGTGGACTTACAGATTCATTGATTCATGCTTTTTGGGACTGTAGCAAAATTAATAAGGTCTGGTTTGATATGGAATATTGGTTATCAGAAGTATTGGGGGTGAACTTTAATTTCAATCCATCAGCCTGTATATTTCAAGATATGTTACAGGATACAGTGAGGAGAGATGGATTATTCTTTTCTCATCAATTGTATTGAAGAAACTGATACTTAAACATTGGAAATCCACATACCCTCCTATGTTATTACACTGGAAAAAAGAGATGTGTTATTATTTGAACATGGAAAAGACAATAGTCATTGAAAAAAACAAATTAACTCAATTTGAAATCATATGGGGAAAAATAATACAAGCCTTGAGTATATAAAAACAACAAGCGCTTTATATTTAAACATAGATTTTTTTCTTTTCTTTTCTTTTTTTTGTTTTTTGGTCTTGTTAATTGATTATTGTTTACTTTTGTCGATGTTTGGTTTACTTGTAAAAATATGAATAATACAGGACATAATAATTAAAAGGACAGTACTGTTGTGGATATTTCAGCTGGGAAAGCTTGGTGATACTCGATAGAGAGGAATGGAATTTAAGTTATATATGATTCATGTATTTATATTAATATATCTTATTTAACTTGATCATTCATAAAGATACTGATGTTGAGCTTGTCTATCTGATATGTGTGTTGTGCTTTGTTTTGTTTTGTTCTTGTTTTGTTTGTCAATAAGATTGTGGGTCTTTGTTTTTTGTTGTTTTGTATGTTGTATATACTATGTTGACATACATTTTAAAATAACATTAACATTAATTAAGAGACAAAATCATTATTTTAGTTTATATTGTGAAGAATTGTAAAATGTCACTTTTATGTGGTAGTTCAGACATCGACAGTGACAATGTGTTGTTGAATGTTGAATGCATCAAAAGTCCTACAGTTCACTCAGTGTGATAGTGTGGGGGCTGGAAAGCTGTTCGGATCGCACATTCACATATTCAGTAAGAACAAAAAGGTTTGTGGTAATGTTACTGATGTGTGGGGGCTACCTCACCCTCAAACATAAACAGCACCACTTTATCTCACGTGCGCTCCTTTTTAGTTATTAAGTTACAGGAAACTTTATCAACTTTGTGAAAGCTGCCTGTGACAAATTCTTACTAATTCAAACACAACTCAAACTCATTAACACAACTCATTAAACACATTTAATACTGGGGCGCCGGTAGCTTAGTGGTGGAGCGGGCGCCCCGTGTGCAGGGCTGTTGCCGCAGCGGTCCGGGTTCGGCTCCAGCCTGTGGCCGTTTGCTGCATGTCACTCCCTCTCTCTCTCTTCCCCCTTCATGCTTGTCTGTCCTATACATTAAAGGCTAAAAAAGCCAAAAAAATATCTTAAAAAACAAACAAACACATTTAACACTAGAACTGCCAACATTCGAATACCCCCTAGAACTGCCAGAGTGGGTCATTTTTGCCCCCCTGCTGTAACAACATCAGCCATGGCAAAGCTGACATATCTTGAAGCAGATAAGCTTTTAATTTTTGTCATTTTAAAAAGTAATGAGAAAGACTTGATAAAATAGCTATTTTCAATTAGTTTTATGTGGTTTGTAATTTGTAATAACAGCAATGACAAAATATTTAACATTTAAATAAGTTATATTTGGATAGAAATAAACAATTTTTGAACAATATTGTTTTACACAAAGAAACGGAGCAGGCGCTCTAGTAACTAGCTCTGGTAACAGTAAGCAGTACAGTGGCACACACACACACACACACACACACACACACACACACACAATCGGCACACACACTGTACATTTTCACGGTGCACTCCACACACTGCATGGTAGCACCTCATGCACATTTTTGTTTCCAGTTGCAAGGCCCTCTCACAGATCTGGTTGATCTGACACTATAAAAAATAAATAAAATTTGTTTCGCAAGTGCAATTATCTTGCTAGAAACTACTGAATGACATTATATATATATATATATATATATATATATATATATATATGTATATAGTAAACGGCACAGCACGGTGGGGTGGTGGTTCTCCCCTTGTCAGCATGGGTTTTCTCCGGGTACTCCGGCTTCTTCCCACCGTCCAAAGACTGTGAATGGTGTGAATGGTTGTCTGTCTCTATGTGTTAGCCCTGCAATAGTCTGGCTACCTGTCCAGGGTGTACCCTGCCTCTCGCCCAATGTCATCTGGGATAGGCTCCAGCCCCCCCCCCCGCAACCCTCAAGAGGATCACCGGCTAGAAAATGGATGGATGGATAATTAGTAGACATGTTTTGTGAGAGTGGGGGCTGCTGTGACTGTGAAGGTGAAGTGGGGGGGGCTCGGAGCCTCTGCCACCGGAGGCGTGGGCCTTTTTCTGAATGCCGGCTCTGGCTCTTCATCTTCAGATGACCCCTCCTCGCCAGGTGAAAAGGACAGATCATCGGTCTCTCCCTCATCCAGTTCTTCCTCTCTCATTTCCACTGATGTGTCTCCCCCATCCGTCTCTCCCTCAATCACCTCTCCCCCATTTGATTCTCCGTCACTTATGTCCTGAAGCATCGTCAGAGCTTGTTCTACATTCATCCCTTTTCTCCAGTTCATAATTAGGCTACACAATCCAAATCCCTCTCTTTTCCTCTTTTCTGTCTGTCTTACTTTCTGTCTATCTGTCTGTCTGTCAAAACTAGCTTGCATTTCGCAGAGGGTTTTATTGTGACAAAGTTACAAGCATTTGGAAGTGGCAGGGAGGTAAAAATGACCCCATGGCGGTTCTAGTTTTAATAAATAGTAATAGACATTTTATCACAAATTCCTCTTGCATCAGATCTTGTGAAATATGGCTTCCATGAATCTGTTTAGACAGACAGCGCCAGATCAGTGAGGTGAAGCCGTGCTGTGTGCGGCAGAGCGTTGTACAGTCCGAACGTTAAAATGATATTTAAAAAAGAAAAGATCTATGTAATCATGTCCAATATTCACAAGCTGTTTATATCTAACGAAAGATTCTGCTTCAGTCCTTATTTGTTGGCGTGTAGTCTTTGAAAAACAACATTTCCTCATCTTTCGCACATTCTGTAAACTGAGTGGGTTATTGTAACATATATATATAGATATAGATATAGATATACATATTTATTGCTATATTTTTTACTATATCACATATTATCATTACCACTGCAGATAAACTCAGCCATCACAACAGTAAAAAGAGGCACAGTAAACCGCTTCAGCTTCCACACTCACTGCTCCTCCTGTATTGAGTTAATTTTGTGTCTTTAATATGCAATCAAAAAGAATGGATTTGAAAACAAAAAAATATTTTGCAAACAAAATTATGATTTCAAAAATACAAAAAAATGCCCATGAATGAATAAAATATATTTGTGATTAAAATTGTATCTTGATAAATCCACAAGTTTTGTTTACAAACCAAAATATTGTTCTCATGAACCACAGATTCGTTTGCGTTTCCTGAGTTTTCGTTTGCGTTTCTTGAAGTTTTGCTTGCGTTTCTGCATGACTCTCATGGGCGGGACCTCCTCTGAAAACTGTAAGAAGCCTCCTGATTGGTCAGTCTCACTCAAAGAGACGGGGTGACAACTTCCGCCCCCACAGTGAGCCGGCGGTAAGGGAGACACGGAGAGTTAGCCGACGGTGACAAACATCGATCATAACAGGTATGTTTTGCGTAACTTTACTGTCTTATTGATGCTATTAAGTTTACACTTGTCGCTCTTCTGGTGCTTTTTATTCCCAACCAGTAGAGAAAGCATTATCAGACATTAACACTCATAATTCAGACGAACCAGCTTAGCGCTCTGCGCTCGTCAGAAGTGACTGACAAGCTTATTACTGCCCTGGCTTCAGTGACAGTTTGATTCATCTCACAGATAGCAGCTTATTTATGTATAAATAAATACACTTTAATTAGATATACTATCAGAACAAATCATCAGGTGTGTGTGTGTGGATCGTTTAGTCATTCCTGCGATACATTAAGTAAAGAGTTATAAAAGGGGGCATACTTTCACTGATCTTCATCCATTAGTGTTTGATCATAATCCACTTGGTCTCCTGAAGTTGCATAAATGACAGACACTGTATTAATCACTGTTACTGATACCTGAAAGCAGTTAGGTTACTGAGGTACCTGTTATTATAACAGTTTTTACTCATGGAGATTAATTTTCCTTGTCTTCACAGGAGGATGGAGAACCATCCTGATGGACCTCAGGGTCAGGTAGTTTTTTTCCCTCCTCAATTTCATGTACATTTTATCATAGTATTGTCATTGTGGGTGGGGGGGTGGTAAGAAATAAACTATTACCTTCTCTGCATTGTTGCCCAGTAGTATAACAAGCACGGCAGGAATAGATCCTTAATGACACATGTACTCTGCATGATCACATAACAATGCCATGCATCTTAAATTCTTTTACAGTGTGATCGGCGTGCAGTTACCGAAGCTGCTCAGCATTTCATGTCTCTGCTCAGGAGAGTAATACCTGAAGGACAGGGTCAGAGCACCAGTAGGGAGAGGCCAACAGTGGAGTCTGAGATGGCCAGGTGTAAAAAAATAAATTATAAAAGGGGCCAGTTTAGTTGTGTAACATTGTCACTCACATTATAATTTCATATCCTTGTAAGGGATTTTTTATGAAGTGTAAACATATTTTTTGTTTAACAACATCCTTCAGATCCTTCACCAGGTCTGACATGCATGCCAATTTTGGTGAGTTTTTGAGCATGTTTAGGGGGTCAAATTCCAGCTCAAAGAGGCAGCGGGAGAAAGAATAAAGAATAAACGCAACAAAAACAATAGGGTCTTCTCCTTCGGCGAGAACTGCTCTGTGAGCAGTCCTCTGCCTCTAGGCTCGGTCCCTAATAATAAAGAATAAAGAATAATAAACGCAGCAAAAACAAGAGGGACTTCGTCCTTCGGCCGAGGTCCCAAATTAAAGCTGCAAGCAGCGTTGGGCGGGACCTCGCACTCGCGCCCGTTTCGGCCTCCAGCTTATGTCGTCATTGTCAATTATTTAGAAATATCAAAAACAATATGCAAATTAGATGAGTTAATTTACCCCCATCAGATTCCTGTTTCTTTATTTTGAGGATGAGATGACAAAAACAACACAAAACAAAAGAAATCTACTGTGTAAATCTGTTCAAAATGTTGTTTTACTGAGATTAATGAAATCCAATATGGCTGCCGGCTAGTGACACCACAATATGCAAATTAGATGAGTTAATTTACTCCCATGACAAACTTTGGGTCATGATGAATAGTTTTCTCATTTACAGTATGCCTTTATCTCTCACCACCTTCAAGCCACAGCCTTTTGAAATGTTGAAATGAAAATGGAATATTTTCCTCAATAAACTCTGGCACCTGAAGGGTTAAAATGGAAATTCTGCCCCTGTCATGTCTGCATGTAAGATTAAGACACACACACACATCATGTTTCTGTGAGTTTGTGTGTGACAGCGGTTGCCATGGTGATGAAGTAGGTGCACCTGGCAGAACAGCAGAGAGAGACAGACAGAACACAGAGAGACCTGTTTTAGTGGAGATTTAACTCCTCGAAGAAGTTCTTCCCATTCCCAAACCGTTGGTCCAATCATCAAAATAATGTGATCATGAGAGAGATAAAGTTATACAGAAGATCTGTTTAGCAGCAGTTGAGCTGGCACGTGTGCATCTTTAAAGCCGATACGATAAACTGTGTAGGAGGAGATGTTTTTTTTAAGAGCACGTTTGACGCGAAATCTTACTTTGAAAGGGCAAATAGCTCACTTCCTGTTGGATTTTGGTCAGGGGTGTCAGCGCGTGATTTGTAAGTCAAACATGCCAGTTTTAATAATGTGTATTTGCTGTTTCAAATGAAGATTCTGCTGCTGTAATCTGTCCTTTAAAGATTGTGAGACACACAGACAGAGAGAGCCGTGTGTGTGTGTCTGTGTGTGCAGCCGTTGTCATGGCGATTAATGACTTGCCTGCACTTGAGGGGCACACACAGAGCTCATGAGAGAGCAGATCAGCAAAGGCTGTTTATAATGGGTTTTAACTCCTCGAACAAATTCTTGCCATACCCAAACCGTTGGTCCAATCAAGAAAATAAAGTGATTTTGAGAGACAGCCACTTCTCGTGAACGCACGTGTCATGTTTTATATCTCTAGAGTCAAAAATGTGGTCACACGAGCGAGTTTAAAATGTGTTGCACCTTAGCTGTTTTCCAGAAATTTCTCCTCTCAGTTTATATGGGAGTGAATGAGAAAAAAATCTGCGCTCCCTTCGCTTTGGAGCCACTCAGCAAAAATGTGTACGTGTGAGAGATTCCATGTCAACATATCTGTGAGCTGGACAAATTTTCCTACATTTTGTGGTATAAATTGTGTCTGTACAGTGGAAATTGTGGCCGTGGCAGCGAGTTAAAGACAAAAGTTTTAGACGATTTTAAGAGCCCTCTCCACTCTAGCTCACAGCATTCCGTGCAATACACACCCATTGTAAACTGACAATTTCTCCACTTTTGCTCATGGTACTTTGAGAGGCACAGATCAAAAATGGTAAAAGATATGAAAAAGATGAAAACATGAGTGAATAGATGAGACCTGTGGCAACATTTGAGAGTTGGAATGGAGTCTTCGGCCGAGGTCCCCAATTAACAGGTAAAGTTTTTAGAATCCTGCATAAATCCTATTCTGTAGACACTTTTTTGCAAACTAGAATACATTAATGGAACCAAGATCTAAAAAGAAATGATATTAATTTAAGATGGAGGGAATGTTGGAATTTAACAACAGGTATTATGGCTAATGAAAATTTGCCTTTAATCCAATACAAAATAATGTACAGAACCTATTGTACAAAAGATAAAGTTAATAAATATGATAGTAGTATATCAGGGAACTGTTTTAAATGTGGACTTACAGATTCATTGATTCATGCTTTTTGGGACTGTAGCAAAATTAATAAGGTCTGGTTTGATATGGAATATTGGTTATCAGAAGTATTGGGGGTGAACTTTAATTTCAATCCATCAGCCTGTATATTTCAAGATATGTTACAGGATACAGTGAGGAGAGATGGATTATTCTTTTCTCATCAATTGTATTGAAGAAACTGATACTTAAACATTGGAAATCCACATACCCTCCTATGTTATTACACTGGAAAAAAGAGATGTGTTATTATTTGAACATGGAAAAGACAATAGTCATTGAAAAAAACAAATTAACTCAATTTGAAATCATATGGGGAAAAATAATACAAGCCTTGAGTATATAAAAACAACAAGCGCTTTATATTTAAACATAGATTTTTTTCTTTTCTTTTCTTTTTTTTGTTTTTTGGTCTTGTTAATTGATTATTGTTTACTTTTGTCGATGTTTGGTTTACTTGTAAAAATATGAATAATACAGGACATAATAATTAAAAGGACAGTACTGTTGTGGATATTTCAGCTGGGAAAGCTTGGTGATACTCGATAGAGAGGAATGGAATTTAAGTTATATATGATTCATGTATTTATATTAATATATCTTATTTAACTTGATCATTCATAAAGATACTGATGTTGAGCTTGTCTATCTGATATGTGTGTTGTGCTTTGTTTTGTTTTGTTCTTGTTTTGTTTGTCAATAAGATTGTGGGTCTTTGTTTTTTGTTGTTTTGTATGTTGTATATACTATGTTGACATACATTTTAAAATAACATTAACATTAATTAAGAGACAAAATCATTATTTTAGTTTATATTGTGAAGAATTGTAAAATGTCACTTTTATGTGGTAGTTCAGACATCGACAGTGACAATGTGTTGTTGAATGTTGAATGCATCAAAAGTCCTACAGTTCACTCAGTGTGATAGTGTGGGGGCTGGAAAGCTGTTCGGATCGCACATTCACATATTCAGTAAGAACAAAAAGGTTTGTGGTAATGTTACTGATGTGTGGGGGCTACCTCACCCTCAAACATAAACAGCACCACTTTATCTCACGTGCGCTCCTTTTTAGTTATTAAGTTACAGGAAACTTTATCAACTTTGTGAAAGCTGCCTGTGACAAATTCTTACTAATTCAAACACAACTCAAACTCATTAACACAACTCATTAAACACATTTAATACTGGGGCGCCGGTAGCTTAGTGGTGGAGCGGGCGCCCCGTGTGCAGGGCTGTTGCCGCAGCGGTCCGGGTTCGGCTCCAGCCTGTGGCCGTTTGCTGCATGTCACTCCCTCTCTCTCTCTTCCCCCTTCATGCTTGTCTGTCCTATACATTAAAGGCTAAAAAAGCCAAAAAAATATCTTAAAAAACAAACAAACACATTTAACACTAGAACTGCCAACATTCGAATACCCCCTAGAACTGCCAGAGTGGGTCATTTTTACCCCCCTGCTGTAACAACATCAGCCATGGCAAAGCTGACATATCTTGAAGCAGATAAGCTTTTAATTTTTGTCATTTTAAAAAGTAATGAGAAAGACTTGATAAAATAGCTATTTTCAATTAGTTTTATGTGGTTTGTAATTTGTAATAACAGCAATGACAAAATATTTAACATTTAAATAAGTTATATTTGGATAGAAATAAACAATTTTTGAACAATATTGTTTTACACAAAGAAACGGAGCAGGCGCTCTAGTAACTAGCTCTGGTAACAGTAAGCAGTACAGTGGCACACACACACACACACACACACACACACACACACACAATCGGCACACACACTGTACATTTTCACGGTGCACTCCACACACTGCATGGTAGCACCTCATGCACATTTTTGTTTCCAGTTGCAAGGCCCTCTCACAGATCTGGTTGATCTGACACTATAAAAAATAAATAAAATTTGTTTCGCAAGTGCAATTATCTTGCTAGAAACTACTGAATGACATTATATATATATATATATATATATATATATATATATATATGTATATAGTAAACGGCACAGCACGGTGGGGTGGTGGTTCTCCCCTTGTCAGCATGGGTTTTCTCCGGGTACTCCGGCTTCTTCCCACCGTCCAAAGACTGTGAATGGTGTGAATGGTTGTCTGTCTCTATGTGTTAGCCCTGCAATAGTCTGGCTACCTGTCCAGGGTGTACCCTGCCTCTCGCCCAATGTCATCTGGGATAGGCTCCAGCCCCCCCCCCCGCAACCCTCAAGAGGATCACCGGCTAGAAAATGGATGGATGGATAATTAGTAGACATGTTTTGTGAGAGTGGGGGCTGCTGTGACTGTGAAGGTGAAGTGGGGGGGGCTCGGAGCCTCTGCCACCGGAGGCGTGGGCCTTTTTCTGAATGCCGGCTCTGGCTCTTCATCTTCAGATGACCCCTCCTCGCCAGGTGAAAAGGACAGATCATCGGTCTCTCCCTCATCCAGTTCTTCCTCTCTCATTTCCACTGATGTGTCTCCCCCATCCGTCTCTCCCTCAATCACCTCTCCCCCATTTGATTCTCCGTCACTTATGTCCTGAAGCATCGTCAGAGCTTGTTCTACATTCATCCCTTTTCTCCAGTTCATAATTAGGCTACACAATCCAAATCCCTCTCTTTTCCTCTTTTCTGTCTGTCTTACTTTCTGTCTATCTGTCTGTCTGTCAAAACTAGCTTGCATTTCGCAGAGGGTTTTATTGTGACAAAGTTACAAGCATTTGGAAGTGGCAGGGAGGTAAAAATGACCCCATGGCGGTTCTAGTTTTAATAAATAGTAATAGACATTTTATCACAAATTCCTCTTGCATCAGATCTTGTGAAATATGGCTTCCATGAATCTGTTTAGACAGACAGCGCCAGATCAGTGAGGTGAAGCCGTGCTGTGTGCGGCAGAGCGTTGTACAGTCCGAACGTTAAAATGATATTTAAAAAAGAAAAGATCTATGTAATCATGTCCAATATTCACAAGCTGTTTATATCTAACGAAAGATTCTGCTTCAGTCCTTATTTGTTGGCGTGTAGTCTTTGAAAAACAACATTTCCTCATCTTTCGCACATTCTGTAAACTGAGTGGGTTATTGTAACATATATATATAGATATAGATATAGATATACATATTTATTGCTATATTTTTTACTATATCACATATTATCATTACCACTGCAGATAAACTCAGCCATCACAACAGTAAAAAGAGGCACAGTAAACCGCTTCAGCTTCCACACTCACTGCTCCTCCTGTATTGAGTTAATTTTGTGTCTTTAATATGCAATCAAAAAGAATGGATTTGAAAACAAAAAAATATTTTGCAAACAAAATTATGATTTCAAAAATACAAAAAAATGCCCATGAATGAATAAAATATATTTGTGATTAAAATTGTATCTTGATAAATCCACAAGTTTTGTTTACAAACCAAAATATTGTTCTCATGAACCACAGATTCGTTTGCGTTTCCTGAGTTTTCGTTTGTGTTTCTTGAAGTTTTGCTTGCGTTTCTGCATGACTCTCATGGGCGGGACCTCCTCTGAAAACTGTAAGAAGCCTCCTGATTGGTCAGTCTCACTCAAAGAGACGGGGTGACAACTTCCGCCCCCACAGTGAGCCGGCGGTAAGGGAGACACGGAGAGTTAGCCGACGGTGACAAACATCGATCATAACAGGTATGTTTTGCGTAACTTTACTGTCTTATTGATGCTATTAAGTTTACACTTGTCGCTCTTCTGGTGCTTTTTATTCCCAACCAGTAGAGAAAGCATTATCAGACATTAACACTCATAATTCAGACGAACCAGCTTAGCGCTCTGCGCTCGTCAGAAGTGACTGACAAGCTTATTACTGCCCTGGCTTCAGTGACAGTTTGATTCATCTCACAGATAGCAGCTTATTTATGTATAAATAAATACACTTTAATTAGATATACTATCAGAACAAATCATCAGGTGTGTGTGTGTGGATCGTTTAGTCATTCCTGCGATACATTAAGTAAAGAGTTATAAAAGGGGGCATACTTTCACTGATCTTCATCCATTAGTGTTTGATCATAATCCACTTGGTCTCCTGAAGTTGCATAAATGACAGACACTGTATTAATCACTGTTACTGATACCTGAAAGCAGTTAGGTTACTGAGGTACCTGTTATTATAACAGTTTTTACTCATGGAGATTAATTTTCCTTGTCTTCACAGGAGGATGGAGAACCATCCTGATGGACCTCAGGGTCAGGTAGTTTTTTTCCCTCCTCAATTTCATGTACATTTTATCATAGTATTGTCATTGTGGGTGGGGGGGTGGTAAGAAATAAACTATTACCTTCTCTGCATTGTTGCCCAGTAGTATAACAAGCACGGCAGGAATAGATCCTTAATGACACATGTACTCTGCATGATCACATAACAATGCCATGCATCTTAAATTCTTTTACAGTGTGATCGGCGTGCAGTTACCGAAGCTGCTCAGCATTTCATGTCTCTGCTCAGGAGAGTAATACCTGAAGGACAGGGTCAGAGCACCAGTAGGGAGAGGCCAACAGTGGAGTCTGAGATGGCCAGGTGTAAAAAAATAAATTATAAAAGGGGCCAGTTTAGTTGTGTAACATTGTCACTCACATTATAATTTCATATCCTTGTAAGGGATTTTTTATGAAGTGTAAACATATTTTTTGTTTAACAACATCCTTCAGATCCTTCACCAGGTCTGACATGCATGCCAATTTTGGTGAGTTTTTGAGCATGTTTAGGGGGTCAAATTCCAGCTCAAAGAGGCAGCGGGAGAAAGAATAAAGAATAAACGCAACAAAAACAATAGGGTCTTCTCCTTCGGCGAGAACTGCTCTGTGAGCAGTCCTCTGCCTCTAGGCTCGGTCCCTAATAATAAAGAATAAAGAATAATAAACGCAGCAAAAACAAGAGGGACTTCGTCCTTCGGCCGAGGTCCCAAATTAAAGCTGCAAGCAGCGTTGGGCGGGACCTCGCACTCGCGCCCGTTTCGGCCTCCAGCTTATGTCGTCATTGTCAATTATTTAGAAATATCAAAAACAATATGCAAATTAGATGAGTTAATTTACCCCCATCAGATTCCTGTTTCTTTATTTTGAGGATGAGATGACAAAAACAACACAAAACAAAAGAAATCTACTGTGTAAATCTGTTCAAAATGTTGTTTTACTGAGATTAATGAAATCCAATATGGCTGCCGGCTAGTGACACCACAATATGCAAATTAGATGAGTTAATTTACTCCCATGACAAACTTTGGGTCATGATGAATAGTTTTCTCATTTACAGTATGCCTTTATCTCTCACCACCTTCAAGCCACAGCCTTTTGAAATGTTGAAATGAAAATGGAATATTTTCCTCAATAAACTCTGGCACCTGAAGGGTTAAAATGGAAATTCTGCCCCTGTCATGTCTGCATGTAAGATTAAGACACACACACACATCATGTTTCTGTGAGTTTGTGTGTGACAGCGGTTGCCATGGTGATGAAGTAGGTGCACCTGGCAGAACAGCAGAGAGAGACAGACAGAACACAGAGAGACCTGTTTTAGTGGAGATTTAACTCCTCGAAGAAGTTCTTCCCATTCCCAAACCGTTGGTCCAATCATCAAAATAATGTGATCATGAGAGAGATAAAGTTATACAGAAGATCTGTTTAGCAGCAGTTGAGCTGGCACGTGTGCATCTTTAAAGCCGATACGATAAACTGTGTAGGAGGAGATGTTTTTTTTAAGAGCACGTTTGACGCGAAATCTTACTTTGAAAGGGCAAATAGCTCACTTCCTGTTGGATTTTGGTCAGGGGTGTCAGCGCGTGATTTGTAAGTCAAACATGCCAGTTTTAATAATGTGTATTTGCTGTTTCAAATGAAGATTCTGCTGCTGTAATCTGTCCTTTAAAGATTGTGAGACACACAGACAGAGAGAGCCGTGTGTGTGTGTCTGTGTGTGCAGCCGTTGTCATGGCGATTAATGACTTGCCTGCACTTGAGGGGCACACACAGAGCTCATGAGAGAGCAGATCAGCAAAGGCTGTTTATAATGGGTTTTAACTCCTCGAACAAATTCTTGCCATACCCAAACCGTTGGTCCAATCAAGAAAATAAAGTGATTTTGAGAGACAGCCACTTCTCGTGAACGCACGTGTCATGTTTTATATCTCTAGAGTCAAAAATGTGGTCACACGAGCGAGTTTAAAATGTGTTGCACCTTAGCTGTTTTCCAGAAATTTCTCCTCTCAGTTTATATGGGAGTGAATGAGAAAAAAATCTGCGCTCCCTTCGCTTTGGAGCCACTCAGCAAAAATGTGTACGTGTGAGAGATTCCATGTCAACATATCTGTGAGCTGGACAAATTTTCCTACATTTTGTGGTATAAATTGTGTCTGTACAGTGAAAATTGTGGCCGTGGCAGCGAGTTAAAGACAAAAGTTTTAGACGATTTTAAGAGCCCTCTCCACTCTAGCTCACAGCATTCCGTGCAATACACACCCATTGTAAACTGACAATTTCTCCACTTTTGCTCATGGTACTTTGAGAGGCACAGATCAAAAATGGTAAAAGATATGAAAAAGATGAAAACATGAGTGAATAGATGAGACCTGTGGCAACATTTGAGAGTTGGAATGGCGTCTTCGGCCGAGGTCCCCAATTAACAGGTAAAGTTTTTAGAATCCTGCATAAATCCTATTCTGTAGACACTTTTTTGCAAACTAGAATACATTAATGGAACCAAGATCTAAAAAGAAATGATATTAATTTAAGATGGAGGGAATGTTGGAATTTAACAACAGGTATTATGGCTAATGAAAATTTGCCTTTAATCCAATACAAAATAATGTACAGAACCTATTGTACAAAAGATAAAGTTAATAAATATGATAGTAGTATATCAGGGAACTGTTTTAAATGTGGACTTACAGATTCATTGATTCATGCTTTTTGGGACTGTAGCAAAATTAATAAGGTCTGGTTTGATATGGAATATTGGTTATCAGAAGTATTGGGGGTGAACTTTAATTTCAATCCATCAGCCTGTATATTTCAAGATATGTTACAGGATACAGTGAGGAGAGATGGATTATTCTTTTCTCATCAATTGTATTGAAGAAACTGATACTTAAACATTGGAAATCCACATACCCTCCTATGTTATTACACTGGAAAAAAGAGATGTGTTATTATTTGAACATGGAAAAGACAATAGTCATTGAAAAAAACAAATTAACTCAATTTGAAATCATATGGGGAAAAATAATACAAGCCTTGAGTATATAAAAACAACAAGCGCTTTATATTTAAACATAGATTTTTTTCTTTTCTTTTCTTTTTTTTGTTTTTTGGTCTTGTTAATTGATTATTGTTTACTTTTGTCGATGTTTGGTTTACTTGTAAAAATATGAATAATACAGGACATAATAATTAAAAGGACAGTACTGTTGTGGATATTTCAGCTGGGAAAGCTTGGTGATACTCGATAGAGAGGAATGGAATTTAAGTTATATATGATTCATGTATTTATATTAATATATCTTATTTAACTTGATCATTCATAAAGATACTGATGTTGAGCTTGTCTATCTGATATGTGTGTTGTGCTTTGTTTTGTTTTGTTCTTGTTTTGTTTGTCAATAAGATTGTGGGTCTTTGTTTTTTGTTGTTTTGTATGTTGTATATACTATGTTGACATACATTTTAAAATAACATTAACATTAATTAAGAGACAAAATCATTATTTTAGTTTATATTGTGAAGAATTGTAAAATGTCACTTTTATGTGGTAGTTCAGACATCGACAGTGACAATGTGTTGTTGAATGTTGAATGCATCAAAAGTCCTACAGTTCACTCAGTGTGATAGTGTGGGGGCTGGAAAGCTGTTCGGATCGCACATTCACATATTCAGTAAGAACAAAAAGGTTTGTGGTAATGTTACTGATGTGTGGGGGCTACCTCACCCTCAAACATAAACAGCACCACTTTATCTCACGTGCGCTCCTTTTTAGTTATTAAGTTACAGGAAACTTTATCAACTTTGTGAAAGCTGCCTGTGACAAATTCTTACTAATTCAAACACAACTCAAACTCATTAACACAACTCATTAAACACATTTAATACTGGGGCGCCGGTAGCTTAGTGGTGGAGCGGGCGCCCCGTGTGCAGGGCTGTTGCCGCAGCGGTCCGGGTTCGGCTCCAGCCTGTGGCCGTTTGCTGCATGTCACTCCCTCTCTCTCTCTTCCCCCTTCATGCTTGTCTGTCCTATACATTAAAGGCTAAAAAAGCCAAAAAAATATCTTAAAAAACAAACAAACACATTTAACACTAGAACTGCCAACATTCGAATACCCCCTAGAACTGCCAGAGTGGGTCATTTTTACCCCCCTGCTGTAACAACATCAGCCATGGCAAAGCTGACATATCTTGAAGCAGATAAGCTTTTAATTTTTGTCATTTTAAAAAGTAATGAGAAAGACTTGATAAAATAGCTATTTTCAATTAGTTTTATGTGGTTTGTAATTTGTAATAACAGCAATGACAAAATATTTAACATTTAAATAAGTTATATTTGGATAGAAATAAACAATGTTTGAACAATATTGTTTTACACAAAGAAACGGAGCAGGCGCTCTAGTAACTAGCTCTGGTAACAGTAAGCAGTACAGTGGCACACACACACACACACACACACACACACACACACACAATCGGCACACACACTGTACATTTTCACGGTGCACTCCACACACTGCATGGTAGCACCTCATGCACATTTTTGTTTCCAGTTGCAAGGCCCTCTCACAGATCTGGTTGATCTGACACTATAAAAAATAAATAAAATTTGTTTCGCAAGTGCAATTATCTTGCTAGAAACTACTGAATGACATTATATATATATATATATATATATATATATATATATATATGTATATAGTAAACGGCACAGCACGGTGGGGTGGTGGTTCTCCCCTTGTCAGCATGGGTTTTCTCCGGGTACTCCGGCTTCTTCCCACCGTCCAAAGACTGTGAATGGTGTGAATGGTTGTCTGTCTCTATGTGTTAGCCCTGCAATAGTCTGGCTACCTGTCCAGGGTGTACCCTGCCTCTCGCCCAATGTCATCTGGGATAGGCTCCAGCCCCCCCCCCCGCAACCCTCAAGAGGATCACCGGCTAGAAAATGGATGGATGGATAATTAGTAGACATGTTTTGTGAGAGTGGGGGCTGCTGTGACTGTGAAGGTGAAGTGGGGGGGGCTCGGAGCCTCTGCCACCGGAGGCGTGGGCCTTTTTCTGAATGCCGGCTCTGGCTCTTCATCTTCAGATGACCCCTCCTCGCCAGGTGAAAAGGACAGATCATCGGTCTCTCCCTCATCCAGTTCTTCCTCTCTCATTTCCACTGATGTGTCTCCCCCATCCGTCTCTCCCTCAATCACCTCTCCCCCATTTGATTCTCCGTCACTTATGTCCTGAAGCATCGTCAGAGCTTGTTCTACATTCATCCCTTTTCTCCAGTTCATAATTAGGCTACACAATCCAAATCCCTCTCTTTTCCTCTTTTCTGTCTGTCTTACTTTCTGTCTATCTGTCTGTCTGTCAAAACTAGCTTGCATTTCGCAGAGGGTTTTATTGTGACAAAGTTACAAGCATTTGGAAGTGGCAGGGAGGTAAAAATGACCCCATGGCGGTTCTAGTTTTAATAAATAGTAATAGACATTTTATCACAAATTCCTCTTGCATCAGATCTTGTGAAATATGGCTTCCATGAATCTGTTTAGACAGACAGCGCCAGATCAGTGAGGTGAAGCCGTGCTGTGTGCGGCAGAGCGTTGTACAGTCCGAACGTTAAAATGATATTTAAAAAAGAAAAGATCTATGTAATCATGTCCAATATTCACAAGCTGTTTATATCTAACGAAAGATTCTGCTTCAGTCCTTATTTGTTGGCGTGTAGTCTTTGAAAAACAACATTTCCTCATCTTTCGCACATTCTGTAAACTGAGTGGGTTATTGTAACATATATATATAGATATAGATATAGATATACATATTTATTGCTATATTTTTTACTATATCACATATTATCATTACCACTGCAGATAAACTCAGCCATCACAACAGTAAAAAGAGGCACAGTAAACCGCTTCAGCTTCCACACTCACTGCTCCTCCTGTATTGAGTTAATTTTGTGTCTTTAATATGCAATCAAAAAGAATGGATTTGAAAACAAAAAAATATTTTGCAAACAAAATTATGATTTCAAAAATACAAAAAAATGCCCATGAATGAATAAAATATATTTGTGATTAAAATTGTATCTTGATAAATCCACAAGTTTTGTTTACAAACCAAAATATTGTTCTCATGAACCACAGATTCGTTTGCGTTTCCTGAGTTTTCGTTTGCGTTTCTTGAAGTTTTGCTTGCGTTTCTGCATGACTCTCATGGGCGGGACCTCCTCTGAAAACTGTAAGAAGCCTCCTGATTGGTCAGTCTCACTCAAAGAGACGGGGTGACAACTTCCGCCCCCACAGTGAGCCGGCGGTAAGGGAGACACGGAGAGTTAGCCGACGGTGACAAACATCGATCATAACAGGTATGTTTTGCGTAACTTTACTGTCTTATTGATGCTATTAAGTTTACACTTGTCGCTCTTCTGGTGCTTTTTATTCCCAACCAGTAGAGAAAGCATTATCAGACATTAACACTCATAATTCAGACGAACCAGCTTAGCGCTCTGCGCTCGTCAGAAGTGACTGACAAGCTTATTACTGCCCTGGCTTCAGTGACAGTTTGATTCATCTCACAGATAGCAGCTTATTTATGTATAAATAAATACACTTTAATTAGATATACTATCAGAACAAATCATCAGGTGTGTGTGTGTGGATCGTTTAGTCATTCCTGCGATACATTAAGTAAAGAGTTATAAAAGGGGGCATACTTTCACTGATCTTCATCCATTAGTGTTTGATCATAATCCACTTGGTCTCCTGAAGTTGCATAAATGACAGACACTGTATTAATCACTGTTACTGATACCTGAAAGCAGTTAGGTTACTGAGGTACCTGTTATTATAACAGTTTTTACTCATGGAGATTAATTTTCCTTGTCTTCACAGGAGGATGGAGAACCATCCTGATGGACCTCAGGGTCAGGTAGTTTTTTTCCCTCCTCAATTTCATGTACATTTTATCATAGTATTGTCATTGTGGGTGGGGGGGTGGTAAGAAATAAACTATTACCTTCTCTGCATTGTTGCCCAGTAGTATAACAAGCACGGCAGGAATAGATCCTTAATGACACATGTACTCTGCATGATCACATAACAATGCCATGCATCTTAAATTCTTTTACAGTGTGATCGGCGTGCAGTTACCGAAGCTGCTCAGCATTTCATGTCTCTGCTCAGGAGAGTAATACCTGAAGGACAGGGTCAGAGCACCAGTAGGGAGAGGCCAACAGTGGAGTCTGAGATGGCCAGGTGTAAAAAAATAAATTATAAAAGGGGCCAGTTTAGTTGTGTAACATTGTCACTCACATTATAATTTCATATCCTTGTAAGGGATTTTTTATGAAGTGTAAACATATTTTTTGTTTAACAACATCCTTCAGATCCTTCACCAGGTCTGACATGCATGCCAATTTTGGTGAGTTTTTGAGCATGTTTAGGGGGTCAAATTCCAGCTCAAAGAGGCAGCGGGAGAAAGAATAAAGAATAAACGCAACAAAAACAATAGGGTCTTCTCCTTCGGCGAGAACTGCTCTGTGAGCAGTCCTCTGCCTCTAGGCTCGGTCCCTAATAATAAAGAATAAAGAATAATAAACGCAGCAAAAACAAGAGGGACTTCGTCCTTCGGCCGAGGTCCCAAATTAAAGCTGCAAGCAGCGTTGGGCGGGACCTCGCACTCGCGCCCGTTTCGGCCTCCAGCTTATGTCGTCATTGTCAATTATTTAGAAATATCAAAAACAATATGCAAATTAGATGAGTTAATTTACCCCCATCAGATTCCTGTTTCTTTATTTTGAGGATGAGATGACAAAAACAACACAAAACAAAAGAAATCTACTGTGTAAATCTGTTCAAAATGTTGTTTTACTGAGATTAATGAAATCCAATATGGCTGCCGGCTAGTGACACCACAATATGCAAATTAGATGAGTTAATTTACTCCCATGACAAACTTTGGGTCATGATGAATAGTTTTCTCATTTACAGTATGCCTTTATCTCTCACCACCTTCAAGCCACAGCCTTTTGAAATGTTGAAATGAAAATGGAATATTTTCCTCAATAAACTCTGGCACCTGAAGGGTTAAAATGGAAATTCTGCCCCTGTCATGTCTGCATGTAAGATTAAGACACACACACACATCATGTTTCTGTGAGTTTGTGTGTGACAGCGGTTGCCATGGTGATGAAGTAGGTGCACCTGGCAGAACAGCAGAGAGAGACAGACAGAACACAGAGAGACCTGTTTTAGTGGAGATTTAACTCCTCGAAGAAGTTCTTCCCATTCCCAAACCGTTGGTCCAATCATCAAAATAATGTGATCATGAGAGAGATAAAGTTATACAGAAGATCTGTTTAGCAGCAGTTGAGCTGGCACGTGTGCATCTTTAAAGCCGATACGATAAACTGTGTAGGAGGAGATGTTTTTTTTAAGAGCACGTTTGACGCGAAATCTTACTTTGAAAGGGCAAATAGCTCACTTCCTGTTGGATTTTGGTCAGGGGTGTCAGCGCGTGATTTGTAAGTCAAACATGCCAGTTTTAATAATGTGTATTTGCTGTTTCAAATGAAGATTCTGCTGCTGTAATCTGTCCTTTAAAGATTGTGAGACACACAGACAGAGAGAGCCGTGTGTGTGTGTCTGTGTGTGCAGCCGTTGTCATGGCGATTAATGACTTGCCTGCACTTGAGGGGCACACACAGAGCTCATGAGAGAGCAGATCAGCAAAGGCTGTTTATAATGGGTTTTAACTCCTCGAACAAATTCTTGCCATACCCAAACCGTTGGTCCAATCAAGAAAATAAAGTGATTTTGAGAGACAGCCACTTCTCGTGAACGCACGTGTCATGTTTTATATCTCTAGAGTCAAAAATGTGGTCACACGAGCGAGTTTAAAATGTGTTGCACCTTAGCTGTTTTCCAGAAATTTCTCCTCTCAGTTTATATGGGAGTGAATGAGAAAAAAATCTGCGCTCCCTTCGCTTTGGAGCCACTCAGCAAAAATGTGTACGTGTGAGAGATTCCATGTCAACATATCTGTGAGCTGGACAAATTTTCCTACATTTTGTGGTATAAATTGTGTCTGTACAGTGGAAATTGTGGCCGTGGCAGCGAGTTAAAGACAAAAGTTTTAGACGATTTTAAGAGCCCTCTCCACTCTAGCTCACAGCATTCCGTGCAATACACACCCATTGTAAACTGACAATTTCTCCACTTTTGCTCATGGTACTTTGAGAGGCACAGATCAAAAATGGTAAAAGATATGAAAAAGATGAAAACATGAGTGAATAGATGAGACCTGTGGCAACATTTGAGAGTTGGAATGGAGTCTTCGGCCGAGGTCCCCAATTAACAGGTAAAGTTTTTAGAATCCTGCATAAATCCTATTCTGTAGACACTTTTTTGCAAACTAGAATACATTAATGGAACCAAGATCTAAAAAGAAATGATATTAATTTAAGATGGAGGGAATGTTGGAATTTAACAACAGGTATTATGGCTAATGAAAATTTGCCTTTAATCCAATACAAAATAATGTACAGAACCTATTGTACAAAAGATAAAGTTAATAAATATGATAGTAGTATATCAGGGAACTGTTTTAAATGTGGACTTACAGATTCATTGATTCATGCTTTTTGGGACTGTAGCAAAATTAATAAGGTCTGGTTTGATATGGAATATTGGTTATCAGAAGTATTGGGGGTGAACTTTAATTTCAATCCATCAGCCTGTATATTTCAAGATATGTTACAGGATACAGTGAGGAGAGATGGATTATTCTTTTCTCATCAATTGTATTGAAGAAACTGATACTTAAACATTGGAAATCCACATACCCTCCTATGTTATTACACTGGAAAAAAGAGATGTGTTATTATTTGAACATGGAAAAGACAATAGTCATTGAAAAAAACAAATTAACTCAATTTGAAATCATATGGGGAAAAATAATACAAGCCTTGAGTATATAAAAACAACAAGCGCTTTATATTTAAACATAGATTTTTTTCTTTTCTTTTCTTTTTTTTGTTTTTTGGTCTTGTTAATTGATTATTGTTTACTTTTGTCGATGTTTGGTTTACTTGTAAAAATATGAATAATACAGGACATAATAATTAAAAGGACAGTACTGTTGTGGATATTTCAGCTGGGAAAGCTTGGTGATACTCGATAGAGAGGAATGGAATTTAAGTTATATATGATTCATGTATTTATATTAATATATCTTATTTAACTTGATCATTCATAAAGATACTGATGTTGAGCTTGTCTATCTGATATGTGTGTTGTGCTTTGTTTTGTTTTGTTCTTGTTTTGTTTGTCAATAAGATTGTGGGTCTTTGTTTTTTGTTGTTTTGTATGTTGTATATACTATGTTGACATACATTTTAAAATAACATTAACATTAATTAAGAGACAAAATCATTATTTTAGTTTATATTGTGAAGAATTGTAAAATGTCACTTTTATGTGGTAGTTCAGACATCGACAGTGACAATGTGTTGTTGAATGTTGAATGCATCAAAAGTCCTACAGTTCACTCAGTGTGATAGTGTGGGGGCTGGAAAGCTGTTCGGATCGCACATTCACATATTCAGTAAGAACAAAAAGGTTTGTGGTAATGTTACTGATGTGTGGGGGCTACCTCACCCTCAAACATAAACAGCACCACTTTATCTCACGTGCGCTCCTTTTTAGTTATTAAGTTACAGGAAACTTTATCAACTTTGTGAAAGCTGCCTGTGACAAATTCTTACTAATTCAAACACAACTCAAACTCATTAACACAACTCATTAAACACATTTAATACTGGGGCGCCGGTAGCTTAGTGGTGGAGCGGGCGCCCCGTGTGCAGGGCTGTTGCCGCAGCGGTCCGGGTTCGGCTCCAGCCTGTGGCCGTTTGCTGCATGTCACTCCCTCTCTCTCTCTTCCCCCTTCATGCTTGTCTGTCCTATACATTAAAGGCTAAAAAAGCCAAAAAAATATCTTAAAAAACAAACAAACACATTTAACACTAGAACTGCCAACATTCGAATACCCCCTAGAACTGCCAGAGTGGGTCATTTTTACCCCCCTGCTGTAACAACATCAGCCATGGCAAAGCTGACATATCTTGAAGCAGATAAGCTTTTAATTTTTGTCATTTTAAAAAGTAATGAGAAAGACTTGATAAAATAGCTATTTTCAATTAGTTTTATGTGGTTTGTAATTTGTAATAACAGCAATGACAAAATATTTAACATTTAAATAAGTTATATTTGGATAGAAATAAACAATTTTTGAACAATATTGTTTTACACAAAGAAACGGAGCAGGCGCTCTAGTAACTAGCTCTGGTAACAGTAAGCAGTACAGTGGCACACACACACACACACACACACACACACACACACACAATCGGCACACACACTGTACATTTTCACGGTGCACTCCACACACTGCATGGTAGCACCTCATGCACATTTTTGTTTCCAGTTGCAAGGCCCTCTCACAGATCTGGTTGATCTGACACTATAAAAAATAAATAAAATTTGTTTCGCAAGTGCAATTATCTTGCTAGAAACTACTGAATGACATTATATATATATATATATATATATATATATATATATATATGTATATAGTAAACGGCACAGCACGGTGGGGTGGTGGTTCTCCCCTTGTCAGCATGGGTTTTCTCCGGGTACTCCGGCTTCTTCCCACCGTCCAAAGACTGTGAATGGTGTGAATGGTTGTCTGTCTCTATGTGTTAGCCCTGCAATAGTCTGGCTACCTGTCCAGGGTGTACCCTGCCTCTCGCCCAATGTCATCTGGGATAGGCTCCAGCCCCCCCCCCCGCAACCCTCAAGAGGATCACCGGCTAGAAAATGGATGGATGGATAATTAGTAGACATGTTTTGTGAGAGTGGGGGCTGCTGTGACTGTGAAGGTGAAGTGGGGGGGGCTCGGAGCCTCTGCCACCGGAGGCGTGGGCCTTTTTCTGAATGCCGGCTCTGGCTCTTCATCTTCAGATGACCCCTCCTCGCCAGGTGAAAAGGACAGATCATCGGTCTCTCCCTCATCCAGTTCTTCCTCTCTCATTTCCACTGATGTGTCTCCCCCATCCGTCTCTCCCTCAATCACCTCTCCCCCATTTGATTCTCCGTCACTTATGTCCTGAAGCATCGTCAGAGCTTGTTCTACATTCATCCCTTTTCTCCAGTTCATAATTAGGCTACACAATCCAAATCCCTCTCTTTTCCTCTTTTCTGTCTGTCTTACTTTCTGTCTATCTGTCTGTCTGTCAAAACTAGCTTGCATTTCGCAGAGGGTTTTATTGTGACAAAGTTACAAGCATTTGGAAGTGGCAGGGAGGTAAAAATGACCCCATGGCGGTTCTAGTTTTAATAAATAGTAATAGACATTTTATCACAAATTCCTCTTGCATCAGATCTTGTGAAATATGGCTTCCATGAATCTGTTTAGACAGACAGCGCCAGATCAGTGAGGTGAAGCCGTGCTGTGTGCGGCAGAGCGTTGTACAGTCCGAACGTTAAAATGATATTTAAAAAAGAAAAGATCTATGTAATCATGTCCAATATTCACAAGCTGTTTATATCTAACGAAAGATTCTGCTTCAGTCCTTATTTGTTGGCGTGTAGTCTTTGAAAAACAACATTTCCTCATCTTTCGCACATTCTGTAAACTGAGTGGGTTATTGTAACATATATATATAGATATAGATATAGATATACATATTTATTGCTATATTTTTTACTATATCACATATTATCATTACCACTGCAGATAAACTCAGCCATCACAACAGTAAAAAGAGGCACAGTAAACCGCTTCAGCTTCCACACTCACTGCTCCTCCTGTATTGAGTTAATTTTGTGTCTTTAATATGCAATCAAAAAGAATGGATTTGAAAACAAAAAAATATTTTGCAAACAAAATTATGATTTCAAAAATACAAAAAAATGCCCATGAATGAATAAAATATATTTGTGATTAAAATTGTATCTTGATAAATCCACAAGTTTTGTTTACAAACCAAAATATTGTTCTCATGAACCACAGATTCGTTTGCGTTTCCTGAGTTTTCGTTTGTGTTTCTTGAAGTTTTGCTTGCGTTTCTGCATGACTCTCATGGGCGGGACCTCCTCTGAAAACTGTAAGAAGCCTCCTGATTGGTCAGTCTCACTCAAAGAGACGGGGTGACAACTTCCGCCCCCACAGTGAGCCGGCGGTAAGGGAGACACGGAGAGTTAGCCGACGGTGACAAACATCGATCATAACAGGTATGTTTTGCGTAACTTTACTGTCTTATTGATGCTATTAAGTTTACACTTGTCGCTCTTCTGGTGCTTTTTATTCCCAACCAGTAGAGAAAGCATTATCAGACATTAACACTCATAATTCAGACGAACCAGCTTAGCGCTCTGCGCTCGTCAGAAGTGACTGACAAGCTTATTACTGCCCTGGCTTCAGTGACAGTTTGATTCATCTCACAGATAGCAGCTTATTTATGTATAAATAAATACACTTTAATTAGATATACTATCAGAACAAATCATCAGGTGTGTGTGTGTGGATCGTTTAGTCATTCCTGCGATACATTAAGTAAAGAGTTATAAAAGGGGGCATACTTTCACTGATCTTCATCCATTAGTGTTTGATCATAATCCACTTGGTCTCCTGAAGTTGCATAAATGACAGACACTGTATTAATCACTGTTACTGATACCTGAAAGCAGTTAGGTTACTGAGGTACCTGTTATTATAACAGTTTTTACTCATGGAGATTAATTTTCCTTGTCTTCACAGGAGGATGGAGAACCATCCTGATGGACCTCAGGGTCAGGTAGTTTTTTTCCCTCCTCAATTTCATGTACATTTTATCATAGTATTGTCATTGTGGGTGGGGGGGTGGTAAGAAATAAACTATTACCTTCTCTGCATTGTTGCCCAGTAGTATAACAAGCACGGCAGGAATAGATCCTTAATGACACATGTACTCTGCATGATCACATAACAATGCCATGCATCTTAAATTCTTTTACAGTGTGATCGGCGTGCAGTTACCGAAGCTGCTCAGCATTTCATGTCTCTGCTCAGGAGAGTAATACCTGAAGGACAGGGTCAGAGCACCAGTAGGGAGAGGCCAACAGTGGAGTCTGAGATGGCCAGGTGTAAAAAAATAAATTATAAAAGGGGCCAGTTTAGTTGTGTAACATTGTCACTCACATTATAATTTCATATCCTTGTAAGGGATTTTTTATGAAGTGTAAACATATTTTTTGTTTAACAACATCCTTCAGATCCTTCACCAGGTCTGACATGCATGCCAATTTTGGTGAGTTTTTGAGCATGTTTAGGGGGTCAAATTCCAGCTCAAAGAGGCAGCGGGAGAAAGAATAAAGAATAAACGCAACAAAAACAATAGGGTCTTCTCCTTCGGCGAGAACTGCTCTGTGAGCAGTCCTCTGCCTCTAGGCTCGGTCCCTAATAATAAAGAATAAAGAATAATAAACGCAGCAAAAACAAGAGGGACTTCGTCCTTCGGCCGAGGTCCCAAATTAAAGCTGCAAGCAGCGTTGGGCGGGACCTCGCACTCGCGCCCGTTTCGGCCTCCAGCTTATGTCGTCATTGTCAATTATTTAGAAATATCAAAAACAATATGCAAATTAGATGAGTTAATTTACCCCCATCAGATTCCTGTTTCTTTATTTTGAGGATGAGATGACAAAAACAACACAAAACAAAAGAAATCTACTGTGTAAATCTGTTCAAAATGTTGTTTTACTGAGATTAATGAAATCCAATATGGCTGCCGGCTAGTGACACCACAATATGCAAATTAGATGAGTTAATTTACTCCCATGACAAACTTTGGGTCATGATGAATAGTTTTCTCATTTACAGTATGCCTTTATCTCTCACCACCTTCAAGCCACAGCCTTTTGAAATGTTGAAATGAAAATGGAATATTTTCCTCAATAAACTCTGGCACCTGAAGGGTTAAAATGGAAATTCTGCCCCTGTCATGTCTGCATGTAAGATTAAGACACACACACACATCATGTTTCTGTGAGTTTGTGTGTGACAGCGGTTGCCATGGTGATGAAGTAGGTGCACCTGGCAGAACAGCAGAGAGAGACAGACAGAACACAGAGAGACCTGTTTTAGTGGAGATTTAACTCCTCGAAGAAGTTCTTCCCATTCCCAAACCGTTGGTCCAATCATCAAAATAATGTGATCATGAGAGAGATAAAGTTATACAGAAGATCTGTTTAGCAGCAGTTGAGCTGGCACGTGTGCATCTTTAAAGCCGATACGATAAACTGTGTAGGAGGAGATGTTTTTTTTAAGAGCACGTTTGACGCGAAATCTTACTTTGAAAGGGCAAATAGCTCACTTCCTGTTGGATTTTGGTCAGGGGTGTCAGCGCGTGATTTGTAAGTCAAACATGCCAGTTTTAATAATGTGTATTTGCTGTTTCAAATGAAGATTCTGCTGCTGTAATCTGTCCTTTAAAGATTGTGAGACACACAGACAGAGAGAGCCGTGTGTGTGTGTCTGTGTGTGCAGCCGTTGTCATGGCGATTAATGACTTGCCTGCACTTGAGGGGCACACACAGAGCTCATGAGAGAGCAGATCAGCAAAGGCTGTTTATAATGGGTTTTAACTCCTCGAACAAATTCTTGCCATACCCAAACCGTTGGTCCAATCAAGAAAATAAAGTGATTTTGAGAGACAGCCACTTCTCGTGAACGCACGTGTCATGTTTTATATCTCTAGAGTCAAAAATGTGGTCACACGAGCGAGTTTAAAATGTGTTGCACCTTAGCTGTTTTCCAGAAATTTCTCCTCTCAGTTTATATGGGAGTGAATGAGAAAAAAATCTGCGCTCCCTTCGCTTTGGAGCCACTCAGCAAAAATGTGTACGTGTGAGAGATTCCATGTCAACATATCTGTGAGCTGGACAAATTTTCCTACATTTTGTGGTATAAATTGTGTCTGTACAGTGAAAATTGTGGCCGTGGCAGCGAGTTAAAGACAAAAGTTTTAGACGATTTTAAGAGCCCTCTCCACTCTAGCTCACAGCATTCCGTGCAATACACACCCATTGTAAACTGACAATTTCTCCACTTTTGCTCATGGTACTTTGAGAGGCACAGATCAAAAATGGTAAAAGATATGAAAAAGATGAAAACATGAGTGAATAGATGAGACCTGTGGCAACATTTGAGAGTTGGAATGGCGTCTTCGGCCGAGGTCCCCAATTAACAGGTAAAGTTTTTAGAATCCTGCATAAATCCTATTCTGTAGACACTTTTTTGCAAACTAGAATACATTAATGGAACCAAGATCTAAAAAGAAATGATATTAATTTAAGATGGAGGGAATGTTGGAATTTAACAACAGGTATTATGGCTAATGAAAATTTGCCTTTAATCCAATACAAAATAATGTACAGAACCTATTGTACAAAAGATAAAGTTAATAAATATGATAGTAGTATATCAGGGAACTGTTTTAAATGTGGACTTACAGATTCATTGATTCATGCTTTTTGGGACTGTAGCAAAATTAATAAGGTCTGGTTTGATATGGAATATTGGTTATCAGAAGTATTGGGGGTGAACTTTAATTTCAATCCATCAGCCTGTATATTTCAAGATATGTTACAGGATACAGTGAGGAGAGATGGATTATTCTTTTCTCATCAATTGTATTGAAGAAACTGATACTTAAACATTGGAAATCCACATACCCTCCTATGTTATTACACTGGAAAAAAGAGATGTGTTATTATTTGAACATGGAAAAGACAATAGTCATTGAAAAAAACAAATTAACTCAATTTGAAATCATATGGGGAAAAATAATACAAGCCTTGAGTATATAAAAACAACAAGCGCTTTATATTTAAACATAGATTTTTTTCTTTTCTTTTCTTTTTTTTGTTTTTTGGTCTTGTTAATTGATTATTGTTTACTTTTGTCGATGTTTGGTTTACTTGTAAAAATATGAATAATACAGGACATAATAATTAAAAGGACAGTACTGTTGTGGATATTTCAGCTGGGAAAGCTTGGTGATACTCGATAGAGAGGAATGGAATTTAAGTTATATATGATTCATGTATTTATATTAATATATCTTATTTAACTTGATCATTCATAAAGATACTGATGTTGAGCTTGTCTATCTGATATGTGTGTTGTGCTTTGTTTTGTTTTGTTCTTGTTTTGTTTGTCAATAAGATTGTGGGTCTTTGTTTTTTGTTGTTTTGTATGTTGTATATACTATGTTGACATACATTTTAAAATAACATTAACATTAATTAAGAGACAAAATCATTATTTTAGTTTATATTGTGAAGAATTGTAAAATGTCACTTTTATGTGGTAGTTCAGACATCGACAGTGACAATGTGTTGTTGAATGTTGAATGCATCAAAAGTCCTACAGTTCACTCAGTGTGATAGTGTGGGGGCTGGAAAGCTGTTCGGATCGCACATTCACATATTCAGTAAGAACAAAAAGGTTTGTGGTAATGTTACTGATGTGTGGGGGCTACCTCACCCTCAAACATAAACAGCACCACTTTATCTCACGTGCGCTCCTTTTTAGTTATTAAGTTACAGGAAACTTTATCAACTTTGTGAAAGCTGCCTGTGACAAATTCTTACTAATTCAAACACAACTCAAACTCATTAACACAACTCATTAAACACATTTAATACTGGGGCGCCGGTAGCTTAGTGGTGGAGCGGGCGCCCCGTGTGCAGGGCTGTTGCCGCAGCGGTCCGGGTTCGGCTCCAGCCTGTGGCCGTTTGCTGCATGTCACTCCCTCTCTCTCTCTTCCCCCTTCATGCTTGTCTGTCCTATACATTAAAGGCTAAAAAAGCCAAAAAAATATCTTAAAAAACAAACAAACACATTTAACACTAGAACTGCCAACATTCGAATACCCCCTAGAACTGCCAGAGTGGGTCATTTTTACCCCCCTGCTGTAACAACATCAGCCATGGCAAAGCTGACATATCTTGAAGCAGATAAGCTTTTAATTTTTGTCATTTTAAAAAGTAATGAGAAAGACTTGATAAAATAGCTATTTTCAATTAGTTTTATGTGGTTTGTAATTTGTAATAACAGCAATGACAAAATATTTAACATTTAAATAAGTTATATTTGGATAGAAATAAACAATGTTTGAACAATATTGTTTTACACAAAGAAACGGAGCAGGCGCTCTAGTAACTAGCTCTGGTAACAGTAAGCAGTACAGTGGCACACACACACACACACACACACACACACACACACACAATCGGCACACACACTGTACATTTTCACGGTGCACTCCACACACTGCATGGTAGCACCTCATGCACATTTTTGTTTCCAGTTGCAAGGCCCTCTCACAGATCTGGTTGATCTGACACTATAAAAAATAAATAAAATTTGTTTCGCAAGTGCAATTATCTTGCTAGAAACTACTGAATGACATTATATATATATATATATATATATATATATATATATATATGTATATAGTAAACGGCACAGCACGGTGGGGTGGTGGTTCTCCCCTTGTCAGCATGGGTTTTCTCCGGGTACTCCGGCTTCTTCCCACCGTCCAAAGACTGTGAATGGTGTGAATGGTTGTCTGTCTCTATGTGTTAGCCCTGCAATAGTCTGGCTACCTGTCCAGGGTGTACCCTGCCTCTCGCCCAATGTCATCTGGGATAGGCTCCAGCCCCCCCCCCCGCAACCCTCAAGAGGATCACCGGCTAGAAAATGGATGGATGGATAATTAGTAGACATGTTTTGTGAGAGTGGGGGCTGCTGTGACTGTGAAGGTGAAGTGGGGGGGGCTCGGAGCCTCTGCCACCGGAGGCGTGGGCCTTTTTCTGAATGCCGGCTCTGGCTCTTCATCTTCAGATGACCCCTCCTCGCCAGGTGAAAAGGACAGATCATCGGTCTCTCCCTCATCCAGTTCTTCCTCTCTCATTTCCACTGATGTGTCTCCCCCATCCGTCTCTCCCTCAATCACCTCTCCCCCATTTGATTCTCCGTCACTTATGTCCTGAAGCATCGTCAGAGCTTGTTCTACATTCATCCCTTTTCTCCAGTTCATAATTAGGCTACACAATCCAAATCCCTCTCTTTTCCTCTTTTCTGTCTGTCTTACTTTCTGTCTATCTGTCTGTCTGTCAAAACTAGCTTGCATTTCGCAGAGGGTTTTATTGTGACAAAGTTACAAGCATTTGGAAGTGGCAGGGAGGTAAAAATGACCCCATGGCGGTTCTAGTTTTAATAAATAGTAATAGACATTTTATCACAAATTCCTCTTGCATCAGATCTTGTGAAATATGGCTTCCATGAATCTGTTTAGACAGACAGCGCCAGATCAGTGAGGTGAAGCCGTGCTGTGTGCGGCAGAGCGTTGTACAGTCCGAACGTTAAAATGATATTTAAAAAAGAAAAGATCTATGTAATCATGTCCAATATTCACAAGCTGTTTATATCTAACGAAAGATTCTGCTTCAGTCCTTATTTGTTGGCGTGTAGTCTTTGAAAAACAACATTTCCTCATCTTTCGCACATTCTGTAAACTGAGTGGGTTATTGTAACATATATATATAGATATAGATATAGATATACATATTTATTGCTATATTTTTTACTATATCACATATTATCATTACCACTGCAGATAAACTCAGCCATCACAACAGTAAAAAGAGGCACAGTAAACCGCTTCAGCTTCCACACTCACTGCTCCTCCTGTATTGAGTTAATTTTGTGTCTTTAATATGCAATCAAAAAGAATGGATTTGAAAACAAAAAAATATTTTGCAAACAAAATTATGATTTCAAAAATACAAAAAAATGCCCATGAATGAATAAAATATATTTGTGATTAAAATTGTATCTTGATAAATCCACAAGTTTTGTTTACAAACCAAAATATTGTTCTCATGAACCACAGATTCGTTTGCGTTTCCTGAGTTTTCGTTTGCGTTTCTTGAAGTTTTGCTTGCGTTTCTGCATGACTCTCATGGGCGGGACCTCCTCTGAAAACTGTAAGAAGCCTCCTGATTGGTCAGTCTCACTCAAAGAGACGGGGTGACAACTTCCGCCCCCACAGTGAGCCGGCGGTAAGGGAGACACGGAGAGTTAGCCGACGGTGACAAACATCGATCATAACAGGTATGTTTTGCGTAACTTTACTGTCTTATTGATGCTATTAAGTTTACACTTGTCGCTCTTCTGGTGCTTTTTATTCCCAACCAGTAGAGAAAGCATTATCAGACATTAACACTCATAATTCAGACGAACCAGCTTAGCGCTCTGCGCTCGTCAGAAGTGACTGACAAGCTTATTACTGCCCTGGCTTCAGTGACAGTTTGATTCATCTCACAGATAGCAGCTTATTTATGTATAAATAAATACACTTTAATTAGATATACTATCAGAACAAATCATCAGGTGTGTGTGTGTGGATCGTTTAGTCATTCCTGCGATACATTAAGTAAAGAGTTATAAAAGGGGGCATACTTTCACTGATCTTCATCCATTAGTGTTTGATCATAATCCACTTGGTCTCCTGAAGTTGCATAAATGACAGACACTGTATTAATCACTGTTACTGATACCTGAAAGCAGTTAGGTTACTGAGGTACCTGTTATTATAACAGTTTTTACTCATGGAGATTAATTTTCCTTGTCTTCACAGGAGGATGGAGAACCATCCTGATGGACCTCAGGGTCAGGTAGTTTTTTTCCCTCCTCAATTTCATGTACATTTTATCATAGTATTGTCATTGTGGGTGGGGGGGTGGTAAGAAATAAACTATTACCTTCTCTGCATTGTTGCCCAGTAGTATAACAAGCACGGCAGGAATAGATCCTTAATGACACATGTACTCTGCATGATCACATAACAATGCCATGCATCTTAAATTCTTTTACAGTGTGATCGGCGTGCAGTTACCGAAGCTGCTCAGCATTTCATGTCTCTGCTCAGGAGAGTAATACCTGAAGGACAGGGTCAGAGCACCAGTAGGGAGAGGCCAACAGTGGAGTCTGAGATGGCCAGGTGTAAAAAAATAAATTATAAAAGGGGCCAGTTTAGTTGTGTAACATTGTCACTCACATTATAATTTCATATCCTTGTAAGGGATTTTTTATGAAGTGTAAACATATTTTTTGTTTAACAACATCCTTCAGATCCTTCCCTGGGTATTTCAAACGAAGAAACAAAGGTCCACCCACCAGAGGCTACAAACAGGCAAGAACTGTGAAGAAGTGGATTCCATTTGATGTTTGTTTTTTTTTTACTTTCCTCCAAAACGGAGACAACTCCATCCCCTTCTGAGGAGCTGGAGCTCATTCAAGCAGGGCTTGGAAAGCATACGCTGTCTATTACATCAGATGTAACTCATGCAGAGGTGGGATATATAATGAATTGAAGCATACATATATGGTTCAAGTAGTATATTAAGAATGTTAATTGCATGACAGTAGATTAATGCTGTTTAAGTGAAAGCTGCTGTTTTTGTTTGTTAGTTATCTAGTTTACTTGAGGCAGCATATCCAAAGATGAATGTTCTTGAGGACAGATGGCTTCTTTTCAAGGCAGCAGGTGCAATTTCGGTTAAGAAAAATATATATTAATCAAGAAATTTACAGAACGTCATGGTTATTTACTATTTCAATATTGTTTTAATTGTTTTGAAGGCGGAAATGGAAGAAGAAAGATGTCTGCAATCGCATTAGATGCAGAAGGTTACACCGGTTCTGTCATCAGAAGAGCCTCAAGTGGAGGAAAACTTTTGTTATATGTGGTGCTCCTCCAAGATGAGCTAGATTTATCACCTCTCCCAGCAGATGCACCAGAGTTTGCTCTTATGCCAAAAACAACATGCAAACAATGCAAGGCAGTGATGCCACTCCAGATGTTGGCACTGCACATTGATCAGTGCTCCAGCATATCAGACTTGGAAGATGAGGTAATTTTTTTTTCTCTGTTTCTTGGAAATGTAGGCTTGACTTTTACAGCTTTGATCTTAAATGCCTTACTTAAGAGTTATCTGTCATGGTAAGCTTTATCCCAAACCTTGGCATGTCTTTTCAACCTCTTTGCTCAGGAGTCAGAAGTGGTGTTCTTGGATGAGGCAACATCTTCAAGCACAGCCCCAGGGCCAAATTCAGATGTGCCACAGTCCTCTGAGAAACATTGCTTTCAGCAGGTACAGTAACTCCGTCAGTTAACATGGAGAAGGGTTTGCAGGGTGACATCAAAAATGTGTCAAGTATGCATCTGAAGTTATTAAATAAGACATTATACATACATAGTTTCTAGTGTATTATTTATTAACTTCTTATTCATACTTTTAAAATATGTGTTTTAAAATTGTCTTTGGAGCTCATATTCAATTAATGATACTTCATTGTATGCAAGCACAAAGATGTAAATGAGTTACAACTTAGTAAGTGGAAAGGGAAATTTGGAGGAAAAAGTTCGTATTGAATCAACTTTTGACAATTGGTTCTTCCTGACAAACTTAGTCCTTTTTGATAGCCTGAAGTATTTTACCACATTGCAGACTCACATACCCTCTTCTGAACTTTATTGTGTCTACACTTAGGAAAGTGAGGTCAAATGTCCAATTTGCATACAAACATTTCCAGTGTCAGACATTGAGCTCCATGCAAGCCTCTGCAGTGAAAGGTAATTTCTGTTAGATAATCTATTGTATCTCTATTTCTTAAGGTTGCTTGACAATCGTTATATGGGCAGTTCCTAGATAAATTTGTGTTACTAATGGTTTTAATACAAATTGAAAGCACTAAATCTATCATTTTTAAATTATCTTCTGTTTTTACATTAGCATGGAGAAGAACCTTTGCCAGCTTAACACTGCCGAACCATGCTCCAGCCTAGATCAAATATCATGGTAACTATTCAAATTGAATTTGTAATTGGTAAGCTAAAGTGGATTGTGAACATTATTTTTTTCATTTAACAGTGAAGAGGATGTTCTTCAGTGGGTAATGACACAGGTTGAGAAGGTATGGTTGACAGAGGTCTGAAACTCTGGAAGCGCAGAAAGAATGGTGGTCCACTGAACCCTTTGAAAGTTTCCTTCCTGGGGGAACCAGGAGTTGACACTGGTGCACTAAGAAAAGAGTTCCTGTCCAGTGAGTAGTATATTTTTACTATTCCTGTGGCAGACCTGTGTTGTGTATTGCAGAATAGCACAAACATTTCTTTTAATTAGTTTCTGTCAAACTAAAGCAACAATATTCTCAAATGAAATAGATCATCAACCTCCTGCATGCTTCTTCAGGAGGCAATATCAGAGTGGTCAGATACTTGTTTGTGGTCCATTGTTGCATCAATTTTTCTTCCTTCTTTTGGCTGTAGCAATGGTTGCTGGAATCAAGAGACGACTCTTTGAAGGGGAAAGTGAAAAGGGAAAAGTGCCAAAATACTCTCTGAACGATTTGGATGATGAACTTTTTAAGTATGTTGTTCTAAAATGGAACACTTCCAGTCACCAGTAATTTTTATCTTAATACAATTTTAAGAACATTAATAGTATTGTCATGAACACAGTGGCTTTTGCTCTGCTTCAAATGTTTATGTATTTTGCAAATGGTTTAAAGTACTGCATGACAGTCATATGCAATGCAGATGGTGAAAGTACAGTTGTAGATGAAGAAGGGACATGGTGGTTGTTGTGAACACTATATTATAGTGGTTTGATTTGATTCAACCAATTCCACCTCAGGGGCAAATGTGACCAAAAAAATCTATTAATAGATTGTAGACATTCTGGGCTGTTATGCTTTCAGGTCACAGTGATCTTAACATTTGGCCTTTGACCTCCAGAATCAGTTCATTCTTAGTAAGAGTGGACAGTTATACAGATTTGAAAGAAAACAATACCTTTAACCCTGGATAGTGCTGGCACAAAGGCATAAAAAACATAGCTGATATAGCTAAACTATAGCTAATCAACAGTTATACGTATGCATAAGTTTTATCCTAAATCTGAGCAAATGTAAGATGATGGGGGTGATGCATAAATGTGGTAAGCACCTGCTTCTTCTTCTATCTTTAATTCAGTTCTTGCAATTGCTGATTCCTTGGCATTTCACTCAGAGTTGCAGGTGAAATATTTGCAGTGAGCATTGCCCAAGGAGGACCAGCACCAAGATTTCTGCAGGAGTGGTGTTACCACTATCTTGTCACTGGAAACCTTAAAACTGAGGGAATTCATGACAAGGAGCTGTCACCATTCATCAAAACGGTAGGTTTGGGAAATTGTTTCAAGCTATCTCAATAACTACATTTAGTTTTTCCATCATCTTTGCACTCCTTTAATGTTTATTGTACAAATTAAGCTCAAATTTAAAAAGTTGTTTATTCTTGTAAATCAAGTGAATGGCACTCTTGCCCTTCATGCAAATGTACACAATACATATTCATAATATGCAAAAATGTATAAATGCATATCTTTGTACAGGTTTAAAATAACATGTATATTATACACAGTTGAAAGCTTCATATTTTTGTTATTTTTATTTATCATTTCTTTAGCTCGACGATGCATCTGACCTGTTTCCCTATGTAGAAGAAATCCTGGAATGTGGCTACACTGGTCCAATCAGCGTTGACCATAAGGAACGGATAATAAGGTTTGTATTGCATTTTGATGTATTTGTGATGTTTATGAGTGTCAATGATTTGGAAAATATCAAGTTTATTGTTGAGTCCTTTGACAGTTATTGGATGACTTGATAGTGACACTCAATGATCTCAGGCCCATGCAGTCTGTACGTTTAAGTATTATTGAACAAGGTGCTAAGTCCCAAAAATGTCCACTGATGTCTATGTTTTGAATAATTACTGATCTTGATGATAAAGTGGCACCCTGTAAGGCAGTCACCGCCAGCAAGATAGGAATGCGTGTGTGAAATGCTTGAATGGTCAAGTGGACAAAAAAAGCACAATGTTAAAGCAGTCCATTTACCATCAAGTTTGGATGCAAATTTTTACAAAAGTTTTTGGCTTTTTTTCCTAATTTGTTAAGTAAGAATACTTCAAAAACACATATTAATGGTTTATTTTTTCATCAGTTTACGAGAGAAAAATCTAAATCATATGAATATTTAGTATGGCTGCCCTTTGCCTTCCAAACAGCATCAAATCTTACAATTAAACTTTTCACATCTGCCTATAACTTACAGTGCTGTATAACGTCATGTTTATTGTCATTACATTACATTTTATACATTTCCTTTGAAGGGCTGTTGGTCTGCATCTGACAACAAAACGTATACCGATGCTGCAACAGATCCGTGAGGGCCTTATGGTGTACAATCTGATTGAAGTCATGCAGCGAAAGCCGAAAGAATGTCATGATCTTTTTGTGACAGGATGCGATGACAAGGTGTGTTGAATTTATTTAAATTATTGCCATTTAATATTCTTGTCTTTATAGGCTAAATGGTATTTACATATCATTGATACACAATGTTTATTTTAAGTCTTATAAAGGGTAAAATAAATGTGATAATACACTTATCACTTCATTAGGTACATCTATACAATCTAATGCAATCAAATAAATAAAATAAATTGCTGTCTCGTTGAAACCACTGCATTCTACACCCCATTGCATTAAATTAAGAGAGAATATGTATTTGGCAGAGTTGTTGGATTTTAGAGATGCGATGTATGAAGTGGTCAGTGAACATTACAAAATTAAAAGTTTTTTTTTTAATTAAGTATTAATATTTGCATATCAGCAGAAGGGAGCAGCATCCAGCAGAATTGCATCCCTTGCATCTGTAATAATACCCCCATATTAGGATTCTGTGTATGTGTGATATTTGGTCTTGATCTTATTTGCTTTACTTTTTTGTTCACAGGTGGATTCACATTATATCCTGTCACACCTTGCCCCAGAGATGAGTCCACATGGTTCAGGAAAACACAAGGAGGAGTCCAAAATTCTGGAATATTTTCAAGATTTCCTTCTTGAACTTGAAGGTACACGTCATTTTACAGAAGTTCTGGTCCTCAAAGGAAGTTGGATAAAGCTTCTTCAACTTGAAAAAGGGACTAAATGCTTCATGACTTGATATCCAGATTTTATAGCCTTTGTTACGAGGTACACAGATTCAAGGGATTTATTTAGCAACAATTTAAAATGGTCTTTGAACTAAACACTAACATGGAGAAAACATATTTATGATCTGGCAACCATACTGCTGGCCAGGAAAATTCAAGTTTCATCAATGTTATTGTTTTGTTGTAGTTTCCCTATTTGCCTTATAAATATGTGCTATGTTAAAAGATACAGCTTGCCTGATTAAAAAAAAATTATGATGTCTCTAACTTCAGACTAAGACACTTGTATTTTCTTTACATTTAAAGATGCACAACCAGAAGACGAGGATGGGGAAACTCTGTCCGTTCCTGCAGTGATGCAGTGGATGACTGGGCAGGCTCACAGACATCTGTTTGTCTCTGAGAGAGAGCAATTTAAAATAGCCATAAGATTTGACCACAACTGTGTGGAGCACATGCCAGGCCACACCATATGTTATCCTATTGTTAGTGCCTGCACCAACACCATCACACTTCCAACAGCCCATTTGGGGAATTATGAGTCCTTTCAAACTAATCTGCTTACTGCCATTAAATTTGGTGTTAGCTTCGACAGAGTCTAGTTTCTGAAAGGCATGTGTATTTTCTTTGGTTAAAAAAAAAATGGTTGTTTTTTTTTACCACAGTTGATTTTTAAGTGTTTATTGTTGTGACTATTCTGTCACCATTGTTTCCAAGTTAAAATGTATTGTATATACAGCACTGTATAAGAGTTTTAGGCATGTGAGAAAAGTTTGCCTATAACTATGCAGGTTTGAAGGTAAATTGACTGTAAATCTCAGCTGTTCAAATAAAAGTCAAACTACTTGATGTGAATCACGTCAATTTATTCTAATCTGTTTCATAAAAAAATAAAATGATATTTCACCTTGGTCCAACCAGCTGCTTTCATGACTATCTTCTAGATTTTATACACCACAGGCAACATTGAGAGCAGGGAGATAGATGTCCCCACCAAAACTTGAGGACTCAGCATGTGGATTTATTTGTTGTAGTGCTGAAAGTCTTTCCTCTGACAGGGGGCATTGAATGTCTGGAACAACCACCCCGTGTTCACCGGTGTCAAGGTCGCAAGGGGGCTGCTCTTCTGTTTGCTGGATCTATAATGTCAAATATTCATTCATAAATAAGAGGTACAGTGACTGCAAGCAAGTGAAGTAATGTCTTTACTTAAATGCTCTGTTATCTGAAAATTGTGGTTTTATTTAGTGTCATTTGAGAGAGATCATAATGTATTATAGACTCATTACAGAAACAAAGATGTTTCAGGCCTTTCACTTTTGTTGTAAATAATTTTGCCATCCAGCTTCAAAACCATAATATCAGATTTTTTTCACTGTAACTATCAAAAAGACAAAGGCTTGAAATGGCCTTATACTTAATGGAAACTATTATGTGGGTTACAATAAACTACAAAAAAAAAAAAAAAAAAAATTTCTTTAGATATAGAAGTAGTTTTGACTTCTCATCTAACCCTTTGTACTATTTACTTTAATGACTTTGTACATACCTCTACCAGGTCTGGTTCTGGCATGGGTGCTTGCAACATCCCTATCATCCAGAGTTGATTTGGTGTCAGATTTCCCTCAGTGCGCAAGGGGTGGCAGTTCCAGCTCTCTGTAAAGTGGTGCAGATCTGATCGGAGTCGTGGTATGAAGACATATCCAACACAGTAGAGGTGGACAGCATTGGATATGTCAAGAAATCCGTCTTCCTCCAAACCATGGAGTACATTGTAGTACTGACATGTTACGCTCCAAAGGTCTCTCCATAGCCTTTTCACTCTTGAACAAAGAAAGAGGGACAGGATCGTATGAAAATTTTGTGTAAGTTTTCATTCACACAGAATTTTTTCCAAAGATGCACACTTGTCACAAAACATCTAGAACAGCCTAAAATATGATTGAAAATGTTTCAAGACTTAGAAAATTACAATACTAATAATATATTTAGTCCTAACAATAAGTTAGAAGCATTTTAATATTTTCTGAAATAATTTAATTGTGATATGCAAATACCTCTGGTTATGGACGCTTTTGCCTGCAATGAAACTGCCACGACCTGTTCCTCGTACCGTAAACATGCATCTAGCAATGTCTACATTTTCAACACCTTGATCTGCTCAAACTCTGAAAGAGAAAAACAGACCAGGCCAACTGTATGAATTCCTGGATCATTCACTCATTCTTGGATTTAATCTGATTTTCAGTCAGACTTACTTTAGAAAATCTGACAAGCCTGTTAAAATAAAGCCTGTCTATGATTTAATAACATGAACTTGGAGGCCTGTAATGCTATGCTTAAAAAAGAAGTAGCTTGAAAAATGTAATGGACCCAACAGCAACACTCTGTGGCAACGGGTGATTATTGCATTTTACCGCAGCAGAAAAACTTTAAGGAACATAACACAGAAAAAAGCAAATTACATGCAAGTTAAACGACATTTATATACAAATATGGACCATGAAACAACCCAGACACATTTTATAAATATGGCTTGGACAGGGAGAGGTGATTTCTAGGTTATATATATATATATATATATATATATATACACATACACACATATATATACATATATATATATATATATATATATATATATATATACATATTTATGTATATATGTGTGTGTGTCCGTTTTCTTTTAATACTTATGCTTACTTGTCCCTTCATGAGGTACATCAATGCAATCTAATCAAACAACTGTGCCACATTTTCTTACTCCAGATGAGACAATAGTCCGTTCAGTTTTGACCAGTGTTGTCAAAGAGGTGTTAATTCAATTTTCTGTCTACTGTTGAAGGTGCAGACTGCAGTGCTTCTCAACTGGACTGCAATTTATTGAGACTTGGTTTTAATATTCTTCTCCTTCATGTTTAAAAAGGGAGTGGATTACATATAAGGAACAACCAAAGTCAGGCAAAAATGAACTCTGTTGTCTCAGCCAAAAAAAGAAATTGTAGTGGGGTTGTTGGATCAGGTTGCACAGATGTTCCTGATTAAGTGATGGCTTTATTTCATTCTCTTACATGCCACTACTCAGGTAGGTACCCCGCCCCCCCCATGTTGAAGCAGAGTAGGGATAAAACACCATGTTGCCCTCTTGTTGAAAAATATCTTGATCTTGATATCTCCTTTTTTAAATGACCAAAAACTGCATCTCTCTTCTAAACACACATTTTTGAGCACTTGCCTGGATGGCCACCCGTGTTTCTGCACCCCCTCCATGAAAAATCCAAAAGCTGTTTCTGCTTTATTGTTCCCGGCTGTATCCAAGTAAAAGATCTAGAACAAAGCAGAGCCTTTGTATAGTACTTCAACAAGACATAGACTAAATTATAGATTGAAAAAGAAAAAAATATATACCTTCCGTGAAAAGCCATCGATTGCTCCAAAAACTACAATGTTGTACCTAAAAAAGTTAATGGTTCAGGCTGTATATTGACTGAATTAAATAAAATCAAAAATAGCCTTGAAATAGGTCAGTTGGAGAAAGAACAATATACCTTATCAACTTGTGGTTTGTGTCAATATGGACGAGAGACAGGGGAGCAAGAACAGAGTATGTCCTTCTGGTGATGCAAGACAGCTGGATCATCCTGGAAATGACTCCGGCACCATCCACACGCTGCAATGACCTCCTAACCCGTCTCCATGGAATGCGATGCCCCGATGCTTCAAGAGAACCTTTGATAAGTCTATAACCTGCATGGGGCATTTGTGCTTTGATAGACCTAACTTTCTGATCAAGCACATCATCTGTTATGTCAGAATAACATTTCCTGACAGAAAGGTTATGGTCTTTCATCCTCCTGTAAAGAGACCTCGAAATTCCATGGAGGTCGGACAAAGAAGTCAGGGGTAACCCAGTGCTAAGCATATCTAATAGAGTCTGGCTTTCTATGGTTATCTGAGGTCGTCCGACACTGCCTCTTAATTCAGTCACAGCTACATCATGAAATAGTGGTGGGATGACCCTCTGTGACAGATAGCCGCTAACAATGTCAGACAGCTGCTGAAGACTAAGTAAAACACTATCAGGAATGTCCATATATGATGCTCCAGCTTGAAGAAACTGCAGCTCCTGAGCACAAACAAAGTGCAGGTATTCGTAATCAATGGGTTGTCTGTTAAGGTAGAGGCAACTCTATCCCTGACCCTACACAGAAGGTGCCACTGCATGGCTTCCTGCAACACAAGAAAACAAACTTCAGATGGTATGCTTCTGAAACAACAAAAAATAAAGATTAAAAGTAGATTACATAAAAGTTAGCAACAACGCTTTTAAGAAGTAACCTTGATAGCGATACATTGATTTCATTATTCTCTATATCCGACTGTGCCTACCAGGATGCCTGACTTATAGTTATGTATCAGGATGAGGATCAAGAATGGGGCCCAGCTCAGAATTGTTTTCAAATGGGAACCGCAATTAATGTAATTTTCCTTTGTGCTTAACAATACCCTTATAAATGACTATTGTCTAGATCTGAGTGCTGAGGATGATCTCAGGATGGTGACTGTGTGTTTTTAAGTAAGAGTGAAAACAGCAGCAACATACTGAAACATTTGTCAACCTAGCCCAGAATTTGATATCATTTGTACAAATTGATGAGGAAGGCTGATTCAGTACAACAGGAGGATTCAATCATACAACTGCAGAGCTGATATTCATTTTACTTGTTGATCAGAGCACAAGTACTAAGGACTTCTATTTTCTAAACATAAATCAGGAAACATCTAAAAGGGAATCGGTTTAGAATTAAATTGATAAGCAGAATCTATAATTGCAATGGTATACATAAAACTGTATCAATTCCCACCCCTATGTCTGTGATCATGCAGAGTACATGTGTCATTAAGGATCTATTCCTGCCGTGCTTGTTATACTACTGGGCAACAATGCAGAGAAGGTAATAGTTTATTTCTTACCACCCCCCCACCCACAATGACAATACTATGATAAAATGTACATGAAATTGAGGAGGGAAAAAAACTACCTGACCCTGAGGTCCATCAGGATGGTTCTCCATCCTCCTGTGAAGACAAGGAAAATTAATCTCCATGAGTAAAAACTGTTATAATAACAGGTACCTCAGTAACCTAACTGCTTTCAGGTATCAGTAACAGTGATTAATACAGTGTCTGTCATTTATGCAACTTCAGGAGACCAAGTGGATTATGATCAAACACTAATGGATGAAGATCAGTGAAAGTATGCCCCCTTTTATAACTCTTTACTTAATGTATCGCAGGAATGACTAAACGATCCACACACACACACCTGATGATTTGTTCTGATAGTATATCTAATTAAAGTGTATTTATTTATACATAAATAAGCTGCTATCTGTGAGATGAATCAAACTGTCACTGAAGCCAGGGCAGTAATAAGCTTGTCAGTCACTTCTGACGAGCGCAGAGCGCTAAGCTGGTTCGTCTGAATTATGAGTGTTAATGTCTGATAATGCTTTCTCTACTGGTTGGGAATAAAAAGCACCAGAAGAGCGACAAGTGTAAACTTAATAGCATCAATAAGACAGTAAAGTTACGCAAAACATACCTGTTATGATCGATGTTTGTCACCGTCGGCTAACTCTCCGTGTCTCCCTTACCGCCGGCTCACTGTGGGGGCGGAAGTTGTCACCCCGTCTCTTTGAGTGAGACTGACCAATCAGGAGGCTTCTTACAGTTTTCAGAGGAGGTCCCGCCCATGAGAGTCATGCAGAAACGCAAGCAAAACTTCAAGAAACGCAAACGAAAACTCAGGAAACGCAAACGAATCTGTGGTTCATGAGAACAATATTTTGGTTTGTAAACAAAACTTGTGGATTTATCAAGATACAATTTTAATCACAAATATATTTTATTCATTCATGGGCATTTTTTTGTATTTTTGAAATCATAATTTTGTTTGCAAAATATTTTTTTGTTTTCAAATCCATTCTTTTTGATTGCATATTAAAGACACAAAATTAACTCCATACTCCTGGTGGATAGACAGACCCTTGCAACCGGTTTCTACAAATTAAACTTAGGGGCGTTACCAGTCGGCCCTGTATGCACTACGTCATCGCAGGGGATCTCATTAGAGCTACGAGCCCGGCCAGGTGACGACAGGGACCTGTCACGGATCGGTCAGGGCTCTACCACAGGCCAAACGGAAATTTGAAGTGGCTGCATCCGTAAGTCCAAGATAACATATATTATGGGGCTGCTTAATGGGAATGCATTAGCTTGGGCTACAGATGTATGGAAGGGTCATCCTGCAGTTAGTTCCTCATATGCTAACTTTGAGATGAAAAGAAGTTTTTGATCATCCAGTCTGGGACAAAGATGATGCCAGACATCTTCTTCATATTCGTCAGGGTACCCGTGGTGTAGCGGAATATTCTGTTGAGTTCAGGACCATTGCTGCAGATTCTGGCTCTAATGATTCTCTCCAGGGTTTTTTTAAAAAATGGTTTTAATGATGTAATTAAGGATGACTTAGCAGCAATGGACGACAGAAATAGCCTTGACTCCCTCACCTCCTTGTCCATCAAAATAGATAATTGCCTACGAGAGCATCGCAGGGAGAGAGCTCACTGCCCACAATCCTGATCCATTCCTTATCATCCTTCTCCCCCTATCACGAGGACCAACCCCAGTAATCCTCCTGCAAGTGCTTCTGCTGCCATTTCCTTGCCTCTTGCTTCCTCCGGCCAAAAGGGGGAGCTCACCAGTAGCAGGACTGGTGAGTCAAACCTCCTTTTCCTTCCCACGTATGTAGTTCCAAGGCACACTGTGTCACTCACCAAACTTGTCCTCTGCTTCTCATTCTTTTATTCTTTTCTTATTTCAGGAAACCACCATGTGCAAATTCAGTTTCACTTCATCTCATCTCATCTCATCTCCTCTTACTCTGATAATTTTTGGACGGCCTTGGCTGAGACTGCACAATCCCCACATCGACTTGGCAGCAGGAAAGGTAGTGAGCTGGAGTTCCATCTGTCATTCGACATGCCTGCATGCCTGCTCTTCCCCCAGTGGGCACTGATACTCCATCTTCATCCAAACCAGAAACTCTTGATCTTTCCAACATTTCCCCTGAATATCATGACGGTAGTGAAGTCCTCAGAAAACAGCATGCCCTATCCCTACCACCTCACCACCCATACTATTGTGGAATCAACCTACTCCCAGGAGCACCTCTTCATACCAGTCCTTTGCACAACCTGTCCTGTCCAGAGAGAGAATCCATGGAGAAGTACATCAAGGAATCCCTTGCAGAAGGTATTATTCACTTAGCTTCCTCCACTGCTGGTTCTTTTTTTGTGTCAAAGAAGGATCACACACTCCGTCCTTGTATTGATTATTGTGGCTTTAACAACATAACAATCAAGAACAAGTATCCTCTGCCTCTGAAAAGTTCAGCTTTTGAGTCCCTGCATGGTGCCACAGTCTACACTAAACCGGACCTGAGAAACGCCTACCATCTGGTTCGGATACAGGAGGGAGATGTGGGGAAAACCGCCTTCAACACGCCCCTTGGACATTTTGAGTATCCGGTTATGCCCTTTGGGTTGACCAATGCCCCTGCTGTCTTCCTGGCTTTGGTTAATGATGTGCTTCGAGACCTGCTCAACTGCCCTGTCTTTGTTTACCTGGATGACATCCTGATTTTCTCCCGCAACATGGAGGAGCACATTCAACACGTCTGCCTGGTTTTGCCACGTCTTCTGGAGAATAAGCTGTACGTCAAGGCTCAGAAATGTGAGTTTCATGTCGATTCAGCAAGCTTTCTGAGGTACATCATTAAAGGTGGGGATGTGAGGACTGATCTTGACAAGATTCGGGCAGTGGCAGCATGGCCAACATGCACTTCAATAAAGCAGCTTCAATGGTTCCTGGGCTTTGCAAATTTCTACCGACGCTTCATTAGAGACTACAGTCGAATAGCTGCACCCCTGACCAAGCTCACCTCCTCTGTAGTTCCCTTTTCCTTGACCCCTGAGGCAGAGCAGGCTTTCACTGAACTCAAGAGGCACTTCACCTCTGCACCTGTTCTTGTTCAGCCCGACCCCTCACGTCAGTTCATTGTGGAAGTGGGTGCTTCAGGTACCAGGGTCGGAGCTGTGCTCTCCTAGCACTCTGCGTCAGATCAGAAGCTCCACCCTTGTGCTTTTTTTTTCTCGTCATCTGTCCCCTGCTGAACGCAACTATGACATTGGGAACTGTGAGTTGCTCTCAGTAAAGCTGGCATTGGAAGAATGGAGACATTGGCTGGAAGTTGCAGAGCATCCCTTCATTGTTTGGACTGATCATAAGAATCTTGCTTACATTCAAACAGCCAAACTCCTGAACTCAGACCAAGCTCATTGGGCATTGTTCTTTGATCACTTCCGATTTACACTCACCTATCACCCTGGTACAAGAAATATTAAACCAGATACTCTCTCTCACCAGTATGTCTGTGAGGAAACCTCTGCAGCACCTGACACCATCCTCCCTTCCTCCTGGGAGATTGAGTCTCTTGTCATAAAGTCACAGTGTGTTGTGTCTCATCAAGTATGTTAATTTTATTCATGTTCATGTTTAGTGTTTCATATTTTATGTCATGCCTTAGTTTAGTTGCATGTTTAGTCCTTTGTTGTCATGAGCACTTGTCATGAGCACTTTATGTTTAGTTAAAGTCACTCATGTCCAGTCTCGTCGTGCACTTCCTGTTTTGTTTTGTACTCACCTTTTCCCTCTCATTTCAGACCATGACTTCCTCCCTTTGTGTGATTTTCCTGCCATTGTGATTGTCTACCCCGCCCCTGATTGGTTTTACCTGTGTTCCCCTACGTCATGTATAAATAGTCCTTGTCTCCCTTTGTCTTGTTGCCAGTTTGTCTTGTTCAGTCTGTGTGATGCCAGGTTTTCATGTTATCAGGTTTGATTCTAAGTTGTGATATTTTTTGATCCTCATTGTGAGTGTTTTGTTTTGAACTTTGTATATCCTCCTTGAGAGCGCCTTTTGTTTAAATTGATTTTGCCAAGTAAAATACTTTTGTTAAACCTACTGTGAGTCGTGCATTTGAGTCCACCAGTTTCGTGTCTGAGGTCGTTACACAGTGCACCCAACCTCATCCAGGTAACGGTCCCCCAACTGTGTTTTTGTGCCAGACTCTGTCCACTCCCAGGTTCTCCAGTGGGTGCACTCGTCTCGCTTCACCTGCCATCCTGGAACTGGCTACACTCTCTCTCTCCTGAAGATGCTGATACTTGTGCCTTTGTTTCCGCCTGCACTGTGTGTGCTTGTGGAAAGTCCAACCACCGCTCTCCAGCTAGTCTGGTCTGCCCTCTGCCTACACCTGGCTGTCCGTGGTCCCATATTGCTCTTGATTTTGTCACCGGATTACCCCCATCCCAAGGTAACTAAACCATTCCCACAATAGTTGACCATTTCTCCAAAGCTGTGCATTTTGTGCATCTGCCTAAACTCCCCACCGCCCTTGAGACAACAGAGTTGCTCATCCATCGTGTGTCCATTTCCACGGCATCCCTTTGTCAGACAGAGGTCCACAGTTCATCTCTCAGGTATGGAAATTATGTTGTCAAGCTCTTGGAGCATCAGTTAGTCTCTCCTCTGGTTTCCATCCCCAGACAAATGGTCAAACTGAGCATGCTAATCAGGATCTGGAAGCTGCCCTTCACTGTGTGGTTGAGCTCTTCCTGGAGCTCACACCTTCCCAGGGGTGTAGTAAGCCCACAACTTACTGACCTGCGCTGCAACCAGTATGTCCCCTTTTGAGAGTATATTGGGCTATCAACCGCCTCTGTTCCCAGCTCAGGAAGAGGAGGTCTCTGTGATGTCAGTGCAGGCTCATCTCCGGCAATGCTGCAGGATCTGGAAGGTCATCGTGCTGCTCTGCCCCACATGGCCAACCGCAACCAGCGCCTTGCAGACCGCCATAGGATCCCAGCTCCCACCTATCAGCCAGGTTAGAAAGTTTGGTTATCCTCTAAAGACACTCGACTAAAGACTGGTTCCAAGAAACTCTCACCATGCTTCATTGGCCCTTATAAGATCAAAACTGTTACCAATTCATCTGTTGTTAAACTGAAGTTGCCCAGATCCATGAGGATTCATCCCACCTTTCATGTGTCTCAGTTGAAACCAGTCTCCCTCAGTCTGGAAGTCCCGATCCTCCTCCGCCCACCCAGATCATGGATGATCATATGGCCCTCACCATCCGGCAGCTGCTATCTATTTGCCGTCGTGGCCGGGGATATCACTACGTCATTGATTGGGAGGGATATGGTCCTGAGAAACGTTGCTGGATCCCTCAGCGTGTCATCCTTGATCCTGCTCTCATCAGGGACTTCCACCGGGGCCCATCCTGAAAGTCCTGGGGGTTAGCCTGGAGGCTCTCATTAAGGTGGGGTATGGTCACAGCCCTGGCTGTGCCATTAGTTTCCCTGTGCTTTTCCTTGTCGTCTGTTTCCCCTCCCCTTGTCTGTCTCTGTGTGTCTGTGCTGTGGGCGTGGCAACTCCCTCACTCTCCTGCATTCCTTCATTCATTCAACTCACCTGTTCTCTGCTGCCCACCTGACAACCATCCAGTAATCAACCCTGCAGTATAAAACACCGGCTCTCCTCTCCAGTCTTTGCCAGATCGTTGAGTCCACCACTGTGGTATAGTCACACTTCAGGCTGTTGTTGAATTGTGAATTCAACCCAGACTTTTGCTTGTGTACATTTTTTTTTTTGTCGATACTTACCTTGTATTTTCCTGTGTCATAGGATCACCACCTACCTGCCCGTCTGTTTGTTCTTCTGCCACACTCCCAGCCAGCCAAACCCCTCCAACATAGTTTGCTTCCTTGCCATCAACCCACTCTCCTCAGCCTCAAAACCCCTGGATTTCTCCCCATTGCCACATTCATTATCCTGGCAATAAAATCCCCTTTTTACACTATCTTCCTGTGTCTGTTCTGCATTTGGGTTCACCTGGTTGATTGTAACACTTTAATTTTATATAAAATGATGTTATCACAGGAGAAACTGTGATACATTGGTACATTGTGCATATTGTAGATTACAAACATAAGGGTGAAGATGATTATAAAATGCATTTTAGTAGAATGGTTACAGTAAACATGGCAGCTAAGACATCTGAATGTAATAGTAATTTTTATGTATTTGTTTCTGTATAATACAGAAATCTGTCATCTCAATCTGCTGTTGTAAAACTGATGAATTCACGGGTTAAAACCTGTGTGGTTTTAACAGGGAATGTGTTAGTAGCCAAATTTATAATAACTTTGGTATTATCACCCAACTCAAGCTACATAAGTCTGATCTTAGATAAGCCTGCTTAGATAAAAAAGGAGGTATGCTTTACACCAATGCATATAACAGCTGAGTGCTACTGTTGGTGTTTCCACGTATGTAGTAATTGCTTAACCACAGCGTGTTTTCAGCAGCTCATTTAGCCTCAGGAAGTGAAATCCAGTTAAGGTAAGGGGTGTGACGTTTCTAATACACGCTCTAAGTGTTGCACCAATCACAACAGACTGAGCGAGCTGACTAATCACAGCAGACTGGGCTGCTGGGGAGGCAGGACATAAGCCCAAAGAATGTTTCAGACAGAGGAGCTGCAGAAATGGGCAGTACAAAAAATGAATGTGTTTTTTTTTTAACATTAAGGCACATCTATTCCACTAGACCCCAATATTTAAATTTGACCCCAAAAATGAGCATAATAGGTCTTTAAGCAAACACAGTTTATATTAAATTCGCCCAAATATAAGTTCAGGAAACCTTGTCCTATAAAATGAGTACTATCTGCATGACTCTGTCTGAACTGACCCTTTAAAATAGGTTATATATACTACAGAACCTGTGTCTGGGTCTCATTGCAGAAAGCAGCTAGACAATGAAGCCCCAGGACGGTGTTCAGCCAGTGACCAGCAGCTTCCCTCCTTCCACACAGACTCCAGGACAGTTTGGGGACACACGAGTATGTAATCCTACCCACAGAGTGGGAGGTGTAGGGTCACCCGATCCCCATTCCAAGTGGCAGCACTCATCTGCTCAGGTGTCTCTTTGTAACAAAGTGTAGGCACGACAGGAGGACAGCCATTAGGACAGAAAGCCAGTGAAGAAAAAAGAGCAAGTAAAAGGGAGAGGGATATAGGGAGTTGGAGGGATATGGTCTTAGACAAAGCTCAGCTGAGTGTGGACAATGGCACAATGACTAAAAGCTTTGTGGAGATCAGTACGTTGGACATATCTTGTTCAGTCCCAGGAATACAACTAAACCAGTCTTTTGCATAAGGATTCCTAGTTGTTTTCTCTATGTACATCCTCTCCATTTATTCCACCATCTCTTTTTTTTGCAGATCCCGCCGCCAACACTGCTACTGCTGACACATCAACACCCCCAACAGTAAGTGGATAAATATAGTCAGTGAAATTAGTGCTGAGGCAATCAGCAGTGCCCCTGCACTGTTACTTGGGCTCTTGTTTTTGCTTCAAGGATCCATTACAACTGGTGACAATTAATACGGGACAAATATTAGCCTACATCTCAGTAATGTAGCTAAGACGTCAGTGAACAGTGAGGGTAGCAGCAGAGGTAAGAAGATACAGCGTTGCTGTGATAGAGTGAGTGTTGGGGGGGGGGGCAGACTTGTGAATGTGTGTGTGTGTGTGTGTGTGTGTGTGTCTCCAGGAGGGGCCTACTTGATGGCACTCAGAGCTTCTTTTAGAACAGAAACATATTCTTTAGTCCAGAGAACAGTCTTGATATCGCTTTGTCTGTTTTTTAATGTGTGACTGTTTGGAGGTCCACAATAGAAAATAGGTAAAATAAATGTCATACACATTGGTTAAACGCTGGTTAGATTCTCTGGGGGTGCAATTCTGTCAAGATATGTGAAGCGTCATTTCAAACTTAAGTGTCTCTATTCAAGCTAACATTCAGCATTGTACGAACAAATCTGCAAGCTTTCCTGGTTTTTCTGTCTACATTCCATTGCACTCTGATATTTTAGTTTGCACTGCTGACATTTCTTGAAAGGACCAGAGCGCAGCAGTGACCATACTAAACCCTTCAACATCACCCTTATTACTGGATTAAACCCAGGTACTGCTGGTTTACTGTAATGCAGAGCTGTAAGTACAGACTGGCCTTACAGCCACATCATCAGCCCAAACATCTCCTTTGCCAAGATGTTCTAAAGACATCTTGAAATCTTGGATAAAGTCTTCAGACTTGTGTCTCAGCTGTCACTAACGACTCAGTAGATGCCTTAATTAAAGAAATCCCCAGCTGTTAGAGTCATGTGGGTCATTTCGCTCTCCACTGCCCCCTTTCAGGAGCTTAAGACGGAGGTACCTGGACAACTGGACCCCTCGAGGATAGAGGTGGTTTCAGTAACAGAGGAAGACCTCCCCACTGTTGAGACCCCCAACACACTAAACGTCAGCCCCCTGGGTAGTTTTGCTGCTGACCCTGAATCAGGGGGCCATCCTGCCAAACTTGAAGAGCCCCAGCCTCCAGCTGCACCTAGCCTGACCATGCCAATCACCAAGGTGCAGCCATTTATCCACGGTGAGACCCTGTGATGTTATTAATGGATATGAAGATGAGTGCACACAGGGAGCGTTACAGTGGGCTTTGCTTGAAATGTGAGATGATGTGACTGACTGACTGTGTTACAAGGATAATAGTGCTACAGCCCACATTAAATTATGTGTACTAGTCTTTAGCTCTTAGTTCCTTAATCCTCTTCACTTTCCTACTGGAACACTGGAGTCAGAGTTGGGTGTGAGGAGAGAAAGTAAATGGTAAATGGACCTGCATTTGTATAGCGCCTTTCTAGTCATCCGACCAAGCAAAGCCTTTTTACACTACAAGTCACATTCACCCATTCACACGCATACATTCATAAACTGGTGGCCGAGGCTACCATACAAGGTGCCACCTGCTACTCAGTTTTTAACACACACATACACACACACCGATGGAAGCATCATCCGAAGCAATTTGGTGTTCAGTATTTTGCTCAATCTACATCATGACGCTGTACTAAATGTTGCATGACTTTCATGGTTTTTGCATTAATTTGAATGACCAGGATCATGTATATTTAAGACTTAGTTATTACCAATATTTTACACTCATTTTTAGGATGTTTTCCACTACAACAGACAGCAGACTTGAACACTAGCATACTGTATGTCCAAACAGCCACAGCAACTACACAGTCAACAACACACAACACACATAGTGATCCAATGTTCTAACAGAGATGTTTTAGGTTACATTTACACTACACACATTTACAGCTCTGGAATCATACTGGTTAGGTAAGAACACTATGAACTCTGATGGTACCAAACAACTACATGAGAGCATTTTGTCATCTTTTGAGTTGAAGGTGTATTAGATTATAAGGCTGGTGTTATCTTCTAGTTTTCTCTTTGGAAAATGGAAAGCTCCAAACTAATAATTAATGTATCTACTAACAAGTACTGTGTGTGTTTAAAAGCCTGATAGATCTTCTTCCTCTGTGCCACAGAGCACTAGTGTTGTCCAAATCTATTAAATCACATCAGTGAGCCACATTGTTGTTGCACTGGGTGACATGTTCCTTCATTACCATGAACACACCCACTGGAGTTTATTTTGTCTGTATCCCACATACACTGCCCTGCTACCACAAATACTCAATAAGGCCCCAATGACAAAGAAAGTCTTTTGCTGGTTGCAAAACGTGAGGAGCATTGCACTGCTTTTTTTTTTTTTTTTTTTTTTAAATTGAATGCCTCTAGTAAAAAACGCCTGCTGCACCTATTTATTGTTGCCAAGCAAACAACTCATCATCTCTTCACCCTAACCTTCCTGTGTAATTAATTTTGGCTTGCTAATACTACCCACTTATTTTCACAGTAATTAGTAGCTAGTTCCTAAAATGGACAGGCAGAGGGTACTTGCTGTTGCTCTGGTTGAGGGTGAGAGGCTGTCAGTAAATAGTTTGTTGGGCACAGGGAAATGGACATCTGTGTGGGTACATGAGAGATCGTGGGAACTGCAGTTTGTTAAGTCGTATAGCTCTAGATCCATCAACTGCTTACACCAGTTTCTCCTCTGTGGTTTACCAACTGTCACTGTATTTCTGTTGTTGTGACAACCACAGGAGGCTCGCCTCTCAAATCATCTGATTGGACAAATTGGAAAAGAACAGAGACGACATGGGGCATTTTTCCTCTCTGAGTTGAAGTTTTTTCAACCTAAGGAATTCAGAGCACTCCGGCAAAGATGGCAGGTGCCAAGAGCGCAGAAATGTGAGGCACGTCGCAATGCAAAAATAGCGATGCTTTCTGTGTGATCGAAGCCTAGATCATCAAATATGGATTAATCTGCTACTGAAAGTAGTCTATGACAAATGTACTATTTCCACCTGTTTGAGTAACTTTTGAAAAACAAACTACAGTGACTAGCTGTTTTAGGACATTTGTGAGTCTGTTTTAGAAAATCAAACTATATATTTGTAAGGTGTTCTTAAAGCCTCAGTGTGTAAAAATGGTGAGTAACAGTGACATCAGCGGTCAGATTCTAGATTGCAGCACTCACTCGCGCTCACTCACTCACCCACCCCCCCCCCCCCCCAGTCGGGTAAGTGACGGTGGCCTCATAGGACAAAAAGCCTTGCGCGGACAGCAAAGTTTTTCGAGTTTTTCAGGAGTATCTAGCGACGAGGTGAATATTTATTTAGGAATCTAAACCATGCCACAATATGTTATAGCTCACCAGTGAGATATAGGTTATCTGTGAGATATATGTTAGGAGTGTTTTATTTCTAACTGTTTTGGTAACACCAGCATTAGCACAGTAATGCTAAAATAACACGTTTTATGTGATAGTCACAGCACAGTGCGGCAAATATAGGTTGGTACGATTATAATATATGCCTTTCCAGAGTGTTCTTCCACAGGACACAGGGAGATGAGGAAGAGGGAGAGGGAGAGGAGGAAAACCAGGGGAAGGGGGCGAGGGGGTAGAGGCGGTGCAGGAACGGCCAGGTGAAGAGGCGTGTCTCGGCTACCCAGAGGAAAGAGGAGGAGGAGAGGGTGGCAGCCTCCGCAGCAGCGCGAGAGGAATCAACAGATTAGGCTGTAGGCTAGACTAACCATTTAGCTGTAGCTCTGGGATAACGTTAGCCAAGGCTAGGATAACGTTAGCACTTAAACATAGCTATCACTTGAACTTAGACAAGAGGGAAAAGTAGTTGCAAACATGAAGCCAAAATGATTTTAAAATATCAGATTGAATTACCTGTCTAGCAGAAAGCAGGCAACCTCCACATCCCTTGTGAAATCCTTCTCCTTCAGGAGTTCTTTCCACCTGGAATAAGCAACGCCGATATTCACTCGTGTTTTGTCCCGTCCTCGCTTATCTGATCGTTTTCTTTTATTTGGTGGCGTGGTTTCCCTCTTACGGGGCAAAACATATGTGTGGTCCTCCATTTAAAGTGCGACAGAATCATAAAAGTACAAAGCAGGTTCACGCAGAAGCGCCCTGGATTGATCTTCACCTTACCATCTCCAGTGACGGCAAGTTCTAGGTAAACACGAAAGGCGAAGCGCGTATATCCCTTTCGGCCACTGTATTCAAATATGACGATGCAAGAGGGCATCCTCCAGCAGACCGCGCCCTGCCTGTGTATATATAGAGAAATCATTCTAAGCCTATGAGAAAGCTTCCATTTGTATGTGAATTGCATTACACTTTAGTAAATATATATATATATATATGAAAGCAATAGTTGATATTTGCTAATAAACAACCACATAAATTACACATTGTAACTCAGTAGCATGAATGGACTTGGAGTGCCACTAAGGGTCAAATAATGATACAAGTAATGAAACTTGGCGAAAATGGTGTTTCAAACTTGGTGAAAATGGTGTTTCATAAGGTGCGCAATGCTGTAGCTAAATGATAGAAATGTCTTTTCTCTGAAGTTAAACTATCTCCTCCTGATGTTTAATGGTTGGCAGCTCATATAGTATAATATTTAAACAGTGTAGATGTTCATGAACTATTTTGTGTCAACAGAGGATGACTTGGAGAAAAGCTGGAAGGACAGACTGCTGGCACACCGCTCTGAGCTGCTAATTGCTTCATGCCTCATCATGGTGGTCACTCTCGCTCTCGGCATCGGCCTCGGAGGTAAGGAGCTCAGCGCTGTGTGCACTTCCATTTGGTTATAATAGAGCCACTGTAGCATGGACTGCCTTTGCTCCATCAATATTTGATGTGGTCCTGTTATACAATTTAGGTCCCTCCCACACGGTGCAGTGCAGTCAGAATATATGAGGTCACTGACACATTGTCTTCCCACATACAGCTTTAATTTGACTTTTTACAGAGTGCCTGCAATTTTAGGGGAAGGGAAATTAACATGTTAGTTAAGTTAACATGAAAAAAGTCATCATGTGGTGTCAAATTCTTTGTAATCAATAACTGTGAGGTGTCTCTGACCCACAGACATCAGCAGACATTTGGTATTTTTCCCTCTGATACCCTGATGGAACTGCGCTGCTGCCATCTTTACTTCGATGCAGTTAGATTACCATCTCATACATTCAACCTAAGATTTTGGAGGTTGAAAGTAAATTTTGAAGGTGTTAAATGGTTTCAAAACAGAAGAATGGGATATAAACGGTGTAAAATAAATCTGAATGTCTGAAATAATTCTTTACTTACACTGTGTGCAGTTAAATATTTTCAATGTTGCAAAGATGTGTCTTTAAGGCTTTGAAAGATTAACTTTTCAGACACTCTAGTCTGCTTGTCCAGTTTTGCATTCTGGGTTTACTGACAGGGTTTTATAGTGGAAACAGTGTGAAACTTGAAATAAGAAATTACTTTCAGCCTTCCAAATCTTTGTTTGAATGTTTTGAGGTGTAACAGGAATCTAACCTCATATACTTCCTGCTTATTTTGGGACTTTTTGACTTCAGTCTGATTTAAGTCACCAGGGAAACACATGATGAGCTGGATTAGGATCAAGTGACAGACTTTGGCATTCCACTGTCTGGCCTAAAAAACCCTGGTCACCTTGTCTGTAAAACAGCACCAAAATGGCCAATATTAAAGGACAACTTCGGTATTTTTCAACCTGGGCTCTATTTCCCCATGTGTATGTGTGCGTATGACTCATGGGTACCACTCGTTCTAAAATTGGTTCAGTATTGAGGTGCGAAACAAGCTAAAACAGTAATGGGGGCAAATGCGTCCCGTATAAAAGTGCTTTTTTTTTGCCACTGACCAGTTCAGATCGCCAGTGCTATCTCTGTAGATAGCATATTGTAGCGGCCCTGGGGCAGTGGTGAGTGTAAATGAGTGGAGTCAGCTGTCAGTCAGTGTTGGAGCAGAGAGGGGGAGGGCGGCCCCGCTCGGTACTGTAAGTGAGTATGTGTGTGTGTTATGCTAGAAGAGTCAGAGAACGGAGTCTTTTACATGCTACCCCTTGGACTGTTACCAGAGTTTTTGGAGTGCTCAAATAAACGTGCCTTTTTCCCGAACACAAGAACAGGATGTCGCGCAACACCCCGTACAGCTTTCATAGGCTGAAGTTGTTGCTGAAGTTGTGGCTAGTTGTGCTACAAATGGATGCTAACACTCCTCTCCAGACACTGCACCTTGCAGACCATCGGGTCTGCAGTGCTCACTTCTGCTAAGATGACTACTGCCAGCCGAAGAAGAGAAGACATCCAATCCCGAAACACCTGTTCCTCAAGAAAATGGCTGTCCCACAAGTAGAGAGAGCTACAGACACAGTGGAGCAAAGCTCATGACATCACACAATCCAGAGGTAAGGGAAATGCTAGTATGCTATTTACAGAGATAGCACTGGGGATCTGAACCGATCAGTGGCGAAAAAACACACACTTCATACACACATACTCACTTACAGTACCGAGCGGGGCCGCCCTCCCCCTCTCTGAACACTGACTGACAGCTGACTCCACTCATTTACACTCACCACTGCCCCAGGGCCGCTACAATATGCTATCTACAGAGATAGCACTGGCGATCTGAACCGGTAAGTGGCGAAAAAAAGCACTTTTATATTCAATTCAATTTCAATTCAATTTTATTTATAAAGCCCAATATCACAAATCACAATTTGCCTCACAGGGCTTTACAGCATACGACATCCCTCTGTCCTTAAGACCCTCACAGCGGATAAGGAAAAACTCCCCAAAAAAAACCCCTTTAACGGGGAAAAAAAAAACGGTAGAAACCTCAGGAAGAGCAACTGAGGAGGGATCCCTCTTCCAGGACGGACAGACGTGCAATAGATGTCGTACAGAACAGATCAGCATAATAAATTAACAGTAATCCATATGACACAATGAGACAGAGAGAGAGAGAGAGAGAGAGAGAGAGAGAGATGCAGGTAATGACAGTAGCTTACAACAACATTAATGAAAGTAATAATATTATAGTTATAGTTCTGGCTACTGTGGTACAATATGTTGAAAGTATGTATTAATATCTGACAGTATACATGTGTGACAATAGTCATATGTGTATAATAACAGTAGAAGTATGACTAATGACTAATGATGGCAGCAGCAGCAGGAGGCATCTGGCAGGACCACGGCAGCAGCACAACCACACACGTCACACTGTCCAGGCACCGCTGTGATATGAGTTAATCTGAGAGACAGTGGAGCACAAAGGCTCCGGAGAAGAAGCCGAGTTAGTGACATCCAGAATGGCCGAGTTAGCAAGATGCAGTAATAGGATGAGAGTTAGAGAGAGAGAGAGAGAGAGAGAGAGAGAGAGAGAGAGAGTTAGAGAGAGAGGGAGAGAGAGGGAGCCCGGTGTATTATAGGGGGTCCTCCGGCAGACTAGGCCTAAGTCAGCCTAACTAGGGGCTGGTACAGGGCAAGCCTGAGCCAGCCCTAACTATAAGCTTTATCAAAGAGGAAAGTCTTAAGTCTAGTCTTAAATGTGGAGACGGTGTCTGCCTCCCGGACCGTAACAGGAAGATGATTCCACAGGAGAGGAGCCCGATAGCTGAAGGCTCTGGCTCCTGATCTGCTTTTGGAGACTTTAGGGACCACGAGTAACCCTGCGTTCTCAGAGCGCAGTGTTCTGGTGGGATAATATGGCACTATGAGCTCTCTAAGATATGACGGAGCTTGACCATTTAGAGCTTTATAAGTTAACAGTAGGATTTTAAATTCAATTCTGGATTTTACAGGGAGCCAGTGCAGAGAAGCTAAAACAGGAGAAATATGTTCTCGTTTCTTAGTTCCTGTTAGTACACGTGCTGCTGCATTCTGAATTAGCTGGAGAGTTTTTAAGGACTTACTAGAGCTACCTGATAATAGAGAGTTACAGTAATCCAGCCTTGAGGTAACAAAAGCGTGGACCAATTTTTCTGCATCTTTTCGGGTCAGGATAGGCCTAATTTTCGCAATATTACGCAGATGAAAAAATGCAGTCCGTGAGGTTTGCTTTAAATGAGAATTAAAAGACAAATCTTGATCAAATATTACTCCGAGGTTTCTTACGGTAGTGCTAGAGGCCAGAGCAATGCCATCTAGAGAAACTATGTCATCAGATAAAGAGTCTCTGAGTTGTTTGGGGCCAAGAACAATAACTTCAGTTTTGTCTGAATTTAACATCAGGAAATTGGTGCTCATCCAATTTTTTATGTCTTTAAGGCAGTTATGGAGTTTAGTTAATTGATTACTTTCTTCTGGCTTCATCGATAAATACAACTGTGTATCATCCGCATAACAATGGAAGTTTATAGAGTGATTTCTAATGATGTTACCTAAAGGAAGCATATATAGAGTAAATAGGATTGGTCCGAGCACAGAACCTTGCGGAACTCCAAAACAAACTTTGGTACGTAAGGATGATTCATTACGAACGTCAACAAATTGAAAACGATCAGATAAATAAGATTTAAACCAGCTTAGTGCTGAACCTTTTAGGCCAATTAAGTGATCCAGTCTCTGCAGTAGAATTTGATGGTCAATTGTGTCAAACGCCGCACTAAGATCTAATAAAACAAGAACAGAGACGAGTCCTTTGTCTGAAGCAATCAGAAGGTCATTTGTAATTTTAACTAGAGCTGTCTCAGTGCTATGATGCACTCTAAATCCTGACTGAAATTCCTCAAATAAATTATTATCATGGAGAAAATCACACAGCTGGTCTGCGACTACTTTCTCAAGGATCTTTGACATAAAGGGAAGATTAGATATTGGTCTATAGTTGGCTAACACCTCTGGATCCAGGGTGGGCTTTTTTAGGAGAGGTTTAATTACAGCTACCTTAAAAGACTGTGGTACATAGCCTGTTAATAGGGATATATTGATCATATCTAATATATGAGTGTTAACTAAAGGAAAGACCTCCTTAAGTAGCCTAGTTGGGATGGGGTCTAAGAGACACGTTGATGATTTAGATGAAGAAATCACTGCGGTCAATTCTTGAAGAGAAATTGGGGAGAAGCAATCTAAATATATATTAGATTCTACAGCTGTGTTTGAGGTTAGATAGGTAGGCCTACCATCCGAGGGCAGGAGGTCATGAATTTTGCCTCTAATAGTTAGAATTTTGTCATTAAAAAAGCTCATAAAATCATTACTGCTAAGGGCTAAAGGAATACAAGGCTCAATAGAGCTTTGACTCTCAGTCAGCCTGGCTACAGTGCTGAAAAGAAACCTGGGGTTGTTCTTGTTTTCTTCTATTAATGCTGAGTAATAGTTTGCTCTGGCATTGCGGAGGCCCCTCTTATAAGTTTTGAGACTGTCTGTCCAGATTAAACGAGATTCTTCCAGTTTGGTTAATCGCCAATTCCTTTCAAATTTTCGCGATATTTGTTTTAACCTACGGGTTTGAGAGTTATACCAAGGAGCAAACTTTCTTTGCTTTGTTAACTTCTTTTTAAGAGGAGCTACAGAGTCGAGCGTTGTTCGCAGCGAGCCTACGGCGCTATCAACAAAATGATCAATTTGGGAGAGGTTAAAGTCGGCACGGGAAACCTCTGTTACTGAAGGTATTGGTATTGAATTTAACGACGAAGTAATCTTTTCCTTAAATTTTGTGACAGCACTATCTGATAAACATCTAGTATAGTAACTGTTGCTAAGTGGCGTGTAATCGAGTAAAAAGAAATCAAAAGTAATCAGATAATGATCTGATAGCAAGGGATTCTGTGGAAAGACTTTTAGGTTATCAATTTCAATTCCATACGTCAGAACTAGATCGAGGGTATGGTTAAAACAGTGAGTGGGTTCATGTACACCCTGACTGAAGCCAATGGAGTCTATTAATGAGATAAACGCGGTAGCCAGGGAGTCATTATCAACGTCGACATGAATGTTAAAATCGCCTACAATAATAACTTTATCTGATTTAAGAACTAAACTGGATAAAAACTCTGAGAATTCAGATACAAATTCAGAATACGGGCCAGGAGCACGGTACACTATAACAAATAAAAGTGGCTGCGAGGTTTTCCAGGTCGGATGTAAAACACTAAGAAGGAAAACACTATATGGGACGCATTTGCCCCCCATTACCGTTTTAGCTCGTTTCGCACCTCAATACTGAACCAATTTTAGAACGAGTGGTACCCATGAATCATACGCACACATACACATGGGGAAATAGAGCCCAGGTTGAAAAATACCGAAGTTGTCCTTTAAAGAGGATCTTTACACCTTTTTGGTTTGTTTATGCACTACACATATCACATAGTAGATTCTTGGCATATTATTCCAATTCAGATATGTTTTTTCCAACAATACACATATTGTGAATAAAAACAGCTCAGAAAGCTTTCTCCTCAAAACTAACTTGTATATTTCTGTTTGAAAGTTTAGTTTAGCTGAATTCAATGACCCCCCCCCCCCACACACACACTGTGGGGTAATGGGTAAAACTATGAGGTCTACTGTGAATGTTTGCTGTGCCAAGTTGGCACATTTGTGCTATGTGCGTCGTTTCCACTGAAAACAAGTTAGGCTGTAGTCCATGAAATCAGCCCCTTCTTTAGTGAGTAATGTGATTGAAACTGACAGGACACTAAGGTCAGTAAGCTCAGCTCAATACACAATTTCAGTATATTACAACTAAGCTGAAATTTTAAAAATGTAATCATTTCTTCCAAAAGCGACCATCCTTATCTAGACACAAGAAGCAAGCCACAAGACACATAGCTGAGGGACACTATGAACAAGGCTGGATTTTTTCTTTTTTTCTTTAAACAATTGTGTTTATTGGCTTTTTTACATTTTTTCCAACCAAGAACAACAACTAAAAACAAGTAAGGTACGAAATAAAACATTAACAGTAAGGCATCATCTTATTAACAGCTGCTACAACAGGGCAATACAGTGAGTATTTTTCCAAGGTTCAAAATAAATAATCAGAAATGATACCTGTACAAATATTGAAAGACTAAAAGAAAGCAAGGGATAAAGAAAAGAAGCCCATTACATTTTTGCATTCAAGAGATTAAGACAGGCAGATGTCTATAGCCTTCTCCCCCCTCTAGAAAAAACAACCCCATATCCTATCAAAATTGGAATATTTACCCTTAATTGTAAGGATAAGTTTTTCTAGGGCATGGGAGTGTGACAGTCCATTAAGCCAGGTTTGTAAACTTGGTCTCAGGTGGGTTTCCAGAATCTGGCTATGGTGTGTTTTGCTTGTAGTAAGCAGTAGAGTGTCATTTTCTTATCTGCCTTGCTTAGTTTACAATTTATGGCAAAAATTCAAGGATACTCAGTTTGGGGCATACAGACAACTTGACACCTATGACATGTGAAAGGATATCCAAAACCTCTATCCAGAATACCTAGATATTTGGGCAGTCCAATGAGCAATGAAATAGCATGCCCTTTATTCCACATTTATTACATGTGTCAGGAGTATTGGGGTCAAATTTATTTAACAAGGTTGGAGTTACATATATTTTCATTTATCCACTTATATTGGAGTAATTTAAAATGGGTGTTTGTGGATTGTGTTTGAGCTTTCAAGCAAAGTGACTGCCAGTCTTCCACTGAGATTTCGCTTTTTAAGTCCTCACTCCATGCAAGTCTCTTCATTTCTGAGGATATCTGGGAGCGGTCCATGATTGTTTTGTAGAATCCTGAAATCAGGCCTCTCTTTGAATTGTGTTTTACAGCTATTTGTTCCCTAGAGGTAAGAGCAGGTAAGGATAAGGATGTATCTTAGATATGTAGCTCCTAATCTGAAGATATTTTTCAAAAATGTTTTTGCTGGATATCAAACTTGTGTTTCAAGTCTTCAAAGGACATGAGAGTGCCATTGTCAAATGAATCTGCTATTTTACCTAGGCCTTTATCAACCCAGATTTTGAAGCTCATATCATTCTTACCAGGTGTGAAGTCACAGTTACCCCAGTTTGGAGAGAATTGGTATAGAGCTGCTTATGCTTATGTACCTCATACCATACTTATATTGTATTTTTAACAAAGGGATTCTGTGTAAATTTCTTTAGTTCTTTAAATTTAGCTGAATACAGATATGAATTGAGTGGTAGAGGAGATGTATTATATATTTCAATGCTCATCCAGGTCATTGGGTGTCTCCATTGTGAACCAGCAGGAGGCAGTAGAGAGTTGGGCTGCCCAAAACTACCACTGGAGGTTTGGGAGTTGAAGGCCTCCTCTTTCATAGGGCAGATATGGCAGAGATAATTGTGTATGTGTAGCCCGTCTATTGTTCCAAATGAAATTGCAAATCATACTTTTAGTTTTTGAGAAAAAAAAATGAGTAGGGTGAGGAAGGGGGATAGATTGAAAAAGTTAAATAAATTTCAGGAGAATATTCTTTTTAAGAATACTGATTAATCCTATCATAGAAATTGGTAGCACTAACCACCTGATAATTCGTTCAGACACTGATTCGACATCTGGATCATAATTTGCAGATACTATTTAGTAGGGATGCACTGAAATGAAAATTTGTGGCCGAAGCCGAATAAAATTAAATGCTTGGCCAAATACCAAGTACCGAATACCGTTGTTTAGTTTTTCATTAGTTTTTGCAGATGAACCCCCTCCAGATTAGTGTTGTCACGGTACCAAAATTGAGACCCATGATACGATATCAGTGAAAGTATCACGGTTCTGAGTAGTATCACGATACCACAACGAAAATGAGGCAGATGTGCCTTTTGTTATTTATAAAAAGATAAATCACTTCTCTATAATACATTAATGATATTTCAATGGAATAAATTACTTACTGACTTATTCATACTTCAAAAACAGCATCAATAAGTGATTAACATAGCGGGGATCAAAATAAAATAAATAAATAAAATAAAAATCAACCAGTCACCCTCCTCCCCTGACAAGTAAAGAACAGTCCCTTCATAAGTAAAGAACAGTCCCTAAAGTGCGGTGAGGTTTGTGAGCCGTTACCTGCCACAAAGAGTAATGTGAACAGCTCGTTTCTCCTCTGACACATCACATACCTGTGTGCTGCCACGGCTCGGCTGTCCAGGTACTTTTGGGCAGTCATGACACCAAGAAGAGGACATCATTGGAGCCGGACTTCTCCGTCGCCGGTAAGCCTATGGCCGTCGTATTTGACAGGAATACATTCCTGTCTGTGTCTGTGACCCCCGTTCAACCCACAACCGGCGGGATTCGCCTTTAGTTTCTGCTGATGGTTGAAATCTGTACTCGCACAGTGTGCTGAATGATTTAATTTGCTCAAACAAAACTATTATAAGTTGCAAATGCAAGTGCAGTGACGGACGGAGTAAAATATCGCCACACTGCCGACATTTTACTCCGTCCGTCACCGCATGCTGTTTGATTGCGTTATCAAAACACGCCGCTATTATTCGGCCTTGCTTTTCACTTATTCCACTGAATACCGAATGTGTGTTTCTTTGCAAAATTCAGCCAAATATATTCGGTTACCGAATATTCGGTGTATCCCTACTATTTAGTGTCAGTCTTAGGGGTGATTTTTATACCTAAGTAAGTAAAGCTATCTGAAACTATTTTGATTGGTGTTTGAGAGGCGGATTTAATTTTGACTTATTAGTTTTAAAGCCTGAGAAGCTACTTAACATGTGAATAGTATCAAACAGGTTATGTATTGGAAGTTCCAATTGCGATAAAAAAAAACAATATCATCTTCGAGTAAGGCAAGGCAAGGCAAGGCAATTTTATTTATATAGCACCATTCATACACAAGGCAATTCAATGTGCTTTACAAGAGAAATACATTAAAAACAATAGATCATTAAAAACAAGAGCTAAAAGCAAGAAAATAAATAGTTACAAACAGTGCAGAAAATGCATTTAAAAAGCAAACATAAAGCAAAAGCAACAGCAGACAAATATAAAAAAAATAGCTACAGATTATCCTAACAATAAGTTACATATCTAGTTCACTGGTAAGCTGCAGTAAATAGTAATGTTTTAAGCCCTCATTTAAATGAGTTGACAGTTTCAGCCGACCTCAGATATCCTGGAAGTTTGCTCCACAGGCGGGGAGCATAGAAACTAAAGGCTGCTTCACCTTGTTTGGTTTTGATCCTGGGAACACTGAGTAAACCTGTTCCAGATGATCTGAGGGGTCTGGATGCCTCATAATGTACAAGTATATCAGAGATGTATTTAGGCCCAAGACCATTTAGTGCTTTATAGACAAGTAACAAGATTTTAAAGTCTATCCTTTGACACACAGGAAGCCAGTGCAGTGACTTAAGCACTGGTGTAATGTGCTCCACTCTCTTGGTGTTGGTGAGGACTCTGGCAGCAGCGTTCTGGACGAGCTACAATAGTCCAGCCTGCTGAAAATGAAAGCATGAACAAGTTTTTCTGTATCTTGTTTAGACAGAAATTCTTTTATTCTTGCTATGTTTTTAAGGTGGTAGTAGGCTGATTTAGTAATTGTCTTAATGTGACTATTGAAATTTAGGTCTGAGTCCAGAACTACACCAAGATTTCTGGCTTGATTTGTAGGTTTTAGTGTCATGGCGTCAAGGTGAGCACTGACTATTGATCTTTGATCTTTGGGGCCAAAAACAACTATCTCAGTTTTGTCTGTGTTTAGTTGTAGACAGTTCTGGCACATCCATGTATTGATTTCGTCAATGCACTTATTTAGCAGATGTAGGGGACTGTAGTCATCTGGTGACACTGTTATGTAAAGTTGTGTGTCATTTGCATAAGTATGGTAGGAGATGTTATGATATTCCATAATCTGAGCAAGAGGGAGCATATAGATGTTGAACAGAAGAGGCCCAAGAATGGACCCTTGAGGAACTCCACATGTAATTTTTGTTTGCACAGATTCATAATTGCCAAGTGACACAAAGAAATCCCTGTCATGTAAATAAGATTTATACCAATTTAGCACAGTGCCAGAAAGTCCCACAAACCTTTCTAGTCTGTCGAGCAGTATCTTATGGTCGACTGTGTCGAATGCAGCACTGAGGTCCAGTAATACCAGAACCGAAATCTTTGATGCATCACTGCTCAGATGAATGTCATTTAAAACTTTTACAAGTGCAGTCTCAGTGCTGTGATGTGCTTGAAATCCAGACTGAAAGGCATCAAAGGAATTGTTTTGCTCCAAGAAGGTGCTAAGTTGCTGAAAAACAACCTTTTCAATGATCTTTCCTAAAAATGGTAGGTTTGATATGGGCCTGTAGTTATTTATTACTGAGGCATCCAGATTAGGCTTTTTTAAGAGAGGTTTAATGACTGCGGTCTTCAGGGCCGTTGGAAAAAGGCCTGACTGAAGAGAACAGTTGACTATCTGTAGTATATCTGATGCTATGCAGTTAAAAACATCTTTAAAAAAGCTTGTAGGCAGAGTGTCAAGGCAGCAGGTAGTGGACCTAAGGTTTCTAACTATGTCTGTCAAAGTAGCATAATTTAATGGGTGAAAAAGTGCCAAATTAACTGGAGTAGTCTTATAAGGCACAGGTAAATTAGCCACTGTGTTGGAGTTACAGACAGTCTGTCTTATCTTTAAAATCTTGTCTGTGAAAAAAGAAGCAAAGTGATTGTGTGCCTTGGTGGATAGCAGTTCAGGAGGGACTGACGCTGATGGGTTTGTCAGTCTGTCAACAACAGTAAATAAAGTCCGTGCATTGTTGTTATTTTTGTTGATAATCTCAGAGAAAAAGGACTGCCGTGCCCTTTTTAGCTCCAAGTTATAGATGTGCAGATTTTCCTTATAGATGTCATAATGAACCTGGAGTTTGGTTTTTCGCCACCTGCGTTCTGCTTTTCTACATTCTCTTTTTTGAGCGTTTACCTGTGTGGCGTTCCTCCATGGTGGTTTTTTCTTACCAGAGACAACTTTGACCTTCATGGGGGCAATATTGTCCATAATATTCATAGCTTTAGAGCTGAAACTATGAACCAGATCACTGACAGAGACTGAGGGCAGAGCTGGTGTGGGTATAAAATCCTGGGTGAATAGTGTACAGGTGTTTTCGTTGATATAGCGTTTTCTGATTACCTCTGTTGTAATTTTACTGGTGTCAGCGGAGATAGCCATTTTAAAGAAAACACAGTAATGATCGGAAAAGGCAACATCAGTCACCACAACCTCAGAAATGTTGAGCCCTTTGGAGATAATTAGATCTAAAATATGTCCCTTATTGTGTGTTGGCTCTGTTACATGCTGGGAAAGTTGTCCAGGATGTAGAAAAGTTCTTTCGCACTGCCATCTTTGGGATTATCAATATGAATATTAAAATCACCCACTATAACAACACAGTCAAAATCAATACAGACAACAGACAATAGTTTAGAAAAGTCATCAACAAAGCGTACACTATATTTTGGAGGCCTGTAAATGGTTACTAATACTGCTTGACAGGAGGATCTCCACTGCAGTGCAACATATTCAAAAGACTCAAACTTCCCATATGACAACTGTTTGCACTGGTAAACATCCTTAAATAAAGTGGCTACTCCACCTCCTTTCCTAAGTTCTCTAACTGAGCTGATAAAATGGAAGTTTGGGGGGCTGATTCAATAAGTACTGCTGCACTGTTGTTTTCATTTAACCAAGTTTCAGTTAAAAACATAAAATCAAGGTTTCTCTTGATAATAAAATCATTAATTAATAGTGACTTGCCAGCCAGAGATCTGATATTTAATAAAGCTAAGTTTAGTGTACTAACATTGTCTGACACAGTCTGTGGCTGACGCATAACTGGAGTCAGATTAGATAGAGTAGCTGTGCGCTTCGAGTACACATTGTTTTTCCTGACGCTAGTCAAAACAGGAATGACAGACCTTGGAGATGACTCTGGCTGATACTTTTCAATTTCAAGATGTGTTTGACCATGTCACCGGCTATTTAAGATCGCCGGTATGTTTAAGGAAGCGGCATGGGGTCTGTCTCATCTCTGACAGGCACCTGAGTGATGACGTCTAGTTCATCAATTTGACTGAGCTTTAGTGTGGCAGCTTTAACTAACTCCTTGATTGGTGAGCGTGGTGGAGGGGGGGGAGGGTTGACGCTGGCTCCGTGGTGATTGTGGTGGTGGTGGGGAGGGTCGACGTTGGCTCCTTAGTGGTTGCGCCGGTGCTGGGGGGGGGGGGGGGGGGGGGCGACGTTGGCTCCTTGGTGGTTGTGATGAAGGGCAGGAGGGGGGTTGTTGGATCCCTGACTGGGACAGGGACAACCAATTTTATAATAAAACCAATTTTATTCTCAATATGATTTATTTTAATGCCAACGACCTTTTGATTACTCCTAATGGCAATTGCTAGTGGTTCCACCGCATGCACAAACACCAGTGGTGAGAGGAGACAGCCTTGGCGCTTACTCCTACCAAGGTTGAAGGATTTGGATACTGTATTACTGGTTGTCATTGATGCCACTGAGTTGTTATATAATACCTTGATCCAATTAGAGAAATATCTGCCAAAACCAAAACAAGCAAGTACTTTGTGGAGATAGCAATTTTCCACCCTATCAAATGCTTTTCTGCATCTAACAAAAGTACTGCTGTATCTGGGTGCTCCGCCTTTGTATGAATGATATTTAGAACCCTATGGACACAGTGAAAAGCTTGTCGACCCTTGACAAACCCATTTTGATCTGGATCAGAGAGGAAAGGCAGGTATTTTTCGAGCCTAAGTGCAAGTGTTTTAGCAATAATCTTTGCATCAGAGTTCATAAGTGAGATTGGTCTGTAGGAATCGCATTTTGTTGGCATTTTCCTGGGTTTTGGTAGGCTATTACAGTTATAAGAGTGCTACGTAAGGAGGGGGGGGACTCACCCGTTTGAAAGCTTTCTAGCAGCATATCTCATAGTGGAGATAGTAGCTTGTTTCTAAAAATTTTATCAATATCAATACATAGTCCATCTGAGCCACGAGCCTTTCCACCTTTCAATTTGTCAATTGCGTCAGATAATTAGGGACCTCGGCCGAAGGACGTTTTTGTTGCGTTTATTATTTATTAGGGACCAACCCTGAAGGCAGAGGACTGCTCACAGAGCAGTCCTCGCCGCCCCTATTGTTTTTGCTGCGTTTATTATTCTTTCTTCCGCCGCCTCTTTGAGCTGGAATTTGACCCCCTAAACATGCTCAAAAACTCACCAAAATTGGCACGCATGCGCGCAAGGCTTTAGCCAATCACAATGGAGGGGGCGTGGCCGAGACGTGCAGGTGTCCCCAGGAAATGTGTACCTACAGAAAGAGCAAGCTCCGCGTCCATAGACTGCTCCACCCAAAACGCCGTCTCGTCAACGTGAAAATAATATTTTTTCCAGCGGATGTTTGAGTTACAACATGACTGAGCTAACTGGAGTAGTTTCATGTCGTATCCAACAACGGGAGGCTTTTAACAGATGACGTCCTGATGTTAGCTTTGCTAACTGTCTCTGTCAGCTGCAGCCACTGATGCTTTTTAGACATCGTGATTTCCCATAACTGAATAAATACCACACATAGCAACGCAAAACTGCTTTGCTAGCTCAATCATGTTGTAACTAAGATATCCGCTGGTAAAAATATTTTATTCATGGACCGTTTATTGAGTTATTACCTTATTTTTATACAGTCTATGGTTATTACAGACACCGCTAACGGCTAACGTTAACAGCTAACGGTTAGCCCTGCTAATCTACGATGTTATTATTGATATTATTTTGAAAACGTGCACACATAAATAGTAACGTTTGTTCAGTCATTGTGTTTATAGACTTAACAAACATCAGATTAGTCTACACGGTGATATAGTGACCTGAAAAATGCGATATATAGTCTAGCTAAACTCTGCTGGTTTTCTACCCTAAGTATTTGTAAACACGGCAATTCCCTGGGGGCACCGCCGGAAGTGAAGGGCGTGAGCTATCGCCGAGGCCCCTGCACTTACATTAGTCAAAAAACTCCGGGCTGTGCCTCCAGAGGTAAAGGAAGAAAAAAAAAGTTTTTTGTTTGTTTGTTTTTGTTTTTTACCGATGGATTTCCAGATTGAATCTCCACTAAAACAGGTCTCTTCTCTGTGTTCTGTCTGTCTGCCTCTGCTCTTCTGCCAGGTGCACATGGCAACCGCTGTCACACACAAACTCACAGAAACATGATGTGTGTGTGTGTCTTAATCTTACATGCAGACATGACAGGGGCACAATCTCCATTTTAACCCTTTAGGTGCCAGAGTTTATTGAGGAAAATATTCCATTTTCATTTCAACATTTCAAAAGACTGTGGCTTGAAAGTGGTGAGAGATAAAGGCATACTGTAAATGAGAAAAATATTCATCATGACCCAAAGTTTGTCACTGGAGTAAATTAACTCATCTAATTTGCATATTGTGGCGTCATTAGGCGGCGGCCATATTGGATTTCATAAATCTCAGTAAAACAACATTTTGAACATATTTACACAGTAGATTTATTTTGTTTTGTGTTGTTTTTGTCATCTCATCCTCAAAAAAAAGGGAGGGGAATCTGATGGGAGTAAATTAACTCATCTAATATGCATATTGTGGCATCACTAGGCGGCAGCCATATTGGATTTCATAAATATCAGTAAAACAGCATTTTGAACATATTGACACAGTAGATTTATTTTGTTTTGTGTTGTTTTTCTTGTCTCTTCCTCAAAATAAAGGCAGAGGAATCTGATGGGAATAAATTCACTCATCTAATTTGCATATTGTGACATCACTACAGCTACAGCTACACTACATTACATACCTACAGCTACAGAAAGCATTCAAACATCAAAACGTTCAGCTCTGTAAGGATTTTCTGATGTTTGTGGCAATATGTGTGATATTTCTAAATAATTCACAATGACGACATAAGCTGGGGGCCGAAACGGGCGCGAGTGCGAGGTCCTGCCCAATGCTGCTTGCAGCTTTAATTCGGGACCGAGCCCGAAGGCAGAGGACTGCTCACAGAACGAGGACCCTATTGTTTTTGCTGCGTTTATTATTCTTTATTATTATTCTTTCTCCCGCCGCCTCTTTGAGCTGGAATTTGACCCCCTAAACATGCTCAAAAACACATGTCAGAACCGGCAAAAAAATTTAGAAAATCAAAAAATTAACCCCTAAAGTGCCAAAATGGGCTCTCTCGCGCCACCTAGGCACACTAAAATGGCCGCTGCTGCCCGTAAGAATGTCCTAGAAAGATCAAACCAAAACTGGCGTGTTCGACCTACAAATCACACGCTGACACCACTGACCTAAATCCAACAGGAAGTGAGCTATTTGCCCTTTTAAAGTAAGATGTCTTACTAAAAAATATTTTCTCCTACACCATTTATCATATCAACTTCAAACATGCACACATGACAGACCAAGCCCTACTAAACAATTCCTCTGAACAACTTTGTCATTACTCGAACGGTTTGGATTTTATGCCCTCTTTAAGGTGACATGTCACAAAACTTCTTGACAATTCTTGCACCACCTAGACACACTAAAATGGCTGTTGCACCCTGTAGGAATGACGTAGGAAGATCAAACAAAACTGGCTTCTTTGTCTCCTCGAGACCTACAAATCACTCATTGACACCACTGACCTAAATCCAACAGGAAATGAGCTAGTGCCTCTGAAAGTAACATGAGCAAATGTGTCAGCTGTGAGCTGGACATTGTAAACTTGCGACTAAGATCGCTTTTTTGACTCCACAAACATGAAAGCTTTATATGTCTGCGTGTGTGTATCTCTCTGGTGATATCTTCAGATTGATGATCGGACCCATGGTTTGGGAGCAGAAAGGACTAGTTTGAGAAATTTGAAAGCCATCTTCCAGTTGCATGCAGTCATTAATTAGCATAACAATGGCTTCACTCTGACAGACACAAGTCTGTGTGTGTGTGTGGTCACACACACCTGACAGGATAACATTGACCAAACTGACCAGCTCATGTGTCTCATTCCTACATTTTCCTAAATAAATGCCTGATAGCAAAAACATGTAAATACAAGATTTCCAGGTCAAACTCTTTTGCCTCATTTAGAATCTGAGTCAAATATGTAGCTAAAACTGTGCTGCAGCAGTACACAATCAAATAATGTAGTCCTGCTCAGTTTCTCCACTGAAATCAACTAGTGTCTGCCTGCTGTTACATCAGGAAAGTATACACATCTTTGAAGAAATGTTACACTCCAAAATTACAAGCTCCGTTGTTTAATCACCACTTTAGTCTTTTTAAAAATAGTTTTCTTTTATGATTTACTCTCCTTTATAATTCATGTTTTGTCCATGTTAATATTTGTTATCCTGTTAAAATGTATATTATGTATTTATATATTCATGTACTTACACAGCAAAGTAGGAGTACTGTCACCACAGACCTTTTTTTTTTTACACTTCAATTCTTGTGACAGACACCATGTTGTTGTTAACATACTTAATCATGACAGTGTATTTCATTTCAATGTGGATGTTTTGGACAAGGCATTTTGTTTCCATAGCTGACATATCACAGGTACATTTTAGTTAATACATCGGTTGAAAATTAAATACATATTCAGGGTCCGACATTAATGGTTGCCCAAATGCCCGGGGCAAGTCAAAATAGCTGGCGGACCAGCAGACCCTGCGCAGACATGCCCGATCGGGCAAGCAACACCGACTCTGATTTTTTTTTCTTTTTTTTCTAATCGCAGGAATTATACCACGGCCAAACGGCCAGTGCCCTAATCCCCCTCCTACCCATATGGCCAGTGTAGCATGTCCTGTTTTTTTAACATTAACATGACAATCAGCAAGGCTACGGCCAACAAGTTAATGTACTGACACTCCTCAGACAGACACACACACATACTGGACAGCTTCTCAGTCCTTAGCCGCTAACGTTAGCTCATGTACAACACAGGTACCACACAGAAACTTTTACAAAGGGTCATAATGTGCTTCTAGTGACTGTCAAATCGTCAGCGAAAGTTGTTTACACTGCCTGCTCTCATGGGACAAAGATCCTCTGAGAAGAAAGACGGTTCACTCTGCTCTGCCGCCAGGAACAAACTGGGAGGCCAAGATCCTCTCTGAAGAAGAGGGTTCACTTTGCTGCAGGGTTCACCAAAATGTTTTTTTGTTTTTTCTTTTAATAAATTGAACACACATTAAAGAACATACAAGATCCTGTAGAGAATTAATACATATAACACAATACAATAAACATTGTCAAATTAAATGAAGGAAGAGGGTTTTTTTTAAAGGCAAATTAAATATTGGGGATTTATGTAAAAATATACATAGAGACATATAAATAATTATATAATTAAAGATATGTAGGCTATGTTAGGTGAATACTCCTGTCAGTGACCCTGACCACTGGCACTGGCAAAAGAAATGGAGTTGGTCCCCGGACGCTGCACTGCGGCTGCCCACTGCGGCTGCCCACTGCGGCTACCCCCTGCTCCCAGTGTATACAGTAGGATGGGTCAAATGCAGAGGTCAAATATATGTAATGTGCTGAGAAAGGACAATAAAGAATCTTCTTCTAATAATAATTTCTTAATAACTAGGAGATAACAAAAGAATAAAGAGATTTCAAAGACTTAAAAAATAAGGGACATGAATCAAAACAACAAGAAACGAGATATATCCCCAGTCATGCACATCCAGTTTTAATTAACTCAATACTGTTTTTCAACACATATATTGTTTTGTCTTCATTCAATGTAGTTAGCACATATTGTTATTGCGCCATTGGTTTTGGCCTTGGTGCCCCACATTTTGGCCATAATGCCCCGATAAATTTGTATTTATCAAAGGCCAAAGTGGCCTTGCCCTAAAAATGACTTAATACCAGGCCTGTAATCGTGTATTTCCTCTCCTGTTTCTGTCCTCGGAGGGGCCAGTTGCAGTGTGCTGTTTTTTTATGTGCTGCTGCCTCCAGTGGCTGAGCGTCTCTGCTGACATAAGATATAAGTCATGAGCGAAAATATGCACCACACAGCCAGAAAAAGAACCTCTTAAGCAGGGCAAGTAAGAATTTAGATGGGGCAAGTAGATTTGAGAAGTACTTGCCCGGCAGGGCAAGTAGGAAAAAACCTGCATATTGTAATGTACTGTAATATAAAGTCTCTCTTGGTTCTCTTGACATTGCTTGTTGTATCGACATTTTGACTCTTAAGAATAATTCACACTGTCTACGTGAGCTGGAGGCTGACAGCGAGAGCCCGAGGTCCCATTCATCGCTGCTTGCAGCTTTAATTCAGCAACTGTGATTGGGCAATCTAGCTTTAGCTTCTTCACTAAGTGAAGGAATCTTTAAATTATCAAAGAAGCTATGGAAGGTATTAGTAGCTGCAGGGTTTTCTGATGAATACTGATGAAACTGTGAGAAGTATGATTGAAAAAGATTGTTGATTTTTTGGGGGGATTTGAGGTTTTATCTCCATTTGCAGTCATTATCTCAGTAATTGATCTTTCATTTTGCAATATTTTTATACGTCACTCCAATAGGTTCCCAGCCTTCTCTCCCTGACCATAATAGGTTTGCTTTAATCTAGCTAATCCTGCTAGGGCTTTATCAATGGATAGGTTGTTATATCTTGCTCTTAAAGTGGCTAATTTTTGTTGCCTCTCGCTGCGTTTATTTCCAACTCAAGCTCCTTTATGTCTCTTTCAAGCTCTAGCATCTGTAAATATTGTTTGTTTTTTTATTTCTGGTGTAACCCATCATTTGACCTTGAAGAAAGGCTTTAAACGCCTTCCATCTTACTGAGGCAGATGTTTCAGTTGTATTCAATTGAAATTACATACCTATATTTGAAGCAACATATACTACGTAGGGTTATGCAACCAATGTGGCTTTAAACACCAAACAGTCTGTCCTTTAAGAGCAGCTGTTACAGAGTAGTTAAGCAAAATTAAAGCGTGATCACAGTTAAGAAATACTTTTATATATACAGCCACAGACATTTGAAATAATTGAGTTGGAAATAGGTAAGTAGTCTATACGACTATAAGTTTTGTGGCTAAGAGAATGACGAGTATTTTCTCTTTGTAGGGTTTTCTGATCTCCATACTGTATGTCCTTTAAATTTAATTCGAGCATGAAGTGGTGTATAATCTTTTTGCTTCTTGGATGGGAAATATCTGAACCTGAGGATCTGAAGTTTTGGATCTAGGGTACAATTGAAATCACCGTCCATTATTATTTCTCCATGTAGTGAAGAGACCAATAGGAACAAGTTATTGTAAAAGTTTGGGTCATGGTTATTGGGACCATATAAATTTACAAATATCAAATCTTGATTTAGTAGCAAGCCTTGTATTATGATGTATCTGCCCATAGGATCTAAAATAGTTTTTTGTATATGGAGTGGTACAGATTTATGCACAAGCACCGCAACACCCCTAGCATGTGACGAAAAGAATATGCAATTACCTGGCCTGGCCGTCTCTTCCTTATTCTAACAGTTTCACTTAAGAGTAGGTGTGTTTCTTGAATAAAAACAATTATTGGATGGTATTGTTTGAGTCTGGTCATTACATTTCAGTTTGGACATGTTTTCTAAGGCCTCTGACATTCCAAGAAATGAGCTCAAGGTTGGAATTCCTACTCATTTACAAAGCAACATAGTTTCTAAAGTAGAGCCCTGTTTGTGCAGTTTTGCCTTATCCATGTGTACATGTACCTTACACCTTAAAGAACAGAACAACAATGTTGTTCTTGTTATACCTGAGCCATTTCTCTCATGCTAGTGACATCAAATAGCAGTCACCTAACAACATATCAAAGTAAAGCTACATAGAGTCTCAACTAGATGTCAACTTTGGTCTTCACTAGTGGCCGTGTAAAAACGCATACAGTATCCAGACAGACAAGGGCCGGCCATATTTAGTGGCCGTGTGTCCAGCTCAGTCTCATTATTCTAATCTCCTAAGTACTTCCTCCTTTAATTTCTTTATTTTCCAGAGAGAAGAGGAGGAGGGGGGTCAGCCACTGTCTGGATGTGTGGGTTACCATGGCAACAACATGCTTGTAAATAATTGTTGTAGCTTATCAGAAGTAGGATTAGGCCTACCTTTGTAGAAACTAGAGGATTGAAACATAAATAAACTTGTTACAACCCTTAATTGTCTCTCATTGATCTCTTAATACCTTTTGAGAGAGTAACTTTATGTGTGTCATTGCATATTTGTGAATACATGGGCCAATAGCTACCCGTTCTTCTGTTGGCAAACTCGCCAAATAAATTCCTCCACTGGTGTAAGGAATAAGTGCCCTGGTAGAAGATACTCACCTTGGTCAGAAAGATAAGCCCATTGTATTGTTTCCGCTGTTTCTGTACCTTTGTAAACAGGTCCGGGAAAAACATGACACAGTGGTCCCGATACATCACTTTTCCTTTTTGCGTGCTGCTCTCATCACCCGCACTTTGTCTTGTTAGTTAAGGAACTTTATGATGAGGGCACAGAAGCTTCCGTTCGGCCAGCGCAGCGCAGCCCGCCCCCTGTCAGAAATGATAGGTGCTTGTCAGCATTTGTCACAACTATTGGTCAAAAAGGGGTTTTTTTGTAGATTCAAGATGTGATTAGTTTGTTTTGCTTTCCGCCCACGCCCGCCCCAAATCAGCGCGCCTGTAAACTGAAAGCAGCTTGGTTGTGGAGAGACAGGTGGAGCAGAGAGCAGAGGGTGTGTACGTGTGCCTGTGTGTGCAGACTGTGCAGTAGGAGCTCTGTATGGAAAGCCGAAAGTGCCATATATCGCCACTATTTCAACGCTACCTGTCTAAAGCGCCGCTTTTTCAGGCGCTTTTGCTGGGAGCCTTAAAACAGCGCTTTTAACGCGACAAAGTGCCGTAAAACGTGCCCTTTTTTTTTACGGCGTTGTAGAGAGGCACAGTAGACACTGCTTTCTACGCCGTAATAATATTTACGGCGTTCTTCCAGATGATAATGAGCCCTGCCCTCTGTTTAACACAACTAATAAGTTCAATGTTTCTGAAACCAATCAGCGGAGAGCACAGCGAGACCAAAACAATGGATCCACAAGACTTGGCTGCTGTGTTGCTCTTTTGTATTGCTAGAGGAAATTACTAAAATTCAAAGGATTAATTACTGATCTGCATGAAAGTATAATCACCGTGGCTGGAAACGGTGTGCTCATAATATATCGGTATATAAAATGAATAAACAAAACCTTAATCATCGTATTGTACATTTAACTGTGAACCAACCAGAGCACTACCTCTGTGAGAGACTTGGGCTTGCTAACTGTGTGTATCAGTGTCATAAGTTTTCCCCCTTTGCAGCACTTCTAAAAGTGGTTTGCCTCTAGCTCTGTGTCAAATAATGCCTACAATATTTTTCAAAATGTATGAAGTCCAAATGCATTACTCGTCACACAATTTCCATTTATTAGTCTTGCTTTTTGTTTTGTTTTTATGTCATAATTATCTGAACAATCCTAGCTAAAACATTTATTTTGAGATGCTACTCGTTACAGTTATTTCCATGTTCACCAGGGCCGTATTCACAAAGAATCCTAAGACTAAAAGTAGCTCTTAGTGACGTCATTCACAAACATTCTGAGAGTACTATCAGAGAGCTCCTAACTTAGACTAAAAACTTTTAGTAAGGAGTCTTAGCTTAGGAGTGATTTAGGAAAGTTCTAAGAGCAACTCTGAGCAACGAAGGGACAGAAACTTTTACCTAAGGTCCCATTTATACAACAACAATTTCAACTGAAAACGGTAAACTTTAGTTGCGTTTTGGCTGATCGTTTACACGACAGCAGCATTTTGGGTGCCTGAAAACGTTTTGAAAACGGGTTCCAGAGTGTAATTTTTGGGAAACGGCACGGTCTCCATTGTCATGTAAACTTGCAATATGCAGTTCCTCTGAACGGAACGGAGACTTTTCGCACATGCGCATTACGCTTCCAGTCACTAGGCATGCGCGAGAAAGTCGACCATCACAACAACAACAATGGCGGACTCCCAAGCTCTGCTTGTGCTGCTCACCCTATTGAATTTATCAACACTTCCCCATCATAGTGTAGATTTACTGTAGCAACTCCACCTCGTTGTCTGTCCAGACAAACGTTCGTGCGGTTGCCATTTTGTTTGTTTATACATCGCCGCTCTGTAGAAGGAAGAGTAAGCGTCACACTGCCAACAACTGGCCTGGCATGTATACTACAGCGTTTTTGATCATTTTTGCGGATCCGTGTGCACAGCGATTGTTATCAAAACGTTGTCATCTAAACGCAGAACTTTTTTCAAAACGAAAATGAGAAACAATTCTGTTTTCAGTGGATCGTTTTCGTGTAAACATGGGCTTGGTGAGGAAGTGTGGTTGACCCTGGTGCTAGGTGTGATGCTTTCTTTTAACAGACATGCCCTTTTGTGGGCCTGCAAGGTGAGGACACCCAGTGGACATGAAATGAACTGCATCACAATATGAGATTGACAGCGTTATCATTGTTAGTGTGATCACTCTGCTTATGGAAGGCTGAAACAGACAAAGGTCATCACTGCTGCACGCTTGCATTTTTCCAGTTTTTTAAATATCTTAGTATTGTGATAATTTTATTTCTGGCATTGTAGCGATATTTTGTTACGTGGGAAATGTGTGCATATCCCAAATGAGATCGACCACAACCATTATCCTTGCACAATCTCATCTGTAGAATTTCATTTACTCACTGTCATTTTGTGTTTAGAGACCATTTCTCCGACCTCTTTGTGTTTCCACCATTTTCTTCTATGCCAAGGAAACTCTTAAGCCTCTTAAAAGTCCTCCTCCCTGCTCCTAACACTTTTTCACCTTAGGAGCTCTTTTAAGGTCTAAGATGCTTTGTGAATAACTTTTATCTTACAAGGACCTAATCGTCGTTACAATTTGAAGAATTTTCTTAGAATTTCTTGGCCTTGTATCTTATACAGGAATGACTAATTTGTTTTTTTGTTTCTCAGAGCAGACAATCTGTATCCTGTTTACAATGGCATGCGCATAGAGTGCTGCAGGGATGACGTTTTTCTGTCGGCTGACATGGAAGTTACCTGGTTCCCTTGTTAAGTTGGGATTTTTCCATTGGATTTTGGATTATTGCAGAAAACAAGCTCCGTGGCAAGTACTGACAAATTTTGAAGCATAAATTCAATCACCTGAGGTAAAAAGCTAACATTAAGCAATACACCAACTACAGTACGGTAGCAAACAAGTCTGTAAAGCCATGTTGAGTGTGATGATGTTCTATAGTCTCATTTCACCACTTGTAAGCAACCGCCTCTTTTAAGACACATAAAAGCTTTAAAACAGACGAGTGGGGTATTTACTGACATATTTTATGTCGTAGAACGAAGCATTTAAGTCTCTTCAGCGTGTGTTAATCACCATTTCAGACGTCAAACCAAAACCCATTGACTTAAAGATGAGGGAACCAGAAGCTCTAAAATGCTAACTCATTTCCGGGTTTTAGGACTCATTACTGGGGCACTCTATACCTACTTCATGTTAATGGTCATGTGATATGCATTTTCAGGTGTGTTACTATGGATAGAGACTATTACTAAAACACTGCTATACACACATGTATAAGGAGATTGTTTCTTTTTCAAATATTTTATATTTAGTGTTGTTTATCAGTGTGGAGAGACACCTTCTGTCAGATGTACTGGGTGTGCACACCACTTTTAGGAATATTCTGAAGAGAAGATACTCCAATATCACGTGGTCTGTTGTAACCAGAAATGGGGGAAAGTCACACGTGCAAGTCACAAGCAAGTCTCAAGTCTTTACCTTCAAGTCTCAAGCAAGTCCGAAGTTAGCTGTGGTGAGAATCAAACAAGTCAAGTCAAGTCCCTGCTATAAGTCAAGCAAGTCAAGTTGAGTCATTGTTCAGGTCAAGCAAGTCACAAGTCAAGTCATATGTCACATACAGCAAACATCTCCTCACAGTCCGCTAGCTACATGTCCTCTGAATATGCTGTGAAAAAGTCTGGTCTGTGTAGACAGCCCAGGCTCCTCAAATGGCAACACAAACATTTGGGTCCAGGCTGCACCAACCAGCCAGCGCGAGAGCAGCGAAAGCAAGCACACACACGAACGCGGTGCCCATGTGTCACGGTCTCGGGCAAGCACGCACATGTGAACGTGGTGCCCAGAGAGGCAGTTAGAGCTACAGGCTACAATGAGGCTAAAAACAGAGTTCAAATGATGTTTTCCCAAACAACTTTTTATGTCAGGGCTTCAGGACATTAGATCACTACGGACGAGCAGCATGGAGATATTTTGTGGTTTCAATTATGTGTTTTTGGACCTTTGAATCTGGGGCGCCATGAGCCTCCATTAGGTGGAGTTTTGTTGCTACCTCCTCTCCTCTTTGATCTCTGCAAATGTTGTGAGGACTGTAAAACTTCACCTGATCCCCCATTGGCATGAGGGTGAGTAGATAATGGGTGAATTTTCATGTTGGGTGCACTATCCCTCGAACAGGTGTGTAAATCCAGGGTAACTAGCAGCTATCGCTTATCGCTGGTACATGACAGAGTCACGGAGGACGAGGGGGAGAGGGGCGAGCTAGCTCCGTTGTGTTTGATAACATTGTTGAACGTAAACAGAAGTGACGCCCAATGGTGCTTAGCGTGCCTTCCATACTGAATTAAAGCCAAGTCCTATCAAGTCATCTATCTCAAGTCAAGTCTCAAGTCATGAATACAAAGTCAAAGTCAAGTCGAGTCTTTTATCAACGTTAGTCAAGCAAGTCTCAAGTCATCATATTTGTGACTCGAGTCTGACTCGAGTCAAGTCATGTGACTCGAGTCCCCCATCTCTGGATGTAACCCTTTTGTCATTTAAGCTGGTCTCAGTAGAAGTGAACAAAATATAACTTTCTGCATTCCAATCCACCTTTGCTGTTAGTGCTTTAAACTGCCACTTCACTTTTTTATTTTTTCTTCATATTTGCCACAGAGTGACATGCTGACATACATTATTTATCAGCGCCCATCAATGAAACAGACAAAAAATATACTTGATGGCCTTTGTTGGTCTTTAACAGATTTTCTGTACTAATGGGGAAACTCCATCATTAATTTCTCATTCAATCTGTGTTTGATCCACCTCTCTGTCTGTTTGCCTCCCTCAGTGCGTGTGTGTGTATGTGTGTGTCTACAGTGGGTCTGAGCTGTGTGGGGAAGTTTCGTTGTGACTCATCGTCTAAATGCATCAGCACCTCGGCTCAGTGTGACGGAGAGGTGCACTGTGACAATGGAGAGGATGAGCTCGGCTGTGGTGAGACACAAACATCAACACATACATGGGCTTAGAACAGTCATTCAAAATTTTATACAGTACTCATGGAAAATTTTCAAAACCCTTTAAGTTTAAAATTCATGCCTCTTACTCTTTCCATCTGTGTGTTTGTCTGAACGTTCCCATTAGACAGCATTGTACCCCTATAGAGAAGCCCATAGGAATTCATGTATTAAAAGGTGTAGGCATTTTCAGCAACCTTTACATCAACAAATTATCAAACTAAACTATCATAACCCTACATTTCAGTGTTTGATTATTCATTTCACATTTAAATGCCTGTTTTCAGTGTCCTGGTGTGTATGTGTGTCTTTCCTGACAGACTTTGTTGCCACCGTTTGTTGTGTTGCTGCTGGGTTGCTGTCAAGGTATTGCATTGACAAGAGTTTCACTAGCAAGGATCACGCCACAACAATATGAAGTTAAACGTTTTAATGAATGTTCTGAGGTATGAGATGATGTTGATGGTGAGTGAATGTAGAGGGGAGGAGCAAAGATGGATGGAGGATGTCGTCAGCCAGGCTGGTCCGGAGGGTATGCTGGATGCTGGGCAGAAGGAGACTCAGTGTGGGGGTTCCGTCTCAGCGTTTTCCGCCCAAGCTGATTATGGACCCCCAAAAGAGTTGGATTTTATAAGCTCAATTGGATGTGAGCTTGATGTAGATCGTTGAGGTTGTTATGTATGTATGTGCGGTATGCCTGAGAGGACCAGCGACCTAGGACCTGGATGGTTTGATCAGAGATGCCCATTCTGGCTGCGGTGGAGGCTGCACCGATGCGGAAGGAATGGCTCAAATAATGTTCGGAAGAAATGCCTGAAATGCGGAGGACTCTGTGTAGGTGTTTCTGGAACCAGAATCAGGTGGCCATTTTTCCTGTTTCAGTGAGAAATAGTGGGTGTTGAGGTAATGCGCTGGAAGCATACCTGGAGTGGATGTATTTTGTCAGCGGCTCGTATGGGCTGAGATAGGAGTTGAGGCGGAAGAGGTAGATGGGGAAGGAAATGCCCAGTTGATCAGTTTTGGTCCTTCGGAGTGTGAATATGAGAGAGTCAGAGGTATGGATGGTTATGTCGGACATACTGGGATGACGAGAAGGGTTGTAAGCGGAAGAAGAAGAAAAGAAAGCCAGCAGGAACATGGATTCGAGGGTTAAGTCGACCATCAGGGACATGTAGCCTGAACGTAGAGTGTGGATGCAGAGGCTGAGAAGGTCAGAAGTGAGTGGTAGGCGTCTAGTTGGAGGCACGGGCTCCTGTTTGCGCAAGCCTTTGACTGGCATGGTAACGTGTGAATGAGAGGTGGCTGGACAAGGGGAGCCAGTGACTAGTTTATGGAAACAGTTGATTCCTGCTAGGTAGGTCTGGATAGTGGATACTCGGATGTTTAATATGGAATGAGCATGGGTGATGAAGTTGCAGATGGACGTGATGTCGAGAGAGGGAAATGACATCTGGTAGGTGGCGTGATATGCTTTAAAAGAGTTCCAGCCGGTTAGATAGGCAGAGAGAGTGCTGGGAGCGAGGCTGTTCAGTATGGCCTCTTGTGAGGCGCTTGTGAGGTTTCTTAGCTGTGGAGCTAATTGAATATTGTGGCTGAAAACGGTGGGACTGATGTGGGATGAAGATCCGAGTTTGGAGCCAAGTGTCTGAATTTCTGGAATGAAAAGCGAGACAATGAGTCAGCGATGCTGTTGTAATGACCGGGAACGTGAGCTGCCTGGAGAATGAACTGTTGTTGAGCTGAGATTAGTGTGAGTCTGCGCATGAACTGCATGATGATGGGAGAGTGAGATCGCCCTTTGTTAATGATCTCTACGACTGCTGTGTTACCGGAGTGGATGAGTATGGATTTTTTTGACCATTCGTGCGCCCAAAGAATGGCAGCTATGATGACGGGATATAGCTCGTGGAGTGCGGATGAAGGAGAGCGGGACTCTGAATCGAGAGAGCTAAACTCTGGGGGCCAAGCTGAAGCAAACCACCTCCTCCATAGTAGCCGCCGAAACCTATGGAGGGAGCTGCATCTGTGTAAAGTTGGATGTCCTCGGGCTGTGTGAGGTAGTCTTCGTAAAAGAATGAAATACCATTCCAGGAGGACAGGAAATGCTGCCACATGCGCATTTCCACTTTGCAGGCGTCATCTAGGGTGACTCTGTCGTGGAGTGAGGGGACGGTTGCTGCTTTAGTCAGGAGGTTAGAGAGGAAGGATTTTGCCTGAGGAATTATGCGAATGGCATAATTGAGATGGCCAAGGAGGGCTAGCAGCTGGCGTTTGGTGCATCTGTCTGCCAGGAGATAGATAGGAGCAAAGTGATGCGTTGTATTTTCTCGGCTGGCAGAGAAGCCTGGAAGGAGACTGAATCAAGAGTGATGCCCAAGAACTCAATGGATGTGTCAGGCTCTGAGGTTTTCTCTTCAGAAAGAGGAACACCGAGTTCCGAAAAGGCTTTGATGAGGGTAGTGAGCTCATGGCGAGGGGGTGAGGATGGTGGAGTGACGATGAGAAAATCGTCGAGGAGGTGTAATACATGAGGGAGTTTGTGGTTGTTGACCAAGATCCAGCAAAGGGCTTCTGAGAGTGAGTCAAAGATCTTAGGACTTCTTCTGCATCCGAAGGTGAGGCGTACTGAGAAGTAAAAACTTCCTTTCCAGCAAACGCCGAAAAAACGCCAGTAGTCTGGGTGAAAGGGCAGAACTTTAAATGCGCTGGTGATGTCAGCTTTAGAAAGCCAGGCCCCGTGTCCTGCTAGACGGATGAGGGTGATGGTGTGATCAATGTTTGTGTATTGCATGGAGAAATCTGGGCATGGTATGACACTGTTGATGCTTGGAATGTGTGAGCCATGTGGTGAAGATAGATCAATGATTAGCCTCTTTTTGCTTGAATATTTCCGAGTTGCAACGCCTATGGGACTGATGCGGAATATAGGAAATGGGGGACTGTCAAATGGCCCTATCATGAAACCCTCTTTGACTTCCTTAGCCAGCAGGGTGTCGACAGTGTGAGGTTCCGCGAGAGCGGACTGGAGGTTATGACAGATGTGTGAAGTGTCAGGAAGTACTTCCATACCGGGATGGAAACCGTGTGTGAAGCCATTGATGAGAAAATCAACAAATGGTCTATCGGGATGATGTTGTAGAGCAGTGGCAAGAATGTTTACCTTAATGGGTGTGCTGAGGTGCCGTGCTAGTCATGCTGCATGTGTGGTAGGATTGTGAGGGCAGGTGGTCCTGGCGTGCGCACCTCCGCAGAAGGAACAGACGTACAGGAAGCAGCAGTTGGAGAGGGAGCAGCCCAGGTGGTTGAAATTATTGCAGACCATCCTTCCTGCCTGGTAGAGGACTGTTTATCTAACCCCTTAGGCACTGGGACATTGACTGAGGGACGTAAGTCTGCAGGCTTAGGGATGATGGAAGGTGGGGGTGCAGCTGCTGATAAGCGGTTGAAAACTGAGGTGTCGCGTGAAGAAGAAGGACGTGATCGAGGTGGTGGGGCACTGACTTTACATGTGGTGGCAGGGTGGGAGGGGGCTCCGCACAACTCGCAGGAGAGGGATGTGCGGGCAGTTCAGTTAGCCAGCCCCCTGTAGCCAGTGCGGAGCCACATAGCATAGCCTTAGCCTCTGCTAGCGGTCCTCCAGTAACACCCGTTCAGCCGGGAGGTTGGTTACGGTTCGCCAGAGGCACAGCTCCAAGCCGAAGCCCACAGCTCACCACCAGCCTGTTCACGTTTCCAACCGCTTTTCCCCACTCAGCGACACACCCGCTGAGGATAAAACTCTAGTTATTGGCAGCTCTATTCTGAGAAACGTGAAGTTAGCAACACCAGCGGCCATAGTCAAATGTATCCCTGGGGCCAGAGCGGGCGACATTGAATCAAATTTAAAAAACTGCTGGATAAAGCTAAACGTAGATTCAGTAAGATTGTTATTCACGTCGGTGGCAATGACACCCGGTTACGCCAATCGGAGGTCACTAAAATTAATATTGCCTCAGTGTGTGAATATGCAAAAACAATGTCGGACTCCATAGTTTTCTCTGGACCCCTCCCAAATCTGACCACTGATGACATGTTTAGCCGCATGTCATCATTAAATCGCTGGCTGTCCAGGTGGTGTCCAGCAAACGATGTGGGTTTCGTTAATAATTGGCAAACTTTCTGGGGAAAACCTGGTCTTATTAGGAGAGACGGCATTCACCCCACTTTGGATGGAGCTGCTCTCATTTCTAGGAACCTGGCAAACTTTATTAGTAATTTAAATCCCTGACAACCCAGAGTTGAGACCAGGACTCGGAGACGCAGTCTTATATGCCTCGCTGAGCTTCTAGTTCAGTTACCCAGCCATAGTTTTCATAGTTTTATACAAACGGTGTCTGTCCCCCGACCACCTAAATTATTTAAATCTAAAATTAAACAAAGAGGAGTTGTGCATAACAACCTCATAAAAATTAAAACCTCTTCTGTGACAGAAAGACAAAACAGGAGAATTAAATGCGGACTGTTAAAAATCAGGTCTCTATCGTCTAAAGCAGTGTTAGTAAACAAATTAATATCAGATAATCATATTGATTTACTCAGTCTCACAGAAACCTGGCTGTGTCCAGATGAATATGTTAGTCTTAATGAGTCCACTCCTCCCAGTCATAATAATACCCACATTCCTCGAGGCAGCGGCCGAGGAGGGGGAGTTGCAGCCATTTTTAACTCTAGTCTGTTAATCAGCCCTAAACCTAAACTAGATTATAATTCATTTGGAAGCCTCGTTCTTAGTCTTTTACATCCGACCTGGAAAACCTTGCAGCCACTTTTATTTGTTATAGTGTACTGTGCTCCTGGCCCGTATTCTGAATTTGTATCTGAATTCTCAGGGTTTTTATCCAGTCTAGTTCTTAAATCAGATAAAGTTATTATTGTAGGCGATTTTAACATTCATGTCAACGTTGATAATGACTCCCTGGCTACCGCGTTTATCTCATTATTAGACTCCATTGGCTTCAGTCAGGGTGTACATGAACCCACTCATTGTTTTAACCATACCCTCGATCTAGTTCTGACGTATGGAATTGAAATTGATAACCTAACAGTCTTTCCACAGAATCCCTCGCTATCGGATCACTATTTGATTACTTTTGATTTCTTTTTACTCGATTACACGCCACTCAGCAACAGTTACTATACTAGATGTTTATCAGATAGTGCTGTCGCAAAATTTAAGGAAATGATTACTCCGTCGTTAAATTCAATACCAAGTCCTTCAGTAACAGAGGTTTCCCATACCGACTTTAACCTCTCCTGAATTGATCATTTTGTTGATAGCGCTGTAGGCTCGCTGTGAACAACACTCGACTCTGTAGCTCCTCTTAAAAAGAAATTAACAAAGCAAAGAAAGTTCACTCCTTGGTATAACTCTCAAACTCGTAAGTTAAAACAAATCGTGAAAGTTTGAAAGGAATTGGCGATTGACCAAACTGGAAGAATCTTGTTTAGTCTGGGCAAACAGTCTCAAAACTTATAAGAGGGGCCTCCGCAATGCCAGAGCAAACTATTACTCAGCTTTAATAGAAGAAAACAAGAATAACCCCAGGTTTCTTTTCAGCACTGTAGCCAGGCTGACTGAGAGTTAAAGCTCTATTGAGCCTTGTATTCCTTTAGCCCTTAGCAGTAATGATTTTATGAGCTTTTTTAATGACAAAATTCTAACTATTAGAGGCAAAATTCATGACCTCCTGTCCTCAGATGGTAGGCCTACCTATCTAACCTCAAACACAGCTGTAAGACCTAATATATAATTAGATTGCTTCTCCCCAATTTCTCTTCAAGAACTGACCGCAGTGATTTCTTCATCTAAATCATCAACGTGTCTCTTAGACCCCATCCCAACTAGGCTACTTAAGGAGGTCTTACCTTTAGTTAACACTCATATATTAGATATGATCAATATATCCTTATTAACAGGCTATGTACCACAGTCTTTTAAGGTAGCTGTAATTAAACCTCTACTAAAAAAGCCCACCCTGGATCCAGAGGTGTTAGCCAACTATAGACCAATATCTGATCTTCCCTTTATGTCAAAGATCCTTGAGAAAGTAGTCGCAGACCAGCTGTGTGATTTTCTCCAGGATAATAATTTATTTGAGGAATTTCAGTCAGGATTTAGAGTGCATCATAGCACTGAGACAGCACTAGTTAAAATTACAAATGACCTTCTGATTGCTTCAGACAAAGGACTCGTCTCTGTACTTGTTTTATTAGATCTTAGTGCAGCGTTTGACACTATTGACCATCAAATTCTGCTACAGAGACTGGAACACTTAATTGGCCTAAAGGTTTCTGCACTAAGCTGGTTTAAATCTTATTTATCTGATTGTTTTCAGTTTGTTGACGTTCATAATGAATCATCCTTACGTACTAAAGTTTGTTTTGGAGTTTGGCAAGGTTCTGTGCTCGGACCAATCGTATTTATTCTATATATGCTTCCTTTACGCAACATCATTAGAAATCACTTTCCATTGTTATGCGGATGATACACAGTTGTATTTATCGATGAAGCCAGAAGAAAGTAATCAATTAACTAAACTCCATAACTGCCTTAAAGACATAAAAACCTGGATGAGCACCAATTTCCTGATGTTAAATTCAGACAAAACTGAAGTTATTGTTCTTGGCCCCAAACAACTCAGAGACTCTTTATCTGATGACATAGTTTCTCTAGATGGCATTGCTCTGGCCTCTACCACTACCGTAAGAAACCTCGGAGTAACATTTGATCAAGATTTGTCTTTCAATTCTCATTTAAAACAAACCTCACGGACTGCATTTTTTCATCTGCGTAATATTGCGAAAATTAGGCCTATCCTGACCCGAAAAGATGCAGAAAAATTGGTCCACGCTTTTGTTACCTCTAGGCTGGATTACTGTAACTCTCTATTATCAGGTAGCTCTAGTAAGTCCTTAAAAACTCTCCAGCTAATTCAGAATGCAGCAGCACGTGTACTAACAGGAACTAAGAAACGAGATCATATTTCTCCTGTTTTAGCTTCTCTGCACTGGCTCCCTGTAAAATCCAGAATTGAATTTAAAATCCTACTGTTAACTTATAAAGCTCTAAATGGTCAAGCTCCGTCATATCTTAGAGAGCTCATAGTGCCATATTATCCCACCAGAACACTGCGCTCTGAGAACGCAGGGTTACTCGTGGTTCCTAAAGTCTCCAAAAGTAGATCAGGAGCCAGAGCCTTCAGCTATCAGGCTCCTCTCCTGTGGAATCATCTTCCTGTTGTGGTCCGGGAGGCAGACACCGTCTCCACATTTAAGACTAGACTTAAGACTTTCCTCTTTGATAAAGCTTATAGTTGGGGCTGGCTCAGGCTTGCCTTGTACCAGCCCCTAGTTTGGCTGACTTAGGCCTAGTCTGCCGGAGGACCCCCTATAATACACCAGGCACTCTCTCTCTCTCTCTCTCTCTCATTGTGTCATATGGATTACTGTTAATTTATTATGCTGATCTGTTCTGTACGACATCTATTGCACATCTGTCCGTCCTGGAAGAGGGATCCCTCCTCAGTTGCTCTTCCTGAGGTTTCTACCGTTTTTTTTCCCCCCCGTTAAAGGTTTTTTTTTGGGGAGTTTTTCCTGATCAGCTGTGAGGGTCCTAAGGACAGAGGGATGTTGTATGCTGTAAAGCCCTGTGAGGCAAATTGTGATTTGTGATATTGGGCTTTATAAATAAAATTGATTGATTGATTGATTGATGATGGGATGAAAGGATGCATGTGCACGGGGATTTTGTGAAGCCTGCGAAGACAGGGATGAAAAGAAAGCTGAGATTAGTTGAGAGAAGTCAGAGACAGAGGGAGCAGGCACAGGAGGACATACGACCTCCCCCCCGCTAGGGGGTGCTGGTGCTGCAGGCTGTGGTTGTGGCGGGGTGACCTGAGTGACGTCACGGCTGGCAATGCTGGCGGTGGTTGGCCCGGGCGTCGAAACCGGAAGCACGGGAAGCGCGGTTGAAGCAGCGGCGATGGAAGCTGAATACAGTTGAAACAGCTTTGATTTGTTGTTGGTACGGTGGAAGGGGATGCCTTTCTCCCTCAGGAACCTTTGGAGACGGGCGACGGTCCAGTTTCTAATGTTGGGCAGTGATTGTGGACGTGGAGACTGCCGGGTTGGAGGTGAAGGCGGAGTGCGAGGGTGCCGTGTTTGTAGACTGGAGGCTCTTCGCTGACGTGAGGGAGGCTGCCAATGGGTAGGAGGTGCAGAGGGATGAAGCCGGCCTGCGTGATCCCACCTGCGGCGACCGGTGTTGTGGATCCTCGCCGAAGGTGGAGATGAGGCCTGGGTTGTGCTGGGTGTAGGAGAGATCTCGTTGATGGAGCTCGAGCGGCGAGATTGTGGTACGCTGACCACTGAGCGCACCCGGCTCCTGCGAGCCGCTTGGCTGCGGTCCGGTTGCTGCTCTGGAGGAGGATAACCAATCTCGTACAGTTCATCATACAGATCGCTGTCAGAATCAGGTGGACCGATGTGCAATTCGGCGTCCATGGTGGGTGAGTAGCTAATCGCTGTATTGACTTTAGTCAAGGATGCTGTTAGCTGTGCGTGAAGCTCTGTCTGAGGATCTGATGAGAGATCTGAGACAAACAGGGCTGGATGGGTTGGCCAGGTACACGTAGGCTTGTCAGGTGATTAGAGGTGTGGTTGAGGCGTGACCCTGCTTCCGAGCTTAAGTTAACGAGTTAACTTAATTAAAGTAACGCCTGAATACGAGTCTTACCTTGTAACCAATCAAGGGGCATGTTGAACATGTATGCGGAAATGAAAGCACATGTGAGAGCAGTCGGATAAGTCGCACTCAGTTAAGCTCTTGATGTGAAACTGAAGTTAATTAAACCAATTATTGAGCACAAGTAACTGAAGTGGACATCAGTTATTTGACATGGTGTCAGAAGTGTTCTAAGAGAGACCCACGACCAACGCTATGGCGAAGTTCAACCTGCCGGAGCACTTCAACTGTGAGCGACTTGGAGACTGGCGACAGAGATTCACCCGGTACAGGTTGGCGGTAAAGTTGGGAGAAGAGGACGGTGAGGTTCAGGTTAGCACGCTAATCTACGCAATGGGCTATGAAGCTGAAAACATTTTCAAGTCGTTTACGTTTGGACAAGCAGAGGACAGTGACGACTACGATACGGTGCTAGGTAAATATGATGCATACTTCATGCCGAAGAAAAACACAATACACGAGAGAGCGTGTTTCCACCAAAGAGCGCAGAAGCCAGGGGAAATGGCTGAGACGTTTATAAGAGCCCTCTATGAACTGAGTGAAAACTGTGACTTCGGAGACAAGAAAAACGAACACATCAGGGACAGGCTGGTTGTTGGCATACGTGACAGGGAGCTCTCCAAAAGACTGCAGCTTATGCCAACACTCACTTTGGAAACGGCAGTGCAGATGATACGGCAGGCTGAGGATGTGGATAAACCAGCAGGAGCGACATACAGCTACTGTGCAGGAGGTGACACATCGACGACCATCAAAGAGAGGTGGTAGACCGCTATGGAGGCAGTCTGCAGGGGAGAGAAGCGGCGGACAAGGAAATCATGTGCAACCGGTGCGGTAAAGAGAAGCACAAAGACACTGCAAAATGCCCAGCATCAGACACAGTATGTAGAAAATGTGGGAAAAAGGGCCATTAGGAAAGAAAATGTTTCTCTAGGTCAGTAAGAGAAGTTACACACACAGTGAAGATACCGAGGAGGGAAGCTTTTACTTAGGTACGTATTGATACAGGTGCTGATGTCACAGTAATGAACCTTAAAACATTGAATGCGCTTAAGCCAAAAAGAAAGCTAATCAAATCTAGCATTCCTCTCGATAGCCCGGGTGGAGCGCTGAGCATTGTGGGACAGTTTACTGCAAGTACACTCCATAAGCAGAGGAAGTACATATTTACAGTGCAGGTAGCAAGTGGGCCTACAGTCAGCAACCTACTAGGAAGAGAGACAGCTGTAGAGATGGGGCTGGTAAAAAGAGTAGAGCATGTTAGAGCAACAGCAGGACAGGAAGGGACATTTAAAACAGAGCCAGTGCAGATCCACCTGAAAGAAGATGCTGTGTCCTACGCTGTATATACAGCCAGAAGAGTTCCCCTACCGCTCCTTCCTAAAGTAAAAGCTGAGTTGCAACGCATGGAGGAGCAAGGTGTGATAGAGGGAGTCACACAGCCAACAGACTAGTGTGCACCGATGGTGCCAGTCATGAAGCCGACAGGAGCGGTAAGGATCTGCGTCGGGCTGCAAAAGCTGAACGACAACATAAAAAGGGAGCGATACCAATTACCGACTACAGAAGAGACACTGGCTAAACTGTCAGGGTCCACAGTCTTCACCTCCCTGGATGCAGCTTCAGGCTTTTGGCAGGTGCCGTTACATGAAGACAGCAGCCTGCTAACTACATTCATCACTCCTTTTGGGAGGTTTTGTTTCAAGCGACTGCCCTTCGGGATAAACATTGCCTCAGAGATATTTCAACCCAAGATGAATGAACTGTTGGAGGGGCTGGAGGGAGTAGCCGTGTACATGGACGATGTCATTGTCCATGGGAAGGACATAAAAGAACACGACACACACTCCTGCGGCGCACATTGGAGAGAATGGAGCAGGCTGTACTCAGGCTCAACAAAGAGAAGTGTGTGTACAGACAGTCAGAGCTGCACTTCCTGGGCCACATTGTGGACGCCACTGGAGTCAGAGCAGACCCAGGTAAAGTGTGCGCTATCAATGACCTACAGGAGCCCAGAAATGTTCACGAGCTTAAGAGAGCACTGGGCAGGGTCAACTACATGAGTAAATACATACCGGACTTGGCAACAGCAGCAGCTCCCCTATATGACCTGCTGAAAGGAGATACAGCGTGGACATGGGATCAGCCACAGCAACACTCGTTCAAGCGAATAAAGGAAGGCCTCAGCACCTCGCCTGTATTGGCTCACTATGACGCACAATGACAGACTGCAGTCTCAGCCGATGCGAGCAGTTATGGCATAGGAGGTGTTCTTCTCCAGCTACACAATGAAAGCTGGAAGCCAGTTGCATATTGTTCCAGGAAACTGTCAAACACGGAAACCAGGTATGCGCAAATTGAGAAGGAATGCTTAACAGGAGTGTGGACCTGTGAGAGGTTCCAAAAGTACCTGGTAGGTATGGAGAGATTCTGACTCATTACGGATCACAAACCACTGGTGCCACTGATAAATAGTAAGGTACTGGATGCGGTACCAGTGCGATGTCAAAGGCTACTAATGCAGCTGATGCGGTTCAACGCCAAAGCAGAATACGCACCAGGAAAGACATTAGTTATTGCTGACACTCTGTCACGCAGCCCTGTAGGGGAGAGCAGGGACAAAGATAACAATACAGAGAAGATCATTGCTAGTCACGTTGATGCTGTCATCCACATCTGGCCTGTATCAGAGCACAAGCTAGACATGATAAGGTCTGCTACACGAGAGGATGAGCAGCTGCAGAGCGTACTCAAGCTGATCAAAGATGGATGGCCTACACGAGTAAGCAGCATTCCAAACAGTGCAAAGGACTATTACACAGTCAAGGACTCATTGTCAACATCTGAAGGCCTCATCACAGTGGGCTGTCCCATCGCAATTCCACAGACTATGAGACAGGAAATGCTGGAGCGTTTACATGATGGACACCAGGGCTTGTCTAAATGTAGAGAACGCGCAAATGAAACAGTATGGTGGCCTAATATATCTGCTGATATCAAACGCTGTGTGGAAACATGTCAGTTCTGCCACGAAAACAAACGTACACAGCGTAAAGAGCCACTGCAGTCCACACCTCTGCCGGAACTACCATGGCAAAGGATAGCTACGGACTTATGTGAGTATAACGGCAAGAATTACATGGTGATATCAAATTATTACTCACGCTATTTGGAAATCTTGCACCTGCCCACAACCACGACAGACCAGGTTGTTAAGAGGATGAAAGCCACATTTGCAAGATTTGGCATTCCGGAGCAAATAGTGAGTGATAATTGTCCACAGTATACAAGTGACACATGGAAAGACTTTTGCAGACAGTATGATATTGAGCATGTGACATCAAGCCCCTACAACCCTCAAGGTAATGGGCATGCGGAACGTGCTGTCCAGACAGCAAAACGCACACTCAAACAAGAAGACCCACTGTTAGTATTAATGTGCTACAGAGCAACGGCAGCGACCTCTACTGGAGTAAGCCCAGCAGAGCTGCTCATGGGATGAAAGATAAGAACTACGCTCCCCTCTCTCAAAAGGAATCTGGTTCCAAAATGGCCAGATAAAGACCTCATCAGACGCAGGGATGAAGAGGCTAAGAGACAACAAGGATTTTACTTCAAGAGGAGACATGGAGTAAAGGACTTGCCACTGTTACAGCCAAGGGATCGTGTTCTGATGAAGTTGGACCAAGGAAAAACATGGACAGGTCCAGCATCAGTCAGTTTAAGTTTAAGTTTAAGTTAAGTTTAAGTTTATTTACTTTATTAATCCCCCTGAGGGGAAATTCAATGTTTTCACTCTTGCTTGTCAATTACACACAGGTCCAAAAGACACACACATGCACAAACAGGACCTATACATACACAAAGTGGAGAGATGTCAGAGTAAGGAGGCTGCCCTTGGTGAGGCGCCCCGAGCGGTTGTGGGGTTCGGTGCCTTGCTCAAGGGCACCTCGGCAGTGCCCATCAGTGAGAGCTGCGCTCCTCACTCTTACAGGCGACACTTACAACTGGTGCCGCCAGGAGAAGCGACAAAAGACACAGACTAATGCAGAGACTATGAAAGCGAGTGCCCTACCACCAGAAACGGAGCCTCAGAGCTCTAATCAGAGACTGTGCGAGAGTGATGGGTTCAGGAGAGCCACACCAGGGGGTCCAATAGTGACAAGGTCGGGTAGAGTGAGTAAGCCTGTGATAAGAACAAACATGTAAAGAAAAAAAAAAAGGATGGAGTGAGTTGTTGATTGTTGTAATGCTGTAAAGTTTACATAGGTTATTGTTAAGATGCCTTAAGATGTGAGCACTAAGGTAATAGTAATGTTCTCTATATTGCAAGTCTACAGTAAGGTTAAAGTTTGTTGGTTAACCCATTTGTTATTATATTTGAGGGGGAGATGTCAAGGTATTGCGTTTACAAGAGTTAAAGTAATGCGTGAATACGAGTCTTACCTTGTAACCAATCAGGGGGCATGTTGAACAGTTGGATAAGCCGCGCTCGGTTAAGCTCCTGATGTGAAACTGAAGTTCATTAAACCAGTTATTGAGCACAAGTAACTGAAGCGGACATCAGTTATTTGACAGTTGTTAGCAGCTTGTTGTCCTCCAAACTTCTAAATTCTGACTCATAATCATTATCATCAACTGGGAGTACCAATTTTACACTTTTCTTGTTGGAAGAGTCAATAATATTGCATGAATTGAAACTTTATTAAAACTAACATTATTAAACTTATCTAGGGTTGTCTGTAGAGATTAAATAAATATGATGGCTGTTGTGCATCTGCACAGTATATAAACCTAAATAAAAAATACCAAAAACTATCATGGTGGGATTCCATAAATGTAAGATCTTGCTTCAAGGCAACATTTGCATTTTAACAATTTTCTTTCACTTAATTATCACATACAATATAAACAGTGCTATTGCTGTTTAGGGCCCTGACTCTTTTTTTTTTTACATATTGCAACATAATTGTGGATATATTGTATGAGTTTAAACAGCCAAAAATGGGTACGTTACCCAGAGGCAACAGGGTACCAAGGAGGGCTAATCAAGGCTGAAAAGTAATAAAAAAGTAATCCATGAAATTAAAAAGCTACAAAAATGAATGCTTTACTTCAATTTTTTTCTAATACCACAAAAACCAAATGTGTTTCAAATTGTTATTATCCTGGGTTATGTTTTTAAAGAAATCCTGCTGTTTGGAGACTGAGCTGCCTGAGAAGAACAGAAGTTGGAAGTACTTAAATGGATGCTTTTGAGACAGACTTTTACATATTTGAAGACTTGGTATAGTGCTCATACTGATTTAATTCAATAGCAACTTGATTTGATTTTTTTTCTATAGTAATTCTGTGCATCATCTCATGTTCTGGCCACAGTTTAATTTGGTTTAGTCTAACAGCTGTACCACAGTAAACTGTAAGTGTCACTTACAGTTTACTGTGGTAGTGTCACTGCACTACTTAAATCAAGCCACATGTATGTGACTTAGACCAAGGCACAGACTGGAAGAATGACTTTTACTGTTGAGGCAACATCTTGTAACAACAGCTCAGTGTGTGATAATGAGAGTCAGACACACAAACACAGACAGAAACACATGGAAGCTGGTGGACACATGTCATTATTAGTATTTCAATGAGATTAAAAACTCAACCCTACAAAATCCACATGCTGCTATGGATATCGGCTTACGGTGTGATAAACAAAAACATTTTTGTTTGTTTTGCTTTGCCCTAAGTATGCATGCATGTGTATTCAATTAGACTCCTGGATCAGCGAAATTTCAGAGTGACTGCTGAGAGACTACATTTCATTTCAGGGCTTCATTTCACATCACTTTACTATGATGCAGCCTTTTAAATGTGGAAAAGACAATGCTTACCATATTACCATACCCAGAATATAAGACTATATCTAGTCTTATATCACAATATCGATGTAGTATTGATATATTGCCGAGCCATACCTGGGGTCCGTTTCACAAAGCAGGTTTAGTGAAAACTCAGTATGTTAACCCTGAAATGAGGGAAACTCTGAGTTTTCCGTTTCAAAAAGGGAGGTAACTCAAACCAGAGAAAGAGGAGTAACTCTAGCCTGTTTCAGAGAGAGAGAGGTAACTTAAGCTCTCGGTCAGTTACCGTAGTAACAGACTCTATGAACCTAACCTGGTCGGGACCAGGTTTTTCTCAATGAACCTCGAGTTTCTCTCTGTCTCCGCCCTCTTTCAGAGCCACACACTCCATGTGATTTCCTCATTCATTCAGTCAGCAGGCGAGTTTTGGCGTAGCCTAGTTCTGACGTCTGTCATTTAAAAAAAAACAATCAGAGTCAGTATATTAGAAGTCCATTAGGCACAGTAGGTGGCGACTTTCTTCACTAACATGGCATGTCCTTTTGATAACGATCCCTTGGATGAAGGTGCAGCATTACTGCGCACAGAATTAAATATTCTTCAGGAGATGGTTATCAGACCACGCATAGATGCTCAAGCATTTCCAGACAATTATCTTTTTGAGCGGTACCGTTTCACGTCACAGTTCATCATCTACATACACAACCTAATCCGTCCTTACATCTGCAACATTACCAATCATAGTCATGCTCTCACATCCCAGCAGATATTGTGTGTTGCGCTGCGTTTCTTTGCAAATGGAAGTTTTTTGTACAATGTCAGATGCTGAGCACTTGAATAAGGCAACTGTACGCAGGGCGGTCAGAAAAGTGTGCTCGTTTTACGGGCATCTGCCTTCTTTCTGTTCGCTGAGTAGAAGTCTGTGTTAGTTTAAATAGGCTTAATTATTTAACAGAACATGATATAGATGAGAAGACATTTATGTGTGTGAAAACAGCATTATGTTGGGGATACAACAACTGCACAGTCAAACAGCCACTTAATATTTACTTTACAATGTAAAACATGATCAAAATGAGGTACCCCATGAGATTATGCCGAGGTCTTACCTGTTTGAACAATGTTTTTATATTTCATCCTAAACTGCTGCCAAGTGCGCTTCTCCCCTGCGGGATTGCACCTAAATGAAATAAATTAATAGGCTACCATTCAAGCAGTTTTCCCCTGTAATATTATTGTGATTGCAAAGGACTAATTTAAACTTAGGCATTGACCCAAGCAGCAATGTTCTCCCACGCCGTCTCCCTCTCTTTTGCAGCTGCAGCAGTGTTGCACTTCTTTTTGAAAACATGTTCAAACTCGCAGTATGAGCGCATTCAGATTTCTAATTCTGGTGGGGTGAAAAACGCCCTCCCCGACTCCGTTGCCATGGTGACTCGTCGAATCGGGGCTCCATTGATGCTGGCTTTTTATAGTTGTGGTGCACGCGCTTAACTCCAGGTGAAACTACTCTGAGTTGATTAAACTGATTCAAATCAGCTGTTCTGGAACCGGAAACTCAGAGTTTCCTATCTCAGAGTAGATCAACTCAGAGTTCAGGATTAGACTCAGAGTTTGTTGAACCTGCTTTGTGAAACGGACCCCTGGAGGTTTTCTGTGGGCTGATTCCAGTGTTTGAGGTTACATTTATATACTTTAATACTTTTAGGCCAATAAATAAATGAAAGGATTCAGCATTACCCTACCAGAATTGAATCTTAAGCACTGTGATTTTTGGTTTCCTAACTCAGGGTCCACTTCCCAGCTAGCAGCAGATGTCAATATGATGTCAGAAAGATGTTGTTGAGTTTTATGTTGGACAGATGTTAGACTGTGGTTGGAATGAAATACGGGTTGATAATATTTCAAATGTCTAACAATGTTAGAATTTCAAATTGTGTGGACATTATCATTATGAGGTTTTGCAGATGTTTGGTCTTGTTCTCCATACCTTACGACAAAATTGAGTTATTCTACATCAGGATGACATTGGCATGAGATGTTCAGAAGCTGTTGGGCTTTGGTTATTTACCAACACAACTTAAAACCAACAAAATATCAATGTCATCTGTGATCGATATTCTACGCTAAATTGACATCAGCATTAGAAGTCCTGACATTGAATTTTGGTCACCCGATGTCAAAACCTAAATTCAACCTAATATCAGCACTGAATGATGTTGGCGGCCAGCTGGGTAACTAGCTGATGAAGCTTGACCTGTTATCACATGATAAGGTCACATGATACAACTGAGCAAACATCTGTTTAAGAAGGCTGTGAGATGCAGTGAAAGCTCAGCTACTATGTAGAGTGATAATTATTTCTGAAATCTGTTTGATGTTACCTTTCTGCCCACCTCCATCTGCCTGTCTGTCTCTCTCTCCAACTGTCTCTGTGTCTGTGTGTCAGTGCGTCTGAGTGGGAGGAGCTCAGTCCTGCAGGTCCAGAGAGGGGGAGTATGGAGGACAGTGTGCTCAGAGGGATGGAACAACTGGCTGGGAGTCTCTGCCTGCAAGCAGTTGGGATACTCCAGGTTCTGACAAATCCCATGTTTCTGTTCCCTTGTTGTCGTAGCACTTTCTCAACTTTATCTGCATGTTATGGCGATGTTTCCTCAGGAACCGATGAGACATGAAATATAATCCAGGAAGTCTAGTTTCAGTAACTGATTTTGAGTTTGAAGGGTCATCACATGTCAAGACGCTGCACAATGGTGTATCATACTATAAGACAGGATTTACAACTGCATAAATGTTTTACAGTGTCAGTCATTTTATCTTTGTTTGCAATGATCACAAAGTGGACAGTAGAAATATGTTGCAATGTTATCTAGCAGGAATGTGCGCTCGCAGTGCAGAAATTTGACTGGCCAATACAGTGCCTTTTCCAGATGATGTCACTTTGCATTCCAGCATAAGTTGAGCCTGGTTTATCTTATTTGCCAGATGACACTGAAAAAAACTTTTTGGAGGTTGAGTAATTTATATGTAGACTAGCTGCTGGGTATTTTTCCAACCTGGTCTCGCTCCAAAGTCACTGAATACCAGTGCTTGGTCACTGACGTCTGGTGTCAGACACCATGAAAAAAGCCATCCTTTCACCTTGGCATGATACATCAATCAATCAATCAATCAATCAATTTTATTTATAAAGCCCAATATCACAAATCACAATTTGCCTCACAGGGCTTTACAGCATACGACATCCCTCTGTCCTTAAGACCCTCACAGCGGACAAGGAAAAACTCCCCAAAAAAAAACCCTTTAACGGGGGAAAAAAAAAACGGTAGAAACCTCAGGAAGAGCAACTGAGGAGGGATCCCTCTTCCAGGATGGACAGACGTGCAATAGATGTCGTACAGAACAGATCAACATAATAAATTAACAGTAATCCACATGACACAATGAGACAGAGAGAGAGACAGAGAGAGAGACAGAGAGAGAGATGCAGGTAATGACAGTAGGTTACAACAACATTATTGAAAGTAATAATATTATAGTTATAGTTCTGGCTACTGTGGTACAATATGTTGAAAGTATGTATTAATATCTGGCAGTATACATGTGTGACAATAGTCATATGTGTATAATAACAGTAGAAGTATGACTAATGACTAATGATGGTAGCAGCAGCAGGAGGCATCTGGCAGGACCACGGCAGCAGCACAACCACACACGTCACACTGTCCAGGCACCGCTGCGATATGCGTTAATCTGAGAGACAGTGGAGCACAAAGGCTCAGGAGAAGAAGCCGAGTTAGTGACATCCAGAATGGCCGAGTTAGCAAGATGCAGTAATAGAATACGAGAGAGAGAGAGAAGGAGAGAGAGAGAGAGAGAGAGAGAGAGAGAGAAGGTGCCCGGTGTATTATAGGGGGTCCTCCGGCAGACTAGGCCTAAGTCAGCCTAACTAGGGGCTGGTACAGGGCAAGCCTGAGCCAGCCCTAACTATAAGCTTTATCAAAGAGGAAAGTCTTAAGTCTAGTCTTAAATGTGGAGATGGTGTCTGCCTCCCGGACCGTAACAGGAAGATGATTCCACAGGAGAGGAGCCTGATAGCTGAAGGCTCTAGCTCCTGATCTACTTTTGGAGACTTTAGGGACCACGAGTAACCCTGCATTCTCAGAGCGCAGAGTTCTGGTGGGATAATATGGCACTATGAGCTCTCTAAGATATGACGGAGCTTGACCATTTAGAGCTTTATAAGTTAACAGTAGGATTTTAAATTCAATTCTGGATTTTACAGGGAGCCAGTGCAGAGAAGCTAAAACAGGAGAAATATGATCACGTTTCTTAGTTCCTGTTAGTACACGTGCTGCTGCATTCTGAATTAGCTGGAGAGTTTTTAAGGACTTACTAGAGCTACCTGATAATAGAGAGTTACAGTAATCCAGCCTTGAGGTAACAAAAGCGTGGACCAATTTTTCTGCATCTTTTCGGGTCAGGATAGGCCTAATTTTCGCAATATTACGCAGATGAAAAAATGCAGTCCGTGAGGTTTGTTTTAAATGAGAATTAAAAGACAAATCTTGATCAAATATTACTCCGAGGTTTCTTACAGTAGTGCTAGAGGTCAGAGCAATGCCATCTAGAGAAACTATGTCATCAGATAAAGAGTCTCTGAGTTGTTTGGGGCCAAGAACAGTAACTTCAGTTTTGTCTGAATTTAACATCAGGAAATTGGTGCTCATCCAAGTTTTTATGTCTTTAAGGCAGTTATGGAGTTTAGTTAATTGATTACTTTCTTCTGGCTTCATCGATAAATACAACTGAGTATCATCCGCATAACAACGGAAATTTATAGAGTGATTTCTAATGATGTTACCTAAAAGGAAGCATATATAGAGTAAATAGGATTGGTCCGAGCACAGAGCCTTGCAGAACTCCAAAACAAACTTTGGTACGTAAGGATGATTCATTATGAACGTCAACAAACTGAAAACGATCAGATAAATAAGATTTAAACCAGCTTAGTGCAGAACCTTTTAGGCCAATTAAGTGTTCCAGTCTCTGCAGTAGAATTTGATGGTTAATTGTGTCAAACGCCGCACTAAGATCTAATAAAACAAGTACAGAGACAAGTCCTTTGTCTGAAGCAATCAGAAGGTCATTTGTAATTTTAACTAGTGCTGTCTCAGTGCTGTGATGCACTCTAAATCCTGACTGAAATTCCTCAAATAAATTATTATCATGGAGAAAATCACACAGCTGGTCTGCGACTACTTTCTCAAGGATCTTTGACATAAAGGGAAGATTAGATATTGGTCTACAGTTGGCTAACACCTCTGGATCCAGGGTGGGCTTTTTTAGGAGAGGTTTAATTACAGCTACCTTAAAAGACTGTGGTACATAGCCTGTTAATAAGGATATATTGATCATATCTAATATATGAGTGTTAACTAAAGGAAAGACCTCCTTAAGTAGCCTAGTTGGGATGGGGTCTAAGAGACACGTTGATGATTTAGATGAAGAAATCACTGCTGTCAATTCTTGAAGAGAAATTGGGGAGAAGCAATCTAAATATATATTAGGTCTTACAGCTGTGTTTGAGGTTAGATAGGTAGGCCTACCATCTGAGGACAGGAGGTCATGAATTTTGCCTCTAATAGTTAGAATTTTGTCATTAAAAAAGCTCATAAAATCATTCCTGCTAAGGGCTAAAGGAATACAAGGCTCAATAGAGCTTTGACTCTCAGTCAGCCTGGCTACAGTGCTGAAAAGAAACCTGGGGTTGTTCTTGTTTTCTTCTATTAATGCTGAGTAATAGTTTGCTCTGGCATTGCGGAGGCCCCTCTTTTTTTGTTTTGAGACTGTCTGTCCAGACTAAACGAGATTCTTCCAGTTTGGTCAATCGCCAATTCCTTTCAGATTTTTGCGATATTTGTTTTAACTTATGGGTTTGAGAGTTATAACAAGGAGTGAACTTTCTTTGCTTTGTTAACTTCTTTTTAAGAGGAGCTACAGAGTCAAGTGTTGTTCGCAGCGAGCCTACTGCGCTATCAACAAAATGATCAAAGTCGGTACGGGAAACCTCTGTTACTGAGGGACTTGGTATTGAATTTAACGACGGAGTAATCTTTTCCTTAAATTTTGCGACAGCACTATCTGATAAACATCTAGTATAGTAACTGTTGCTGTGTGGCGTGTAATCAGGTAAAAAGAAATCAAAAGTAATCAGATAATGATCCGATAGCGAGGGATTCTGTGGAAAGACTTTTAGGTTATCAATTTCAATTCCATACGTCAGAACTAGATCGAGGGTATGGTTAAAACAATGAGTGGGTTCATGTACACCCTGACTGAAGCCAATGGAGTCTAATAATGAGATAAACGCGGTAGCCAGGGAGTCATTATCAATGTCGACATGAATGTTAAAATCGCCTACAATAATAACTTTATCTGATTTAAAAAATAAACTGGATAAAAACTCTGAGAATTCAGATACAAATTCAGAATACGGGCCAGGAGCACGGTACACTATAACAAATAAAAGTGGCTGCGAGGTTTTCCAGGTTGGATGTAAAAGACTAAGAACGAGGCTTTCAAATGAATTATAATCTAGTTTAGGTTTAGGGCTGATTAACAGACTAGAGTTAAAAATGGCTGCAACTCCCCCTCCTCGGCCGCTGCCTCGAGGAATGTGGGTATTATTATGACTGGGAGGAGTGGATTCATTGAGACTGACATATTCATCTTGACACAGCCAGGTTTCAGTGAGACTGAGTAAATCACTATGATTATCTGATATTAATTCGTTTACTAACACTGCTTTAGACGATAGAGACCTGATATTTAACAGTCCTCATTTAATTCTCCTGTTTCGTCTTTCTGTCACAGAAGAGGTTTTATTTTTTATGAGGTTGTTATGCACAACTCCTCTTTGTTTAATTTTAGATTTAAATAATTTAGGTGGTCGGGGGACAGACACCGTTTGTATAAAACTATGAAAACTATGGCTGGGTAACTGAACTAGAAGCTCAGAGAGGCGTATAAGACTGCGTCTCCGAGTCCTGGTCTCAACTCTGGGTTGTCAGGGATTTAAATTACTAATAAAGTTTGCCAGGTTCCTAGAAATGAGAGCAGCTCCATCCAAAGTGGGATGAATGCCGTCTCTCCTAATAAGACCAGGTTTTCCCCAGAAAGTTTGCCAATTATTAACTAAACCCACATCGTTTGCTGGACACCACCTGGACAGTCAGCGATTAAATGATGACATGCGGCTAAACATGTCATCACTGGTCAGATTTGGGAGGGGTCCAGAGAAAACTACGGAGTCCGACATCGTTTTTGCATATTCACACACCGAGGCAATATTAATTTTAGTGACCTCCAATTGGCGTAACCGGGTGTCATTGCCGCCGACGTGAATAACAATCTTACTGAATCTACGTTTAGCTTTAGCCAGCAGTTTTAAATTTGATTCAATGTCGCCCGCTCTGGCCCCAGGGATACATTTGACTGTGGCCGCTTTTGTTGCTAACTTCACGTTCCTCAGAATAGAGCTACCAATAACCAGAGTTTTATCCTCAGCGGCTGTGTCGCTGAGTGGGGAAAAGCGGTTGGAAACGTGAACAGGCTGGTGGTGAGCCGTGGGCTTCGGCTTGGAGCTGCGCCTCTCACGAACAGTCACCCAGCCTCCCGGCTGCACGGGAGTTGCCGGAGGACAGTTAGCAGAGGCTAAGGCTATGCTATGTGGCTCCGCACTGGCTACAGGGGGCTGGCTAACTACCGCAGCTACTGAATGGTTTTCCATGGTGTGGAGCCGCGCTTCTAATTCACTAAGCCTCGCCTCCAACGCAGCAAATAAGCTACACTTATTACAATTACCACTGTCGCTAAAGGAGGCAGAGGCATAACTGAACATTTGGCACACCGAGCAAGAAAGAGCAGAAGGAGAAGCCATCTCTAACTGTAAAGCTAATGTAGCTACCAAGGCTAGTAACGTGCAAACAACAGCTAAGAGATTAGCGAGAAAGTCGTAGAAAGGAGGAGAGCTATAAGTGCTGAAACAGAGCCACTGTGGGTTAAGACTTGAAGTAGACGTTAAAGCAACTGAAGTGAGAAAGCAGGGTAGCAGAATTCACCAGAGCAGTGCAGAGACGCTGTCACAGAAACACCGGAAATGACACGACTCGCTTACCGCAATACGTCAGCACGTCAGATCCTCTAGAAGCAGATGAGCCATGGCTGGTCACCGTTATTGTTTAACAGTGCTTGGTGGCATCAGTTGATTGATGGGTCCAACAACCACTGACACTGGCTGGTGTTCGCTTTCAATATGTTTGTAAAGCCAAACCCTGTTCTCTTTTTTCTTGAAGCCAACCACGTGCTTTTGTTGCCCAAACCCAACTGTGTGCGTGTGTTGGCAAAATGTAACCATGTGTGCTTGTTGAAAGGGAAAAAAACAAACAAAAAATGCAATTTTGGTGTACCTATGTAGTGTATTTATTTTGAAAGAGGTTGACTGCAAACTGTACATTTTCTGTGAAAACAGAAGTATATTTTGAAATTAGACAATGCATGTAACAGACTTAAGTTGACATGGCGTCTGAGAATGTCAACACCCAACGCACCTAGGGTACCTTGCAGTTATGTGTCAATGTGGAAAGTCCATGACCAAACCTCGATATGTGACAAAGTCGGAGTGAGAATGTATTGCTTTTTCATACAGTGAAGACACTACTGGTGAACAGGGTCAAACTTCTAACACATAGATATCACCTCAAAACTTCCCCAGCTGATTGCTTAAATTAAGACTATTATATTTTATATTACAGTTTTTCTAAAATTGTATGTTTAAATATGTAAATGACAAATTACTAATTAAATTTTGGCTAAATTGCAGACATTTTTGCAGAACAGAACTCTGGTTCAAAATTCATGTTTCTATTTGTTGACATAGAGTCAGAGGTTTTAATGGAGGGAAATCTGGATATCTCTTTTTATCACTCCATACATCAGAAAATACTGTCAACAGTCATAGCCATAACCCCTCTGTAAAAACCTGCCTGGTGTATAATGTTGAGATTGAGCTCAGAGTATGACAAAAAAAAAAAAAAAAAATACATTTTGAAAAACTTAAACAGTTGAATAATTTAAAGATATTCCAAAAAAATCCACCATGCACTTTTAGATGAACAGGTTAAAAAAATTTAATAGATATCGCCATGAAACTTCTGCAGTTGATTACTTACAAACAATTATAAAAACAAAAAAAATTGTGTGAAATTTTATATTTAAATATACAAGTGAGGCATGATCTAATACGCTTTTTGCCTACATTTCAAGAACAGAAATTTGAAGTAAAATTAAACACCTAAATTTTGTGTTTGGGGGGGGGGGGGATGAAACGAACGATAATATTTATCAATATTTGTTGAAAAATAATTGAATGTTTCCAACCTTTTCGATGCTTGCTGTCGTCATTCATCTTTACCAAGAGGAAAATCCAGTCCAAGCAAGCCAGCAGGGGTGTTTCTAGGATTTACCTTTGAGGCATAGCCCAGACCTCTGTCGGGCGTCGGGGGATCCTCCCATGCCTTTTTTTTTTTTTTTTTTTTTAGATTTAAAAGCTCAAATTTGACGCTTTTGTATGAACTCTGGATCCTTATCAACATTCAACGGACAAAAAAATATCCAAGTGTGAATCAAGTTATTTTCATTGTGAAGCCAGATTTGGCCCACAGGCTGCAAGTTGAGTGTCTGTGTTGTAAGGTCTCCCCTTCACACGTATAAGTGTTTCATCCTAATGTTTTAAGACATTGTCATCAGGTTAAATATCAACAGCCTCATCATCAGCTGTACATTGTGTGCATGCTGTGTGTCTGACAGGTATGAGGAGTCCTTCTTCATTTCTCTAACTTCCATTGAGCAGGACCTTCAGTATAACCTGGTGTCCATCAACCTGAGCCAGTCACACATCATTAAGCTCCAGAACGCCACAACCCTCAGGTAGAAAGCACATCCGCATTTGAATGAATGGAAAAGTATGCAAACTAACTGTGCTTATGCTCAGTGACACCATATAAATCATCTAAAGCAACTCCATTAGAGCTAGACATGTGTGTTGCTTCTTTTCAGCTATTTGGAACTTAAAGTGTATATGACACCTAACCCAGCTCAATCTGCAAATAACAGCGTTTATGTATTTTGTTTGTTTATTTATTAGGGATGTCCCGATCCAGCTTTTTCACTTCCGATCCGATACCGATATTACAGCCTTGAGTTTTAGCCGATACCGATCCGATCCAAGCACGTATTATACATATTCACTTATTTTGTTGTCAGTCATGTTAGAAAAGGTTTGATCAAGCAAAGAACAACTACTTAATCAGGTTAGTTAGAATGATCCACAACAGTTGGTATGAGAAACTGACCTGTTTATTGTTAACAGGGTTAAATAAACAAACTTTAAACTTGAACATTAACGTTAAATAAAAAAATATAGCTGGTTTGCTTTGGCTGCTTTGGCTCCTTAATAAATAGAAAATAAATCAACACAAGAAATCTTTAAAATGTCTAACATTGAAATTAAAATAGCAGCAAGACTCCACACACTTGTGCTTTGCCCCCCTAATAAATAAAAAAAAGATTAACACCACAAGACATTGTTGGCATTTAACAAACAATGCAGCCTTTCCTCTTCAGTTATTTTAGTAGTGTTTTTGTAGTCCATCCATGGCTCCAATTTCACTAATTGTGCCCAAAACAGTGCCATCAGTGCTCTTTACTTAAACAGTAAGAGTGTTAACCAAATAAAAATATCACTCTCAAAAAACCAGAGCAGAAAACAAATAGTCAGTTAACTAAATCGACCGCTACTCTTCCTACCCTTCGTGTGTCTGCCGTCTGCATGCTGGCCTGGTGGATTGATAGTAAGAGCTGGAGCGGATCACTGGAATGGACTGCTTGAATCGTGGAGTGCTGGGCTGGCCGGAAAACTTGGCACGGACTCTCTGAAGAACTGGACCGGAGTTCATGGATCTGCATTTTTCCATGCAGTCCGATCCGATGCCGATGCCTGTTTTTTGCTAATATCGGCGGCCGATACCGATCCGAATATTGGATCGGGACATCCCTATTATTTATTTTGTTGTATGGTTGGAGAGTCTGAGCAGCTAACTTAATGGCAAAAAGAAATTTGCAATTATTTAAAAATATTTATTTGTGAGTGTCTGTTTTCTAAGCGATGGTCTGTTCTGATCACCAGGTCATTACTCAAAGACCTACAGTAAGGTGAACACTGATAATAGTTTCCAGACTTGGCAGTGGTATCTGAACACTAAGATTTTGCCCAGCAAACACGTCATTTCAATTGGTCTCAATATGATGATGATGATGATGGTGATGATTTGATATTGTGCGCTTATTGCAAAACGTAGCCACAGTGGCTGTGCTCCCAGAGGTCAGCAGAGCTCAGGTCACATGTTTAGTCAGTGTGTTTCTAGGCAGGTAGAGACCAAGTGGCCCAAATTCCCTTGCTGACATGAGCAGATTTACATTAGTCGGATCCTTTACACAATGCAGATGCAGAAAGTGTAGCTGAGTGTAACTCTATTCCCAGGCAGATTAAACAGAATCTACACATTTTTTGTACAGTTTTAAGCGTTGATCCAGAATGAAAATCCACTGAATTCTGCTGAATGTTTTTGTGCTTGTAATGTGACTGACAATATTCATTTTATTTTTAAAATATTAATTTTTAGTCTTTATCCTTCATTTTCTGTGTTTTTATTATTATTATTATTATTAGTAGGGACTGTATGTTACTTATGAGAGGGGAGAGGGTGGCGCACAAAGTGGGAGGCATGTCAGATACTTTTTTAACCAGTGATGAGGGTCTTATGTTATTTTTTATTTTGGGTTAGGGGAGGGACATACAAATTTAAATGGTTGTATACATTTTTACCACAGACATTTAAAGAAAACATGCCAGAAATTATTATTGGATTTTTGAATTTTCAACACTCTACATCATGTGCGATGAATGCTTTCATCAGGAAAAAAAAAAAAAACATAACCAAGTCTGAGCTTAAAATAGTGATGTTTCGTCAAAATCACTTTATTTTTCATCTCATTTAAAATTTGGCCAAAAATAAACTGTCTGCATGAACTAACCAGCATGCATGACAAGAGTGAAAAACCGAGGCTTTTTTCAACTCCAGGATTTTGCCTTCAGCTTTTAACTTTAAAAAAATCAAAGGGTAAGCAAAGTAAAAATCTAATTACTCATTTAAAGTGGAGGGGGGATCATACATTTGCGCACACACCAGTCACTCAGGGAGGCTCAAGGCAAAATATTTGTAGCTTCAGGGAGGGTCAAAATAAAAAAAAGGCGAAGTCACACCCCAGCCCCCCATCCTGTGATAAGCAAAGAACAGTCTCTTAGTCATAGGAAGGTTCACACAGGGTCAGTGGTACAATGAAATGTATTGGGGAAGAGAATTTTGTTTGTCATTTGTCAAAATAAGTGCAGTTTTGGTGCACCAAACCATAAGGGGCTCATTGCTGCTGCCCGAAGCCTTTTACCTGATGATTGGTGAGAATTGCTGTAGTTGTAGTGGATATTTTTTCCCAAGCAGCCATAAGGGGAAATAATGAACCTGATCCACATTTGAAAACAAAGTGAGATTTATGCTGTATGCTTTTTCTGTTTTACAAGAGAAAATAACTTAAAGATAAGGATTAACTGGTTGGTTTGGCTGCCACACCTTTGTTAAAGAGCAGCACACAACTGCTCCCCTCAGGGTTTCTATGGGAACCACCTGTGCTAATAGTCAGATTAATAAAATGAAGAAACAAGTAAAAAAATTAAGTTTGTGAAGGAAAAATAATGTCTCAATCATAACATAGAGTGCCAGAACAGTAAAGAAACTACAGCACATGAGTAAATGTATTCAAATATGTGTCAAATACCTTCACTGACTTTGATGAGTGTAGCTCTTCAGAAAACTGTTCTACATGTGAACCTTGTGTTTCCTGCTCTGTGAAGTCAGTGACATTTAAAGCTTAATATGCAGTACTTCTCCATGTTCCTCCCCACCTCCTGTATTGTCACAGTAAGACTCGGTGCAGCTCAGGGAAGGTGGCCACTCTGAAATGTCTGGGTGAGAGCACACACGTCATATTTATTTAACTCATGACTTTAAGATGGAGTCAATATGAGCACATGTGCTCCTGCATGTACTTGTGTTCTTTAATAGCATGCAAATGTGTATGTATCTTCTGTGTGAGTCTTTGTTGGCGTGTATACGTTTGGGTGTTTCTGCAACTCCCATCACTTTCACCCTCTCAAATGAAAAAAAAAACCTCCATAAATTTTAATTTTAACCATCAGTTTGTAATAGTAACAGGCACACAAAATTGCATATAGTCGTAAAGCTTTCAATCTCGAATATGTTTATTTTTAATGTTTTTCACCACATCTACAAAATGTCCTTATCATGACATTAAAATGTTAATTTAATGTCGTTCATTTTATACATTTTCCTCTAAAGATTTTTATGAAATTATAAGACATTTGAATTCAAGCTTTGTAAACCATTTCAAATATTGATGCAAAACTATAATACAAAATATGGAATTTCATAGTTTTCTCTACGCCACTGAAAATTTTGACAGTAACCTTACATGTCAATTGTCTTTATACATATAAAAATAAAATATATTGCTTTTATGACAGATATTCCAATTCTAATGTGTAAATCATCTCTTCTCAAGTGTTAAAATAATTTTTGCAAATACAAATCATAATAATAATCAAAATAAAGCACTGCTGCGGAAATGACATCTTGTCGCCATAGGGACACACCGTTAATGATATAATTTATTCTTAACATATCAATCAATCAATCAATCAATTTTATTTATAAAGCCCAATATCACAAATCACAATTTGCCTCACAGGGCTTTACAGCATACGACATCCCTCTGTCCTTTGGACCCTCACAGTGGATAAGGAAAAACTCCCCCAAAAAAAAAACGGTAGAAACCTCAGGAAGAGCAACTGAGGAGGGATCCCTCTTCCAGGACGGACAGACGTGCAATAGATGTTGTACAGAACAGATCAACATGATAAATTAACAGTAATCTGTATGACACAATGAGACAGAGAGAGAGAGAGAGAGAGAGAGAGAGAGAGAGAGAGAGAGAGAGAGAGAGAGAGAGAGATGCAGGTCAGACGGTAATGACAGTAGCTTACAACAACATTAATGAAAGTAATAATATTATCGTTATAGTTCTGGCTACTGTGGTACAATATGTTGAAAGTAAATATTAGTATCTGGCAGTATACATGTGTGACAATAGTCATATGTGTATAATAACAGTAGAAGTATGACTAATGACTAATGATGGCAGCAGCAGCAGGAGGCATCTGGCAGGACCACGGCAGCAGCACAACCACACACGTCACGCTGTCCATGTACTGCTGCGATATGAGTTAACCTGAGAGACAGTGGAGCACAAAGGCTCCGGAGAAGAAGCTACAGCAGTTAACAACAGTAACAGACAAAAACAAAAGGTATTACATATAGCAAAGACCGGGTCAAGCTAATTTTCATGTTTAAAAAATATTAGGGTCTCTTAAGTTGATGTGGCATGAAAATTTGGACTCATAAAATGCTTCAGAAATGTAATAAAATCACAATATTTAGTTGTTTTGTTTAGTTTCTTTTGTTTCAAGATGTGTAATAACATTGTGTATATATTTATCAAGCATCACTTGACAATTTTTTTACATAAATCCAAAATTTCACTGCTGGGACTTAAAATGCCTGCAGTTTCAGGAACACCCATATATGTGTGCCGTTACTTTTGCCCTCTGAGACAAGTAGTCTGTATTAACAAACTGTAATAGCCCACAGCTGGGTTGCATGATGTTCATGTGGAACAAATAGAGTAAATGGTATGCACTTGTATAGTGCTTTTGTAGTCTTCTTACCAGTCAAAACGCTTTTTACTTTACTTTAGGGATGGGAATTGATAGGATTTTATTTATATCAATGCCATTATCGATTCTGCTTATCGATCCGATTCTTTATCAATTCCCTTATCGATTCCTCCTGTGAATTTTCTCTGTAGAAAAAGTAGACCTTACAGGTTTTCGGTGTCAACAGCACAAATTTTATTGAGTTTCTATTCTAAACAAGAGATAAATGCTTGTGTAAGTAAAAAAAAATGAAATTGGTCCACCGCTATCATCTAAAGTGGAACAAATGAAAGAATATTTGTACAGCATTTGTTTTCATCTATGTAAAAAAATGTTACAGAATCTGTCAATGAATGCGCTGTGCTATTGTTAACATGGGACAGGACATACGTATCATCACTGGCACAGCTCTGCTGAGACTTTGCTGCAGCTGCACTTAATGCCACGCGATGACAAATGCTTCAGCATGTTGATGTAGGGCTGCACGATATTGGGAAAAATTGCCCCTAGCGCTATATATTGCGATTTTTTTTTTTTTTAAGGATGCATTATTTTCCACCAGATGACTTCAGTTGCTCTACTTGGTGAGAATTAATCATTCTGGAATTATTGGTCTGATATTGCTTTGAATGCAACCATCTCTTTCAGTGTTTCCCCTATATGCAACTATTTTTTCTTTTTTTTTCGTCTTATCTCTTCATAAACTAAAATTATATTATTTTGCGTGACGGACGCTTCATATAATAACATAACAAGTTACTATTTATCGTGTTATACTGTGAAACGTTTCACCTTATAACATGATGACTTATATTGTTTACACAACGGCATGTCTCTACATGATCGTGCCTTACAATCCTCCTCTGCTCTCTGTATCGTGCACAGCGGAGTTCGGCCACACCCCAGCACACTAGAGCGCGTCCGAGACATCTATAACTGAGCCCGTCCTGAATCCGCAGCATGGCACTGTACACACAGTCTATGGAGCGGAGCCTGTGTTGCGTTCAGGCGTTGTCACATAAATAACAAATTCCAGCACTTGAATCGTCCATTTATTCTTTATTCCACTAAATTAGACATCTTTGTTGGTCAGTCATTAAAACGGAAGCGAGTTTTACGCGCATCACTCTGCAATTTAAACGTGCATGCTTAATTTAATCAGGGCAAGCCACATGTCGCAAGCTCCGCAATGTAAATATTGCACACGTGTGCATCGCGATGGTGATGCTTAAAAGATATATCGTTCAGGCCTAGTTGGTGGTGTTTCCTCCCTTGCATGTAATTACGGTGCTGCATAAATTGCACGCCGCGCTGTTAGTCTTTTTTGGCCCCACTTTCGACCGCTTCTGTCTCTCCACCATTGCGTCTTCTTTGTTGTTGAACGTGCTGCTGACTGACGTGCGTCATCAACGTAAAGATTCGGCGTAATGAAAAGAATCAATAAGGGAATCATTAAGCATAAAGCCTAATGATGTTGATGAATTGAACCAGTTGGAACCAATTCTTAACAGGAACCGATTCTTGATTCCCATCCCTACATTTTACACTACGTCACATTCACCCATTCACACATTCACACACACATTCATACACTGGTGGCTGAGGCTACCATACAAGCTGCCTGCTACTCAGGATTTTCTTGATAAATTTGGCACAAACATCCACTTTGACTCAACAATGACCTGGTTACATTTTGGTTGTCATAGGTCAAAGGTCAAGGTCAGTGTGACCTTGTCTAATTTATTCATGCAGTCACAATATCTCAAAACACCTTGTGGGAATCTCTGCAAATTTGGCACAAACTTCCACCAGGACTAAACGACGAACAAATTAGAATTTGGTGGTCAAAGGTCAAGGTCACTCTGACCTTCCAAAACATGTTTTTGGCCAAAATCCAAGAATTCATGGCAAAATTATCCACCTCGAAACTGTGTCGATTGTATAGATCTTCTGTGGGGGAAGATGTGTATGAAGCATCCATGTTTTCACAGACATGGATGTAAAACTGACAGGCTTAGTATTAAAAAAAGGATGTAAACTGACTGCAACTTCACTGATTTGTAGAGGCATACAACCGTGCATAGCTTTGTTATGAACTTTTGTTTGTGTTTTGTGTTGTCTGTTCACAGCTAACATGTTTTTAAAAATGCTGGCTGCCAGTGCTGCATTGGTTTGTGTTCAGCCAATCACCATGCTTGTGTCACTAAAGTTTCCTCATGTGCTGGGAAAGTAAAAAATCCCTCAAAACCGGGTTCTAGAAACTACAATCATTCTTAGCTATTGTACTGCAGATACAATAAAATGGGGAGGTTCTCAGAACTATGAAAAAGTTCCTCCGGTCCGAAAATGCCTTTCATCTTCATGTTCTAGGATTCAACTACTATGGAGTTGTGAGAGTTGATGCTTTCAGGTAAAACCTGCTCATAGTCAATACTTTTGATCAGTGTGTTTAAGCTTTAAAGGGGTATTCCACCAATTTTACACAAAGTTCAGATGACTTGTCATGGGGAGCACAAGCTTATGAAAACAGTTGCATCATTTTCTCTGTGACTCTGAGTGAGCTTTTTCAAGTCTGAGAAAATAACCCTGATGATGTCATCACCACTGCTTTTGATCATTCTTTTTTTAATGTCTCTTATGATTACCCAAATGTTATGGAAATGTAATACTAAATTGCTGCAGTACCCCAAAACCAACCTTTTTGATGGAAACAATGTTTTCCAACATGAGACAGTGACTCTCCACTTATTTATAATTGGTAGCAGATATTTGGTAGCAGAAACTCATGACAGTGACTGACTGATATTTAACGCTAGTATCAACCCTCCAGCACATGGTGTTAATCCAGTGTGAGTGAGTTAGTACTGTGTTTGCATCTGTGCCTAAAAGGTATAAAAGCTGACTTATGACCCTCCACACAACTGTCCTCAGAGTGCGGCTCCAGGCCCCAGTACAATACTCGTATCGTTGGTGGTAACATCTCCAGGCCAGGTCAGTTCCCTTGGCAGGTCAGCCTCCACTTCAGCAGTGAACACCTGTGTGGAGGCTCCATCATAACATCACGCTGGGTCCTCACTGCAGCACACTGTGTGTATGGGTGAGTCACACGTGCAAACTCCATCACTGTACATATGAGATGTTTATATATATATATATATATATATATATATATATATATATATATATATATATACAGAACATATATATATATATATATATGTACAGTCATGTGAAAAAATTAGGACACCCCATTAAATATTCAGTTCTTTAATAACAAATGTTCACATATCGATGTATGATCTTGTTTTTCTTTATCTCTGGGAAAGAAGGTGATTTAATTGCAGGTAAACAACAAAAGTTAACCTTGTTTTACTCATTAAACAAAAGATATCAATAAAAATGCATATTCTAACTGAGGAAAAAGTTAGGACACCCTACCCCCTAATAGCTAGTGTTACCCCCTTTGGCTGAAATAACTTCAGTGAGACGCTTCTTGTAGCCGTCTACCAGTCTCCGACATCGGTCTGAGGAGAGTTTGCCCCACTCCTCAATGCAGAATTCTTTCAGCTGTGAGATGTTTGAGGGGTTTCTTACATGTACAGCCCGTTTCAAGTCACCCCACAGCATCTCAATGGGATTAAGATCTGGGCTTTGACTCGGCCATTCCAGGACTCTCCATTTCTTAGTTTTCAGCCAGTCCTTGGTGGATTTACTGGTATGTTTTGGGTCATTGTCATGTTGCAGGGTCCAGTTCCGCTTCAGCTTTAATTTTTTTACAGATGGTTTCACATGTTCATCAAGCACCCTCTGATAGACGATAGAATTCATGGTGGATTCTATGATGGTGAGCCGGCCAGGTCCTGCTGCAGCAAAGCATCCCCAAACCATGACACTTCCACCTCCATGCTTCACAGTTGGTATGAGGTTCTTTTCCTGGAATGCTGTATTGGGTTTACGCCAAACATGTCCTCTCTTCTGACGTCCAAATAATTCAATTTTAGACTCATCTGTCCAAAGAACATTATTGCAGAAGTCCTGGTCTTTGTCTGTGTTCACTCTGGCAAACTTCAGTCTGGCCTTCATGTTTCTCTTAGAGAGCAAAGGTTTCCTCCTTGCACACCTCCCATGAAAGTTAAACCTGTGCAGTCTCTTTCTGATTGTAGAGGCATGCACTTTCACATCAACAGTAGCAAGAGCCTGCTGTAGGTCCTGTGATGATACGTTACGGTTTTTGGAGACTTCTTTTAGCATCTTGCGGTCTGCTCTCGGGGTGAACTTGCTTGGACGGCCAGACCTGGGCCTGGTGGCAGTTGTTTTGAATGTCCTCCACTTGTAGACTATTTTTCCGGACGGTGGAATGGCTGATTTCATATTCTTTTGAGATCTTTTTGAATCCCTTACCAGACTCATAAGCTGCTACAATTTTCTTTCTGATGGCCTCAGACAGCTCTTTTGATCTCACCATGGTGTTCACTGTCACTTCAGCAGTCTGGAGCACACCAAACTAAATGTCTGAGGTTTAAAAGGGCAAGCCTCCTTCAAAATGCTGAGTAACAATGTTCTAATCATGTGCACTTGATGTGATACACCTGTGTGTGATTTTAGCCATTTTAAGTGGGAATAAATGTGGGGGTGTCCTAATTTATTCCTCACCAGAAATTGCATTTTTTTAAAATTACATTTTACAGAAAGTTATAAAAATCTTTTCTTAAGTTTTAATTGTTTAGTTATATTACCTGAATCTCCCAGTATTGTTAGGATTGATATTAAATATCCATATGTCCAAAAACACACAGGCTTTCATAGGGTGTCCTAATTTTTTCACATGACTGTATGTTCTGTAGAGAAGGCCCCAAAGTCACAGAGTTAATAATAATTGAGTAATGTTGCCAATATTTAATGTGCTGTTCAGGGATCAGTTCATTCACTGCTGCTTATGGTATATGTATAGCCACTTCCACCTGCCTTCGAGGTGTAGTTGGCTGATGCCACTCATCGAAGCATCTGTGTGTGCTTTAGAGAGTCAGTCGAGAGGTGCACGACAGGTTTGCAGTGCAATACCTTTTGTTACTCTTCCCAGCGATTTGTGTGTGAATGAAAAGTGAGTATTGTTCTTTATATTGCCTGTGGTGTTATATCTACTTGTGTTGATGCAGTTGTAGAGGATTTCTGATGGTAGATGATGGATATTCGGAGTTTAGGTGCGGGATGAATATGCTAATTAATTCCGTTTCATGCATGCTATAATTGTGGCTCTCCACTGCATGATTCAGCATGTCAGAAATATGTTCACTTCAGCACATGTTCTTTATTGTATTACTGCTGTCAAGTGCGCTGTGCAGAAATATGAAATACCTGTCGCCATGTTTGTTAATTATACTGCTAATTAAGGTTGCGCTAACTACGTGACCAGCCATTTAGTGTCTGTCTTTCAGTCCAGCCTTTTTTCAGCTACTGGTAGGATTTCTTGATGTCGGCCACTTCTCCAATCTGTCGGTGTCACATGCTGTGCAGGGGCCTGTCCTTCCATGATGGTTCATCCTCCTCTTCTGCATTCTCGGGTGTCTGCTGCCTGAGGTATTCAATTAGCAGCTCATCTTTGGGGGTCAACTTCCTGATGTATTCCTGGATCTTGGTTGTTTTGTCCTGGTCAGTGGCTCTGATGCACGCAGTCTCAGGATATTGGACTTGGGATGAAATTCTCCATGCATTGTGAGAAGCTTCCTTGCCTTGATATCAGTGGCCTCTAGTTCCTCCTTTGGCCAGCTTATTATACCAGTGGGGTATCTGATGACTGGCAGGGTGTACGTACCTTGTTGTTTCTGTTTACCCAACTTTTCAGGACTTGCCTTACTCTTTGTAGGTATTTGGCTGTGGTTGACTTTCTTGTGGTTCCCATTTGCCTGCAGTTTCCCAAAGTATTTGTAGCTGTCCTGAACATCTGCAATTCTGCCATTTGGTAGTTCAACCCCCTTGGTTCTGATCATCTTCCCTCTCTTTGACACCATCCGACCAAACTTATCTAGTCTGAATGACATTCTGATGTCATTGCTGCAGATCCTGGTGAGGTGGATCAGTGAGTCAATGTCTCGCTCACGCCTGTGATACAGCTTGATGTCATCCATGTAGAAGAGGTGACTGATGGTTGCTCCACCTCTGAACCAGTATCCGTAGCCACTCTTAGTGATGAGTTGGCAGAGGGGGTTTAGGCCTATGCAGAACAGTAGTGGGGACAGTGCACCATAATGGTGTATGCTGCACTTGATGGCAAATTATGCAATTGGTTTTGAGTCGGCCTCAAGAGTCGTTTTCCACAGCTACAGTGAGTTCTTGATGAAGGCTCTTAGTGTCCTGTTGATGTTGTATATTTCCAAGCATTCCAGTATGAGAGTGTGTCGCATTGAGTCGTAGGCTTTCTTGTTGTCAGTCCAGGCGGTGCACGTGTTGGCCTGCCTGATCATGCAGTTTTGGGTGACTGCTCTATCGACCAGTAGCTGGTGCTTGGCTCCCCTGGTATTACTACCTATTCTTTTCTGGGCCTTGCTCATGTATTGGGCCATGTGCCTATCGATCTTAGCCGCTATGATGCCTGACGGGAGCTTCCATGTTGTACAGAGGCAGATCATTGGCCGGTAGTTGGATGTGACTGCGCCCTTCTGGGGATCCTTCATGATTAGGTCTGTCTGTCTTTGGGTCAACCACTCTGGATGGGTCCCATCCATCAGCAGCTAGTTCATTTGTGCTGCCTGGCGCTCTCCAGCTCTTCATACCTGATACTCTTTCTTGGATGTCTGCTGTTGTAATGGTAACTGGCTCTTGTTCTAGGGGATTGCTGTGGTCTGCTCTTAGATCAATCCATAGATAGATAGATAGATAGATAGATAGATAGATAATTTATTCATCCCGAAGGAAATTAAGGCATCCAGTAGTTTATACAACAGCAACACAACACATCCTCACACAGGTGCAAGTGCAAAATACTGCATCAGAAACAGAATGACAAACTGCCAGAATGACACCAACATCCACAACACAGTATACAGCATAATACTTAAAGCATACTAAAAACACAGTAAAACACAATAAAAGAGCTAGGTCACGCCCAAAGGTCCATTGCACTTCTCTCCTTTAGGGTGGAGTTGAAAAGTTGTATGGCCCTGGGAACAAAGGACCTCCTTAGTCTGTCTGTGGAGCACACCATTGACAGTGAGTCTGCCACTAAACATGCTCCTCTGTTGTGTGAATGCTCTGTGAAGCGGGTGGTGGTCATTGTCCATGATTGTCAGTAGCTTGCTCAGGGACCTTTTCCCCTCCACTGAAGTCAGAGACTCCAGCTCCATACCAACAACAACGCCTGCCTTCCTCACCAGTCTGTCCAGCCGTCCAGCATCCTTCTTCCTAATGCTGCCTCCCCAGCATACCAAAGCATAGAAGAGGACACTGGCCATGACAGACTGGTAGAACATCAGGAGGAGTTTGCTGCAGATGTTAAAGGCTCTCAACCTTCTCAGGTAATAGAGGCTGCTCTGCCCTTTCCTGTAGAGGGCCTCGTGTTTGCTGACCAGTCAAGTTTATTGTCAAGATGTAGTCCTAGGTATCTGTAGGTCTGTACCACCTCCACATTGACCCCCTCTATTGAGACTGGTTTCGGGGGGGGGGGGGGGGGGGGGGGGCTAGACTGCCTGAAATCAACCACCATCTCCTTCGTCTTGGTGGTATTCAGCTGCAGGTGATTTGTCTTACACCATCCAACAAAGTCCTCTACCAGGTTTCTGTATTCACCCTCTTGTCCATCCCTGATGTATCCCACTATTGCAGTGTTGTCAGAAAATTTCTGCAAGTGACATGACTCAGAGTTGTACTTGAAGTCTGATGTATAGAGGGTGAACAGGACAGGGAAGAGCACTGTTCCCTGGGGTGCGCCAGTGCTGCTGACCACCATCTCAGATGTGCAGTCCCCAAGTCTGACGAACTGGGATCTTTCAGTGAGATAGTTTGTGATTCAGGACACCAGGTGTGCATCCACTCTCATCTGCAACAGCTTTTCTCTCAGTAAGAGGGGTTGTATAGTGTTGATGGTGCTGGAGAAATCAAAAAACATGGTTCTCACAGTGCCCTTCCCCTCATCCAGGTGAGAGTACGCCCTGTGTAGCACATAGAGGACAGCATCCTCCACTCCCACCTTCTCCTGATATACGAACTTCAACGGGTCAAGTGCATGGCGGACCTAGGGCCTAAGTAGATGAAGCAGCAGCCACTCCAGGGTCTTCGCAATGTGTGACGTCAGGGTAACAGGCCTCAGCTCCCTGGAGTGCGCTTTCTTGGGGACAGGAATCAAGCATGATGTCTTCCACTGTATAGGCACCCTCCCCAGTTGCAGACTCAGGTTGAAGACATGTTGAAGTGGTTCGCCCCATTCCACAGCACAAGCCTTGAGCATCCTAGGACATACTCTGTCTGGGCCAGCTGCTTTCCTGGGATTCAGTCTCTTCAGTTCATCTCTGACCTGGTCTGCAGTGATGGTAGGGAGTGGGGAGGCCCCTACTGAGACTGTTGGCTGTGATGAAGGGGAGAGGGGTGAGAGGGGAGGACAGCAGCCAGTGACCAGCCGGGAATGGGAGGGGTTGGTGGCGATGCAGTTAATAGTGCAGTTCACTGAGACAGGGGGAGATGGAGCTGGGGGAGGAGATGGGGTGGGGGATGGGGTGATTACTGTGGCGGCCGTGGCAGCGGGAGTAGCAGCAGTATCAAATCTATTGTAGAAGTGATTAAACTGGTTAGCTCTCACCACTCCACCATTGGCTGTGCTGATTCTCTTCTTGCAACCAGTGATTGTCTTTATGCCGTCCCATACCTCTCTCAAGTTGTTTTCCTTCAGCTTCCTCTCCACCTTCAGTCTGTATGACTCCTTTGCCTCCTTCAGCATGGCCTTGAGTTCCCACTGCACGCATTTCAGCTCCATCTGGTCCCCCTCCTTAAATGCCTTCTTCTTCTTATTCAGGAGGGCCTTGACATTGCTGGTATTCCAAAGTTTATTATTAGGAAAGGAGCGTACAGTCCTTGTGGGAACCACAACGTCCATGCAAAAGTTCAGGTAGTCAGTTGTGCACTGTGTGACTTCCTTAATATCCTCTCCATGGACATTCTGCAACACGCTCCAGTCTGTAGACTCAAAACAGTCCCTCAGGGCCTCCTCTGCCTCAGAAGTCCACTTTCTGAAAGTACACATGGTTAGAGAATGAGAATGCCTTTATTGTCACTATATGCATGTACAATGAGATTAAAAGCAGGTCCAGTACCAGTGCAAGCAGTATAATGGGTCAGTGTTATGGGTTGCCTCTGCACCTTTGGCTCGTATTTTGGCTCCAGAAGTATGAGATTGTGGTCTGATCTCCCCAGTGGGGGGAGGGGGGTAGCACTGTAAGCATCCCTCACATTGGCATACATGAGGTCTATTGTCCTGTTTTTCCTAGTTGGACAGTCCACAAACTGATAAGGGTCAGAAAGGGTAGAATCCAGTGTGACATGGTTGAAATCCCCCGAGATTGCCAAGATTCAAATAAACACAAGAAGTTTGTGCTCTAGAGAAAGGATCAGTACTCAGTGAAAAACCTCATAAGCCCTATGATAAGCTATTATGGCGAGGCTTAACTATACAGACCAGTGAGCAGTGATAACTAACATGTCTTTGGGGTCATCGGGTGGGAACCTTCTTTCATCAGTGTTTTGTCTAGTTGGTCCCACAACACCTCCAGGAGGCTAGTGCTGGGAATCAACATATATTTACCTCACACGGCGGCACCAAAAATGTTGGGGTCAACGCCTTAGGCTTCACACGGAGGCACCAAATATGTTGGGGTTAAATTGGCTATCAGAAATAATTAATAATTATTATTAATAATTATGTTAAATAATGTGACTTAATTAACATTAAATCACCTCGTGGGGCATCATTCCTGTAAAGGGAAAAATGATAGCCAGTTAAAGATATCAGTCTCCTAAAATAGGCTAAACTATTAATTTGGAGTTTGATTAATAATTAAATTAATGACAACAACCAAAATTAACGGTAATGCCTGAAGGATTTTGGAGTTCTTGACGCAGCAGAGGTTGACTATTCATTCACCCTTGTGCAACATTAAACAGACGGCAGACATGATTCCAAAGAATTATATTTATTCACAAATTAGCAAAGCAAACCAAAACACACAAATTCTAACTAACTATATACAAGCTTGGTGTTTGTGTGTGTGTGTGTGTGTGTGTGTGTGTGTGCGTGTGTGTGTGTGAGAAAAGAGAAAGACAAAGGCGGGTGTGATGATCAAGTAGCTGTTTGGCCTACAAAACAAAATGGCTGACAACAGCGAACTACCAAAATGGCCAAATCAAGGCTGGCTTCCGGTTGGGGAGGTGTTTGTCTGACCGTGTGGTCAGGACAAAGACAAAGGAAAAGAAGCGGGAACTTTGAAATGCCTGTTTGGATGTAGCTCTGTTGAAAGCCTATTTGTTAATGAGTCTATGTCAATGTGACGTGTGTTGCAAACGGTCTGAATTAGTGCAGAGATTGTTTAGTTGCATGCAAGAATCTGTTTGTGGACAGGGTTAGCAAACTAAACACTTGGCGAAGCCAACTAATCAATGATCTAATTGCAATCTATCACAACAATAACTCAGTAAACAGCATCAAATCACGTACAACAAGTTAAACAGTCTTGCTTAGCCTGTAAAGCTGTGATAAGCTATGCCCAGTTGTTACATTACTGATCCTTGAATGGATTGAGGAAAGAGTCACTCGGTGGTGTACTGCTGTTAGCTGGCAGAAGAAGGCTGGGAAGATGGTTCCAGCTGCAGTCTTTGTTGGGTCCTTTGTTCCAAAGGTTCTGATCCGAGGAAGCTGGTCGCTTGGGGTCCTTGCAGAGTTAGACGCTGGGTGCTAACTCACTTAGTTCCTTGTTGCTGGAAAGCTGGTTGCAAACCTTGTGTTCGCAGGAGTCTGTGATCAATTGCTCTCCCTTTAGTGGTCTGGGCATCTGGAGCAGGGGTTGGGCCTCTACCGTTCCAGACCCAGCCGGGAAGAGGTGGGAGCTGCTGAAGCAGCTGGAGCAAGAAGAGGAAGAAATCTGTTGGAAGGGAGCACAAATCTACAGATGCCTGTGACATCACAGAGTCACATGTCACTGTAAAAGGTCTTGTCCAATCAAGTTTTGGGACTTGAGTCTCACTGAGGTGTAAGGTGAGACCTCCTGTGAAGATGGGTGCCACTTAGCTCTCTTTGTTTGAAGACAAAGAGCATGCAGAGGAAAAAGCCTTGAAATCAGTGATGATTTTACCAAATGATAAATCATCTGTGGTCCTGTGAATTCCAACACTAGACAGTGATCTCTGGCATCCCAGAGACACTCCCCTAATGCCAGGTCTCACTGCTGCCCGCACCAACCCAATAACCTCCTTTACCTTACTTACACATGGCTTTCTCAGCCCAAATAACACTGCCACCTTCAAACAAACCCAGGCTCCGTACATGCGAGCTCCAGGTAGAAACAGTGCTGATACTACCTTTCCTAGCACATTCACCATACTCTATCTCACACGCTACATAGCATAACTCCAATATAAGCTAAAGTTAAAGGAGATAGATAACTCACAGGATCAGCAAACACACTCACCTTGCAGCATGGTCTCAAACAAAAGGGAATCAAAGAGGCCACTCCCACACTTAAATAACCTTCCTCTTCCTGGATTTCCTCCTGAGAGGAAGTGGATCTCTCCACCTGATCTCAAGGAGTTATGTACTCTGCTTAGTAGTTCCCTCTGCTGGCCCCCAACTGACATTATTTTCCCAATCACAAGCACCTTCTAGGCGGCCACACCCTTGCCTCCTTACTAACTTATCCCTTCTGTATTTCTCCCCCTCACGGACAAACTGAATTGCTAAACTCCTATCCTTAACACCTTCTGAATTAGCTTGTCTTCATTTCCCTTCGAGGCCTGCAGCTAAACATTTCAACACCTGGTTATGTCGCCATGTATATTGGCCTTGTGACAAGCTAACTTTACAGCCTGACAAAATATGCCTTAAGGTTGCAGTACCTGAACACAATGGGCATGATGGGTCCCCATTTACCCACAGTTTTAGGTTCTGGGGGGTTGGTAACACATCGTATGTAGCCCCTACCAGGAATCTAATACGATTCTCCTCCATACTCCACAGGTCCCTCCAACTAAGCTTCCTCTTCTCTACACTTTCCCAATTCATCCACTGTCCCTGTTTAGCCTGGGCCACTACCTTTGCACCCCTTAATATCTCCTCCTGTCTACGTATCTGTTCCACGACCAGCTTTCTTTTATGTTTGAGACCTGCTTTATTCCATACCGGTTTGCCTGAGCCAAGCCCCAGGCCTCCCCGGCCAAACTGAACATTACCTACAACATCTGCATGCCTAAGAGCTGCCTCTGCCTCCTGAACTGCCGACCTTGGGTTCCACTTCCTCCCCTTGGTTGGATTTGGAACCACACTCCTAACTACCACGTCCTTACTCCCAGATAACAAGAGCTCTGTCCTGACCTTGGTACATTTAAATTCCTCTGTTAAACTAGATACTGGCAGCTGAAGTATGCCTTTTCCATACAATGCAACACTACTTAGGCACCTAGGAGCGCCCAACCACTTCCTAATGTAGGAGCTAACCGACCTTTCAATTCTCTCCACAACAGATATTGGAATTTCATAAATTGACAGTGGCCACATTAACCTAGGATATAGTCCAAATTGCAAACACCACAACTTCAACTTTCCTGGAAGTTCTGATTTATCTATTCTATCCAATCCTTCCACCACATCTTTTATAAATTTCACCACCTGTTCCTCATCATTCAACTCTACATTGTACAACCTACCTAAGCTCTTTACTGACTTTTCCCTAATTGTTGGGAATTCCTCATCATCTATGACAAACTTCCTATCACTTAACTTCCCTCTACATATCGAGATGCTTCTAGACTTCATCAGTGTGCCTCAGTGTGTTGTATTTGGAGTCTTGCAACTGTGGAATGGATGATGTCACAGGCAATCTCAGCAAGCGCTCATGGGGGGATGTAAACACACACAACAGTAACATGCGAAAACTCCCTTGGCATGTAGTACGGCCTCAGACTTACTGCTAGCAGCTCAATGTCTTTGCAGCATATAACATCTTTAACAGTAACATGCCCAGGGTTACACCTGTTGTTGATGAAGAGTACAAGGCCCCCACCCTTGCGCTTACCGGAAAGTTTGCAGTCTCTGTCTGCCCGAATGGTAGTAAATTCTGATAGATCCACGTTAGCATTTGGCATGTTGCCAGTTAGCTACGTCTCGGTGAAGCACAGCAAACTACACTCTTTGTAGGTCCTCTCATTCTTTACTAGCGCCGCCAGCTCATCAGTCTTGTTGACCAGGGAGTTCACATCTCCCATCACAACTGATGGAATGGAGGGCTTGTACTTTCATTGCTTCACCAGGCGCCTAACTCGGACCTTAGCACTGGCTCTGCAGCCACGATAGCGCCACAACTCCTCCGGTACATTCAGGCAAACACCGCCGGCCTTTCTTCACAATGCAAGCAGCTGTTCTCTGGAGTAGACAACTTTGCCGCTTCCATTCCGTTGCGCAGAAAGAGTTGTATCCATAGGATAGAGTAAAAAAAAAAACATACACAGAGGGCCAGATCTACTAAAGGTTTGCTTGTATAAAAACGTGTGCAAACTCATTGCACACGCAAAAAAAATGTACAAACTGATTTACTAACAGTGCTCACTAAGGGTTGCGTCTTTCAAAGGTGCAAAACAGCGCGTCTGCATCCAGTTAGTACGTTTGCTGCAATGAATATGCAATATGGGGCGTTTACATGCAATTGTGTGTGAGCTGGGAGGAGAGAATGTAAATATATTAATTTAGCACACGCAAAGTGATTTATAAAACCTGAAAGCAATTTTGCAAATAGAAACTGTGTCTATATTTAACACGTGTCAAAGGGAAGTGCAAACAGTTTGTATGCGTAATTGCGCACACATGGCTGCGGTTATTGTTGCAAGAAAGAAGACGCAGAGAATGCATTTTTTGGCCTGGTGTGAACATTTTTGGAATGAATGAGGAAACAATAATTAAAACATATTGCCTATCCAGCATTGCCATTTTGGAGCTGTTGGAGGAACTCAGAGCGGTCTGCGCTCTCTGAGTGCTCTAGTTGAATATGTAGTGCGTTGGTGATGCCGAAGGCATCATTACCAACGTTGTGGCAAAATATCCCAGGTCAGTACACGATTCTTTTATTCTGAGAAACAGTTTTCTGTTTTCCAAGTTGCGAGATGGGGAGTTTGGAGATGGCCGGCTTGTAGGTGAGTCAATTTGTAAAATCCTTTGTAAAATAATTACATTTAAAAACAAGAGCGTGTTTCCTATTGATTCATATGTTTTAAAGGTGATAGTGCATACCCCCTACACCCCTTCCTCCTGACACCTGTTCTCAACCCAAGAACAATAAGGTACAACGAAGCCCATATCCGCACACGGAATATTGTGGAGTGCACCTTTGGAATCCTGAAGAGCAGGTTCCGTTATTTGGAACGCACTGGAGGAGCACTGCTGCACAGGCCAGAAAAAGTGGCCCAGATTGTAGTGACCTGCTGCATGGTACATAACATCGCCAAGCAACACGGGCCCCGTATGGAGCAACAACCCAGTGCTGCGGGGATGCAGACATGCAGCAATCTCATTCAAAGTCACTTCATGCATATGCTGTAGATTAGAATACAAGTGCTAGTGTGACCCAATAAACTGCAGAGCATTGCAAAGTTAAGCAAATCAACATTTACTGAAAAAAAAGATGATTGAAATCACTTTCTAGATTCCAAACATTATAATCCAACGAAATACACAGTCTCATTAACGTCTAATTATGTTAAACCACGCAAAATCATAATAAAGACTCATTGTTTCAGTCACAAAATATATTAGGCTATAGCTCTAACATTTATCATGGCAAAAAAAACAAAACTAAATAGTTCTTTATCGTATAGCCTATTTTACACAAAATGAATATTCATAGCCAATATAAGAAAACTTAAACGTGACAGTCGAGTGTATTATTTGTGTTTCCTTTTATGCAGGTGGAACTTGCCCACCGTGCGCACCACCTGAGACAGTCAGGTTTCTTTGCTGTAGCTCATTTAAGTGTTTATTGGCCTCATCTACCAACACCTCTAATTCCATAGGGTTGAATTTCACTTTGCGCTTTCTCTCCAAACTTGCCATGCTGCAAACCATTAAACACGCAGAACCCTTTATTTAAATAGGGTCTCTCCAACACGTTTGCACCTGTTGTCATTTACGCAATCACTCTTTGTAAATCACCCACAAACCGCGATTCAGCCCCACATGCAAAATTCTAGATTGCACACACAAATTAGAACACGCAAATTGGGATCTTAGTAGATCCGGCCCAGAGTGTATAAAAGACTTAAAAGTCATCAGCAGCACCGGAGCACCCCAGGGCACGGTGCTGGCCCCTCTTCTCTTCACCCTGTACACCTCGGACTTCTGCTACAACTCTGAGCTGTGTCACATCCAGAAGTTTGCCGATGACACCGCCATCGCTGGATGCATCAGGGATGACAGAGAGGAGGAGTACAGGAGCCTAGTGAGGGACTTTGCTGTCTGGTGCCACACAAACCATCTACAGCTCAACACCTCGAAGACAAAGGAGCTGGTCATTGACTTTGGGAAGTCCAGTCCAAGACCGCAACCAGTTCTGATCGTGGGGAGTTGAGGTGGAGGCTGTGAATTCCTACAGGTACCTCGGCTATGGCTGGACAGCAAACTGGACTGGACAACCCACACCAACCACCTGTACAGGAAGGGACAGAGCAGGCTGTATTTCCTGAGGCGGGTGCGGCCGTTTAACATCTGCAGGAAACTCCTGCGGATGTTTTACCAGTCCGTGGTAGCCAGCGTCCTCTTTTACACCTTGGTGTGCTGGGGGGGTCAACACATCTAAGAAGGACACATCCAGGCTGGACAAACTGATCAGGCGGGCTGGCTCTGTGGTTGGTATGAAGCTGGACTCTCTGGTGACGGTGGCAGAGAAGAGAACACTGGACAAACTGCTGGACATTATGGACGATGCCAGTCACCCTCTGCACACCATCATCAGCAACCAGAGGAGCCTGTTCAGCCAAAGACTGCTCCTTCCCAAGTGCAGGACTAACAGACTGAAAAACTCCTTTGTCCCCCAGGCCATCAGACTGTACAACCCCTCACTCGGGGGGAGGAGGAGTAACAGTAAGACAGAGGATGGGAAGGAGCCAGTAGCCACTACAATAAGGAATATAATAAGAAAGGAACTACTTATTTATTCTCTGTGTATATCATATCTTTATCATATATCTTATATTTATATTTTGCAAATTGTTTTTACTCTTTATGTTTTGATACCCTGTGTGCTCTGTACCCTGTGTGCTGCTATCCAATGCTGCTGGAATCTTAATTTCCCTGAGGGAGTTTTCCCAAGGGATTAATAAAGTTCAATCTAATCTAATCTAATCTAGAGAACACACAACAGACATACGGAGCTACTGAATCCACAAGCCACTTAGCATCAATGTTATGTGATGCCTCCTTCTACCATATGTTCATCATAGACTGTATAAAAATAATGGACGTAGTCACCGTGACGTCACCCATCCGTTTCTGAGGAGCAGGTTTGAAGCTCAAAATACTCAGTTATGGACGTCGCCATCTTGGCAGTGCCTGACTCCGCCCAACTCCCGGACAATCAAAAATGGGCAAAGAGGCGGGCCGAAGGAAGCCTGGTTGCTTAAACACGCCCACCTCGCTCGGCGCTGCTAAGTTAGCTAAGGCTAACAAGCTAGGCTAAGAAGCTACGAGGCTAAGAAGCTACGAGGCTAACAAGCTACGCTACTTTGACTAGCCCTGTGGTGCCAGTTCCTTCACGAAACTTGAGGTAAGTTGAGTTTAGCTGAAACTAACGTTATACAACAAACCTTGAAACATTGATTCAGCTGTTATTCAGATTACACAATCTTAAAAAAAGCTTCAACGTTTTTAAATATATAACGCTATTTATTTATTACACTCATTTTACTTTCATATGCACAGTGTGGAGCATTGGTGACAGCTATGTCCGGCGTGGTGTCCAGAGAGCTGCAGAGACCTTGGGAAGCACCCTCAGCATGCTGGGCGTCCGTGTCTGCTGGTTTGGCTGGGGTGGAGAGGCCTTTTCTCCTTCTTTTCCCACTCTCTGCGAGGAAGAACGGCACCAGATGTCCTCATCATCCACTGTGGCGGCAATGACATGGGGAAGGTCAGCAGTGTCAAGCTGGTCAGCATGATGAAGGAGGACCTGCACCAGCTTCACCTCCAGCATCCTGGCATTAAGATAATATTTTCTTCATTGGCCCAAAGGTGCAGGTGGGAGGCTGGTGGCAATCCAGCAAAGATTGATAAGGCCAGGAAATGTGTTTACAGTGTTATGGCTACATTTGTTCATAGTTTAAATGGTGCCATAATTGAGCACCCTCACATCAGACACGTTCATCTCACAAATAGGAGAATTTATATGTTTTTAAGTAAATTAGTTCAACCTGATCTCACAGAAATACGTGAAATGACCACGACCTCTTAACACCGCATTCTGTGGTGGCAGCACGTAATGGGTTGAAATTACGTGTTGCCACCACGAAAACAATGCCAATGTAAAGTCAATTAGGATCCTCTCCCGTGGTGGACACACGGATTCCCTGATTCAATCATGTCACGTCAGCCTCGTTTTCCTCAATGATATCTTTAACATTCCTGTATACACACAAAAACGCGGAAGTGTCCTTGATATTAAAACGGCAAATATATTCCTCTGTTATAATTTCCCACCAATAATAATAATAATGATAATAACGTGATAGTTCGGCTGTTCTAGATATTTGTTATAGCCTATTCAAATATTCAATCACAAAAACGCCATTTCTAGAGAACTTGCTAAAATATCTGAAATGAACCATCATGCCTACTTTTTCTTAACATATTTCATCTAGGTGCAGTGTCATTACTAGTTCAGCTTTACTAGATATTTGATATACTCGGTAGATGTATCTTTTTACGACCCTGTTTTACAACAAGCCGCAAAAAACCTACCGCCCCAAAAACGCCGTTTTTAGAGTACTATCTAAAATAACTACGATTAGCCAACATCCTTGCTTTTTTTCTTAACATAGTCCATCTAGGTGCAGTGTAATAACTACTTCGGCTTTACTAGATATTAGATTTATTCAGTAGATCTATCTTTTTACAACCCTATTTTACATGCCGCAAACGAACCTACTGTCCCAAAAACGCCGTTTCTAGTGTATTAGCTAAAATATCGAAAATTAGCGGACATCTTTACTTTTTCTTACCATAGTTCATCTAGGTGGAGTGTAATAACTTGTTCGGCTTTACTTGATATTAGCTATATTCAGTAGATATATCTTTTTACAACCCTATTTAGAGCCCTACTTTGCAAATCAGAAGAACTACAACTATGTTGCTGATATGTATCAAACTGCATGGCGCGGTCCCAGGGAATTGTAGTTTTTTAAAAATCGAAGTGTTTTTCCCAGATTTGGAAGTTGTAAATATTGAATTGAGAGTACACTGTGGACTTTAAGGGGATGGTAAACACATTTGTGAAATCAGATTTTAAATATCTAATTTCTAAATGGGTGGAAATTAATTTTATCCATATTTTATCCATATCTGACAGCACCCTCAGTTGTTGACTACACTCACATGATAGCTGAGGTCAAGAGCTCTCTATAACAGTTGGCCCCATGTCTGTACCCCCTTTTGTTGCTGAGTTATAAGCCCTCAAACATGCACTGAGGTCAAGGTTCAAAGGTCAATGGCTGAAAGCAGGAGCCATGTAGAATCTTCATACTGACATATGTTACTCTCCAGGTTGAGACCTTTCCAATGATGTATTTGGTTTAGCTCTACGACAAAGTTTAGATTTTTTCATTTTTTGGACACAAGCCATGCCAGGTGTAGTTTCAGAGAGCACTTTGAAGGCCAAGTGTATAAAATGAGTTTTGTTTGTTTCTTTGCTTGTTTTTATCTTTTTTACTGTAGATAGTTAGTAAAATGAGTCATCCTCAGACAATACAATACTACTAAAAAGTAAAACCAATAATAACAATAATGAAATAAGCAAAAATAATATTAAAATCATATTGAAATTTTAAAATCTATTGACAGAGTGGAATGGTAGCCTAATAGATAACTTAGATAATATTTATTATTGTTTAGACACTTTATTATTGCTTAGATACTATTTAGCCTATTATTGTATTTACTTTTAGCATGTTCTACTTTTGAGTAATTTCCGAGAAGTTATGATAAAAAAAATAAAAAATTACAGACTATAGGAGACAACCTCTTCAATGTCTCACGTCAATTAATTAACACGATTTGTCAGCTTTTTATAATGCCTTTTGTTTTGTTTTGTTTTTTTTGCTGCTGTCTCCAGTTGAGAGTGGTGATTTGCTAAATACATTCTACAATAATAATTAGATTAACATTTGGTCTATAATATTGTTGGCTATATTACGCATTTTAATTTAAAAAAAACGGAAGAATAAAAGAAATAAACACCAAAATAATTACTTTTTTTTTTTTTATTGATACTCCTCTCTGACACACACACACACACATTGAACACGCGATTGAATGAATGAATGAATGAATGAATGAACATTGGAAGTGGTTCAGCCACAGTCCCGCCGGCTGGCTCACATCGAGATTACATTTGTTTTTTATTACTAACAAAATGTTTTATATTGACCGTATGAATAGTTTCGTTTTCAAATAAATATTTGGAAACGAAAATATGCTTTGGTGTACTTTTACTTTTTGCAATATGTACAGTACAGGCCAAAAGTTTGGACACACCTTCTCATTCAATGCGTTTTCTTTATTTTCATGACTATTTACATTGTAGATTCTCACTGAAGGCATCAAAACTATGAATGAACACATGTGGAGTTATGTACTTAACAAAAAAAGGTGAAATAACTGAAAACATGTTTTATATTCTAGTTTCTTCAAAATAGCCACCCTTTGCTCTGATATCTGCTTTGCACACTCTTGGCATTCTCTCCATGAGCTTCAAGAGGTAGTCACCTGAAATGGTTTCCACTTCACAGGTGTGCCTTATCAGGGTTAATTAGTGGAATTTCTTGCTTTATCAATGGGGTTGGGACCATCAGTTGTGCTGTGCAGAAGTCAGGTTAATACACAGCCGACAGCCCTATTGGACAACTGTTAAAATTCATATTATGGCAAGAACCAATCAGCTAACTAAAGAAAAACAAGTGGCCATCATTACTTTAAGAAATGAAGGTCAGTCAGTCCGGAAAATTGCAAAAACTTTAAATGTGTCCCCAAGTGGAGTCGCAAAAACCATCAAGCGCTACAACGAAACTGGCACACATGAGGACCGACCCAGGAAAGGAAGACCAAGAGTCACCTCTGCTTCTGAGGATAAGTTCATCCGAGTCACCAGCCTCAGAAATCGCAAGTTAACAGCAGCTCAGATCAGAGACCAGATGAATGCCACACAGAGTTCTAGCAGCAGACCCATCTCTAGAACAACTGTTAAGAGGAGACTGCGCGAATCAGGCCTTCATGGTCAGATAGCTGCTAGGAAACCACTGCTAAGGAGAGGCAACAAGCAGAAGAGATTTGTTTGGGCCAAGAAACACAAGGAATGGACATTAGACCAGTGGAAATCTGTGCTTTGGTCTGATGAGTCCAAATTTGAGATCTTTGGTTCCAACCGCCGTGTCTTTGTGAGACGCAGAAAAGGTGAACGGATGGATTCCACATGCCTGGTTCCCACTGTGAAGCATGGAGGAGGAGGTGTGATGGTGTGGGGGTGTTTTGCTGGTGACACTGTTGGGGATTTATTCAAAATTGAAGGCACACTGAACCAGCATGGCTACCACAGCATCCTGCAGCGACATGCCATCCCATCCGGTTTGCGTTTAGTTGGACGATCATTTATTTTTCAACAGGACAATGACCCCAAACACACCTCCAGGCTGTGTAAGGGCTATTTGACCAAGAAGGAGAGTGATGGAGTGCTGCGGCAGATGACCTGGCCTCCACAGTCACCGGACCTGAACCCAATCGAGATGGTTTGGGGTGAGCTGGACCGCAGAGTGAAGGCAAAGGGGCCAACAAGTGCTAAACACCTCTGGGAACTCCTTCAAGACTGTTGGGAAACCATTTCAGGTGACTACCTCTTGAAGCTCATGGAGAGAATGCCAAGAGTGTGCAAAGCAGATATCAGAGCAAAGGGTGGCTATTTTGAAGAAACTAGAATATAAAACATGTTTTCAGTTATTTCACCTTTTTTTGTTAAGTACATAACTCCACATGTGTTCATTCATAGTTTTGATGCCTTCAGTGAGAATCTACAATGTAAATAGTCATGAAAATAAAGAAAACGCATTGAATGAGAAGGTGTGTCCAAACTTTTGGCCTGTACTGTATATAGCCTACCTGTATCAAAATGTATAATTTTCAGCAGCGGTTTGTGTGACAGCTGCCATGGTCGGACGTATAACCAGCGGGGCAGCCGCTGGTTCTGTGGCGCTGGCTTGGGGTCCACTCTCCCCTGGTGGAGTGGAGGGTGGCCGGGTTGCCAGGGGCGGACGGGTCCATGTGATGGTGTTTCCTCTCTGGTTCTTCCGTGCTCAGCCTTATTTTTATCTTCTTATTTATTTATTTATTACTGGCGTTTGGATTCAGTTACGGCAGACGGATGGCAATCTGAAATGGAATGAAGCCCACAGACGGCCGACAGCAGCTACAAAACAGTAGTGGAACGCGCCCCATCCGCCCACAGCACAATGCTCTTAAAGCCCTACGCTATCAAAAGCTGGCAAAATACATTTATTTTATTTTATGGCCTTGACATTAACCTGTCATATTGTTGAGTTATCAAGGACACTTCCGTGTTGTTGTGTGTATACAGGAATGTTAAAGATATCATTGAGGAAAACGAGGTTGACGTGACGTGATTGAATCAGGGAATCCGTGTGTCCACCACGGGAGAGGATCCTAATTGACTTTACATTGGCATTGTTTTCATGGTGGCAGCACGTAATTTCAACCCATTACGTGCTGCCACCACGGAATGCGGTGTTAATAGGTCGTGGTCATTTCACGTATTTCTGTGAGATCAGGTTGAATTAGTTAATTGTCTTAAAGACCACCTCCAAACGCAGTGAACTGCTTACAGTTGGCAGTGTCACTGCTTTTGAATTTGGCCTTTAGGACACATTTTGTTAGGTCTGATCATAGCCCAGGCTGTCATGGCTAATGTTGAGTTTTTGATATTCATCTATAACATGTTTAAAATGTCAATAAATTCTATTTATATTTGCACTCCTTTTGTCTTTGTTACTGACTGAATGTTGTATGTCACTATCAAATCTGACTGTCAATTAAAAAGGCAAACAAATCATACACTACAGATAAAACATTAAGCATTAATGTTTAACATTGTCACTGACAAAAAATTAAGCAGTCCATTTCTGTGTGGGCCTGATTATTTTAACTTTGTACTTGAAGATAACTAAGCACCTTACACCCAGCAGCAGAGCCTGGGGAGATTTTGGAGAGTACTCTTTGTTTGCTGCTCTGTTAGAAGTCTAGTTTTAACACAGAAGAATGTGACTGGATAAAAGGGCTCAAAGTGAAAAACAAAGAATTAGCTGGGAACAATAGTTTTGAAGCCCCCGAGGAGGTATCACTTGTTCACTATGTTGCCAACTCTGAGAGGGTCTTCCTCAGGCAAAGGTATTGTGACGTTTTTATAGTGAGGCAAATAATATCTCCTACGGGACTTAAAACTATTCAGTGTGCAGATATTTCCTTGTTTTTCACAAAAGGAGAATCGTATCATTCTGCTAAGATAAATGCAAACTTGGGTAAATGTTAAGACATAAATGAAAACATTAAGATACCATTAATAACTATTATATTTTATTAATGGTTTAAATCACCACTATATTTCCAATCATCGCAGGAAACTGATGAATGACAGCTTTAAAAAATTTGCTTTACTCTAAAGTAAATTTTGTCTGATCCATTTTATAAAGCAAAAGTTATAACCATTACACAAACAGTTTAACAAAATTAAGTCAAAGCTTGCATTCATGAAATCATCACTATTAAAAGGTTACAAAAAGTACACATGAAATAAATGAAAAGATTTATAACAGTAATTATAAAACCTATGGATTAGGACCCAGTGTCATAATTTGCAAAATCTTAATTTCTTGTGAAACAGCCTCTTTACTGTGGAGTAAATATCACATTGGTCGAGGCGTTGTAACTTTCCTCAAGTGTCCTACATGAGAGAAAGATGACAGGTTAAAAACACAGGTAGAAAACACTGACTACAGCCTGTCTTGGTTAAAAGCCCACTCACCACCAAAATGATCTTATTGCTGAGTAAGTGGCTGTCATTCATAAAATAGTTTTGTGTTTAAGTTCTGTAGATATTCGACTTTATATTTGAATGTGATTTTAAATTTAACAGTGTACTACCAAGACAAATGGAGTATGAATGTACAGTATGCAATTCATCCACATTAAAATAATTGTTGCTATCAAAAGGAAACTGAACTGTTCTCAAAGCTCACTGTTACTGTGGATTTTTTTTCCATTGGTTTTTCACAGACTGTAAGTGGGGAAAAAGGTAGTAATTCTCACTTTGATAAAGGGTCTTTGCATAAAAGGCACTAAAATGTTAAAGTCAGTAAATACATGTCATGTTCCTTGATTGATAAAATCTTCATTTGGCCTTTTGCATCATGGGAACACTAAACTGCACTGGTGTGTCAGTAATTTCACCTTATCAGTGATAGTACAGAGCAAGCTGTGCCCTAATCGAGTACTTAGTAATGTATGACAATTAGTAATATATACAATGCATTTAAATGTATTATGGACAATGATTCATCATTTTAAACTAATAAGTTTCTTGATTCTTTGTGAGGTACTGTATGAAAAAAGGTGTCTTTATCCTGGAGTCCGTGCTGAAGTGGTGACTCTCAAAGTGTTCACTGCACAGACGGGAAGTCTTGTTTGGAGTCCAGTTCTGTCTTCTCGTGTTGAGCGTCCACTGGTCCAGTCTGTCTGGGTCACCTAGAGGAAAACTTTACACAGAGAAATAGATATTAAAAGTAATATATGTGTTAGCTACCTACTTCACAGACACCTTTACATGCAAACAATACAACTTAAATTACTTCAATGTTCAACAGATCATGATCAGTTTATTTTAGCAAAACAAAAAGGTGGTGGCCATCACAGTCCTCATATTCTGTCTGTGCATTATCTATTGTTGTGTAACTACACGCCTACAGGCCTATATCATACACTAATCTTGTGACAGTCAAATGTCACATTTTTTTTTTAATTACGTTACACACCTTATTGTAATTTAACACAGTTCGCCACTTTTTAATTTACATACACAAGTATAGCCTTAATGTCACGTTAACGTTACACTGCTCATATGACAAAGTTAACATTGCATCATGTTAGCTAACTAATGTGGTGGACCTTTATTTTCAAACCTCGCACAGCCTCAGCCTTTTGTTCAAAATATTCTCTCCCTAAATGCCTAAATCCTAACACTTCTCTGTCAGGCTCTGACTTCGATGCATCCCCGGACTGGCGTCTTGCTCGAAGGCTAACCGTTAGCTGGCTGGTTAGCTAGTTAACGAGCTAAGCTTGTGTTGTATCATATTGGCTGTGGCTCTGTAACTTGATGTGGATATTGCTGCTGTGATACAGGTCGCACTTGAAAATGAGACCTCCGGTATCAACGTGACTTTACATGTCCTAAATAAATGCTTGAGTCATTCCATGAGAATGGTTAGAATTGGACTTCGACATTTTCACATTTTTTACCAAAATGAATTATTTCTATGTATATCCCACATCATTAAGGACATATTTAACCATCAGAAAAACACATTTTCCCATCTCAGGCATTAGTTTTCTTTTATTATTGATCATTATTTCAAGATGTGGTCACTGTAATTCTTCAACCCCGTTATGTACACTATGGAGGCTCTCTGAATATTATCATAAAATGTATTTCTAAAGAAATAAATATTTTCACATTAATCAGATGTCCCCCATACTAATTCAATCATTTTAAATAAAAAAATGACATAAAATCACACATTTTTGCTCTCTTAAATCCTGAAATGTAACTATGTGAAAACACTCCTGTCATTTTTCATCAAAAATTTAGTTTAACTGAAGAATTGTAATCAAAATCAATGATCATATGGCAGCTCTCAATATTTTAGAAAAAAGTCAACAAACATTAAATTATTTTTTCTACATTTTTAGAAAATAATATATGAAAATGTAGGTGTGACGGGGTTGAAACTAGCAAAACGGGGTTGAAGATGGTAATGGGGTTGAAGGGACAAATACATATAAATAGTTTTTTACACTCAAATTCAATGTATAAGACTTTCCATTAGCATCATATTTCATTTAGTAACCATAAGAAGGACACCAGATACAAATTGCAGTTGAATTGAGTTTTATTAATCTAAAGTAAAAACAACCACAACAGTATATTAACAGTCAAACATTGTAAAGTGAATTGCTCAAATGTAACATAATGTGTATTGTTTGTTTGTGTGTGTGTGTGTGTGTGTGTCTAGGCATAAGAGCCAAGCCTCATCTGGTCAAATATACACACAATAATAATCAAACAGTTAATGATTTCAATGTGTCTGTCTGTATCAGTGCCTGTGTCTGTGTTCATGTCAGAGTATGTTTGCATGTGTGTGTCAGCGTGAGTGTGTGTTTCTGTATATGCATGAGTGTGCCTCTTGTTTCATTAAATTCATCTTGTGAGTCTGTTCCACACCTCTTTCAAGACTTCCACATGGCGCTTTGTCATGTTCTGTGGGGGTGGAATGAGTTCAAGGACATCATCAAACAGGTACCAGAATATATCATGCTGATGAGGCCAGAAGAATCGGTTTGACCCAACACGATGCATGCATTTGACCTGGACATGTGCCTTTCTGCTGCTGTTGTTGGTGCCATCTTACTCACATCTTTAACATGGGACATAAATCACATTCAGCATGCATGTAGTATAAGGATGTTGACTGAATATAATAATAATTTATTTAAATAATTGGATAACTTAACAGTATTAAAATCTCAACCCCGTCACAATCTCACAACCCCGTTACAATCAAACACATAACGGGGTTGAGTGTGACGGGGTTGAGATTTTTGCACAAAATGGCCGCTGCTCAATGTAGTGAATACCAGAAAGAGAGCACATGGCATGCCTGAGATTCAGAATCAGCATGTATTCTTGAAATAACAAAAAACTTTTTCATAAGTAATAATTTTCTATCTTTTTTTCATGTTACGGTGTTGAGTCATTGAGTTTGACGACCACAATATCACAAGATAAATGACCAAAATAAAGGAAAAGATGGGAGCAACTTGCCTGTCTCTGTGGTCCTGTTGTCCAAAAGGCTTCAGTGATGTCACTTCCTGATGTACATGCAATTATGGGTCATACCATTGTATTTATGGGGGTGGGATCATTCATGTAACGGGGTTGAGGGGTTATTCAGGTACAGAAATAAATAATGTGATTTTAATGAATAATTAACAATTAATTTCGAAAAAAAACATTACCAGCAAAAGAGCACAAAGAGATTTTTAGGTTGATATCAAAATTAATTGACTTTTTAAATAGTTTTATTTGGTATTTGGTATAAGTAAACTTTCATCAAGGCCATGAGGGACATGACAAAATAGGTGGTGTCAAATGAAAAAACTGTGTTATTTCTCATGAAAAGATAAAATTTAGTTCAGTTTTTTACACTGTATTAAAGGGTGCATTTCAATGTATATCTAAAGCTGTTTAAATATAGTTTGGTGACCCATAGATGAAATACACCTTATGAGGTGAGAGGGACTCAAATTGTGCCATTTTCATGGAATGACACGCTTAATAATATAAAAATAAGCTGACAAGCTAGGTGACCGCAGACACCGATACCCGCTGCTGACAAGCTAGGTGGTGACCGCAGACACCGATACCCGCTAATTAGTGCTAGCATATAAACATAAATAATACTAGAATTTCCAACTTTCACTTACCGAAAAACCTGGAGCACAGACTTCTTGGACGGTCTGTTGGTATGATTAATTGAACAGCAAGCCATATTACTCCAATATTTGCCTTAAAAAATATCCAAAAGGCACAAACACGGCTGAGAGGACAGGTTCAATGCCTTGAACATGGGCACGAATTGGCTGAGATGACGCCAAGCAGACGGCCAAGTCTGAGCTCAGCTCCGCTAGATAGCATGCTAGTTAGCCACCCGTGATGGTGCCTCCTGTCACTAGAAGTGACCGGGGGTCTATGGGAATTGACTCACTTCCGGAGCCAGCCTCAAGTGGACAGTCAGTGAACTGCAGTTTTTGGCACTTCCGCATTAGCCTCACTCGTCTCCCCTGGAGGTTGGGGCTTGATGTTCATCCAGTATTGTTCAGTTTTAGCCCTGGGTGCATTTATTCTCATGTTAATTTGCCACTGAGAGTACACTTTGGATTGTTCGGTGGAGAACATCCTATTTATTCTCCTGGCCTCTTCTTTTGTGTATATCTGCAGGCAGGTAGCCAGAGCTGTGAGCCTTCTCTTGGCAATCTCCAGTGCCTCAGGTATAGATATAGAGTTTGTTTTACTTCCTAGGTATCCCTTTCTTCCCCATCCCTTTCTGTAGCTCTGAGAGTTGATTAACCTCTCTCCATGTCGCCTCCAGCCTCCTTCTCCAGGGTAATGCTCTTTGTGGCTAATGGTGTTAATCTTGCCGCCAAGCATCTCTAGGATCACTGTTGCTGTAGTGTATATCAGCTGATTCGTCTCAGTTATGGTCCTAGTGGGGATATTACGTAGTACTGCATTCACATCATGTAGCAGACTTTCAGAGGGATTTTTGTCACTTAGCCTTGGTAATCGGCTTCGAGGGTGCCAGGATTCCAGTTTATTCATTATTCTCAATCTCAGGTCATTCGCCCTTGCTGTAGGGAATCTGTGTCGTAAGGGCATGGGGCTTTTTACCCTGTGAGGATGATGATATCCCCACTTTGACCTGTTGGCCTGGCTCCGCCTTGTTGTAGCATGTTTGTTGTACCTCATGAATCTCTGTTTGAGAAAGCAGTTGCCATTTGTGGATGTGGATGAAATACTAGACTAGGAGTTGTTTCTTTGTCAGCCTAGCTGTTGGGTTTCGAAGCATCCATATATCCCACATCCTCTGCATGTAACCAGTTCCACATTCCCTGCTCTAGTCCATCTATGTCTTGTTCTAGTAACCCATTTGTCATCAGGGTGGCCCTGGTTCCCCCACACCTGACACGGACTTTGTTGAACCGGGCGATGTCCGAGCTGGTATGACTCTATAGGCCCGTTTCCACTGAAGAAGTTCCTGGTACTATTTGGGGGGCAGGAACTACTACAGGAACGTCCTCTTGCTCGGCCCTCTCAACCGCCGTGTCTCCACTGAGAGAGCGGAGTAGGAGGCAGGTTCCTGTAAAGTTACGGGCTCTGGATGTGACGTAATCGTTGCGCGACCATTTACCGGGGCGACGTAGGAACGCCGTTAGCTGATAGCCCTTAGCGGTGTCTGTAATAACTCACTAAATGGCCCATGAAAAAAAAAAAAAAATTCCAGCGGATGTCTTAGTTACAATTGAGCTGATTGAGCTATCTGGAGTAGTTTCATGTCGTATCCGACAAAGGGAGGCTTTTAACAGATGACATCCTGATGTTAGCTTTGCTGCTGCTGTTAGCTGTCCCTGTCAGCGGCAGCCACTGATACTTTCTAGACATCATGATTTCCCAAAACTGAATAAATACCACACATATCAACACAAAACTGCTTTGCTAGCTCAATCATGTTGTAACTAAGATATCCGCTGGAAAGAATAAAAGTTCACACACGCACCAATGGCCCCGGCCCTGTAAAATTACCCCGAAGTTCCTGCGGTGGAAACGGGCCTATAAGGCCTCCACCGCAGGAACCACCCCCGAAGGACAGAGTTCCGGAACTTTTACAGGGGCTAAACAAGTCCCTGCCTCGGGGTAGGTACTCAGAATGGCCCCGAAAGACTCCTGGCTGGGGCTTGGGGATTACTTGGTGCCGATTGGATATACTCAAGGAGGGATGTGACGACAACAGAAAGCAACAAAATAGCCGGCATTTTTAAAACTCAGCAGACAAGGGGTTAGCTCGTTCATATAGCTTCTGCCGCCATGTAAAAAAAACTCACTAAATGGCCCGTGAAAAAAATATTTTTTCCGGTGGATATCTTAGTTACAACATGATTGAGCTAGCAAAGCAGTTTTGTGTTGCTATGTGTGGTATTTATTCAGTTTTGGGAAATCACGATGTCTAGAAAGCATCAGCTGACAGGGACAGCTAACGTTAACACTAGCAGCAAAGCTAACATCAGGACGTCATCTGTTAAAAGCCTCCCGTTGTCGGATACGACATGAAACTACTCCAGTTAGCTCAATCATGTTGTAACTAAGACATCCGCTGGAAAAAATATGTTTTTAACGGACCATTTAGTGAGTTATTACAGACACCGCTATCGGCTAACAGCGTCCCTACGTCGCCCCGGTCAAAATGGTCGCGCAACGATTACGTCACATCCAGAGCCCGTAACTTTACAGGAACCTTCCTCGTACTCCGCTCTCTCAGTGGAGACACAGCGGTTGAGAGGGCCGAGTGAGAGGACGTTCCTGTAGTAGTTCCTGCCCCTCAAATAGTACCAGGAACTTCTTCAGTGGAAACGGGCCTTATAATGCTAGCTGGTGCTTGGCTCCCCTGGTATTACTACCTATTATTTTCTGGGCCTTGCTCATGTATTGGGCCATGTGCCTATTGATCTTAGCCGTTATGATGCCTGACAGGAGCTTCCATGTTGTACAGAGGCAGATTATTGGCCAGGAGTTGGATATGACCACGCCCTTCTGGGATCTTCATGCTTAGGACTGTCCATCTTTGGGTCAACCACTCTGGATTGGGGTCAGCAGCTAGCAGCATTATGGACCTTGCTTAAGGGTCCAGTCTGGATATGTGTTACCTGTCCTGACCGGGATTTGAACAGACATATACAAGTTAGTATGAACAGGCGTGTCAGTCTATACTGCACATATAAAGCTTGGTCCTTGATGCAAAAAATACAACAATAATGAATTTTTAAAAGCATATTTTGATGCCAGGCAATTTAATATGGATCCGATCAGCTCAATTCAGCTCAACCCAATAACAGTGGAGATGATGGTTTGCATACCACTGCACTTCTTGCAGTTTGCAACATAGATGAATATCTCAGCTGTTTATCTGAATTCTTCATCAAACCATTCAGACCCACTATATTCAACAGCTTATTAAGTTTGCAAATGATGATCTACCATACATAAATGGATTAAGGCGATTGGATTCCACTGCTGGATGCTGTAAAATTGGTGCTATTTGTGGAATTATAGATGGTGTTTGATGCCAATCAGGGTATCTGCACGCCCAGAATAAAAAGGGTTTAGAAGATTTACTTCTGGTTTCCGCATGATGAAGTAGGTTGCAGAGGAGAGGAGCTCCGACATAAAAATCAATAATAAGTAAGTTTGAACCTTCAAAACCGGTAGAAGGGGACACGATCTAAATGTCAACCACTTTGCATCAAACTCCTGATATGAAAAAGAACACACGTCAAGAGAAAAGGCAAAAGACGCAAACACAAAAGATGATTACTCCATTCACTCGGAGCAGCCTAAAGATGGCTGACAGCGCAGTGGTGAACGCACAGGGGGAAACACCTGAGATCACACTCTCCCTGGGGATGCTGAGAGAGGAACTACAGACATCCAGAGAAGAGGTTCTGGTTCAGATTAAAGCCGAAAATGCCACATCCCTTTAAAGAGATAAAGAAGGATATTGTCTCTCTCCACGAAGAAACTAAAGCTGACATACGGTCCATACAGGACGAACTAACCAGCGAGTTTGCCTGGCTCCGCTCGGCTCAGGCTGAGACAGCTGATAATGTGACGAGGTGGGAACCGCGCTTGGTGAAACGATGGATAGGGTCACCGCGCTGGAACAGGCACATGAACTAATCAATAAAGAGTATAAGAAACTGCAAGACAAATATCAGGATCTTGAAAATAGAAGCAGGAGAAACAGGAGTCTACAGCTGATTGGCATTAAAGAGGGAGCCGAAGGCGGCAATATGATCAGATTCCTCACTGATTTCTTCCCCGCGGTGCTTGGAGCCGACAACTTCAGATCCCCTGTCGTGATTGCCCGGGCACATCGTACGCTAGCCCCGCAGCTGGCCAACGGGAGACCCTGGGCCATTCTCGCCCGCCTACATTATTACATGGACAAACAGCGGATACTGGATCTGGGCAAAGCTAAAGGGCAACTGACGTATGGAGGGGACCAGGTGCACATCTATCCTGACATGAGCCTGGAGATTGGCAGGCAGCGCTCCGCTGACAACGCATTAAAGAGGAAACTCCGAGAGGCCAGCGTCAAGTACAGCTTATTCTTCCCTGCCAAGCTTGTCATCACCGTGGACGGGATTACGCCAGGGCCACACTGCCAACGAAGTGCTGCGAAGCGCAGCGCACCGAAATTCTCGCGCGAGCCCGTTCACATCAGACACGCATTTCTCCACGCTGGTCGACAAGCGCTTCTGCTCCCAGCTGTTGTCTCCGTCACATTTGGGGCTGTTTTTCCATCATGGGTATCTCTCTCTGTCTCTCTCTCTCCCTCTCTCTCTCTCATGTGTGTGTGTGTGTGTGTGTTAGACTGTGTTCATCTCTCCCGCGCTCTGTTTAGATGCCACTGACTAATATGTATAGCCTATGTTCCTGCTCGGCTTGACACATTTGCTTGCGGCTCGCGCAGAAAATAGACCAGACACCGAAACAGTCACTGCAGCGCCGGCCGCGGAGCTGCGCGGCATGGCCGGTGTGGATGACACAATCAGTTAACATGGGCGCCGAAAGGAAACTGGATTCGCTTCGAGGCGCTTCGAGGCTATTCGCAGCGCTTCCACATCCGGTGTGGCCCTGGCGTTAGACACACCTTTGATTCCCCGAAAGCCGCTTAAGACTTCTACAACCAGAAGATTGCCAAAGTGGACTGATCCCCATAAACGCAAGTAATCGTAATACTGGGTGTTTGATATTCTTTTCTTTATATCCTGTAATCTTTTTTTTTTCTGTCAGAGAGCAGTTATTATAATGGGATGGCTTAAAATTTGAAAATAATTTAACTAACCAAAAGTACCAATTTTTATAACTTTGTAACTTTGTAACTTAACTCTTCCTGTCAATATTGTATATCTCTGTGTCTGCTCTCTATTTAGATATTTGGACTTTTGGAATTATACACTCTGAATGTTTATTACTTATTCAAATTAGTGAAGAAGGCAATACTATACACACAGGGCCGGATCTACTAAGATCCCAATTTGTGTGTACTAATTTGTGTGCGCAATCTAGAATTTTGCGTGCAGGTGATTTACTAAGAGTGATTGCGTAAATGACAACAGGTGCAAACGTGTTGGAGACACGCCTATTTAAATGAGAGTTTTGCGTGTTTCATGGTTTGCAGCATGGCGAGTTTGGAGAGACGAATATGCAAAGTTAAATTTGACCCTATAGAATTAGAGGTGTTGGTAGATGAAGCCAATAAACACAGCTACAGCATAGAAAACTGTCGCAAAAAGGAACGCTATATGGGAGAAAATCTGTGAAAAAGTAAATGCTGTTGGTAAAACGATGTGAACAGTGGATGAAGTGAAATGAAGATATCAAGACATCAGAAGAAGAGCAAAAGAAAAATTGGCATATAATAAAATGTCTGCAAATAAAACAGGTGGGGGCACAGTGGATGAGATGCCTCTGACCAGCATTGAGGAACAGGTGCAGTTGACATTCTGCGAAGAACAAGTCACTGGAATTGCTGGGTATGACACACTGGACCTAATAGCAGAACAAGGTAGGCGCACAGCAATACAAACACACTTTTTTTCTGAAAAGATATTTATTCACTAAGTGAAAAATTAATGTACCTCCTGTGGTAACATTTTGCTGTCTTTCAAGTCAAATCCCCAACAAAAAACTTTTTTTGTTTAATATGTAGAATCAGAAGTTCAGCCATCGCCCTCAAATCCCCCCAAAGCAGCCGCCACCCCTGCAGATCCTCGAAAGGGCTCAGAGGACATTGATCTGGAGTTGCTGCAGGAACAAAAGAAACCGTCTGCAGCCCTACAGACAACTGCATGGGAGATGCAAGCGGCGTCATCGTTGGCACGGGCAGTCAGGCGCGACACTCAGGCCATTGCCACGCACTGCAGACAGATGTAGCTGGTCAGCGCAGTATCTGCCCAGAGGATGGCCATCAATTCTGTGGCAAGAGGACTACGGGAAGGGGTACAGGCAATGACTGCCCTCTATCCAGGTGTAGAAGTGGGCCTACCAAGTCCCACAGTGACAGCTAGGCAGCTGAGGACCAGAGAGGGAGGAGAGGTGCACAAGGCGGGCAAGTTCCACCTGTATAAAAGGAAACACAAATAATACACTGTGTCATGTTTGTTTTCTTACATTGGCTGTGATAGGCGTTTCTAGCCCATTTTTGAGGGTGCTGAAGCACCCCTAAATTGAATCCCAGCACCCCTAAAATTTGAGAGATTTTTATTTCCTTTTTTTTTCATTTTCAATTTTATTTCAATTTTATTTATAAAGCCTAATATCACAGGGCTTTACAGCATACGACATCCCTCTGTCCTTTGGACCCTCACAGCGGATAAGGAAAAACTCCCCAAAAAAAACCCTTTAACAGGGAAAAAAACAGTAGAAACCTCAGGAAGAGCAACTGAGGAGGGATCCCTCTTCCAGGACGGACAGACGAGCAATAGATGTCGTACAGAACAGATCAACATAATAAATTAACAGTAAACCATATGACACAATGAGACAGAGAGAGAGAGAGAGAGACAGAGACAGAGACAGAGAGAGATGCAGGACAGACGGTAATGACAGTAGCTTACAACAACATTAATGAAAGTAATAATATTATAATTAATAATAACATATTAATATCTGATAGTATACATGTGTGTGAATAATCATATGTGTATAATAACAGTAGAAGTATGACTAATGATAACAGCAGCAGCAGGGGGCATCTGGCAGGACCACAGCAGCAGCAAAACCACACACGTCACACTATCCAGGCACCGCTGCAATACGAGTTAACCTGAGAGACAGTGGAGCACAAAGGCTCCGGAGAAGAAGCCGAGTTAGTGACATCCAGAATGGCCGAGTTAGCAAGATGCAGTAACAGGACACGAGAGAGAGAGAGAGAGAGAGAGAGAGAGAGAGAGAGAGAGAGAGAGAGAGAGAGAGAAGGAGAGAAGGTGCCCGGTGTATTATAGGGGGGGTCCTCCAGCAGACTAGGCCTAAGTCAGCCTAACTAAGGGCTGGTATAAGGCAAGCCTGAGCCAGCCCTAACTATAAGCTTTATCAAAGAGGAAAGTCTTAAGTCTAGTCTTAAATGTGGAGACGGTGTCTGCTTCCCGGACCGCAACAGGAAGATGATTCCACAGGAGAGGAGCCTGATAGCTGAAGGCTCTGGCTCCTGATCTACTTTTGGAGACTTTAGGGACCACGAGTAACCCTGCATTCTCAGAGCGCAGAGTTCTGGTGGGATAATATGGCACTATGAGCTCTCTAAGATACGACGGAGCTTGACCATTTAGAGCTTTATAAGTAAACAGTAGGATTTTAAATTCAATTCTGGATTTTACAGGGAGCCAGTGCAGAGAAGCTAAAACAGGAGAAATATGATCACGTTTCTTAGTTCCTGTTAGTACACAAGCTGCTGCATTCTGAATTAGCTGGAGAGTTTTTAAGGACGTACTAGAGCTACCTGATAATAGAGAGTTACAGTAATCCAGCCTTGAGGTAACAAAAGCGTGGACCAATTTTTCTGCATCTTTTCAGGTCAGGATAGGCCTAATTTTGCAATATTACGCAGATGAAAAAATGCAGTCCGTGAGGTTTGTTTTAAATGAGAATTAAAAGACAAATCTTGATCAAATATTACTCCGAGGTTTCTTACGGTAGTGCTAGAGGCCAGAGCAATGCCATCTAGAGAATCTATGTCATCAGAAAAAGAGTCTCTGAGTTGTTTCGGGCCAAGAACAATAACTTCAGTTTTGTCTGAATTTAACATCAGGAAATTGGTGCTCATCCAGGTTTTTATGTCTTTAAGGCAACTATGAAGTTTAGTTAATTGATTACTTTCTTCTGGCTTCATCGATAAATACAACTGTGTATCATCCGCAAAACAATGGAAATTTACAAAGTGATTTCTAATGATGTTACCTAAAGGAAGCATATATAGAGTAAATAGGATTGGTCCGAGCACAGAACCTTGCGGAACTCCAATACAAACTTTAGTACGTAAGGATGATTCATTATGAACGTCAACAAACTGAAAACGATAAGATAAATAAGATTCAAACCAGCTTAGTGCAGAACCTTTTAGGCCAATTAAGTGTTCCAGTCTCTGCAGTAGAATTTGATGGTCAATTGTGTCAAACGCCGCACTAAGATCTAATAAAACAAGTACAGAGACGAGTCCTTTGTCTGAAGCAATCAGAAGGTCATTTGTAATTTTAACTAGTGCTGTCTCAGTGCTATGATGCACTCTAAATCCTGACTGAAATTCCTCAAATAAATTATTATCCTGGAGAAAATCACACAGCTGGTCTGCGACTACTTTCTCAAGGATCTTTGACATAAAGGGAAGATTAGATATTGGTCTATAGTTGGCTAACACCTCTGGATCCAGGGTGGGCTTTTTTAGGAGAGGTTTAATTACAGCTACCTTAAAAGACTGTGGTACATAGCCTGTTAATAAGGATATACTGATCATATCTAATATATGAGTGTTAACTAAAGGTAAGACTTCCTTAAGTAGCCTAGTTGGGATGGGGTCTAAGAGACACGTTGATGATTTAGATGAAGAAATCACTGCTGTCAATTCTTGAAGAGAAATTGGGGAGAAGCAATCTAAATATATATTAGGTCTTACAGCTGTGTTTGAGGTTAGATAGGTAGGCCTACCATCTGAGGGCAGGAGGTCATGAACTTTGCCTCTAATAGTTATAATTTTGTCATTAAAGAGCCAGTGTGTAAAATGGGTTGAAAACAGTGACATCAGTGGTCAAATTCTAGATTGCAGGGCTCACTCGCTCACCCCTCCCGTCAGGTAAATGACAGTGGCCTCGTAGGGACAAAAAGCCTTGCGCACGAGTTTTTCAGAAGTAGGTCCATCTAGTGACGAGGTGAATATTTATTTAGAAATCTAAACCATGTTAAGATATTGTAATGAATCCCTCACGAGCAGGAGACCAGAGGAGCGTTCGGGAAAAAGGCCAGTTTATTTGAGCACTCAAAAAACTCCAGTAACACTCCAGGGGGTAAAAGACTCCGTCCCAAACTCTGACTCTTCTAGTGTAACACACACACTTCATACACACATACTCGTTTACCATACCGAGTGGGGACCCCCTCCCCTCTCTGCTCCACCAACCTCCAGCCCGCACACTGACTGACAGCGTAGCCGGTAAACAGAGCTCAGCTGTTTATTTAGCCTAGCAATATCTCCGGACTATAGTAGCTGCAATGGACGACTTTGAACGCGATTTTGAAGAGTTTCTTGTAGCGGACACGGACCCAGAGCCATACTTGTTTGAGCCGGAGCATACAGATGAGGAACTCCATGTGTTTGATGCTGAGCGGGCGAGAAGAGAGGCTGAATGCACAGAATGGGATTCGGTGCTACTGCTACCATTGTTGGGGAGATATATCATCAGGAGGAAAAGCGCCGCAGAGAGTGCATCACAAGGAGTGAAGTTGCATCTTCTTTTCCTCGCAGATGACGGTTTGGGTTCATTCTCTCCTGTTGCGTGGTAAGTGTGGTCCATTTGCAAACTTTATAACTAAAAAAACTTTTCACTACTCTCTATCGACGAACTACTAACACACTCTGCTGTTTCCTCCTCCTTCTTCCTTCCTTCCGCTGTCTTCGTTGGTTTATTTATACACGCGAAACATGTTCTCTGGCTGGCTGGATTGTCCGCTCGGTCTGCTGTACATACATGGCGGCGCAAGATGGCGACCTCTCTAAAGCAAGGCCCTTGCTATATATATATATATATATAAAAGCATAATTATAAGGCTAAGAAAACCAAACGAATTTTATTTTATAGCAATTATACACTTGTATGAACATATTAATGGGTAGAATATTCAGATTCAGATTCAGATTGACAATAAACCATGCCAAATATTACACACTGGCCCTTTAAAAAAGCTCATAAAATCATTACTGCTAAGGGCTAAAGGAATACAAGGCTCAGTAGAGCTTTGACTCTCAGTCAGCCTGGCTACAGTGCTGAAAAGAAACCTGGGTTTATTTTTGTTTTCTTCTGTTAATGCTGAGTAATAGTTTGCTCTGGTATTGCGGAGGCCCCTCTTATATGTTTTGAGACTGTCTGCCTAGATTAAACGAGATTCTTCCAGTTTGGTTAATCGCCAATTCCTTTCAAATTTTCGCGATATTTGTTTTAACTTATGGGTTTGAGAGTTATACCAAGGATCGAACTTTCTTTGCTTTGTTAACTTCTTTTTAAGAGGAGCTACAGAGTCGAGTGTTGTTCGCAGCGAGCCTACAGCGCTATCGATAAGATGATCAATTCGGGAGAGGTTAAAGTCGGCACGGGAAATCTCTGTTACTGAAGGACATGGTATTAAATTTAACGACGGAGGAATCATTTCCTTAAATTTTGCGACAGCATTATCTGATAAACACCTAGTATAGTAACTGTTGCTGAGTGGCGTATAATCAAGTAAAAAGAAATCAAAAGTAATCAAATAATGATCCGATAGCGAGGGATTCTGTGGAAAGACTGTTAGGTTATCAATTTCAATTCCATACGTCAGAACTAGATCGAGGGTATGGTTAAAACAGTGAGTGGGTTCATGTACACCCTGACTGAAGCCAATGGAGTCTAATAATGAAATAAACGCGGTAGCCGGGGAGTCATTATCAACGTTGACATGAATGTTAAAATCGCCTACAATAATAACTTTATCTGATTTAAGAACTAAACTGGATAAAAACTCTGAGAATTCAGATACAAATTCAGAATATGGGCCAGGAGCACGGTACACTATAACAAATAAAAGTGGCTGCGAGGTTTTCCAGGTTGGATGTAAAAGACTAAGAACGAGGCTTTCAAATGAATTATAATCTAGTTTAGGTTTAGGGCTGATTAACAGACTAGAGTTAAAAATTGCTGCAACTCCCCCTCCTCGGCCGCTGCCTCGAGGAATGTGGGTATTATTATGACTGGGAGGAGTGGACTCATTAAGACTAACATATTCATCTTGACACAGCCAGGTTTCTGTGAGACTGAGTAAATCAATATGATTATCTGAAATTAATTTGTTTACTAACACTGATTTGGACGATAGAGACCTGATATTTAACAGTCCGCATTTAATTCTCCTGTTTTGTCTTTCTGTCACAGAAGAGGTTTTAATTTTTATGAGGTTGTTATGCACAACTCCTCTTTGTTTAATTTTGGATTTAAATAATTTAGGTAGTCGGGGGACAGACACCGTTTGTATAAAACTATGAAAACTATGGCTGGGTAACTGAACTAGAAGCTCAGAGAAGCGTATAGGACTGCGACTCTGAGTCCTGATCTCAACTCTGGGTTGTCACAGTTTTGAATTACTAAGAAAATTTGCCAGGTTCCTAAAAATGAGAGCAGCTCCATCCAAAGTGGGATGAATGCCGTCTCTCCTAATAAGACCAGGTTTTCCCCAGAAAGTTTGCTAATTATTAACGAAACCCACATTGTTTGCTGGACACCACCTGGACAGCCAGCGATTAAATGATGACATGCGGCTAAACATGTCTGGTCAGATTTGGGAGGGGTCCAGAGAAAAGTCCGACATCGTTTTTGCATATTCACACACCGAGGCAATATTAATTTTAGTGACCTCCGATTGGTGTAACTGGGTGTCATTGCCGCCGACGTGAATAACTATCTTACTGAATCTACGTTTAGCTTTAGCCAGCAGTTTTAAATTTGATTCAGTGTCGCCTGCTCTGGCCCCAGGGATATATTTGACTGTGGCCGCTGGTGTTGCTAACTTCACATTCCTCAGAATAGAGCTGCCAATAACCAGAGTTTATAACCAGCCCCCTATAGTGAGTACCAAAAATACCAAAAATACTAATAAAGTCCTCTCTCTGCTCCTCTCACTCTCTGTACTGTCAGCCAAAAGGTAAATAACCAAACAATGCATTTTATATCTAATAAGAGATAAACTGATACATTGATCCAACTTACATCATTCTAGATAGATAGACCATTTGATCTTACACTCTTACCTGAACCTGGCTCTTTTTTTTTTTCGAAAAAACAATCTTATATCTATGATGATGCTGTCTGTCTGTCTGTACACACACGCACACACACACGCACACACAGTAGGAGTTATAATGTTAATGGGCATCCTGTCAGTTAGCTAGTCAGTAGCACCTTGGCTTTAATATTAACACATGCACATGACACAACAGCTAGCTTCTCTCATTCCAATTCAAACAGAGGACAGTGGTACTGACCACCTGTAACGTTTCCTAGCTAGAAAAAACGTCAGCTAACTCCTACCTAACAACATAAACAGTGACCTATGATTAAATGCAGCAAAAATGAGGACTGGTAATGATAATAATGTGTTGGTATTGAGTGGTTAGGAAATGTGCCGTATATCCTGGTTTCAGCCAGGTACTTACACCACTACTGCATATCACCCACTCTGGAAGGCAGCGCATTGCTCTGTGCAGATAGAGTGCTCAGAGCCAGAGTTGGGGAAAGGTGGGAGGGATGGGGTGGATCAAACCATTTTTGAGGCAAGGGGGGGGGTGCTCTATTTTTGTTGTTAAAATATTATATTTCAACCAAGTACTGTATGGTTTTGACACTTTTCTAGCTTGTTAAAAAAGGACATACAGTAATAAAAAAAAAGGAATGTAGCTCACATGTAGGACATGTTGCCTGTACTGGCGTGCTGACGTATTGCGGTAAGCGAGTTGTGTCATTTCCGGTGTTTCTGTGACAGCGTCTCTGTACTGCTCTGGTGAATTCTACTAGCCTGCTTTCTGCTTTCTCACTTCAGTTGCTTTAACATCTACTTCAAGTCTTAACTCACACTAGTTCTGTTTAAGCACTTATAGCTCTCCTCCTTTTTACGACTTCCCTGCTAATCTCTTAGCTGTTGTTTGCACATTACTAGCCTTCGTAGCTACATTAGCTTTACAGTTAGAGATGGCTTCTCCCTCTGCTCTTTCTTGCTCGGTGTGCCAAATGTTTAGCTATGCCTCTGCCTCCTTTAGCAACAGTGGTAATTGTAACAAGTGTTTCTTATTTGCTGCGTTGGAGGCGAGGCTCAGTGAACACCATGGAAAACCATTCAGTAGCTGTGGTAGTTAGCCAGCCCCCTGTAGCCGGTGCGGAGCCACATAGCATAGCCTCTGCTAGCGGTCCTCCGGTAACACCCGTTCAGCCGGGAAGTTGGGTAACCGTTCGCCAGAGGCATAGCTCCAAGCCGAAGCTCACGGCTCACCACCAGCCTGTTCACGTTTCCAACCGCTTTTCCCCACTCAGCGACACACCCGCTGAGTACAGAGAGTGAGAGGAGCAGAGAGAGGACTTTATTAGTATTTTTGGTATTTTTGATACTCACTATAGGGGGCTGGTTTACTCCAGAAACATACATACTGTTTATGTGTATGTTGAGGAGCTGCTGTATCAAAATGAGTTATCCTCCCCCAGAAATTAGGGTTACGATATGTTTCTTTTATGATTCCAATCCATTCCTCTTTTGCTGTGGCTCAGCATTTAAATAACCTTTATCAGATTTGATGGTTTAGTCACAGACTTTCCCAAAAAGTGTTGTGCTTTTCTTTCACAAATGTGGGAATGAAATTGCGTTAAAATGTACAAAACAGTGAAATTTATCTTGCCTGGCTGGGCAGCTCTCTGGGTGCTCAGCACCCCTAAACCTCTGATCCTAGAATCGCCCCTGTTGGCTGTGAATATTTATTTTGTGTAAAATAGGTTATACGGTAAAGAGCTGTTTTGTTTTGTTTTTTTGCCAGATATATTTTGTGAATGAAACAATGTGTCTTTGATATGATTTTGCGGGGCTTAACATAATTAGACATTAATGAGACTGAGCATTTCGTTTGATAAGAACTTTTGGAATTTAGAAAGTGATTTCAGTCATCTTTTTTCAATAAATGTTGATTTGCTTAACTTTGCAATGCTCTGCAGGGAATGGTCTTGCACTCGTATTCTAATCTACAGCATATGTTTAATCAAGGTGTATTTCTGCATTACATATTATTGAATGAAAATAGAAAAATAAATGCATATACCAAACAGCTCACAAGAAGTGACTTTGAATGAGATTGCTGCGTGTCTGCATACCCTCAGCATTGGGTTGTTGCTCCATACGGGGGGGCAGGTCAGCGTTCTCTTCCGGCATGGCATCATGCTCCAGCCCGTGTTGCTTGGCGATGTTATGTAGCATGCAGCAGTTCACTACAATCTTGGCCACTTTTTCTGGCCTGTGCAGCAGTGCTCCTCCAGTGCAATCCAAACATCGGAACCTGCTCTTCAGGATTCTGAAGGTGCGCTCCACAATATCCCGTGTGCTGATATGGGCCTTGTTGTACCTTATTTTTCCAGCAGTGGTCAGGTTGAGAACAGGTGTCAGGAGGAAGGGGTGTAGGGGGTATGCACTATCAACTTAAAAAAAACATATGAATCAATATGAAACATGCTCTTGTTTTTAATGTAATAAATTATTTTACAAAGGATTTTACAAATTGACTCACCTACAAGCCAGCCATCTCCAAACCCATCTTGCAACCTGGAAAACAGAACACTGTTTCTCAGAATAAAAGAATCGTGTACTGACCCGGGATATTTTGCCACAACATTGGTAATTTGGCATCACAAACGCACTGCACATTCAATGAATGCATGTGTTTACGATTTCTGTACACATGCTCAGTGTCTGGGTGGGGGGGGGGGGCAAGCTGCACATGGGTGCAGTCAATTGCTCCTATAACTCTGGGAAATCCAGCTACTGCAAAGAAGCTTTGTTTGGTCTCATTCAAGGAGTGCCGAGTGCGTGGAAACCTAATAAAATTGCGGTAAGCGTGTTGTGTCATTTCCGGTGTTTTCTGTGACAGCGTCTCTGTGCTGCTCTAGTGAATTCTACTAGCCTGCTTTCTGCTTTTCTCACCTCAGTTTCTTAACATCTAATTCAAGTCTTAACCCACACTAGTTCTGTTTAAGCACTTATAGCTCTCCTCCTTTTACAACTTTCTTGCTAATCTCTTAGCTGTTGTTTGCACGTTACTAGCCCTATTAGCTACATTAGCTTAATAGTTAGTGATGGCTTCTCCCTCTGCTCTTTCTTGCTTGGTGTGCCAGATGTTCAGTTATGCCTCTGCCTCCTTTAGCGACAGTGGTAATTGTAACAAGTGTAGTTTATTTGCTGCATTGGAGGCGAGGCTCAGTGAATTAGAAGCGCGGCTCCGCACCATGGAAAATCACTCGGTAGCTGCGGTAGTTAGCCAGCCCCCTGTAGCCGGTGCAGAGCCACATAGCATAGCCTCTGCTAGTGGTCCTCCGGTAACCCCCATGCAGCCGGGAGGCTGGGTAACTGTCCGGGAGAAGCACAGCTCCAAGCCAAAGCCCACGGCTCACCACCAGCCTGTTCATGTTTCCAACCGCTTTTCCCCACTCAGCGACACACCCGCTGAGGATAAAACTCTGGTTATTGGCAGCTCTATTCTGAGGAACGTGAAGTTAGCAACACCAGCGACCATAGTCAAATATATCCCTGGGGCCAGAGCGGGCGACATTGAATCAAATTTAAAACTGCTGGCTAAAGCTAAACGTAGATTCAGTAAGATCGTTATTCACGTTGGCGGCAATGACACCCGGTTACGTCAATCGGAGGTCACTAAAATTAATATTGCCTCGGTGTGTGAATATGCAAAAACTATGTCGGACTCCGCATGTCATCATTTAATCGCTGGCTGTCCAGGTGGTGTCCAGCAAACGATGTGGGTTTAGTTAATAATTGGCAAACTTTCTGGGGAAAACCTGGTCTTATTAGGAGAGACGGCATTCATCCCACTTTGGATGGAGCTACTCTCATATCTAGGAACCTGGCAAATTTTATCAGTAATTCAAAACTGTGACAACCCAGAGTTGAGATCAGGACTCAGAGTCGCAGTCCTATACGCTTCTCTGAGCTTCTAGTGCAGTTACCCACCCATAGTTCTATACAAACGGTGTCCCCGACCACCTAAATTATCAAAATCTAAAATTAAACAAAGAGGAGTTGTACATAACAACCTCATAAAAATTAAAACCTCTTCTGTGACAGAAAGACAAAACAGGAGAATTAAATGCGGACTGTTAAAAATCAGGTCTCTATCGTCTAAAGCAGTGTTAGTAAACAAATTAATATCAGAAAATCACATTGATTTACTCAGTCTCACTGAAACCTGGCTGTGTCAAGATGAATATGTTTGTCTTAATGAGTCCACTCCTCCCAGTCATAATAATACCCACATTCCTCGAGGCAGCGGCCGAGGAGGGGGAGTTGCAGCCATTTTTAACTCTAGTCTGTTAATCAGCCCTAAACCTAAACTAGATTATAATTCATTTGAAAGCCTCGTTCTTAATCTTTTACATCCAACCTGGAAAACCTCGCAGCCACTTTTATTCGTTATAGTGTACTGTGCTCCTGGCCCGTATTCTGAATTTGTATCTGAATTCTCAGAGTTTTTATCCAGTTTAGTTCTTAAATCAGATAAAGTTATTATTGTAGGCGATTTTAACATTCATGTCGATGTTGATAATGACTCCCTGGCTATCGCATTTATCTCATTATTAGACTCCATTGGCTTCAGTCAGGGTGTACATGAACCCACTCATTGTTTTAACCACACCCTCGATCTAGTTCTGATGTATGGAATTGAAATTGATAACCTAACAGTCTTTCCATAGAATCCCTCGCTATCAGATCATCATTTAATAACTTTTGATTTCTTTTTACTCGATTACATGCCACTCAGCAACAGTTACTATAAAAAAACAAGAATAACCCCAGGTTTCTTTTCAGCACTGTAGCCATGCTGACTGAGAGTCACAGCTCAATTGAGCCTTGTATTCCTTTAGCCCTTCTAACTATTAGAGGCAAAATTCATGACCTCCTGTCCTCAGATAGTACCTATCTAACCTCAAACACAACTATAAGACCTAATATATATTTAGATTGCTTCTCCCCAATTTCTCTTCAAGAATTGACAGCAGTGATTTCTTCATCTAAATCATCAACGTGTCTCTTAGACCCCATCCCAACTAGGCTACTTAAGGAAGTCTTACCTTTAGTTAACACTCATATATTAGATATGATCAGTATATCCTTATTAACAGGCTATGTACCACAGTCTTTTAAGGTAGCTGTAATTAAACCTCTCCTAAAAAAGCCCACCCTGGATCCAGAGGTGTTAGCCAACTATAGACCAATATCTAATCTTCCCTTTATGTCAAAGATCCTCGAGAAAGTAGTTGCAGACCAGCTGTGTGATTTTCCAGTTTTGGAGTTCCGCAAGGTTCTGTGCTCGGACCAATCCTACTTACTCTATATATGCTTCCTTTAGGTAACATCATTAGAAATCACTCTATAAATTTCCATTGTTTGGCAGATAATACACAGTTGTATTTATCTATGAAGCCAGAAGAAAGTAATCAATTAACTAAACTTCATTATTGCCTTAAAGACATAAAAACCTGGATGAGCACCAATTTCCTTATGTTAAATTCAGACAAAACTGAAGTTATTGTTCTTGGCCCGAAACAACTCAGAGACTCTTTATCTGATGACATAGTTTCTCTAGATGGCATTGCTCTGGCCTCTAGCACTACCATAAGAAAGCTCGGAGTAATATTTGATCAAGATTTGTCTTTTAATTCACATTTAAAACAAACCTCACGGACTGCATTTTTTCATCTGCGTAATATTGCGAAAATTAGGCCTATCCTGACCCGAAAAGATGCAGAAAAATTGGTCCACGCTTTTGTTACCTCAAGGCTGGATTACTGTAACTCTCTATTATCAGGTAGCTCTAGTAAGTCTTTTAAAACTCTCCAGCTAATTCAGAATGCAGCAGCACGTGTACTAACAGGAACTAAGAAACGAGATCATATTTCTCCTGTTTTAGCTTCTCTGCACTGGCTCCCTGTAAAATCCAGAATTGAATTTAAAATCCTACTGTTAACTTATAAAGCTCTAAATGGTCAAGCTCCATCATATCTTAGAGAGCTCATAGTGCCATATTATCCCACCAGAACACTGCGCTCTGAGAATGCAGGGTTACTCGTGGTCCCTAAAGTCTCCAAAAGTAGATCAGGAGCTAGAGCCTTCAGCTATCAGGCTCCTCTACTGTGGAATCATCTTCCTGTTGCGGTCCGGGAGGCAGACACCGTCTCCACATTTAAGACTAGACTTACGACTTTCCTCTTTGACAAAGCTTATAGTTAGGGCTGGCTCAGGCTTGCCTTGTACCAGCCCCTAGTTTGGCTGACTTAGGCCTAGTCTGCCGGAGGACCCCCTATAATACACCGGGCACCTTCTCTCCTTCTCTCTCTCTCTCTCTCTCTCTCTCTCTCTCTCTCTCTCTCTCTCGTGTCCTGTTACTGCATCTTGCTAACTCGGCCATTCTGGATGCTTCTTCTCCGGAGCCTTTGTGCTCCACTGTCTCTCAGGTTAACTCGTATTGCAGCGGTGCCTGGATAGTGTGACGTGTGTGGTTTTGCTGCTGCCGTGGTCCTGCCAGATGCCTCCTGCTGCTGCTGCCATCATTAGTCATTAGTCATACTTCTACTGTTATTATACACATATGATTATTGTCACATATGTACACTATCAGATATTAATATATACTTTCAACATATTGTACCACTACAGCCAGAATTATAATTATAATATTATTCCTTTCATTAATGTTGTTGTAAGCTACTGTCATTACCGTCTGTCCTGCATCTCTCTCTCTGTCTCTCTCTCTGTCTCTCTCTCTGTCTCATTGTGTCATATGGATTACTGTTAATTTATCATGTTGATCTGTTCTGTACGACATGTATTGCACGTCTGTCCGTCCTGGAAGAGGGATCCCTCCTCAGTTGCTCTTCCTGAGGTTTCTACCGTTTCTTTCCCCCGTTAAAGGGTTTTTTGGGGGAGTTTTTCCTGATCAGCTGTGAGGGTCATAAGGACAGAGGGATGTCGTATGCTGTAAAGCCCTGTGAGGCAAACTGTGATTTGTGATATTGGACTTTATAAATAAAATTGATTGATTGATTGAATTGATTCAGACAACACATCTGAAAAATGGGATTGGGATATCCCAGCTGTAATGGCTACCATATGCTGGAATGACCAAGATGCAAAAAAATGTAAACTTGCAAGGAGTTTTGTCATTGCAGGTATTGCATGACTCCTCATGGCTGGCTCCAAATCCGCTCTGAGTTCCTCCAACAGCTCCAAAATGGCAATGCTGGATAGGCGATATGTTTTAATGATTGTTTCCTCATTCATTTCAAAAATGTTCACACGAGGGTGAAAAATGCGTTCTCTGAGTCTCCTTTCATCATTTTGGTAGTTGTAAAGTTCAAAGTTATTACACGTAGCTACATGTTTTTTGTGTAACCCTCCCCCTCTTATTTTTCTTTTTTACCTTTTTTTTTTTTCTCCTCTTTCCTCAGCCAGGATGCAGGAATATTCATGCTACCATTGTACCTTTTCCAATTAGACTATGGATAGAATCCCAAAGAGATCATTAGTGAGTGCGGAACAGAGTGTGGTCAGAATTGTCACATGGAATTGCAGAGGATTAAATGGAACTGTGAAACGGGGTAATGTAGCTACTTGCTCATCTGCAGAGATTGGGGGCTGAGGTTATCTTTTTGCAAGAAACACACCTCAAAAACCATGCACGTGAACAATTACATAAAAATTGGGTTGGACATGTTTCATTCTAGGTTTAACTTGAAGTCACGAGGGACTGCTATTATAATAAATAAAAATGTCCCCTTCACTGCATCAGACATAACAGCTGACTCGAATGGAAGATACGTAATAGTAAAAGGGGAAATGTACAACATCCCAATAATTCTGGCAAACATTTATGCCCCTAACTTTGATGATGAGGAATTTATGACATCAATACTTGCTTCCCTACCCAATCTTCACACTCATAACCTGCTTCTAGCAGGTGACTTCAGCTTTGTGATGGATCCAGTGCTGGACAGATCATCGAGCAAACAACACTGTTTGTCTAAATCGGCTAAAATGCTGCACAATTTTTTGAAGTCAACTAATATGATAGATGCATGGAGATATAAGCACCAAAACCAAAGTCACATTGCTCACACTTTGATTAAGATGTTAAGCTTGGAGTTGGGTGAAATATGATGTGCAGTGTTGATCTGTATGTGTGAATGATGTAATGTTTGTGTAGTTTGTTGTGAGTGTTCAAAAAGAGTGAAAATTCAATAAAGAGAGTTGCTTGCTTGCTGTAGGTAGTAATGTTAGTTATAAAATGTTTCTGGACTGTTGTGAATCTTTTTTGGAACTTCAGTTAACACCAGTTGACCTATAGCTAGCAGCCGGGAAGCTCATAATGGACAAGTGTCAGTTTTAAGAGAAGCTCAATAAATTTCTATTCATTCATTCATTGGTTCATTCAACCATCCATTTCCTGCCATATATCTGGGTCCAGGTCATATTAATTTAGTTCATTATATTACTAGGAATGACTGTTATAAACTGCTGGGCTGTACTAAAAAATGTGATATAATAGTGAATAATTCTAGGCTGTAACCTCTAGTTTTCCCTTGTACTTTAGAACTTTAACAGGTGTGACCATGACACATATCAAACTGTGGTACTATAAAGGTCTTAAATGTAACTTGGTAAACTCTGCTGAAACCCTGAAAGTGCGTTCACTGACAGATAAATAACCTGACAACCAGTCACTGTTAACATGGTGAATAAGTTTATTTATGAAACATAATGTCATCCAGAGCAATAGGGTGAATCCCGTATGTTGCCATAGTAACTGACTCATTGTTACACTGTACTGGCTTTGTGAAATGGAAAATTCCAAGTTTCCCACATCTCAGGCTTAACATACTCCGAATTTTCACAAGTCGCGGTTTCTGAAATAGGGCCCAATAAACAAGCCACTTGTTTACTGAACATGTGACTTGTGTTTAAATATGGTGATTAGCTGGTATCCAGGAGGAGAGCCATGAAAGTGCCAAGAGAGAAACACGCTGTAGATTGCAGGATTTGATTTCACTGTGTCCTGCAAATTGACTGACTTTCACTGTATCTTCTGATGTCTGTCATCAGGTTCACAGACCCCTCCATGTGGGCGGTCCACGTGGGGCTAACGGAGCAGCCAGTCCATGGGGCTCAGTCTCTGGCTGTGGAGCAGATCATATACCATGCTCGGTACAGGCCCAAAGGACTGGACTATGACATTGCCCTGATGAAGCTGTCCACATCACTTGCTTTCAATGGTATTGGTGTTCTGTTGCTGAGCCCTTACATTCTTTCTCAATAACATCCTGCTCTATGTTGATACTCGTACATTCACATGTCTCAGCAGTTTCAACATCATCTCAGAAGGTCCTAAAGGTTCAATTTAGTCCCTGTACACTGGCAGGATGTGAGGTGCCCTTTAGCAAGGCACATGACCTCGGCAGCTGCTCTGCCCAAGCTATGGTTCTACTGGGCAGCTCCCAGGTGTGTGTGTGTGTGTGTGTGTGTGTGTGTTAATGGGCATTCAGATTGATGAGAGTGTGTTGCTTAATGTACCAATCAGAAGATGGAAAAACAACCCAGGAAGTTCAGTTCTCAGATCACTGTAATAAGTGTATTGTCTTCATCACAAGCTCTTAAGCACAAAATAATTTATTAAATAATGACACACAGTCAAAGAGACTATTTTGGGCTGTTGAGGTGATTTTGCTCAGTTCAGATCAGTCCATAAAAACTATTTTTCCCTTCATGGTGCAAGTAGAGCTCCAAAAGTACAACCAGAAGAATAATCAGACCAGTGCACCTTCTCTATAGTTAAAATGTTTATTCATGGAAACTGCTGAATAAATGAATATCCACCAAACGCTTTACATACATCATGTCAGCAAATAAGAATAAAATAACAGTCTCAACTTAACATCCTGTCAGTTAGTGCTCTTGCATGTCAGACCTTTGAAAAGAATCCTCTAGGAGTGTGTGCCTGCATGGTCTTTTATGGATCACAGCAGTGTGTTGCTGGATGATGTACAGTAGAAGTGGAGTGCCAGTTGAGTCAGATTCAGCTTTTTTAATGCATTGTGTTTGTGTCGGGACCCCAGCTGTACCAACTCAGGGGTCTCACTGAATTGAATAAGAAAAATATTTATAGTAAATTGTATTCATATAGCACCTTTCATATAAGAAATGCAGCACAAAGTGCTTTACAATGAGGGCATTTTAAGCACTGAGGGCTATACATGAAAATAGACAGAATGAACAAAAAACAGATAAACAAGGCAATTCAATATAAAAGGACATTTAAAAACAGTTTAAAACAAAAATTAACTGATTCAACAATTTTCACTTTAAAGTTGTGGTGATTTCAGATCCTTTAATCAAAATCTCATATAGTAGTTCTTCTTGTGTCACATTTTAGGCCTTCTGACATCATTAACAATCAGAGCCTATAATTCCCAACAGGCACAGACTCACCAACAGACACTGATTAACAGACATAAGCATCTTTCAGATTACTCCAGAACGTCTTCTCAAGAGTTAACCTCACTGTGGGTATTGTCTGTGCCAGGTACAGCCCACAGCTGCCCCTTTTGAATGAGGAAGCTTTTTTTCCCACACAGTGCTAATGTTGGTCTGGAGGGTGGGGTGTTCCTTGGATAGATAAAAAGCTAAGAAAATAATAAAACTTTTACCCCCATCTCCTGATGTTTCTGATTCACCCATCATATATATTTTTAGACATCTGTAGGTCCTGTAACGACTGTAGTACTCTGCTCCAGTTAATGTTCATGTTTATCTGTGTCAGCAGGATATGCAACAACATTAAGCAAGTGTTTGTTAACATGTTAGACACAAGATATGATAGCTATCACGTTTCTTCAACTCTTTAATCTCCTATTTTTGATGTTTTTGTTCTGTGTTGTTGTTGTTGTTATTATAGTTGTCAAGTTATTTGTCTGACCATTGCTGTATGGCACACTATGAATTTCCAAACGATTGATAAATATCTATCTCTTCAGCAGCAGTTAGTGGCAGTCATATATGCAGAGCCAGATTGACCTGCAAGGGGCCCTCAGGGCAAAAATCAGCGATGGGCCCCTTCTGAGCCCTGCCTTATAAATTCTTTCCCCCATTCCATTTTGTCCCAGAAACCAACCGGTATTCCTACACAGTAAAGCTATCCTCCCCCTAGTTTAACTACTGCAGATTCTTATCTCTTCCTTTATTCCCTGTCTCCCCTCTCAGTCCTGTGAGGAGAGTACTCCTTCCCCCTCTCAGTGTCTTGCTTCCGGACAGCTGTGTGCCATTATGTGTATCAGTTGTCTGAGTCTCAGCTCTCACTTATTAGTCTTCCCTTTTAGCATCGGTGGAGTTTAGTTCAAAGGAGATTATTATGTCTTCAGTTTCTGATAATCACTTTAGTTGTTCTTTTATCTCAGGCATGTATTAAGGTGTTACATACCTTTTTTAGGCTACTTGACATGTTTCGGCAGAAACTTCTGCCTTCCTCAGGAGTGTCACTTGGTGGTCACTGGGACAAGGCCAGAGTCATCCGCACCGAAGACAACAAATACCAGTGCTGGATCAAGGAGGCTATTGAGATAAGGAAGCGGGGCCCAGGGACAATGAACAGGGACGAGGGGGCATTCATGCTCTCCCAAACCTGGAGTAGTGTCCTGGAGCGGCGGTGGATGGACAGCAGGTGGTGTGATCGTCTGTCACGCCTCCCTAACATCAGCTGATTGACAGATCACCACCAAGTGACACTTCTGAGGAAGGCAGAAGTTTCCGCCGAAACATGTCAAGAAGCCTAAAAAAAGGTATTTAACACCTTAATGCATGTCTGAAATAAAAGAACAACTGAAGTGATTATCGAAGGAGTTTGTTTGAAGCTGTACACTGCTGTGTCGTTTTAATCCAAACTGCAGTAGCCCCCACCTGAATGTAATTACACATTAGCTGCATAGCTGATTGATGTTGGTTATGATGGAAACTGCAAAAACAGTACAAGAGTCATGCACATCCCAACGTCCAATGGAGTGGATGCTGGAACAAAGAAACATCTGGCAAAGTAAAAGATAAATAAAAATAATAAGATAAATAAAATAAGAAAATAAAATTTGAATGGGAGCTACTTGGTGTGCAGACTTATTTGTTTAATGATGGAAACTGCACAAACACATTGTCATTTACAGTTTGTCTGGGGGATGTAGTTCATTCTAACTGTCCTGTGTAGGCTTTGTGGAGCCCATCTGCCTGCCAAACTATGGGGAGGAGTTTGAGGAGGGCTCCATGTGCTGGATCTCTGGATGGGGAGCAACTGAGGATGAGGGTGAGTCTGAGCATGGAATACAGATGATTTCTGGTCTATCATTTTACCCACAGCTATATTTGAAATTGGGTATAACGTAGTAACATTTGAACACATGCTTGAAATGAGGTACTTTTTCCAGGAGAGACCAGTGTTGTTCTGCGCTCGGCCATGGTACCACTCCTCTCCACTAAGACCTGCAATCAGCCAGAGGTTTACCAGGGCTTCATCTCCTCCTGGATGATCTGTGCAGGATACCTGGAGGGAGGAACTGACTCCTGTCAGGTACAGATGGATTTCTTTAAGCATGAACCCCAACATTCACTATGTTGTTTTTTGTCTTTTGGATCAGGGACATAGCACCAAATTGTGGGCCCCATGCATACGCAGTTTCTGTGCTTTAGCCTATGCTGTTGTTATACAGTGTTGTTAGCATTATACTTGCGCAGTGTTGTGTCTGTGACACAGTAACATGTCCAAAACACCAGTCGGCAGTGGAGTTTCTGTTAAGTGATTTACTGTTTGATTGATTCAAAACACACACATTAAACAGGGCCTTAAAGAAAATTTCAAACATAAGTACACAAATCGGTTTCATTATAACTCACAAGCTTCTCAGACAAAACACTTGGCTTTTGTTGGACACGTTTTCCCCACAAATACAACATGCTAATGTCATTAGCACAAGCCTACAGCATTTTACATTTTATAAATTATCCTAGCAGGTAGCGGAGTTGTTCCCAACTCATAAGAAGCCAGGATGGATCATAATCAGGACTTAAAATGCCATTGTGTGGGGGCTTTATTGTCTTCACAATTAATTTTTTCTTATCTGTGAAATAAAAGTAAATAAAAGCTTCATTTCCACTGAGGAAAATGGTTTTCAGCTTACAAAAATAGACAGGAGGTCTGCATCACCGGGGTGGCACATGTTAGGCTACAGCGTAGGCTATGTGTCTATGTAGAGCCTATGCCACGGGTCCACTGTCGATTGCTCACCTTTCTTTTGAAAGTAATCAGACAGAATGCTGTTTTCCCTTAGTTTGCTTTCTTCCCCTTTTTTCTTTTTTGGAACTTTGATTTCCCTTTCTTGGGGAAAGACCTGACAGTGTATGTGATGCTCCAGCAGCAAAAGCAATCACTCCTTTGGCTCTAGCTGTATTTAAAGACGAATCCTAGTGCAGGGATGAACTAAACCATTTTGTGCCTTATGTAAGGGTAAAGGGGCCTAGAGAGCCTCCACTATTTGTTTTTAAATACAAAGTTCAGTCTCTTAACCAATTTGTTCAGCCAATTTTAATTTTGTTATGGCAATAATTACTGTACTTAGAGCAAAACCAAACTTTTCCTTCTAGGCTTTTTGAGGGTCCCTCATCATTGGGACTCTGGGTAATCAATCCCACTGCTCCCCCCACTTCCAGGCCCCTGCTGTGAATAATATATTCTTTGAAATAATGATAAAGCTTTATATTGCATGTCCTCTCTTACGAGATTGTGAAGCATTGGTGATTTGGGTTAGTGAGACAGCGACTATGACTGTTTCATGTGTGTGCTTGTGTTTCCTCAGGGGGACAGTGGAGGTCCTCTGGCCTGTGAGGACTCAGCAGTATGGAAGCTGGTTGGTGCGACCAGCTGGGGCATTGGCTGTGCTATGAGGAACAAGCCTGGCGTTTACACTCGCATTACACAGTCACTTAGCTGGATCCGCCAACAGATGGAGGTCAGTATATGACAAACTGTGTAATGTTTTAGGACCTGCCACTTTACAATGACCAGACCTACAAAGGTTTGGCTTCTGGAGAACTTGGGACTTACACTGCTCCAGATTCACTGTATTGTCAGCATGTTTCTGTAGGACACACACAACTGAGTTTAGGATACTTAAGAACCCTACATACAGATATATTCATACAAAGGTAGGCTGCATAATGGCTTGTCAACCCATTATGATGCACTACAAAATAGTTTCAATGTAAACCTGACAACATTTACACTTTGTACACTGGGCCTCATGCAAGAAACAGTAATCCATATCCACATCCATGTTCATATCCACAATTTGTTCTTATTTTGTTAGTACCCACTGATCTCTGGAATTCACCAATCTTTTCTCATTTTTGCGCTTCTCTTAGGTAAGACAACATTTTCTAAGTTGAAGATGAGAGAAAAAAAACCTGGTTTTCACAATCCACAAATTGTTGTCCAACTCTAGGAAACATGTGTTTTTAATTTGAACAATGTTTAAAATAAAATGCATGAATTTTATACAATCAAACTTTGATGATGTTTAACATCATTGTCATTATAATGACTGGATTATTACATTTCAGGACAGAATGAAGAAATACTACTATACTTGATCCATTAATCCCAATTACTGTAATTTCAGTTACTCTGCGCCCCTCTGCTGACCAGTGCTGGAATGTATCTTAATACATTTACTCAAGTACTGTACTTAAGTACACATTTGAGTTAGTTTTACTTTACTTGAGTATTTTCATCTAATACCACTTTCTACATCTACTCCACTACACGTTAGACAGAAATACTGAGCTTTTTACTACACTACTGTTATTTTATTTGAACTTTAGGTACTAGTTACTTTACAAATTAAGATGTTTGTGCATAAACCATATGAAAATATACAAGTGCAACTGAAACAATTAGTCAATTGATTAGAAAATGAATTGGCAACTGCTTTTATTACATACGTTTAAACTTTTCTACATCAGTACTTTTAATACTTCAACACATTTCCCTGATTGTTCTCCTATGGTTGTACTTAATCAGCATTTTTAATGCAGGGCTTTTATAGTAAGAGTATTTTTACGGTGTTGTAGTTCTTTTAGTATAGTAAGGATCTACTACTTCCCCCACCACTGCTGCTGACACAGCATCTACAGCATCACAAATGTTTTGTCATTGCTGGGTTTTTGACTGTCCTGTAACATGGTCCTGACACTCTGGAAAATCACAATCTTACTTTAAGTTTATTTCACAGTCAGTTCATTTCACTACTGTAGAGGTTCTTCATCCAGCCTTTTTTTGGTGGCCTCTCCAATTCTTGGGTGTGTCAGTGACTTTGTACACAGCACCACACCTGAGGGGTATTCCAGGTAGGAGGTTCAACAAACTGAGTCTAATCCTGAACTCTGAGTTGACTTACCCTGAGCTGGGAAACTCTGAGTATCCGGTTCCAGACTCTGAGTAGGTACACCTTGAGTTAAGCAGGTGCAAAACCACAATAAAAAGCCATCATCAGTGGAGTCCCGATACCTCGATTCACCATGGCAACCGGAGAGAAAAAGCGATCAACTTATTTTACACCTCTGGAATTGGAGGTGCTCATGAATGCCTACAGCGAATATGAGCATGTATTTCGTAAAAAAAAGTAACACCACTAAATCTGCCAAGGGGAGAGAGGCGGCATGTGAAATTTAGCAAGCAGATTTTGCTATTTTTTGATATTTTGCTGTGTTCAGGACATTCCTAGACACAGTGCACAGGTGAGGTTGAGACTTTGTAAAAAGGTAGTGACCAGGTGTAAGACTGTAATCAGCATGCATCCAAAAGGTAGCGGTGAAAAACACTGTGCCGAAAAACGCAAATATCGTGAGGGTGAAGTTATGAGGTTGTTCTGAAGAAGGACTTTAAGTGAGTAAGCATTTTACCACTGGAAAGATGATCTTTTCATAAAACTGGCTGCCTATGTAGTAGCAAGACGCAAATACTTTTGAAACTGGTGCTATATGATCAGAGAAAAAAAAGGACTGTGGCATTTGCTTTTGCTCAAAAGGTAGAAAACCTTCAACTACCAGAATGCACTGCGCCGCACCACACCAATAAATACTACTACTGGCAGGTGACGTAATGAGATGCCCGTCCGAAAACAGTATGGCAGCCTGCTAGTAACAAACAGTCTTGCATTACAGTTAAATAGTACACTAAAATATGTTTCTGAAAACATCTGAGGTGAGAAATAGATGACACAGTAAAAGAGTCTTGGTTTCTTTTGATCAGCACTGCTTAGTTTTACCCTTGGATCTTTTTCAGCCTGTTTTTACAATGCTGGAAACAGTATGGCGCCCACTTCCTGTTCACAAACTCTTGTATTACAGCTATACTGTGCACTAAAATATGTTTCTGAATAGTTTCAGGTGAGAAATAGGCAATACAGTGACATAATCTTGGTTTCTAATCAGCTTAGTTTTAGAGTTTGATCTGTGTATGGTCTGAGTTTAAAAGAAAGAGTGAGAGAGGGCATCTCTCCCTCAATACACTTCTTTCTTTGTGTCGGTAGTGGTGGGTATACAAAAATAAGGAAGTACAATCTGCAGTTCGAGCAGCAGCCTGAATGCCTCTGAGAATCTACCAGATGACGTGACAGGCGTCATCTTTGCTAGCAAATGAGCAGGGAGACCTGGGTGCTGGCAAGATGAAAAGAAATTTAACATAGTTAATTTACAGACACTGCCCACATTCTGATACAAAGCTGGCTGAACCCCTTAATGTATCCCTTTAATACAGAATTTAAAAATTTAAACAAAAACTGCAATTAAACAGTTCACTGTTTCTTCAGTTTGTCTGAGTGACCACTGCAGGGTACTAGCTGTTGGTGACCTTTTGTGTGGTGTTTGATCAACAGCTGGTTCTCCTCCTTAAGGAATCCAAGGACAGCTGAACTCTGCCTGAGTTCAGCTGTTAATGTAGTAAAAGCTTTGAAATGGTACACTTGACACCTGGTCCCTTTCATCATTAAGATTTTGTGATACGAGTACATAAACTGGGCCCCCTCTCACACACCACATTGAAACAAACTTCTCACTATGAGAATACTGAAAATCACCTGCAAGAGTTTGTGAGTAAACAGCTGTTGAATGACTTTCTTATATGTTCATTGTTGCTTATTCCCTCATTACAATTTACCTGCCTGAAAAGTCCCCTCAAGTTCATAGAGAAATCTGACTTTACACTATGACTGTTGATTGTATATTCTGCATTTTCAAACCCAGGGTGCAATGTTTTACTTTTTATAGGAAATATCCACACAAATCATTTTACAAAATTCTGCATATTAGACAGTAGGGCTGGGCGATATAGATAAAAATTCACCTCAGTATTTTCAGGCTAAATGGCAATGCAAAACATATATCAGTATTCTCCGCATCTTCAGTTGCAAGTCAAAGTAACATTTTAGATGTCACAAGCACTTTAAAAAACAAACAGACTGTGATCATAATAAAGTGCAGACAGTTTTTTTCCCATTTGAAAATATACAGCTGCACAACATGTAAATTAAAAATGACATAAAATAAATAGCAGAGCTGTATGTTAATTTTTTGCTCATAGCACGTGAGCTACAGAGGCAGAGGTTTGCAGCACAGGACACAAAACGTGAGTATTTAGTATCAAGTAAGTGGCAATTCAAAATCTTTGGGGGGGGGGGGGGGGGGGGAGTAAGAAGCTATTTCCTATGGGCTTTAAAATGAATCTAGTACTGGAAAATGAGTTAAATATTTTTTTTATTTATTTAGGCTATAAAACTCATTCATGCACATAGCATCAACAGAGAGGCAGAGGGAGGGTAGGAGCCAGAGACAGTTTGTACGCGTTATATACGGCTTGTATATGAAATGTCAGTATTTTTGCATTTTTTAAAAACCACCTGTCGCCTGCATCCAGGCGCTGTCTTAGTGTTACACAATAGACTACAACTACTAAGAACAGAGATGCACTATGATCCACCTCACACAAAAACTAGCAAACAAACACTCACCTGACAATCAAGGAGCTCTGCTTCCCCCACATGCAGCGCTGTATTGCGTGTGTGCTGCTGCGGTCATTTTATTCATCTCATAGACTGATTTAGCGTAGCATTGGATGTCTCACTGTAGACTACTTAACCTAAAGATTAAATAGAGTAGCTGCTCTGTGTCTCTCTTGGTGTTGCTGGAGAACTCTATCTTGCTTGAAATTGTATAAATATATCGTACATAATTGTTATATCACCTAGCCCAAATTAAAGTTGTAGAAATTTTAAAATTCAAGTGTTGGAACCATGCTTGGCCAGGAGGGCTGGAAAAAGATCTAGATCTGGCCAGTTGCAACTAGCATGTTACCAGAGATCTGGATCATTACCCCCATGTTTCCATGTCTGTGTCCATTTGTGTTAAAATTGTCTACTTCTGTGTTTTCTTTCAGAGAGAAGAGGCTCTAAATTCTCCAACTCTGAGCACAGACAACTGAGGCAGCTCGTTTCTTCTCACAGGATTCTGTTTGGATGTTTCCACATTTGACAAGAAAGAAAACTATAGAGATCCAACCAAAATGGCCGAGCCTTTGATCCACACAAAACCTGTTTGGGGACAAAGCTGACAGGGCAAAGAGACGGTGCACAGGAGAGAGTTAGGCATCATTTATTCCAAAATATAAAGCTCTAAGGCAAAACAACAAAAAAAAGTGAACGCTTCATAAAAAGCAAGACAGACGCACGTGAGGAACTGAGAGCTCAGCAAGGACCCACCCAGAGTCACTACACCCTCAGGCTGCATGAAATTAACCATTTCAAATCTCAACTTTACGAGTGGGATATGGACCAGATTACTCCAACTATCGACAGACAATTGTTGTACAGTACAATATTACAGATATTCAAAATGAGAGGCACCCCAATTTGTGAAGTAATATCAACATATTGATAAGGAGATTTCCAATCTTTCACTACGTGTGTATAGTGGCAGGGGGACCAACAGAGGCTGCAGCACTTAGTCCCAGTCCTTCAGGCAGAAAATGAACAAGGAGCTCAACTTTCCAACTGTTCTTTGTTTTCAATGCAGTATGTGTACATAAATGAAAGTTTAATGCGTGCAAAAAGTCCACTGCTTCTTGTTAATACAGTTCATATCTTGCTGTGGTGACTTAGATCCTTGTGATTGTGTGATTAGCATAGTGTTCTGGATTGTGCATTTAAGAAAGTACGCAACTACTGTAAAATGATTAAAAGACTAATGTATGGTATACACAATGAGGGTAAAACTGGAGCTATATTTAAAAACATATGAGCACTGCAGTCAGCTTACTGTGAAGGATAACTCCTCAGGGGTCTCATTTATAAAACAGTGAGTAGGATCCATACCAAAAGTATATGTGTGGACAAAAGCTGAAAATGGTGTGTGCCAAAAAAATATTCTGATTTATAAAACCGTGCATATCCCTGCCAGTGCGTGGTTTTCTTTTATAAATCCTAAAACGAATTGGAATTGTTCGCATGTGAATCAGCCTCATATCCCACCTTCTACACACCCACATTCAACCATAAATGGTCAGTGCAAAGCACCTCATGAATGTTGATGCACAGAAATGAGCCTGTTGATCATGTGGGTTCATGGCAACAACTGCAGTGTTATATATTTACAACAATCAGACTGATCGCCTCACACCCTGCGAAAATGATGGCAACAATCAGTGGTATCCCCGACCCTGGGATATCATTTAAAGTGGAAGCTCGATAGGTGACCATTTTTATTTATTTAACTTTGTTATGATGAGGTTGGCCTGCATTATTATTATTATTATTATTAGGACTCATAATAAGGATATGGAGTGTAATGATAGTGTGAGAGCTGACACTGGCTTTATTTCCAGACTGCTCATTTACACAGTCCATATGTACAGGTGGCAAAGATGTGGCAGTTGAGGTGACTGGAGAAGGCAATGTGTGTGGCAACCACTACAGTGTCTCCAGTGACAGCACAGTCGTGTTCACAGCAGCCACTTTACACACAAAAAATGAAAAGAAAAAAAATCTGAAAACTGAAATTTTACTTGGTGATATATGCACGGTATTAGAAGATATTAAAAACTACTGACGCCCTGTTCTGCAATTCTTTAATACTATTTGATGTGTGCATTTCAACAGCTACGATGCACTCCACAGCTGGCCATGATTGTCAGCTTCATACAGTCAGGCCCTCTTCTCTGTGCTCCTAGGGTGAGATGGGATGGTGATACAGCATTGATGAGTTATTGAGCAAAATTGGATTTAAGATTTGAGTTGGCTTGTAATTTCTACAACTGAAAGGTGCTTATGTAAAAGTTATAGCTCACAAAGACAAACAAAACAAAACTACTGGACTGAATGTTTCTGTTAAGGTGGGTCTATAATCAACATGTGATATGATGTGAAATATGATGTGTGAGAGACATTATACATATGATTCCTTTAACATTTAATTTCTACAATCTGACTTCAATTCACCACCTCACCATCTGCATCACCAATTTCCCGAATCCAAAATGTTTCAATACATGGGTCAGAGTTTCCTTGCAGGTGCGCACATTCATCCATAAAGGTTGTTTTTACAGATTCCAACTTCTGTAGGATCTCTCGTTTTGTGCGTATGCATCGGTTATAAATGAGACCCCAGGTAACTGGGAAGTTACACAGTAAAATTATTAACGATGCTTAATAGAAGCACGCAAGTGTTCTGCAGTTTAGTGTCCTTTTGACCTATTTCACCAACAGTCAGTCTTTTTTTGTGCTTCTTAGCAAGAATTCTTAAGAAAAGAACACAGGTAAGGCCTTGTTAGTATTGTAAGTTTAAAACCAATTTAAATAGCAATTTTCATCAGCATTCAATTCCTTTTACTGTTTTTTAGAAAACTTCAAAGAACCCTGGAAAACAGGGTCGCTAGCTTTAATTATGAATCTGTACATAAATATTCCTTACAAAACAGGAGAACACAAAAATGAAACAAAACACTAATTCCATATGTTTGTATATAAAAATAAGCATCTCTCCTTATTTTTCAATCTCTCCACTCGGGGCTCTGCTTGGATTGCAGGGGCCCATTGTGATAGCCGTGGAGTCAGTCGCAAGAGTGCGCACATCTACTCAAAACAAGCATGCAAAAAGTGAAGACAAACCCTTACAGATACAACTTTAAAATTGTTGGCATCCAAAATGAGAATTTAACTGGGGATGGGGAACAGGGGCCGAAAAAGAAAAAACATAAATCAGTCAACATTTTTAACGGAGCATACAAACTTGCTTTGAGTGTTTTAACACTTCTTTTTCTTCTGTCTGTTTGATTTAATCTTTTAGAGCTTAAATATACAAAAAAAAAGTGCACTCGCATACATCAATTAAATCATTAAAAAACAGTTTCTGAAATGAAACTCCTGATGTACACACAAGCAGCATAAACTGCTGTTCAGCAGGGTGGAGGATTGGAAGAGTGCAGGACTGTTACGTCCTGTAGTTTTGTGCTCTATGTAAACCTAATGTGTCTGTCTTTTTGTACTACGATTCATTGTGTGTTGGAAAAAACACATTTAATCTGTAGACCTAGTTATGCATGTCTTGTGTGTATGTGTAGATCAGAGTGTGAGGGAGTGTGTCCTCTACTGCAACGAGTCGCTGTTGTCCAGGCCCAGCCCAGCCATGTCTGTGTCATCGTCCTCATCTCCGCTGTCCCCCGACTCGTCCTCACTGTGGCCTCCAAGCATCACCTGCTGTACTGCCAGTGTGGCACCGTCTGACGTCAGGCTCTGCAGGCCCTCCATGTTCATCGTTACCATTGTTCCTGATGTTTAGAGGAAACAGTTACTAATTAAACATCAGTAGACTTTTTACTCCTTACTGCCAGGTTAGGGCCTGCTAACTGTTCCTGAGTCTAAGTTAGGGTCAAAGGGTGATCTAGTAGCCTCTTTTTCGCTACCTGTTCAAGGCGGGAATATTGTGCCATTATGCCACCTTGCCATGCTGTACATAAGGTATGATAGCCAAATAGGGAGACAGAGTTGTCTTGCCTTTAAGCCACCATGGGAGGTATTAACAGCGCCAAAACGGTCTCTGTATAAAGAGGTCAGCCAGCAGGACGGGATAATGGTCAGGAGTGTGACATTTTGATAATGTGCTATGTGTGTGACCCACAGTGGGAAATTTAAAAAGTAGCTGTTAGCTGTTAGTGGCTAAGTCAAAGAAGAGAACAGTGGCTGTGAATGTCTGCAATTTGGGAAAGAGATTTGGAAGCGCCTTACCCTCTGAGCAGAGGATGAGATCAGCCACCAGACAACAGAGACAGACAGACAGACAGACAGACAGACAGACAGATAATCTCACATAAGTGAGTACACCCCTCCCATTCTTGCAAATATTTCATTATATCTTTTCATGTGACAACACTATAGAAATAACACTTTGATATAACTTAAAGTAGTCAGTGTACAGCTTGTATAGTAGTATAGATTTACCTTCCTCTGAAAATTACTCAAAACACAGCCATCAACATCTAAACAGCTGGCAACATAAGTGAGTACACCCCACAGTGAACATGTCCAAATTGTGCCTAAAGTGTCAATATTATGTGTGCCAACCATTATTATCTAGTACTGCCTTAACCCTTTTGGGCATGGAATTCACCAGAGCTCACAGGTTGCTTCAGGAATCCTCTCCCACTCCTCCATGATGACATCATGGAGCAGATGGATGTGAAGACACCTTGCACTCCTCCACCTTCAGCTTGAGGATGCCCCAGGTGAGTTTAGGGCTGGATACATACAGTTGTCTTGGTGCTCTTCACCAAGGTGCCACACATGCTGAAAGAGCACCAAGACAACTGTCCCTTGCCTACAGTCAAGTATAGTGGTGGCAGCATCATGGTTTGGGGCTGCATGAGTGCTGCCGGCTCTGGGGAGCTCGGTTCATTTAGGGAAACATGAATTCCAAGCAGAGCATGATCGCCCCTCTTCGGAAACTGAGTCGCAATGGAGTTTTCCAACATGATAATGACCCAAAACACACTTAGTAGATGACAACTGCCTTGCTGAGGAAGCTGAAGGTGATGGACTGGCCAAGTATGTATCCAGCCCTAAACTCACCTGTGCACCTGTGGGGCATCCTCAAGCTGAAGGTGGAGGAGTGCAAGGTGTCTTCACATCCATCTGCTCCATGATGTCATCATGGAGGAGTGGGAGAGGATTCCTGAAGCAACCTGTGAGCTCTGGTGAATTCCATGCCCAAAAGGGTTAAGGCAGTACTAGATAATAATGACTGGCACATAAAATATTGACACTTTAGGCACAATTTGGACATGTTCACTGTGGGGTGTACTCACTTATGTTGCCAGCTGTTTAGATGTTGATGGCTGTGTTTTGAGTAATTTTCAGAGGAAGGTAAATCTATACTACTATACAAGCTGTACACTGACTACTTTCAGTTATATCAAAGTGTCATTTCTATAGTGTTGTCCCATGAAAAGATATAATGAAATATTTGCAAAAATGGGAGGGGTGTACTCACTTATGTGAGATACTGTATATATATATATATATATATATATATATATATATATATATATAGTATCTCACATATCACTATATTTATTTTTATTTACTATATCACTATATTTATATATGGGAACCGGAGGGTCGCCTGTTCGAGTCCCCGTCCGGACCAAAATGGAGCGTGGACTGGTGGCTGGAGAGGTGCCAGTTCACCTCCTGGGCACTGCCGAGGTGCCCTTGAGCAAGGCACCGAACCCCACAACCGCTCGGGGCGCCTCACCAAGGGCAGCCCCCTCACTCTGACATCTCTCCACTTTGTGCATGTATAGGTCCTGTTTGTGCATGTGTGTGTCTTTCGGACCTGTGTGTAATTGACAAGCAAGAGTGAAAACATTGAATTTCCGCTCAGGGGGATTAATAAAGTAAATAAACTTAAACTTAAGTTATACTAGAGGCCGACACTGTTGTGTTTCATGGCATGCCCGTCACACCTTTTTTGATTCCCTGATGCCAGCATGTTGTCTAAAATAACACAATGGAGCAGAGTGATGCTGCTGTTGTTTGGTTCTGTGTAAAAATGTAAAGGCAGCATAAAGAAGGGACTTAGTGGCAGCTCTACAGCGCCTTCTCTATGTAAAAAGGGCTAATTTTTGCTGTAATGGCACCTCAACTTCGGAATAGTCTTCCAGTTCGTATTCAATCTGTGGACATTGTTTCTGCTTTTAAATCCTGCCTTAAATAAACAATTCACCCCAAATCAAAAATACATATTATCCCTTTTGCCTGTAGTAAAATGTATCAGTCTAAATTGTTTTTGTTCAGGTGTAGAGATGCCTGCCTTCTCTCCAATATATACAAACTGGACTTGGAAAACACTGCTGCGTACCATCTGGCATGGTGACTTGCTGCTGGGCACCTCCTCCTCCAGCAATCGAGTCAGGCCAGAAGCGCTGCAGTGGTCGGTTTTGCGGGGTCTTCTTCTTGGCTTTTGGTGTCTCAGAGGAGCTGGCGTCCAACATTGGCTGCAGGATCCGCCTCCGTGCATTTATAAACCTGCAGACAAAAGACAACTCAGATCTGAAATTTGCTTTTGTAGTTTCTTGCAGGTGTTGAGGACCTGTACACCTCTAGTCCTGATCCGCTGAGATGAAATCATCTCCCCCTAGAACTGGACAGGATGTCTGAGCCCAGTCTGTTATCCATCAAAGTCAGCTTTATTTTTATTGTCAGTGAACAATAAGATGGGCAAACTACATAGAGTTGCATTTCCTTAAAGGTCCTAATGCAGCAAGTAAAAGCAGAAATTATTCATGGTTGACTTTTAAAGCCAGCTTGTAAACTTTCATCTCTTCAGGTGTGAGGGCAGACAATTAGTTGACTGACTCTTTAGTTTTCCACAGTGGCTAAAAAAGGAAATGACATGTGAGACATCCCCGGCCAGACATGACTTTGGATGGTGCATTTTAATGGTACTGGATTGTGTGTATCTGGACCAAACTCACCAGTTGTTGACCTGCAGAAGTGTCAAATTTGTCTGTGTGGCAATTTGTTTCTTTTCATCCTCTGTTGGATATGGGTGCTACAGAAGCGAAGGGAGGAAGAAATGCTTCAGTGTTTTTGTTGAAGATTGAAGAGTTACACTGGCAAAGGAAAGATGAACTCAGACTCACCCCAATGTGCTGGAAGAGCCACGAGCGCATGACATTGGTGGCGTGCTTGGGTAGAACGCCACGTTTGTTCTTGGTTGAGTTGTCGTCATGATTAAAGAGGTTCAAGTCCTGGTGAAACTGCAGCTGGAGCTGAACAGACACAGATACGTTAAGCCACCTGTCTGTCTGTTTATGTCACCAGGAACATCTTTTAAATTTCCAACCCTCCTTCACATGATTTGAATTTAGATTTCAGTTTTGATTTAGAATATACAAAAGTGTCACAGTCAAATGAGAGAAGTACAACCTGATTGTTTTGGACGCGT